>NW_025062478.1:4670000-7070000 GCF_000002995.4 Brugia malayi
TCATCGGATCATTCTAACTAATTCATCCAATTGATTTGACAAACCCGAAATGAATGCATATGCATCAATGTTTACATTGGAATTGAATATGAATTAAATACTGTTTAGCTGGAATGTTAAAGTATTCCACATTTAAGTATGTCAAGTAAGTAAGTAATAAATTTTAAAAAATAATTTTTCATTTTTTTTTTCTTGAATTTTTTTTTTTAATTGAAATAAGTTGAGCTAATTAGATAATATTTGAAATGAACACTACTAGAATAAAATGAAATAAAAGTGATATGAAATGCTGGAAAGCACTTATTCTTTGATCATAACAACATATCTATTGATTGGTAAAGATGAACCAATTTTAATTTTGATATTGATTTTAGTCCAACTTCAGTTCTGTCTCAAATAAAATAATTGTTGTTTGATCGGTTGTTCGTTCCTCTTTCTCTGTGCTTGCTCGTTCGTTCTTCCAATGTGTTTATGAGGAAATTTTGTGCTTCGGTGGGATAATAATGACAGCATTCTCTCCTTGTTGCACGGGTGACATCGAAAGTATTGATTCCGCTTTGCTCTCATCTGTGTATGCCATCTGTGCATTTGTCTCCAGTGGACAAGTACTTAGGAGAGCCTAGGATTTGACCGATCCAAAGGCATTTTTCTGCTTCAAATAAAACTCACAGACCTTTTTGAGGTTGATCCGATGCATCGGTGTTGATGCTTGTTCAGTGCTTTTCATTGATACCATTGCTCAATCCTTTACTTTCTTTCCCTTATTCTCTATTCCTTGTTATCCCTCTCTCTCTCTCTCCTTTTTTCCAAATAAGTTAGTATATATAAGTTTACAAGCAGAAAAGGAAGGGCAAAGACGAATTAAATTTTTCTCGATAAACCATTTCGAGGAAAACCAATAATAGTTTTTACCAGAATTTTAATTTTTAATTTTAAATTTTCACTTTTTAAATTACTCATTTATTTTTATATTTACAAACGTTTTATTTACACAAAATGTTCATTCCGTTTTGTATGCTTTTCTAACAAACTATACTAGCAATTATCATTGAGAAGAATACGAAAGAATTTATATCAAAAACAAAATTGCAATTTCTTAAAGTTTTTTCCTTTTTGTTTCTGAAATTGATTTTTTTTTTTTTTTTTTTTGCATCCTTAAATATGTTATTACTGTATAAGCTATCCTAGTGTACTAACTAAACGAATCAGAATATTCTGATTAGTTGAGTTCATCTGAATTACTCTAGGTAAATTGGGATGATTGGACTTCTTAAAAGTGGCTAGCGATTTTAATAGCCAAATGAATTCATTAGCTTTTTCTTTGCATTAACACATGAATGCTGCATTTTTTTTTTGCTTTATATTTTATCTTTTGCTATGCATAATTTTATCATATGCTTCTGAACTTAAAGTTACTTTTTCTTCCTTCAATTTCCTTACACCTTTAATAAAAAGTTTTACCAGTACCAATACACATACACCTTCAGACTTAAAGATGTATGTGTATTTTGAATGATTCATACTGTAATTGATTCATTCACTTGAAGTATTATTTACATATATTCTAACTAATAATTATATCATAAATATTCCATAAGTTCAAAAAACTTCGAAAAATTTTTTCCAAAAATTTTTTTTTACATTAAATTACTGACTGTTACATTTCTTTTAAGCACTCTTTCTTCTTATTTTTAACAATTACAATTAATGCTAAAGAGTTGTTGAATGATCGCAAATAATTTATTGCTATTTATATTATATTAATAGAATATTATAGGACTTTTAATTTGTTTTCTGTTTACGATTTGTCGTCTAATATACAATTGAATTATACATCGATCATTTAATATTAAGCAGATGGAAAAAAGAGAGACACGACAAGTTAAAAGGAAACAATCTGAAAGCAAATTACATTTTAACTTTTATTCCATCACCTGGTATAATTGAATCCAATTTATTGCTATGCTGAAAAATTTGCTACAAAAAGTGAATTGGAGATTATTCTTTTAATAATCTTTGAATTGATAATGGTAATTGTTATTATTATTATCAATACTTAAGCTTAATCTTGTCTTAATTATCCGACCAATTTCAAAATTATGTTTTAGTTCACTAAAAATTATTGATGTATATTTGTTACAAAGTATTAAATATATTTAAAAATATTAAGATGTGTTTCAAATTGGATGATACGGTTGGTTGTAATCTAAGGATAAAAATAATGATAAGCAAGCAGCAATTCTTATCTTTATGACAACAATCACAGTCAGCCATAATACACCTCTTACAGTACCTCAACTTGTCCAAATTTGTATCACATTTTTTGGTTAGTTTATTTTTTCCTTTTTCTTACAAAAATCAAATGAAGCTTTGAGATAAAATTAAAATATTGTTACAGAACAGCTGGATGTAAGTAAATGTTCAATATATTGAATTAATGATAATCACTATTACTCAGTTATTAACATCATCATATAATCTTTGACTTCATGAAAATTACACCTTTATTCTGCTTATTGCTTAACACTAATTGAAAATTGTGCTATAAAATAATAAAGATTTTAAGTTTAACAACATGATAATTCAATTTGTCAATGTTTTCATGCAGTTGATAATTTCAATTTGAGATGGTGACGAAGATGTAGGAAAAGATTCTCTTCCATGGGCATTATTTCATGTTCATGAATGGTTTGTTAACAGTTGTGAGCTGATGGCACATTTCATATCAATTTTTTTAGTTAGTCAATTTTTTTTCTTCTTAATTTGATTACCAAATTTCAATTTTCTCTTCAGGAATATCTTTTGAGTTTTCACTATGTTTAATCCGTAATTCACAATATTCATTGTTACATTGTCATTTATCCGATTTGAATTAAAATTACAAAACTTTTCCGTAAAAATTAAGAAATGACAAAAATGATTAATTTCATATGCGACCTAACTTATAATCATAAAATTTGTGAATAAAAGTGTTAGTGATATGATTTTCTTAATTATTAATTTTCACACAGATTCAATAGATAGTTAAAGTGAAGAAAGTTCTATGTAAATCTTTTCCAAAATAATATGTTTCATTATTATTCAACATATAATCAATCAATCAATCAGTTTGATGAACTTACTGAGAAAAGAGAAGAAAGTTTTATGTATGTAAGATACTTTAAACACATTTTTATTTAAATTTTAGTGATGTTCCATTTAAATTCTTTCATTCCGAATTGAAATATTAGTTCTACAGTAGTAACTACGAATATTATCAGTAATTTTTATCAGTAAAATGATCTTTGAACAAAAGAGCAAGAATTGCAGTGTTACTTTATCTAGTCGAAAAATTTATTTAGGATGCGGTGAATGACAGTGGTACTCGTTTACGGATATGTCGAGCAGTTGGATACTGGATCCGGATATGTCCAACACATTTCGATGCACCTTTATGTAAGCTTGTTGAACGCCTTAAATTGTTAGCTGTATCGAGAAATGTGCCCAATTCTGCAGCACTTCTTGACCTCTCATCATTGTATGTTTTCTTATTGTAACTTTTTCTTTATTCAATTGAAACCTTTCTATATAATTCTAAAATAAATAAAAAGTTGTTGTTTCTAATCTAAATAATTTCTCTCATTTGCTGCATTCAAATACAAGTTATTCTCTATATAAAAACACTTTCGCTGTTTTCATGAATTTTTTGAAATTTATTCATATTTATTTTTATAGAAAATTTTCTGCAAAACTTTAAAAATTAAATTTTTTTAAAAAATTATATCTTATTGATAAACTTGTTTGTAATGTTATCTAAATAATTATTTCGGCTCTATTCGGTCAAGCTGCATTTTTAGCTTCGTTAAAATAAAAATGCTTGAAATCACTATTAATTTGTTGTTTGAAAACTCTTGTAGTATCATAGTAGGAACTAAAATAAATATAATTAAAAATTAGGAATTAAAGTGAATCTAATGCAAGATCCAATGAAGAAAAGCCTAGAAACATTATCTATTTTTGACATTTTCAAGGTTTTCCTGAGGATACTGATTAATTTCAGGCCTTCTTATTCGTGGCTTCGAAATATCTCGATTAGAAATCCTGTCAGCCATCAATGTTCATTATCATTTGATCAGTGGAGTCCTGAAGAAATTGCTGTATCATTGAGTCATATAGATTATAAAGCTTTATTCAGGATTCCAGTGAGTGATTTCCGAAAAGTTAATTTAGTGAAAGGCACAGAAAAGTTAATTTAGTTAATTCTTATAATTAATTTAGTGAAAGACATTTTGTGAATTGCTTTAATAATTTTATAAATTTTAGATTAGTGAACTGAAGCAGTATTGTATAGATGGCAATCTTTCACATACGCCCTTTTTAGAGAGATCTATTTCAATTTTCAATGTAAGTTATATGACTCAAAACACTAGACTGTGTTGCTAGAATGGATCTTATTAATGATACCAATTGCTTAGCTAATATAAAGCTTTTTTTTTTTATAAACCCAAATTAAAATCTAAAATTTCTTAATGACTAAATTTGGTTATTTTAAATTTGATAATTCAAAAAGAAAATATCATGTGTATCATTACAGAATACACATTTCCTGTTTCTATGTAAACATAAATAAATGACGTTGGAGTGATCTTTCAGCCTATAAAATATATGCTGACTACTCTTCATTAGTCTTCTAATTTCTAATTAGTTTAATCACACACTTATATACATTCTGAAACAATCCCTTAAATATTCCGGTTGCAGAGTTTATCAAACTGGATACAATGTATGATTTTGAATAAAGGAACGCCTGTTGAACGTGCTGAAATGATTACTAAATTCACTCACGTGGCAAAGGTTGTCATTACTACTGTTAGATATTATAGTTTCTGGTTTGCAGAATCAGGAAATTTGGATATTCCTGATTATTTCAACACCTTTTTCTTCTTGCTTGTATCTATTCATCGATGTCTATCTTTTATCTTTATCTCCATCCTATATTTCAGTTTAAAAATTCCCTATAATTCTGTTGCTATATTACACAATAAAATTAATTTGCAATTAATTGAAATTCGTACATTAAATAAAAATATAAGTTTAGCGGAAAGGAAAACTCACTAATTCCAATTATCTCATCGTAATTATATAAATTATTTTGATATCAAATTATTTGTAAAAATATTTTCATTTACTGCATTATTCACAATAGTATGAGCCAAATAATTTTAATATTTGCTTTCCCTCAAATCCTTCTTGGCTTCTGTACAATGCATTTCAATATGTTTCATTGATTGCAGTGCCTTAGGCGAATGAATAATTTCAATACTTTAATGGCTGTTATTGGCGGTGTATCACACAGCAACATTGCTCGATTATCAAAAACAACATCCGCTTTATCAAGTGATTTGAGAAAGGTTTCTTTTACAGCATTTTGATCTTTGTTCTTTTCATAATTAATATCTTAGGTTAACGAATTTATTTATTTAATTAATTAATCGGTTTATCCAGTTACTTCATGATTAATCAATTTTTTTAATTTGTTTATTCATTTATTTTATTTATTTGCTTTTTTGTTTATTTGTTTATTTGACCGATTTGTTTAATCAACTAGTCAATCGCACATTTATTTATTTATTTACTTCTTTGTTTACCTATTTATTTATTTAATTTTTTGTTTATTTACAATAAGCTCAAATTTCTCAAGATCCTCAAGAAATAAATAAATAAATAAATTTGTTGAAAAAATTGATTAATTTTACGCATTAAATTCATAACTTCTGTTGTGAATGACGGAAAACTTGAACAAAAGATCCTATAACTTCAATTAAATTAATTAATTAGTTAAAAATTCTGTCATTTCTCGAAACAACTATTACTTATTCTGATTTATAACATAATATTTGTAAAATAAATTTCATTCATTGCTTCATGAATTTTTTCGTCATTGATAAATTATTTAGAAATTATTATTCCTTCTGAAAGTCATTTTCCGTTATTTTCGTCATTATGCGATGTTTTATTATTAATTGTTAATTATAAATTGACCATTAGCTGAAATTGTTATATACTTTTGTATAATCAAAATTTCTGAATAGATTCCTTCCTTTCTAATATTAATTAATAATACTATTTTATCATAAATAATTTTTATAGCATTTAAAGTATTTCTATGCTTTGTTCATCATTTTAAAAAAAATTGAAATTTCAAACAAATTCTTTTAAATTATAATTATTATGATACTTGCCACATTTTTATTGATATTTTTAGTTATCCTATAATGATGATCATTATTCTAGGAACTTAATCATTTTACCCAACTTCTCTCTTCAACTTCAAATTTTGCTTCTTATCGGAAAGCACTGCAGGAGAGTTCGGGATCATTCTGTATCCCAATCATGTAAGCCTTAATATTTGATCATCAAAAGGTATTTCTCTTATCTTTGCGATCATAGCATTAAGGTTATGAATACAACTTCTCTACGATATTCATTTTTCTAAATAATACTTATTATATTATTTAGTGATATATTTGACATTAGTCAAAATTCGAACCAAATCAAAGTTCCTTTTTTTTAAAGTATTTTCACTAGCAATTTTCAATATTTATCAACCGTCAGGTGATCACTTTTAGGGGTGTCCATCTGAAAGATCTGATAAGTTTGCTGATAAAAAATAGAGACTCAGAACATTGCTGTTTTGTTTCGTGTCGAAAAATTCCATATTTAGCGGATCATTTATCGTATTTTGTCAATTTTAATCGTACTCCTCACAATTTTCCCGATGCTAATATTGATCTCATTGATACGCTCAAAGTATGAAAATCCTTCAAGTTTTCTCGGAATTAAATTCCAACTTATTCGAACTTTTGGTCTGAATATAAAGAAAAGGATTATACATAAAAGAATTTTTTAAATTGTCATATTCGACTGTCATATTTTCTCAAGTATGTAACACATGGAATTAATTTCCAAACCTACAGCAATTAAATTTTTTCTGTTCTTTTCTTTTTTAAAAATGAAATTGTCGACAGGTTTCATTGGATATCAGGTATAACGAAGATGATATTTATCGCCTTTCTCTAAAACATGAACCTCGTACAATTCTTAGCGTAAGTTTATATTTGAAAGTGTTACTGTAAATATTATAGCAAATAAACAGCCTAACAAGTTGTCTTTGTGTAAATAAAAGAAAAAAAGTGCTAAGCAATAAAATCACTAACTTATTCTAAATACCAAATGACAGAATATCAAAGAAAGTAGAATAAACTAAATTTCCTTTCCTTATATGTGTATTTCATTATGTATAATAATTAATTATCACTTTCTATTTGTAGTTTCAAAGTTCAACAAAATCGGTATTATTTGCTGATTGGGCATCAGGTGTGAGTAGTACGTTGGATTCAGAAATTGTCAACAAACATATTACCGCAATGGTGGAAGCTGTATTTAAAAATTATGATCACAATAAGGATGGTTCCATTTCTCAAAGTGAATTCCAACAAATTTCAACTAATTTTCCATTTATTGCTCCTTTTGGAGCTATCGACACTGATAAGTAATGTTTTGTTTCTTCTATATGCATTTATTAGTATTCTCTTAGATGAGAACAATTGAAGTTCTAAGAAAATGTGAAAGAAGAATAAAAAGAAGTGGTTGTTTTCAACACTCATCAAAAATTTTCTAACATTTCTTCAAAATGATCAGTTTATTGACGAAAATAAAATTCGAGTTTTCATTATTACATTAGGGATAATATAAATGTTTCATTGCTAGTAAATCGAATACTAGCAATGGTAATTTTGAATGTGAAATAAGAATTGAAAATTTTATGAAATAATGTCCTGCAAGCGAAGTATATGACTTTTGCAGATAGTAATGACATTAAGATCGATTAGAAATGTTACTATTCTAAAAGTTTAATATCTAAATTCTACTAACAAAAATGATGTGTAAATAGTAATTCATATCGTCTGTAAAATGTGAAATAACTCCAAAGGGTTGTAAAATAAACAAATATTTAATTTGATGTGAATTCACACATACACACACACACACATATATATATATATATACATACATACATGTACATACACACATATGCAATTGATTACATGGCAAATCTATAACTGTTCCCAGTAATACTTTCTCGAGTGATTATAAATGTTTGAATAAATGATTAAATCCTGGAATTTCTTTTTTAAATTTTAAAAATATAAAATGAGTTACTTAATTGCACAATTAGCAGAGAAATGTTTGAATTTTTGCAGGGATGGAGTTATTAGTAAACCTGAAATGAATGCTTACTTTATCAAAATTTGCAAGCAATCTATAGATTTTCGCCGTGAATTTCAGCATAATTTTCATGAAACAACTTTTCTGACACCTGCAATATGTGCTCACTGCGATAAATTAGTAAGAAGTTATTATTTTCTAAAAAAAAAAAAAAAAAAAAAAAACAATTTTTCTGTTAATTAATGTAATGCTTATGATCATATTAGATGTAATTGGTAGGTTGCTCTGATATTTTCTTTAACAAAAAAAAAAAAATTCCAAATATTCATTGTTGTTGAAAATTGCATATCAGAAATACTTAATTTCGTTTTTCAGAAATGTTTCATTCTTTTTAATTTTTACATCTTTACGACCAATTTGCTTAATTTATAACGGATGACTTTTAAGATAGGATGAAAAGTAATATCTGAATATGTTGTAGTTATGGGGTATAATTCGACAAGGTTTCAAATGTCATGACTGTGGACTTACTGTACATCGAACTTGTAGAGGCAGTGTCGTTGTAGAGTGTCGTCGAATTAATAGCTGGAAAACTACAGTAACAGAATCGGCCAGAACGACCCGGAAGCTTTTACCTGGTATCAAGTACGTTTTAAAACTTTCATAATTTCAGTTTTATTTTTAACCTTCCAACAAATGACTTTCAAATTGCATTTCATTATTTTCATAGACCCATCACCAAGACCTTACCAACTTTTAGGTTGGAGGGAACGGTTATTGCTATGGGCCACGTTTGAAAGGTTTCCGTATGTTCGACGTCCGATAGTGGCGTCGCAAATGGTAGAAGTAACTCACTTAGTACTATCAGAACCAAACGTTACTGATAGTATTGGCATATGCGTTAGCAACTAAGTTGACGAGGTTACAATGACACATTTTGTTCACCCTTCCTCATCTATCTTCCCTCATATTACTCTGATCATCATTTTGGATTGGAAATTTCAAAGTTCAAAATTTCGATTTTGGCTTTAATTCTTATTTAAAGTATTCTTTTTCTTTTTGTTATCACATCTATAAATATTGTTTACATTCTGTGCAAAACAAATCTTCCATTATTTCCAGATCGATTTCTCGGATACGAGCAACAAGTGCCACATCAGAACATGATTCGACAGATGATACGACAACAGAGTGCTTCGCATCTGCAGCATGCAAAATGCTATTGCATCTACGACCTCATTCGAAAAAGAATCCCTCTCGTTTTGATGCAGGATGTTATTACCGGTAAATTAATTACTGAATATTTAAAAATTTGCTAATTAATCTTTAGAATTATTTTATTATTGTATTATTCGATGCTGTTCTGCTTTCACTTAATGAAGCATCATTAGTTACATCGTTGAATATTATGCTAAACATCTATTCATTACCATTTTTTACAATCATTTTTAAAAATGTGATCAAGAAAGGAGTGGATTTACTGCTGTTTCCTTGAATCAAACATAGAAGATAATTAGATATGGTTTAATTAAAATATTTAAGGGTAGCAAGTTCACCTGAATCACCAAATACAGATGATGTGGCACCATCTTTGGCGTGTGAAGAAGTATTCGAAGATGAATCTTCATGCATATCTCTTTCCGAAATGAATGATTCTAGTAGTACTTTACGGTGATCGATGAATATTTTTAAAATTTATATATTTTGTTCAAATTTGTCAGATTATTGATTAGAGTAGCTTTATTTCAATTTAATTTGTTATGAAATTTGTTTTAATCTCATTATTCTTAAGTACAGGGGAAAAAAAAGATCGTTTTCCGAATTATAACTTGTACGTATTGCTAAGTTTCTTATGACGGTAAGCTTTAATGAACCAAATAGATCAACGATTTATCAAATTTCATTCAATCGTATTCGAATCTACTAAGAGATCCCTGCCACTCAATACGTCAGATCAATGTGTTCAATACCGTTTTGTTGATCCTTCAGAAAAATAGATATTTTTAGTTTCTTGATTTAGAAATAAAATTGCTCTACTCTTTTATAATGCGATATTGCCAGATTATATATATATATATATATATATATATATATATATTAATTTACAGTTAAACCAAAGTAATATTGAAATCTGTAATTACAATTGATATGTAAATTGTGATGCATGCTGTCGTTTATTACGGGTATATTTCTGATTAACTTATTCATCATTTTATTCCATGCTACTGTTTTTTCTTTGAATCATTGTTCCGGTAAAATCTTTTGAAAACTGACTTTTGTATGAGTATTAACAAGTAGTATGTTACTACTTGTTTAAGCTGTTTGATAATATTGAGAATTTCATTGAAAAAGCTCTGTGATTCCAACAAACTATTACGACTCACATCATGAGAAACATCAATTTGAATTCATTTGTAGTATTTACTAAGCGAAAAAAATTATAAATTTGACTCAAAATTTGAATCGATAATTAGCCAAGAAAAACAACTTGGTGATAGATTCAAAAAAGCCTCTAAAATATACTTCCATTGTAAGTTATGAAATTAATGTGGTAAAAGTATATTAAAGGCTGTTTTTCTCGACATTGGAAGTTAGGAAATTAAATGATTAAAGAGGAAGAGATTAGCATGAAAGACGGATACTGAGATGAATTTAGATCAAGGTAGTGAGTCAGATTCAAAGATGATTTGGTAAGAATGAAGAACCTCGGTACTGGCTAATCACTGAATAGCTTGGAGTGGCGGTGACGGTGACGGTAATGGTGAGGTGACATGTGTTGTGGAAGAGAGAGGGAAAGACAAAAAGTGAAGAGATCTGACCGATCGTGTGCAACCTCTGGTTGAAAACAGGCGGTTTCTGGAGAGAAGAGGAGAGGGGAGGGGAATAGCATCAACAAATGTCGTTAATTATATCCACTATTGATTCAATGCATACCACTACTGAAACAACGTTCATTCCGGTTTTACTATTAACCTTCCTGAATTGTCCTTTCTTTGCTGGATCCGAAATTTGCTATCGATGTGCTAACGAATTCATTGTTATGGTTTGATGTTTTCTTCTTTTTTAATTTATTTTAAATGAGCTTTCTTTGATGTGCCTGTCAAATGAGTAGAGATAAAAAGAATTGTTTGTTAGCTGACTAATACTAGGCTTTTCGAACTGACCACTCTTGACCTATTATATGTCTTGGTCATCATCCACTATGTGTTATGTTTCGGTCATTATTTGCTATATAATAAATTATTTTTGCTCTAAGCAAATTGTTTCACATGGATTTTTTTCAAATGTTGTCAACAGTTGCATAAGTAGTATTACTTAAAAGCTTATTATGTAGCTAATTTTTCATTGTTTTAATAACTGCATTAATTTTTCTGAAAATTTCAGTATTGGGGACATTTTCTCCCAATTCAAGCAGACGATGAATTGGTTGCCGATTCGGTATGTATAAAAATTAATGAAAGATCAGAAGAAGTACAATGTGTTGGTCCATGTCTAACAGTGAATGTCACCATTGGTGAAGGTAACAGAACTCGAGTTATAGGTATATGTTACTCCCTTTCACTTCTATCAATTAATAAACTGAATTTATGCAAAGGGATATCATCCAATAGTGCGGTTTTCAATTTGATGAATTATCTAAATACTAACAGTGATTTTCTTCAGTAATTTTAGTACTTGAATTTTAAAAAGTTGATTAATTTTTATTAATTCTTTGAAAACAAATATAATAAATTCTTGATGGTATTTGAATCAAGCATAAAGCATAACTATGTGGTAATCAAAAACTTTTCTGCTGTTTGTTTTAGGAATGATGCGAGATTGCCAAAAAAAATATTACAGTCGGAATTCGGATAACGATATTGGAAATCGAAGATGCCGAAATCAAACGATTAAAGTTCGCCAACATATGCTGAATGCTGAATATTGCTTTTGTTTGGGTAGTTACTGTAATGGCGATGGTGATCGAATTGATAGGTCAGTGAGTGAATCCCGGAAAAGACAAAAATATACGAAAATTGGAAATGAAGGACGGAATGGTACCAATATGAGATGGTCCTTGTGTGATGTTCAGTGTTTGATACTTGTTTATGTAGTATATTTGGAATTACATTTGGTTAGTTTGTAGAATATGTGAGTGATATGCAGGATGCGTTATTCTTCGATATTGTTGCATTGTTGTGTGTTGATTTGTACTCTGACTGTTTGCAAAATATAATATGAACTGGCCCACAGCAACTTTATAAACCGGAAATAATATGAAATGGAAGATTGGGAGCTCCTTTCCATCTGGAAGGAAAAGGAGAGGCTGACCTTTCACCCTCTTCTGTCGCATTTCCCGATTCTGTAATCATATAGAGGATGTTGTATCGTCTTATTCAGTTGACTTATATCTAAAAGCATGGGCGCCAGTAATTCATCTCTTCTTGATCTGAACAATTCGTGCTACCTTAAAGATTCCACTGAAAAGATTTTAAGTAATCTCATCTTGTAATCGCTCTTCAGAGCTTATCCAGTTGCTTCAACATTGCAAATACAATCATTCTTCCTATTGAGTTCTGACGCAAACCAATGCTACGCCATTTTATTCTCTTTATTGTTTAATACCAGCGAATGGCAGCGAATGTCACGTCACGTCACGCTTGAATCTCTTAATATCTATCAATGGTCATAGCTAATTTGCTGACATCAAAAGGTACCATCTCCAGTCTCTATTCTGCAAAGTTTGTTTTCTTTAGTTTTTTTTTTTTTTGCTCTGAAATGTAAGAGAATGAATGTCTAACAAACTTAAGAGCTTTAATGAACTTTTCTGTAATACCTCGTTAAGGTGTTAGCATCCGTTGATGTGACAATAAATTATTCCTCTTTTTTTTCGCTGCAACTCACTTCTTCCACTCCTTTTTCAACCAGATTCCGAATATTTCTAAGAGTACTATTTGAGTGGATCTAGATTAAATCTGAAGAAATTCTGCTATCGGCCCGACTACAAGACAGCGAAATTGTTTGTTAAATAGAACGAGTTCATTTTAAAAGCCAGTAATGTTCGTCATCTCTTTGTTGATTAATATTTCAAAAATTTTTCTATGTTAATTGATTATTCCCATCTTCTTTCATGAGATGACTGACCTTTCTAGCTCACAACTGATTAAATTCTTCACTTCCGTACTAATGCTGTTAACAGAATACTACTAGTCGGAGAACGGGAGTGTTCCAGAATGATAGTCTAAGCTCAACGAAAGACTGTTATAACTTTATATTTCGATTGATAATGTAAAGTAATAGCAGTCGCACTTTAGAAGGAACTTGTATGAGAACGGACCAAAGAATAAATGTGATAAGGAAGTATCCCTCATCAGTAATCATTAATAACAATCTCTCTCCCTCCTCCCCTTTCTCTCCCTCTCCCTTCTTCCCTACCTCCTCTTCCGTCAATCATTAAGTCATATCTGAGAGTGAAGAACCGGTTGGAATGATCTAAACATTCCGGCACGAAAAACGCTGCAACAAGAGGAATGGTACCAAAAACAGAAATTTGGGATACCGTAGTGAGCTAGTTGGTGACGTTAAGTTGTCGTTGTGTACTTCTCTTATGCATTGATTTTCCGGGGCAGGAATGGATGAATAGTTCAGGTCACATTGATTTATTCAGATTATCGGTTCTAAATGAGATAGACAAAGTACTGCTGAGATGATTTCAAATATGATGACATGATGAGAGTTCTGTGTCTGTTTAGTTTTTTGTTTCTTCCATGTTTAATCATGCATATGCAGTATTTTTCTGTCTAGTTTTACCATTATTTCTGGTTTCGGACTTATCCGTTCAAATTCTTAAACTTCTTTATTTTAAATGACTCGTATTTCTATTGGTTTCAGGAAACAGTAGGATTATTTGTATTAGTAATGTCAGATCCAGTTGCGGAATTTTTGGCACGTGAGCAAAATGTTCTGGCTGGTATACAAGATGATTCGCTAGGAACCAGTCCTCCTCCGTACGTCAATAGTAATGATGCAGTTGATAACGGTATGTGTTATGGTGAAGGAAATCTCTTCTATTTCTTTTCTATTTTTTTTTTTTTTTTTTTCTTTTGCGTAACTATGAGGCATGCGTTGACATCAGGAACAGTTTAGGTTAAATGCAGGATGAGATCAGTGTGGTATTTTCAGCCAAAACTTGTCGAGAGGAAGTAGGAACTTTTAGAAAGTGATAAAGAATTTTATGAAGTTATCTTCGTAAAGTCTCGATTGGTGTACACTCGAAATAGCTATTTAATTTGGATTTAGTTCTTTGGTGACATTTATAAAATGGAAGAATTTCTTAGTTGGATGGATTGTGCCGATGTGATTATTAAATTTATTTTTAAACATATTTTGAACTTTAGGAAATGATACTGCTTGTGTAAACGAAACCCGTTTATTAAGCGGGACTAGTGATTCCGGTTTGGATCTTCCAACACTAGCAAATGGTGTGCGGCGTTTAAACACAACTCCATCACCTTCTCTTGCAGCGATGAATAATATGTCAAAACCGGAACCGGAGAAAATAAAGAAATGGCGAGAAGAACAGAAAATAATGTTAGAGAAGAAAGGTATGAGTCGTTTGATTTTTTTCTATCTTGGACAAGAAAAGTTAGGTGACATTTTTGTTTTTTTTTTTTCAAACTTATTCATGAGAGTATAAAAATTTTTGCTGTGAGTAGGCAGTGTTAATTACATAACGAGTGATATTACATAAAAAAACTAAATATTATTCCCTCCGATAATGTGTGATTGCCGTTTGAGAATATGAAAATTTTATTCCAGTACAAACAGCCATAATGCACTGAACTTTGCATTCATTAGTGAACTGATTGAGATTTGTTTATTTAGTGGTTAAGAAGAAAAAAAAAATTTTTGAATAACTGTAACGGGAATATCACCAAAAAGTGAGAAACTGATAGCATATGATGTATATTACTTTGCATATTTGTTTAGAGATGGTGCTTTTGTAGCAGGTTGTTTATACAACATGTTATAAACAGATCAATTTTTATACAAAATTAACATTTATCGGTTTTTTCTACAGATAAAAATGAAGAGAGAAAGAAGGAGGAAATGAGAGCTGCTGGTAAGAAAGAATTAGAAGAATGGTATGCGCAAAGGGCAGAAAGACTTGCAAAAACCAGGGCAGTCAATCGGTATTTTTTTTTTTTTCAAAATTTCCTGCTTGTTCTGTTTATAAAGGTAGATGATATAGATGTAGATGATTTTTTAAAAATGAATAATGCTTTATTTATTTAAGTTCTCTAGTGTACCATGATTCAAGGAACCAAAAAGACAAGAATGTCTTCATTCTCTATATAGTATGTAGAATTTGAATAACAGTTTTTGCACCTCGTTCCAGCTTTGCATTAATCTGGTATTAATGTCGTCTGTTGTTAAGCATTTCTTTATAAATTTGAAGGAAAGCCGAAGAAGATTTCATTTCTGATCGTGAGGCTTTCAAAGATGGAGCCGAGTGGGAACGTATTGCAAAATTATGCGAATTCAGTGGTAAAAATTCGAAAACATCAAGTGATTTATCACGACTAAGGACTCTTCTTCTTAAACTTAAAACGCAGAAGGAATAATTATATGGATTGTATTTTTTGAAGGTGCTAGTCGTATGCTTTCCCCCAATGATTCCATAATGATGAATGTTTTCCTTCTGTAGAACTTTCATTATGTTTTTAAAAATCTGTTTTACCAGTTCTAATATTTTCGAAATTCAGTTCAGTTACTTCCTGAAGTAGATGTTATTATAACTGTTTTGGATTTTGTCGTCCTTGAATGCATAAGGTTAATGCTTTGAAACGACATGAACTTAGGCCCAAAATGTAATGCTACGAACCCATTTGCAGAACCTTTGCTGAGTTTTCGATGTAGCAAGCTTATGTGATTGAATATCCAAGTCTTGTCACTATGATATTTATTTCTCGTTTTTTTTTTTTTTTTTTTTTTTTTTTTGTCGGAAGAATCTTTTGATTTTGTAAAGTTAAATCCTGACAATGCATAATGTCGGACATTGGGATCGGAACCGGTCGTCCTTTCCAATTTTGGTCTTTTGCTTTCAGGTGGTAGTTCTGTTCGCATTCCCCATTACTTCGCTTATTTCACGAGCCAACATTTACATTAGTGAGCTTTCCTTGCTGATTTGCTGAGCCCATAGAATGAGGTATGTGATACATAACGAGGGATGACAGATAATTTTTCGACGGTTTCAGGAACGGAATACTGAGGGCATCGATTTCATTAATTTTTCGTGAAATTTGGTAGTTTTATACTGATGTAAAATCATGGATAGATATTCATCCGCTTTTTCATGAAATGACAGCTTTTTGTTTTGTTTTTATCTCTATTCACATCACTCCTTTACACAGACATATCGCGACAATGGTTTACTACATTGATCTGAATTATTCTCCCGTGCAGTTCCGGCATAATTGGCTTACTGTATCTATGTAGTTCTTCATAAAGGCGTTATGGTAAAAATAGTTCCGATGCTTTTTGCTTGCACAACTGATGAATGGCTTATCGTGATTCTTCCATAATTTTTTAAAGTTTGTTATAAATTTTTTTTTGTACAATTTATAAGCATCATCTCTTTCATTTTTAAGCAGAATACTTGAAAGTTTTTTTTTTTTCTAAATTCACTTGTTCTTTCTTTCCTTAGGTTCCATATGTGTTTTTCACTGTTTCCTGCCTGCATTTTTTCTTTTCTTCTTTCCATAAAAGAAAGGAAAAAGGTGATTCGTTATGATCGAATAAAAATATCATTTGTCGCAAAACAATTTTTAAAAAATTCTAATTTCGGTTAGAGAGAATTTGGTTGTTTGGTTGATATCCAGAAAAATTTATTTTAATTATTTCCCCTTTTTTATTCATTCTTAGTTTAATTGAATCGATTTAAGAGTTTTGCAATATTTTCATTGGTATAGTATCACGAATGATGCTAAATGAACGGTTTCAACAAGTTTGAAAGGTATTTTCGTGATGAAAATGAAGGGCACTGCTAGTTCATCCTTGGAATTTGTTGTGAGATTTAAGGCTTAATATTTAATGAGTAGTTTTAAGACAGGAACCTGTTTCATTTCCAGTTACTGGTCGAGTTTTTATCTGTTCTAACAGGTTTCATAATATAATGCGTTAGTGAATGACTCCTCTAATATGACTTTGAGTTGATAGAGAAGTATTGTTTACTATGCCTTGCTGAATTATGTTATTTCATATTAGGCGAATACATCTGTCATTAGTATAACTCATTTATGATATTAGGTTTTTAGCTTGTAGCTTATTTATTACTTATTTAGATTAAGGAAACGGTATTAGGTGATATCAACTTCTAATGATTTCCTTTATTAATTTTAAAGTTGTTCGTAAGCTCCTGAGGCATCTTTCAATATCAACAATGAATTTGGCATGAGAGCTACTTATGAGTTGCAGTGCCGCAGTGCATTATTAGTTAATTTTTTTAAAGCAAACAAGAACACTGGACTGTAGTACTGCAGTGTTGATTGGATTGTCAGGTTGAGATCAGTAATGGGAACTGTTAATTAAACTTATTGAGAAGGTATCAGAGAGCATAACGTTAGCTGTCCGATGATCATCCGTCATCCTTCCGAACTGGAGATCAGTTTACAAGTTTGTCAGAGAACTTATAGGTTGACCTTTGATCAAAAGCGTTTTCATTTTGAGGTGTGATCTTGTGCAACGCAAAGAACGACTTTCTCGATTGGGTTGTTGACGGATAATTAAAAATGGACAATCGTAACGGCTGTTTCAATTGTTTGAAAGTCCTAACTCACTTCTCAAAATAGAGCTTGTACAGGAAAAGGTTTCAGTTATTTTCAGAATTTTATAAAATCATTAGGAACTGCTGATCAGTATGTAGTGCAATGCCTTCAGATTTGTAATGGTCAGTGAAAGGATCTAATTTTGTACTACAGCTGACCAAACGTTCGAATATCAACACCTTTTGGACAAGTATGCCATAATCACTCGTCGAACCCTTTATCAACCTTTGCTGAGTTCGTAGAATCCAAAACAAGTTTCTGTACTGTGAAAACAAATCTGTTGCTTTTCGATAAGAATGTGTTAAGTGTTGCATTTCGAGTTTCTTTCTGACAAAATTATCGTTAAGCCGTTGTAATTGCAAATTTAAACTTCGAAACTGTTATTACTTTTGCATCAGACTAATATAGATGTGATAAGGCTGAAAATCACGGTTATATCTATTTAGTATTGTTTAGTTCTAACTGCTGTCGATGCTTATTTCAATGAGTATGTGTGTGTGTATCAAAATCACTTTGGATCCGATTAAAAAAATGCTGTCTTAAATCTTTTCCGGAACTGCAAATGACTGAAAGCTGCAATATAGTAGGTAAGCTTCGCATGAGCACGTTTCATGTTTCTCGGGGTCGCCTTGCTTTTTATGTGTGTTTTTTTCTTTTTTTGATTTTTATGTTTTTCATGTGTTTTTGTTGAACATTTTCGGACTGAACTCAATAAAGAATAAACTATAACAATAAGTTTTATCAGTTTATGCAACTTTGCTGGTAGAGAATGGTGGTAGTGATATCTTTATTTTTCTTTCAGTTACGTCGTTCCTGTGATTTCGTGCGTATAAATTATTTCAGTCAGAAATTGGTCTGGATGTTGTTCACTTTGATCCACACACTTATTCCGGATCATTAGAATTTGAGCTGTCTCAAAGGGTGATGGATTCATTCTTTTTTGCAGATGTGGCTGACACCAGTCCAAACGTCTTGGAACTATCAGCATTGCTGGACAAGCAAAACAAAATGCTGTCAGCACTGCTTGGTGAATTGGAGACCTGTAAATCAGAATTGCTTATCCTTCGAAACGGAAGCTCCCAACAGATCAACAATAATGATACGAAGAATAGGGTAAATTTCAATGGTATTCAGTTTTAGTTATTTGTTGCCTATTTTGTGCATCTGGTTCCAATTTTCAAAGTTGATAAGTAATTAAAACCAGATCTCGAAGTTGAGTATTATGTGGTTCACTATCTGTTCAATTTTTCGAAAATACCTGGTTATTGTTAACTCCAGCTGCTTGCAGAAACTGGCATATGCAGAGAATTTGTTCAAAGAAGCTCCGAAAATTGGAGGAGTCTTGCCTAATGAAGCTGAAAAGTCATTGATAGTAGAGAATTGCTTGGAAGAGATAAAAAAAGCACGTCTCAAAGCAGATAATTTATCAGAAGAACTAGAAATTAAAAAAACGGAATTAACCCATGCAGTTGAGGCAGATTCATTAAAACAGGTTTGTATTGTAGAACTAACTGATATATTTAATTGACTTATAGATCTTTTACGGGCACAAAGTATGCATTGTAAACTGAGATTCAGCAATTCACTAATAGGATATAATTCATATTATACCTCTGTAAATTCCTTGTTGAAAATAGGATAAAACGATTTTCAGGCTCATATTGACCATTTGAATGAACTGATGGAAAAAGAACGTGAAGCAAGGAATAACGAATTTTCACAACTAAATAGTCATTTGGTTGGTAAAGTGGAAGAATGTGATCAGTTAAATGCAGAAAACAGAACCATGAAGGTAAACTTTTTGTCGTCCAGTTAATTTATAGAACATTTTCAATTTATCATTGTTCTCCTCTACTGAGGTTATAGTGGGATACATTTGTATAACTTTTTCACAAATTTACAACTGTTAAATCACGAGAACTAACAAACTGTACCTCGTCCACGTGAAATTAGGCTCAATTTTTATTGCATAAAATGTTGCATTGTATGAAGTTATGAATTCTCTTCTTTCCAACCATTAACTTTACATTTTATTTAAGTTCCCTTCCACTTTCGTCATGTCTTCGTCATAGTCATCAACCAGTTGTTTAGTTAGTACATTAGTTTCAAAGATTCTCTATTTCATATTGTATTTGTTCTTTTTTTTTGCTAACTTTGCTTGTGATTTTTTATTTATTCATGAGCTTCACCAACTGTTGAATAATGTTGTAAATTAGAAGGATAACGTTTCTATAAACATTTCCATCATTTGTTATCCGAGTATTTTCAGGCACAGTTGAAAATGTTGGAGGATTCGATTGTCGCCAAAGAAAAACTTCTAAATGATCTTACAAAGGCTGCTGCGAAAGAATTGGCAAAACGCGACGAAGAAGATAAATTGCTTGCAGCAAGACTATCCATTTTAGCTGATGAAAACATGACATTACGCACTTCACTTCTTACTTTGGGTGCAAATGAAATGTCGCCACGTTAGTAAACTTCTACAACATGAAAGATTTCTTTTTAACTGTAGACTGTTAAGATGAGTGAATCAGGAACAGACAAATTCCTTTGAGCATTAAAGAAGATTGTGAAATAATTTTCCAAATAACAGACCGCAGATTATGTTTCGTGAATCTGTAATTTGAGTCTAATGCTGACGTTTTGTATTATTCCGCATTTCTTTCTTGAAGTTCTGTTTTTTGCTGGTACACATTCAATTTTCCAGAATCGAAAAAACTTCTAGAACAGCAACGGGATTTTATCGAAACACTGAAGTCTGAATGTGAAATTCTGATGAATCGTTTGGTAAAAGAACGAGATGAGCATAGGTGATCAAGGATTTTTCAAATTTTTCATAAAAATTGGAAGAGAAGTTGAGCATCACGTGTCATCACTTACTGACATTTTGTAGGAAGGAGCGAAGACAACTGAGACGACAAATACGTAATCTCAACGCACGTCTTGAATGCCTTATATCTGGAAAACAAGAAATAAATGCATAATTTTGTTAGAATTTTTTTTTATTTGTATATCAGGAGTTGAATGCCTTGAATTCTTGAAAACAAAATCCATATTTTCATGCAAATTATTTTTGTTTAAAAGGCTCAATTCTTGCTAACTTTTAACTTCTTGACTTTTTAATTGCTGTTATATTCCTCACAGATTGGGGAAAAACTTTATAAGAATGTTGTAAGAAACTTATATAAAGCTCTTCATTCATGATATACGACAGCCATAATAGTTCATTTAGACTAGAAAGTTGAGCTTTTTACTAGAAATGATATGGCACTATTTAAAATAAGCATTCATTTCTTGTAGGTTCGGTCAGTGCAACAGTTTTTCACAAATGAAACTGATTCGTCATTATCATAAATAATAGTAATCGTAGCTATGACTTTTGATCGAGCATTGGTCTTGTCCAACATATAAACGATCACGAAGGAATCTCCAGTAAATATTTCGATTATTTCTGATAATTATGTTGGTAATGTTTGTGACAGTATTGTTATTATGAAGATTATTGAGAAAAGTATATGGATGGAAATTTGTTGAAAAAAATAATAGGAAATAAAATTTACCTTTGATATGATTTTCCATGCTATATAAAAGGATGCATTCCAGCTTACTATGTTTTCTTGATTCAGTTATTATTGTTACGTCATGAGATTTACCAAGCATGTTCTAATGGTTTCCTTATACTGTCATTCTGTCTGCTTTTTTGATAGTATCGTTTGGATAGCTTAATCATTGTGTCATTTTTGCTAGAAGTTTCTGAAATTGATAGAAATAGTTCGTGCAGTTTGATAGCGAAAGGAAGTGATTTACTGCATCGAAAAATATGCCACATCATAGGGATTTTTCCCACATTCAGCTGAAAAGGAGAGAAATCATAGCTGTCGAACCACGTGGAAAAGGGAAGAAATGATGATTTGTTAATATGATGTTAATGATGTTGTATGTGAGTAAGCACTAACCACAAACAAATACCAATTTTAATATTACTAAGTTTGAATATGAACGAGTGAGAAACCTTATGCATTGTCTAACAATATAGGGCGGTTGCAAAATAGCTTAACTTCAATCCACTTATTTTCTACAATGTCCAGAGATACCAAATATTAGGCACTTCAAATTTTAAATTTCTTGATTAATGTTGCTTTTGAGTGATGTCGAAAGTTGGGAATTTCATATTATTATATTCAGTAATTTCAATTAGTTAAAGGATACAAAGTAGGGTGATTTTTTTCCAAATATATCACTTATAGCAAATACAAGAAAGCGATTATAACATCGTTCTCTTGTATTTACTCCATAATCTTTTTCCCTGTATTTGGAAACTTTTGAATATGAAGTATCAAATTTCCTTCTTATGGATGATGCTGAAATTAAATAGTGATGGCAGTGCACGGCACTTCATTTTATACTGGTTACTGAATGGAAGGGACGATGCTGTTGAGCTCACCGCGAGGGAGTAGGATTAGGTTGCTCAAAAAAAGAAAGTTTGAAATCACTTAATTACCAATAAACCTAGAAAAACAACGTCCTTGATAGATCATTATTTTGAAACTCAGCCGATATATAATTTTAGAATCCTGTTAATTAAAATCGGAAATATGTAGTGTGTTAATGTGTACCTTTTCATTAGACTTTTGAGTGCATAGGAGTGCATTGCAGGAATGACGTCTGAACATATTGTCTCCACCATCTTGGAAAATGTCGACGGAATAACGGATTTGGCCCAACGAGCTTTGAAAATTAAGGATGAAGCTAATCAGTTTTTTCACGGTGATTTGTTTTTTTTTGATTTGAACCATATGATCAGAAGAATGCATGTAACCTGTGATAGTTTTTCTTTCTTTTTTTTTTAGATTATGTTTAGTGTGATTTTGCGCACTATGTGATAATATTTGAATAACATCAAGAATAGTTAGACTATGATATTAACATTAAACTATACATAAATGAATGCAGTAGATATTGAGTAATCTTAAATAAAATTCTTTTCTTTATCAGTACATTTGATTAGTGCTATCATTACAGACCAGGCATACGATGTTGCAATTGAGCTGTATACAAAAGCAATCGAACTGGATGACCAGCAAGCTTTGTTTTATGGCAATCGGAGCATGGCTTATTTGAAGAAAGAACTATATGGCAGTGCACTAGAAGATGCAAATATGGCCTTGAAATTAGATCCTGGTTACTCGAAGGGTTATTACAGACGTGCAACAGCCTATATGGCTTTAGGAAAATTAAAACTTGCTCTAAAGGATTATGATACGGTATTTTCCTATCTTCAAAAATTTTATTTTCATCTCATATCATGGTACTAATAGTGTGTAATAGTAAAGAGTGTGTGTGACCCATGAAGGGTGGATGATTTGTAGCGAAGGATTAGTCGACTTCACTAATATGAAACATCTTTAATGGGTTAAACTATATAATTTTTCACTTGAATTAATCATAGTGGTCTGTGTTAGTGAAGCGATTTATTAGTTCACTAATGTTTGTGGTGATGGATTTATGAGAGTGGAAAATAATCCTATATAGTTGAATAGAATGCTTAGAAAAGCTTTTATGAAGAAAATGAAAGTACTAACTGAATAAATTCTACTTTTAGAAACTTTTGCACTAGTAATGGTCTATATTTTTAGATAAAAAATTCATTGTCTTATGTTTTTAGATAAAAATTATGTAAATGTTTCTGAATAGATTCAAGGTACAGATTAGGAAATGGAAAAAATTGGTGCTAACCATCTTGCTTCACCTCACTCTTCTTCGGTACTTCTCTTATTTGCTGTTGTTTTCGTCTCATTTTAACTGAAACCGAAAACAGTTGTAAATGGCAATGGAATTTTTTATGATGAAGAAGTATGAAATGTCAATAACAAAGGTTGATGTTGATCTTATCTGGATAATATGAATAGAAACAGTTGTGTATTATTTCGAGTGATCATTACATTGCAGATACGTAAAGCAGTACCGAATAATATTGATGCTAAACAGAAATATGATGAATGCCAAAAACTTATGCGAAAGATAGCATTTGAGAAAGCAATATCGGTGGATCATGATAAGCGCAGCATTGCGGAATCTATAAATGTTGATACCATTGGTTATAGTTTCCCTTCTTTTTTCCTCCATTTAAGTGATTTAAAAATGCAAGAATTGACTTAACTGCACGAAGGTTGTTCTGGAATAGTTTAAACATTACAGTTCAACCAAATTCAGAAGTTTTAAGACATATTAAAGAAATATGGATACATTTCTTTTTAGAAGTGGAAGCAACATATGATGGGCCTGTTCTCGAGAATGATATCACGTTAGAATTTATGAAAGAACTGATCGAAACATTTAAAGCAGAAAAGAAACTACACAGAAAATACGCTTATAAGGTTCCGTTTTCTTCAACTATTGCTTATTGTATGAATTTCGATTTTCATATTTTTCAATTTGTTCATTTTTGATATATATATATATATATATATTTGACACCTATTTGACACATTAATTCCTATTTGGAATATGCAGACTTTTTTCGATATCTCGGCCAAGACATATTTGCTTCATTCACCCTCAAAATTTGCATGCTTTTCTCTTTAAATTGTATTTAAGATATACTTTGCTTTTTCATTCCATAACATCCGGCATATTTTTCATAAATGTTTTGATGTTTCAGCATGTAATTTCTGTTTTCCAGATACTTCTTGCAATTAGGCGATTGTTTGGTGAATTACCAACACTAGTTGAAATTACAGTACCACCGGAAAAGAAATTTACAATTTGTGGTGATATTCATGGGCAATTCTATGATCTATGCAATATATTTGCTTTGAATGGGTTGCCTTCAGAAACTAATCCATACGTAGGTTTTACATATTAACTGAACTATTAATCTGATTGCAGGAAAAACCAAAATTATGTTTAGTATAATTTTTTTAGCTTTTCAATGGTGATTTTGTTGATCGCGGCTCATTCTCAGTTGAGACGATATTTACTTTGTTTGGATTTAAGCTTTTATACCCTGAGCACTTTTTCATGTCACGAGGTTTGCTATATTTTATTAATATTCTTGTGATCTAGTAGAAAGCCAGTTATTTTTCTTTGCTAAAAAAACTTGGTTCAAATACAACCAAAATGCAATCAGTACCCTTTTAATTAAAATAGTTCCGACGAAGTATGAAATCTAGAACCAGAAATTTTTGTAACATTTATCACGGTTAAAGCTTTTATTGCATATATAACTTTTGTAGGTAATCACGAAAGTGACGTAATGAACAAGATGTATGGTTTCGAGGGTGAAGTGAAAAGCAAATATACAGCTCAAATGGCAGATTTTTTTACGGAGATTTTTGATTACTTGCCGCTTTGTCACTTAATCAATAATAAAATATTTGTAAGTGATTTCTGATCTAATTTATTTCAGGAATTGACTTGAAATTCTTCCCCCTAAAAACTTTGATATATTTTGTTGGATCTAACTGCACAGTCGAGCTTGTCTTATTGATAACCAAAACGCTAGCTTTTTTCATGAATTGAAATGTATGCATTTTTAATGTATTTGAATAATTCTTTATTCCTCTCATTTATCTATATTTTCATCTCAGTTATCTCAAAGATAAGTACTTTAGTAATATTTGTTAAGAAGATTTGTACTCTCCGTTCTTATCATAGTAACTTTAAAACTGATTAGGAGTTAGGTATTTGCATACTTTTTTTTGTGGCAAAATATTTTCATTCATTTTACTATTTAATAGTACAACAATAATTTTACAGTTAAAAAATATGATCTTATATATAAAAAAAGATGAGGTACTATACTTCCTGTAAGTTTGCCTGATTTTCACAGATATTTTTTTCTCTGTTTCCAATTGGCTGATGTTTGAATTAAATTCAGGTTTGCCATGGAGGTTTATTTAAAGATGACGACGTCACCATGAATGATATAAAAAAGACAAATCGGGTTCGCCAACCACCAGATGACGGTTAGTTCTCCAACAATTTTTGAAACATTTTTTTATATTATTATGTCATTATGGTCATCGAAATATCTCCGGATTTTTTTTTAGGACTGTATTTTGGAAATGTTGCAGAAACTTTGAGTTTTGAGATCAAAGAATATACAGAAAATGAATTTGTAGTTGACTGTCAGCTGGTTGATTGATTATTTCAGGTATAATGTGTGATTTATTATGGTCTGATCCCCAAGACATGGACGGTAGGTCAGCATCAAAGCGTGGAGTTGGTTGTCAGTTTGGCCCTAATGTGACACATAAGTTTTGTGAGGCAAATGGTCTAGACTATGTTATAAGGTATTATTTTTGCATACAGTATTAATTTTCTAATGATCTATGATATGTTTATGGATAAATGATTGAAGTTTCGAGATATTTCTTGTATGTCTTTATCACTGCATTTTATAACTATTTCTTGCATTTTTTTTTTTTTCGTGATTTTACTTTTTTTATAGAAGTCATGAAGTCAAACCAGAGGGATATGAAGTACACCACGATGGCAAGTGTATAACCGTATTTAGTGCTCCAAATTACTGGTATCTTTTTGGATGCTTTTAGTCATTCTTATTAAATTTAGTTGTATTTTTTGCATTTAAACTTCTGCTTCCTAATGAAGATAAATTTTAGCTTTGTCATCTTAATTTTTTCAGTGACACATTGGGTAATAAAGGAGCATTTATAACAATAAGAGGTGATAATTTAACACCACGTTTTACTTCCTTCACTGCAGTGGATCATCCTTCAGTAAGTAATTTTAGATTTGTTTTTAACTGTTTTGCATAGGTAAAGTTTTTTAATTACGATGAATCTGAATCATTTTTGAATTAATTGTACAAACCAAATTAATGGAAGTTGTTTAAGATTCATCATATCAGAATCACAATCTGTCGTTTTCCATTCTCTACTACACTAAAGTGTCATGGTTGAATCGTATTGAATATTGATCATGGTTTAAGCAAACAGTTTTGTACTTTGCAAAGTTATAGGACAGTTTAACTATAAATGAACTATTTTTAGGTAAGGCCGTTGGCATATGCGAGCAGTTTATTTGGTTTTTCATAGCAGTTGACTTAATGATTTGCCCATGTTTGTTTGTTTATGAGTATGCTTTTATGTTACACATACAAATGGTGAAATATTCAGGGGTTGAAAATGCAAGGAATAAATGTTTTCAGTAATATTGGTTTCATCACGTTGTCATACAATCAATGTGTTGTAATCGATAGAAATTTCACCACTTATTCGTATGGACTGCCATGCTCTGCTCCTTATGTATTAAAATATTTCCTAGTTGTTTATAATTAAGTAACTGTTGTACAATACCTAAAAATGCGTTGGTTCAGATCCACAAATGATGGATTACCATTACTAATATTACCGGTCCTAAATTACGATAAACCATGAAAAACTTTTATGATTCTGATAGCTTTTTCATTGTGAAATGCTATCACTAAGCGAAATACGTACTATGAAGCATTAATTTAGAAGTGAAAATATTGATGGAATTAAGCTAAGTTTTCAGTGCTGTACTTTTGTGCATACTAGCATTAAAGTATAGTGATTTCATCGCGTTAATAGAAAGAAGGAGGGAAGAAAGGGAAAGACAAGAAATGTTTGACCCCGAATGGAGCAATAGATTGAGTAATACTAATGTTTACCACTGATTAATTTAGGTTAAATTACAGTGAGCTTTAGGTTAGATTACAGTGATAACAATCCTTATCCCTTATCATGGCAGGAAAAATATCTTCGAATTATTCTCGCGACTCGAAGTCGTCTACAGTTCCAGGGTGAGATTCACTGCAGACTCAGTGAGGATTCAGCATGCAATGGATGGTTTGATGTATTTTCTGTGCCATGTTGGAGTGATTACACAGACGTGGACGTGGCATTGCTGTTGAATTCATCATATCCTAAGTCTTACGGTTTCGTGGTGCAACTGCTTACGGATGGTAAGTTTAAGATCGAACTATTGGTTATCTTGTTCTGACCAGTTATCTGTATTAGTAAGACAATCGAAAGGTATGCCGATTTAACTGCATACATATCGCAATGTGATTTCTTACCTTGATAAAGATATTCAGTGATGCAGAAGCATTCAATAAAGTGTTAAAGGTGATATTTATGACATCATTTTTTACGTAGCTGGATTTAAATTTGAAACGAAATTTTATGAGCGATAAATTTTCATAAAAGACGCGAAATTATCATGGACGAAGCGAGATAGCATCCAAAAAGTATTGAATTCTCTTTTATTTTGAACATTTCTTCATGATTAAGGTGACTATGCTGCCAACTTTGTCACCGCTGGCACGGCGACGAATTCTTTCGGTGCTGAATGATTGTCTCGAAAATGTGGAAAGTCGAGGAGCTGTAGCATTTGTTAGAAATGTGGAACCGATACTGCAGAATGGACCTCAGTAAGCTTCATGGTTTTGTTTTGTAAAATTCAGGGACTATGTATACCAAGCATTATAGAGAAATAATAAGTCTAAGAAATAAGAAATGTTTAAAGGAATAAGCCAGACTATCTTATCTACCTGTTAATCACTGTTTGTTTGTTGTGTCTTCTTCATATCAATATCAAGAAATTAGGTAAAGCACTTCCTGGTTTGCTTGGAGTAATCTCTCTTGTCGTAAATGCTTCCGCCTATTATTAGTCCCATGTTTTCGTAGTTTTTCGGATTCTTTTCATGAGATTTCTCAAGATTTTCCATTAATAACACATAATATTTAGAGAAGAAGTATTCAATAAAAGTAAAAGATCATCTCAAATAAAGAGGACATCTTAAATCAGTTTATTTCGATCATCTTTGAGCTTTAACTGGTTCTTTTTTGCTATCTGAAGCAATTTGCCAGTTTCTTTTAAAGTAATACTATGAAATAATGGCAAATGGTGAATTAGAGATCACAGCTCGGATTAAAATTTAGATGTGGTCTCGTTGCTGTGCAAATGGTCGCCCAAGCATACGGTCTTCCGATTCGAAATGTAGATGAAATCTTCCAATATGCTAAGCAGAAAGGATATACAAATCATGGGGAAATGTTTTCCGGTATGCTTAATATGTTCCTTTTTAGATACCCTTGTCACATCATTTAAATTATTTATCGATAACATTGTAAGCAGTATAATATTTGTTTTGAAGAAGCAGTGTTTCTAATATTTCGAAAGTATATTTTTGAGCAATTTTCAGTCAAAAAATACCAGTTTTATCTAATTGGTGAAATCAGCTTTCAAATCTTGTCAATTTGAAAGATCCAAATTGTCTTATTTTTTCACTTGTCGTCCTTCATGTTCATTCTTAGATCAACGCTAAGGAAATGTAAAGCAAATGTGTTTTGTTTTGCACTTATTCTAGCTGATTGGTTAGCTGATGTTGCCGTTTCGTTATGGCCAATGTTAGATGTAGCAGTTGAGAACGTCCCATCTACAGCTCAAATGGAGCAATTGGTTCAAGAAAATGCAGTAATGTTAATACCATATGATTGTGGCAAGAATCATCAGCCAAGCAATCGAGGAGGACGTAGTGCTCATTGGTGCCTTATTGTTAGTTTTTTTTTTAAGTTTGAAAAAGACATTTAAAAAAAAGGATTTAAGTAAGGAAGATTTAACATTTGAAAATGAAGCTTTTCTTAACACTAGTTTTATGTTCGTATATTTCAGTTTTTTTCTTCAGGTAGGATATCTCTGTCCTGTAAAAGAATTAGAAACAGTGATATGGAATGAGGCAGTTACTCATAATTGTTCAAAAGCTACGCACGTATTTTGTGTTCATGGCAAAAGTCGTCATATAGCTCTTTGGAATTATTCACAGCTCGTTGCTAGTAATTTCAATCTACATGAAGCATCAACGAAAGTGATGGATTATGTGATACCGTCAAGTGACCTTTCAACACTTCGAAATCGTTGTCTTGTTGTTCGTTGTCATCGTGATACCACTGCTTTTAGTACTATTTCCTAGTTTTCTGATCTTTTTGAGTATTTCACTATTTCAAAATTGTTGTCTCTTCTTTCATTCGTTATCAAGCTTCAGTGATACAACATTATCAAATACTCAATATTAATCCTCAATGCATTCAATCTTTAATAAATCAGCTGATAATGTTATTAAACAAAATATCTGAGGAACAAAATGAAATATCATCAGCGGAATGAAAATCTTCCTCATAGATATCGGTTATGTACTATGTTAAATGGTATTGGTATGGGTACTTCCTACTGCTCAATTATGATTCTTCAAAGCAAGGAACTGTTCAGACTATTCAAAATTCCGAAGTTGAGGTAAACTGGACATTAATACTGGAATAAGAGTTTCCAATATTTCGAAGTCATTGAGAAATGATTGTTGCCGATGTAGTTGTTCTATCAATAATGGTAACATCAGGTTGTTTGAGAAAGGGAACTGCTACGATTAGTTATCGATCACATTTTAATGAGAAAAGACTAATAGTGATTAGTGATCTCACAACAAAAGGGAAATATTTTAAAGAAGACGATGGATTTTATTCTATTATTTAACCATTAAATGTATGACTTAATGTGCTGGTAAATCCTTCGGTTGATTGCTTAAATCTTTCGAGTAAATTTCGATGCAAAGTCTCAAAAAACAAACAAACAACGTTCTTTAGTTTTTTCATTTTTTATCCATATCATATTGTCCAAGTTGTAAGCTATGTTTAATGTCAGTTATCATCTATTAATATTTTCATTAACAATATTAATATTGATTAATGAATTGTTGAATGTCATGAATTTTCAGGATTTTATGCTTGTGATTTACCATCTTGTCTCTATAAATAAGAAGTTACCAAATAGAAAGTTTATAGGAAAACAATTCCCTCAAAGACTTTTTCGCGAAAAATTCAAATAAATTTAATATAAAGTGGAATTTTTTGTATCAGTTTGAAAAAAAAAAAAAAAAACATAGTGAATAGATTAGATTAGATTCACAGTTAAGAAGAAGAGATCATTTGTGAGTATTAGATTTATTCATGCTAAATGTTTAACTATTGAGTTTGCTCATTCAAAAACTTTGTTAGAAATGGATGCAAAAACATTACATAATTCGCAAGTCTTTTGCAATTTTTATTCATTTTTAATGAATAATCAATCACTTCACTCTATGAGTCATTTTTAATTTGCATGTTTTGCTCTACAAGTATGATTCATTCGGACTCTCCCGATTTCCGTTGATTACATGGATAATCTGTAAATTGAAAAAAAAAAAGAAACCAAACTTATTTATCAAGTCTGAGACAATAAGAAGAAATCTTGAAGGCAAGCATTACTGCAAGAATCAATGATGACAAAATGTTTGTTGTAAGTAAATAAACAATTCTGCAAGTAATATAGGAAGAAGTAATGTAAGATTATGGAAGTTAAAAATTAATATGTTATAATAATGATAATAATTAATAATCAATAATAATAATAATAAGCAATAATAAATGTTAGTAATAAACTTACAGTTTCTCCAGTATTAGTTGAACTTGATGATTTATTTGATAACGGTGTCTGTTCTATAAGACGATGAATATCTAAATGTTGTTGTTTTTGTCGGTTTACGCCACTTTGTTGTGCAATTATCCTGCATTGTTAAGTAATAACTGTTAAGTAAACTCTTAATTCACATTTTTCAAAATTAGAATTGTTTTGAGAATTTATAAGTACCTTTCTTTTTTATAAGGAATTTGAAAATAAGTTGGCTGTTCCATATCAAGCTTCTTTCTAGCTTCTTCAATCCATGAGAAACTTACATTTTCCGTTTGTGACATCTGAATAAGGTTATATGAGATCTTTCAATGAATACAGTTAATTTTTTTTTAAGCGTGATCCCTGAATGGCACTTTCTGCAATCGAATTTTCGGCTTAATTGAAGCTTTTTTCAAAGTACGAATCAGAGAGATTCATTTCTTAGCATGTTTCAGTTTTGCATAAGTAAGATGTATTTTCCCAGAGTTTTGAATATATTTGAAAAGAAGCAAGGAACACTTCATACAAAAATGAGATAAAATTGCCAACCTCTTTATCATGATTTTGCTCCAACGGTATCTTCTGTTTCTGTTTCAGTAATGTATCAAATTTTTGAGCATTACTGCATTTCTTCTCCATAATTGTGTCACTTTGATGAATAACATCATTGTCATCATTGTCATCACCGATGTTTCCAAATTGTTGTCTTGTTTTTGATACCATCACAGTAGGAGAGTTCATCGTACAAAATGGCTCATCTGTCCAATAAATGAAAAATAAGCGTTTTCTGAGAGATGAAATTAGAATTCGAATTTATGTTCCTAATTCAATTATGCTTATCGCAAATTATAAATTAATAATGCACCGACAGTAAACTACTTAGTTTACATACAAAAAATTAGAAGAAAACACGAGGACATTCAGTTGCAGTATTCCTTCCTTATAATTTTTATTTCAAATTGAAGAGCGCTAAGAAAAGTAAACAAATGATTAAGAGATTCGAGGTAACAGAAATTATCATTCCTCAGATCAGAATGGGATTTAAATTTCTACTTTATTTCCCTAACTTTTAATTCGAAGTATATAATATATGTCAATTGAATTGAAAATTAAGCTCAAACTTAAAATTTTATTTGCTTTCAAAAAAAAACTTTCCCAAAAGAAGCTTATTTATAAATATGTTAAACAGCATTCTTAAATCCAAACGAGAATCATATTATACAGATAACGATAGAATTTTTGCATAACAAATGATCAAACAGCCTATGCTTACTTCATTAGCTGGGATATTTTAAGAAATAACTTTGAAAGGTAACAATAATGGTGTAATAATAATTATTAATAATGATAATAAGTAATCACTTATAATAATAATAATAATAAAATACTTTCAAAGATCTGTTTTTCATCTGCTGATTCCTTCGAGAAGCTTTTGCATGTGGAAAGAGCGCCACTCCCAACACTACCATCGCTTTTCTTGGCTCCTTTAAGAAAGATATTTGTTGCAGAACTGATAGTACTATGATGGCAAGTTCGATTGTCTTGAAAAAAAAAAATGCAATTGAAGTTAAATATGTGATGAAAAGAAGAAAAGAGAGTATCAGTGATATTAATAAAGTTGTAAATCAATTTAATGAAAATTGATAAATTGAAAATCTTATCATTGCATCACGAAATCGTGTGGATGCAACTTTCAAATTGTCATGATTCTTCTCAACCCATTGTTTAGTTCGATTCATTGGTGATATCATTGGGACAAGCTCGACAATCTCATCATTCTTCCTAGAATTCTGATAACTTCAGAAAGTGAAAAGTTTATATATATATATATATTGACAATTTTTCTTACATCTAAACAAAAATATGAAAAAATTACTAGTACATCTCAATACCAGTACTGTTGTTTATTTCGATTTCAAGTACAGGTGATTTTTTATTCATTAAAGTTAAGCGTTTCTTTCTCTTAAACCTTATTTCCAAATTCAATTTTCGAAGAAAACATTTGATAGTAAGATTGTCTTATCTGAGTGATATTTAAAGTTTAACACAGTTCATTCATTCGATACTATTCTTAGCGGCAAAGATTTTTATTCATTTATTTTCTTTTTTTAAAATAAATTTCGATTCGATAATGATGAACCGTTGATGATAGAGTTGAACGTTGAAATTCTGTTCCTTCCCTTCTCTTTCATTATTTGCTTCATCTGATACAGCACGAGCACGAATTGTTTTAAATATCTTACGTTCAATCATTAAGGGTGGAATCTGAAAAAAGAAAAGAATAATTCTTATAAAACATTCTGTATTTTAAGTTTATTGATACATCACAACAATCCTTTCGATTACTTCTGATTGCTCACTTTTCATGTTAATACAATCAATGATAAGGGTCACAAATTAATAATATTAGTCTTTAAAAAAAAAATTCTCGAAGGAAATGTACTGATTAATTCTTCTGATTATTATTTGAATCGTCACTTATCAGATCAAACATCATCTCTACTTGTATGAAATGTGTAATTTGTCTTCTGGTTCATTATCATTTTATTCAACCTTATCAGCATTAAATGAAAATATTAAGAAATTTTTATAATTTATATTTGAGAATAGATGCTAACTAACTTCAATGATGAAAGCTATGAGAGAAGCAAAAAACAGAGATAACACTGATATTTCCATTGCAAAAGTGATAAAATAGAATGGTGAAAATGCCATTATAGCTGAACGTCGAGTCCATATGAAATACAGTAAGACTGGTTCATGTGATAAGTAAAACCCATAAGATAATCTGAAAAAGTACCAATTCCAATTTTCATTTAAATTATAAATTTAAGCATAGAAATTAAAAACAAAAATTAAACACAGTTTGATTATTATAGTGATTTTAACGAAAGTTAGTCATTGAAGAAGGTTGAACTGAAATTTCCAGTGATGCTTAATTCAACCTGGAGAAGAAGATCCATTTCTTCCAAGCAAGAAATGAATGTATCATGCGCATGTGACCTCGTTCACATAGCCAAACAAATAAGGCCAGACCGAATGCCCAGATTATTCTGAAATTTGCAGAAATCTTTGGGAAATATTTTTATTATTGTTGTTGTGACTAGCATATGGGAAGTTACAAATTGATAAAAATGTATCAATTATTGACAAAGTAGATTAAAAATGATTTTTTATATAATTCAAATTTTTAAATGGTTATGTGCAAAATGAATTTATTGGAATCATCTCGTCAACTATTTGGTTATTCGGTAATCTTTTTAAGAGAAGCTAAAAAAAAAAGAATAATGAATTCGTTGACGTAAATTAATTCGTAACCTGAATGTGGCAGCGTAAAAAATTGAAAATATAGTGAAACCATTTGCGTAATTTGCACCGAAAAGCGAAAAAGAGAGCATAGCAAAAGATGCAAAACGAGCAATGTCTATTTGAATTGTTGAATGAGTTTGTTTTGATTTTATCGAAAGTAACCAACCAAGAAGGATTCCTAGAACATAAATCATTCCCGTGTTCATTTAAATCCACTGCTCACCTCCGTAACGTCATTTATTAAAAGTATACATACGTATCAAATTAGTCACGCTGTGCAAGAGAAATATGATGATACAGTGGAAAGGGTAGGGTTTATATTGCAAAATAATGCTAAACAAAAGAAACTATCTAATGAAATTTTCTTCTATTTCTTATTGTTTTAAAATTTAAAAAATTTTCCTTATTCTTTTTTCTGAGATAAAAACTTTGAAATCTTAATTTTTCTAAATAACATACTTTTCATTTCCAACTAAGTTCAAAATTATGAATTCATTTCGCAATTATCAAAATTAATTTTAAAAAATAAGAATTGAAAAGCAGAATAAATTGTTTTAAAGATTTACCAATGAAGAATGAGCCAATTCTTCCCTGTGGTGCAGCATATAAGTGTCGAAACATTTTTTCCATTTCTTCCGTTGCTAGGCCATTATGTTCGAGAAGTGCTGAGACAAATGTTGCAGGGAATCTGTGGAAGTGATCTCGATGTAAGCGAGATACATAGCAGATTATCAGAAGTAAACTCATCAGGAAAACCGGGGACTCATTTAAGTATATAAAATAAACTAATCTAAATCATCCTTTTCTGTTTGGGAATTAATGAAATTAATAGGATTTCATTTATTTGTTAACAGCTAAATGAATTTTAACCTTTAAGAATTTTGCATTATTGCAATTAACCAATAAAAAATATAAAATGTAATTTTTATTAATTTACTATCGTCTACTTTATCCATCTTATCATTTGTCATTCAGTATTGCAAAGTAACAATAACCTGAATAATATCGTTACAGTAGCTCGATAGATAATTGATGATATTATGACAATGACAATTAAAGCGACAGCAATTGTTGGTACAGTATACAGTAGTAGCAACGCAATTGGAGCTACCTAAAGATGGATTTGAATTTCATATGAATATATTTTGATTTAATTATTGCAATTAACCAATAAGCAAAATTATATAAAGCCTTTTTATATCAAAAAAACAAAACTCTTTTTTTATTATTGTACTGCAAAATTTATTCAAATACTTTTCTTTTCTTTATGCCTAAAAAAGTTTTTTTTTATTTTTACCGGAAAAATTTTAAATTTGAAATTTTTTGATAATTTAAAATGTGATGATCTCATATTCAAATATTTTTTGGAAAGTTGACAAGACTTCTAAGCTAGGAAGCAAACAGATATTCACAAGTTCGTCGTCAAGTTCGTTTCTAAGATTTAATTCACTGTGATTGCTATTCTATGATGAAGAGGTGTAAACGATATGAACGATAAAATGAAAAATGATAAATAAATTTTATATAAATAAATTCAAATAAAATTTTCCAAAACTAACTGTCATATTTAGGTCATACTTGCATTAAGAATGCAGAATGATCATATAAAATGATCGTATGAGATTAGTTGTAATAAAGAAATTGCGTGCTTAGTAGTACCACTTAATGAAAAATTTTTTTCTTTTTTTAAATGACAATTATTGGCAAATTATGTATGAAAACATCAAGAAAATACGGCTGAAAGAAATTTTGTTGAGGAAGTTAGAAGGTAGTTTTATGGAAGTAATAATTTAGAAGTCTAACCATATAAAATTGTGTATCTAAGGCAAGGTACCACATCCAAGGCATGCATTCATTGGGAAAGAAATTGCTTACAAAAAGCAATTGTCGCCAAATATCATTACTATCGCACCGTGCGCCGAAAATTCCTACAGTTTTCTGTATTTTAAAAGAAAGTACATTGTTCAAATTTGATTATTTGAATATTTGCTGTAAAATGCAACGATTAAATTATTGTATAATAATTTGTTTAAATCACATATGATCTGTTGCTAACAATGGGAATTTGAACTTTGTTGAAAGGACAAAATGATACCTCTCTAGACCTTTGCCGAGGTTTTAGAAGTTTTAAACTCTAAAACTTTCATTTACAACAAAAATATACTTTCTGTACTACTGTAATTAAATTGGGGTATAATAAGAAGTCTTTAATTTATTAGCTCATCACAGTAAACTAATCGGAAGAGAATTTAAAACAAACCATTTTGTTGAGACCACATTGGTCCATCACCAGTATACGGAAAGACGAGATAAATGATAAGAAATGTGATAAGATAAGCGGGTATTAAACGCATGAAACGATGAAACCAAATGATAAGCCATCCAGACGGTGATAATGCCGTACGTTTGCTCTTACGTTGCTTTTGTTGTAAGATACGTAGATGAACTCTGTATGCTAGCACGGTAGCGGATATCAGTAAAAAGGAATCAACAGAAAGTGAAGAATTAAAAATAATTTGAGAAAGGTTCCCATTTGCTTTCAATAAATTCCATAGTTGTCGAACATTACCAATATATTCCAATGAAAACAAATGTGTGTGACCAATTACTACCTGAAAATGATTATTTGTAAATTTCAAATTTAACTGTAAAATTTATTTATCCAATAATAGATTTAAATAAAGCATGAGCCATTATTTGTAAAATCGTAGTATTTAAATTCATATGAGTGAGCAATATGAGCAATATCTCGAAGTGCTATACTGGATTCCACATTAAGGATTTTTGTTTTCCCGTGGATTGAGAAATATTACTGTTCAAAAGGTAAACTAATTTAATGATGTATAATACTTACGCACTGATATAAAAAAGAATAAAACTATAATTTTCTTTCAATATTTGATGTTTATTCTTCTAAACGTAAAAGATTAAATTCGAAAGTATAAAATTCACTGCAAAAAATTACCCAAAAAGCGCTTAACACTCGAATACCGTACAATGAATTCAGGTGTCGATTACACGGACGTGTCAAGTAAAGATAAGTGGAACGAACGCTAAATGCCAGGATCTAAATTTCATTGCTTCGTGACATCAAAAAGTGAATCATTAATTTTCAACCACACTTATTATGCGTAAATGACGATCATTTAAAATGTTATCATGTCAATAATAAAGTGTCATCTTCAATTAGATGAAATGGATTTAAATTTAAAGCAAGGAATCGTATCATTTCAGATACGCCACTTAAATAGAGTATATACGTAAATTAAATGTTACTGAATTTATGTTTTTACGTAAGTAATCGTATGATCTGCTTTAAATTAAAATTTAACATGAGTACTACAACTGGATATGAGAAGCTTACGCTATTAATGATACAAGCCGATCTTTTCAGTGTTCTTCGTACAGCTGGCGTACTTTTATACGTAAGTGCTTGCGAAGGTGCATCACTGCATATGAAACTGCATGCGTCATCTTGGGCGTATGGCGCGCAGACTGACGACACCTGAGACGGAGTGCTTGGGATCAAACGTGCTGTCATATGACTGCAGCTTCTGGACAATTCTGCAAGTTGTGCAAGAAATGAAGTAAATTTATTCAAAACTTTAGTTACTCATTTTTTATTTTCAAATTCTTATATAATCATCAAAAATAATCATCAAATTAGAACTAATATTTTGTTAAATTAGCTTTATTACTTATGTTTTGTGATATTTACTGAAAACTAAACACTCACCGATTTGATTAGAAGTTTTTTTTTAAGTTTTGGCGGATTACTAATATGAGTTAAAAATGAATAAAATAAGGAAAAGTTAGAAATGGAAGACAAGAGATGAATGATACTGTAACCTTTTGTAATTTACAGTATATAAGATAGATTACTAACATTGTTGTCATATGTATTCATCATAACATTTTTTAAAACAAAATGTTAATTATTAGAATTTGAAAATTAAATTAAAAGTATCTAAAATCTTAGACTAAAACATCTGATGACCTACCAATTAAATAGTAATGATCATTGTGAATAGTATTTTCTGTCATTCTGTCTCTTATTCCGAAATATCTAATATATCTAATCTAAAGTATCAGGTTTTCTCTAGAGAATTATTGCTTAGTTGTCCCACTTTTATCATTCTATCAATACCTTTTTCAAATTTAAAAAATACGAAGAGATAAAAAACGCAATTTTTAACGGTTTTTTCGAAAAATGAAAGGCAAAAGAAATGGAACACTGTTATTGAAGATGCTTAAAATTACCAGTAAAAAACAATTAGTATGAAATAATTGCAGGAGTATTGCTCCTTATAACTACATGCAATATTTTGAATTAAACTTCATTTAGTTAAAATGAAGTTTAGTCCATTTTTTAAATTTTAAAAATAATATAAAATACCTTTGTTGACTGAATACTTTCGACTGCGTCGTTTACGATATATATCGATTGAAGTACCACACAGCACCAACAAACTTAGAAAAGCGAGGACAGCGAGAACTGTCCACTGCAAAATGATTATTAATTCGTACGATTCTTTAAAATTTATAAAAAAAACTTCCAATGATTTGAAAAATATACCTGTGGAATACCAAGTTTTTTAAAAAATGAATCCTTTTGTTTGAAACATTCAACAGTTGAATTTTCTGAAATTAGAATACCGAAAGTTTTCTCCAAAAAATAGGAGAAAATAGGAAAGATATCATTTACGGAATGTTCATTACAATGAACGGGCAAGCACATTCCTGAAAATAATGTTATTTTATGGTTTTTTATAGATTATAGAAATTATAACCATTTAAAAATTTTAGGAATTATTTCTGTATCATGTATTTTAGATTTGAACTTTTTAAAATTTAACGATATTTTCAAACCGTAAAAGAGAGGTATTTGATGGTGTTGCATGCCATATGCTTCAATGTGAATATTAGCTCGACAGTATTGTACAGATTGATTTAGGGCCATTATGTTTGGTATACTTTGACACTGGTCATAAGCACCAAGCCAAAAAAATGGACCAGATGAATAGATGCCAGCAGATGGACGACCCCAAGCATCCAGAACTTGTGATGAATGTTCGTGAAATGCTAGATGAGCATCTACAAACATTACTTCAAAGTTTTAAAGTGGTCAAAATTGAAAAATACATGAACAGGGCTATTTTGGGATTGTATTTAGCACTTTCTATTTCCAACTTCAAATTAGAAATGAAAGAGCTAATGTAGAATGAATCCTGTATATCAGATCCATCAACAATCATATTTTTATTAGCATAAAAATTTAATGGAAAATCAGATTCTAATTATAAATCAGAAAAAAGAAAATAAAAATTGGAAATTGAAGATAACGATTAATTTGAAAATAAAAAAATACTTTAAAAGGGGAATACTAAATTTACAGACTGGCAACCAAAAGTGATATGAATTTTTATGAGAGAAAAGTTGTTACCAAAGCATTGCTTTATTTCCGTTTGATTTTGATTGGCTAAACGACAGTAAGTGGTCAGCAATAATGCATTCGCAACAGAATCAATTAATTTAGCTAAATCCTTGAAGCATTCATCCATATCATCTAGAAATTATCATATATTATATCAGATTGAAAAGATATATCGCCAATGTTAACATAACCTTTAAAATTAAAATTTCATTATGGCATTTTTGTTTTGATTTTATTCCAATTCATCTATGATTCGTTTATAGCTACTTAATCATTAATTTGATAGATTATTTAAATTATTAGAAAGTTGTGATCTTAAAATTAATTTAAAAATGGCACATACCAATTATTTTTGTTGATTTATTGAAATTTGCTTTGATTAGTGTAGAAAAATATGGACGTTCAAGAAAGCTTGATAACTCTTCGACAGTCTTTATTTCTGAAATAATATGAGTTTCATAGACAAAATAAATGTTGCAGAAATTTTTAATTTACAACTTATGGGAATCAAAAAAGAAAGATGGAACATAAATTCTGGTAAAAAAGTCTGGTAACTTTTCGGCAATCTTCTGTCTTCGGCATTCAGTAACTAAAGTTGTGAATTTAGTAAAATTGTTAAAAGCTCCTATCTGATACTGCATGTTTCAAAACTGTCTTCGAATAGTTTTCAAATAGTAAAAGCTTCATACTACTTTAATTCACTTCAAAACAATTTTGTAGAAAGAAGCGAGTACTAGAATTTCTCTGAGAATGAAACTATTTCTAGAAAATTTAATCATTAATGAATTAAATTTTAATAATAAAAATAAAAAATTCTGATTGATACCTTCATTAAATGGAGTTGTGGTGCCAATTCTGTTTCCGGAATGCTTGATAAATGATTGATTCATATGAATTACTTCAATCGATCGTATAAATGCATTGAGATAATCGAAAAGAAATGTTTCAAGTAGCAAAAAATCATTTCGTATTGCTTCTTGATCTGCTAAAATTGCAAAATTCGTAAATGATAGCCGAATGACATGTTAACCTGAACTACAAGGACACCAGAGACTTAAGATATTCAATTACGTTTCGACTTAAACGGTTACAATATTTCTTCCAAAAGAAATTATTAAAATCAATTTGACTTAATGAAATTAGTGAAATTCTGAAGTGTTCAAAATGTGAACAACTTCCCAGGCAAAAATGATAATATAAGTCAAAAATGTAAAAGCAATGATAATGACTTGCCATATACATTCCGAATGGTATATTCCGGAATTCGTATAATGACAGTTTCACATCCACCAATTATTATAATTAAACCAAGACATAAAATAGGAAACATTGCACAGTATGAGCAACCCTTCGCCACTCACACATTCAGTATAAGTAACAAAGGCCTATCGACCGCTCTATTTTTACAAAAAGAAAATAACAATGCAATTGTTTATCAATTAGAGAGATTTGCAAATTTCATTCCATTATTAACTTTTTAATTTCAAATGGTAGTGGTAATAAATATTTGTAATGCCATCATCTTCAAGAATCAGGAACCTTTCTAGTCTGAATGAGATTATTGATGTTTGATTATTTCAATTAAATAACTGTTCAAATTTTTTTATCACATTCAAACAAATACCTTTTATCAATTAGAGAGATTTCAAAATTCAACTTTTAGTTTTATTAACTAATATTAACTTTACAGTTTAACTTTTTACTCTTCAAATCATTTCATGGTTAAAAATAAGCTATATTTTTATTATAATAGAATAAATACTAATATTGGCAAATTTTCTATGTAATTACTCTCTACTGTATTAAATTTTGTCCATTCTATTTTTTCTCTCGTCGATTTCCTAAGCCAATATATCAAGCATTTCTTTTAATTCAGGAAATTTATCTTAGAGGAGGTCTATTTCATGATAAACTGAGCTCTTTTAGTGGTTATTTTCGGATAATACTCTCTTTTACACCCCTCCTTTTTTTTCTTTTTTGCTGAAGTGCTATAAAATTTGTTAGGTATTTAAGTCTAAAGCATTCCTCTCCTAACTTCCTGTGCATTTTTCATTTCTAACGCAATTATGTGTAATTGCTAGCTTATAGGCTTTTAACTTTTGGCTGATTTAGCTATAACTGCTCACTTGAACCATTTGCTTCTTATTTTATTCCTTTTTTTTCCTAAAATATATTTTAGCAATATCAAAATAATAATAATATTATTATTATTGTTATTATTGTTGTCGTTATTATTATTATTGCTGTTATTTTATTATTATTATTATTATTAAGCAATGGAATGCTTTATTGTGGTTGAAAGAAATTAGAAAAGCTTTTTAGAATTAAGATTGAGGTCAAAAGTATGCAATGCTTTAGTTTAGTTTTATTAATTACTTATTTTAAGTTCCAAACATTGTGATCAGATTTCAGCATCGATCCGATAGTGTTGCAGAATGATTGGCTCGATTAAGGTAATGTATATACATTGAGAAATTTATACCTCAGTTGATAAGCCTTCAAACTAGTAGCTAAAATCATAAATTTCTTTTTAGATTAAGAATAGAAAGTCAGGATTCAACTCTTGATTTGAGATCGAGATCTAATACAAGAAAATAATAAGAAGCGATGAATATTTGTCATTGATGGCATCCTCCAAGTATGCATTCATTGAAGCTGATAAAGTGAAACTCTATAAAGGAACAAAAATTATGAGAATCTGATTATTTGATACGCTTACTTATCTTGAATGGGACAACAAACCGGTTCGACTACATCTCATCGTGGCAATTCAATTTTTAGTATCAGTTAGTTCCTATATTTTATTTTTATAAAATTTTAATTACCGGAAACAAAGCTAACTGTTATCTTCCATGACCATAATGGAAAAAACTGGTCTTTTCTAAAAAAAAAAATAGTCATTAAAAGTTGAAATTAATTAATTAATAGTGTTTGTTTAATGCAATTACAACATATATGGAAATTTAAGATAAATCTTTATATGATACATTTGATGACAAAGTACTTTCGACTATTCTGAATAAGTCCATGCTGTCACATTAAAATAGAATTAAGTAAACTTTTGCATCGAAAATTGTTAACTGAATTGAAAGTGATGCATTGTGATATTTGTTGGAGTGATATTTTCATGTTACTATAACTATATACTTTATAAATTTCTCGAAAATTATTATATTATTTCATTAATGTTTATTTAAATTTGCATTGATACCACACTTTTTTAAAGCAAATGTAGCAACAATTCATTTCTAACTTTTATTCTACTTTTCTCGAATACCAGTCTTGTAGCATTTGAATTTCCAGATTAAATTCTAGACCATAGAGACAAGTAATATAATATCAGTCACTAATTGTTAGAGGTAAGAATTTCAGATGAAAGTAATAGAAGAACAGAAAATGACAAATTGCGAGGTTGGAAAGCGGTACAAAAAGCGCTTCCACGTATCATACATTATGGTCAAAATGAGGGTATACTACATGCAACGACTAATTCTGTATGTAACATGTTTTCCTAAGAATTTGAAATATTTTATGATGAAAGAAAAAAATAAACAAAAAGAATGATATAAAAAATTAATTAAATATTATAGAAATAGGTAATTAAATATTATAGAAAATATTACAAATAAGATTTCATTTTCAGGTTTATTACTTTTAAATAGCATGAAGCGATTGCAGCAAATGGGCTCTTCGTACAATATGTCAAATATTGTAATACAAGCACAAGTTGCTGCAGATATTTGTGATCATCGTTTAACGGATAAAGTACAAATACCTTCTAATGATATAACAATTATGCATGAGGCTATACCGTTTCTTCCTATTCCGGTTGCACTGCTATGCCTCTTCCTTAATGTTATCATTCCTGGTTCAGGTAAAATTTATTAAATGAAAATTTTAACAATACAATTGATCTTTTCAGAGCATATGTTTTTGTTTGAATAAATAATATTTATTTATTTAGGAACAATTTTAAGCGGAATCAGTGCATTATGTATGGGACAACCAAGAATAAATTTCAAAGAAGGTCGTAAATTAGTGACACTGTTTGTTAATTTTTTGGTTGGTATTAGTCAATTCTTCACGATAACTTTTCTTTTCGTTGGATGGTTCTGGTCAGTTGCATGGGGTGGCTTGATCATTATACATTCAAGTAAGCTTAATCTTTAATTCATCATTAACAAGCACTTTTAATCTTTCATAAAATAATATGATAAAATTACAGTTATAACTACAATTGTTATCATGATATTACCATTGAGATATAATCCCAATATAATATCTATATTTCCATGTTCCATTATAATAATAGTTAAATCATACAAAAGACATAACATTTATAGTACAATATCGCGATGCATTGGTGCAACGTCGGCAAGAAGCGGTAGCAACTGCAGCGATCGAAGCAATTACCAAAGACTCAATACTACACAGGCGAGATGTGAGGAAGCTTGTTGAAGCTCATCAAACAATTAGCGGAGAGAAATAATACAGTTCAAGTAAATCCAAGGAATGAGAACTGTTTGAATTAGAAATGTTAAGTAAGACTATTTCCAGGCATGTTTTACTTGAATTATCATTAGTCTCGAGTACACCATGTTTATTAGTATTACATAGACTGAACAGCAATCAATCTTCTTATGAAGTACTAATCCTCAATGGAAAATTGGACAGCACAACTACACATTTTTTGACGCTATGTATTTTTCAAGGCTTCAATTCTTTTAGCTGATAAAGCATCACTGATCTTAAATGTTAACTGAAATTTTTTTTCAACAGAATGTCACCCACGAATTCGTATCATCCATTCATATCTGAAGGTTAGTAGGGATAAGCATAAAATAACAATTAAACAACTTTCATTTTCATTACAAGCACAATACACTGCAATGGGATTTGTTGTGGAATTTATTGACTGCCAGATATCTTATTTTGCCAAGTTTAAATCTGGGTAATTAAACCAACAAATCGACATTAAAAATTGACGCAAAATCATTATAACAATGCGCAACGAATAGAAATAATTGTAAAACACTAAAATATTATCAAAGCACCGTCCAAAAAACCACCCAGAAACATAGATTGGAATAACGGTTAATGAGGAAGCTTGGTTAGTTTATATACAGAACTAAACTGACAATCGGGAATCCGTTTTTTTTTTTTTTTTTTTTTGTTTTTTTCATTTCTATGATTGTAAAACAATGGTGACAAGGTAACAAGATTAGTTTTTTGTTGTGTGAGGAAAGAGAAAGTAATTAGCATAATGGCATAGATTAATTACAAATGCAAAAATATTTGGTGATTGACTCATCGAATTGCCACGCATCTGGCAAAAAATATTAGGATTTGAATGTAATTTAAATGTGTCGTTTTTACGACAGGATTCTTTACGATCAATACTAAAATCGGAAAAATGGGATAAAAATGGAAATAGAATCAACAGTTAAACCTAGTACCACTACAGAAGTCTATCATTCAATCCAGAAATATATATTATAAATTCCATTATAATTCATATCTTCACATTTTTTCAGAGTAATCTGAAGATGAAGAATAGTCAGCACTCGACTTTAAAAAGTTATAAAAAACCAAAATAAAAAATACCAACTTATCTTCTGAACTTTAAGAACCGTTACAGTTTACAGGATTTATTTTTTCATAAAGTTAACGAACTTTTAAAATGAACTAACTTGTAAGTTTCTGCTTTCTCAATTAATAGCCATTTTCCTATGTTTTATTTGAATCACAATATCCTAAAATGTGAATCAAACCTAAAAGCTCGCAAAATCGCACAATCTTAATCAAATAACATCAAAAACCAGAAATATGAGAATATTAATATTAAGAAACAACATCATCAGAACAGTCAGATGAATAGAATTCCCTGAAATTATGAAATCACTGTCTTGTTTACTGTCTTGTTTGCAAAAAGTATAAGTTGATTTTTTTTCGAAATCACCGGTTAAGACATTATTTAACTTTCAACAGTATTTATTCTTCGTAGATTTCAAAATCTACGAAGAATAAATACCGAAACTTGAAAGCAAACAAGAAAGCAAATCTACTTTCCAATAAAAAAGCCCTATTCTCTCACACAAGATTGCTATAATAAGCTTACCAGCAATTTTGAGCAAAAATTCCACAAAACAGCAATATACAATGACCTACAGTTCAAGAACTGTAAAATGACACATGAACATGTTGCAAAAAAACTTGAAATAACGTAATAACTATTACAAACTTGAGGAGTTTCCAACATATTTTTCAAAAAGTTGTGCTTTCTTCCTTTCCAAAATTAGATTCTCGATTTCTTTTTGTGACGGCACAACAACATGTTGGATGAACGTTTTCTTCCCATCATCACCTATTAGAACAGATTGTTTCGAGCCGATGTCTTCCTCATCAGAGTCCTGGAAAAGTTAGCTGTCAGCATAACTGAATAAGAGGTAAACTTAAGCATCAACTTTTAAACTGTGTTGAGGCAAAGTAGAACTGAAATAGTTGCGTGTAACATATATTAATGCCGTAGCAATACTGAAAACAATGTACTAATGATGCAGAATGATGTTTCAAAATACCAAAATCCCAAAATAAACATTTCAAAACGGAATATATCTCAGCGTGACAATAAACCTAACAACCGAAAAAAATAATCAAATAATTCGGATGAATTTCTTCGTGCATGATTAACTTACATCATCAATTTTGTATATATCCACATCATCATCGAATGCCTTCTTTGCTTTCAAAACATCTTTATTTTCTTCCCAGTCCTAGAAAACTTTTTGTAAATTTTCGAATACTAAATATTAGATGCAGATAGAGAAACCTAATCACAACCTTTTGAATTTGTGAACGAGCTTTAATTTCAGCATCCATTTCCAGCGGTACCAATAAACCATCGTCATCATCCATATAGCCATAATAATCTGCATCCAAAAATTTGATTAATTCCATGCGATTTTTCCGTGATTCATCGATGCCAACTTTTTCGAAAAGCTCCCGAACACCAGGCAAATCTTTCGCAGCTCCAAAATATTTGTAGCCCTTACCACCGGCTACTTCACGTCCCTCTCGATCCAGCTCTCTGGGAGCTATCTTCCTACAAAAATAGCAGCAAATAGACATGTCACCTTGTCACTTCTAAATAAATTCACTAACGGATAAAGCTTCATTTCAAGCATTAAATCTTAACAAAACATATTCTAAAATACATGAACATACCTATAATCCTGGCCTCCAAGTTCCTTAATCCTTGTTTCCCAAGCGTATTTAACTCGCAACAATTTATTTATTTCGTCATTCAAATCTCGAATTTTAAATTCACCCAAGCCTGGATTTTGTATTAGCGCTATTTTTTTGGCAATTTCCATCGTTACTTGCTTTCTGTATCTTTCTGCATCATCTGTAAAGCAGTTACAACATGGAATTAATACGAATCCTTGCTCTTCTCAGCAAATCAAATCTACTACTTCAAACTTCAAAGAGTACTTAGCGTGGTGCATTCATTCACATCGCTCGGTCGTTTCGCAACCGGGCCTTTCTCCTCTTCTTCTTTCATCCGCCGCCATCTCGCTAAAGCGGTCATTGCCTTCTCTGCATTTCGAGCCTTAAGTACAATAGTATTAGCTAATAAATAACATAGAAGACTTTAATATATTATAGTATTATTTTTGGAATAACAAACTATACTATGTGGAGGAGCTAAAAATGCTAAAGACAAGACAATAAAACAATATAATACGAAAATGTTGAAACACTATAATACTTAAACATCATGAACTCAAAACAGTGCAACATGAGAAAGCAGTGAAATGCAAACATTAAACAAAACGATTTTCAAAATTCTGCAGTTGAGTACTTACCATCGTCAAATAAGAACCGGATAATCAAGGTGGAGCCTGAAAAACATTTATAAAGTGATATCTTCTCAGAAACTTTTGTCTACTGAAACAAATGGAACTCGAAAGATATTAAACTCATTTATATCTATGGTAGACATACAGTACATCTATACCATATATACCAGTCACCAAGTATCACGAAAAAAAAAACAACAGACATATGCAGGGGTTTGTAATCTAATTGGCTCCTCATTAAGAAAAATTTAGAAACAACCACTGTCCTTAAAAACTTCAGCTGAACTTTGCTAACATTAAAAATTGACAATGAGTCTCGCCACGAAGAGTATGTAATATCTGTCTAGAATTTTAACCCATTTGAATAACTGTATGTAAAGTAAATTAAATTTTATGCTAAGATATGTAATATAAAATACAAATTCATTATAGGTCAGTATAACAAATAAAAATTCAAAAACAGCACAATATTTGGGGAAACAATCGTTAAACACAAAAAATCAAATAACAATGATGATATTTATCCAAAAATCCCGGAAAATCTGACATCCTTTAACTGCAGAATCAGATCTAACCCATAGATGTAGAAGTAATCACATTAACCGGTTACAACACTGTTTAAAGCTCGTTATATCTACTCATTTCGGCTCTTACTTTGTCTTTCAGCAGCAAACAAGTCATAAGTTAAAATGACATCAAAAAATAAATGTGCGACTCACTATTCACAATTTCGAGCTTTTGAAATATGAAACCCGAAACTGTATCTGAATAGAATTTCTAATCGCCATTTCAGGTATCTGTTAATGATTTCGTGGAACACAATGATAACAAAACAATAACAGAGTAATATACAACAGAATAATTTTTTTTTTTTCATTTCGTTCAACGCTCCATCTGATCAGTTTGAGTATCAGTATCTTCCTCATTATAAATATTATCAGCCATCTGCCAAATCTGCATAATATTATCCTCTGATACAGAGCACACAACCCATGGTTCGTTGGGATTCCAGGAAAAATCTGAGATCTGAAAAAAAAGTCCCTTTCAAGAAAATACAAATAAATGTTACAGGTCCATTGCTGACAAACTGATTCTATTACCATGTTTAATGAAGATGCATTTTCAAGGTGCAGCTTTAACCAACAACTCTTAAACTAACATCATTTTGCTGCAAAGACCTGAAGCAATACAGAGGATGGAACCGTATTTATTTCTAACCTAACTATAAATGCTTCATACTGACACAATTTGCTTGGATAATGCCAAATTTTAGCTGTTGCAAAGTAGTAACGGCGTGGAGAACTACAATGATTCTCCAAAAACAACCCGAAACTGAGAAGAGATTTGAAATTAACAGTGATCAGGAGAAATTACGACTATTGAATATATTAAATACCTTGGCTGTGTGTCCACCATGTATAAAAAGTAACTCTGCTGGACCATCCTCAGCATCCTCTGGTGATTGCTCTTCACCTATTTTACTTAAATCCCAAACATGAAGTCGCCGATCCGTGCCGGAGGATGCCAAAATTGTTTCATTGTGCGGTGACCACTGAACTTGGAAAATTTCATCCTTATGTGACTCGAATGAATGCAATTTCAATTTTAGATTTCGCAAGTCCCACAAAGCTACTGTCTGAAAAAAACAAACAATTAGGCGGCAGAGTGAAGTTATAACGAATGATTTGATAGTGTCAGTGTCGGACTTTAAGATACACTTCAGTATTTTATTGAAACATGTTTTTTCTCTAATTCAGATGGAAAAAATAAGACTACTTAAAGGATAGATAAAATAGAACCTTGTCAGCTGAACCAGTAGCCAATATAAATTCAGAATATGGATTGAAGGACAAGCAATTCACTTCAGCCGAATGAGCATCAACAGTGTGATTCGGTTTATTCGAACTGTTTGTACGGGTATCCCAAATCATTAGCTTACGATCATCACCCACTGAACCGAACACAGCTTCGTGCAACACATGCCAAGCAACATCTTCGACAACCGCATTATGTCCGTTAAAAATCTGCAATTACAGAAGCTATTTATGTTTTTTCGACATGTTGAGATATTCGGATTGAATTCCTTGAAACAAAAAAGAAATTTTTAAAAAGAATTCTACATTCACAACAATACAAAGACAATGTTAGTGACATGCAATGAGGATTTATTAATTTCTCTCAACAATTTTGAGAACGTCTAGAAAAATTAATTATATGATAAGCACTGCTCCTATTTCCAGCACAGTAATCCTCCTGAGAACATCAACAAAACTCAAAGGGTTGCGACGCGAAAACGGTGCATTGTTTGATAGTAGTTAAAAACTGATACCTTTTACTGATGCTTAAATATAAAAATCTTTCACCGTTTTTGCGTCAAGAAAGCTTGACTGAGCAGTTGCTGCCTGAACATCCCATAAGCAAACAGTCATATCGTCAGAAGCGGAAAGCAAGTGACCAGGCAAATTTGGATTCCACGATAACCCATAACCTTAAAAAAAAGCGCTTTCATGATTGACAGAAATAAAAAAAAAAAATAAAACAAAACCAAAATAAACCTAAAAAACGATAACGTGAAAACAAAACTAAATACCTTCCTTTGTATGACCACGTAAACGTAACTGTGGTTTGCAAACATTATCAGCAGGATTCGGAACTGATGGATGTTTTGTATAATCGAAGATGAAAACCTCAACAATATTCAATCAAAATTCCGAACTTAAACCAAAAGAAAATCATTGAAATTAAGCAAATTAAGTGATTTGATTTTGCAAGAGAATTAATAACATAATACCAAAATATTAGCTGAGCAGAAGAGTGCGATTATTTCTTAAACTAAAAAAGTGAGAATGGCAGAGAAATTGAAAAAAAAAAAAAAAATACTTCGCTATTTGGTGATTTCGTGGCTAGTAAAACTGGATTTTGTGGCATGTAGCGTGCACGATTCACCTCGCCTTCATGGTTCATTTTAATTTCAACATCAATTTTCCCTGTTATCGAACCAAAACCTCCAAATTCTGCAATAATCAAAATATAACTCATTTCGAGCATTAACCGCATAACCTTCAAAATTTCTAAATCAGCTAGAAAAGTTCAAGAAATACCTCCTTTTTCAGTATCATATTTCGAAGCATCAAACTGCGCATCATCAGTAGGCAATAACAGCTTTGCTATAACTAAATGATTCTGTTCATCTGAAGTATGGGTACCTAGGATGAGGCGATGAGTCGTATAATCGCTTCCTTCTAGTCTATAAAATAGTGATTCTAAACGGCTTAAAAAAAAACTGCAGAATTATCACCCTTTACGTCGAAAAAAAAAAAAAAAAGCACTAAAACTCATACCTTTGCACATCCGGGAGCCACTGTACCGTCAAGCTCGGCCATTCAAGCGCATGTGTCATTACCTTCAAAACACTCCAAATTTTATTCTAATTTCTTTCTCATACTAAAGAGCTTACGATATTTGCACTGAATTTTGAAGAAACCAAGAGTGAAAACGAACTCAAAAATTATACCATGTCATAAAGAAAGGGTGTATTTTTCTTCCATATTTTGTATTCTTCATTGATAAGCCGCTCTTCATAGCCTTCTTCAGCCATTTGTTCACGTGATGAAGTCAGCAAATGCTCTGAAATCACTTCATTACACGATAACAAACATCACTATATTTTCGTTCGAAATGATTTTCTGTAGAGGAAATGGCTAAAAAACACAGCAAATGGAGGAGAACTAATCTAATTACAGCCTTAACTCTATTCCTAACAATACAGCAAATAAGATGTGAAGTTCTTACAAAATATGAATCCAACACAAACGTAACCGATATTGTAAAACAATTACGTTAGATTAATAAAAGATGACTAGTTACAAAGCTAGGGGCGATATAAGAGCCTAAAAAGTCTCAGTCGAATCGGGGATGACATTTTCTTCTAGCAGTTTATTTAAGTCAGCAAACTATTGGAAATAATTGCAAATAACTATAAATATAATAATTAAATTCATCTCAGCAAACCATTTGAAATAATTATAAATATTTTTAATCGATGAACAGTTCAATGAAATATCAATTAAAATAGACGGCTTGATAGTTAATCTGCATTAAGTGCACGACCAAATTTCAATGTGAAATAAGTAGAATGAATATAATGGAAAGACTTGCTTCGAACCAAAGGACATGAAAGTGAGTGTAACATTAAAGTATAAGATAACCAGACTCATGGGAAAAAATGGTTGTGGGAATGATTGTGCAGACACAAATTTAATTATGCAAGAACAGTTAGAGTAAGAAAAAACCGCAAATTCGATTCATTTCTGAGTATTTATGATACCATGATAAGTCCTTCATTAAGCCAAAATGACACAGACGTGAGACTGTAAATGTCGTTAACGCGTTTCGACCGTATTTTTTTAGTGCACCTGTGAAGTTAACGCGAGTGGAAAGATTTAACGAACGTTGCATGAATATACGTAAGGCATCGCACACAGTTAGGCGTCAAGCACTTCAAAGCGACGCTGACCGAAACTACACTACGTCAACTCATCAAGTACCTTAACTCTTAACCAGTCCCGCCAAAAGAAAACCCCTTTTCGAAAACACCAAAGTTCGTGCAATCAATAAATGGGACAAACAACCGTGTGAGGTCGTTGTGAAATTTCAAAGTCCAGCATTCAAAATTACGTTTTAAAAAGATATTTTGTTGAATGATGCGAACGAGTAGTTCTCATTGATTGTATGAATAGTACGAAAGTTCGGATGACTTTTCTAGCTCGGGTAATTACTCCACACAGTCTTTGCTCGATATCTCATTAATTAAAATGCTTTTAAAGTGACAGGTAGTGAAATACTTTTTTATTTAATTTCTTTTTCTTTTTATTCTAGGAGGAAATAGCTGTAAATAAATTGAATTAGTTTACAAAACTTGAGTCACTATTTTGAGAGAATTAATCCTTCAACTTTATATAGTTAATTGGATTGTAATGAGATATAAACAAAAAAATATCAAGAATTGACAAATAAAAAAAGACTTATTCATTCAGAAAAAAATCAGTCCCATTAAATGATTTAGAGCTTATTTGATGGTGGTACAATTTCAGCGTAAAATCTTGCAACGAGAAGGCATAGTATTGACCTGGAACATTTGAGTGTACGAACATTTCACGTAATGATGCAGCACGGTTTCAGCGCCACGTAATGATCTTGAATGACACAACTACTATTATGCATGTCCTGAAGATTTAAAACAAACGTAGAATTAGAAACAATACTTAAGAAACAACTGTGCTAATAGTTTTAACGTAGCAAGAAAGTATTTTGTTTAATGAAATAGTTATTCGAAAATGTCTTGAATATCCAATTTCCTGTTTTAGTCAATCAAACTAACTACTATATATCAATTTCAAATCCCTCGTCTTTCATCACTTCCAAGCCGTGAACAAAATGTATTTTTGTTCAAAAACGAAATATCTAAAACTGAAAATAATTATGGGTGCCCCAAATATTGCAAAAATCAAACCAACTGGTTAGACTCAAATTCTAAATGTTAATCCATTCCCATTTATTCTGTGACCATTTCAACAGCACTTGTGTTTTCCTCCCCCTCCCATCTCTGCTCTCCCTCCATTCTCTTTTCTCTCTCCCTTCTCTTCCCTCCCTCCATTCTCTCCCTTTCCTCCCTTCTCTTCCCTCTCTTCCTTCTCTTCCTTCTCTTCTCTCCTTCCCTTCTCTTCTCTCCCTCCCTTCTCTCCTCTCTCATTCTCTCCTCTCTCCCTTTTCTCCTCTCTCTCCCTTCTCTTCTCTCTCTCCCATCTCTGCTCTCTTTCCCCTCTATCCTTTCTCTCCGTTCTCTAAAGACGACGAATGTTTACATTTCATCAAAAAATTTTATTAGAAATTAAAAAATAGTATCTAATAATTTCATCAATTTCATTTAGAATTAATTACAAAGAAATTCTTTTCTATTGTTAACAGATTGGTTATTTTTTGACATTTTTGAATGAATTTTATCGCAAATTAATTTAGCTCCCTGATTTGCAAATTTCAACCATAGCAGTTTATTTTGATTAGTTCATCCTACTTTAAGGATTCATCCAGTTTCTATTGCATTACTAAGCATTTTTTAGCATTTCGCATTTTTTGATTTTAATAACAATAAAATCGTTTTATTATGGCTTCATTGTCCATATGTGTTACTTAAGTAATTGAAGACTTTTTGAATCATCAATAAGCACAAAATTTAAGTATTTAGCATACAAATGTGGTAGGACTAAGTAAAAAAAAAACGAAACATAGCTAAAATTTGAAATTAACCAATTCAATGTTATGAGATGGTGTTACGGTGTTGGCCAAGTACTTATGAATGCCAGTGTCAGCGTTGAAACATCGGACAAGGTGCTAATCATGCTAATTAGTTGAGGCAGGTAAACATTTATTAACTAATCTTGCTTTTACTCATTTCCACCACCGATGACATATTTGGAATTTGTGGTACCTCATTTTTTCTCTTCAGATTTCTGTTTTGTTTGTTTCGTGTTGCACGTAAGTTTTGTTACTAAATAAGCTTATTGAATTTGCTGCTATTCCGACGTAACTGCTGTCATTACACTTATAATTAACTTAAGATTCGTCCATTCTATCTGCTACTAAAAGCTATTTTCATGATATTCTTATTGTTCTGCTGTCTTCTCTTTCAGAAGTAAAATTAATAATTAAAATAATACTTAATCGCCATTTAATTCATCCATGTTTTTGTTGTGAAAAAGCTCTTAAAATTTGAATTCGCCGACAGTGTATAGACAAAGTTTTAAATAGAATTATAAAATTATATTTAAATATAAGTTTTAAATAAAATAAATAGAAAAAACAGGTAGAATTGATTTTCAATGACTACATATGATTTCATTTGTTAAGCACGGACAGCTCAAAAATTAATCGATCAATTCTCTTTGATTCCTACCTTCAAAAATTTCTTTATTACTAATCGATCGTTTATAACAAGAATATAAAGTAACTGTAAATGAACAAAGGGAAGATCAGTATTTAAATTGAAGGCAAATATTGTCGACTGAAGGCATTTGCGCTGTTGTGAGTAATTTCCTTAAAACCACCGTCAATTAATTGTTGTTCATTGAATGGATTGCTCGTCAAATAAGGCAAATAGTTTGATGTAAGCTGAAAAATGAGAGAATAGTAACATAGCAAATCAAAATTCCAAATTAATGAAAAAATTTTAATAGTATTAATAGCTTAATGCTAAATATAACCTCTTCCTATTCATTCTATACATCGAAATATGCATGAATCATACATGAGAAATCTCAGGATTTCCTTTTTTAAACATTATTTGAACATTCCTATCATTCTTATTATGAGATAATTACATGAACAATGCTGACAATATGTGACGTACTTGTTTACTGGTTGATTTAGCTGAGAAAACATGGAATGAATACCCATTAAAGTAATCATGCTGGAGTAATTGACTACAAGACCATCGTTTTTCCGGATTTATATTTAAACATTTCTAAATTTTATTATTATTACAAAATTTAATGCTTCTATTTGACTATTCATTCACTATAAACTATCTTAAAATAGCAAAATAATTATGTGATAATTTAAAGCATATTTAAAGCACATGGTGAGAATCAAAATGTGTCATTTAATTCTCTCATAATTCGATGGTTCTACAGGCGATAATCTCTCGCAACTCTCTTGAAGTTTAAACCGACCCTTTTTGATCAGAAGTTGAAGTCATTACAAAATTGGCATTTCAAAAAAATTCTCAAATGCTGAAAATAGCTGATGCAGATTTACATATAAAAAATCAATGATTATCGAAGAAGTCTTTAGTCTTTTAGACAAAGTTTCATACACATCCGGTTTTGGAATCGAAACACCATGAAGAAACAAATTCGACCGATAAAGTATTTTTTGTCGTGGCAGAAACTCACCTGCAATTAAATACAAATTTGATAATCTTTATGTTACAAGTTTTAGTTTTTTAATTGTACAAAAAATGATATATTTTTTTCTTCTAAACAGACAAGGAAAATTTTGAATATTATCTGACGTTGAAACCGTTTGCTGTTAAATTTGGATCACAGAAGATTTCAATCTTATCACAATCAATCAATCAACCAGCCACTCAAATCAATTAGTTCCCCAGATATTCCATTGTCAGAGCAATGACGACAATTTGCATTAGTTCTTTTACTTTCCCACAACAAAACTTACCCATTGTTTTTCTAATTAGATAAAGTTGGTCAATATCAGATCGACCAGGCCAAAGTGCTTCACCTGTAACCATTTCAGCGAAAACACAACCAATTGCCCACACATCCACTGGTGGCCCATATCGTACAGCACCTGTTAGCAGTTCTGGAGAAACGTTAATAAGAGATGATAAAATATGTTAATTGGACTGAGAAGAATTGTGGCGATGAAATAAAAAAGTGAAACATTTCGAATTAATATTAACAACCAGTAAAATTAGGAAACTTTAACAATTAATTATGTCCTCTTAATCCAATTATCATTTCCCGAAAAAAGAATATGGTTTTGTAAATGTAAAAATGAAAATACCAACTTAAAAGACAGAAGAAAAAATTAGTGCACCTGGACTCCTGTACCAACGTGTACCCACATAATCCGTGTAGAAATCACTCGTATCTAAATGTTTTTTTTTTTTTTTTTGTTTATTTTCCGTTTCAGTTGATCTAATAGAAAATGTAACATTGACTTGCTAATATATGCAAATAATCTTTTAGAAACCTATTCAGCATCACAAAAATATTGTTTCAGCCAAGAATTTAGCGAGAAAATTAAATGTTTAAAACATTGTAGCATAAAATATATTCAGAATTAGTTGCCATCTTAGATGATATAAAAATTTTAGTCGAGAAGATAATTTTCATAATTATTGATCGCATTAATTACAAATAATATTAACGAATAAATTTAAGAAAAAATAAACTAATTACTAGATTACTTACTTATCATTCGGGCAAAACCAAAATCAGCCAATTTTACCACATCATTTCTTGTTAGTAAGATGTTTTCTGGCTTTATATCACGATGAATGCAATTAAATGTATGGCAGTATTCTACCGCTTGCAATAACTGATAGATTGTTTTTTTAATGAATGCTTTTGGACATCTGAAAAATTCTTTATGCTTCATTTCTCGAAATATAACTTTTGATTTAGATATGGGTTAATAATGAAAAGTTATTTTATATACTAAATTAATTACTCTGTAAAGATATTGACTCGTCTGATGATTTCATTTAAATCAATTAACTAAACATTTAAATGCTATTATATAAATATTATTTTGGCAAAAAATATCGTTTCTTACCCAATTTATGTTTTTTAAAAACTAATTCAATTTTTTAAACAATTTTTCCAAATTTTTTTTGAACAATTAACTATCTTTGTTTTTTATTTAATTTTTTTAAATGAAAACATGAAGTGTAAAAAATTTGATTTTATCATCGTGACCAGTAAATTTGATTTTTTTATTACTGTAAATTTTAGATAAGTTAGGAAAAAATTGAGTGACAAAGTTTTTAAAATAAAATAATGTTATTTAGCATATTAATTGTTGCTTGCTTGGCTCTCGAACGAAACGACACATTTTTTTTTTGTTTCGTTGGAAGTTTAAATGTGACAAATTAGTAGATTCAAGTTCAGATTGATAATAAGTTTCATTATTCACTATTTTTTTTTTATTTTCTCAATAATATTTATGTTTGGCAAATAAAACAAACCCATTGGGATATTTTTCCAATTCATTTAAAACGGTCCTTTCGCAATATTCAAAGACCAAATGCAATTTTCGATTCCTTTTAAAAACTTTAATCAGAGCTATCAAGTTTGGATGTTTTAAATGCTGCAAATATTTGACGATATTAAATAATATTAAAGTAAGCTTTACCTGACTTGATACCATCTTCAAAACCAAAAATTCATGCTAACCTTTAACATTCGAATTTCACGCAATGCAATTTTTTTCGTTGTTGGATTATCTTCTGATTCAATGAATTTCTTAATTGCAACAATCTAAATTAACTTCTATCAAAAAATTTCTATAAATTTAAACAATTTTATACATTTCACTTTAATTCTAACAAATAAAGAACGACAAGGGATTAAACAAGAAACTAAAGAATTGCGCATAATTTCAAACAATTAATATACTTTAAAATGCTTGTGTGATAATCAAAATTTTTTTCTATTGCTTTCAACTTATAGAAACTCGCAAATTTAAAGAGAACTCAAAATGCTAAACAGTTGTTTCTTTCAATATTCAACAGAAAACAGGTGAGTGTAAGAAATTAAATCTCAGATTTTGGAACAAAACTTTGGATATATATACGTACGAATAATATGCAATGAATACATATGAAATTTACCTGTCCTGTTTCCTTATTACGACATTTATAAACGATACCATAAGAACCTTCACCAATTTTTTCTAATTTTTGGTATTTATCCATTATAAATCTTTGTTTCAATTTCACCAAAAAAATACTTCAGTTAGATATAAACAATAAACTGAAAGAATTTCTTAATTACAAACAAAATTTTATACCATTCATTAGAAATTTTTATAATAAGAAAAAAATTCGTAAGTATTTGATTGAGAAAGAAAATAGTAAATATTAAAATATAACAAATTATCAGATATTTAAGGAAACTTAAGTCAAATATTCTTATAGTAACTATTAAACAAGTAATTTTGCTCTTTGTAAATTGATTTGAAGTAATAAAAGATTCGAAAATGTTCTGAGAAATTTAGCAATACCAAGAAGTTTCTCAGTAATTCAATAAAGTAGCTCTGTTCAAGATTTAATAAATTTAAATCAAAATTTATCAGAGAATGAAAAACGCTAGAAAAATATACAGCTAGTCAAGTTTCTTCAAATAATATTAGCTAGAAGTCCACTTCATTTCCCTCAAAATGACTACAATAATTTTAATTATAATTCATTCTAGATTTTGTTTTTAAATTTGTTTTTCAATTTAGTAATTTTTGATTATTCGTACACAATAAATTTGATTTTAAAAACTTGTTATAGCATAAATTTCAGACTTATACAAAATTCGATGATGAAGTTAAGCTTGAAACTTCCACTATTAATTTCATTTTAACACATTTGTTAATTTAACTACTACTGACTTAAACTGTGGCCTATACTATCTGAAGACTTCCAATAAATATTTCCTTGATAAGGAAGTAAAAAATGAAATTTTAAATAGAATTTCATGAAATCTACCATGATGATAAAGTGGACAGTGAAAGTGGTCGGGAAAAAGTATTCCTCAATGTTGCATTTCTTAGAAACAATAATTGAAACAACAAGTTTTAAATTGAAACTTTTTACTTGCCAAATTGACTCAATCAATATTTTATACAAATAAACAATGTAATTCAGACTGCTGCTAAGAAAATAAAATCGGATCATTGTCAGCATGTTGTCATAACGACCAACTATAAATTTCTGTTTTTTTCATTCTTGCAAATGAAAGTTAGCAAGCACTGAACAAATTTTTATTACTAATTACTTTTACAGCATTTATTTTATAGTTCATTCTAGAAAAAAAAATCTATGGAAGACTTTATATTTTAACAGTAAAAATCAAAACAGATCCAAACTACACACTAAACAAACTGATAATATTAACTCGAAAGGGAAATTTGTTTAGAATTCATTGTTTGATGATTAATAGTAGCAGCGTTTTTAGAAACGGAAATTAATGAAATTAAAGTGTTGCAACTGGGTCATTTTCGGTTAGCAAATTTCATCTTAGCGAAGAATTTTCAGTTAATTTGTTGAGTAGTTTAAAAATCTGATATGGAAAATTATATTACATTTGTTATTTCTCAAAATCTGGGAAATTCTCGAGTTAATAATCAGTTTGAAGTTTTTTACATAAGAAAATTCTGCGACATTTCAGGAAATTCTGACAATTTTTAGAATTCCTGAAAATTTTACCTCAAAAAATTTATTTGGCATCAATTGTTAAGATCTGAAAGTACCTTTACATTAAACGATTAGGCTTTATCTTTTCATCCATTCCTGTTCGCTGTCGATTTTTTTAGTTTTATTAATGTTTAAATTGTGAAATTATTATTAATATTCCGATATATGAAATAAAACTTCACCTTTCCACTTATTTTACTAATCTTTTAAGTAACAAAAATTTTGAACTCAAATTTTTTTATTTGGAAACATTCTCAAATACGGCTTAAAATTCATTTGAAAATGAGTTTTTGTGATTTAATGGACAAAACAATATGATAAAGTGTTTCTTTACCAAATAAATAATGCTCACAAATGCTTAGATAGCATGTGAAGTTACAATAAAAGCAAGATTTAAAACATTATATAGCAAAGACAGGAATGAAACTTCAATTTTATCAAACAACAACTTCTAATGACCAATGTGATGCTAAATCTTTATTTTATTTTCACTATTAAACTGTTAAAGTTTTTTAGAATTATTTGTTAACTTTAAATTATTTACTTCTAAAATATTCAAATATTCAATATGTAAACAATAACCGATAAAAACTCAAGATTAAAAGTTTAAAAAATGTTGGTCTATGGGAGATCAAAGAGCAGCATTTACATGCTTATTAAGCTTAGTGACAGACGTAAAAAATTCTACTAATGGTTTGTAAATCTAAATAATGAATAGAATGAAACTACAGCAAAAAGTTAACAAACGGAATATAAAGAAATTTAATAAATTATCATTGCTTCACATGAAATGACATTTAAAAGATGCAAAAGAAGTATAAAAAAGATAAATTTTCAGCTGTCAATAAGCAAAAATAATTATTATTGCAATATTAGAAATATTTAAAGATACCATTCTTTCACTCCTTATCATTTATCACTTATTACTACGTCAAAATTTTGTTTCTTCATTCAAAAACTGTATCAGTTTTTTTGAGCACTGCTTTAAATGTTTCAAAAATTCAAGTTCAGCTTCTTTTAGACTTCAATAAAATTTGCGGTTGCTATATTCTTATTATTGATTTATAGAACATTGATATAAATTTTATTATTCAGTTGATTTGGCCAGTTTAAATGATCATGAATATCTAATTGCAAAATGTAAATACTAATACAAAATTCACTAAAATCTTTTAATACATTGAACAAAATTTTAATTACATAAGAAAAATTTTTCAGCGCTGTAAATATTTCGATATAAATTCGATAATTTCATCAGCGTATTTTGCATTCCAAATCATTCGCCTGTTAATGTCAGCTCGAATATGAGAGATGACAGGTTTTAATTTTTTCATTAATGGAGCATATTTTTTCTCGAATATATCCAACTGAAAATTTTTTTTCAATTAATGTATTTTTGGGATTTTTCTTTTGTTTTCAATTTTTATAGGTTATCAAGCTAATGATGAATATGAAAATATCATCGAGAATGATAATATAAAGACTTGAAAAAATCTGACGATCATAATTATATTGTTTAATAATTTATTTAAAAGAAAAGAAAAATAAATAAATATACGACAGTATTTATTAGAAGCTTTTTTCAGATCTCTGATTCCTTCAAAACTATCAAAATTTATCAGTTAACTGATATGTACTAATATTCATTCTATGATCAATCCTTTTTGCTTGCTTTACTTCGCATAGCTATCAAATCATCATTAACCTTTTGCAAATCATCGTTTGTGCCATAACCTCGTGCCATTTGAAGCAGGAAGAAAGGTCCATACTTCTCGTGTCTATAATTTAGAAAGTTTTCATTTTAATTATTGCTTGTATCAAGTAACATTAATCAAAATAAAATGACAGAAAGATCAAGTAATGAAAGAAAAAATTACCTCTTAAAAAGTTCAGCAAAATTATTAAATAAATACTGCCCAACTGCTCCATTATCATAATTTTTCCTAAAAGGAAATTTTTTTGCTTTTGTTAATTCTATGATAAGTGATGACTCGGAAAAAGTTGAGTCAAATAATTAATCAGTAGTTTTTTTCACTCAATGAATTTAATAAACCTTGAAAGTTCGTATAATTTGGGTCGGAAATCAGTATCTTTCTCTTTCTTGGTTAATACTTCTTTTACCAACCTAAAAAAAGGAGGACGTTACAAAATTTTCAAATTCATGAGTAGAAAACAAAGACTATTTCACTTTTAATAAATGAATTGACAATTGAATTCGAATCAAACTTAATATTTAGAATTAAGTTGGAATTATTAAACTGTCTAGGATTATTATTTAAATAAAATTGGATATCACAATCACTTACACTTCAATGTAAGAACGATTAGAGCTGCTAGCAAGTGCGGAAAAAATCCTATCACGCTCGACATGATATTCTTCTGCGTGAAATTTATTGATCATAAATGTCAATTCCGCTTGATTGCCATATTTGGATGCTACCATATAAGCGATATTACGTAAGCTTGCTTCTAAGCTTAAACATATAATTAAATTACTGAACTTTTTGCTGCAATAGATAATGAAAAAATAATTCTGTCACTTATCTATGGAGGGACCTATTCAGTCTTCTATTAAATATTTTATGAAATAAATTCTGCTGTTATAGAATTGTTGCTGTTATGCCAGGAAGGATAATATCACTGCTGTTTTATTATGATAATTCATTTTTTGTATGTCATTAAGTAGCAGCCTGAAAAGATTCAGCTCAGAAAGATGAATGCATTGAATCCAATAAAATAATTTATGCAAATATTTAATAAACCATTTTTTTTTGTACACAAAGAAATTTAGGCAAAAAATTTATATTAGGAAGTAAAGTAAAAACAAAAAATGAATTCCGGAGAACAGAAACCACATCGTTCTCTCTTCATATCTTTTTGTTTTAATTATTAGTTATATTTTGCTTTTTCCTTACCGTCAGGTATCAATCTTTTACCTTTTCTTTTTCCGTGTTCTCAAATCTGTAGTAAAAAATTTCACTTATCATATTTTACAGTGTTATCTCACATTGAATACAAGTAAAGTTTTGTTAGTTATTACTTCTTAACGAATGATAAATTCAGCTTCTATTCCCATTGCCAATGAATTTAACAGTACCCACAAGGATACGAAAGAAATTGAAAGGAAAATTGGACCCTAAAGAGAAATATTAAGCAATTCTGAGATTAAGTTAAGTGATAACTTTAGCACTCATCAAATATTCTTGCTGGCAATAATAATTATAAGTTCCGTTCTACCTATTGCAAGGATTGCTAAGCATTTCCTGCGAGCAGTTGTCGTAAAGTTCGTTCAAGCGTGATCGGAATATCCGGACACATCGTTGATATCCACTGGCGCACATTTTGAGATATATTAGCTCCCTTATAAATCTGAAGAAGAAAAAAGAATTCACAGAGATTCCGGAAAACAAAAAATATTCCCTTTTCATCACTCCTTTCCATATTAATTCAATTGCACGTACACAAGTCTAACATTAAGAATGACAAATAATTCACAATCATTTTGTTAAATAACATTCTGTTTTTCATGTTATAAGCAAATAGATAAAGTAAATGGAAAAGTAATACATTTACTCAAATTAACGGAAAAGTAATACACTTACTCAAATTAACGGAAAAGTAATACACTTACTCAAATTAACGGAAAAGTAATACACTTACTCAAATTAAAGGAAAAGTAATACACTTACTCAAATTCCATATTGTGCGAAACATCTGAATCAGTTTCAGCTTTAATGATTCGATCAAACGATGGCTCCATAAGAAATTGTACGTATTTCTGCAATTTCGAATAATTACGGCCAAATCAAAGGATTCCAACACGCTGCACCTCATCTGTCCCAACTTTCGGGAATGGTCTGAAAGTGGTCGACGAGTGACAACTTGAATTTTACAACCACGGTTGCAGCAGTTCGAGTGCCATCCATCCATCAGACAATTCAACGGTAACACTGATCAACTCTAACATACATAAAGATTCAATCTCTAAAATGATAATCTCAATTGAAAAGGAAAGATTTTTTTCTTTAAAAAATAAGAATTACATTGAAAAGTGATGCATTGGAATGACGATGTACACGGTATAAGATAGTTTCGAATCGAGTTAGAAAGGTAATAAATGGTACAACTTTTGTTTCATTCCTAAGATATAGCGACATTTTCATTGGTATCGTATATGGGATGCGTCCAGTTTCAGCTAATACAAATGCATCATCTGAAAAACTGAAAATTTTGATTTTTTAAAGATTAAAATAAACAAATCAAATCTTACCAAACATCAGATTCAAAATGATTGCTTTCAACGAAGGAAGGTATTTTAGGTTAAGTAAATGAATGAAAGAACTAATAAGCTACCGAGCAATTTAAGTCGCGTAGAAACAGAAAAATAATTATGTTTTTGTAGTAAATGATCAATGAGAAACTTCCAATAGTTAAGTTCATATTCGACGCGATAATAACCGTGAAAGTTTGGATCTAACACAAATGTATGCGATCCATGCAATAGTTTCACTGAAAGTTGTTAAATGATTAGATCAAATGAATAATTCATTTACTTCTTAATATTTTATTTTGTCTAATTATTACTTCTAAAAGCAATGTAATAGCATCCAAATTTAATATTTTGGCTAATGAACTGGTGTTTTCTGATCTGTTCAAATGATAAGACAACAAGATGTGACATATGTAGTGTTCATGGGACAATATAAATATTAGGATGACAAGAGAGAGATTTACATTTTTTGCCCTCTTCTAACCAATGAACTTCATCTTGCTCATTTTCTTGTGTAAATATCGGCACTTTCCATTGTGTATCAGCAAATTCACTGCTATTATCAAAATCAAATATTTGCTGACTGATTTCAAAATAATCACCGACTTGTCGAACCTAAATAACATATTTTAGTACATTATTCTACTTTATTATACTTTCCATTTATTAGCTCATCTTGTAGAAACAGTAATTGAATATATGATGATAAGAAATTCTTAATCATTTTTAGCTGAAAATGTAAATGTATTTGGTTAATTTGTTACAATAATTTAAATAAAAATTACTGTCTTTGAAATAATTTTTCTCTGTAAGCAATTAAAGTATTTTCTTCATTCTCCCTTCTCCATTAAACTTCACAATTTTTAAAGAAATTAATGTCAATGTTAAAATGATTTATAATCTATTCTCGTTTCTGCATAATAGCAACAAATTAATTTTGATATGAAAGAAAGAAAAAGTAATAAAAATTAGTAACAGACTTTCAACAGTGGAAATCCTCGTTGGTAAATCCATGAATCAATATAATCATAGACCGAAAAATTAGTACTCAAGAAAGGATCATGATGATAGTCGATTGCCTTGAAAATTCTTCAACGAAAATGGTTGATGAATTAATTATGCAATAAATATTAATAATAAATAAACAAATAAATAAATGTATGTTAAATACATAAAAAGAAAAAAGAAAACTTAGCACTTATTTTGGAATTTTTTTCTAAATTTTAAATAAGATTTAAATTGCCACAAATATTTATTTGTATAGTGTAACATAATTTCATGTTTGTTCCTACATTATTTATCAAATATGTCAATTCTTGCTTAAAAAGTTATATTAATCTTCGAATTCCAATTAAATAATTGAAAAAATATGCTTACTTTGAGAAACTGCTCAAAAAGTCACTCTTTTCAGCGTTTGCATAAGCAAATTCTACCAGGTAGAGATTCAATCCTTGTCGAAATACTTCCTCACCAATTGTTGATTCCACCATACGAATAACTGCCGCTCCCTAAAACGTGATCAAAATTACCAGTGATCGATGAAGTGAAATAATTACTTATACAGTAGTATATTTGTTATTGACACAACTAATATTTCCAGTTCTGCTCTTCATTTGTCCTAATCAGTAATGATAAGATCAAATAGCCCAATAAATTGTACAGTTGTCTTGTGGTAAGTTTCTTTTTTTTTTTCAACGATCTGATTGAAATCAGAGATCTCAATGTAGCTAAGAAGGAATGACATATGTAATTACAGTAAATACCTTATTATAGATTATTTTGATATCTTGACCATGTATACGATCACTATTTTCTTTTAAACTTATTGGTTGCGTCATTGTCGTATGTTGGTCACTTGACAGCGCTTTTAGCGTGATATCAGCAGCAAAACATTGTGACTGCAAAGCAATAATTATTGCTGAGAATTTCATCAATAATTTCTGTGGATTTATAGATAATGAATAAGACTAGCTGATACTTTCACAAGTCAACGTGATTCAAGTTAGCTACTTGAAAGTAAGATTTAATTAAGAAATAGGCTTTGATAAAATTTTTTAGAATGCTTATAATATTAGCTATCTCAAACATAGACTTTAATTATAATAGTTAATTGAACTGATGAATTTGTTGCTTTGTTTGCAATATATTCACAAATCACAAACTATTATAAACAAATTAAGAATTAAATATAAATAAATCCCTGAAATGCAGAAGTTGGCGCAAATACATCCCTAAAAAAAGTACTAATGTGTTTCTTAGTGAATGCAAGATCTGATCTTTCCTTACATAGCTTTATAAGAGTTAATAAGTTAATAATACAATGTTTCTGTGACAATTTCGAAAAAAAAAGTTTGCGCAAAATACCATTCGCAATGTTGTATTTTCAACAAAATCAGCTGCCTTTTGTCCCATCATCGTTGCGAAACCTTCGTTCAACCATAAATCATTCCACCAACGCATTGTCGCCAAATTCCCAAACCACTAAAAATAAAAATTGAAATTTCATAGATTTACTAAGGCTCTCTAATCTATCTCCTCATTAGCTTTGTCAAATATTTAACATTACTGTTCCAAATAATAATTAGTCTCGATTAAATGTGTCGTATAACATTTGTGACTTCCGATATTCGTTCCGAATATCTGAACTTCTGTATCCTTCGGAACTATTAGATATTTGAACTTCTATAACCTTTGGAACTATTGCTTATATTGATTTTTGTCGAAAATATTACTAAGCATTTCATCCGTTCTGCTTATTTCTTGATATAATTATTTCTTGATTAATATAATTAATTGTTCCTTGTTCCTTGACTAATATTACGGATTAGAAGAGAATTCACCATATGTGCGACTTCGTGTGCGATAACATCTGTCACAACTCTCCTCTCACGTAAACTATTCAGACGTTGGTTATAAAGCATCAACTTTTGGCGTACGGTAATTAACCCCCAATTTTCCATCGCCAAAACACGTAATTCCGGTGCTGTGAAAATATCTAAAACAAAGTTAAATGAAATGGGAACATAAAATACTTTACATGAAACGCAATATATTTTTTAAAATACTTAGAAAGAAAGAAGAGAGAATAAATTTACTATTTTTGTTTATCTTCAATAAATTCAAATTTTAAAATCAGTTACAAAAGTCTCAAAATATCATTTGCTAAGAAAAAATTTTTTTTTCTTTCATCACTGTAATTAATGTATTAATTAGACATATATAAAAATTATTTTGTGAAATTAAAAAAAAAAAAAATCAGTTAAAACGTTAACTCTGATATTGAAAACTTTGAACAGACCGAGTTTTTTTAGTGGATAAGGAATGGAGAAGAAATTTTCATAATACTTTAACAATCGGCATGCAACATGAAGCGCATAATCGATGTCATATGCCATTGCCGATTGACACCAAACGCGAACCTGTAAATTAGTTTATACTCTGTTTCACTTCAAGTTACATTTAAATCCATTTGCAATAAGTTTTAGTGAATGCAGTCTTTATTTTTGCTTATTTATAATTAGCATTTCAGTTTTTGGACGATATGATAATGTAAGCTCTAATATTTTTTCAATATAAATCAAATCGAATTTTTTGGTTGAAAAGTTGAATATCGATGACAACTTCAAACTAATATTTTTTATATTTTTATTAATTATTTAAAAGAAATGGAGAAGTTAAAACGACCTTTGTCTTAGCAAAACATGAATCCTTTCTAATTTATGCGAATTAAAATATATTAGAAAAATTGATAGTTATTAAATAATTTTTCATTTCTAATTCTTATAAATGCTTTGATCAAAATGCATTATTTATAATAAATATACAAAAAATGTAGATTCTTACTGTTCTCTTCCTGAAATAGCAAACAATTGAATAAACTTTAGCAAACATTAAATATTTTGATAATTTCAATGACAATTTAGATGGCAGTGCAGAATTTCTGAATGATAATTATGTCATTCTAATAGAAGTAGAAAAGTTGCAATAACTGCTGTCTTGAACTTTAATTATCATTTGAATTTTGAGCTTTCACAATACAATTAGATTACTCTTTGTAGCTTTACAATTAAAAAAGATATTACTAATGTACCAAAAAGTTATGTGTGCTGATTTAGCGAACATTTTTGACAAATTTCATAGAGGAAAAATTATAATAAAGAAGTTAAAATCAGATCACAAGTTGCCAAATTTATAAAATTTGAAGGATATATTCACAGACTGAATTATGTTGTGCAATGAAATTAGATATTGAGTTGAAAGTTAAGTGAAAATAATAATCTAAAATTCAAGCTTACTGTAACATGAAAACATTAACGAATAAAGAATGTCAATTTAGAAAATATAAAAAAGATTGAACTTTCTTGAATTGAAAATTTTAAAGTAACTATGTGTCTGAGGGAAATAACTGATTACGTCATGAATGAAATTGAATGGAGTAGTGTTGAGGGAGAATTGCACGATATGATATGATGAAAATTCGCATTGATGTTGGGAAACTCTCAGAGGAATTCTTTTGCTTTTTCTACTTTTTCGTGTGGAAATGTGTTTTTTCTTTTTTGCTAGCTTAACAATCATTCAATTAAGAATTGCTCTTGTTTAATTTAATATTTTCTTATTTGTTGTGCTTACAAACAAAAGCAAACTTCAATCTTCCCACAATGACGAAACTTGAAAACAAAGTCACTGACAGCTACTGCTAGCAGATAGGTTGACATGATAGGTGTGACTTCAAATTCTGTCTTACTCCATTTTCTGTAATATGAATCTCGATAAAAGATCATCAAACCATCAAGTTAAGCATAACAGCAATTAATAGCTACCGTAAAATACCAAAGGAATATAATAAAGACTGCAGATCTTATATGAATGAAAGTTTTCATCCGCAAATTGTTTCATTATGGCGTCAAATTTCAGTACTGTGAGCAAAAACAATTTATTTATTATCGGTACTATATGTGAGATAATCGCCTAATTTTTCTGAGCATAATTTGCTTTTTACTTAGTGTTATCAGTCAACGCTCAATAAACAATCATTGGTTTCAATTAAATTCCTTCATAAGTTTATATATAAGTTTCTTTATAAGTCAATCTAATCTTCCTCCATAACAGTTACTAGTTGTATTTTCAATATCACGCGGATTAAATGTTCAAAATAATGAAATATTCTTACGAATTGAGATGACGGTAACGACGAACTGGTGAATTGGAGACAGCTGAAGTGCCCATAGGATGGATTATACTGATCCGGAATGTCGCTTTCATTTCTGGTTCATCGAAACAGGGTAATAAGCGACTTGCATCTGTTGGTTGCAGTTGTGTAAGTGCTAACAACCTGCAATAAGAATACATTTATTTAGATACTGTTGCATGATGAATTATTTCTTATGCCTCACCGAATTTATAAATTAATCATCTAGAAAATTATACAGGAATAAAAAAGAATATACATATAATATACATATAATTCGTTTTTCGGTCCTTATAAAGCAAATAAAAAATTGATGAGCCATTTTTTTTTTCATAATTCTCTTTTCTTCTATGCTCATGAGAATCATTTCTCAGAAATATATGACCATTTTCTGGCAAGGAGAAATTTTCTCGAATTGTTTATTTCAAAAGCAAAACTTAAATTTTGTGCTTAGTTCATTTTTGGAGAAATTCATCAGATATTACGGCATGGGGAAGAAAAAAGATAATGGTAAGTTCAAATTAGGAAAAAGAGATTATGTATGCATAATATATTTGTGCAGGATAATATGCACCAAAATGTCTTTTCAAAATTATGGAAAATATATTTCCATGAGAATAAAAATAATATATGGATGAATATGTAATGAAAGGGAGAAGTATTTTGGATAAAATTATCTTTTACACAACAAAGTCTCCCATTAATAACAAAAAAATCATGTAAAGAAATCAGAAATTGTTGAATGCTGTATTATTAAATTTATTATTCAAAATTTGATTATTTAATCAAGAAAAAGAAAAAAAGGAAAGCCCGCAAATCTGAGAATGACAAAGTAAGTTGAGAAATTGAAAAATACTTGCTTCTTTTTGTTTGCAAGTTTGAAAGTTAATTTTCAAGAAATATAACTTGAAGAAACTGTTGGAAAACTCGAGAATTTCTAATTTCATTTTGTAATTTCACTATAAATGCTTATCCAGTTGTCATAATTTAAATGTTCAAGTAGCAAAATTATTTTTTTACCTTGAAAAGGCATAGAAAATAAGAGTGAGAGGGAGAAAGAGAAAGAGAAATGAAATTGTAAGAATAATTATAACTAGCCTTGTCTGTCCATTGATGTTGTATTGAGTCGTGTAAAGACCACCAGTCCAAACATCATTGATAATACCCTGATATCTGATATAAATCACATAATTATGTCCAGAATGAAGTTCCCGCATTAGTATTATCTCAACAATATGAATATCATCTACTTCATGCTGATATCGATTTATACCGATCAATGGTATCGATTCGTTATGGCTATCTTGCACTTCTATATCACTTTCATCAAATTTCAAATTTTTAGCATTTAAAATGATTTGATCGGTTGCATGCAAACAGACAATACGAATTGCTACATCTGCATGAATGCTGAAATTTCGTTCATTAAAATTTAAATCTTCCCGATATGGAAGAAATATTTGCAATTTGAGGTCATAATGTAATGGACGGATCGTAGTAGGTAGCCTGAAATATGGCTGAGAAGTAATAATGGAAATATTATTCGTGGAACTACGTTGATGTAACGTAGTTTGCAGCTCGAAACGTTGCTTGGATGAAAAAATTAGAAAAGCCAAGAGCAAAATGATGAATGCAAAAAAGATTGTAAATATGAGTAAAATTTGAATTTGGAACGGTGAACTAGTCTCCTTGTAACGTACTTTCGTTTCTTTTCTCATTCCTTACAATGACAGCAACTGATAAGCGATCAAAAATCAAACTTCCAATTTATTTTTTATTTGTGACTGCAAAGCAGAAACAATAGATGACAATTTCTTATTTTTTTTAAACGCACTTAGCACAAATAAATCGTTTGCAGAGTCAATAAACTTTACTCTCGTACACGAATTAAACAAATAACAGCAATATCCTCAATAAAATGAACTGCTGAAAAATTTCAAGCATTTGTTTGACAGTTGTGGAACTTCAAGTTCTTTTAAAGGAGAGAAATAAACCAGCCAATTGAATATACATCACATTTGTCTTCAAGGTTCTTCAACGGTCTAATGATATTAATGATCGTTGACTAAGTGATACAATTAGTCGCGTCTGAAAAACTTTTGCAGGGGTTGAAGCAATGAAAAATTAGTAAGAACTTGTTAAAATAATAACGGATAATTGAGTAAGATGACTGGATATTAGCGAAATATTGCAGGAAACAGTTTATCCGAGAAATTATCATTCAATAATATTAAGTAAAGCAATAGGTATTATAACTTATTAAAATGGCAATGTTGAAATCTGTAGCAGTTTAAATCTTTAGATTACAAAACACTTTTGAATTGATGAGTTAAATTAGCAAGTAATTGTTAACTGCATACAGAATATATATATCGTTCAATCCAATGATAGTAATAGAGTATTATAGAAAGCAGAAAATTCAATTTAAAAAAGTGAAAAAAGGATTATATCAGAAATGGCTTCTTTCATGGATTTTGAAAGATATTTACTTTGACAGGTTATAAAAGGGTGAAAGTAAATAATTATGAGAGAATAAAGACTTGAAGTAGTATTGGTGGTAGCAGAAATAGTAAAAATAATTGTAATAGTAGTTATTGGTAGTAGTATGCTCGTCCTTCTATTAGTCAATTTGAACAATGAGCATTGAAATAAGAAGTGGTCCCCGAAAACAAAGTGGTAGTGTAAGTAAAATATATTGAGGATATGGAAGAGGATGAGGATAACAGGGCAAGACGGGTTGGATTAAAAGATTGGATTGAATGTCAGAGAGAGGGACAGACAAACTTTAGAAATGAAATTATATATTTGATTAAATTAAATCAATTTCTTCCTCTTCTCCCAGTGAGTAATAGCTTCAGCTCGAATTCAAATATACTTCATATATAGCTATTGTTAATTAATCGTGCCACCGTAGTTGTGCTTATTTTTCCGCCATAACTACACCTCTTTCCCTCAATTGTCTTCTTTCCCTTCTACTGACATAGTTTCAAATGAAGTTGGAATATTGGTGTAGAAGACTGAAAACAGAAAATGTTATTCTCAAAACGGCTATTTCAAAAAAGGCATGTATAGATAAAAGAATAAATTAAATATGGATTGATTCAGTAAATGGATATTATAATGATAATAGCTTCTTATCCATTAAACTTTCATGCAAATTTAGCCCGCAAGCTCCCGCATTAGCTTTAGACTTAACTACTTTATATTTAATTCATTTTTGGCGTTATATTCAACCTAATTTTTCCTATTTCAGGACCAAAAAAAAGAGCAAAAGATGTTACTGTCACATTTGTTTTGCACTCACATGTTGCAATTAATAATAAGATTGATAATATTATGAAATTAAATAATTGAAGAAACATTTACTTGATATTAGCAAATCTTTACAGTTAGGAATAGAAACTTGTGATTTGGAACATGAAAAAAAAGTGTAAAAATTTGGACTTTTCCTGGACCACTCAACTTAGTTATTTAGTTCTATATAAGGATTAATTCTTGTAGAGAAACAATTTCCTCTCCTAATATAAAAATAATTATTGGTAACAACAATTATTAATAATAACTTGGTAATAATAGTTAAACTACTGATATTTACACAATGTCTACTGCTTAATATATGCCTTGACTATTAAAATGATTAGGGTATAATAATTCTACTTTTACCAAATATTACTCACAGATAATGCTCTAGGAATAACTTTGTTGAAAACTGGTCCAATCCGAAAAATATACTACCGTATTTGGTATATTCATTTCTCTATTTCTTTGTTTCCGTTTATCTTTAGATGTATCACACGATGTAACTGAATAATATCTGACTACACTTTTATTCTTTGACTGCACATATATTCCACACTACAAACTCCATAAATATGAAAAAGGGTAAAAATCCGAATAACTTCTTGTTTCCTAGCAACCGCTATCGTGCAACCTGTGGAAGAAGCAATCATTCATGTTACTTCAATCTTAAGAATAATTAGAAGTGGAAAAATGCATTCAATCGGTGCAATACTGCGACATATGATTAGGGAGACAAATGCTATGAACTAGCGTGCTCTAAACAGAGAGAATGAGAGAATTTTTAAAGTTTGAAGTTTATTCTGAAAGTCTTGAAATTCCACGATTCATCCTATAAAAAACTACACAGTTAATATGTAATTTTATTCTGCTGGAGAAAAAATGTGCAACTTCAGTGTTGCAGCAGAGCAGAAAAAGAGGAAAAGCATCGCCAAAACCACAGTTTATTACCAAATAATTATGAAAAATAAATTTCCACAAATTTAATATAATCGCAAAGGTTTGAAAGGCAGAGGCATAACGAGCACGTCAGTAACCAATAAACAGAGCAACACCTGAAGTTTACTACTTTATGAAAGTAGTAAACTTGAATAATAAAATGCAATAGTGTATTCTATATTAACGAAGAATAATCAGGATATTTGCGTGACCGATTAATTGGTACAGTTATATCTACCTCATTTCATCACAGCAGAATTGGAACTTTAAATTAATTTGAAACACATATTTCTTCCATAAAAATAATAGGAAACAAAGATAAGATGCATAATTCGTTAAAAGTGCTTTTCAAGACAATCAATATGAAGAATAAACAACATATACAAATATGGCTAGGTGAAAACCACATACTCAGCAAAACTGTGTAAGGAAGGAAGGAGTCTCTTTCAAGATTCGGAAGCTTTCAGAAATCTTAAGATCACTACGGTCATCGTAATATCAAATAAGAAATACGAAAGAGGATTAGTGCTGCTATATCGCAAATCTATCATGAAAATGCCTTGAAAACCCATAAATTTCATAAGATTTATCCAAAATATTATATTAGCCGAGATGTGATGGAACAATTAACGAATGAGGTAAAAATCTTCTAATTTGAAAAATGATTATAAAAATCGGAAGATAAAAACTGATAAGTTCCAAGCATAAATCTTTTTCAAAAATTATCTGATTTTTCTGATATGCCAAAAGCATATGCTTATAATTTCTGTAATTTTACAAATGGCTTTTCACATCTATACAACATGTCGACAGCATTATTAAAAATGACAAAGTTCAAAATTAAAACCAATAAGAAATTGTGACTGAAAGAGATACATTTAACCGCTATTCAAAAGATGAAAACAAATGCATAAAATCTATATTGAAAACGACTTAATCACAAATGTTAAAAAATAGAGGGATCAGTAGAAGGTTTTTACCCGTGAATAAAATGAAACTAAATTAAAGGAAAAGAAAAAAAAAAAAAAAAAAAAACAGAATGGAGAGAATTATGAAATATAATCGAGTGCGATGGATATAGGATACGTGAGGGAAAAAAAAATGACTCAATAGAATTCTTTAAAAAATATTACCCACGGCAAACGAAAACTATCAATTTTGTGAATTAAAAAATCATTAAGAGGCAAATACTTCTTATAATAAAAATTTTTGGATCACAGTGATACCATATGATACTTCTTACAATTACCTTTTAACGATTACCGGTGCAAGATCTTAAAGTAAAATTTTGTACTTCAGCTTTGGTTATTGAGTTAGCAACAAAGTTAGGGCAGATGTAATTAAATTTATGGTAGTTCCAGTTATTTTTAATGGAAACTTATTGTTTCTTTTCCTAAATGAGCACTGATTCATTGAAAAAAAATAAGTAAATACAATTTGTGAATATAATAATGTGAAGCAATTTTCTGCTTAGAAGAATTTAGAGACAGTAATGTACAGAAAACAATAGAATGATTACGCAAAGTGAAATAATACAACAAAAATGTAATTAAAATAGTAATTTGAAAAATAATTAAAATACCTAATAATGAGACTACACGTCCCCGGAAACACTGGTTCCTATTATGTATCTGCTGAAAAAAAAAGACGACATTAGTCCGGAAGTAAGAAATAATCATCATTCAGTGTTTCGTCCAAGTTAGGGCAATCTGTAGCAGAAACAGGTTTAATTTTAATGGAATAACAAGTAGCACCGTCCTTAGACCTGTTTGACAATCCTCAAAAAGAAATTTCGTTCAAAAGTTGAATTTTTTTGCATCATCAAGAATTTTATCTTCACTGAATTGATGCTAACTTAACATTGCTGTATTCAGATAGCACTTTGGGAAGAAACAAAAGAGAGAACGTTAATATATAAATTTAAGAAAAAAAACGAAAGAAACTAAAAACTAAAGATGGCTGCAACTTATACGCAACAAGTACCAATCACCTAGATTTTTTCAATTCTAGACAATCGTCAAAAATTATAACAAAAACAAAAAGGCTGAATTAAACCTACGATTAGTAACTCGCTGAGAACTGTCATTTTCTGATGATCCTTCTTCCGGCAACAATTCCGGCTCTGACATTTCTGGAGATGATACTACATATACTACTCCCTGAAACTGCGACTGAAGTTTAATAACATGTAAAAAAGTTTGGATTTTAGTTTTATCATATAATATTATTAAATTCAAGAGATGGAGCAATATAAAGATTTAAAACTGCATATAGAATCTCCGTTCATTTTCTCCTTAAAAGAGAAATGATTTCTATTTTTCTTTCGAAAGCTATTTTCATTTCACCGCTAACTTAATAACATGTTCGGTTAGGGAAGCAAATTTCCAGAGTGACAATTTCAAACTTATTTTTTTCAACTTTCACATATAAGGAAATTTGGATTAATCTCAAAAACTTTTGCGCTTTTCCGGCTTCAAAAAAAAAAAAATTTTAATAATAATAATAATAATGTGGAGTCTCATGTACAATTTTATTTTCAAAGAATGATGATGGATTTGTATGCTAATATATAAACATACACAAAGTACTTGAGCATGGCAAAAGAAGCTGACCTCAGCTCTTCTCCTGAAACGCGCTAAAATTAATCTATCTTCTACGTGCTGTAACCCTGCATCGCCATCTGCATTATCATCGTCCTGACCACTTTCATTCTCATCGTCATCATGATCCTCAAATGAAAAAGAACTGACAATTTTGAAAGTGTTACACTAAAGTTTTCCTTTGAATACGAAACTCTTCAAGAGTTATAAATTAAAAAGGAGAGAAAGGAACCCACAAAAGAAGAAAATCCAAATCATGCCAAAATGTATAAGTATGTGCTTCACTACCCTATTTTAATATTAACACTTCCTCACCGCAATAACAACTCATTTTCCGGGTTATTAACATGAATCATTCCTCAAATTATTAATACATGTAATCGAAACAAAGCGTAAAAGTATGAAACACACCTGAGCATTCTGTATTGACCTTCCTGCTAATACCATTCGATCATTGCTAGCATCGTTTTCCGATAAGTCGTGAAAGCCATCTTCTGGTCCCTCTTCATCAACACCACTCTGGAACAATAATTTCTTATTTTTCGTAAGTCTTATTTTTTCACACATTTTTCATTTGAACAAAAACTAAGCTTGCAACGTCAAAAAAAAAATTTATTTATCCCAAAAAAATAGACTGAAAGTTTCACCTTTGCTATAATCTTTAATTCCCAAACTAAACCAAAATCCTGATAAAACTTTGACCAGAAAAACAATCGGGTCTGGTATTCAGCTCCAAAAGTTTGGGGCTCTTTTTCTAATTTGTATATAATACAGTAAGAACATTCCACGAACAGTAGTGAGGAGATCGAAAAATGCAAGCATATTGATATCCTCATCGACACTATCACCATTCCCTGGATCAGAATAATCCGTACTTGGTATTACGCTTCGTCTTTTCGGCTCCAAATAGAAACCATTCAAATTCCATGCACTCCATAACTGAATAAAGCTAAACATCATTCTGAATACAAAGAGGTACAATTTCTGACATTTGAACGATTGCATACAATTTCAGAGAAGCAGTTGATATCAAATTGCTATTAAAGCATGCAAAATCAATAGAACTTGAAATTCCATAAGAGTCAAGAAATTGTAATTTGGAACAGAAAGTCAGTGATTACTTTGATAATTTTTTCAACTCCCGATGAGAACAAAAGCCTGTTGAGAGAACTGTAACGTGCATGATTGACAATCGACCTGTGACCTTCTAAAACCCGGTAGGCTTTGTCTACAATTTGTCCTAAAAAAATAGTCAAAATGTATGAATTCAACACAAATAGTTACATAATAATGCATATGTTATGGCATCGATATAAATGAAAGCAAATTTTTTTACACCAAATCACTATAAGAAAAACACTTTTTACCAACAGTTTCCCTGTCTTCAGGCACTTTCCAGATATATATATTCCAATCGTCAGAACCAGTCATTACCAAATCACGACTTATAAATGAACATGATTTAACTGTACAGGAATTTAGGTAATTCTGATCGTTGAATTCCACACTGCCGCCACCATTTAACTAAATTTGCTAAATTTGCTAACCGAAAATTACACAAAGTATAAACTAAATTTGGTTGAGATAGAAATCCTATTAAAAAAAGAAAAAAATAATACATTATCCAATGCTCTTTAAAAATAATAACAATTTAGGATTTAAAAATTTTCTCAACTTAGATTTATTTACAATATACATATAACCAAATCAATATGTAAAACAACAAGAATATATACAAGGAATTCAAAGGGATAAAGTTAATAGCAGTTTAATAACAAGATCAGTGATGGTTAATTAAGGATTTTTCACAATGGACGGGATTACCGAGTCAGTCAACACGAACACAAAAATTTTTGCTGTTAAGAATGATATTTTAATAAAACATACGTCGTACAATATGGGTGACGTACGGCTACGTGTAGCAAAAATAGCTTCCCCATCCTCACTCCACTGGCCATACATAACAGAACTAATATTTAAATTTACGCGTGCTCTAGTCAACTGATCAAACTGGAAACAAGGGCTGAAATTTTAAAAGTCATTGAATTTAGAAACTGAACTATTTTCAGAGAAATACTTTCAGTACAATACATTTATCATTAGAATGACCCATTTAGAATTGCTTTTATTAAAAGTGTATGAGAGCACATCTTTTCCATTACAAGATTTACTGTCGGCAAATTTTATACGATTTCTACCTATAAACTTTCCGGCATTATGATCAAAAAGGGCATTCCTTTTGGAGTTACATTCATTTAAAAGTAAATACTTTAAAAAATCGGAAAATGATTTCAAACTGAAGGAATTATAAAGTTTCTAACCTGTCAAGTTTCCGGATGTCATGTAATGATAGGCCATCACGTCCATTACAGACTGATATGATATGGACTTGTCGAGGATTGAACTGCGCACAATACATGGTTCCTGAAAACTGATTCACTATTAAAAATTGATTCAATTCAATTTTGGATAAATAAAGTGTTCAAGAGACGAGAGCAAAACAAACCTGAACTTTCAACAGCAAGCGATTCTTCACCTCCTCGCAAATCATATAAACGAACTTTTCCATCTTCTGAGGCAGACATAATCACTGAATCATCCTTGGGCTAGAAAAAAACACACCATAATAGTCTGAATATATTTAATTACATTCTGATTTTGTAGATTACAACTTGAATAGTCAACTTATGACTACTGTGTAGCTCAAAACATTACAGCAGTGCGCTGAAGATTGACTAATTCTAGCGATTTAATTTGTGAATAATATATTTATTACAAGATATGAAATTCATTAAACCTTTTTTTATATCATAAACTATTATGTTAAACACATTTGAGAAATTTTAGCCCATCTTAATTATATGATCTTACATTTACGGCCACATTATAAATAGGCTCATCAGCTTTAAAACGATGCAATACACTGGTCGTTGCAATATCATGAACATATAAAAATGAGTCATTTCCAGCTGAATACAGTCTATCACATCTGGAAAACATCGCGCATAGAGTTCACGTTACAAACATAAGATCACTTTATTATGAAATGTAATAGTACTTGAACAGTTCAGCGAATGCTATCAGGGTATTTAAATTATCTATTTGATCTTATCTCACTGACATATTCTACTCCATAATTTTAAAATCCTCAAAAATATTTGATGAAATTTTTTTCCTAGTTAATAATTCAGTCTCTTGTCGACCATTCGATTTGTTTTCTACAAAATTCCTGTCCAACAAAATCCTTAAACATCAAGAAAAGTGTAATCAAAAACAAACTTGTTAGAAAATCCAACAGAAAATATATTTGAATAATGCATTTGTCTCATAACAGCCACAGGCTTCGGTTTCTCCATTACCTGTACATCATTAAGTTTCCACATTAACACACGTCTATCATCGCCACCTACAACGCCACCACATATTTGCTTTGACTTATCATGGTTCCCTGGTGTGGAACCAACTTTTCTGTAGCAGGATAGAAAAACGAAAAATAAAAGGCTTTAAAAAAAGTTTTGTTATGCAAAACTATCTCGTTGAATGGTAATAAATAATACGCGACGAAATATATCGTTTTGCACCATTTTACACCAAAAAGATAGTTTATACCATTCACAAAAATTAATCTAGTTTATATCAACATGAGATACATGGAAAGCAGATAAATATAATCGTGTATTTTGTGTGCTAATTTTTAAAGCTTTTTTATCAGCAGTAATAAAAAGGAAAAACAGAAAATAAACAATATCAAAACAGCTAACTTACCGCTAGCTAAAAAATTTTCATCCGTTGATGCCTCAATAGCATTTACACAACCGTAATGACCTTTGACATCCTTTTGATAAATATCTCTGTTGGGAAGATCAAGAAATGGAAATTCCCAAGAGTTGTGTACATTTTGGCCAAACTCTTTACGACGAAAAAAACCACTAACAACATGTTGCTTCTTACCTATACCCACCATACCTTCGAAAAATTCGGCCAACTTCTATCGCTATCACTTTGCAGACAGTTCCTAAAAAGAAATTTGAAGGAATTTAGCATTCTGATAACTAACACACAGAAAAATACGCAATATTGAAGTACACTACGAAATTCAGATCATTGATTGCGCAAAAGGGAAAAGATGTAATAATATTAACAATAATAATAATTAATAATTAATAACAACAATAATCAAGGATTAATAATAATAATTAAGAATTAATAATAACAATAATTAATAAGAATAATAATAAATGATGATAACAATAAATAATAACAAATAATAATGACAGCAACAATAACAATGACAACAACAGCAGTAACAATAACAGCACCAAGAAAGTGTGACTAAACTAGCCTTTGTCTATTTCAGAAGTTTTCGTTTCTGTATAAAACAAAAGTGGTCAGTACTGATAAAACAAAATGGATAACCTCTGATTTGAGTAATAACCGAAAGAACAAATACAGCAGTGAAAATGTTCAGCAATCTATGTATAACGCATCACGAAGTATTCCAATTCGCAAATCACAAATCGATAAACAGGGAGAGAAGAGAATTAAGAGAGAAAGAAGAGATGCATCTCATTGAATTTTACGCCCCACTTTTAACTCTCAAAGTATTACCACTTCAATAAGTCACCAGAACGAACACATCCTGAACTTCATAACAACTGTCAGGAAAGAAACAGTGTGACACATGTCCTCAATTACCTCTCGCACAAAGTGCGACATTTATAGGTAATAGAGACAGCTGACATTTGAACTGAAATGAAAATTAGAGTAATGCGAAATATTCAATGTAACATTTGTTTCCGGAAATGATCAATCTGAGCAGTGCCAATTTTCGATTTAACAATTAGCTGATTAGCATATGGAAATGTGTCGAATTTGACTGAAGACCCAAGCAATACGACATGAAGAGTTCTTCATTTCTCTTAAGCTAACCATTCCAGTTTCACAACAATCCCTCAAGAGAAGACGAAGAAACCTAACAAATAGTATAAGATTGTTTGTTGTTTAGCTATTCAGACCTTTTCCATTTGTTATTTATGGCTAATTAACACCAGTTACAATTACTCTCAGTCATTTGTCAATTGATGTTATCATGCTTCCTTTTTTTCTGTGGTAGTATTACATCTTTTTCTTCTTAATCTTTGCGTCATTATTTCTCGAAAATCCCATTAATCTTTTTGATATCGCAATTTTCCTTAATATTTCTTTCATTTGTTGATATTATTCTCTACTTCATTATCCTTTGCAGTTTTATCAGTGTTTCGAAATTTAATTCCATTTGCTTGCATCATTGTGTTTATTACATTTTGTTGCAATTATTTTAGAGAGTTTATTGGCTCATTCTGATGAAATTAGCATTTTCATTATTTTATTTTATTTAGAAATTATTATAGACTTCGAATGTGTCTCAAACGTTATGTATCATTTGAATTCTGGTTTAACTTGCAGCACTAATGTACTGATCTATTATGGCTGAGGAAAGATTCATTGATAATAGCGATCGAAGCTCCATCGAAAAACCACTGGCAGACAGGTTTGTTTAACCATAACCATGAAGAAGGTTGATTAACTAATCAGTTTTGCTATGCGTTATATCAGCACTAGTAAAAATGTACTAATTGGTTGATTGGATGATTCGATGATACTGGTAATGAAATTTATTTTTAAAATTCGGATTTAAAAGATTGATTGATTATTCAGTTATTTTTCTTTAAACAGACAATTAACCGCTGTGAAAGCATCAAAGTTATACAAGGAAATTGAACGAGGTCAATTACCCATTGTATATCATCCAGTTTATAATATATCATTTTGTGGGATCGAACGGTGCCATCCATTTGATTCACGTAAATGGGGACGTGTTTATGAGACATTGTTGCGTAAGTTTCATCATATATTACTTGATCGAATAGTTTTTATTGCACTTTTAAGAAAAATCCTGAAAGTTAAAATTATTTTCACCTTATAGATATTTAAACTATTAATCAGTGAGTCAGTAATGTTCACTGTTATATTGGCTTTAGCTTATGTCTTCACGATAAATTAATCGCTGAATAGACCCTATCATTTTTTTTTTTTTTCATTCCAGAATCAGGGATGTTTGAAGAAAATCAAACAATAAGGCCACTGGAAGCAAGTATGGACGATTTACGTGTTGTGCATTCATCCACCTATCTCTCATCATTATGCTGTCCATGTTATGTTGCAAAAATGGTTGAAGTTACACCTGTTGCACTTATTCCTCCATGTATTATCAACAAAGTTCTTTTGAAGCCTTTCCGATATCATACTGATAAGTTTGATGAACATACATCGATATATGTTTTTATTATAGTGCACGATTATGCTAACTGTCAATTAGTGTTCAATGCATGTTTGTACAGGCAACGCAAAGACTGCATTAAATGCATCGGTGCATACATGTTAAAAAATGCACATTGTTTTAATGTCGCACTGTTTGAAGTTGCACAAATGGACAATATTCCTTTTCATTTGAAGGCGGCACAATATTGGCAGCCAAGCTTGCACTAACATCCGGTTGGGCAATAAATATTGGTGGTGGTTTCCATCATGCAAGTCGTTCAAAGGGTGGAGGTTTTTGTATTTATGCTGATATCACCTTGGCACTAACATTCTTATTCTCGAATCAATTGATTTCAAAAGCAATGATTGTTGATTTAGATGCTCATCAGGTTATTTCACGTGTACTTTAACTGCATCATCTCTTATCGCTGTTCTGCATTTTATCTTACATCGTCTTCCGACTGATTGCATTTTTATTAATTTTCATTGAACTTAAATTCTACTTTGGTTTACAATTCTTTGCTGATCGAAATTATTTCAGGGTAATGGTCATGAAAATGATTTCAGCGGTGACAGTCGCGTTTATATATTGGATATGTTTAACAGTCGTATTTATCCGCATGATCTGAGAGCAAGACGTAAAATCTTTATTCTTTTTCTCTTCAAATGAATGTGTTCATGAAATCAAATATATAATCTTGTAATGTGTGGAAGGAAATTTCTAACGAAGTTTACACTGGGAAAGGAGATGCTTTGTAGTCTATGTATTATGTCGGGCTTAGTGTGAATTGTCTTTAAATCAAGAAAATCAAGGAATTTAAATCAAGGAATCCAATATTTTAAATATGTTCTTAACATTATGTTAAATTATATGCCTTTTAATTATTATTTAGGTGCTATAAGGAGATCAATTCATCTTCATGTTGGTACACAGGATTCAGAATATCTCTCCTTACTTTCAAATAATCTTGAAGATGTCTTGAACGAATTTCAGCCTGATATAATCGTGTATAATGCGGGAACTGATTGTCTTCAAGGTGATCCACTTGGGTTATTGTCGATATCCTCGAAGGTTGTTGTATTTTTCTTAGTGTTTAGAAATTCTGTTTATGTCAGCTCAAAACACTTCGAAAGCTCAGAATGTGTCCAGTAGTAGTGTTCAAGTCTAAGTATTTCTTTTTTCTATTTAAAATAGTTTCATTAATGCTAACGGTTTTCTAATGGTTAGAATCAGATCATTTCTTGTTGTAGTAATTTTAGGGAATTCGAAAACGTGATGAAATTGTTTTCAAAATGGCTCGTGACAGACATATCCCAGTCGTAATGTTACTTAGTGGTGGATATATGCCGAATACGCATGAAGTCATTGCCAAGTCAATCTTGAATTTGTACGATAAAAATTTATTAAGGATAGAACTGTAAACGAAACTTCATGTTATCCAATTCACTTTTTCTCAGAAAAAAACAGTTTACTGCAATGATATGCTAGTCTTTTATTGTTTTTAAAAAACAATAATTCCATTAAGTAGTCTTTCGTGTTTTATTACATTTTCTTTTCAAGAGAATCCAAACAAAAAAGTTAGGAAATCGGTATATTACATGTACAGTCCGTAAGTTCAGATTATAAAAGGAGCTCAAACAACAAGATGTTCACACTAAACATACTATTAATAATGTTGAAATGTAGTTTAAACTGTAAATTATTATACTGTAAATTAACTCGTAAGCAATGTATATTTTACCTCATTTATGTACTGCATGTGAGATAAACAGTATTTTTATTTTCTTTTATTGTTAGCGCTCATTTATATGTATAGAAGTGTTGTAAAATTAAACTAGGATACATGTATGAGGAGAAGGGAAAGGAATGAGAATGAATCGAGGAATGTCAAGATAATTTTGCTTAGTGATGAGATTGAACCATTTGATAGGCATGAAGCTTGGAACAACTATACATGCTTTGCCCTCATTTTTTTTTAAAAAAAAAATTTTTTTCTCTAAATGAGAAAAAAGCCCCGTGATTCATTTCATTGGTGTTTTAAAAACATCGCAGAGAGAGATAGGAAGGGCGATAGAAAAGAAAAAACTACAACGAAATAGAGATAAGGGATGGGACCAATCACAGCACATCATTTCGTACGATACAGTTCTTGATGATCAAACGGAGTGGTATTTTCCATCATGTTTTCGCCATAAATTTTCTAACAGTTTCTTTTTGATAAATTCATACCCAATTCAATTTGCGACTTAGTGTACTTTGAAAATTCGCTTAAGTGGGAAATCATTGGTGTTAGTAAAGTAACAGGTAATGATACTTGAACTTACAGCTAGCACTATTTGATAAGTGATGGATTAGTCGCTGTGATCGGATTTCTCCTACTAAAATTAATATGAGATTATGGGCTCATCAATGACGATTCATTGTAAGACCCAAAACTTAGCTGAATTTGATTCAAATTTGAAGATAGCAGAAGATATATTCAATCAATTTAATCTCCATACATTGAATATATATTCGAAGATTATAATATCAATCTATTACTGCTTCAAAATCTCTAAATAATAACAACAATTATGGAATTGAACATAACATAACCACAACTCATGATAAATGGATTTTATGATTCCCTCTAATAATTCGTAGATATGGTACAGTTTCATTTATAGGCGATAATCATGTCGCCTTAAAGAAATGAAGAAATATTTTTGAATGTGACATCCGAAAAAAGGAATAGATTTCATCTTGCTCAAATAATTTAGACATGTTTTATAGATATGAAGTTTTATTATTTCATTAAAATTTTGTTTTACAAAGGAAGTAGCAATTTTTTTTTATGGAAATGAAACTTGGCTGTGAGAAGTATTTAAATTTATTTTAGTGATGGAAATACACCATAATCAAAGTTTGACAGTGATCTAATTCATTAGATTAAACAAAACATTTTAATCAATAAAATGATTGAAACCAATGTATGAAGGCAATACTTTTTATTAATTAAAAATATCATTAAGTCTTGTTACTCTTTCACCACTTTTCGATGTTAATTAAACGCAGCAGCGCTAATGGACTGCTTGCATATCAAACAGTTAGCATATTACTGTTAATAAAATTCTTCAATGTATTTTCAGAATTGATTGTCCAAGGCCAATATCAGCAGGTTTTGTCTGGCTAAATTTAGGTCCAGACCTACCTGTCGATATTGCCCGCGGGCAGTCACGTACCTTATTGTATCCTCATATTTCAATTCGCAGGAAAAGAAATCTAATATGGTTATTACAAAAATACGTCACATTGCTTATCACAGGTTGAAACTTCCATTTGACCTTGAATAATTTTAATGTTAGCATACGCTAATGGCACTTCTCTAAGTTGATGGAACAGTTTTCGATTTTTTGTTTTATTATAGTTTATATCTCGACATATAGTATAGAGTGCGATTCCAATTTATAGTGCTCTGGAAAATTTGATAGCTTAGGCAATAGTTTTTCCATCGTAATGGCTAGGAGGTGCAATTAATTGATTTTATTTTTTAGATCGAAATTTTCTATTTTTTGCTTCATTAAGGCTACTTTCAATCTTACAAATCTGTTAGGTTGTTAGTTCATAATGTACAGTTAGTGTCATAAAATTGAACAGTAACAGACAAAAAAATTTTACATGGAACACTAAGCTATGTATGATGTCATTGGCTAGCAATATACTTAGACTTATTTACCGTTTTATTGAATATGTCCTCTTCAGGAGAAATACATCGAAGCTCATCGGAGCATCATTTCATGGATGAATAATTTGTGGGAAAAATCCCTTATTATTATTATATTGTTATTAATTATTATTATTATTATTTTAATTATTATTATTATTATCAATTATTACTATTATTAGCTTATTATTGTTACTACTTTTACAAAAAAAAAAAAAAAAACACACACACACAATTAATGACGACATTCATAATAATGATGATAAAAACAATCATGATAATAATGATGAATTTTGTTAATAATAATTATTTGTTAGAAAAGTTGCTTTTTTAAAGTCCTTAGCATTGTTCATTAAAAAAAGGAATTGTGGGAAATCATTTTGATATTATTCATATTTCAACATTTTTATTTCGGATTTTCATCACTTCTGTTCGACATGCTTCCTCCATTCGTTGCAAAATTAACTGAATGACAGTTTTATAAATTGCATCCATGTTATCCGTGTAACGTTCACCAAGGATTAGTTTTACTGAATATAGAAATGGATTTTCCATTTTCTGAAATATTTTCCCAGAAAAAAAAAAACATCATTAATGTTGTTTTCTTGAAAGTTAAAATGCTATTATCAATATGACGCTAATCAATATTTGCTTAATTATGTAACCTGTTCTTTCATATCGTTCATTTACCGAATAAACCGAAAATTTTTTAATATGACATTTCAACTTTTGTAAGTAACAAATTTATGTTACTGAAAAAGTTCCGAATAAAACCGTTACTAAACTAGTAGCAAGTAAAGGAATAACTTGCCCAGAACATTTCCGGTCTAAATGCTCCTCTGTGAGCATGTTGTCTTCCATTATTTTCGAGCAACATAAAAAATGCATCAGCATTTTCGATCTGACTGCAAAATTTCTAATTTTAATTTGAGAAATGAAATATTTCTGCTTTTAGGTACCTTCCAAAATTTTTTTTTTTTTTTTTGGATAATGATTAAAAGGGTAGAAAAATATTGCATTGAATACTAGTGAATAGCATTTTCTATTACGCTGCATGAAAAAGAAATCAAAAAATAATTTGAGAAAGTTAAATCAAATTTCAGCAACAATAGTTTACGTCTTCAACGATATTAGTAGGTAATCCATCATACATTATTCTAAATTACTCTGAATGATAGATTTATCTGTTTGATGAAAAGTTAACCAATGAGAATTACCTTATTGCTTTTCCAATGAATTTCATAACCGCAGCGCCATGGGCACTTAAGCGCTCATCGCTTGCCTGCTTTTCTTTCGCTGTATTAGCAATATTTCGGAAATTAAAAAATTCGTAGTATTCTGGGTGTTCTGTCAGCATCCTGCAGAAACAGAAAAAATTGTATCAAATTGCTTAACTAAAAAATTCATTAACAAGAAGTGATTCAATACCAGTTCGATTAATTTTGATCTTTAATTTTCATCTAAGTATTTGTTTCAAATTCCTCGTTAATAAAATTGAAATTAATAAAATTTTAAATCAAGCAATCAAAGGAATGATAATCATTGCTTTGATTATTTGAATTATGCATTATATTGAGTAATGCTAGAATAAAACTACATAATTGTGATTGATAAGTTACTTCAGGAACATTTCAATACCAGCAGTGGTGACATCGCGTTCAATACCTTTCCAATTCTTGATTAAAACAAATTTTTGCTTCCTAGTCAGTGGTATTCTTGAATCATTAAATTCATCATTGACCGATTTAGCATTTGATTTGCAATACTGATCGGATATATTTACCGGAATTTCATTCCGACCAAAACATAAACACTTCATCCGGTATTTATATAACCAATTTTCTAGATGAATTTTGTATATATATATATATATATATATATAAACAGGCATACTTCTAAATTTAACAGGAAAAGTGGGAGTAAATAAAATATACTGGAATTTCAAAGTATAGGATGTGTTTTCAATAGATAAATATTTGTAAACGATGATAGCAAAAGTTATTGGCTGGAATGAATGTTATTGGAGGAGAAGTCATTACACCAACTCATCATTTTATATTATAATTAAACAATTTCATGTTGTCTATTCATCTTTTTCATTTAAAACAACAAAATAAATTACTACTACTTTATCATTAAAAGAAAGAAAAGCATTGCTGGCATCAGTAACATAATTTAATTAATTATCTCTTATCAACTCTTATCATCTCTTATTCCCATCTTTTCTTCATTGTTTAAATTTTTAATAAATTTAATAAATCAAACAAACAAAGAATTTAAAAATGAAAGCATATTAAAAACAAAGTGAAAATTTTATTTAGAAAAGAAAAAATGTCAGTAAAAAAGAATCAGAAATTATTAGAATATATCCGAATGCTATAGCTTCAGCTTTCCAATACATTCAATTAATTTCGTATTTTATTGTTTGAATTTAGAAATTTAAAAAGAAAAAAAAAAAACGAATAAGTGACGACAAAGTCTATGTGAAACAAGGAAAATGGCAAAAAGCAAAATCTGATTTGTGATTGTTATTATTATTAATCCTTACTAGTATTATCACTACTGATGCTGTTATTATTACTATTACTTATTAGTACCATTATTATTATTATTGTCATTATTATTATTGCTAATATTATTATTATTGTTATTATTATTATTAATTATTATTATTATGAAAAAGACGAAAGAGATGAATAACGGAAACCAATCTATAATCCTTTTTCTCGTAGGATTATTCCTATCACCAAATTTTAATAATATAAATAAGCACTTATTACTGAAATTTCATTTTTTTCTATTTACATTTTTCTTTAAAGTCAATCAATAAATGATATTATTCTTTAATAATACGAACTACATTATTATAACTTATTCATTATCAATATTATTATTATTAACACTGTTATCGTCATCAATTTATCATTTCACATAGAAAATTACAATTTTGAATCAATTAGAAAACAAACAGAGAGGATTAGTTCAAATAAATCGTCTCGAAATGTCTTTTTACCGTTTTCCTTATTACCTAAAAGTAAAAGAATTAAATTTCATTTCAGTAATCAAACAGAATTATTCCATTAATGTGTTTTCATAAATGGTAATATGGGAAAAAGAGAAAAAAGTGAAGACTCTTCACTTAGTATTTTTGATAATTATTTTGCATAAAATATGACTCATTTTAGGATTTTAAACCAAATGAATTATTTCTTAGTATAGTAAAAAAAAAAAAATATGAAATTGAAAAAAAATCTTTAATAGGCTTTACACTTTTTAATGTTAACCTAGATTAAATTTTATTTTAATTTTAAAAGGTTGTACTAAACTTCAATTTCTTTTCCTTTTTTCTTTTTTAATAAATGCTACATGATAATTATATGCAGTAATATTTGAATAAATTAGTCTTTTCTGAGTAAATTAGTATCCTTTTTTTTGAATAAATTAAAAACGTCAGTGAATTCTTGTGTTATTTTTAACAATTTTACGAATCCGTCATGTTCCTTTACTTATTTCTCGTCCTTTGTCTCATGCATACGTTCTCCTACTTTATTTTAATTAGTTTCAATGTCTGATAAAACGGAGAAACATAAAAGAACTAATCATTTTACTAATTTTTACCAAAAATTCTACAATATCCAGCGGAAAATACCACATACTAAGTAAAATCAGAAACGTCTTCCGATTGATTTGGATAATTTATGGTAATAGTTTATGGTTGAGTCATCAAATAAATTCATTTAAACAGAATGGGTCAAAAAAATTAAAAAGAAAAAGCGATAAAAGACAAGTTAATCATCGATCAATTTAAGTATTTGAATTTATTAGATATGAATGACATGCATTCAGCTATTCATCTATGCAATGAAATAGGAAAACAAAAACTACAACTGGTTTAAAAGGTATGACATAGAGTACAAACGGAATTATTCAAATGGAAATATTAAATTTTATATTTTAATTAAAATAATAATTGTAAAAAATAAAATAAAACAGTGTTGTTGAATACAAAAAAATTAAGATAGTGTTGTGAAGAATAAAAAAAGAGCATAGAAAAATGCTTCAGTTACTTTGAAAAATATTATGTTTTATTATATTTGTGTATATCTCTAAACCTATAATTTAGTATCTCATTAAAAATATCATTTTAATGATAATACCTTAAGCATAAACAATATTGGACGAGTTTGAGAAAATTATTGTTGATTTTGTCATTTCTGCGAAAAAAAAAAAAATAACAAAGATAAATTTTTGAAAAAAAGGGTATGAAAGAAAGAAAGAGAAATTTTTATTTGCTGTGACATTTTGAGGAATTCTAATTTTAATTAGATTCCTTCAAATAAAAATGTATCATTATTGAAGACTATGTTAATAAAATCCTCTGCTAAATTGTTGCGGTTTATTTAAATTTGTAAAAAATTTTTTCCTTTTATATAAACTAATTACATTGGTTAAAATGAAAAAAAAAAAAAAAAAAAGAATACTAGCATTTATGAATGATAAGACTGTAAGTATTATTAATAGATCCTAACATTAATTATGGATAATTGAAATTTAAACAATGAAGGAAAAATTTTCATTTACATTAATTAATACTTTTACAATACATATGAAATAAATATTTTAATAGCATTTCTTCATTTCCTATTCATATTCAAAACTTCATAAGCACTAATTTTTGAAATGCTTAAATCTCTTTTACGCATATTTCACAAATATTTTGCTCGTATTTTCAGCATATCATGGAATTATTGAAGAAGAATCAAATTTTTGTGCAATGAATTTTTCAATAAATGAATAATAACACTTAATTACTTAGTTGAGATATATGTGAAGACAAGTGTGTTTTACTACTATTTCATATGTTATAGCGCAATTGTCACATAGCATTTACAAATCTCTAAATGTCGAAAGGAATCTACTATTATCTCTTTAATACATTTATTATTACAATTGACAATTCCTAGCACTTTGAATTGTATAAAATGACAAATATTGCTTATAAACAAATTTCTGTTATAATTGAAAACAAAAATTTTTGGAGTATCACTAATTTATGCTTTAGAGAACTTTTTAAGCAATTTTTTTCATCTTCCGTATGTTTTGCCTTCAAAAAAAAAAAGATTTGATTTAATTTTTTTGCTTTCTTTTGAGTGGAATTGTTAGGTTTTGATTTAATTTTCCCAGTAATCCGATTTTTTTTCTGAAATTTTGATGTAAATAACAAAACAAAACAAAAAAAAAAAGTGAAGAGCAACGTCTCAAAGGAAATTTCGGGAATAAAAAAAACCATTAGAAATGGAATAAATAAATGGTAAATCTTTTCTTGTTGTTCTTTTTTATTGTGACTTACTTTGGCAAACTTTAACGAGAATTATTTCAAAGATTAGATTTGGAGAAGAAAAAAGCGCAAAATCAATATGGATCATAGATTAAAATGAAATTGTACTAACTGCTAACTGCTAACTACTACTGATTATTATTATTATTATTATTATTATTATTATTATTATTATTATTATTATTATTATTATTATTATTATTATTATTATTATTATTATTATTATTATTATTATTATTGTTATTACTTGCAATTTAGTAATGGACATAAGTTATATCAGTTGAGATTATGCATATTTAAAGAAACGATATATATATATATATATGATATAAAGGATGAAAGAGTGGTTTGTGAGGAAAACTTTTTGAAATGGCAATAAAAACGAATTTCTAAATCTTAGATTTTAAGCTTCAGTTGAATTTTCTTGATCGATAAATTATTCAAAATCACACTAAAATGGCTCTATTAAATTAACATGCGTCATTTGGCATGATATGATTGATATGAGTAAATCATAAATTAATGGCTTTAAAGCTAACTTGTTCAGTTCTATTTTTGCAGAAAATGTAACGATTTAACTTAAATAAACTTGAATTTGCCCGAGTGATAAATATTACTGATTCATAATGAAATAGTAATTTCAAATGCTTTGCTAATAATCTAAAAAAAGCTTACCATATCTCTATCACAGGTATCACCTTTAGAGCTTTTTTTTTGGACAGAATTAAAAAGATTTTCTGATTGATTTTTTATATTATAAATAATTTCAGAATATATATTTAAGACAACATTTGATCTATATTACCATTTTTCCTGATTAATAGTAGCAAGTTTTTAATGACATCAACTTGTTGAATAGCTATCAGTGCTAATGATTTTTGCTTAGTTTAATTATTTATTACAACCAAATCATAAATTTTTTGTTATTATTTTCTATTTGTTTTATAATTAAGCTAAACTAAAAGTTCTCGAGAAAAACGAAAAGAAAAGGTTTGATAAGGATTTATTTCATATTCATTGTATAAATTGAGCGCAAAAAATCAGTAATGCAGCAAATGATTTTTTTTTCTTACTTTTTTCTAATAAAATGTTATAATACTCAATTCATGCATATTTTAAGCCCTTCCAACTCATACTTTTTCTTAGCTTTAAAAAGAAAATGGAATTTAAATTTAATTCAAAACACGATTACCTTTACATGAAATAAAAAAGATAGTCGTTAGTTTTTTTAGCTCATCAAAAATAATCTGATAAGTATAAAATTTTTCAAACTCCAATAAATTTTCAATGCGCTTTTGCATTTCTAATTTAACTTGACTTATTAAAATCACTCAGCATCACGCCTATTATTTTTTAATATAATGTGAATTAATGATGAGCATTATTTAAAAATCAATGATTACACTATTTTTTTCCTAAATTTTGTTAAAATTCGTCTTTAAAATCAAAATTTAATGTTTTCAAGTTTTCTGATAAGTTTTAAAAAAGAAAAATGAGAAATCAAATTTTAAATAATTCCAAGAAATGGTATACAGTGATAAATGACAATTTGTATTTTGTATATTATTCTAATTGTTTGAATCATTTATAGCCTATTCAGCATAATAAAATCAAGTAATATTCTGGAAACATAATTCTTCCTTTCTTCAAATGCAGCTTTTGTAGTGATATAATTTTCTGCTTCATTAGACATTTGCGCTTTTTTGCTTTCTAAATGGACCGACACATATAAACATTGCACTACATTTCTCCTTTACGCTTAAATTTTTTACGAATTTTGTAGGCTCGTTTAATTCTTCTTTATTTATTATAGTTATTAGTGTTTATACTACATATTGGCAGTTAAGAATTTCAACAGAAAACAGCAAAATGTTTTTGACATTTTATTCGTAATTGCTACTTCAATTTGGTTGACTCTGCGACACTAATCTCGAATGACAATTTCCATTACAGTAATATGTAAATGTGAATGTTTTTTTTTTTTTTGACACTCATTAACTTTGTGTCATCGAGATTATCTGTATTGGTCAATTAATTTCGACTATTTGTTAAAGAAATGAAGAAATATTTTTGACCTATATTTATTAAAACCTATTTTCCTCTTGAAATAATATTCGTATTTGATTATTTGATTCATTTCTTCTCCTTTTCATGATTTTTTTTAAACTAAGTAATTGACTAATTGATGAGAAAAAGTGGAAAATGGCTTGTTATTCATTGCAAATATTTTATTTTTCACTGTTAAATTAACTTTGCTAACATTGGCAATGATAATCTATAAATTTGTTCATCTTTTAATTGTTGGACAGTTTTATCATTGCTAATTAATCAGTGTCAGAAATTCAAAAAATCTATTCATTCAAAAAATTTCATCAAAACGAAAAGTTTCTTTACAATTTGAAAAACGAACAGAACGTATATTATAATATAATCATTTTATCATTCTCAGAAAGATCACTTTCTGATAATTTGAGCAAAACATAAAAATATACCATAAATATTTAGAAAAACAAAAGAACATTATATATATATATTTATATATATTTTTTTTAAGAAGTAGAAGAAGTTAAAAGAAATTATAACATTCCGCTTTGACAATAATTTAAACTTTAAAAAATCATAAATATTTTTTTAAACTTCACAGGAAAGAAACAGCAATTATACCATTTTATAAATGAATTTGATAAGTGTTCACTTGCAATTCTTGTCATTTTCTTTCATTTCTACATTCATGATAACACAGAACATTCATTCTCAAAAAGAAAAGGAAATTTCTTCCATGCATTCGCTGTTTCTTGAAAATAAATTAAACTGATTGAAGAGCAAAATTTGAAATATTTCAAATTTACAACAATATATGATTTTTTGTGGTATTATTTGATTAACGTAATATAAAGTTGAAAATGAATGATTGTAGGAAGAAAAAAAATTATTTTATTAAATAATGGGTTATTAATTAATATGTAATTTTTGTTGCAAAAATTAATCTTTTGCTATTTGTCCGTTCTTTAATTCACTTTCGCAGCCTTTTTCCAATTCTGATAGTATTATTGTTATCACTGTTTTATAAATTGAATGCATATTATCGGTGTAACGCTCACCCAATATTAATTTCACCGAATGTAGAAATGGTTCTTCCATTACCTTAAGAAGGTATAAATAACATAAATTCTTCTTTTCTTTTAGTTTATGAATTGAATTGGTAAAGTGAAAGTGACTGCTATTTGTAAAAAGAATCGATTGATATTTTAAATCTTTGAATAATTCCAATTATCGTACCGAAATGCCAAATGATCTTAATTAGTGCATCGAAATGTTAAGTAGTCAACAATTTATTGATATCCATAATGTTTTCGTCATTACTTTTATCACAACTTCATCAATATCATATCATTTATTATTACTGTTATTACACAAATATCTCTTCTCTTCTTCAAAGATTTCTTCCATTAAAGAAAGCTAATATTTGCTTTTCAACACTGATATAATTATTGTAAATCAAATTACCCAAAACAACTCCGGTTTGAAATATTTTTTGTGTGCATGATAGCGACCATTCTGATTGATTAATTCGAAAAATTTTTCAGTATTTCCAATGTTACTGAAATTGCCATTGTGTAATAAATTTTATTGAATTGCTAATAGTATATATAATTCTGAAATTTCAGAATGTAATGCAGAATTTTTAATAAATCTATGATTCATCGTTAGCATTGATGATGTTGGATCAGTATGTATGATAGGAATTGTGAATGTGATAGTGCAATACTGATAGGAATGATCAGTGTTGTTTACAAGAAAAGTGCTATCATTAAATTTAGATAGAAAATGATGATATAACTAACGAAATCACTTGACCAAGAAATTTCATGACAGATTCACCGTGTAACCTTAAACATTCATCCATCCGTTTTTTCTCCTCGCATGAAGTGGCAATACTATGAAATGGAAACATTTTATAGTATTCCGGATGTAATGATAGCATCCTGAAATTTATACTATAAAAATGTTTGATTCTTATATTAATTTAAATTCATTTTGCGGAGTAACCTAACATATCCCTTACATATAAGCATTTAACTTTAATGAAACAGTTAATATGCAACATTAATAGCACAGGTAAATTAGTAATGGTTAAAGTTAAAGTTGAATTCAGATGATATCAGTAAAGAATGACGAAATGTAGAATTGATAATTAATGATGAAAATTAAAAAATATTATTTTTAATTACAATTACAAGGAAATAACCGTTTATCTTATCATTATCGATTTCATAACACAAAATGAATTTGCAGTGATGAAAAGGAAAAAGATTTGCAGAATGAATGAAATGAATGGAATAAGAATGTGGAAATGCGGAGGATAAGTGATAATTCAATCGTTTTGATATGATCAGATGATAAGAAGTCTCTTAAAATGTCCCATGTGGTGTTGATTGACGAGAAAAAGGAATCAAAAATTTACTTCAAGAACATTTCAACGCCAGCTGCACTAACTTCCCGATCGATACCTTTCCAATTTTTTGTCAACACATATTTTTGCTTCTGTGTTAGCGGTATTCGTGGATCGTCATTTTTTGTTCCACAATTTTGCGCCCTCACAATGGGTGTCACTGAGGCATCGCAAGAATTTGCTGTCCCTGATTTCGAGCAAAAACAACGGCATAGCATTGTTACGTTGAAAATTATCCTAGAATTTCTGAAAATGATGTTATGAATGCTTCAGTTCAAATTGTTGTAACATATTTGCATAATAATAACGTTTCTTAAATAATATTGTGGTGTTTACTCTCAAATTTGATTTTCAGATTTATTTAAATTCGATCATTTAGAATAGCATTAATTATTTATGTATACTTAATTATTTAATGAAATATTTTCAATTTTTCTAATTTTACTTCAAATACATAATAATCAATCGTATGATCGTAGAAAAAAGTTTAATTAAACAATGCTGCTCTTATTATCTACTTATTATTGCCATTATTACTGCGTTCAGAGGATAAGTAAAACAAAAAGGAAAACAAGAAATATTCAAGAGAATGGAAAGGAAAAAACTAAATTAAAAGTTTCATAGCCTGAATTTTGCTGCAAATTTTCTAATTATTGTTAAATTTTTTGGTGCTGCAATATCTGAACACAATTTTCTGTTCTTTTTCAGAGTTTTTGAAATCAATTTCAATCAAATTTCTATTGTTTCACTTTTTTTCTCATACTAATCAAATTTTATGATGCTTTAATAAATGATGCACTTTTTTTTTTTTCATTATTATTTTATAAAAACTTTTTCCATTTTTTTTCATACTTACCAAATTTTACAAATGAAGTTACGATGGATGCATTTAATTTGCTTAGTAATTTTTTTTTTTTAATTCCACTAAATAAGATTTTTATAAAAGTAAAAGAAAAAATTGTAAAGGAAAAATCAAAAGCTATAATAGAGAAAATATACGACCGATAATTAGCTCTAACATTTTCATGAAAAAAACCATCTGTTCCACTTGTAGCTATTATAGCTAAGAAAAAAAATTTTTTTTTTTTTTTGTAGTTAGGTAGTAAAAAGCAAAATGTTAAGTAAGTCAATTTCGCTCCTTCTATTGCATGTCTAATTAAATTTTAATTCACACTGGAAAAGACGAACAATGATCCTTAGCAAATATTTAAATATCGATAATACGAAAAATTATTGTTATTGATTATACACTTATACTAATTATATTATCATCCACCTAATCACTGCTAATATCATCGTTTAATTTCTGATAATATTATCATTTATCCTTTGACAATATCTGTCTACAAAAATTTCATTAATTCTATTATTACTTATTTGTGAAAAATAAGTCTGCAAAGTGTATTACTGAAAATGCATTTATTAGATGCAGCGTTTAAGTTGTTATGTTAACTTTTAAAAATAAAAATAAGTAAATAACAAATGATATGTTGCACCTGCATATCAACCACTAATCAGCCATTAACATCAACAAATAAAATTTAATGACAAGAAGGAAGCAAATGCTACCTAACTTCATTTTCGCTTTTCGCTATTAAATGTTGAAAAAGAGAGTACTGAAGTAATTATCTGTGTTATTTATTATCAGCCGTAACTTCTAATTTTATCTTTACCATATTTTATTGGCCCTAAAAAATTTTATTCATTGCATTTACTAGTAAAGTGCGAAAGTAAAGTAACTTAATGCATTTATGTGTCACAAAGGAATAAGTATAAAATTTTAAATGGCAATGTATTTGAGTAAACAAAATGACCAATCAAATTACATTCACCTATGATAACTTTATTTGATATTATAATATTTGATTAGCACAAAATAGAAAAGAAAAAGAAAAATGAAATAAGAAACTAAATAACCAGTTATCAAAGCTAATTTAAAAGAATATTAAAATGAATACAACACATTTTCAGTATCACATTATTGTAAAATTTAGAAATAAATTAAATATTTAGTAAGCAAAACAATGAATATTCTAGTGATATTATTTATGCTTGCTAAAACATAAAAAATGAGAAATTTTTTTTTCAATATCAGCTGTTTATTGAAGAAATTTCAAATCTGAAATTTGAAAACTAGAAAGTAATCAAACCAAGTGACAGAAATGCCCGGTAACGAATATGAATTTGCAATTTTATATGCGATTTATCGCAGTTCCTGTGGAAATATGATATTATCAGGAAAACGAAACTGATAATATGAATGAAGAACAACAGAAATAGTACTAAGAGTTGTGGTACTAATGACTGTATTATATACGAAGGTTATAATTTTGTTAATTAGTCATTAGTGGAAGTAGTGCTTTTCTCTTAATTAACCATACAAGCATAGAGGGAAGCAATCAGAAAAGAAGAAAAGGACATTTTCAAGCATTTCATTGCAGTCTTAAAAGAATTTGTATGAATATAATAGTTAATTCAGGTATTTTAATTTTTTTATTGGATAAAGTTAATGAATAAAGAAAAAAAGAAATGCTAAAACAAATTTTTTCGATAAATTAAAAGATAAGTATAAAAAATTGTTTCAGCAAATTAGCTGTTCAGAGCTTCACAAATTCAATTATTAGCAGTAATGATTATGTTGCATGAAGACATAAAGCATTTAATAATTACCGTGTGCTGCAGTTTTAAATTTTCCTCCTAATAATTAGGTACTACATTTATGATGAATAAAGAAAGAAAGATGTGCTGAAATGAATTTTTTTTTTTTGATAAATTAAGAGGTATGTTTAATTGATAACTGGTTAAAATTTCAGCATTTTTTCATATCTGTTCTTGTAATTATCAGCAATTATGATATTGAACGAATACTAATTTATATAAGCACATTTCATATAAGCTGTATAAATTTAAACTTTTCATCTAGCATGTTAAATCATTTAAAGCTTCTTGAATATTTCATCGTTTTCAAAAAAAAGAAAAATTATTCTTTAGAAAGATAAAAACTTTTGAGGCAAAAATTGCTACATTAACAATTCATTCAATTTTTCATTTAAAATTTGTGCTTCAAGTTTTTCCTATGAAAAATTATATTTCAAAATGCTGTAAAACCGTTTATTTAAAAGGTATTTATATGATTTAATGTAAAATTTATTATATTTCAATCAAATCAATTATGATTAGAAATATTTGCTTAATCCAATTCCTTTTTTAAACAAATGTTTGATTTGTTAATCACAGTGCAATAATTTACAAAAACAATCGTTTTTTTTTGGTCAACCAAACAAAATGATAGGTATTTCAATTTCTCAATCATTTTTTCTTTTTTTCCTTTCTGTTTTGAAATGAACTTCCACTAATTAGTTAGTTAGAAATGTCCATTATTAATTCGTAATTTCTGAAAGGAGAAAAAAGGTGAGGAAGAAAGAGTGGAGATTTAGAAATTAAATGACCACAATCATTTTCATTTTTATTTAAAATGAATGAATTATAAGACGAAAGTTTTATAAAGTATGCCATTTTTAGCTTATTTATGATCAAAAATTAGATTGGTTCATTGGACATTATTGAAATTAGAAAATATTTTGCGCAAGAGAACACATAACAGTTGTTAGCGCTATTTTTATTGCTTTCATAGCTAATAATGGAAGTTTTTTTTTTTTTTTTGGCTTTCTATTTTTTTTCACTTCCCTTTACATCATTTTTAGATTTGTTGCACAGAGAAATAGATGGAATGCACGAGAATATATGAAAAAATTCGAACTGATCCAATAATCATCTTTAAATTCTTGAAAATCAAATAAAAAATTTTACACATTAATGCTAACTTAAGTAATTTCAATTAGTGAATTCAATTAAAGAGGACGAAAATTAAACCTAAAATACAAAAACCTTTTTACAAACACGAAATGTAGTTTTTTTACTATTACTTTTGCTGTTATTATCATTATTATTATTACTAATTTATTACCACTAAATTATTATAATTATTATTATTAGAGATTTTGTAATGGATAGATGAAGAAAACTGGAAACTTCTCAAAAAAAAAAAAAAAACTTCTTAAAAAATATTTATTTGTCTTTACTGATAGTATAATTCAGCCTTTTTCAATCTGGAATAATTGCTGATGAAAGCCTATGTGAAAAATCATAACAACATTGTTTGATAAATCAAATATGAGAGATTAAAAGAGTTGATAATAAATTGATCAAAAACTTAAATTACAAATAATTTAGTCAACTTGCATAACAATTCTTAACAGCGCCAGCAATCTGTTTGATAAATTAGCTAACATAAAATAGCATGAAGGCAATTAATGAATGGGTAAGAAAGCAATTAATGAAAGAAAAGTAAAATCAAGCAGTAAATCTAAGAAAGGATGTCTTTTATCCGTCACATTAATCTGCAAATCTACGATTTCTAAATGCTAATAGCTACATTTGCGCTTCTTAAAACAGCCATACACGATTAAATAGCATGCAAAATTAAAAGGAAAACAAGAAACAACCATAATAAACACTTCTTTCTATGCATTACAAACATTCATTCCCATAGGGAAGTATACATTTATTTCACATTTTTCACTTTTCCTTTTTTTTAGTCAGAAAAATATGAAATGTTGAAGGAATATTCCCAAGTAAAATAGCGCCAAGCAAATTTGAAAACGAGAAATTGTCTTAATGAAACTTCAAAAATTAAAAAAACTTTCATAGCAAAATAACATTACTTGTCTTAAAAAAAAAGGACGAAAAGTGGTAAATTAAAAAAAATTTTTTTCGTCTCATTTTCTCAGAAAATTTCAATTGGCTGTCAAGCCAGAAATTTTACAATGCTTTCAATTTGCTGTGCCATTATGATGATTGCTGAAGTAGAAATTATTGAGTAATCTAGTAAAGAAAAATTTCCATAAATGGATAATTTCTTGGCTGCTTTAGAAGTTATTTGCCTGCTTCAGTAAGTTACAACTTCCAATTAAATTAAATGCAATTTGGTTGACAAGTGAAAGAGAGTAATGATGACAATGACATATTACCAACTTATCCCATTACTCAAAAAGTCTAATTAATTTGAGATTTCATTTAATTTCTAAGTTAAAAAAAAAATAAAATTGATTTAAAATATTGTTTCAGGTATGCTAATATACATAAAGGTGAGACCTTTTTATTTCCTTTCAGTCAAATTTAGTTTTATATTACTATTTTTTGCAGTTTTGTTATAAACTACGAAACGAAGATAGAAGCTAAGTAACAGAAAAAAAAAATGAAAATATTATGATCAGGAAATTGTGTAGATTAAATTGATTATAAATCTTATTTTATCACTAATAAAAGTTGCAATTTGTTCGAGCATTGTAAAAAGTGTATGGAAAACATATCTCATACCTTCATCAAGTTTTGATTACAGATTGAAGTAGACATCATGTATATATTTATATTGCTTCCGATCCATAATGTTTACATCTTCTTTAAATAGAAATATTAGCTGTATGCTTGCAAAAAAAGCAAACAATAATTGAAGTTCAGAAAATAGATTAAATATATATGTATATCCAGGAATACTAAGCCTTCTAATAACTAATAATAGCCTTGGGATAACTAAAAATATGTTCCATCGGTTGTGAATTGTTTTAATGTTTTTCTAAAGGATAAAATGCGTTTAAACATTAATTTCTCCTTAAAACTTAGAAAATAATAAGGGATTACTAAGAAAGACAGGAAAAGCGTAAATATAAATTTAAACATAAATATGAGCATAAATATAAATACAAATGTAAATATGAAAGTAAGGTACAAATAGGAATAAAAATGTGAATATAAAGTATAAATGCAAATGTTATAAATATAAATGAATAAATATATATATATATTTATTTATTTCAAACCGAAGATCGTAGCTGATTTTATTATGCTACCGCAAATTGTTAAAATATTTTAATCAAAGACTAGAAATAGAAGTCAAAATCATAAAAACCTATATTTAATGCTGTTTGTAAATTAAGTGCATTGTTTTAATGCCTAGCAACATAATGAATGAGTTATAATTTGTAAAATATACGAACGTTTTGTAATGCAACAATAAAAGCTGACAAGATCAAAGCAATTGTCGTCTGTTTAGTTTCGTTAATATTTAGAGAAATTTATGAGGAATAAATATGTAAAATTAGCAAAGATGATTCAACTATAAAAGATGAAAAGGTTCTAAATACTTATGGTGTTTGCTGCTCTGAGAAGAGTTACTCCTTTTTCGTTTCGATCACAAATATTTGCTCTAAATTATCTGCTTTCAATCGGTTTTTAAATAGGTTTATGAAAATGAGGAATTCACAATGGTGCTAATTTATTTTTCTCTTTTTCCTTGAATAGTATTTTGAAATGATCATGACTGGACACTAATTATCACCAAGGAATCGCTCAAAGCAATTCTAATAACCGACAATTGTATACATACAGTGATTGGGTTATTCAAAATCGTTCAAAGATTTCATATAATTAAGGAAAATTTCAATGTCTGTGAAAATGCTGTCTAGGAAAAGTAAGTGTTGCTGAAAATAAACAGTTATCAGTATTATATAGCTTTTACAAAAAATTTTTATAAAATTTAGATTTTGAATAGACATTCGTCTCTTCAACAGATGAAAAATGCACTTAGCTTTAGAGACTAACAAATTAGATGCTTTATTTATCAATTAAAAAGCTTAACAAATTAGAAAAAAAAAAAAAAGAAAACTTAACAAAATGCTATCTTGCCAAACCTTTAAGTGTTCAAACAGTTTAATATTTTTCATTATGTTTCAATTTGATTTTTATCCCATCATTTGTTATAATATTTGAATGTTTTCAAATATTATAACGTCAAATGCAACCGTCAGCGTCACGCAGCAGTGAACAAATATTGTTTATTTGTGAAGTTAGGATTGAAACATGTGAAGTAGTTATGAGTAAACACCAAGATAATATAGCTTGTTAGAGCAGCTGAAATCTTTCATCAAATTACTCCGGAAAACTTGACACTTTTGAATTCCTGAAGTGAAGCTTAGCCTAAAACGGATCGTCTAATTACTTTTATTATTAGTTTAATATCAGATGCATATTTTATAACCATATTTCATCATCACTAGCAGAAAACACTAAACGATCAAACAATCTTACATTTGAAGAAAATCAAAAATGGCAAGTAATAGAAGAGACCTAAACATAGTTAAATCTACAAATTACTTTTGTTTATTAACTTTAATCCACTGAAATAAACTCACTTAAGATTTGCCTATAAATCCTTAAGAAATTGCTGTAAAAATGTAATTATTGTTGATTATTATCTTATTATATTACTGGACCAATATACTATTTGTTTTAATTTCAAGGCTTTCTTGCTTTGTTTTTGTTTTTGTTTTTTTTTTTTTTTTTTTTTTTTTTTTTAATTTGCATAAGTATTTCTGTTATGGATATTAAAAAAACAACTGTCACCCATTATATACTTCCATTTTGCTGTCTCATCGATCCTGAAAAAAAGTCTGGTCATGGCTTTTAATATTTTATTTGTTAGCTGGGTAAATACTAATATGCCTAAGAAAAAAATTTTGCAGACTATGCAAGATACATTTTAATTCCAAACTTACCGGACATCTTATTAGCTAACTGAGTAAATATCAGATATAGTATCATAAATTGAAGTGTTACAGATCAATCAGATAATAGAATATCAATAAGTGAATGCAATCAAAACAAAATTTAAATAAAATTTAGGAAATCAAAATAGCACACATATTTTCCGAAGGAATCTATAAAAATGCGATTTATGAGCGATTCCTTCAAATTTTTTTGCGCGTAGTTCAACTATATTTACAACTTAGAGTAAATTGGATCTTAATGATCAAACGAGAGAAAAGAGAGAGAGGTAGAATAATTATATTATATTCATGGAAGAAAAAACAAAACAGTCATAAAATAGTTATTTGTATCAAATATTTTTAAAGTTTCATTTCTTTTCTTTTTCTCTTTCTCCTTTTTCTCGCCTTTTCTATAAACTAAGATTATTAAAAAATAACTAAAAGAGTCTAATCACTCAACTGTTTTTAATCACTTCAACACTGAGTAGTTGAAAGTTTATACTTTATCGATGAAATTAATCATAATTACAACTTCCAAATGACCATTGCAAAATTTAAGCATAAAAACCAAAAGATAGAAATATAATTCATCTTTAGCTTGTAATAATGTTAAATGTCTCAAAATTTGGGATTAACACAATGATTTTAGTTCCATAACATTATTTAATAACAATGAGAAAAAATATTTGTTTCATTTTAATATATTAATGAAGGATGTTACCAGTTATTTCGAAAGCTTCACAAGCAGATAATAAGATGTTTCGATCCTTCCTTTTTTCTTTTTTAAACTTAATTAGTAGTCTGCTAGGAATAAATTTTGAAATGGTAATAACAGAATTAGCACTTTTCAATGCTTAAATCCAATAGTGACTCATTTTGATTGACAGCAAAATATAAAATTCATTAAGGAAGAAATGAAAAGTAAATACAAACTTGTCAGTCATTTCATTAGGTAAAAAATTGACAGAAATGTCCAACAAATTGATTAATTAATATTAATAAGCTTCGTTCACCTCAACTTTTCACTAAGATACGCGTTTCATAAACTGGTCTGAGGTTGTGAGTGCGACCGCGTTTTTAAATTGTTCTTTGCTTAAGCGATTTCTTTTGGGGGGGTTTTTTGGCCTGTTAATTTTGTATGGCATTTTATATGACTTACTATATAAGCTTTTTCACGTGTATTCTTGATGATCGCATATGTTTTTCACGTGATTCTTTTTTATCGAACCCTTTCTGGATATTTTTACACTTCAGGAAGTGTTGTATGAACTGTTGATTAACTTCAGGAAGCGTTTTATGGGCAGTCAGTGAACATCAGGAAACGATTTTTGAAGCAGTACTTTTTGAGAACATGAATAATCATTGTGGAACAGATAGTACAGATGACAAAATATTCTATGAATTATCTGCCGATAATGAAGATGCTGCCCCGATGGAAGTGGAATCATTGTGCGTTAATTGTCATGAGAATGTTAGTGATTACGTTTAAAGTTTATCGTCAAATTATGTAAGCCTCATATTTGTTTGTCATTCTGTTACAGTGAACCTGTTTTTTTAATGCATTATTCCGAAGGCAAATCTGTTCTTGTTATTCCAAGTAAAAAACCTATATTTGTGTCTTTCGGTGCGGACAGCAAATCCGTTTTTTTTTTACTCTATATTTTAAATTGAATTAGCCTTTAACGTGCTATTTTAAGTAGCACGAAAGTTTTTTTGGTTTGAAACTGGTTGAAGTGAATGTCTCCCACCATTACTATATCTGTGCTAGCAGTATTTACAACTTAAATTCTAACAAAATAATATGTTTAATAAATGATGTAAATCACTTATAGTCTTTATAGGTCGTTTACTCCATTAAGTAGAAATTTTTATTGTTTTAGTTTATTTATAACAATGGTTATTTGTATTTATAACAATGGTTATTTTAGTTTATAACAATGGTTATTTGATTATTTGTAGGGTATCACTCGAATACTTTGTACAAGGATCCCTTTTTATCGGCAAATTATTGTAATGTCATTTAGTTGTGGATATTGTGGTTATAGCAACAATGAGTTGCAAAGTGGTGAAGCAGCACAAGTAAGTTCTATTTCTTCCAGGAAACTCCTAATTAAGAGAAACAGTACATGAATGGCAAATTTGAATCCCAAATTTTCTGTGGTATTAATGGAATTGCAAAGATATGTTGATTGGAAACAATAATAGTCGAAAGCAATTTACAAAAAAATATGCAAGGTGTTACATTGCATTGAATGATATATTTTAACAGTTTACTAAATCAAAACTAATGAAATAAATTTATAACAATTCGCTACATTTCTTTATGTGAAATAAAGTATATTCACTATAGGAGCATGGAATCGAAATTGTTTTATGTGTGAAAAATATGTCAGATTGGAACCGGCAGGTTATAAAATCAGAATATGCCGAAATTGAAATCAAAGAACTAGAATTGATTATTCCTCCGAAGTCGCAATCTGGTGGTTTGTTTTTTAGTGAATATTCTGAATAAATTTATACTTATGCGGTCTATATCATCTATCTCAATCTGCAGAGTCAAACTTAAGGTGGCACTCAAAACCAAATGTACACATAATTCTGTTCCAGAAATAACTACTGTGGAAGGAATTCTTCAGCGCGTGATTACCGGTCTTAGTCAAGACCAAAATCGAAGACGTCAGTGTTATCCTGAAAGTGCTGAGAAAATTGATGGGTTTATAAAACGTGTGAAACGGCTAATTGATCTGCAGGGAAAATTCACGCTAGTTTGTTTACTTTTCAGTTCTTTTAATTAGCTCCATTTTGAAGCGGAAAGGAAAGAAAATCGTGAAAAAATAATGCAAAAAGTAACCACCATAATATATTTTATGAATTAATGCGACTTAGCAATTATGAATTTGTTTCAGAGGATAAGAGACGTGTCCGGCAACAGTTTTGTTCAAAATCCTTTTCCATTCCATGTGGATCCACAGTGCAGCGTGACGCATTTTAACCGAAATCTTGCTGATAAAAAACTTCTGGGATTTGTAGCCGACGATGTAGAAGAAGTAATTTACTTGTTTAACGTTTTTATGTTTTAAATTTTTATTTTATCATTTCTCTGTTCTTTTTAAAATAAGCTATTCAGTACCTACTTTCAGGAAGACTCTGCTCCTTTCCAATCATACGATGATGCAAAAAACGAGGTGTTAAGGTTTGCTACCGACTGTCCTAATTGTGGTGTCCCGACGGAAACATGTATGAAGCCTACAGGTATGTTTCCAGAGTAATATAAGTTTACGGCTTCATTTTGTTTGTTTAGTTTTTATTTGTGTGTAATATATATATGGTAATGTGTCATTATGATTGTAGTAATTTATAGATATTCCTTATTTTACAACAGTTATTCTGATGTGTACAACGTGTGATGCCTGCGGATGGAAATCGAATGAAGTTAAAAGTGGTGCTGCCATACGAGATCATGGTTGCAGGTTAACAGTTCTGATAGAAAAAGTTAGCTTTGGTGTTTATGTTTTTTAAAATGATGAAACAGTACAGCTAAAAATCTGCAACGGGTTGGATTTATGAGAAAAAGCACCAGTATAGCGTAAAGGCCGAGAAACTCGAGAAGTAAATATTAGACGAATTTGTAGTGTGAATATTATTCCTGAAATAGTTTTACTGCAGGAGATTGATCTTGCGCGAGATGTCTTGAAATCAGACACGTGTAGTATGTCAATTCCTGAACTTGATTTGGAAGTAGGTTTCGGTGCTTTATCAGGAAGATTTACAACTGTGGAAGGCTTGCTTGTAGCTACCAGGGATCAACTTAAGGTACGTACACTTTATTTACTAATCTCTTCGAAACACATCGTATTTTCCCTTGTTTTGTTGAAATGAAATCGTTTGTATTTTGATTTACTTCTTGCCCTGCTTTATTGATTTCTTTTTCCAGGAACAGGGAGATTTTTTCTTAGTGGGAGATAGTAGAAGTGAAGCGGAAAATGATCGGATGAAAAATTTTCTGGATAATTTTGAGCAGATACTGCTGTTGCGAAAGAAAGTTCATTTAATTTTAGACGATCCAACGGGTAATAGCTATATCCAGGTAAGATTTATCTGATATTTTTTTGAAACATCTGTTGCAAATGGTTGTACCCTTAATTTTTTTGTCGTAACAGGACTAATAGTACGAATGCTTTGTACGTTTTGGTACACTTTTTTCTTTTATACCCTTTAATGAGAAAGTTGTAAATTATGATCAGATAAATAGACAAGAAACTCCAGTTAATACCTTATTTTATAAATATTGAAGTGCTTTTTGAAAACATTAATATTTCGGTAATGCAAATGAAAATTCTAGAGTCTAAATGCCCCTATGGATGATAACCGCTTAAGAAAGGAATTCTACGATCGTACCAATGAACAGAATGATGAACTTGGTTTAAACGATATGAAAACAGAAAACTATTCCCAGTTAGAGACTATTAATGAATGTGAATGATTGCAGTTTAAGTGGTAATGTCAGTTCAAAACACTTAAATATGTTCATAACATGTGTGTAATTACATAGAAGGTACAAAGAATTTAAAAAGAGACAGTAAAATTTCGAAAAAAATGGGAAAAAATTTTTTGGTATGCATTTAACCCTTAATAATTTCGATATTTGTAGCAGGAACCGGTTTTATGACTATGAAATGCAATGTTATATTTTATTCATATGAAAGATGCAAGACTATTATAAGTACCAGAAAGGTGGAGGAGTACTTCAAGTGGATATTTTAAACACGTTTTTTGTAAAATAATGATATAGAAATATTTAATGGTTTTGCTAGTGACCTTTTTTGTATGTTTCGACGTGTATGATGTTTTTCGGATTTCATACCTCATTGTTCTTCAATTTGATGAAATGAGTTAGTGGGAATTTTTATGCAGTGTTGTGTCTTTCTTAATTTGCTTCGCACATATTGTTTGGTTTTTTCTTTGAGTGGAAATTAGTGGAAGCAGAGCTTTCGGTGCATAAATTATTGAAGAGAAATTTTTGAAAGAAGAAATGTGCGAAGCGAATTTATTTCACATGTTTCCTGTTGATATGTTTTGTTGTGGTTAAAAGTGGGTGAGGATTTTGAAATGTGGAAGAATTGTAATTTTATTCAATTATACTTGTTGTTTCCTTCTTTCCTATATTGAACAAATGAAAATAAGGTCTTTTTGTCTGCTTACCCATAAAATTTCACACATTAAACGATGGAAACAAACTGATTGAGAGAAGTGGAAATATGTACAGGCGAAAAGGAACGGAATGAAAATGAAAGCAATTCAGTGTTGAGGTATATTTTGTATTGTTTACTTTTTGTGTGATTTTTTTTTTAAAGCATATATTTATTTATTAATTTCTGGTGAAGTCACCGAACTTTTGAGATGGGTGTTTTGCGCGAAGTTATGATGGTGGGAACCAGTTTGCGAAACTTGGTTTAATTGAACCTGTAGAATAATATTTTCCAGAAATTATTATGTCCGAAGATTTCCTAAGGTCAAATTGCTGGATTGTATATGAATTAAAGTTAGGATAATATGCTAATTTACCACGGGGAGAGAGATTTTCGCTGTGGGAGGGATCCTTCTTTCAATATTAGCGGTGAATGTAATTCGTAGTTCCATCGCAACTGTTCGCTAGTTTAAGGCACTTTTATCAATTCCAAGTTGCATCATTCGATCTGTTCTGAAGTTCCGATGTTTGGATTTGAAAATTAGTGGAGTAGCTTCATCTAAGCCATTATTCTATTCCCTAGCAGTTGTAATGAATCTCTTCAAGATGCATTTTTAACTGTATAAGTGTGACTAATAAAAGTGGATTGAATTATCTAATGGAAAAAAATGAAAGATTATTACGTGCTTTTATATAAGTAGGAAATTACTGTAAGATTAAGAAGCTCATTCAGGTATTAACTGTTTATTTACTGGCAAATTATTGATTCATCTAAATATGTGATTTTAATTCAATGTGACATTTAGCAATTCGTAAATTTTATTGAAATTTTTTTTTGTGAAAAGTATTGACACTCTTATTTTGCATTCATATGATATAAGTCAAAAGTATTTTTTCCATTAATATTTGTTGTCTCATTAAAACTAATCAAACTTTAATCGAAACCATGTTTGCATCGAAATATTTAGTGCAGTATGCTGAAACAAAGATTGCAGAGTAATATATCAAAATTTGTATAAAGATGAATGTAGATATAAATTATAACAAAGATATTTAGCCAGTCATTGTTAAATTTGGCCTATTAGTTATCAATCATATTATTTCCATAATATTTAACTAGCATTCGCTAAACGGTGATGTAAATTCAGCATCGATTTGATTGATGATGGTTTAAAATTTGATGAGATGTTTGTTGATCAATTTTATTCTCCCTGAATGCGCCTTTTCTAAGTCGAAATTCATGCATGAATGCATTACACTTATTTGGTGTTCTTTGCATGCACATATGCATGCATGCATGATATCTCGACAGAATTGTCAATCTTCAAATGCATTTATTTATCTTGCATTCTCCTATTCCGTTCCCTCATTTGCTAAACCGTCGCTGTGCTCAGGTCAACTACCACCAACTCACTAATTGTTACCACTGGTGTCATCATTTTATATATTGTCGGCATGCATTTTTTCGCTTTGAACAAGTCGCTTTCAATCGATATATTTATTCAGTAAAATATTAAATTGATTAGTTGTGTAATGCTTTTTCTATTCAAAAAGTTTGTTATCAAAAATTGATGGGTTTCATTTTTTTAGTGCTATTTCTGGCTTATTTTATGAGGTTTATGTGAAATTGAGGGAGGAATTGTCCCTAACAGTGGGATTATGGAAATTGATTTTCGATGATACTAAAAAGGCGGAGGTGGAAGGATGGAAAATGTCTATCTTTAATTACTTTGGCCCTGAAAACAATTCTGACTACCGATTTAACTGAATCTTCTCTTCTTTTCCCACTACCCTCATATTTTCAACTTAATTTGAATGACGATATGTATAACAGAAGCAGAATGTTATCATAAAAGCATATTTACATCAGGTTAAAAAGGAAAAAAAAATGGATTTGAACAACCAAAAAAAAAAGTATCAAATTCATATCAGAAGACTGTAAACTTTTGGATAGTTTTTAGCTATTAATGATTCATTATTTATCTGTAAAGTTGTCTTTATCTTTTTTTTTTTTTTTTTTTTTAAAAAAAAGTAAGGAAAAAATTCGATCCAATTATATATATACATACATATAAATCGAACTGACATCACTGAGCGATGAAATAGGAAGGAAGAATTGGAGAAAGCTACCGTATTCACTCAACTAGATGTGATTATATACAATCTCTATTGAATCATACATAGATTTGCACTTCTATCGAATATTATCTTTCTACAATTTCTTTTTTTTAATTTTTTTCCTCAAAAAAATTTTTGCAAATTTGCTAAATTATTAACTTTATATAAAACAAAATACCATTTTTCCTTTATCTAGATTACGTCATTAATTTTTTCTTTTCAATCTAAATACGTCAGCATTTTTTAGTATTACAACGATGAGTTAATTTAATTTACTACAACACTCTCTCTAGTTTAGCATTATAAAGAAATATTCGTGTTAGCTGTTTTGGAGACATTTACTTTTGGATGCCATCGTATAAAATCGCATTAAAAAGCTTATAATGTGAGACATTAAATTGTTTAATTTAGTCAACTTGTTGATCAAACCGTCAGTAATTCACTTATCTTTTTTCTTAAATTAAGCAAACAAATTCCTTCCTTCGATTTTGTTTCAGGAAAAATGCATCCGAAAAAAAATATTGAATGTTGGAAAAGAGAAAAAATTTTAATGGGATACGAAGAATGCAGTATATTTAAGAATTTTTTTAGTATAATCTGAATTGTTTCCTTTTTTTTTCCTTTTTAAAGAAATGCAAATTGTCAGGAATGATTTGTGCATAGAAAACGTTTTTGCAATATGCAAAATTTCATTTTGTTTGTTTCTTTTTTTTTTGAACTCAACTTTGATATCTGAATTAGACTTCCTGAAATCAAAATAAAAAATTAGTGTTAAGCTATAGGAATATTCACTCTTTTCTCACATAAAAAGCAACTAATTCACTGATTACATAGCGAGATCAAATGAAATTGAGAGAAACAGAAGCAAACTTTTCCCGAATAATCGTTCAAAATAGTTAGAAGAAATGCTTTTGCTATTACAGTTATTATTATTATTATTATTGTTATTGTTGTTGTTGCTGTATTAGGCTTGGCTATTTGCATCTTGGCTACTGTTAGTGATTATTTCTTTACTGACTAAATTCAGGAGAAAAAAATGGATAAAAGGCCAAGAAGAAAGAAGAGAAGGAAGGGGCGCAAAGGATTTCATGCATATATTCTTGCAAAAATAAGGAGAAAAGAAGCCTTAAAGGCATCGGACAAAATCGATGATTGTAAAAGGCCCACCATCAGCAACTAAAGATATAGCTTTAAAAATATATAGATGAGGTGGTGGTGGTTTTTTTCTTCTTTTGAATATGATTTTGAGAGAGAGAGAGAGAGAGAGAGAGAGAAAGCAGTAATGTTGTCACCGCACATAAACATAAATCGACTCGATGAGCTTAGCTTAGCTAGCTAAATTGTACTTCTAGGCCTCTTCTATACTTTCATAGAGTTTTTTTTTTTTTTCTTTGTGCTTATTTTATAGCTATTTAGTAATGGTCACTCTTTGATTATTTTCTTTTTTCTTCTTTTTCTAATGAACCTCTAATTACCATTCTCATTTTTTTGTCCACTTCTACAATTAACATCATCATTAGATTTATCATTTTCTTATTATTGCTTTCAGTCATTTTCTCTTACAATTATTGTCGCTTTATTATTATTCCCGCTTCTATTACTATCTTTAATAATAGTTCCAGTGACACTGCAATAATTGTATGAGTTAGTTTTCATGAAACAATTAAGGCGAGTTTTTTTTTTTTTACATTTGCTTGATCAACAAACATTTATAGCAATTGATAGATAAATTGATGAGTTTATATCTCATTCAACCGTACTAATTTACATTTTCTTCGCCACTGGTTTATTGTCCAGAAATTTTGATTTAATAGTCGTATCGTATTTCATTTCCTTTGATTGTTTTCGATTATATAATTAAACTTTGAATTTGTATTAGTATTTCCATGAGCTAATGCAGAATGATAATGTATTTTGAGATTCCCAAGTAACTAATAGTTTCTTTTTGTGCTGAATATATATTTGAAAAATCTTTTATTGAACTTGATTTTTAACATTTGACAACGAATACCTCTAATTTTTCACATTCTATCTATTTATTAGTAAGTGCCACATGGTAACCTTACCAAGATGTAGTCATAGTAACGCTTAAGTGGTTTTGAAAGTCTGCTAAATTATATTTTCTCAAATTTCAAATAATCCAAAATGACTCTGTCTAATCTGTTAGTTAAGTATAACTTAGTGATCACTACTTAGTTACTCATTAGGAATATTTGTAAGTTTTTTATTATTGTAAGAATATTAAGCATAATTATTCTACTTTAATGATATAAGTACTACTGATATAAATGATATAATAGTGATATAATGGAAGACTAACTGAAAAGAATATCAAAGCAGTGACCATTACTTAGCTATCTAAATAAAAATGTAAAAGATCACTGCAAGTGAGCTAACAACTAAGTTATCGATAGAAAAGTAAACAAGCAAATAAGTTAAATTTTTTTAATAGATATTTACAATTAAATTACTAGGAATAAAATAAAATCGGAAATACGGATTGAATTTTTTGAAGAACTTTTCCTATTTTCCGCTTTTTTATTTTGGAGAAGCATCCATTTTCCTTTCAGGTGGAAATTTCATTGATTTTAATTTTTCGTGAAGGAAAGAAATGCTCATAACGCATCCCATAATATTTTATTTTGAAATGACAGTGTCCAATCAATTGATATAAAAATTAATATATAGTACTTAAAGAAATTCTTCTTGAGCAAAAGACTCGGGAGAAATGCGAAATAACACTGAGTGTCAGGAATACAAAAATTGTTGGTACCATTCGTATTTCTATAAGATTAGCCAGTATGATTAAATCGATGCTAATTTGATCTTAAACTACCGAAAATAGTCTTTAATGATAATCATGAAGCTATCTTAGACCTATTTACTTCCTTTTCACAATTCATCGTTTAGATCAATTGATCTTCGCAGATTCAGATGAAGCGTAGAACCTTCACCACTTTACGTCATCGCACGTGGGCAATTGATTTGCACTTAATTTGCTCATCTAACTTATAAATTGAAGACAGCATATAATTAATTCCTGTTTTTCTTTTATTTTTCACACACATAAGAGTTAAGAAAAGCAAAGTTATATTCAGCTGATAAACTAAATGATTATTCGACAGGCGTAAGATTTCCTAAAATATTTGCAGGTTTAGATTGAGAATAAAATAATTCATTTTAAAACGTCATATAAAATTATCTGAAAATAAAAATGAAATAAAAGAATTCGGGAAGATTCCTGCATTCTTCACATTTCTTAAAATGCCAATTTCAAGTCCATATGCTTATCAATTAATGACTGCAAGATGAACGCACCGATCTATCATAAGTCATATGTGTATTTCAAATTTTCTTTAATATTTTCAAAAATTTATCATTATAAATGCACTTTATTTTCTTTCTACCAAAAAACTTCCTAAATTGAATTCTAAATGAATAATTAGAAAATATTCCATTCACGGAACTGTCCTTGAAATTTCCTAAAGATCGCAACCAACACGTTGACTAGAAAGATTAATGAGATAAATTCTTATTTCCAAAATATATCGAAGTTTGAAAGATCGGAAATTTCATTTTAGACTTTTATTATTATGCTTGCTTTTTGGACCATTTTGTATAATTTCTCGTATTACAGTCTTTGCATTCTCTGACTGATAATGTGATAAACTAAGGAGAACTGAATCAAATTACAATTCAACCATTTCAATCTAACATTTTTTTTTTTTTTTTTTTTGCATTTGTTTAATCTTATTTATATTATTTTTTTTTCTAATAATTGTGACTGTTTATTTTTTTGCGTGCTTATCTTCCCTAATTATAACAGTCATTCCTAGACTTTCATTACTTTCTTATTATTACTACGTTTAACACCTCTACCTCACGTTTAACTGGTATACTACCTGACAGTCTGATCTGAGATTTTTCATAATAGGCAGCGATTATGGCCATCGAAAGTGTGCTGATGATGAGTCACATTGTGGTAGACTCGGTTGTGGTCGCTGTTAGTGTGGATGTTATTGCCAGGTGATCAGGTCCTCATAGATGGGACACTTACGCAGGCATAAATCTATATCCATTAATTCTTGACATTTTGATTAATTACCTTAACATTTTGTTGTCAAAGCACATGTCATGTAATTTATTTCAGGTAGAATATTAACGTGAACAATCTGCTTCACATAATCCATATATTGTCATGTTTGATTTCTGCTTAATTTTTATGATGCTAGGCGACGTTTGTTTCCAGATAAAGTAATGTTTTAGTTTTGGTAAATCTAGGTTTTTTGGAGGTTCCTATGCAGATACCTCGGTAACAAAAATGTTTCAACGCTAATGTCACGCCTGTCCTTTAAATTACTTTTCATTCTCAGTCATCTTGATGCGCTCCGTATGTTGGTTCCATTTTGCTGTGATCCTTGCGTTGAAGTTTGTACATAAAAATGTTGCATTAATTCGTGTTGTTTTGTAGGTTAACTATTTGGAGAAATGGAAGCGGGCGGACAGGAAGGCGGCTTGCCCGGAGCGAGCCAAGGAGCTAGGCCATCGAATAAACGCCTGCAGCAAACTCAGGCCCAGGTGGATGAAGTTGTTGGAATCATGAAAGTAAGCTTGTACTTTTTAGTTTACACAGGGAAATGAGAAAAATCGGTGTGAAAGTTGCCACTCTGTTAGGTAATTGATTTTTCTGTTAAGACAATACAACAAGTATTGTAAGTACGGAAAAGTTGACATATTTTATTGTTCACAGCGAAAGTAATATTGCTCATATATTGCATTGTATTTCTTTCTGATAAATTTACTCTTTTGCATATTCTGTTTTTGTAATTACTTAATATAATTATTAGAGATACAGGGATAAGAAATAGTGCAGGGAAATTTTGGATGGAATCCGAAAATTGAATTATGTGAAGTTTTATCAACGAATTTTTGCAGGTAAATGTGGAAAAAGTATTGGAACGTGACCAGAAGTTATCACAGTTAGATGATCGTGCAGATGCTCTTCAGGTTTGTTTGCAAAAATGTGTGTCGTCATCGACGGCGGAAAGAAGAAATGAATTAGTTTCACTTTTGCCTCTTATTATTCATTAATATGGTTAATATTGCATGCTTTTGGCATTTATTGCATTTTCCGCTTTGTGTTCGTTTTGGTTTTCTCTTTCTCATATATAGGTGTCCAGCTAGATCTCAGTACATTGATTGAATGGAAAAAATAATTTGTAAAACTTGTTTGAAAAATTTATCGTTACATTGTGGAATAAGGTTGTAGGATAATATTGCTGAGGAGGGGGAAGCTGCTTAATATATTGCATTTTATATATAGTATTTCATTTCTGCAAAACTGTCACTATTTATTATAGGAGGGTGCATCACAGTTTGAGAAATCAGCTGCAACATTAAAACGGAAATATTGGTGGAAGAATATCAAAATGATCATTATTATGTGCGCTATTATCGTCATACTCATCATAATCATCATTGTTTGGGCAGGAAATAAATAAAAGGATGAAGAACTTAAAAACCCATTCCTGAGGATTTGTACGCACACATACAGATACACTGCTGTTGTTCTCGAATGTATTTTTTCTTTATTTTTCGCTTCTCATTTTTTTTCTGAATGTTTAAATTTTTTTTCCGGATTTTTAATTGTTGCACTGGATATAGATAACATATTTCTCACTAGTAGAGGTTTTTTTTTTTTCAAACTTTCTTCAATAAAATTTAGATTTTCTTTTCATTTATGTACGAAAAGAAGCTCAGAAATGGTGAAGAGAGCAAAACTATTTCTGTGCATTTTTCGTGCCATAGCTCTAGGAAACATCCTTATTTATTCAGTGGATTAAATTGTATTTGAAATATTGAGATTGTATATGGAAACTGTCTCAGCAATAAATCTTAGGTTGCAGTAAATTTGTTTGCTTAGTTTTTGTTCTTCTGCTTGAAATTTCGAAATTGATCAGTCTGCATAAGGTAATGTTGAAGACCTAAGTTTTTTTAGTTTGTTTGTAAGCTTTTTATGTATTAAAAAATCAATTTTAGCTTTATTAGAATCTTTGTCTTTTCCCAGCTGTCTTTTTCATATTATCCACACTCACATGCATCATGGTTGCATGTCTGTTTTCCATCAAAAATAAATATTTTTTTTTAATTCCATAAGGTTCGGTTACCTTCTCCTTCTTTGTTAAGTCGATATCATTTGAATTTGGAAAAGTAAGAAGTGGGCAGGATTCGATAAATTAATAATATTTTCGTGAAAAAATACTTTTCATTATTCATATTGACTTTAGGTTGAAGTGTTGGAAACATGATCGAAATTTTTGCCTCGCCATGTAGTAGTTGTCCTCTGTGTATGACAGCCTTTGCACTGTATAAATCATTTGTTTTTTTTTTTTTTTTTTTTATTTTTTATTATTCTAATAATTTTTTATGATAAATTCACAAGCGTATCACCTACTTGCAATTATGATGTAATTTCCATTCTTCCCTTTAATTTATGTACCATTTTGCATATTCTGTTAACTTGATCATTACAAACATTATTATAACAGTTATCTCCTTCGTTTCTTTTTTCTTTTGCGAATAAAATTTAACTCTTGATTTATCATTTTTTCATGGTGACGGTTTTTAAACGAAGTAATTTTATATTAAATGAGTTTTAGGAGCTATTAATTAGCAAACAATAAATGCAAATAAAATATCCGGAACCCTATATGGTGGGAACAGAATTCATATTTGAGAAATGACGTCAAGGCAGAGAGATGTCGTATACATTTTCATTTTGCTTATTTTGTAGTACTCATTGGTGAGAAAAGATTACGTTTTTATTTTCGCATGAAGGAAAAAGCGGAAATTTGTGAGTTGGTTTCATGATTTTTGCAAGTCTTAATTTTAGGCTATGTGGTTGCTAAAATGAAATTAGTATAAAGAGATGCCTAGTGATGAATAAATAAGTTTGTGAGTCGTTTAGGATGGGTTTCACCGAAAGTAGCAAGAAATAATAGCACTTATTACCTATTTAATGTTCTTTGCATTTGACCATTCACTGCATTTGACTTATATGTCTCCCAGGTTTCACTTTTATATACTGCAAGGCAGTTAAAATACCGATGGGATTATCCATCCCAGTTTTTTCTATTTTGCCGTTGGTGCTGTGTAAGCCAACGTATTTGGTGTTTAGCATGACTTTAGTTCCTGTAACTAAACGTCGCTATATCTTTTTCTTGTTTTTCATATCATATTAGTGATTTAAACAAAACGATGTTTGTTTTGCAATATGTTAAAAGTAAGTCCATGAATTATTAAAGTATTTTTTACGGCAAATGAAGCAATGTTATGATTACAATGTTATGCCATTGAGTTTACAGTTATGAGGGTAATGGAGTATAGAAGGTAGAACTCATATGATACATCGAAGGATTGATTTCAGACTTTTAAATTTCTAGGTTTCAACAAGGTGCGTACCATAAGAGTGTAGGTCACTATGCCAATAGACAAAACACCGTTGTTTCGTGCTCAAGTGAAAATGATACGAACACAGGAAACAGTGCGATTAAAACGAGCTCAGATGCAAAAGCAGGAGCAGCAGCACCAGCAACAACAACAAACAAAAAATTCTCATAGCAGCTTCGACGGCAAGTAATTCATCCAGGTTTCAGATTTCCCGAATTTTTTAAAGTATTATTTTTTTAAAGTGTTCTATGTTTCAATATATGTGAATTCCCTACTGTTTTCTAAATTTGTCGATAGTTGATTCATCGAAAATCGTTAAGCTAATTCGAAATTTTTTAGGACTTATGCTTAAGGGCACGATTATTTTCTTTCTTTAGAAAAATTGGAGAAAACATCATCGCGCAATCTCTCGAATCTCAGTTTTATATCATGTACAGTTGAAGCTCAAAGAATTCGTCGGGAATTAATCGCTCTTCGAAGTATAGTTATCAGTGGAAGAAAGAATTATGTTTCCGATATTGGTCATTCTAGACGGCTAATAGCGTCGTACACAGACAGTAAGCTTAGCTTATTTTTTTACAGACTCGTAGTATTTGATAATAAAATTAGTATGAGTGTTAGATGTTGTTCACTAATCTGACTGTAAATGCAGTTGTCTTAGCTGCAAAATAATTTATATATAACTTATTTTCTGTCATTGTGCATTCTTTTCAGAAAAAATCAAGTATAGCTCGTCTGTATAATACGGTGGAAATGATTTCGATAATACCGATCTTCACCTACTTACGCAATTAATCATACTATTTGTAGGTATGAATGATTTTGAACGAGACGAACTGGATGCAAAAATTAAGGAAATGATGCAAGATTGCATACAATCGATACAAACTTTACAACTCAAAATCAGCAGCAGTAATTTACGAGCTTTTGATGAAGGCCCACATTTGTTCCAGGTGTATATTTTTAGATTTCCTTCAATGAAGCGCGACCCATTTCATCATGATTACGCCATGAAACCAATATCCGTCAAGTTTCACTTCTGTAATATTAATCATCTTGTTCTCCGATCATTCACTGCTAAAAGTCCACTTCGCTTACGGTATATTGTAGCTCATCAGACTTTCACTTCTTTTCTTCGACAAATGTCGAAATTTTTCTAGTGTAATCTGCTAATTTGGATTTTCAGTTTCAATTTATCCAAAAGTGTAGTGCATTATAGTATCTATTATAATATAACAAGCGATTTTAGGTTTTGCGATTGCTTGGCAAGCATCTCAATGGAACCGCAAAAATTGTTGCTGAAATGCGAGCTTTGCGAACAAAGAAGATAAGCAATACTATGCGAACATGCAGGTATCTGTATTTTTATTAATTTGGTTAGTGAAAGAAGTTTCTAGATTCTGATTTGTCGAGATACTGAATACATTTTTGCTACTTACCGTCAAAAGCTGCTTGTCATCACACTGTTAGTTGTAAAAACATTATGTGGTAATTAATGATTTGAGTGCTTCCGTTTGTGTTCTTTTTCAACATCCAGTGCGTAATAGTATCTTCATATTTGTTTCCAAAATTCGAGAGTATGTGTCCGATAGTTTTCCACATCCGATTAACAAGCCAGAGTTCTTAAGAGCTGTAGTTGATGTTGGATTAAATTTTGATATTATTGAATTTCACTGTACTTTGAAATTACTAGAATTTCGATGTATTTTTGTATATACCTGTGCATTTTCTTATTTAATCATTTTAGGTTGGCTACACTAGCACAGTTATACAATATGAAAAAAAAAAGGGATGAACTACTGATGGTTAATGGAAATTCAATTGAAACTAAATCACTGAAGTCGGATATCTCGTCAATTTCAGATTCTGTACTAAATGATGCCATAATTTTTGGCAACGATGGTTTGAGGAAGAGGGTTCCTCAGAGTACGAGCTTCTTTACTATTCTAATCCGATATATATGAACTAGTTTAATCTTAAATTGAAGTCACTTCTGAGAACACCTCGAAATTCAGTTGTATTTTACGCTCATTCGCACAGATGTGTTCTAGATATGAAGAAAGGCGAAATCAGGAAGTTAGAGCAGGATGGATGGTCCGATACGCAAATGACTGGTTTTGAAGAAGTTGAACAAGCAGATGATATGGACGCACTTAATAATTTAGATGACGATGAGCGTGCCCAGCTTATGATTGAAAATGAACGGTTATATTCTCAATCTCTTCAAGTCGATAGCGACATTCAAAGGGTGGAAAAACAGATGGCGGAATTACATCAGTTACAAACGACATTTGCCGAGAAGGTTAACAGATTAATGATTTATTGATTTCGTATTCCTTTTAGTTAATAACTTAGTTAAATTCCAGGTTTCGGAACAAGAAAGGGATATAAATGTTGTGAACGAAACAACATTGCTAACGGTTGAAAATATTCGAATTGGAAACGAACAGATTCGTCAAGCAATCCAAAACATGGCATCTAGACGTGTGATTCTTTTGTTTTGTATTATTGTCCTCACTTTCACGTTACTTTTCTTAGATTGGTATAATCCCTAATAATATAGATTTATTATTTTTCTGAGTAATTGTAATTCACTACTTTTTATTATTTTGCTTTTTTATGCCTTTTTTGGGAGTTTTTGATTTTATATTTCATTATTCTCCTGTTAACCTATCATCGATTATTTCAGCTTTTTTTGTATTATTAGAAAAAAGAAAAAGTGATAAGGAAAGAATTGTGCTGAAGAAAAAATTGTCTGTTTCTCGAACCACATGAAGATTAGAATTTATTAGAGTGCTGTCTACTTTGTGATTATAGTTGATTTTTTTATAGTTTCGAGAACTGCATCTATTAAAAAAAAAAATGTTTGTTTCTGGAAACTACAAAATTTCTTGCTTTTTATGAATAAGCTTTCCTCCATTGTATGGATAAGTGGAAGTTGAAAATAATTTCAGATGGGTAGATTTGATTTAGGAACGGTGAATGTAATGGAAGATGATGTAGGAATGATAGTGTTATGATTGTATATTTGAGAATCCATATATTTAACTACTGTGAATATCATTTTAATCAATTTAAATAAGGCAGATAAAAGCTATATATGATTAAAATTCTTTGTTGTGATTGATGACAAATTGATAAACTTTACTGTTATGAGAATGGAATGCAACGATGTTGATTCTTCAGGCATGTTGCAAAGCATTACGTGATTCTTTGTATGATCGGAAAAGGTTTTAGTTGTTATTGATATTTATATAGAAACTTTAGTTATCATATTGAATACATTTCTTCACATGCGCAGATTTTATATCTAAAATGTTTCGACCTTGATAACAATAAAAAGCTTCCTGGAAATCAGAAGGGTAGCAGACTATGAACATTTACTATGTCATGAACATCATATTTATAAAATAGTAAAAATGGGAGGATTAAAGTGAATTTATTGGAAAAAAAGCTAAACCGACTAAATAACTGATGCTATGCTTATATGTCTATAGTATCATATCTGATTTCCTGATTCCAATAATCACTAAATCATCCTATTCTGTTTCCTTTTAAGATGCATAATTCTTTTACACAAATGTTCTCATTCTTTTATAGTTTTTGTCTTTAAGTTATTTTGTTTAAGAGTTGACAGAGATTGGTCTTATCCTATTACGCTGCTATTATTGTTTATAATTAAATACACAGGATGGAATAATTTGAAAAACGAAAGGAGTGCAGAATTGTTATCAGTTGCATCTATGATACCATAATTGTTTTAAATAAATAATTTCATCCGTATTCACTGATCGATAATTTAAAGATGAAATCACTGAATGTAACGAAATATTTTGATTAAACATCAATAGTGTAATATTAGACCATTAAAAATGACACTGAATGAAGGAAAAAATTAATTTGATAATGAAATTGTTTTTGGTGGATTTTTTTTTCTGCTCACAAGATGACATAAATGAAGCATAAATTTTATTCATTTATTTGTATATGTCACTCATCCTGCTTTTTCATCATTTTAGCCTTTTATTTTATCTATCTTTTTTTTTTATACTCCGTGAAGAGAATTGAGATTACAAGATTACTGAGCTATTCCCTAAATATGCACTTTTTTTGAAGGAAAAAAATGAGAGAGAGAGAGAGAGACAGCAAATATTATTCTCAAAAAGATTTATTGCAGAATTATCTTTTAAGTATTAATAGCATTGTTGCAGTCGATAAATCTAATCGATCATGGAAATAAGAATATATATTTTATCAATCATTTCAGTGCGTAATATTTCCCCTACATTATATCATTCTGTTGTAATTTCTTCTTAATTAAGTTCTTTTTCTTCAGTTTAATCTCTTCTTCCTATCACTACTACATATCACAGTGAGTGCATTAATTATTATTTCATGCTAATTTTTTCTGTTTGGAAATTATAAATCAGATTGTAATCTATTGAAATATGAAATGAAAATAATAAGATGTATAGAAATAAGAATATTCTTAGTGTTTGTTTCATATCTCGAATTCATACTTTTTAACGTTATATTATTTGGAAATAAAACAATGCAGAACAATGAGGTAAGGTATATCCGAAAATATAACGTATACTAATAAAGTTGATAAATGTGATAAAATTAATAAAAGTGAGTAAATTGACATTGATAATGTGTAATCATTGATGAGAGCAACAATTTTTAATGTATTCACTTCCACATTCTAATTAATACACGTCAGTGATTAGGATGATTTTTAAGCCCATATTTCTTTTTTTTTTCAAGTTCTTGTTAAATGACCAATATCAGTAGTCCATCATCAGAAGATTACATGAAAAAGATTAGTGATAAACATATCTGATAAGTTAAAAATTAGATTGCTCACAACATAAGTTTATTATATTAATGATATATGCAAATAGGACAATCATAAATTAATATTTTGGTTCTTTGTTAAGTTTCTGATTTTTGCAGAATGTCATTTGTATTTTCATGCATAACACTTAAGTGTTAGCCTTTAATTTGCCGTTTAAAGTCACCCTTTCAAGAAAATTCAAGGAAATCCGTTTCCTGACGCAAACGGACCGGAAACGAGTAGAATACAATTGTCCTATCACTTAGGATTGAAAATTGCGCTGTGTCCCCGCATACGTGCCAACTTTCCTTTTGCAGTTTTCCCAAAAATTTGCAGTCATTGTCTTTAGTGAAATACTGAATGGGTGTTTTTGTGGTGAGTTGTATGTTCAGGGAACTGAGGTTCTTCTGGGAGGTTAAGTACCATAGTTACTACCAAGATGAGTTACCGTGGTAGTTATCTCTTTTCTCTCTGATTCGCTTCATTTGCCAATTATCTCTTTGACATGTATTGTTAATTTCTTTCATTTCTCTAAACATCAAATGTATATTACATGGTTTTCATTTTTCCAATATGTTAGTTAGATTGTCATCTTTACAAGAAAAATTCCGCCAGACTTTTTTAACGTTCAAGCAATTATTAAAACTGTCTGCTCTAAGATTTTTCATTGCTCCTTCAAGGGATACAGTTTTTAGATTCTAGAGAACAATATTTTATTCAAATTTATGAAGTTTGTATCAATTTACATTCTGTTAAGGTTTTCTATCACCAAAATACTGGCGAAATTATTGATTATTCCCTTCCGTTTAATGACCCTGTTTTCCATCATTAAGTGTTTTGACATCATCTTTAAAATATTGTACAGTGATTAACAACTCTTTAGCTTAATCAGTGGATCCTGATAGATGAGTGAGCGACTAGTGTTACACAATGCGCTTGGATATTTGCTGTAAAGTTTCTATAATGGAACAAATATCAAAGCGTGACTATCATTATTATGAAGTATTAAAATAAGTTGGGAAATGGATGACATTTGGGAACAAATTAGTGGAATCCATGCGTACTTTAATGCGTAAGACTTGATAGCCGACGATTAACGGAACAGTCGACCTATGTGTTTTACAATTATTCATTGCATATTCTATATTAAACTGATAAATTTTCAGTCAGTTAGGACAGCATTAACTTTCTTGACGTTGTGAAACCAATTAGGCGAGAAAGAAGCATAAACGTTGATAGTTATGTCTGTACCATCTGGTTCCGGTGAAGATGCAGCAGATCATAATGTTGAAGTGTGGAAAATCAAGCGCTTGATTAAAAGTTTGGAGATGGCTCGAGGGTTAGTGATTGGTTCAGTCTTCGATGCATAGAGTAATCTGTTTAAAAATAGAAGCTGGATTAAAAGTTGTTTAAAATGAAGAAATGGAAATATCCAGGAATGGGACATCAATGATTTCTCTGATAATACCTCCGCGAGACCAAATTGCGCGCATTTCAAAAATGTTGGCCGATGAATATGGTACTGCTTCAAATATCAAATCTCGAGTGAATCGGTTATCTGTTTTGGGTGCCATTACGTCGGTGCAAGGAAGGCTAAAACTTTATAACAAGGGTTAGTTCATTTCTTGAAATACAGGTTATTGTGTTAATGAGATACGCATGGCGTAATGTCGAGTGAGAGATTGGCGTATCATGTAGTCGAAAAAAATGGTCTAGTGATTTACAGTAATTGTTATTTTCAGTACCAACAAATGGTCTAGTGATTTACTGTGGCACAATTGTAACGGATGAAGGCAAGGAGAAGAAAGTGAACATTGATTTTGAACCATTCAAACCAATAAATACTTCGCTTTATCTCTGTGATAACAAGTTCCATACGGAGGCACTACAAGGTGTGTATTAATGTTGTCCGATTAATTTTTTCAAAATGTTTAGATTCAATAACATTACAATAAGATTTAATAACACGCAAACATGAGATTGTGTGTTTTCATATCTTTGCTTTTGGTTTTTGAGAAATATTCTTCCTCTCTTGCAGCTCTTTTGGCTGATGACAATAAATTTGGATTTATTATAATGGATGGCAATGGGTCATTATTTGGGACATTGCAGGGTAATACACGTGAGGTGCTGCACAAATTCACGGTTGATTTACCGAAAAAGCATGGTGACTCTTGTTTTCATTTTGATATATTAGAAGGGGTTGTTTTTTAATATAACGCTTTATCATACTGTTAATTATTGTTATATCGAATTTTTGCACATTTCAGGTCGTGGTGGACAATCTGCATTGCGTTTCGCGCGACTTCGTATGGAGAAACGTCATAATTATGTCAGAAAGGTTGCGGAAACAGCTGTTGAAATATTTATCCGAAATGATAAAGTAAATGTAGCGGGATTAATTCTTGCTGGTAGTGCAGATTTCAAGACGGAACTTGGCCAGTCTGATATGTTTGATCAGGTGAGTAGTGATTTCTAACAATGGATCAAGCGTATTTTTATTAACGATCGACCTTCATTGTTTGCAGCGACTCCAAGCAAAAATTATTAAGACGGTAGATATTTCATACGGTGGCGAGAATGGGTTTAATCAAGCAATTGAACTGGCTGAAGATGCATTGGCTAATGTAAAATTCATCCAAGAAAAGAAGTTAATTAATGGGTATTTTGATGAGATTTCGCAGGTACTTTAAATTCATTTACTTTTTTTTTTATTTTTTCGAAAAAAAGTTCCCTGGAAGTATTGCATAATGAAATTTATTTGTAAGATAAGTTTTAGAATTAAAGGATAGCTTTCGAAGTCTGTGAATAGACTTTTATTTTCCCTTTTTCTTCATATTTTCATGCAGTAGTAGTTTTTTTTTTATTGTTTTTGGAAGTTAGTAATTGTGCTGTGTGTCTTGCACATCTCAAAGTCAGACTTCCGAAATTAAAGTGCATGTCGTCTGCGGGTTCAACACTTAATAATAGTTGAAACCTGTTCACTACTGCACTACACTTAACCCCTTTATTCCATATGAAATCAGCAAATATATATGTTAAAGGATTCTGGAAAATATGTTTATGGTGTGACAGACACACTGCAAGCGTTAGAAATGGGTGCTGTAGAAACGCTGATTTGTTGGGAAAATTTAGACATTGTACGATATCAGCTTAAAAATCCGGTTACCGGAGGTATTCGTTTTTATTCGTTCAGATATAAACTAGATTATTTTTTGTTCCATTAGATTGATTTTTGCGTTTTCTAGAAGAGAAACTGCTATACTTGGATCCAGATCAAGAAAAGAATAAGACGCATTTTACTGAATCATCCGTATGTTATTTTATTTTCTGGAAAAATAACGTTACAGAAAATGTGACGAGTGACCATTCCATTCATTGCAGCATTTCAGCATGTGTGAAGAAGAAATATTTCATTAGTCATGTCCGTAAATTTTGAAGGAGGGGTTATTCAAATAAAAAAAAATCGATATGATTTTTAGACTGGTGTGGAATTAGAACTTATGGATTCAATGCCGTTATTGGAATGGTTAGCGAACAATTATAAATCATACGGTGCAGCTTTGGAAATTGTTACAGATCGATCACAAGAAGGAGCACAATTTGTTCGAGGCTTTGGTGGTATTGGAGGTGCTGTTTGTTCTTTGCAAATGTTTTGATGATTTGTTATTCACCTAATATAATTTATTTACAGGTCTTTTGCGTTATCGCGTAGATTTCCAGCTGAATGATCTAAATGACGGCATTGAAGATATCAATCTTGATGATTATTGACTATATTCGGTGGCTAGTCGCGATTGCTGTTTCATTTCTGGAGATTTTTTATGTATGTTATATAATTTCTGGAAGGGATTGATTCCTCTTTTTCAAGACAAAGTGATAATTTTAGATTAAGAGATTCCAAAATATTCTTTCTAGATTGGATCATTATTATTTCGTGTTCGGTCCACATCTTTTCTTTGTTTTGCATGGCAGTAAAAATCATTTATTTTTATTGCTCTGGGAAGATTTATCAGTTTCTTTATTCCGAATCTGAAAATACTTGTATTATGATCGCGACAGCCACCGATTCGTCGTGCCATTTGGCAAGGTGCATATTTTTCTTATTGAAAAGGAATAGTAACCATTTTCTGTTTATCGAATTCGCTCTTTATAATTTGACCCATGATATCGTGAAAATTGACTTGTTTGACTTTTGGGACTGTTTTGTTATTTATGTAGCGACTATTTTTAAAGGTTATAGTGTTGAACACTACTTTTTTTTTTTATTATCCTTGTTTTGGGAATCTTTTTCTAAAATGCTATTTTTAAGTTGCTGCAGTCGGAGACGAGGTGCTCAAGGAAGCAGCTCATTCTCTGCTTACAAAAAGAAAACTATACCATCTATAGAAATAGATTGCAAGCATGAGTTTGCTGGTTGCACTTTGTTACCGACTTGGCTTAACCAAAAAAATTGAATTCGCAGGTATAGTTTTTTTTTTTTTTTTTGTTCTGTTTTTTCTTATTTTATGGTAGATAGAACTTACTTGTAAGGTTTTAGGTTTAAGTGGGTATAAAGTTTGACTGGATTCGGTCTTGATAGATACCAACCTATATGAGCTTATAACGGGAATTGTTAGGTTAATTATCACTTTGTATAACTTCATGTTCACTCATTTGTTGAAGTTTTTTTTTTTTTACATTTTGAATTTTCAGAATAAGTTGTGGCGAAGGGGAGAATTGAACAAGCATAAAGAATGTATTGCATGTCCAATGAAGAATTATATATTACGAGTTTCCTATTTCTCCTTTTTCAGAAACTAATTCCGCCTTTTTTGCTTCATAGTAGTAGTAAGAGCAGCGGAAAGGCTGTCAGATATATTTTTTCTATATTTTTACCGGAACTAATTAGTTTCTTAGAAGGTTTGTACCGCGATAGGAAAATGTAATTGTAGCAAAGGAAACTACTTAACTTTTTGCATGGGAAATAAAGTATGGTTGTTTCACGAAAATGTTTTTCTTTCTTCATTTTGCTTTATCGTTCAGTTGCTTCTATGTTCTCCTTAAAGTTATTTAATGTTCTCGTAAGTTGCTATTAGTGGGATTTTAAAATTATTCTTAACTGTTATTCCTTGCCTGAATAAGTTGGTTTCGTTAATATTCCTATCTGGTTGATTGTTAGCTTCTTTTTCTCTCATAAATAAAATATTGTTATAATTTGTTATTCGAAGAAAATACACAAAAGCAAAGAACACTTGAACATTAATGTTTTGCAGAAATTATAAGGAGACGTTCTACTTTATTATCACTGAGAATATTTGTTCATATAGACGTTCTACTTTATTATCACTGAGAATATTTGTTCATATACTGAGATAGTTTTAGATTCCGGTCTTGGTTTTTATTTGTTTTGATTTATGGTAAAGGAGGTTTAATTGTATAAGGTAGAAATTAAAAGTAGGAAGTGCGAGTTAAAGAGGTCTTTTTACTTTTCAAGTATTGTAGTTCTGCTTGAATTCAAAAGAATCAGTACGAACAATAATTCGAGGAGTAACATACTGAAAAGAAATACCGTTTCATCTGCATTTTTAATACTGCGGTAGGAGTAATGGGTTTTATCATTGAAGAAGTGCGTTTTGAGGAGTGCTATGTTATTACTGAATAGATATTTTGTTTTTAAAATCTTAATTATGAAGCAAACGAATAGTAATTTCTTTCACCACATGGGTGTTTTGAGATTTTGAGTTATGCTAAATGCATTGAGGGAAATTAAACACTTATACGAAGCAATTTAAGTTTTTTTTTTTTTTTTTGACGTAGTAAAAAACTTAAAATAATGCTTTTGAGAATTGTCCGTGATGGGACCCTAAAGCTTGATAAAAGTTGAAGTGGTTACCGCGTTGAAAATTCAGAAAGAAAAATAACGTTGAATTCTGTAGCTTCAAGCTACGAGAACACCATAAAAATGGTTTCGAACTACGAGAGCGCTGTAACTAACGTGACACTTATTACGGGTTCCGTCATACTTGTTTCTTCACTAGTGCTATATCATTTTTTATATCGACGTAGTGGTATCCACTGTAAACTCTATTCGCTTTTTGGTATTACGAGAAAGGTGAGGAATTTAAAGATTCCTTAACAATAAGTTTTATTTAGTACTTTTATAGAAGCCAAAACTTCTTGGATGAATCATGGATACGATTCTCAACTTCAACTTATTTCAGAAATTAATAACTCTTGTGGATTCGGAAGCAACATATCCTCTAGCTTTAATGCAAAAAGAAATTGTTAACCACGATACGCGAAGATTTCGTTTCAAGCTACCCACTAATGAGCACGTTCTTGGCTTGCCTGTTGGCCAACACATCCACCTTTCTGCAAAGGTGTGCGAGAATATTTGAATTGTGCGAGAATATTTGAAGTTCTATCTCAGTCTGTAATTCGGAACTAGAAGCGTAAAACACAAAAAGTTTGAGATATGCCATGGTTTTATATCATCCTGCATTGGAACTCCTGTTGTACATGGAATAATTTTTGCAAGTTCAAAATGAAAATTTTCAACATGTAATATCTTGAAAAGTCGATTCCACATGTTGATTTTTATATAATGCAGCTTTTGGAATAAGATGATTTTAGATAAACGAAAAGCTTGTTGTTCGTCCATATACTCCAATTTCATCCGATGATGACAAAGGATATGTCGATTTGATGGTCAAGATTTATTTTAATAACGTTCATCCCAAGTTTCCGGATGGTGGAAAGATGACACAGTATCTTGAGAAAATGAAGATAGGTATAGATTTGATAACAGAATAGATGGATAGGAGTATATCTATACGAGATAAATTTTTACCATAAGTTATGATCAGTTTCATTTTCATTTCTTAATTTTTTGAATACCTTAGTTGCTTTCCATCACGGAGGAGATGTGATTGATTACGAAAGTTAGTTCTGACACTCCTAATTGATATCATGAGGTGTGTAAAAAGTCATTTATCTCAAGTGACTATGGTATTATTGTTGACATAATGTCAGGTGAAACAATTAATTTTCGCGGTCCCTCGGGATTAATTGTTTATGAAGGGAATGGATCCTTTGCTGTGAAGTCAACGAAAAAAGCAGAACCGAAAAGTCATGTGTACAAAAATATTGGTATGATTGCTGGCGGCAGCGGTATCACGCCAATGTTGCAAGTAAAATATTGGTGGTATTATGTTTTGTTATCATACAGATCTTTTTAATTGGTTAATAGTGTAGTAATTTGAATAGCGAGAAATATATTTGTAGATTATCTCAGCAATTATGAAAGATCCGGATGATTGTACCAAGGTTTCATTGATTTTTGCTAACAAAGATGAATCCGATATATTGCTTAGGTATGTTTTGTACAAAATATGTTATGGTTTAGATTTATTGAAATTTGTTAATGTGAAGTTGTTATAATGATATGATTTATGTATTCTTGTGAGATACGTTAGTTATGGCTTAATTAGCACTTTGGCTTATTACAAATGGATGTCTGGGCCCATTTTTAGTATGATGGTTTTAATCGTCTTTGTTCTTCCCATATAGAATAGGTAGTTATCTATGATTTAATGTTAACTTGTCTTGATTTCTTAGTTTAGTAAGATTATTTGATCTTCGTAATATTTTTTTCAGATGATGGAGGTCCTTTTCTGGATTATATTCTTTCGAAATGAAGCCATAATTAAATCAATTTTTAGAGATGAGTTAGATAGGTTAGCTGCGGAGCATTCAGAGAAGTTCCGTGTGTGGTACACCATCGATCAGGCAAAACCTGGCTGGATATACTCGACAGGTCCAATTATCGAAATCATAGAAAATAAGTAGGAAGGGTGTAGGAATGTCATTGATACATGCGCATCAGTTAAGTTTATTCCGATAGTGAATATAACGCGTCATAAATTCTTCACTATCAGATATTTATAGGATTTGTGAACGCAGAAATGATTCAAAAGCATTTGCCGGAACCTGGAAGTGGCACGGTAATTTTGATGTGCGGCCCACCGCCAATGATCAAGTTTGCCTGTACACCAAGCCTCGATAAGTTAGGTTATTCGGAGAGTGACCGTTTAATTTTTTAAGTTTTTGGTCATTAGTGAGTTTAAAAGTTTCCATTATTTTATAAGTATTTTATAACTATCTCCGTATTTGACAGGAATAGTTGTTCAAATTTTATTTACTGGCATGAATAAGCTTTTATACTTTAGTAATGCTCTCATCGCATACATGATCTTATGGGAAATAACAGAGTGTGAATGTTTTTTTGTGACTTAAGTTTTTCTATATATTAAATAAGCTGTTGAATTTCTCTTATTGTATCATTTGTTTCATATAAAATAAAATTTCTCTTTTTTTTTTTTTTTGAGAAATTGAATGCAAGTTTTACCCTATCAGCGTTAACATATATCAAAGGCATTATTCAGTGTAGTTGTTAAACTATCCCATCTCTTAGTTCAGCTAATGCTATTCAAGATATGAATAATTCAAATAATCAACGCTTATTTCAAATGGCATTCGTTTTCGGAATTATTGCTGGACGAGAAAACTTTTAAATATTTATTGAAATTCACTGTAGAACATTTGTAGAAATTTTTCATTTGTTTTTTGAATACAAAAGGCATTTTTTATCTTTCATTTATTTGTCTATACATGAATTTTTAACTGATTACATTCAATCGGAAAACTGGTGGTTGAATCACTACTTCTTCTTGCTTCTCCCAAATTTGTATTCATCAGGTCTGGATTCCTGTTCTCATTTTTTTTGATTCGATTCTGAATATTTTCAGGTAACATCCTGAAATGCACTTTTTTCTGCACTTTATCCATCTTAGCAATGGAAATTATTTGAAATACAGAACTACATATTTTTGCGCCTCTGAATAGTCCTCTATATTTTATAGCTATTCAGAATCATTAACCTTAATTAGTTTATGATATGTCACCTTACTTTCCAAGAATGTACCTCTTATATTTGATAACCATAGTTATAGAATATAAGGTAATAAAAGTGAGTCAAAAAGGAGAATTTTTATTTTATCATACCAAGTCAGTGAATAATGCAATTTTTTAAAGTAAAATTGAAAGAATAAATGAGAAAAGAATTAATGAACTTTTAATGTAACACCTTGCCATAAATAAAGTGTTCCGGATTCGGTTCTTTCACCTAAGTTGTTCAAATTATTTCTTTACATGAAAATATCATGTGGTATTCATTCATAAAAAGTCCTTTTGAAACAAATAAATGAATTCAGCCGTCTAATCATTTTATTAAGTGAATTTCTTTCGGTTATTTAATAAAAGATATCATCAGTATATCTTTTATAGATATTCCACGGACTTTACGGAAATTATAAATGGCCTCATCAATTGTAGATGTTATTAATGACTTGAAGGTAACCATTACACACTCTTCTTTCTCTGACAATTTATCTATCTGAAACAAAGAAGTTCTACCATTAATAACTAAATTTCTGAGATGACTAATATCAGTAGTTCATCATCAGAAGATTACATGAAAAAGATTAGTGATAAACATATCTGATAAGTTAAGCATTAGATTGCTCACAATATTTCCGGATGAGCAAGAACTTTTGGGAATTACAGCTGAATAACTGTGCATATTGCTGTAGCAGAATACATTATGATCAAATTTATATAAACATTAATTAAAGGAATAATAATAATTGTGGGATAATATTTGCTTTCTGATTAATAAAAGCATCAAAAGTCTATCTATATAAGCTAATAAGATATTTAATTCATATATAAATGAACTTTTCAATAAAGGAAATGAATGGTTGAAAGGAGGAATATCTTACAAAATTGTTCGTTCATATAAAATGATGTATCCAGCTTATTTTTTTTTGAAAATTTGAACTTTTGAAAATCTTTTAACTTACATTTGAATGATCATTGTAAAAATGCCAACAAATTGAAGTTAACAAAAGGAGGAAGAAATAAAATTAGAATGAAGAAGTTTCAGTTTTAGCCAATTATAATTCACTAAGTAAGTATTGTCTAACTTCAAAATTTCACTTTTAAAAATAAACTGTGGACATTTGTTCTTTCTTTCTTTCATACCTTTTAGCTTAACTGTGATTGATTTCAATATTTTTGAATTACCTAAAAATGTTCACATAAAACATCTGCGAATTCGTTTAAATTTCTGAATTCAGCAAGTGTGCTGACCATTTTAATATATTAGCACTCTCCAATTTCGACTTGCATGCAATTCTGCAAGACAATGAGACTTTCCCATGCAAGTCGTCATGAATGTCTTGCACCGTAGCGAACGCATCGTAATTTGTAATTTGACGTAACGGCAGATGAAAATGTCGATAAAGAATGACGTGACGTTTGATTGAGGAGAATGGTAAAAATATGAATCATTATTTACCTTCCTTAGCAGGCGAACACGTGTAAATTCAATATTTGGTATTTCATCATCAGATATTATGATTATCTGAAATCAATGATCTTTTCATTCAACAATCCATCAGAACTATTTTAATTATATTTAATCGGTCGTTGACTTTGCTTAAAATGCACGAAATATGCTAAATAATGATGGACATTTTGAACTTTGTTAGCAATAAATACTTATAATTTGTGTTGTACTTAATTATCACATTGGATTTTTCCTGAAATGATTTCGACATCAGAATGAACAGTTTTAGCTAAGAGATGTCAAATATTTCTAATGAATTATGTCATAGAACCTATGGATATCATATTAAGATATTCATCAATTTTAGATTTAGTATTGAAATTGCTAATGATATTTCACTGTTGTATTTGCTTATCTGTTCATATATATTACATTTTTCTTATGAAATAAAAGAGAAATTTTATGAATCATAGAAAAAATAAAATTGTTCATCTATTTTTTTTTTTTTTTTTATTCAACGATTTTTAATCCTTTAATGAAATTTCAAAAAATAAAAATAAAAAAAAAACTTTAAATAAGCGATAGAAACAAAAGTGCTAGTGAAAACTTCGAACATACAAATCACATTTAACAGAAATGACCAAACTTTGTTAACGAAAGAATAAGCAGTAAAAATGCAATTATTACTAAAAGCTTATTACAATTTGGTATTAGTAAACGTACAATCAATCAGTCAAGCAAAATTAATTTATCATATTTTGATGAAATAATTCGATCAGATAAATAATCGTAACTGAAAGAAACATTGAGTCACTTTTATATTTAAGTAAAGTCACTGATTCCTTTATTTTTCTTCAAAGTGGAAATGTTTGTACATACTGTCATTAGAACATTTCTATTAGAATCAAAATGAATAGAATTTTCCTATTCTTATTTTTCTTTACTCTTTCCTCTAATTACAATTCTTTTGATTCTACTTACTTTACTGAAATTTCAAATGCATTTGTGACGTTTATGTGAGATATTATGCTGGTAGTGATCGACGTGAAAAGATGATTGATGATTTACGTGAATTGTGAGTATGATTGAATTAAAAGTGAGAAATTAGTTTAGGATTTAATCATATAATTTTTTGAATCAATCGAATATTTGTGCGCAAACAAATCGATCAATTTTTCCCGTTTCTCCATTGATAAAAGTAAAAAAAATCTAATATGACAGTTAAGAATCATGATTTACTACTTATTATTGTAGTGCTTACTGACTTACATAGATTAGTGTGCTGATTTGATTTTGCATTCAATCGATCCAATTAATTTTAATTGTTAGCACTTTTGGTCACTTTGAAAACTTCAATTCAATTATTGCCATCTGTTCTATCATTTGTTTACTTGTAGTCACTCCAGGATCAAAGAATATGCTTTAATCTTTTGTATTGTATAATAATGCACTCATTTTAAATTTAAACAAAACATTGAGCTGAGAAAGGGAAAACAATCCATTGATTTTTTGATATGATCTATTTTTTTAGCGTCACAGTGATAATCTCAACCCTTTTCTTATGATATTGCTTACTGAATTCTGCACTCCTTCTTTTTTGATGTGCAAGCAGAAACAATGAGTGAATTTAACGGATTTTGATACCTTTTATTAATGTTGACATTGTGTAGTTTACACGTACTCAAGATATAATTGAGTACCGCTATTAAAAAAGTAATGAAAGGACGTTTTTGATAGCTCCCAGTCATAAAAAAGGAAATTTGTAGGATTTAGCAGATCTCAGAAGAAACCTTCAATTGTAGTATGACTTAATTCTTCACAAATGATATTTTCCACATCGATGCGCTGCAACGATGCAATATCGATCACAGCAATTACTTTTCTATGTGCATGAAAACAAAAAATATTCATTTTATTTCTAAATTGGTGTGAAGTTTCGTCCGATGTATTAAATCTTCCGAAGAACTAATCACAGAATATATACTTTCATTTTATACGAATCACCCGGTATTACCGAACCAACCAAAATTTTTTTACATTTTTTTTAACTTAATTTCTTCTCTGTTTTTTTCTTTTTTGAATTTGAAAATTTTTCTAATTTAACAAGAGCACACACTGGTGCAAGCTTTAGTGTTAAATGAGAATAGTATTAAAGAAAAGCAAAATTCTGCGACACGTAAAAATACGTATTAAAGAAAATTTGGACTTCATTATAATTCGTGTCCAATTATAATATATCACGGAAATATGAGATACACGTGAACGTAGTAGTTGTATAATGAAAATTATAAGAGATGGAGTAAATAGGCCAAATTGAGACAATTCAAGTTTTGAAATTTAAATCATTCCTACCGAGAATTCAGAAATATAGAAATCTTTTCATTATCAATTATATGTAAGAAAAGAATTTGCAGCAATATTTGGCTAATGGAACTATATTTAAAAACGAAAAATATTGGATATTAAACTGTCATGTTACCTGTAATTTTTGAATGAGAATAGCATCGTTTAATTGAAGTAGAACATAGAAGAAGATAATAAATTGGTTTGAAATGTTCTTTGTTTGGTTTATGAAGTAAATGGCTGATAGAGAATTTAATGAATCTACTCTGACAGCTGTTTAAATAACTTACTGATTAGTGTGTCCTTTCATCTTGAATTTAATGAAAATTTAGGTGAAGTCTTTGCTGTAAGTTTGGATTAGATCACTTGAAAAATTAGAGTACATCAGTTTAATAGTAAACAATGCATCAGAGATTGTGCTTGCATTTATAAACAGTTGCATTTCATATCGTGTTAAAAAAAAAAAAAAAAAAAAAAAAAAAAAAAAAAAAAACAAAAAACATTGCGGAATAATCAACTGTAAAAGTTATATTAAACGTTAAGGAATTAAAAAAATTGACCTACGATGACTTCAACAATGGCTATTTACTGTAAACAATGTGATGACACTTCGAAGAAAACTTTTCGCTTTCTTTTCCTAACAGTTTGACTTCAAATATTTCACTTAGGAAAATAATGCATCATCGTAGAGAGAAATCTTTCGTATTTACTGTACTGATCATTCACAGCTTCATAATTATTTCGATAATTAAGCATAACAATTGCGTCATGTGACAAAGGATAGACACAAATGCATTCTCAACTTAGCATAGAATTTAAGCATCCTTATCTTCAGCATTTCTTTTAATTCGTACATGAAAAGTTTATAATAGGACCTGTCGATTTCCCTAGTATTACGAACATCATACTTCAACAACTTTTTGCAAGTAGCAGATAATATAAAGATTTAAATGACTCTCAGAAATAGCGATTTATAGGTCAGTTGATTAATCAGGTGTAGCAAAAAGATGAAAAGATAATTGAACATTTGCCATGTTTGATCAGATTAAGCCATCCACAGTGAAAGGAATGTTGTCACTCCCATAATAACACAGTACTTTCAATTTAAACAAATTCATGATTTATTAGAGTGATGGTTTTATAGATTTAAGGTTTGTAATTAAGAAGAAAAGTTTATTTTGGCTCAAAAACACACTTTATTTTAGCTTATATTATATTTCTTCTAGAATTCCTGTATTACAATTTTTTTTAAAGAAAAAATTTAAATGTTTTCTTATCAGTGAATCTGCTGAATATGCAAATCAATGGACACATACTATCAGTTGAAGAAGGATGAAATTGCATTTGTTAAAGTTATGCCTTGGTCTTTTTATACTATTTATTATTTTTATCACTTATGTACGATATTTGGAGGATATACGATGGAGGATATTAAATGAATCATTGACTTTGAAACGAATTTTTAACAGATCGAAGTTGGTAAGTTGTTTGTTTTTTTTTTTTTTTTTTTTCATTTTTTAAACTTAGTTTCAATTTTCTTTTATCTTATTAAATTCGATATATTTTCACTTCTATAAAATCATATTAGCCTAAATTCAAATTTCATATCATATTGTCGTTTTTTTTCTTTATCTGACCCTCAAATATTATTGCTTCAGGATCATACATCGTTGGCATCACCACTAATTGTTACTTGGACAAAATTTTTCAGTCAGCCTTGGGCTCAACATTTTGAAGCAAATGTCGGTGGCTGTGCTTACCATTGTATAATTACCGATGATAAAGAGTAAGTGAACCTTATATTATCATTTGTTAGTTTCAACAACTGATAATATTTCATACTGTCATTTTACAAAGTACAAAGCTCCTTCTATTATCAGTTGTTGAAGCAAACATTTTTATCACTTGCAAATATTTGCGATTTTTATGTTTGCTCAAGAAATCGCGACAATGCGAGGAGCCAAAAATCATTTGAACCCATTGCGATGGTTCGATTCTCATTGAAGATTTTGATAAGGCCAATTCACTACTTTTTAAAAATTTTTTTGTAGATGTGAGAATGTGAAGGTCAACTATTTCACTTTTGAAAAGAAAACAAAAAAATAAAAATAAAATAAAATGAAAATTTCAAGACAATCACATATCGATCATCATATTTTAATAAGTCATTTTTGAAAAGAAGGTTTCACTACAGAGTGAAGTGTGACGAAAGATATTTCTGAGAAGTTCGAAATAGACAAAAAAATTAGAAAAACCTCTAAACACAAATATTGTCTCACTGGGAGTAAATAATTTAATTAGATTTATCACTCATACGAGATATCTATTGTAAAAATGATACGATGATAACGTAACATGAATATTACAGACAACTTTTGAAAGCCTCAGCCGTACTGTTTCACATCCGAGACTTAAAGAAATTGCCTAAATTAAGAAATCCGAAGCAATTGTTTGTATTCGTGTTACATGAATCACCTCTGTATACATTTAATCACCTGGATTTTGTGCCAAGCAATTATTTCAACATAACGATGACTTATAGGTCTTCTTCATACTATTTTTAAGCAAATATTTTGTTCGAGTCTTTCTTAATCGAAATGCGAAGAGACGGGAGGTTTCTTGATCACAAATTCTGCAATTCGAACTCACCAGAATTTTCTAAAAATTTTTAGGAAAATGAGCAAAAAGGATTTATATTAATTTAATGAAATATTTTAATAGAGCTAGTAATTTCATAGAGTTAATTCAAGTATTAACAGCAATATATTTAAATTAGCAATTTTTTAAGAACTTTGAATTAACACTATTACAGGCGTGACAGTGACATTTATATACCATATGGTATGATGAAGAAAATAACAAATCTTACACAAAGAAAACAAGTTTGGGATTGGAGTGAAGTTTGTTATCATTTTCTAATATGATAAAATGATTTAAGGTGTGATAACTCACAATATCAAAAACTGTGTTATCATTCTTTATTGAATGATGATCCATTCCTGAATACGAATCCCGGATCGGATTCCTGACTTGTTTTTTGTTGTGGCCGTTAACCATTAGATTTTTATTTAGCAGTTATTCAATAGTAATTTGGATTTCATTTTGCAAAACGGAAATTTCCAAATATAAAATGAAAAATACTAAAGTATTTTTTAATTGATTAAGAATTTCTTTGAGTTCAACAAAAAAAATATTATTTCTCTTTTGAAAGGTAGTGAAGATAGCTAGTAGTAAAGTACGACCCGTATTGCAACTGGTTTCAAATTGTCAAACTAAATCGAAACGTGAACTGTACGTGGAACAACTTCGAACATACATAAATATCACACAACATGGACTATGCAAAAATAGTATTTGTGATGAGAAATGCGAAGTGAAAGAAGCTGGTACATTCATCATTTTAACTTTTTGACTTAATTTTTTACTCTCCGACCTTTGACTATTTCATTTTGTTATAATTTGCAGCGCAGCATCGTTTCTACTTGGCATTCGAGAATAGTGTATGTCGTGATTATATCACTGAGAAACTGTTCAAATGTTTCCTCAGGTTACTGATACCAGTGGTGCTCAAAAGATCCATCTATGAAGGTATTTTACCGCCTGGCTCATTCATTGCTGCAGATGATTTCGCATCTCCACGTGAACTAGCAGAATATCTGCACTATTTGTCAAATAACAACACAGCCTATTTGAGGTACTCCTAATGTTTTACATAATATACGAATAATTCCAAGAAAATAATTCATTTTAGAAAAGAGTCCTTTTTCTCCAATTAAATAATATGAAGCGTCCGATTGTATCCAGAAGTATGCAATGATGAAACATAGCATTATTGATTCATCTCCTCAGTTGATCAATTGATCAATTGATTGTTTGATTGATCGATCGAACTATCGTTGCATTACTTTTATTCTGAAGCCTCTTTCCGACTTTTTTCAGTTATCTGAAATGGACGAGGCATTATCAGAAAACATTCGATGTAAGCAATTTTTGTGAATTATGCAAATATCTACACAGTGATATTGCTAGGACTCGGATAATTCCGGATATCAAAAAGTGGTGGTTTCAAGGGTGTATTGAGAACTATGCTGTCAACTTGCTCGAAAAAGATAAAAGCTTTAGTAACTTCTAACTGTTAGTATGCCACTGTGCTCTCATCCTTAGGGACCAAAACAAATTGGAACAATAACAGAAATAAAGAAAGCTACTGAGTGACATCGATTAGCATAATATGTGACATCTCTGATGACATCGATCATGTCTGATGACAGTAGCAGTGCCTGAAATGGAAATTCGAATTATTCTGATATTTATAATTCAATGCTTGCAAAATTTCCGAAACTAATATGTCAGTATTTCTATTATGTTTTACTTTCTCCTTTCTTATCGCTTTTTTTTTAAATTTACTTTTTTACTATAATGATTTGAATTTAAATATAATTAAAAATCACTAACTTGAGAAAACTATCTTAGAAAAATGAACTTTAATTTGAAGGGAATCATCGTTTATTGGAATTTATCCTGAACAACAAAGCAATAGAATTAAATCAAAAATGGAATGGTTGCAAACGTTAAAAAAAAATTATAGACGTACATTGCTAACTGTTGATTGTCGTTTAAAATTTTAAGAATCTTTACAGTTTTTCAAAATATTTTAAAGTTTTTTAATTTCATTCCGGTTTCTATCTTGCTCGCAGAGGCCAAAATAAAGCAAAGCATCATGATGACCTTTGCAACTTCCAAAGTGTAATCTTTACTTTTCTCAAATTCTTATTCATATCTATGATAAAGTAGATATAATTAATTGATTTATAGAATAAAAGAGTACGAGGATATAAACTTGATATGCAATACCTATAGAATTAATTCATTTATTCACTTATTGATGACTTGTATCACGTGATTGATAATTATTTAGAACATTTCGAGCAATGAAAAATGAAATTTATACTTTCATTCGATAAACAAAGTGATCTGATAATTGAAAGTATTTTTTCTTAACAGTGCAATTAAAAGTAATAAAGAAGAAAATAATTAAGTAGTAATAAGTGAAAGAGTGAAATATAAGGTGCAAAAATTCATTATCTAACTGATAAGAATAGAAAGAAAATTATCATTTAGTGATATAAACTTCGCTCTTATCTTCGTTCCATCCTAATCAACTCTAATTAATTTTGTTTTTTAATTTATTTCTGCTATCTTTCTTCTTTATCAACAAAAATTTTTCAATTAATAAAATAACTTGTGTTAAGACCGGTTTCTCTCTTTTTTCCGGTTATCTGGATATGAATTGGTGCAAACGAAAAGAAAAAAAACACAGAGAAGATTAAAAAAAAAAAAAAAAAAATTAATCCTTTACAATTAACAGTAACAAAGAAAGATAAAAATTAATGGATGCTTTTTCAATAACAAATAAAATCATAAATAATAATTTAGTGGCAGCGAAAATATATTTAATTAGAAAGAAATTGTTTTACTTGAAATTAATATCATGTGAGATAAAATATCTACCAAGCATTATATATGCTAAAAAAAAATATATCTGAAAATTAATTCCTAAAAAAACAAAAAAAAAGGAAAAAGAACTTCGATCCTATAACAGATAAAATAAGTATTCAAATCGGTCAGTTTCAATCAATTTTCAGTTAAGAAATCAAGTGACAATTCAGAAACATTTCCATTTTGCTGGATCAAACAATTCTAAATGATAATTTCGTACATCATAAAATAGTCTTCCGTAATGGCTTGTAGCTTGGGATATTTATTTAAATTTTCTTGGTTTTATTTAAATAGTAATTTAAATTTTCGATTGGCCAATGCTAATATTTGCTGGAATGAAAGCCTTCTTTTGTTCTACGCGGTTTAATAAAAGTTCATTAACAAAATTAAATATTTGGATCTAACTCCCTTCCATTCTAGGTGACCTTACTACAACGTAGAATCGAATTTCCTATGAGCATGTTTTACCCGCTCGGGTAACCATAGCTTTGTGCCCTTTTTCAGGAATACATTCTGTCCCATCTTCTTTCCCATTGTTCTTTTTATGATGCTAAATTAAAAAACATTCTGCACTTTGAAATCAGTACTACCTTATTAGTGGAATTCTCAACTTGTAAGCGAGAAATAGTCTAATACATAATATTTTGTTCATCCTTCTTTCCAATAACTTATTGAAATGTATACCTTTTTTTGTTCTAATTCTATTATTAGCTAAGACGTGAAATATTTTGCAATACTTTTCGCATTCTTACCTTTATAATTTCGCTATCTATCAGTCCATTTGTATTTAGTAGCAAATTTCAATACAAATAGTAATGTCATGATTTTATCAGTTGGACAGATGTCAATGAGTACATTTGCCCAGGTGATTATATATTAATACAAATGAACTCATCCACATATATATATATATAAATGTATGCACACACGTACATACACACAGACACACACACACACACAAAGTACAAATTGAACTTTAAATGTTGAAGAGAAATACCGGTTGCAAAATGCTCTCTCTATGTACGTCGGAGGGCCGTCACAATTCAAGTTTAGTTGGCTCTCAAAGAGTTTAATGTGGCAATTTGGAGATTCGTTCTTCACTTTCCCATTTTGCAGACAACTTGCAAATCAGAATTCATTCATCTCTGAAACACTTTCAGTCAGTCTTATCAGTCATTTCACTCTTCGCTTTATCAGTAGTGAAATTCGATATCATTAGTGATATTTGCATAAGATTTCATATGGTGGGAAGAAAGAGAAAGTGATGCTTCAAAAGACCGTCTGTGTGTGTGTGTGTGAGAGAGAGAGAGAGAGAAAGAGAATTAAGCTAAAAACTTCAAAGCAAAGAGTTTATTTGTGAATCTGTGTAATTCATTGACTAATTCCGATGTTTTCATACCTTCAATCAATTCTTCCTTAATAGTCGTCTTTACCTGTTTTGCACTTAAATAAATTCTAGAAATTATTCACTCATTCATTGTATAGCAAATTTTTTTTTCTTCTTTCAACTTTCTTCTGACAGTTATTTTCGAATTCTTCGGTGATAGTATTTTGAAAGCAAACAGATTAAAAGATCGAATCGGTTTCTAACTTTTTTGCTGCTTTTGAATCGAACATGTTTCAAATATCAGTGAGAAGAGATTAAAAGAAAAAAGGCGAAAATATATTGGGAAATTTTAGGAGGTGTAGTATGCGTGGTAGTTTAAAGTTATTTTGCGTAATTAAGTAAGCTTTATGCATTTAACTGTTATCATCGTGAATAATCGACAGTGATCTGGACATTTCTGTTCAAAAGTTTCTGTTAGCTTTCATTTGTTGACTAGAAAATGATACAATGATGGAAGATGGTGTTCATAGAAAAAAGGATTTGACGAGGTTGATATCGTGATTGCGGTATCAGGGATAGTTCTTTCTCCATTTCGAGAATTATTGCTAAGTGATGTTCATTTTTTATTCTTATTGATTTAACTTCATCATCATGCTAATAAGTATCGCGGAAACGTTAATGTTTTGGTTAACGACGACAAATTCGAGTATTGCAAATAGTCCTTCTTATTCCTTCATATATTATTCCACAGTTCTGGTTTAAATAAATAAGTGAACGAATTTATGGCTTTATATGCTTCTCAAAACAATATTAATAACAGAAATTACATTGAAGAACATATAGTGTAAGAGAAGGGCGGGAAACATTGAAATTGAATTGTGAATGGGGTTGAAGAATGATGAACTACCACATTCCTGAATACAAGGGATTTCGAATCCATTCTACACTAATTTATTGTCATGGTCTTGAAGTATTTCGTAATAGTATATTAGTCTAACTTGATTAATCTAAATTTTGTTTTTACACATAAAAATTTTCTTAAACTTGTTAGAAACATGAATTTATGTAATCTTTTTATCTTTGTAATCTTTCTTCTTTTGAAGATGTTGAGTTTGCTTTTCATACATTCATAAATACTGACTACGTGTTAGTTGGACGATATTGATTGACTTATTGCAATGTTAGAGATTCATTTTACTCATTTTTTATGTGTTAATATTTTCCGTTGAGTTTCATTACAATATTTTTGATTACAGTATTAAATGGTAGTGTTTTTTGTTACAAGTTGTAGAAATATAAATATAATGATTATACAGTTGTAACCTATTGCCTCCAGTTTTTCTGTAACAAATTACATGCTTTTTTATTGTTGTGAATTATATTTATTTTTGAGATTTTTAGGGATCGGTAAGGGAAATTAGACGATGCAAGATGGTATTTACTGCCCGTTGCATATTTACTACGGTGAGAAAGAACTGAATGCTAATGAACTTATATCCATTAGTCATACGGTCCGACCCACATTCGAACTCAGGCTGCAAAATGATGTTGGGGAAAGTCGGAATTTTGTTTTCCAGCCAAATCGAGAGTTATTGAAAACTGCTGGCAAGGTTCAGCGTACTTCACTTTTTTCGTGAATTAATTGATTTAAATTAAAATTTATCTTGAATTAATTCCTTTTAATCGAGTTTTTGAGTTTCGAAATTCTTCTACGAGGATAAGAATGGGGCGTTTCTTGTAGTGAATTCTTTTCAGATTGATATATCATGTCATTTCGAAATTATAAGCAGCACAGGTGAACACAGTGCTATGACCACTTGCTCCACATCACTTTTTGGGCAAGTTTTCGCTATTGGGGCATTTTTAAAATATGTCCCTGAATTTTAACTGACTAATTGTATTTGCTTGCAAGACATCTCAGAGACTGTAAGCCTTTTAGAAAGATTACTGTCGATATTAACCAAATGATTTATTTTCTTGATAGGTAAAATAAAAGAGTTAAGATCGTAAGATTCATATAAAACTATTCTCAGAATATTATTTGGTTTGTATTAGACTGCGCTAAATAACCTTACATTTTCTGTGAATACTAAAATCCATTTGGATAATGTGAAAGGAATAAAACGAACTTCTCTAGTAAACCAAATTTTCAGAGGTTTATTCACAATAAATGGTCGACGATTTGTACTAGGAGCGAATCCGAATGCATCATTTCATTTTGTTCCATTATCTGATCATTCCTGTGGTAAGCATTCCAAGTGTGATGCTATGTTCCTAATATCATTTTTAATGAAATACAAGAAAAAAAGACTTTCAGATTGGGGACTGAGAAGTAAGCGTTCTATTGGTGGATCTCATACAGCTGAATATTATGCACAGTTTTTAGATGACCGTTGGCGTTACGTGGAGTTAGCACTTATTGCAGATAAATTAGTGGTATGTAACTTTGAATGCATTAATACGGTTATTCGTGTTACGGTATACATCTGATTCACTTGAGTTATAAGACTTGAATTCATTATATCTAGCGTAAGATTTTGTCTTTTACTGAACTAGCTATAGTCTTGTTCACTTAGTTGTTCTTCAAACTTCGAATTCAAAGCTATCTTGGTAGGACAGATGTTCTAGAATCTCCAAGCAGTGTCGGGAGATATCGTCATATTTGACCAATCCAAAAAAGAACTTTCAATGATTTATAAGCGTTATCCGTTACTGTGTGATGCCATTCAGGATGTTAGCTTGTTATTTCTTGGGTATACAATAGTTTTTTTCCAACAATTCGTGCTACTAAATGCAGGAACTTGAAGAGACTTTATCGCAAACTTTTGTTGAGAAATGATTTCGGGTGGATCATGAGTCTCGCTAAACATGTTATATATATATATATATATATCTTTTATAGCGAATTTTTTTCCTGTAAATTATTAACATTAAAGGAAAAGAATTAATGAGTACTTTGGTTTGCTGTTTTATGTATATTTTTGTAGCATAGTGGATTAAAGAAAAGAGTAATTCATATTACACTGAGATGAATTATAAAATTTCAGTTTGAGAAATATGACAGCAATGTAACTGAAGTTATGCAGAGACTTAATGCTATCACGAGTTATATTAATTCGGTAAAGTCTTACTTTTTTTGATTCGTATATTTTGTTGTAATTGTGTAAAAATAGTTTTAAACTTGAATTTTGGAAAAAAAAAAGAAAGAAAAGAGAAACTTCTTTCGCTGACCTTGTTCGCAGAATTTAAAAAACACTAAAACTTAAAATAGAGTCATTCTGTAAGAATTTCTTGTTCATTTAATTCAATGTAAATGCGATATTTGTACTTCAGTTATATATGCCAATCAATATTCGAGTAGTTCTTGTTTGGGCCGATGTCTGGACAAATAGTAATCAAGTGGATATTACATCAAATTCTGATACAACTCTATGGAATTTTCTGAACTGGCGAAAAACATTATTGAAAGATCATCCACATGATAATGCACATTTACTTACGTTAGTGCTGCTCCTATTGGCTTTATTTTCATAAATATTTCATTCAGAAAGTTCGTTTTCTATTAATGAACTGTTACTGTTATCACAGCGTCGTTTATGAATTTGCGGTCATTTATAAATCTTTATTAAATTATTGCATGCCTCAGGCATCGTTTCCATCATTCCTGATATAATCTTCACTTCAATTTAACAATGTATTACACTTTGTGCACAATTTTTCTTAAGCTGGTAGAAATAATCGATATTTTGGTGCACATAAATCATTGCTGCTGTTATACTTATTGAGCAATTTTATTCCTGAATCTAGCCGCTCAGTGAAGGTTTCTTAAATGAGAGTATTGAATTCGTATTTGAGTATTAATTTCACTATGAACTCATTCTAAAAAATCTCCAGTATTTTGCAGTGGTGTTGTATTTGAGAACAATGTTGTTGGAAAGGCTTTCAAAGGTACGATGTGTTCTTATGATTTTTCGGGTGGAGTGGATATGGAACACAGTGATCAGGCTGCATTTGTTGCTGCAACTATTGCACACGAAATGGGACATAATTTTGGAATGGAGCATGATATCGATGAAGTGGAATGCCGTTGTCCAGCCAAATCATGTATTATGTCACCATCTACGGGGTAAGGTCGCATTTAACTCACTGAACACAGATTCTGATACCAGGATTTTTAGGAATAATTAAGATTTTTTGTGACTTTTAGAATTAATTGGAGATTTTTGTGTTATTAGCGATATATTGCTGCTATTGATTAATGGAGAAAATAGTAGTACTAAACAAAATTTTACTCTGTTTTATCAATTTTATTTTCGAGGACGCCATAATTTTTTGCTGCACTCACTTTGACGTCCAGAACAATTAATTTTGAATTTACAGGAATAGGCAGACTACCAAAAAAAAAAAAAACACTAATGTTAAGTGACGTATTGCACTTGGTTCATTTTTGAATTCTGTTTACGTTTTAAGAAAACCTTCAAGTTATTAGTAAAAATCCAGTTTTTTAAAAAATTAATAAAAAAAATTTTAGCATTATTCGGCCAACATTCTGGTCAGAATGCAGTATGCGTGCATTACAGCATAGCTTTTCACGTGGGGTGGATTATTGTTTACGCAATTCTCCTACAAGTGTATTTGGTGGTGCACGTTGTGGCAACGGAATTGTAGAAGTTGGTGAAGAATGTGACTGTGGAACACCGGTTTGTTTAATTTCATTGATTTTCGTAGGAAAATCGAAGCTTTGAGAATTTATATTTAAGCTTCTGTAAAGAATTGAACTGATTTTAAGATATGGGGCATATTAAGATAAGTGTCTTCAGAAAGACATGCTAAAAAATATTTTGCTGTATTCATCAGCCGTTTATGGTATTTTTAGTAATGTTCAAATTATGTCTAATTTAAACAGGAAGCATCTTTCAAACTCTAAATTCCTGTAAAATTTGCTTTCTATTGCATGATTATTCTGACAATGAAATAATTACAGTATCAACTATGATCGTTGTACCTTGGTTTTCATATACGGGATATAAAAAGACAAAAAAAATATAATAAAATAATATAATCAATGAAATGAATAATATCTACTTCGAATTTATCGATCAGTATATGTTTTTTCTAGAGCTCATGTATTAACAAATGTTGTAATCCAGTAACATGTCAGCTAGCGGAAGCGGCTGTCTGCGCTAGCGGTGAATGTTGTGATTTGAATACCTGTCAAATGCTACCAGCTACTACCGTTTGTCGTCAGGCAACCAACGAATGCGATTTACCAGAATATTGTGATGGACATATGGAACACTGTCCAGCGGATTTCTTTGTTCAGGATGGCCATAAATGCCCAAATCACGTTAATGTCAATAGTTCTAGCTTTTTGTTTCTCAATTTAATGTTGCAAGAGGCTTTTTTACGAAATAGTTTTATTATTTGGACTTTATTATTATTATTATTATTATTATTATTATTATTAGAATATATCGTTTTTTTCTTTAGTCTTAATTATTTAAAAATGACAGGTATTTTCAGGATTTTTGCTACAATGGTTACTGTGGAAGTCGTGATGCCCAGTGTCAATATATTTGGGGACGAACTGGAAGAGATGCAGCCCCAGTATGCTATGACTTGAATTTATATGGGAGCAGTGGTGGCAATTGTGGGTTTTTACATGAAACAAATCGTTTCGTGCCGTGTCATAAAAAGTATGTCTTTTTTTTTCACTTTGAAGTTTTTATGATCTTACTAAATACTAAGGTCCAGTAAAAGGATATATTGAGTTGGATCTCTTACATCGAACTTCAAGAATCTCTTTCGGAAGGCCTATCTCTCATAATATCATAGCGAAACCTATTAAAGATGAATGAAAATTTGATCTTCATTGAAAATTCGTGTGAAAGGAAAGGTATATTACTCATATTTTTATGAGAAAACGAAGATTTTGAAGTCAGCTCTGAATCGCTAAGTACACAACACAGATTGAAATGCGATCGATGATATATAAACTAAACAAGAATAAAATCATTTGGAATTCTTTTCAGTAATATTAAGTGTGGGCGATTACACTGTATTCATGAGAATGAGAAACTGGCATTTGGTGATCCGTCAACAGTTTATACATCATACACTGGTTTGAAATTGAGCAGTGGTGAAGATGTTGCGTGTAGAGTGATTTGGACAAAATACATAAGTGGACAAAAAGAACCTGATCCGGGAATGGTTCCAGATGGTGCATTCTGTGGTCAAGATAAAGTAATCTTAATTTTTTAAATATCTTGAAAATTTAAATCTTTTGATTGCATAACTTTTCCGAATGTTTTACTCAAAATTTAGTTCACTTCTTTTTAGATGTGCGTTGACGCAAAATGTCAGAATCGAACTGCGAAAGTACTCATGGCCCCCAAATGTGAACCAGTCTCATGCAATAACGCAGGAATCTGTAATAATATGGGTAATTGTCACTGCGACCCTGGTTACGGTGGACCATCCTGTGCTATACCTGGTCCTGGTGGGTCAGTAAATAGTGGCCCTGCTATTGAGGGTGGTGTCATTCATGTAGGCTTTGTGGTATTTTGGCTTCTTTTGATACTAACTATTACGTTTATTGGTATTTCAATTATCGTGAAACGAAAACGAGATTTCTGGCTCCACAAAGAGTACGTTATTTTGAATGTTTCGAAATTCAAGTCTATTGTAGAAGTCAGTACTTAAAATTTGATGGCTGATATCATAAGCCCCTTTTGAGAAACCAACTTAAGGGCGAAAAATTGCTCCAAGAGTATTATCGAAATATCCTAATAATTTAGTATCCTATTACTTTAGAATTTGGGAGAAACTGAAGAAGGCATTGAAGATTGAGAAGCTTTTGGTACCAATTCGCAAAGCGCCGCCACCTCCACGATCGACTATACGTACAGCTGATCTTAACTTAATATGGGGTGATACTGCATCAGATGCTTTACGTGTACGTAGCTATCATCAACCGCTTCCACCCAGTATCAGTCCACCAGTTGTTCCGTCGACTACTTTGAATTTAGTACCGACGAAACCAAGTGTTATTGCATATCGTAATTCGATGAGACCAACCACTGCTCCTCCTAAAGTAATGGCTTTTTCATTCATAATGTTATTTAAATTTCATGTTTTGGGTAATCTTCGACATCTTTCCTATGAAGTGAATGAAGCGGATTAGTTAAGCGGCTGATATTATGGCTCTGTTTCAGCTTTTTAGTTGTCTTTGTGGCGTTATGAATAAATGACTTGTACTGATTTTGGACTGACATGGGTAATCTGTTTGTTAAGGTAATTTGCCTAGATTGTACTAGAGATTTTATCACTCACTGTTGGGTTTCAATGGCAGTAATGTTCATGATCTATAAGATACATTTGTTATAGGTACCACAACGACCACGAAGTGAAGCTTTACAAGCGCTTTATGCAGAAAAAGGCGAGGAACTCAGTATGAATCTAACTAAGCAGACTTCACCAATGTATTGTATTCCATCGGAAGCGAATGCGGTGAAAAGGATAGAAACAGAAACTTTTAGGCCTGTACAAGCACCGCCATTACCACCTCATCATAACCACGTATTGGTATTTTCTATTCTTTTAAAAAATGTTGTGACTAAAAAATTCAATCCCACTTCAAAACTACTCAGTGTATTATATTTCTGCTTTCATGATGCGTTCTCATATTAAGTTTATGGGCAATTTATGCTATGTGAAACTCTCTAGCTTAAATATTTCGAAATTTTACCTTAAAATTTATCAGGATCTCTTTCAGGCAAAAAATAATGCTTTATCCGATAACAGAGATAAGCCCTTGTTGGCTGTAAAACCTTCAAGTGTAAAGGATATTGCTGCACGTTTCGATCCGAAGACATCTCAAGTATCAACTAAATTTATCTAAACTTTCTCTTACATATATGACTATACTGTTTATGTCGTTTATATTACTAGAACAAGTATTTGCCGTAAGTAGGTAATGAGTGTGGTTCTTTCTTGTTTCGATGTAGCTTTCTGAACTCACAACACTTTAAACCTGTTGAGTTTTTGAAAATCTCAATATTTGTTGAAAGTACTATATGGTTTCCACCTTGACTCATGCAATATACTTCCCAGATTTTTTGCTCTATCTCAGCTTGCTAAATTAATTTAGGTAAAAACTTGTTGGTTGTCACGCATTTCATGTTCGCCACATCCATCTGTTTTTAAGCAGAAATCCAAAAGTATTTCAGAGTGCAGTTTTACTGAAACATTTCAGAGTCAATTCTTTTTTTGGGCGTGGGAGGGGGGGTCATTCTAGAATTCGACTATTGTAGAATATATCGATTTTTCCCTGATTATGGAGTATTATCTATATTTAATGGATAACAAGAGACCATTGGCAAGGAGTTTTCGATTTTTAATCATCTTTATTAGTAATATTCTGTTATTTGTTACGAAAATCTGAATATATTTCTGTGCTTCCAATTTTTAGCTAATGCTATCGATTGAACGAGATGAATTATCCTCACTTTGTAAAAATTCACAGCATGAAGTCCTGAACTAATTTTCTTCTGTTAATTTTTTATGGTCTATGAAAATTAAAATACTCTATTTATTGCAAAAGGCGAAGAAAATTTTCGGGCGAAAGGTTACAACGACATGTCTTTTTATAAATTGGTCAGACGTTTCTCCTTTTCCTTTCTTTGCTTTTTTGAAATTCTAAAAATTGATTGGGTCTGAAAAATAAGTAATGATGATAGAGTGATTTTGTTTTTTTTTTTTTTTTACAGCAGGCATTTTTTGAAACTCCTTCATTTCTTTTTTGTTTCGTCCACTGTTTGCTGAAGCTCTCAATTTTCACTATTTTTTATGGTTGCATTCATGAAATTATGTGTTCTTTTCCTCCATGCTGTTGTTTTGTCTTGTAGGTTTAATTAAGACTAATTAAAGACATATATATTCCACTCAAATTTCTGAAGTCGAAAACATTGTTGAGAACAAATATTTCTGCATGGTTGAAAAATTATCTGTGTTGGTTTGCTAGTAAAAAATTGCTCGAACTGAAGTCTTTCCGTTTAACTGAGCATACATTGCTTTAAATTGGACGAACAAGTGAAATATAGGAACAGCATTGTTTATATGTTTCTACAATATATTGTTTTTCTTTTTCAACATAATGTATCTTTTATACCTCTCACTTGGTCTGTATTTGTGAAACAAATTTAAAAATGCATTCGCTTTAATAGTGATACTACCTTTCTTCATTTCTCTGCCCTCAGTCTTTCGTTTCTGTCGTTTTAAATGAATTTCACTAGAAAGTGTATGAGCGATGACTTTATTATGCTTGAATGCGTATATTGATATATGAATAGTTGAAATAGTTGTCGTTTTCCATATAGTCTTTCTCTGAGTTGTAAAATTATAGTGCTTCTGACAATTCAAAGAAGTACAGTGAAATTTGGAAAGATAATGCTACGTATTTCTCAAAGAGGGGAAACAAAGGAGGTTGAAGAATATCCAACAGAAGCTCTCTGTACATTTTTTTGTTGTTAAAGTGGAGATTTAGTCCATTTGCATAATTTCTTGTGAAATTTTCAGAAATAACTTTCTCATCAATCTCTCAAATTCAAATTCTTGCTGTATGTTTTCTGCTTATATTCTGCTTGCTTTTACTATATTCTGCTTATAATCGAATGTTGGAATCTACGCTTCTAGCAGTATATCGTGTTAAGTTTATATTAAAATTATGTTTTTTATAGTATGCAGTAATACATTTGTTATCGAAAGTTTTAGATCACTAAGAATATTTCAACGAGAGTAACTTTACTGTTCTCTTTTCAAATAAGGTTTCGAATGAAGAAGTATTAATAACAAAAAGAATTATACAATTAAGAAGTTAGTGATGTGGTAAGTTTAGTTTATTACGATTTTCTGCAGTGAATTTGATTTATACTGTGTGTGGATATAAGCGGTGCTTTCAGAGGTCGATACGACGAAACGTCTATGAGAGTCATATAGCTGTAATCCAGAGACATAAAGTCAAATAATGCACTAGATGTATGGCGGAACTTGATGTTTTATTTAGAATTTTAACAAAAGCAATGTGAAATATTTTCGTTTTTCATTTCGGATATCATTTAGTTATGGGAATATTTCAGCTTTTGGAGTCACATTTTGTCACAGATCTCATTTTTTCTATCATTGACTGTGATACGTAATTGTAGTGATCGATATGCTGCATTCTGTTTTATCACGGGAAGGGAATGGGAAGGGAATATCTCTGAAACATTGTCATTTAACAGTGTGTGGTCAGATTGTTTAAAATTCTTCATTAGAGATCACAAACTATTTACAAGTCAAATTCACTACTGGGATGAATTTATGGAGGACTACTGAAGCTTAGTGCTTGTTTGCGTAATTCTTGTGCTAGTTGTCAGTTAATTAATTTACTTTTTATTTAATAAATTTATAGCATCTTCGAATCCATTTTTTCAAGGATTTCAAAGAATCTTATACAGTAAATGGATAAAAATATGGAAAATGCAACACATTTTAGAATTAACAAAATAATTTTGTATTACCGAACATTAAAAGTCAGATTTTGATAGTTTCAACTGTTGTGGCATATTGTTACTATCAATGTCGCCATTTTGTTATTTCTACTCAGTTTTTAAACTTTGTTAACTAAAAAACTTCAGTACGAGATAAGAGAAGGGCAAGATGAGCTTACGCTATTTTTGCAATGTGACAATTAAGTGCCATTATCTTTTTCGCTGTGACATACATCCACATTCAAGTATTGAAATGTTTTTTCTCATTGATGAAAAAATGTCCTGTTTAACACCCTTTATCATCTACGAACGCAGATAATAGATATATGTAAAGAAGTGAAACTTATTAGATATTAATGAATCAAATTTGAAAAAGAATGAAATTTAAATTAGTGAAAGTAGTAATAAAATAATGTGGGCATTATTGGTGGGAAAAAAAACTGAAAATTAATAAATAGATTTTTGGAAGTAATTTATGTTTGAAAAAAAAAAAATGAAATTTAAATTAGCAAAAAACAAAAAAGATTTCCGCATTATTCGCAAGAGGTTTTGTATATGAATGAAATTGAGTTTACAAAAATAAGGCAATCATTTTCATATTTCACCTGTTGCTTTTGTTATCAAAACGGTTTGTCATCATAACGGATCGGATGAAGTGACTGTGCGTTATTTCATTGAATTATGCAAACATTTTGTGTTTATTTTCAAAGGATTGGTTTTTTCCCTTTTCTCACTTTTTTTTTTGTTATGAAGAGTTTTCTTCTTGAGAGGGAGAAAGAGTCTTGTTTAGTGTGAAGCTTTAATTGTTGTTTTCATCAGCAGGATACAATGAACTAACTCTTCATTTTGAATGTAAATATTGAATTTTTAGGACTTTTTCCGCAGAAATTCAATTAAAGGGGAAAGATGAGAGGGAGAGAGAAAAAGAAAAGGAGAAAATGAAGAGATTTGAGGAATTTCTTGTTGCTAATGTAGTTTAGTGGCTTAACTTGCTTATTAGCACATACGTTCGTTGCTGTATCTTTTTTCTTTCTAAACTAATGATTTTGTCCTTATTGCCTCTTTTATGCTCTTTTCATCATTATATCATGTCATTCAGTTGAAATGTTTATAGTTCGAAAGAATTTTTTTGTTTTCAAAGAATGACATTGAAGAGTTAGTGAACGATATATGATATGTGGTGGTTGTCAGTAACGTACGTTATCATACACACACACACTCATTTTTCAGATTTCTTCAGATACGACTGTTACACTTATATGTTGGGTCATGGTCGATCTCGGATGACGTAAAGTATCACGTGAAGTACCGCAGACTCTGATAGTGTTACTTCTGTGCTTAAGGAGGTAACTTGCTACAATTTCATCATAGCTAGCACCAGGCTGTAGTTGTGATATGTGATAGCGGTGAAGTGTTTCCTTGTTGTAGATAGAATGAGAGAAAAAGAGGAGAGGCAAGTACTGGAGGGGAGGGACTTCACCAATCAACGAAATTTATAAAACCCGTAGCGATTGCTGTGCCGTCGACATTCTCTGATAGCAGTGGGCAGTTGCGCTCTTAACGCCTACTCTTATCGATCGACGACATTGAAACAGGTCAACACCAGACGAGAGATTGAGACTCGTTCCTTGCTGCTTTTCTCTTTTATACGCTTCACATCGACTTAGTGCACGTGTGCAATCAAATTTTTGATACATATTTGGCGTACTGTCGTTCATATAACTAGAAGTTATGTAAATGACGTTAAGGCGTGAGTGTGGAGTTTCGATCGATTTTTCTACTCATGTTACTTAATACATGGGAATTGGTTTACTGCTTGGTTACTTGTTACGTGGACACATGTCATGCCTTTAATCCACGATGATTGAGAAAAGTAGAGAAGAGCAAAACGTCACCACCAGATTTTCACTGACGTCAATTTCTATCGTATGATTAAATGTTTCTCGTGACCTTCTCTTACTTCTTCTGCCGAATTATTTATGTTAAAAAGGGTTAACTTATTTATACGTTGGGTTGATAAAGGATGATTTACTGACAACGTAGGCGTCTTAGTTGACACAATTCTCCTAGTCCTTTTACTCCTGCTTGTTCCTTATTCGTAGTTCATTTGCGTTTGCACGTTACGTGATAAATGCTAGTGTTTTGCTGACATGAAATCTTTAGGTATTCACCGAAAGTACTTTCCAGGGAAAATGTCAAATAGAAAAACTGAATCAGCACCTTGTGCTATGCTTCCTGGAACAAGTAATTTAGGTATCGGAAATGTTATTCCAAGTGCACCATCGCCTCTAGTCGATGCTGACAGGCATGAGATATCCGAGGTTCCACATACCGGTAGCTTCTTAAAATTCTTCAACGTACGTTGCTTTTTTGCATACTTGAAAATAAAATAGCATATGTGATTGGCATTAACTTTGATCTGTTGAAATTTACAATTGCTGGAAAAATTAGGGAACGACAATACAACAGAATACAAAAGGTTTTCGAACAACTAGCTGATATTTTTTCAAGTGAATTCGGTAGTCATTTCAAAAATCTGACATTATTAAGCACTACTCTACACATTCATATGTTTCAGGCTAGTAGCGTGTTGAATATCTTTGGACGTGGCTTCTTGGCAGAACCTGTGCTACGTGATGAAGAAGAAAGCTATCGTTATCTGATGGCTTTAGATCGTTACTGAATGAGAAAGATTACAACTTCTCATGTCTATTCATCATCGATGATTATAGTCGGACTTGCATAAAATCCTCTTCATTTCTTCTAGTTTCGTCTATTTTTTTTTTTTTGCTCTTACTTCTCATTTTTTTTTTTCTTTTTCTCCTTTTTTTTTTCTGAATTTACATTCATTGATTATTCTGCTATTATTCTTTCTTTCATGATGGCTAAGCTTCTCGTTGCAGTATAAACTGCTGATCCTCATTTTCTCAGGGATTCAGTAATTGAGCACTTAGAAGTCAGATGTCTTTTTCTCATTGCGGTTTAATTTACAACAGGAGACTTAATTCCTAAGCAGATTTCATTTTTCAGATAGTTATTCCATGTGCTCTTAATTCAGTTCTCTCCAACATTTTTATTTTTTTTTTTCAGGCTACATTTTAATTTTAATGCTATGTGTAGCTTGGTATATGTTTATTTGGATAGAAATTGTGGAATTGTATTTTTGCCTGTTTTTTTTTTCTTTTTTTTTTTTAATTCAATTTTTTGATGTGATGCACTTTTGTACTTTTCCAAGAAACATGGGTACGCGTTTTTTGCATATTACCAAACTAGAAGCAGTAAGTCAAAATGTATATTGGACTTGATCGAAGGGGACAATACACGGATTTTGTATTGAGTCTTGAAAATTCCAATTTTCTTCCTTCGCACAGGGATTTTCTATCTAAACACAAATTCAGTTGCAGTGGTGCACATTCCTATGGAAGTGTGCTTGGTAACACGTAGAAATCGGTTCATTTTTAAAGTTAGTTTTATGGAATATTAGTGAGTGGCCTGTACTATTGAACGTGGTAATATATGTTCAAAACATGAACTTTTTGGCTTGGTTTCGGGTTGAGAGAATTTCGTTTAATTTTCTGTTGTTTGAAGAACTTGCATATAATCAAAAAAGTAGCTCTTTTTTGGGTCCTTTCTTATTTTCGCATGTATGATGAATCTCGGTTTTTGGTTAACAAAGGAATTTCGGATTAAGGGTTTTTTGAATTCTTGTTTTGAAGAATGCTGGTTTTATGGGACCGGTGTGATTTCTGTGCAAAGAGTAAACTTTTCGGGATCAGAAGTGGAAGTTAAGGAAAAGTGGTTTTTTTCTTGAAAAATATTCCAATAACTTTAATGTTTAATATTTGTTGACTGACTGGTTAACCTTTATAAGAAGTGTAATTTACTCCATAAGTAACGAGAAAGTGTATTTTTTACGAGTCCTACATCCCTTCTAAAATTGCACTTGATGTAGTGTATTGAGGATTTTAATTTCTGCATATCAAGTCAATCCAATATTTTGTCTTATGTATGAATTACTTTTTTTGGCTCTAATTTTTGATGCGGGTTTTTGTGTCTATTATTTGATATATAATATGATGGTAAACTCGTTCTCTTTATCACTTTGGCGAGTTACCCTATTTCACAGTTTTTTCTGTTTCTGCATCAAATGGAAAAGGTGAAATGACTAGTCAGAGATGATGATTTTTTACCTTAACGATATATTCACATATACATAAAAGGATTGGAGTTGTTTTTCCCTTAAAATTTTATTTAAATGAAAGTTAAAATTTTCAATGAAGTCGATATTAGGTGCATTTTGGAACTGCTATTTTTCGGATCGTAAAGAAATTGTTCAACAGCAGGAAGTTCATCGGTCTCATAAAAAGTCATAAATTTGCGAAATGAAAAGGCGATGTATTGCTGAATCTGATATTCGGCTCATTAATTGGTGCACAGATAGATTAATTTTTTGATACTATTAAGCAATGAAAATTATTTCCTACATTTCTGGCTAACTATTGGGGATGTAATAGTAGTTCGACGCATTTTTTTTTTCTTTTTTTTTTGTGTTTAATTGATATATCTAACGGAATAGGCAGGTCTGTTTCTCAGATGCGAATTCAGATTTCCTATAACCTCAACCATTTATAGGAATGTTCATGCGGTTTAATTTAGCTCTTTGATCGAATTTCTTTTTCAGTTCCAATTTATAAACTTCTGTCACGCTTCATGTGGTAAAACACTTTCAGCAAGTTTAACTTAGGAATAAGGACTTAAATACATTAAACAGAGATGTGCAGGAAGTGGAAAAATGATTTGAAGTGAGACATTCCGGAACTATGAGGAAATATGATTAAAAGTGGGAGGATAATCTACAGTGCAGTAAAATTTTAATATGCAATAATTCTAGTAAGATTAAAGTTTAATATAATATACAATATACGGTTCGTTTATATTTTATTTTTTGATGATCATTTTGTAACTTTTTTTCGATTTTCAGCATATAAATTGACTTTCTATATTTAATACTAAAATGTACGATGATTCGTGGTTATCGTCTTAGACAATGTCTCAACAAATTATTGGTATCTCAACAAAAACAGCAGCGCTACGTTCCTTCTGTATGTTCCAGTATGTAGTTGATTTCATTTCTAACCGTTTCCTTTTCTACTTTTTTTTCTTAATGAACTATAACATACATAAAATATAATTTCTATACAACGATTTTTTCACTATTTCATTCTAGAGCAATGTTTTTAGAAGGGCGCTGATGGCAATGAATTTATTGGATATATCCCAGTTGGTAAGTTTTCTTTTCCTGCACTAATTATCTTTACTGATTTTTGATTTTATTCACATTTAAACGTTAAAATCATATATAAAACATGTGCTTTAATCACTTCGTTGTGTTTCACTTCCATTAATTTATGTTAAATTATCTAAAAAAATTTCCTTATATCAGTTGTACTAAAGGTACACTTATTTGATGTGTCATTTATTTTTTAGTGGGATTGAAATAAGTGGGAAGAGAAAGAAATGGCTTTTTAAAAAAAGTGAAGTAACTGAAAAAAAATAGAGGGAGACGATTTCTAGTAATTATATTTGTTCAGTCAGATATCACTGTTATGCTTATGAATTACTCATGAATTCCTATGACAGTTATCTGTGGATCTGGTGAGCCTGAAACTTTTTGTTTAAAAAGTAACATTTTGAAGTGCTCTTTAAACATTGACTGATTTTTATTTTACTTGGTCAAATGATTGGAAATGACTTTTAAAAAAAAGCTTAAAAGAAAATTCCTGAAACCAATCTTTTTTCGAATTAATTTAGTCATAAAGTTATTTTCGTCTTCAACTGAATGTCAAAAGATTACCTGGAATTCGATCAATTATTTCCATAACTAAAGTATTTTTTCCCACTATAAATTTGAATACTTTACAGATAAAATTGAGAAACGATTTATGCGAAGCAGTGGCCCTGGCGGCCAGAACGTTAACATGGGTATGTTTAGTAGTGGATTAGTTATTTTTTCATATTACTGATTACAGTAGTAATAGTGAAAAAAATTTTTTTGATAACCATCTAACCTTTGAAAGAAGTACACTTTATTCTTTGGAATACTCTTTAGTGGAAACAGTTTTGTTTTGAATTTCGTTTCATAAACTATTAAGACAAGAAATCAGTCACTTTCAATTTTGTGTAGGAAGAAGACCACTGGTATAGTTTAAACTAGAGTATTTCCGGTGCAGTTTATTCATCGTTGTAAATTAGTGAATCGAGATTAATTAATTACGCTCTTGGGCATTTGTTTTCTATACCTGTAGTGTTTCCTGTAGACTGTCTCTAATAATTTGTTTAGATAAGCAGTAGGAAGATGGTAGGTTTCTTGCTCATACCCATAGCGTGACCATTATCGAAGTATTTACTGAAAATTTTTAAACCAGTTAATGATAATTTAGATGCTTCGGTATGTAAACACAAACATACATGACTATATATATACATATTTGTGTACAACATTTTAAACAATCTATAAGTATGATTTATACTAAATTCGATAAATGTTTGACTTTCCACTAAATTTATCACGTAACATCTCTAATATTACATATGGATAGGCTATTTATTAGCTGTTTTCAGAACGACACTATAAATTACTTGAAAAGCATTAAGCATTAAATCTTACTTATATTGCATAGTAGTAGTACGTTTGTCTTAAGTTAATGTTCAAAATGTTAAGAAAAATGCAAAATAAGGATTTAATGATGCTCTGTTTAATTAATTGCGGGAAAATTGATTTCTACGATATGAAAAGTTTGTCTATCAAATTATCGAAAGTAAAAATAAAGTTATTGGATGAAATAATTTTCTGTTTTGAAATACTTTATAAACTACGAGAAAAATTAATTACTGAATTGTTTGATGGAAACATTTATTTATTAACTTAAGCACATTTTATTAAAACTCGTTATGATTTCAGTTGTTTTTATTCTCCTCTCTAAGATACTTTCACTTCCAGTTTAACTGTAATCTTTATCATATGTGATGATTTGCTTTCAGTGAATACAAAATGCCAAATACGATTTAATTTAAATGAAGCAGATTGGTTAAGTCCGGAAATTAAAGAAGTGTTTCGGAAACGATTTGTTCGATTGCTCAGTAAACAAAACGATGTTGTGATTTCGTCAGATAAATCAAGAATTCAGGTAACGCAGTTCTGCTATTGTAGGTCTGAGTTTTTTACTGCACAAATATGTTTACGGATAAATTTTAAGTATCATCGAATATATACTGTTTAAGTTGTTAAAGTTTCCTCATTGATAAGAAAGGGAAATGAAGAATTATTTTTTGAGGCCCAAGAAATTTGAAAAGGCCATAGGGAATTCAATTTCTGGTAAGGCCAGGTATTCATGCACCTATTCATATCTCTTTTTGTAGGCAGAGAATCAGGAAGACTGTTTTGAAAAACTGCAGGCTCTGTTAACAGAGTGCAACAAAGAGCTGCTGGATAATAGATTACCGACAGATCAGGATAAAGCAATTATAGATAATAGGTATACTTTCTAAGTAGCACCAAAATTATTTCTAATTTTAAACACTTTAAGCAGTTTGTAAGGAGGTGAAAATTATGCAGTATTCTGAACACGACTTTCAAATAGTCTTTATATTTATTTATATTTTATATTTTATTTATATTTATATATTCATATTTATTTATTATGTTTTTATATTGTTTACCTGTTGTATTTCCCCTACATTAATTGCTGCTCTTTCTGGAATAGCAGGAAGGGGATAACATTCCTTTTCGTTGTTTTACTGCATTTTCATTTCTTGGTCCGTATGGAATTTCTTAATTCAGTTTATTAGAATAATTTCAATTTTATAAAAGCGATTACATGCTGCAGAGCAATAAAAGCAGCACAGCGAAGATTGTATGCAAAACGTATACAATCCCAGAAGAAGAAAAGTCGAGATCCGTGTGAATCTCTCTGAAGTACTATAGATTGTTTCTGTTTAAATTTATTCGGCATGAAATGTTGTAATGATATTGACAGAATAACAAATGACTGAATTACAACTATTTTTGCTATGCTATTCATTAAATTATTAGGATGTCGAGCAGATTTTATAGTGTTGTAGATGATAGTAAGTATGAAATAAGGACAAAACTGTTATTGTTTTTTTTTTTTTTAATATTTTTTTGTTTGACTGATTTTGGTATTGGATATAAAAAAATCGGATTCATTTCATATTTTAAAAAACTTTGTTTTAAATGCTTTACAAATAGTTCATTTTCCAATTTTTCATCACTGTCGTCAATAAATTTCAAAATTCTCAATATATCTGTATTTGTTTTCATACCGAAATCTTATCGAATGATCTCTGCAGTTCTAGAATTCATTAAATACATATATAAAAAGGCTGTTAAATTCATATCTGATGATTACGTGATTACGTGGATGCCAGTCATTGTTTATTGATGTGTTATATCTAGTACAAATGTTTTATATTTTATGAGGAAATTAAAAAACCTATAATATAACTGTCTGTTTAATGCAGATTATTAATTTCTCATTCAAGCCTTTTTTTTTTAAAATGTAAATATTTTATGCGAGGATCCAACATAGCTACATTGTGAAGATTTAGTATGAATGAATATGTTGTGGACTGATTTTTACTTAAATTACATTGCGATAGCCGCACATTTGCAGGAAAAATAATTTCTAAGAGTAAACATCACAACGAAGCGACAGAGAAAACAGTAGAATAAATTCAATAATGACATAAACAACATTTTTTTAAACTCTAGTAACACACGGAATATTAAAATTAATGAAAAGTGCATTCGGCTTCATCAGGAACAGTGCACCAAAGATCATTCGTAGAATACTGGTTCGATTTACTGTTGATAGAAGTAAAATAACTTATGGTACTGCAAAAATGAATACATCGTGCTGAAACAATATAACATCATTATTTACTCTTGTTCAGACGTATGTACCATGTGGAATTTGTTTTGTTTGCGCAGAAATTACAGTTCTGATTTGCTTAGACAAAACCTAAAACCTTTATTAATTACGAATTTGAACTACATGAAAATAAGTAATCTACAGTTTGTGAATCAGCGTTTGAGCGTTTGAATAGATTTACTAAGATGTTTCTTAATCTAGACTTTTGAATTAATTATTTGCTTGAAATCTTCATTTTAAAAGATTTAACAATGCATGAGTGTGCAAGTAATTATAACTGCATCTAAATTAAAAACCCGTTTTGTCAAATTAAAAAATGTGGGTGCAAGATAGGTTATTTTCCTGAATACCGCTGAATTTAATTCTTTATTTCATGTTTCTCTCCTGATATTTTTCATCATGAACTCTATCTTTCAACATAATTTTTATACAGTTACATCTTTCTTCATTACCATTAACTATCGAATATCTTTTCATCCACTCGGGTTAAATTTATTGGAAAGAAAGTAATTAGTCCAATGTAAAGACGATGATGCACCTTTGGTTATTCTGTAATCATTATGGAATTACATAGTTTTGTAAATTAAAAACGAAGAGAAAACGAAATGAAATGGAAAATGTAGGAGCAGAGCTGAAATAAAAATGATTAGTCTAAGAGGATATTTTTCAGCCAGTAAAATGGTAGTAGGAACGATTCGATCCGTATGCTAACCGTACGAGTGAAATTGAAACGTTGACTTAGTGAATCGAAATTCTTGAAGGTAAAGTGAGAGCGATATGATTCATGCAGTATTTTTTGTGTGAATATGATAAGTTGTTGCATTTATGGAAAAATTTTTTAATCACACCGATATCATTTTAATTTAAAAAAACGAATTAGGAGTGGAATGCAGTAGAAACAGCATATCCTCAATTTCAGTCAAAGAAGAAAATAATGCTAGCACTTCCTATTAAAATTATATTAAAATGATAAAAAATACAATATTGCAGGATTGCTGAACGATAACATAGACACCTGTTATCATGTTGATCGATGGAATTGTCGAAATGAAATGAGCTAAAGATAGATGTGTTACTTGTCATAATTAAACATAAGCAACTAATATTCAAATTATGAATATTACCAAACAAATTGTTTTATAAGTGCTTTATTTTTCTACCATGTATTTAAATATTCTGGAAGAAGTAGAAAGCCATATTAAGGACAAACAATACACATATAAGCATTATTTTAGCATATTATTTAAATATTCTGGAATACTCGAATACTAATGATCGATTTATTTTTGGATTTTCAGTAATCAATTCTTTAAAGTTTAAAGCATTCCAAAACAAATAAAACTTAGATTTTAAATATGAGTAGTAGGAACCAATTACAATAGGATATATTTCCAGCATTTCATTGAAATAATTATAATATGAATATTTAAAATAAAGTATTTCCAATTTTTTTTTTTGCAGATGTAATCCATTAGGTAATTTTTTTATGTCAAAGTCAAATAAGTTATGTTAAAATTTCTGCTTATGAAAGCTAATATAACATGAAATTTGTTTTCAGATCAACTGAAAGATCCAAAGTTGAAGTGTTAAACACATTTGCATTAAAAATTGTATAACTTTTGTTAAGAGTAGCTTTTAAAAATTACATGCATGAAAGGTTTGCAGTGCTTTTTGCAAGACTTGCATTTTTTATAAAAACCACTTTCTAAGCTTATAATTTCAGCTTTTTTCCTACAATATTCTATGTGCGGCAGTATTATATCAGTGTTATGATAACCATATACGTGTTTATTGCTGATAACATGCACTATTACAATGATTCCAACCGATTTGCCTTCTTTGTGTTTGTTTTTGTTTCTTGTTGTTATCTACTGATTCTTATCACTTGCTTATCAATTTCCTTTATATTCCATTTATGTTCATTGGTGAGTTCTTCTTTAAAAAAATGGAAAAAGAAATTCCTCAGATATCTCTGAAATTATGTTGAGAATTTTTTGATGGTAAACGAGTCAGTCGTATTTTTTCATCTAGCAACTACTTTAAAATTTATATCATCTAGTCACATAGCAGTAAACTTTGCACTAAATTTATTTATGAAACAAATAAGTTTATTCACCATCAAAGTGAAATGTGGAAAAAGAATAGTACGTTTTAGAGGATATTCTATCAGCAGCAGAGAAAACAATTATTCGAATATTCTCAGTGATATTTGTTATTTTGAAGAATATCAACTTCTTCAATTTTTTAAAATATTTTGCGAGATGAAATCTTGAAAATTTATAAAATATTTCTTGAATTTGTTTTATAAATGAAAAACTAAGAAAAAATATATATGTATAAAAACGATTGGATTCCACGCAAAGAAAGCATTTAGCTTACTTTCAATGATATTTGTTATCTTGAAGAGTTTGAAGAAAAGGTTTTTGTTTAGAATGAATTAATTATAGTGAAGGTGAATTTGAAAATAATGAAATAAAAAGTGAAATGTGAAGAGAGAAGTTCATTATTCCTCCTTCCACGATTAACTGAGACTATTTATAAATTACCATTTACAATTTTACTCTAACTGTTCATCAATTGGGAATTTCTATGAAAATTTCTCTAAAGCTTTTTTTATTTTCAAAATGTTGCATTCCATTTCAAATGAAATCTAAAACTCATTCTCAAAATCGAAATTTGCATGAAACATTGAGCAGTGAGCGAAGCGTAAAGCATTGCAGTTGTCAGACTTCGACATTACTTACACTGTCATACATTTTATTACCTCAAAATGGAAAAGCGATTTTTGAACTATGAATGGCAAAATGATGAATGACTAAAATATGGCAGATGTCTCCAAAACTTATGCAGTTATTTAATAAAATTTTTTCTCACAAACTTAGTAAATTATGCTAATTAGTTCAATCCTGAATGATTATACTTAGATAACAAGATTTTTTTGAAATAAAATTTTAATAAATATTTATGCTTACTTTTGCAATTACTAGTAATAAATTAAGTCACTTCAAACTATGCATTGCTTTTAATTATTTGTCGATTGTACTTTAACTGATACATAGAAATTTTTTAAGACAAAGGATTTTAATAAATATTTCAGAATCTACTCATTATCATTGCTTCGATTTTTGAATTCAAGCACTCGTTTAGTTTTCATTTCTGACGCTTCAACATTAAAATTTTTGGAGTTGTGAAGAAAAAATCGACCATTCGGCAAGGATGTGATTGAGTGAAGAGAATCATTAACAATTAAATATATAAGCATATGCATGCAAAAATTTCGAGAAAAGGAGAAAAAATAAAATTCTCAGAAATTAGATATTTCAGAATAAATATTAGTATTATTTTCATTTAAATAATTATTGGCAGTGAAATGAAATGAACTTGAATAATAAGAAAATTGCTTTTCCATGAATCACAATAAAATAGAAAATATTTAAGTTTTATAACTTTTGCCCTTTTTTTTGGGGAGGGGGAGGAACTAATAGGGATGAAATTTGCATGTAATTGAAAATGAATAGCTGTAAACTTAAAATTCTGAAATACTTCTTAAAATATGCAACTTTTTCTAAGTCTTACTACTTTATTCATAGTTATTTCGTATTTCCTTTAATGCATTTTTAATATAATGATCAACAATTAGTTATTTATTTATTATGATAATAATACTGATATTAATAAAAAAATAATGCTTCTGATAATTATTGCAATGAATATTAACAACATTTAATTTTAGGTGATTTGATCAGATAAAAAAGTAAAGGCTACCACTTCGATAATTAATCTTTAACAATGAAAAAGGAAGCATTAGGAGAAAGTGAAGAAAACGAAATTCTCTACTGTGGGCATTCGTATAATCAAAAATTTTCACCGCTTCAAACAGTTTCAAGAATTTATATTATCCCTGCTATTTGCATTTTTGGTATTATTGCTAATGTCGTTAACATTTGCATATTTTCTCATAAAAAGGTATAGCAATGCAAAAGAAAAATAAACAAAATGGTAATGACAAAGGTTACTGATGTACAGAAATACTAATATTGATAACAATGATTAGTGATATATGCATGGGTAATACTTTATTTTGGATACTACATTGATTCACTTTAAACCAATCAATGATTATTTTCAAAAATGATCAATTAGTTCTGTTCAGTTTTACACTTCAGATGTACAATCAGTTAATAAATCGATTTCTGCTAACGCTTGCAATCAATGATTTAATGATGCTTTTGGCAACATTTTTCATATTTTCACTACCGGTTATAACCGAAAGAATGGAGAATATATCATTAATCAATATCTCATCCTCACTGCTTGTCTTTTTCTATCCGATTGCTCATACCTCTCATACTTGTGCTGTTTACACAACTATTCTGGTATCCGGTTATCGATATCTTGGCATATGTCATCCGTTCCTGGTAAGAAAATTTAAACTAATTACCGTATTTTTTCAATCTTTTTTTTTTGCCAGAATTTTTATTTTTTAAGCTAATCAAAATATATTTATAAATGCGATGGAGGAAAAATGAGACATAAAATGTCTTTTTATCATTTATTTGTGTTATTAGTAATGTCAACCTTATTCTCTAACAAATATAATCTTTTTATATTTAAATACTTTTTCTTTGTTTAATCTGAACATTTTTTTCATCATAAAATGATAAGTCTATCAAAAATCACTTTGCGCCTTTATAAGTAAAACAGAATTTTGTAGCCTTATCCCATAGATTTCGAACAAGTAATTCATAAAATCGAAATAAGTCTTTGTTACAGAAAATAAATATCTGATCTTCTCGAATCGCAATTTATAAATAGTCCTGTTATTCTGAAAATAACTCAAAGATGATGATAACTTGCTATTATCAGTTCAGTTCTTGCTTTGATTTCTTAAAAAGATAATTTCAAGAGTTTCAGCAAGAAAAGTATGAAGGAACCAAATAAACTGAAAAAGAGCAAAGAAAAATATTTGTACGTAATGAAAAGTAACATATTTCTATTATAATACTTCTTTAATTATTCCATCATATCATGTTATATCGATGGTAAAGATAAGCTCAAATAATGATCATTAATCTTATTTACTTCATATTTTTAATCATTTCTGTTCTCATTTTAAATGTTAAACTTCATCCTAATCTATTTGCATGTCCTTTTGTAGTTTACATTAATCAGTTTCACAGTTATGTGTCTCTTGATATTCTGTTTAATTTTATTCCACAAAATAAAATAAAGTTAAAAGTTTTAGTATTTAGGAGTGAAAGTAAGTCTCCATATATTAGAGGCTACTTCTCAGAACTTTGAAACTAACTGGAAGTTGATGCACTTTTTTATTAGTTATAACTTTATTATAATTGTTACTTTGTTATCATTTGTAGGTATATCGAAATAACAACAATTCTCGATCAATTCATATAGCTATAACAAGTGCTGTGGTATTTTCAGTAGTTTTCAATTTGCCGCGCTGTTTTGAATTCCAGTGTGTTCCATGTCGTAGTGAAATATTTCATCGGTTAATTTTTTTGAACAAATTTTATACTTTCCAATTTTGATGCAATGTTTATCAAAGCAATCCTTTTCTTATTTTATGGAAATGTCAAAATGAATTTCATTTTTTTTAATCGATTAATAAAAACATAATGTTAAAAGTTTTGCGATACAATTGAAAACCTAATCATACTGCTTCAAATTACTGTATTAAACAATTAATCTTTGCTTTTTGATTTTAAATTTATTATGTTTGGAATTTTTTGTATGAATTTTATCTTCATGTTATCAAGTAATATTTGTAAATTACATTAGCAAAAATGCTTTTTCATATATTAATAATAATTCAAATTTTGTTCTATAATTATTCTGCAAGGTTTTTCATTAAGTTGAAACTTTAACGAAGTCGCACAAATATTTGACTTTTTTTCACACTTATAATATTATACCATCAAATAACAAATATTTCAGTATGAGTATAGTAGTTCGTCCAACAATGTTAATGTTTAGCCAAGCTGTTATGATAACTTATCATATCATACTTAACATGATTGTTAAGTTTTTGATACCATTTATTATGCTTACTACTTTCAACTGGAAGATTATCAGGACGTTACATTTATCAAGTTTGTAAGTTTTCTCACTATTTTATGTTTTTTAATTCAATTAATTCATTAAAATACATTGTAATCACTTTACATATGCATATATTTATATAAAATACATGAAGCAACTGAATTTGAAAACTAATCATGTTTTCAAAGTAATTTAAGTTTAATTAATATCGGTTCTTTTTAGATTACGTCGAAGATTGCATGTAATGAATCACCAGATAAAAGCTTCAGATTTAGTGTGTATAAAAGATTTAACTGATGCTGGAAACCTTCACATCATTGTACACAAAAATAAAATAGTCAAGGAAACAGGTGCTTCTTTTATTACCTGTAACTTTTTGCATAAAAATATTAAATTATAGTCAGATTTAATATTACGTAAATAATGATACTATTAATATTGGAATTTTAAAATTACTCTCAAAAGTTTTTCTAAGAAAATGAATTTTCAATGGTATGACCAAATCAAAATTAACAATATCATTTAATTTGTATTATACTTGTCAAAAATCAAATTAGGATTAGAAGGAAGATACCAACTTTTAAAAGTCAAAAAATCTACTAACTACCATTACAGTTAGCATTAATGAATGGAACTGTTTAAAAGTTTGACAAGAACTTTTTCAGACAAAAATTCTCATTTATTGCAGACAAAAGGAACAAAGCAGTGACAATAGCGCTTGTGCTATTGGTAATTCAATTTCTGGTATATAATTCGATTGCATTCACTAATAATATTCTCGAACAAATCTCAACAATTAGCTCAAATAGTTTTCACTACCGTTTTCTCACCGAATTGTCAACTATTTCTATTAGTCTGAACAGTGCTACTACTGCTATTTACTATCTGATATTAAGCAGTAAATATCAAATTATCTGCAAAAAAGTAAGGATATCCAAACGAATCATTGATAACAAAAATTCTTCAATGTTTTTGTTTTGAAGATCAATCACAATCTGTTCCTCCTAAATCAATCCGTTCACAATCTGTTTCGCCTAAATCAGTCCGTTATTCAATTTCTTTGCTGTCGTGATATTACTTCTTCGGTCTACTTCAAGCTCTCATTATACTACACTTTCCTTCTAACCTTAGCAAAATCATATTTAAAAGAAAACTCAGAATTTTTCCACGTTCTAATTGCCTCTTATAGTATATTAAATTAACATTTAATCTATGTGCCACATTCTAATTTTACATTGAAAAGATGAAAAATATAGACTAAATGTTAATTTAATACTGTAAAAGGTTTCAAATATAAAGCAGATTAAAGTCTTCTCCTTGTTTTCTATTGTCGTTCCTCGTCAACTAATCATCCATTAAGTATAAAGAATAATTAATATTGCGACATTATTTTGAGAATTGACAAGACGAAATTATATCAGTGATTACTTGAATATTTAAAAGTTAATTATGCTTTTGCAAAATTAGTGCTGTAAATGTGAATAGATTATCTTTTATATCTATAAACAATGTAGCAATGCACTCTTGTTGCTAATTAATAAGTTCCTCTAAATAATTAAAAGTATTCCTGCTTTTTTCTTGATTTCTTTCTTCAAAAAAATTTTTGAGCTTCATTAAGAACGAATTCTATTCTTTTTGAATGTTATCATAAATTTCAGCAGAATGGGAAGTCTAATGCTACATAATTTATAATTTGAAATTGTGCTATAAACGTTTTTTCAGACTGTTTTTATGTTTGGAAAATTTCTACAAAACGTCAAAATATTTGCGAAAATAAGAGGACGTTAAGATTATAAAGCCAACTGGAATCACTTGATCAATCGAAGTTAAATGATTATTTTTCTTTAAACAACTTTTCCTTTTATAAAATTGAATTTCTTTTAAGAAGATTCGCTTCACAGCATTCTTTGTAATGGAACACTATCACACAAGTAGCTAATCGAAGACTGTCATGAATTTTCAAGGCAGAATTTAAATTCTCTTTGATCAAATATTTAAATATTAGAATGTATAGAATTTTTAATTTTAGACAAAATACCTTTCGGTTATTCTTATTGCCAACAACTTTTCCCAGCAAGTACTTTTTTAGAAAATGTTTGTCATTTCATGCCATTTTCTCCCAAATATTATAATCTTTCCTTATTGCTGAATGAAAATTGTGATGAATCAAAAGAAAGTCTTGTCAAGAAGTTGACATATTTAAGAAAAGAAAAAGAAATTAAATTTAAAGCATATAACATTGAATAAATGAAATTCAATGTGATATTCCTATTTTGGTGATAATAGCAGAATATAGCTTCGAAATTCGAAATTCAAAACAAGAATCTCGAATAATGGAAAATGATTTTGCAGCTGTTAAGTTCATTCTGATTCATTCTCAAGAAATTAATGAATAAATGCTGTGCAAATTGCGTTATTAATACCAGAAGAAATCCTGGTATTAATAACAATTTAAATTAACTAAAATTTAAAGACCGATTTTCGAATTTAACAGGAATGTTGTTGCTCAAAATGGGAATATAACCATAACAAGATTACAACTGTATTATTGGCCTATGATTGTTAGGATAAAATTGATTGGCCTAGTTCTTCTCATCTATAATATTAAATGAGAATGAAAAATCAATTGACATACTTAAAACATTATCATTTAAATAAATTTATCATTCAATTCTTTAAATTAGGTTTAGTGCATTTTATAAAATTCTTTTTAGAAATGAATATTGAAGTGAGGTGAGAAGATCAGTTATAACTTATGGCATGGCGTAATGCATTTCATAATAAGTTTAACATTTATCAGCGAATGATGAAATTGATATCAGAGTGATACCATTAGTTCAAGTGAAATTTGATTTGTGCTCAGTCTAAATGTTAGATAAGTGTTTATTTTGAAGATGAGTTCATTCAATTGAAAAATGGTTTGAAAATTTTATCAAAAATTAAAAAATTTTCAACAAAGTTAAACAAATAATTAGAAACATTCGAAATAAACAGATCAGATTAACAAAGCAATTTGCTGCTTGCTGCAAGATATATACTTTCACAAACAACACCCATCTTTGCATTTAATCTTTTCCGGGCATTCATCACTATCACTGCATTCTATAAGTAAAGAAAATGAAAGTTAGAAGTAAGTAATTGATAAACTTCACTTATATTTCATGATGTAATTCGTCTCAACTTATTTCTCTAAGTTAAAAAAATCCTTCCAATAATCTTTCATGCTTATTTTTTAGATTATCTGAATCATTTCAAACTTTCCAATATTGTTAAAATGCTATCCACTGCAAAAGTACTTAGAAATAATTAAAAATTTAATTTTTAATTATTTCACTTCTTAAACCTAAGTCATTTTAAAATATATAAAATTCATCAATCAAGAACAATTACCACTGGAACTTCAAAATCATCAGTCCAGCTAACTTACCGTCATGTGCGCCAAATTCATGTACAATCACAAGTCGACCTGGATTCCGTCCCACTTGTATCGTTTTCTTCCTTGTATCTGTGCAAGGCTTTTCCAAATGAAATAATTTAGTATACATTTCAACAAGTGCGGGCGTGCATGCTTCAACCAGCAGTACCTGGCACGCCAACATGCTTATAACAATCGCCAAACAAATTTTTTTATTACGGAACATTTTCAATTTCCTCGTTGCTCAATTTAAATTTAAACTGAATTCGATTTGAAGACAAATGCAGATCAAAGTCGAAATAATACCAAAAGTCTGAAAAAAATACAAAGCTTTTCAGGATTAAAATTGTGCGAAACAAAGAAGGATGCTAAATAGAAGCAAGTGATAAATAAATGATAAATGGATCGATGACTAACTTAATTCAATGTCTCTAATACTTAAAACCTCTTTAGTATAATTTCGTCCGTAAATGCTATAATTATTGATAACATTGATAAAACATCCATTTAGATGAGATTTAGCATTGAAAAATATTTTGGCTTTATGGCAATATATTTTTATAATGATAGATACATAGAAATTAATGGTTCTTGAATTTTGCACCAATAAAAATTTGAAATTAGTGCAGTTGAACGCAAACAATATCAGCTTGACAGAATCATAAGTAAAAGATACTCATAATAGTGATAATCATTGGGTGGATAATTCGGAGCTAAAATCAGCTGACCGACTGACCTCTGCGACCACTTTGTAATCATTGTAGGATAAATTTCTACTCTTATAAAAATTCACTATACCATTATGTCTTTTTGTATGTTTGTCTGTCTATATATTTTAGTGATGAGACTTTGACCTCTAAGGTCAATACTTTCATTTGACATTGGATCAAATCATTTCTCTTCACCACTTATCCTTATTTAGCAAGATACCTATTCCCTGGAATTGCTTATGTCAATCCTTTTTTAGGGTATATCAGAAGTGACTCTCTACATTCTCATTCAGTTCATTAAATCGTAAAGAAACTCGTGCCTCAGTCTTTGAGTGTGATATTCGATGGAGTTTGACGTACGTGATGTGACATCTTCTCCCTTTTATTCGTAATCACGTGTTTCTTTTCCATTATTCTTTTTTTTATCAGTGTTTTCTAGTATTTTTAGTCAAAGAAAGAAAAATGTGTGTTTAAGGCTCAATTCCACCAACTCGCAAGAGGTTCAGTACCTCATAGAACTTATGGTGACATCTAATATATCACTGATTGCAAATTCGATTTCATTACGTACTTCAAAACTTCATTTAAAAATTTCTTCATTACATTTCAAGAAAAAAAGTACCGTTATCTCACAATGAGAAAGACAGATTGTTTTCCTTTTTCGTAGAAAAAATCAAAGAAATATAAATTATCAGTTGGTAGAATTATTTCGATAATTTCTGTCCTTTGTTTGTCATTTTTTTCAATTTACAATTCCGTTTTCTTTCATTCTATTTTAAACATAATTTTCGTCAGTCGGTATAGTTTTACTGAAATTTTATATCCACTTATATCTAACCTAAATTTTTTGAGTCTTAAAGTGGGTTGGAAAATGAAGAAATCAACACTGATTTTATATAAAAAAAAAAAAAAAAAAAAAAAAAAAAAAAAAAAAAAATATTAAAAGGCCTTATTTGCCCAAATTAATAACTTTTGCATAATCATCACACAGTTGTTTTGCACGCCACACGTGTTACGCAACGTGATAAGTGACGTAATGAAATGAGTTCCCCAAGACTCTTCTTTACTTCACGCATCAACTTGCCCAGCCGTACATTGAATGCATTAAATTCTATTTCAATATAAATTGTTCAATCTTGAAGCTAAGAACATCTTATTTGGTACTCATTCTAATTATAATTATAAATGTTTACAGAATTTTAACTATCATTTCAACTAAAAATTCACATTTTTTTATTCATTGTTTTCAGATTAAAGTAATCATAAAAAAAGTCACACTGCTTTGATCAATTTTAATTATAATATTCATTTAGAAAGATGGCATCAAAAGTTCCTCAAAATTTTCTCTAATTAATTACTTATTTACCAAATAAGCCATAAACTCCCTTCGTTTAATGTTATATGAGCTGTTTGTATAATACATGAATGACTGTAAGTATATTTCATTCTTTCCTTTATTAATTATGAATTCCTAATTTAAATATTTATTAATTTTGTCATAGCAAGATGTTAGATTTGAATTAATTAATTCCTTAATTACATCAATTACTTCTCTATATACTTAGATTTAAAAATAGAAATATGAACTGATTTCTATTGAAAATATATTTGATTCAAATTTTTAAATTATTACAAAACTACAAAAAAACAAGTAAAAACAATATGTCTTTTGTTTCAATATCATTTCGGTTAAAATTTTATCGAAGCATACAGTTTTTTTCCCCAATGCTTAATCGGAGTACAAGCAATCAATATGATTCAAATAAGCTAAAGGTAATATATCACATTTTGATTTCTGTCACAGACACATCGCTGAAGACAGATCGTCTTATCGAATCAGCAAAGAGATGTACTCAACAATTTTAATTTGCAATATATTTTGCGAGGTAATAGGCACAGGAATGAAACAGTATTTTATATACTTAACAAAGTATGAAATCACAAGCGTAGTATCAGTTTTTCAAAGCAATTCAAATGAAATTCGCGTCCGAAACTGACTTCACCTCACAGCTCCAACTTCTCTCGGACAGTAATAAACGCATTTGCTTCAGCCCTTCAGTGACATATTTCTTATGAATAGCCATGCTAACTGTCATTGCTCATCGCTTGGTCACTTTTAGCCACAGGTATCCAACATGAGCTAAATGGTCATTTCATGTATAAATTCAATAGAGAAGTTGCAAAAATGAAGTGATAATTGAATAAGAATTGAAAACATTGAAAAAGTTGTTTTGATTTTTATATTTATTTGTATTGTTGATTTACTAAAAAAAAGAAAAAAAAAATTAAAACCTGAATTTGACTAAAATGAGCTTGAACCGTTCTCGAAATTGTGGATTGCATATCATATGGACAGTCATTCGCAATAAGCTGTTTAACACTACCAAAATACTTACTAAATCGGCTGCCATAGTGTAAAATTTTGTACTAAAATAATTAACTCTGCTTGAGAAATACTCGAAAATTCTTTTTAAAAGAATGTGAAAACAAAGTTTAAATTTTCTTAAAAATTGCACATATTTGCTTTCAACCTAAAATTTGATTTGCTTTTGGGATTTCCCATTTTTTAATATATTCCCTAAAGAATTGGTTATAAGATTGATAAGAATATCAGAAGGCTAATTGTCAACCATTTCGCTCTTGTAAACGACTTGAAAAAAAAAAATTTTTTTAAATTTTAGAATGAGATAACTTTTTTATTATTGACAAAGTTTATCATCATGTTTAAATCAAATCTCGAAACTAGCCTTGATCCATAATTATCCACAAGCATCGAACTTTCAGGAAAAACATTTTCCATCACTGACATAAAAACGGAAAAAACATTACAAGTTAAGTAAGTGAACACAATCGCCACCATTGTACGAGTAGCATACTTCAATTCTTGATGAATTTTACGGTTTTTTGATTCTGAAGCTTTTTTTTTGGATCATTTTCCATTTTTTTCTTTTTTGAAACTGAGTTAATAATTATTTATTTCGAAATAATCACATTACTGTTTATTATTAAAAAATGAAGATTGAATCAGTTTTTTTTTTTTTTTTTTTTTTTTGACAATTTTGCTATTCTGTGCTAGTTGTAATGCTGAAAAGTCTGTCTACCTTGTCTGATGACATCAGTAAATCCGAGCATATAAAATTTCATGTCATGTGAAGTTTTGTAAAGTCGCTTATGAGTTAAATATATGATAATTATATTGAAGCAAGTAAGTAATATAAATGGAAGTATTGTTTGCACAATACTCATCATGTAAAAATTAAATTTCGTGTATAATGGATAACTCATTAGCACTGGTAGAAACAGGTAATCCTGAAAACAAATATTTCTTATTAATTTTTAAAAGAGACTTTTTGGATGCTATTTTTAAATTCAATAACTACAATTAGAGTATCGGCTTAGACTGTTAAAATTTGTTGATTTGAAATATAAATTATAATATCTATAACAGATTAAATAAATCAAAATGAAGTAAGACTATTATCAAAGTACAAATTCATGAATTAATTTACAATAATCAATTTGTTCGATGTTATGGTGTTACTTAATTACCTTCTCTAAAGCAAGATTAAATTTATAATATCAAGTTTATTTATGAGGAAAAACTGTTGAAACGCTTCTTTCGAACTTACTTTTAGAAAGGAATTATCAGAAAATAAGAATAAAATTTGAAATCTGTTTATAACTCGAAATCAAATACTAATTTCAGAACCTGAAAAGGTGGGCAGTTTGCGCGGTAAACTATTTTGTAATCGAAAAAAGTTGGAAATCGGAATATTAATGATATAACCAATGTAACAATTGCAGTTATCAGTCGTCCATTATCACTATAAATTGAAATTCACACATTAGATAAATCAGCAATTTTCACCTTAAAATTAGGGAAATAAAAAATACCATTTGAATTTTAATTATTTTCAAATGCCTGAATTCTCACATTGTCATTCTTAATTCCTAGATATTGTTGACTTTTCAAATTTTTCATTTTGATTCGTAAGATTGTAATATAGAAACTAACGTAATAAACCAACTAAGACATTGTTTGCTGGAAATATAAACAAAGCGTTCAAATGTTGCGCATAACATCATATATACGGCACCGAATTGTACTGTAGCAATGTAAATTTTAGTTAAATTTAAAGTGATATTAAAAAGTTGAATAAATAATCATTATTTTTCATCAAATTTTGGAATGTTCATTAACATAAATCTTTAATATAAATCTTGACAAATATAAATCAAATATAAATCTATAAATCTTTTGGCAAATATAAATCTTTAATGAACTAATGTTATCTTTTAATAAACTTTACAGGAAAATGTTTCAATAAAAAGGGATTATGAACATAAAGTTTACTTAAGTTATATTCATCCTTAAGATATATTTAACTGTGACCTAGACGTCATGATGTCACATACTGGTACTCATCAATAAAAAATAAAGAAAAATAAGTGATAGTGACAACGTGGAAGTAAAACGAACCAAATCGACTCATACAGTATATTTGCATAACGTACGTGTGCCACAAGTGATGAAGTGATTTAATTTGATAATAAATAGCCAATGCATCCATAGTGAAAAAGGGTATGTAAAGCACACAAATGAGCATATCAAATATCGCCAAAAATAATAAATAAAAATCAGGTGAATTCAATGATTTTTTATGACAAAATATAATCTGAAAAAAGAATTTCTTTCTTAAAAAGTTTAAGAAAGTTTTAATCAAGAAGATCTTAATTATTTCTATAAATTAATCTTGTTGAAAAGCTTAATTTTACTTCTTAATGAATTAAATGTTAACAGTATCACCCTTTACTTAAAATTACTTGCACATATGATTAAGTCTGAGATGTCCCTACTATAAGAATTAGAAGAGTTATTATTAATAACTTTAAATTAAATAGTTTAAAAACAACTCTAAATCTATTAAAGCAGTTTAATTCTTATAATTAGAATTATTTAAATTGTAAGGATTACGTTAAATGAATTACCAATAGTATTCCATTGAAGACAGTCCCTAAGAAAGCAACCGGTGTGCCGATATAAACCACTAGCGCAAATCGGACATCATCGTATCCTTCATTCTTTTCCGCGCATTCCATGGCTTCAGTCTCGTTCATGATTTGGATTTTAATCTGGCCTACTATTTAATATCAATTAACATTAAATTACTTACTTTAACTTCATAAATATTTATAACTAGCTTCTTCTTACTAAAAAAAAAAAGAAATGCTTCATCCTATCTCAAGCCAGAAAAGGCCCAATTGTTAAAGTTTTAATTCTAGGATAAATACCTCTGGATAAAATAAATTTCAAAAGGTATTTCAATACGATAAAGTACTTTTCTCTGTATTGTATTGAGCAGTAGAGCATCGTATAAGGAAAAAATAAATTTTACGCAAAAAAGCTTTGAAACTATAAATATTACCAATATAGATGAAAATTTGATTTCCTTTTATATTTTCAAAGTTTACTGAATTAAAAATCCAAAGCTATTGTAATATTAATTCGTAAACAACTAATTCTTTCCCTCAAAGTATCTTTTATGATGCAAATTTTCAAAATTTTTTTAAAAGATTGCAACAGTGTCCCTTTTTTTCATCATCTCTCCATTATGTTGAAACTTTTAAAGTGTACAAGGAAGTCTTTGTCTGATTTTATGTTCCTTGGAAATTCCAGCAAATCAGTTTAAAGCGGAGATGCCATTCGAATTGCCATCTTCCTGTCAAATATCTATGATTTATCTCTAGCAACCTGACATCAATTCAGTTCTTAACTACACTTTATGTGTTCTTCCATATAGCTGTCGACAATGCTTCTTTCTAGTTTTTATCTGAGAACAAAATTTTGAAACAAAAAATTATCAAATAACAACAGATGTATCACAAAATGTGCAGTGCTGAATTTTAGAGTTCAAGATAAAAAAAAAGGAAAAAGATAGATAATGAAGCTTCTTTTGATCGTACTGATAAGTTTAGACAAAAGGTTAATTTTGTTCTTTCAAGTATCTATCATTTTCCATTTTTCTGTAATCAAATAATTAATTATATCCTTTATTTGAAGTTATCTCAAAGCACATCGAACTAATTGTAAAAAAAGCACACAATAATTCAGCAACAGCATAATTTCTAAATCGGACTATCAGATAAAACGCGTACAGATTGAATGTAATCAGATGGGACTAATTAGTCAAGTGATAAGCATGCTGATAGAACTTATGCTACTGATAACTCACTTGCTAATTTTGATTATTACTTCTCAGCTAAGTCAAGTAATTTCCCAATTCATGTATGATAAGAATGTTAAATATTTTGATGGGACACTGATATTAATGCTTAAAGGAAAAAAGATTTGATACTTTTGCAAAATCAAAAGAGAAAAACATTTATTCTATAAAATACAAGAATCTCATTTCTACAGCAAACAATTAGGTTAGCTTAACTTTTACACTGCATTTGAAGTAATTTTATGATATGATAAAAGTTGACATTAAAACATTGTATGTTTCAACCAAATTGTTGTGCGATCATTTGCAAATTGATAAAAATAAGTGTATGAGAATCTGCTATCAACTAATGAATAGTAAGCTGAATCTTTGTGAAAGATGAGGTAAACGTATTAATTATAGGTTAAGCACAGTAAGAGTACATGAAATATGAAAAAGTAAAATTTCTTTGGTGATTGTTAAAAAATCTGTAAAAACATAAGTTCAAGGCATTGCTAATTCATTAAACTTTAAATAACATCATAATATCAACTTGTTCCTAAAATTCTAGGAATAAGTTCTTTCAATTTAAAGCAGTAATGAATGTACTGGTGAAAATCAACTTTTCTTTTCACTTTTCAATTTAATTTGAGTTAGCATTAAAATATAACTTTGATAACCTAAAAATTTGCCTTTTAAATGTTTTTAGAACATCCAAAAATTTAATTCCAAAAAATTGAAATTTGAATCTAAAATTAAGCAAATCTGGAAAATATAAAATTTCAAATTCTTGGAAAACATTTCTGCAAAGCTAAAAGTTGACTAAAGATTAGATTTTATAAAGTTTGTTACTAGTATCAAAGTATATTTTGTTACTAGTATCAAAGCTATTGTTAATGAAATAAAAATTTTAACTGATATCCGCTGAAACGTTGGAGAGGAGTAAAGGATAAAGCATGTTAGTGGATGCATTTAAAAGTCATTTATCTTCTTTTTATAGTCATTCATTAATAATTTAATAATACCAATCATTAATGATACTAAATGTTTAGTAATTTCCACTCTATCTAATTCACTCAGTAGTAAACGAATTTATACAACATTTATCGCAAATTTGAATTACAAAATCAATACGGAAAAAGCATCTTTGCAAAAAGGGCATGCAAACGTATTGAAAAAGTTTCATTTTCTTAATTTGCCAATCAATTCCAAATAGCCTTTAGTCAAGGTTAGACTCTCATTCTAACTCTAAAATTACTTCCTTGTCTTCCAATCAACTCTGAAAAGAGAAATGTTAAATAAGTAAGCCTTTCCTATAGCTCAGTTCTTCATCAATCGCTTCTCATCATTTTGACAGAAATGGCTTAGTCTGATGGATGGATGATTACTTTATCAATTATACCACAAGGGCCGATGACTAAGATGCATTACTGTGATTCATTGCATTTCATCGTCTGATACAGTGGCAAATGATCTGTCAGTTATATTCGTATGGCAGAAAGGAATCTAATAATGGCGCAACTTCATAGTACTCAAAAGTTTAACATTTGTTAGCCATTAATTAGGGATCAAAGTGTTCAAAATATTTAATGGAAACGTCTAAAAAGAAAAAATTGCAAAAAAGGTAATAGTGCAATTTGAGATAGTTTAAAATCGAACTTAACAACAACAATTATAATCTGGTAATAAAACTGATAAACATTGATAAGTTCACTTTGAATTTTTCAAAAATTTCTTTTTCTTCTTTTGAAAGGGATTATTCAATTTACATTAGGAAGTATTTAAATATTTGCAATGATAAATTTTTTATCTTATGCTTTCAAGAAGAAAAAATTTTCTTGATAGAATGAAAAAAAAAAAAAAAAAAAAAGATTTGCAGAGATTTGCAAGAAAGGAAATTGTCAATTACGTAACAGTTTGCTTCAAATTAAAAATTTAAGCAATGCATCTATGCAACTACATTTATGCTTGCCACTTTCAACCATAAACAAGAAATTGATGATGCATTGCTGCATGCATTTATGAATTGAATTGTTGGCAAAAACACCTACCTGTCTAAAATAGCCAAAACAATTTAACTGAGACAGAATAGACATAATAAAGAAAAAAATAATGTAATCAAGCTACAGCATTTAAAAGAAGTCCATTTTTTTTCTCTTCGATCACTGACAACGAAAAATTTCATTTAAAAAAATTCCCACTTTTTTCTGTTTGTTATAAATAATCACAATAAGTTTATCTTTTAAAAAATAAAGCTCTCCGAAAAAATGTTTTCAAATATATTATATATATGATATTTGCAATAACGTAGGATGAAACGTAGGTCTATGAAATAAATAGAGCAGGTGTTCTGTCTATGATAATTTCCCTGTTTGTCCCAGAAAACAATTACTGACGCAATTTTACGCTTTATAGAATCATGCTTCATAAACTGAATATTTTCATTTCATTTTAGTCTCGCATAATTAAACCCAAATTCAAAAAAATCTTTTTACCATAGAGAAGTGTAAACGGAATGAAAGATGCTAAAAGCATGTGTTGAATTTTTTGAACCGAACAAAACTTTTAGTTTTAAAATGATTTCTTAATTCAGATGGAACTTTAAAAATTATTATCGATTAATAATAGTACCAATCATCCTTAATTATCATTATCATAAGTTACTTCATTATTGATCCTACTCCTATTTTACTAAAACATTAATGTATTAACTGTAGATGATTATTTAGGATTACTCTGCTTAGAGATATAATTATTTCCATTTAAGACTTTATCAGATTATGGATATTATTTCTTCCAATACGACAATAATTTCTCTAACTAAATAATAGTTTTATCTCTGAAATGTTGCTAGAAAAGTGCCTGAATGTGGCATAGCCATAAAATCACAGAGTCACAATATTCGGCCAAAAATAGAAAAATTGTGTCACATATACTTAATATTTCTTATCAAATCCATGCATCATTATGAAAAAACAAAATAAAATTTTATGGCTATAACAAGTCCTGGAATTAAGTTAAATTGAAGTGAATTGTGTTCTATGTTGTTACTGCTTCATCAATTTTGAAATATTTGATCATAATTCAGTTCTTATTCAGTCCTCTTTTTCTCATTCGTATCATTATTAATTCTTAAATTTATTTGTTTAAATTGTCTCCTATAATTTTGCATATCTATCATCAATTATTTCAGATTATCTGATGACAAACAATTTTGATTTAAATCCTTTGTTTCGCTTTTTAAATTGCTTCATACTTATTTAAAAATGATAAAAAAGTTGAAGAGTGTAAGCCAATGAAGTGATCTTGTATGTATTGGAATCTTTTTTCATTAACGGTGCATTTTTAATCTGAAGGACTTATCATTTATCATATCATATCAATTCCATTTAAGATATTACTTGCTGCCTAAAAAGAGAAAAAAAACATTAAAGACTATGCGAATTTCTCCTTTTCAAACAATTTCTTAGACTTTATGGCATATAAATTCGTTTTTGTCTAAAATGTTCACTGGAGAAGATCGCATATATTTCAAACAATCATTGAAATTGTCAACAAATCTCAAATAATGATACAGTCGAAGTGTTCCGACCTTCTGAAGGAGAAATGGAACAACATTTTAGACATTGAACCTCTCAGTACAATTCATTCACTCACGAAACTTTTCAAACTTAACTTCTTTCAGTTAATACCAGATAATCTTTCCCAACTTTCTGTCACATTGCTTTTCAATTGTCTGGAAATAATCTCATCGAGATTAATCCAAGTTAAACAAAGTGGTCAGACTTCATACAATGATGAATGACTGATTGACAGGGAAGTCAAATTTTGAACTAAAATTAGAAAACGGTTGAAAAATGTAACAGCATGACATCTAAATATACGACGTTGCAGTAACGACTTTAGACTAGCAGAATGGGAATTATCCGTTAGGTTTAGTAATCCAATTGCTGTTATATCATTCCTAACAGCCCTCCTTCCTTCCTCTCTCCCATTTGAACTCTCTACCCTTTCTTTCCTATCACAGCATCCAAATCATACTAATTAACAACCAGATATTAGCTCCTCATCATTTCTTCCGCCTTTAATGCTTGTCCATTACTAGGCTTCAACTCTGCAAACTGCAATCTCGAATTGCCTAAAATCCATCTTTCCTAACTGATCCATCCATATTTGACCATTCTCACATGTGTCATATCAGTGTCATTCTTCAACGCACCACGAACGAGTTTACTGCGTCATAGCATCAGATGCATTATGCTTCTTAACAATATGGAAATGAAAAGAAATGATTAAAAGTGTTTTTCATATTAAGTTTTTTTGGATGAAGGCAATCATTGTTAAACACATCATTGGAGTTGATAATATTGAGATAATTCATTGCAGTTATGAAATAAGCTTAAATTAAATACTTGAAACAGTGTTGGTTAATTAGCAAATGCTACACTATCATTAATCTTAGCTTATTCATTTACTGATTAAGCAGAAGAAGACAAAACCATTCATTAGTAAGCTTATCAGAATTTCCGATTACCATTTTTCTCAAACAAGGTTGAACTTTCCATTAATAATTGAGTTGTCGGTAATTTTTTTATTCAACGGCAGCACTCAATTATTTAATACTTTTAAACTGAGTTAATTCACTCATCTCAGGGATTTTATATTAATTAAATTTCAAAGCAAAATTCTTATCGCTGAAACAGTAACTATAAAAAAGCAAATAAATGTTATTATCATTTTTCTTTCATTAATTAGAGGAATCTTTTTGAAAATTTTCAATTGATATCTTTGCAAAGTGTAAGTTTAAATCTATAGAATTTTAAATTCTAACAAGCTATTTATTGCATGTTTAGTGATGTTGAATTTATTGGTGAATTTCAAACAAAGTCTCATTACATTTGTTTTTTTTTTTTTGATACTCATTACATCATTCGTTCGCTGATTTTTTTATCTCTTTGATCGAAAGAGATGAAAGAGATATTTGCTTTTAGATAGAAATTGCAAGTTATATTAAAGAAAATTCATTCCGGGCACTTACTGTTCTGTTTCTAAATTTTAAACTGCTAAAGGCGTTTTCTGTGCATGAGAAGTCGAATTTGTAGATCATACAATTATGGAAATTAAATTGCTAAACAGGATAAAATGTCGCCTTCACTTTATTTCTTGGAATGTTTAAATTTTCTAGCCTTTGCTAGAATCTCCATCTTTTCTGAGAAATTTTGATTATTTTAGCAATGTGAAATTTAATTCTAAATATAAAGTTAAAAATAGTTTAGCTTTTTTTTTCAACGAACAGTTTCTATATCATTTCTACTTTTTTATGCTGTTTATAACCTTGTTCGTTATGTTCACGAATAGAGCCTTATTTAAAATTCTCTCTTTTTCCATAATATAATGTAAATGCTTAAAGCTATATTCTTGACATTGAAAGCTTTCATGAGATATTTATATTCTTTTTCGAAATTTAATCCGACTTTAAAATTTTGTTCATATAATATAATTTTATATTTGCATTAAAGTGAGATTTAACCATTGTGAAAAAAATCAGTTCCTTTTTACCGATTTTTCTTTTGATCTTTGCAAATATCTAAAGATGCTTAGAATATTATATTTGTTTACACGTTTATCAGTTTATCTACATTCAAGGTGCTTGTTGACAACTTTTTCTCCTAGTTTGCGGCAATTTGCAAATGAGACAATATTGGATTGTCTGTTCATTTAAATCATTCAAATGAAACATATTTTAATGTCATTAAATAATTTCAAGTAATTTCTACATTCAGTACTAGTAACTATTCCACAGATAATTTGAAGAAGTAAATTTCAGTTCTTAAATGCTTGAATTTCACGAGATGTAGAAATTTTCCTGATAGGGTTAATAAGAAATCAATCATTTTTATGACCTTTGAAAATGAAAGCGTAGAAAGTTCTTTTTCCGTTTTCGTAATGATATATGAAATATTGCAATGACGTCAGTTTGGTTTGTCAACTGAAATTAATAAGGCTTTTTTATGAGGAAGGAGTATATGGCAAGAATAGATATGATTGATGTACCAGCCTGTAAATGTGACCAAGCATAGCGATGCCTAATACTTCTGATTATTTAATTAATTTAAGAGACATTCATTCCTTTTCGAGATTTTTTTGCCAGACAGTAAAATGTCCAGTTGTGTTAAATTTTCATTGAAATGTCAATTTCATTTCCACTTTCATACTTTCTTACGAGATGCCAAGAATTTAGCAATTATTAATAGCAGTGTGCCTTAATGATAGATGAATTATGACAATGGCAGATTCATCATGAATTAGAACTTCTAAATAGATTACTTATGACATTTAATTGTTTCCCATTTTCACTTTCTCCTTTTCTCTTTTCTTCCCTACCACTTTCTTTCTTTTTTATGCTTGATCTATTCCTTTGCTATCCTTTTAATTTTTGAAGAAATCACAAAACTTGGTTTCGGCTGCCAGGTGAAATAATTGTTGTATAACATTCAATCAGGAAAGAAATGATGGAATATTGTGCTTAGTCGATTCAAAATTCTGGATTTAAATTTCATATTATGATAAATATTCTATAACAATACGTAATTAAATGCTTATCACTCATTCTAGTAAAACAGTCTTAGAAAGATTATTTGAAATGAGAACAATGACTATGCAAGAGCTTCTCAACAAATTAATAGTTTCACAAGTTATTCCCCAATGATTCAGGAAAAAAATAGGAAAATTGAATTTTGTGCAACAAATACAGCGAAAGAAAAATAAGCTATCTGATCAAGGACTAACAACACTTTTTGGAAGTTAATCTACTCATGATCTAATTTCGTTTAATCTAACCATCAGGGAATAACTTGTGAAATTATTACTTTTATTAAGAATCTTTTACATTTACTTTTCTCTTGTTTAAGTCCCTGTCTTGCAGTTCATGAGCGCAAGTTTAAATATGTATTTTCTGATGAGTAGACCGGAACAATAGATTTCCAGAAATAGAATCGATCCAAATTTTCGTATTTTATTGAGTATATATATATATTGGCATTACATACCTGACAGACGCTTGCAATTGAGCTTCCGGAAATAACTAGTTAGCCATCTGTTTCAAGTAATTATAAGGGATCATGAATTTTTGTTGGACTGCACGGAATTGTTTTCAGTCGTTGATAAAGCAGCAGTTGAAGGTCGATGTCAACTTGCAGTTGCAAGCAAACACCTCGTTATTAGAGTTAATAATTGTTGAGAATTTAATGAATTCAACAAACTACATTTGGTTGTTTGTGCACATACGTATGTATGCGTGTTTCGTGCGTGGAATCCTCTTTTGAAAATGCTGATTAACCATTAAAAGAAATTGTTAACAATGCATTTCTGATGCCTTTTTTATTGATTATTATTTCCATGAATATTTATGCTATTGAAGTTAGAAGTAATTGAAAAAGTGTTGAAATGAAGTTCAGTATTTCACTTTATGGAGCAATAAAAACATAAATGGAGTGTGTGACATATTACTGCATTTTGAAATAAAGCAATTTCAAAAATCTCGAATACAAAATTATCTGAGTAGTCATTCGATTCACTCAGAAATTGACAATAGATACTTTAAACAGTAGAAAAAAATATACTCCATGATGGCGTTTCAAACACTATGACTCTCTTATGTACATCACCATGGTTTTCTTATCACTTTCTGTTTTATTGATAAGAAATTTGTTAGACTTATAATTTTAGTCAACTACAACAATTGATATATTTTTGTATAGAAAAGATTTTAAAAAATGATAAAATATGATTTCTGTCATTTATCTGTGACTTTCAATCACAATGAAATTTGAAATTTGACATGTAAGAAGTGTTTTCGTGATATTTTGCAACGAAATATTTGCTAGAGCACAAAAATGTCTGATGGAAACAGAATCAAAAACTAAAGCATTTATGCTTGTGGTTTTTTCATATGACTAATTATACGAGTAAACTGAGATTTTCTGACTTCGATGCACAGTCTGCTCGATTTTGTTAGAAGCAATTGAGGAATTTGAATAAAGCTAAGATGAAGAAGAAATGGACATCAAAGATTCTATACACAGTTGAACGACAAGAGCTATAGATACAGATTTCAAATAATTTCAAATTTTGCAATCTGAGGATGAAAAAATGTCATCCTAGATTGAACGGAAACATCTTTTAGCATACAAAAGAAAGAATTCATGAAAACGTAGATAAATAATCCATAACGGAAGAATTGATTATCTATACTGAAACTAAAATTCATAATAAAACATCAAAGTCCTTCGAGAAATGTTACACTGAACGTATCAAACTGGAATTTTTTGTTGATAAATTATCTACAGTTGAAGAATTGATAAGCTATCATCGGATATGAGATGCCTAACATTGACAAACACAAGAATGTATGTTTTTGAAACTTCCACTTTGTAGATCGAATATACTGTCATCTTTTTTGAAAATAATATTCTCCAGTATTACTGAAATCATATTACAGAAATTTTATCGATTTTTGTAGGAATGGTTGAAAAGAGAAAATTACATCGCTGCTAGAAGTGTTGAGGAATTCAAGAGTTTGATTTAGGATATAACAACGATAATCATGATATAGTGATCATGATATGATCAGAAGTTTTAGTTGAATTCTCCATATATTAAGGAGATATATAACTAATGAAATTGAATTACTCTCGCAAAAACAGTCGTTGAAATGCTCGGGCAAAATTACTGAGAAACCTACCAACTAAAAAAATAAGTAAAATCTGATGAAAAGTTGTGAACGAATGCAGCGCTCAGTTCCATTTTCTCGTCCGACATAATGAATTAGCCAGCATGGTGTAATTTTTCTAAATGAAAATTGTAATGGAAAAAAGAATTGTTACAATTGGATAAAGAATAAAGATGAAATATAGAGAAGAAGGAAAATTAATTCACTGTATGCTTTGGACAATTTTCCCTTTCTCTTTCTCTCTCTCCCTTTCTCTTTCTCTCCCTCCTTCTCTCTCTTAAGTTCAAAGACTAATTTATCATGTTTCTATGTCACCTGAAAAACGCAATAAAAAAAAGAAAACGAAACAAAAGCTAAAGAAAGGAGCAGAAACAACGAAACTAGAAGTTTTCATATGTACGGAAGGGAACAAACTGTTCCTGCGTTACGTGAAAAATTGATTATTTTACGTGTTACGTGAAAGAGAAAAAGCACTTAGCGGACGTTGTGATTCTGTGCAAAAAATGGAAGATAAATGACACTTTTTAAGCAAATTTATCAATTTATTGTCAAATAAAACATTCGTCTCTTACAGAATTACACAGTGAAACTCGGCGATCAGAGCATTGGACGAAATTCTCTTCTATCATTTCAAAAAAACTAGTGGAATTTTGCCAATTGGCATGATACACACACACACACACACAGACAGACAGATACACACACACACACACACACACACACACACACACACACACACACACACACACACAGACAGACAGATACATACACACACAGACTTTCAAATGATGTCAAGTTGGGACATTTTCAGATGAAAACATTCAATTAAAATTAACAAAATTTCTTTTTTTATTAATAAATTCTAAAGTATCAGTCGACATTCCTTATGCAGTAATTAAGATATTTTGAATTTGCTAATTAACTAAATCATTTGATGTCTTTCTGCCGTGGGAAAATCAATTGAATTTTAAGCAATGAGTGGCATGCTTAGCTGAATTCGTTACGCTGAATGCATCTCAATTCCCACATGGTAAACATTCAGTCGAAGAAAGTAACTCAACCACAATCCTCCGACTTAGTTTACAATTTAAATTTAACAATAATAGTGAGTGGTCTAATGAACAAACCACGAAGATATAATTAAAGTTATTAACGATGCGTGTGGTATTGGTAGTTCAGTGGTTAGTACTGTGTGTGGGCGTTTTACTGAGCTGGGTTCAGTTCTCCTGTGCACCCTGTGTTGTTGACATGACACTTACCATATGAAGAAGACCTACTGCTTGAGATTTGTTGATGATGTCATCCTCAAATCAATGATCGCTAATTGTCATAGTTACACTGATGGGAACGGTTGTTTTCAGTCTAAATAAAATTCTTCACATAAAGTCGTTAACTTGGACTGTGTTTAATTTAGAATAGTTATTATTGAGAAGTAGTCATAAGATGGCTTGCAACCATGAGACACACAAGTATTAACCTATATCAACAATATAGACTTTAAGAACCAAATGAATGCGAGAGGAGAAGCTATATTATGGATTCTCGGCACCGAGAATTAAGTACAGGAAGGTGGGTTGGTTGAACGAAGGGTTTACGACCTTATAAACAGCAAAGTTTTAGTTTGGCTATCAGACTGGAAAATCTTCACAATGAAATTTGGAGTAATTTTGAACATAAACAATGTTCTTTGGTATAAATGATTGCTACAAATTGAAATAGTTCTGTATTTGTCTAAAATCTCCTTTAAAATTAAGACATTCTTTAGTTTTAGGGAATGACATAATTTTGTCTCCATCTGTTATTGCTTTGGGTTTTTCTCAACATTTATACATATCGGACATTGTGGAAATTTCTTGAAGTAATCAAAAATTATTCATTCTATAAGTTCACTTGAAAGAAGACTAACTCCTCCTATAAATATTTGAAATGATTTCATGCAAAATATACATAGTATTCTGCTTTTGTTAGTAAAAAATATTCAAATTGTCATTTCTATATGTTTGTGCATTTTTGAAAGTGTCTCATAAGGGAAAGAAATAATTTAGCCATATTTTCTGACTTTTCATATTTTTAAGGCATTTTGTTTTTCGTACTCACTTTTGATTACTAGAAAATTAAGGAATGATATTAATTATTCATAAATTTACCATTACTTATTGGCATTTAAAAAAAGAAAGAAATGTCAAAAAATGCTTCGAAGGAATAAAAATGAGCAATACAACAAGGATCATTCTAATTGAGCAATTCATTATGCTAAATGCTTTCAGAAAATAAAGAATATGAGAATATAAATACATTAATTCCATTCCATGATTATTTCCGACTTACTTTTTCCGAATATTGAGGAGTATTTGCTTTTTATTTATTGGATTTCTGTCGAGTAATTAAATTTAAAAGGCATAATCTAAGGTTTTATAGTCAGAGAAATGGTAAGGTCTTTTCTCTTTCTTTTTTTTTGTTGAATTCAACAGAAATATTAAACTTTTTCGTTGTGTTTTTACAACAGTTGGATGTTAATATTGGTTGTGAATGTTCCGCCATTAATCTGAAAAACATTAATGGCTTATTCATGTTTATTAATCTACTATTTTTTAGAGAAAAATAGTCGTAACCAAAAAAAGAAAAGAAAAATTTAGTTGCGAATTTTATTTTATATTATCCAGATTGTAATAAACAAATGTTTAGATCTTTTATTTCATTTAAATTTACAGAAGAGATCAGGACAACTTCTGTTTAATTCTTTCCTAATTTAATGATTAATCAAAAAGAAAAAAGAAGAAAAAAGATAATGAAGAAATCAGTTTGTGTGATATTGGTTGTTTTGATGTGTCCTTTTAAAGTTGAATAAAAATAAATTGAAAAAAATTGTTTAAAAGTAGTCCTTGCCATTTCAACGCCATTTCTTCTTTATTGTTACTGTAAATAGGAAAAAATTTTTTTGGGACAGTGCTTATTAAAAAATTAAATATCTGGAACGATTTGTTTCAATTTTCTTCTCAAGTTTTCTGGTCAAAATACTGTATAGTAATTCCGATTTTTAATTCGTAGCACTAACGTTCCATCTTTTCTTCGTGTGTCGATTTGCTATTGCGATTTAGTGAATTACCCGAAGCGAAAGCTATTCTTTTCGAAAAACCCATGGGAAAAGGGAAAATGAAGAAAGCTAAGCTTGTCATCCATTAAAGTTATGCAAATAAGTGTAAAATGCTTTGTCCATACAATGATAATTAGGATAATGACTTACTGCAATTAATGTAATTTATAAATTCCATCCTATCCAAATGTAATATAAATGGTAGAATGTAGCTCAAACAAATCAGAAATTCATTTTATTAAACGAACAATGATTCATATCACTAATGCAAACATTTGTTATTAAAATAAGTTCAGTAAAATCACCAAATTATTCTGATCAAAGATTTTGAGTTTATACATTCTTCATTGCTGCTAAAAACATAATAAGTAATAAAGATGGAAAGAACTGGTAAATGCTTTGTTGGAAATTAAAATGGTGCAATCAATGGGAGCAGATAATGCAAAAAATAAAATAAAATAAACAAATAAATAAGTAACAAACAAATTTGGTCTTTTTTCTGAATACTGGTTTTTATCAAGAACTAACATTTCATGGATGGAAGATATGCTTCCCTTATAGCTGTGTTATTCATTCCAGTCACTCTTCTTTCATCTTTCATATCACAATTTATCATTTTTGAAGTTCCGAATGAGCTAAAAAGCTCTCATTAAATCAATGAAAAATTGTGCAAAAAAGTGGAGAAAAATGGAAAAAAGATAATTGTATGGAAGGCGAATTAAATTTCAAATCTGAAAATGTCCCAAATATACAAGCAAATGAACAAACAAACAAATAAACAAACAGACACATACATATACATACACACAAATACACAAATAGACACACACATACACATTTCAGTCAGTACGCTCTCTGCTTTGCATAAAATATTTTGAATTGCGTTCCCAAATGTACTTCCATCAGATTTCATCTCCATGAAATGGAACGATACTTTGAGGGTCTTAGACCACTCACTATTATTGTTAAATTTAAATTGTAAACTAAGTCGGAGGATTGTGGTTGAGTTACTTTCTTCGACTGAATGTTTACCATGTGGGAATTGAGATGCATTCAGCGTAACGAATTCAGCTAAGCATGCCACTCATTGCTTAAAATTCAATTGATTTTCCCACGGCAGAAAGACATCAAATGATTTAGTTAATTAGCAAATTCAAAATATCTTAATTACTGCATAAGGAATGTCGACTGATACTTTAGAATTTATTAATAAAAAAAGAAATTTTGTTAATTTTAATTGAATGTTTTCATCTGAAAATGTCCCAACTTGACATCATTTGAAAGTCTGTGTGTGTATGTATCTGTCTGTCTGTGTGTGTGTGTGTGTGTGTGTGTGTGTATGTATCTGTCTGTCTGTGTGTGTGTGTGTGTGTGTGTATCATGCCAATTGGCAAAATTCCACTAGTTTTTTTGAAATGATAGAAGAGAATTTCGTCCAATGCTCTGATCGCCGAGTTTCACTGTGTAATTCTGTAAGAGACGAATGTTTTATTTGACAATAAATTGATAAATTTGCTTAAAAAGTGTCATTTATCTTCCATTTTTTGCACAGAATCACAACGTCCGCTAAGTGCTTTTTCTCTTTCACGTAACACGTAAAATAATCAATTTTTCACGTAACGCAAGAACAGTTTGTTCCCTTCCGTACATATGAAAACTTCTAGTTTCGTTGTTTCTGCTCCTTTCTTTAGCTTTTGTTTCGTTTTCTTTTTTTTATTGCGTTTTTCAGGTGACATAGAAACATGATAAATTAGTCTTTGAACTTAAGAGAGAGAAGGAGGGAGAGAAAGAGAAAGGGAGAGAGAGAAAGAGAAAGGGAAAATTGTCCAAAGCATACAGTGAATTAATTTTCCTTCTTCTCTATATTTCATCTTTATTCTTTATCCAATTGTAACAATTCTTTTTTCCATTACAATTTTCATTTAGAAAAATTACACCATGCTGGCTAATTCATTATGTCGGACGAGAAAATGGAACTGAGCGCTGCATTCGTTCACAACTTTTCATCAGATTTTACTTATTTTTTTAGTTGGTAGGTTTCTCAGTAATTTTGCCCGAGCATTTCAACGACTGTTTTTGCGAGAGTAATTCAATTTCATTAGTTATATATCTCCTTAATATATGGAGAATTCAACTAAAACTTCTGATCATATCATGACCATTATATCATGATAACTCATCAGAATCTTTGTGTCGTGATAATTCATCAGGACCCGATACAAACGTCATATATCATCTCCATCTGTGGGGATGATAATTGTCCCAGGGCATAATGATTCAAATGTTGACGAAATGAGAAATAAAGAAATTGTTTTATCTTTCAAATTCTCTTCATATAGCAAGTATATCACTCATTTCTTTCCACATTAGAGTTCAATTCCTGAAGTCGCACGGGGATTTCATTACACATTTCTCTCTTTCTCCTCATTCTACAACACTATAAACAGCAAAGCAAATGGATCAAAAATGATTAAATGGCTAATGCCATAAGGTGCTTCTTTGAGAAGTTGGGTTACTTTTTAAGCTAATTTTAAGGTAATACAGTGCATCAAATTAACTCCATAATATCAATAACAACCAGAGCATTAATAATTCCTTTTGATAACCTGTTTGATAATATAGATTAATTTTCGGTAGTGTAGATAATTGGTATATTATCATTTCCGCATATTCGACATTAAGATTAGCGGATAATTAGATGAATTTTTCGCTTAGATGGTTTCGAGAGAAAATGTGATATTTCTGACTAATTGCAGTCGCAAAAGTGATCGAGCAGAATGTGGGCAGAAGAATATTTGCTTTCAAACTTTTTATTTCACGGATTTTATAAGAGTTCACCTGTCTTGTATTTGGAGATGTGATATATTTATGGTTTGTTAGCACAACATTTAAGATATTTTGAGTCTGATAAGTCATTTACCTTTATTACATTGATGCTAAGACCTAAAATGCTTAGTATTTGCTGATGAAATGAAGATAGCTATAGCTGTGAAATGAAACAAATAGAACTAATTAAAAGGGCTAGTACAGAGTGCACAAAAACTTTTTCACAATTTTGCTACGCTAATAAGTTCTGAAATAATTGCATATCATTTTTTCAAAAGACCATTTTCAATGAAATTCGCTTAAAATTTATGGTCCTCTTTTCATTTCAATTAATTCATTAATAGCATTTACCTTAAATGGAAATTAAAAAAATTCTAAATGGAATAATTCTTGTGAATTTGCAACATTCTTGCATTGATATTAATGGATTTGCGACACTGTAAGCAATTTCCGTTATTTTTTAAAGTGTTGAAATCAAGAAAATCTAATGCTTTCCAGTCATTTTGACTAATGATAGCTTTTAATAGAATTGTTGATCTATCATTGCCTCATTCAACATTTCTCTTAGTAGTAAATATATTAATTCAAATTAGTAAGAAAGAATTCCGTACTTACCGGATACAGTTTTCTGTTTGAACTGTATGTCGTTATAACATATCATGTGAAACTCTACATAGTTGACATATTCATACAAATGTTTTATCTATTTATCCCGAAATGGAGGCATTGTCACCTCTTTGAATGACTGTGGCATACAATTTCTGGTTGACATATAATTAATGGACAGATTAAAATGATAAAGTAGCTAACGTTTTGATCCTTTCTCGGGGTATAATAAAGTGTTAATTGACAATTTTCTGATATTTAGTTCCGTTCCCTATGAGCTAAACGTTTGAAATAATTTTGCTGCTTTGATTATCTGTTAGTAACTTTACCAATCGTTTTAATGATGAATTCATTTGTAACATGAGACTGAAAATGCCAAAAATCCTAAATTTAATTATTTTAATATTAATGTCTTTATTAGTTCATCGTTTAAAAATAATTGGTAATCTTTTCTCAATAAAATATCTATCAACGAATGCATATGTACTGCGAATATTATCGATCAGGGATAATTAAATGATCATTTGATGGTAACAGGAAAAGAATTCCAAAAAGATATCTTAAATTAAAAAGCAAAAAATAAACAAAGAATGGAAAAGTTTACGCAGATCACGTAATCTATCCCTCATCAAGCAATTATTCAATAAGTAGAACTGCTATGTAGTGCACTGGCAATTACCAAATGCTGTTTATTTCCCTCTCATCCTTTTGTCCAATAACAACGATCGGGTCGAAACCAGTTCCACTAATTATGCAAGAAGAAAGTGGTTTTTCTTTTCTCCCTCTCCCTCTCTCTTTCTTTTTATTTCTTAACAAAGAAACGGGAAAAAAGGAGAAAGAGAGTGATTATCAAATACGGTTATAAGTGTTAAGAATTTTTCTCACTTTATGGAGACCAATTTTTACTCAATTTACCACACACAAATAATCATCCAATTATTACTACAAAAGATTATGGTCATTGAAGCTATGAAAATTTTGGAGAAACTATCAAATTTTTAAAATTTTAAACATCACAGTGCCAATGAAATTTGACATTTATCTTTTTATCGCAGAAGGATCGTGTTTTAGGCAAAAAATGAACTAAAACCGTTGAAGAGAATCGAAGATTTGAATGCTATAAAAATTATTCATTTAAAAGACACATATCAGTAATGAATCATCATAATACAAATTTGATAACTTCGGAAAATAGAGTAAATTTGATATCAATTTCTGGCTTTACAGTCAGACTTTGAAAAGTGCTTCTTTCAGAAAAAAAAAAAGAAAAACAAGAAGGCATAATTACTCATCTTTTACTAATTCAATCTTTGACATCGTTTGCGACTAAATAGCGAAGCAATTGCAGATATCTCTTAATATTTTTCAAAATAAAATGACCTATTTTTTCTTAATCCGAAAATAAAAGTGAAAAAAAGGATGAAGGCAGGATGCATTATTTAACATATATTTTATGCGATTTAGTTTTTCAGCAATCACGTCTGAAGCTTCTGGCCAGTAAACTTTTTCCGACAAAACTCAAATTTCTTATGTTTCTTAATATATAATTCCTAACCATATAATTTTGGAGCAGCTATTTTAATTGAATTTTGTTCCAGGCGAAACAAATTTGCAATCTTATCAAGTTTACTTATTATCAAATTATCGCATTCAAATTCATGAATTAAAAGCAAAGTGTGTAAAAAAGAAAAAAATTTGTGTCTTTTTTTGCAAATGTTTGAGGTAAGAAAAGAAGAATTTGTGAAGTGAATTTTAATTACGAAAAAACGGTTTGGAATCTTTTTATTTTGAAATGATAAGCTAACTTTGGTCTCTTTATTAGTGTCTTCCCTTGTTTCAGTAGCATTGACATCTGTCATCTGATATGCTCTTAATTAGCAAGAATGAATTCACATTGAAATGAATTTAACCGCCATATCATTGATTTCTCTTTTCAAAAAGCAATTAACAACCTTTTCATAGGGACTATTTCTTCTCTTTGATTGCAGCTCTCATTTTGCAATTAAATCTATTTGATAGCATTAAACTCTTAAATTAAATTTTAAAATACACTTTTCATTTCAAGTAGAATTTTTTACAAATGAAGATATCTACCGAAAATTTCTGCTAATTTATCTCATACAAAAAAATTTCCCATTGTGAAATTTTCGGCTTAATAAGAACGAAGTGAATTGCTGAAACTATTTTAACGTTGAACAAACACAACAAAAAAAAAGAGAGGGAAATAAAGCTAAAATAGTAAATTTGATATGCATGGAGAGATAGATGAGCGCCCTGTCACATTTACTTCATTCAAGGACGATTTTGTGATTTTCAGAAACTGTGATTTCATATCGAAATTGGTAACAAACCTAAAATACACTAGAAGGAGCCCATCTATGTTCTCTATGTATACAGTAAGTATAATTCTTCTACAATGAAGGAAGAAAAGTAATAAATTGCCTAAGAGATTACATCTCATTCATTTTTAATTTAAAGTTATTATATCAAACGACTCATCCAATCCTTATTATTTAATCTCTTAATTTTCATAAATTTAAAATTTTGCGAAATTTTTAATTAGCTAATGGATGAAACATTTTGAAGTGAATTTTTCAATTTCTTTTTTAGAATATATTATACTGATGTAATATAGTTGAGAAGTTGAAGTCGAGTAATACCGCTTTTTAATCTCGTTTTTCACTCAAGTTTAGCTAAAAAAATCCGATTTTAGATTTAAGAACTCGAGCTCCACAATCATTAAGCGTGATTGGTGACGTAAATCACGCACTGATCTTCTAGTGTTATTCGTAATACGGATTTATGAGCTATTTACCGAAGCACTTCTTTCAATTAGTATCACTGATTAGAAATGGCAAGAGGGCGCAAAAAATATGAATCGTTTGATTACATTTAATTATTTATTTTCACTTTGCCTTTTCGAATAATTTAAAGTTGTACACAGCAGTATCTTTCTTTTTTGAGAAAGGATAAGCTGAATCAGTTTTTTAGTGGTCACCATATAAAAAAAGTGAAAGCAAATCATTAAAGAATCTTTAGATCTCAATTTTGGAATTAACTTTTAAAATTCATCAACAATATGATTGTTATCAGCAAGCTTTTTATCAACAAAGCTTAATCGTGAAGCAGTTGTCTTTTGAATAACCAATTGTTTTTTATTTATTGTTTTGTTTTTATGAAAAAAAAAAAAAAAAAAAAAAAGACAAAGCCAATAAAAAGAGATTTTTGTCATAAAAGACAATTCTTAAACCAATTTGTTGGTTAGTATATATCAAAAATATTTCGAATAATACGTGATTATAATATTAGCTATCAAAAAACTAATAATTTTTGTTGTGAAATTTTGTTGCGTCAAAAGATCCTCCGAAGGTTCTGAAGTGTTCTACAATTAATGATGGAGATAACTGATACTGTATGATATTTGATTAGCTAAGACTATTAGAAATGTCATTCGTGCCACGTGGTACCACTATCATATATGCTGTTTTTTCGATGTCCTTAAAGTTGTCATCAACATCGTCAATGTCACCGTTCCACTTTTCCTTCTTTCCATTTGTTTTTTTTACCATTTATTGCCATGTAGTAATTCGTTTTTGTATTTTCATGACCATAAATTTTCCGCAACCTAATCACCTAATTAACCCCTACCCTTTTGCACAACAAATCTTTGATGACAGGTAAGCAGAAAATGTGAGCAAAAAATAAAATTGAATACAGAATTGAGCCTTATAGAAAGATCGAATGGAAATTGATATTTTATAACTAGGCCATCAAGGCATTTACTGCTTTTGTTAATACCTGTGCTCTCTGTATGTTGATATCAATCCTATTGTTCTCTTGGAAGAAACGGTTTTGTTTTGTAAATAGTGGAAATAACAAAGTTATCGTGGGAGATGAGGACCAATTTGAATCCTTCATAATCTGACCCCTATCATAAAAGTCATTACTTGTTATCACTATTATTACTTGCTGGTGGCACCTAAAGAAAAACGATTGAATTTTACATCGGAAATATTTTATGAGACAATAATATTCTCGATATGTGAAAGGAACGAGACAGGGAAGAATAAAAGGAATAAAATATGGGAGAAAATGTGTGTATACGATCGAATAAGAGAAAGAGAGGAAGGGAGAGGGAATAATGTATAAAAATAAAATATGTCTTAAATTGTGACACATTTTAAAGAGTATCATTGACTATTTTGATGAGTATCATTCTGTAATACAACACAGAATCATAGATCTTTGAGAGAGAATGAAGAAGAGAGAGAAGATTAGTCATAAAATTTTTAATAGCTGAATGTCTTTTGTGTCTCCGCTTGGATATTATCATTTCATTTCATGTACTTGCGTATCAGTGTTTTGATATGACCAAATAAATCTTTCATGCATCCAAGAATTGCCCCCAGTAATCCTCCTTTTACTACAGTGACCTATTCCCTTACTGCTACCGGTCAACTGTCACATACATGTCCATATCGACATACATATTGTTATTTTTTCTTGCTTGATTCCTGTTGAATTTATAAAAAAATTGATTTTGTAGTTTTCTTTCGAAATAAAGCTTTAAAAAATGGGTTTCGAAGAAATCACAGCTGTATGAATGTGATGAGAATAAATGAATGATTACGTTGTTTCATGAAAGACTAAGTCAGACAGAAGCGGAATTTAGAGAGAATGGTGATTCATGAATCAGAATATACATCTATTTGATCATTCTTTCTTTGAAACTCAAAATAGTTTTTAAATCTTCGGTTGATTTACCGCTGTTAATCAATTTAATGGATTAGAGATGTAAAAAAGAACTTTTCTTCATCTATATAGTCCTCATAAAGAAACCTATTAATGACAGATTTTTCCAAACAGCACTCGCAAATTTTAAAACTGAATTGAACTAGCTCTAACGAGTACTTTAACATACTTTGTTGATTAGTAACTTATTAATTCTCCAAGTAATATTATTATTGAATGGATGTAATCATAAAAGTGCTGCTACTCAATCTGTAAGAATGCGAAAAATTTTTAATTAACCCTTTAGGATTTATTTATATAAAAGAACTTCTACTCTTGTTGATGCATATCTTCCTCATAAATCATTTATTATAGCGCTCGAAAAAAAAATGAGGAAAAAATTTATTGTTTAAAAAATGAAACAAAATTTGTAACACAAAATATTTAAATCGAAAAGAGACAAAGAATATGATTTTGTAAAAGAATTCAGGAATAAATTCACGAAAATTCTTTGTTCTCATTTTTAAAAGTGACTTTTTTTTTGTTTTTTGTTTTTCTTTGAAATTATCCGAGAACAATTTTTATTAAAGCATTTGTCCTTTGGTAATTCATTTGACGCACTAAATATTGTCATAAGTACACTTGAAAATCACTATTTCAGTTTCGTAATTTTTCACAAAGATTCCACGAAGTTAAGAGTGCATAGGTAGATTGGTTAATGATGCACAACTGTTGCTATCATCTACAGAAATGATTGTTTTAGGGTTCAAAATCTATCCGATAATTTTGCAAATGAAATCACATTTGAAAAATTTGACATGTTATTATACAAATAGTATTTGGCATGTTTTTAATTATCTCTAAAACAAATTAAATGAAAACTATGTATTCTTCCTTATTTCTGGGATTCCTTGATTCCATTTTCTATGATTGATGAGAATGGCCGTGAGAATACGTGTTTAGTTGATTAAAGCAAGCATCTTACGCAATTAATTTACAAAATATTAAAGCCGCATGTGAGATTCACCTCCATGTATGAAAGTTTCATGCTACATCACTTAATGACTGCTGGAAAACTTACTCACTTCAAAACGAATTTAGAAAAGATCTGAAATCTGAATCATCCTCACATTTTAAAAAATACGTGAAATATTGTGAAGAGAATATGCTGCCTTTTTAAATATATGAGAACTTAAAGTGAGAACAAGTTAAAATCAAATTTTAATTGATTTTCTCATATGATTTTTTGTCTTCTTTGGATCATATGTTTGCGATTATTCTTTGTGTGGCTTATGGCTGTCAATTGTTAGAGCTAATCAGTCTTGCTTATCATCAAATTATGAAATAAATAAATTTTTATAAATTTCTATGAAACAAATTCTACCATCCCATATCTAATTCTTCCACCAAATTATTATAACTTTCACAATAATATATATTTTTTTGTGCTACAAAGTTGAAAAAGTTTATTGTTTCTACTTCCTTAATGAATATCAATTTTCACCCTGTTTTCTCTATAGTTACTAACAATATATATATTTGGATGGTAGCAATAAGGAACAGAACTTTCCTGAAACTTACATTTTTTTTTTTTTATAGTATGCTATTTTGTTAACAGAACAGGAATTATTAAGTATAATCGGATGAAATTTGCATATACACATCAGTAGTAGGAAAAAGTTATGATAACTGATACTATAAGATTAAATTTTATCTTTGTGTAGTTCATCTGAAATATTACTTCAATGAAATATCGAAAAGGTAAAAGTTTGACAATTGCAATTTTAACAGAAGAAAAGTGTTATTATATCTTATTGAATGGAGTGGTATGGGACAGGAAAAAACAGAATCCATCATTTTGAAGAAACATCGGTATTGCGGTAATCAAGAAAATGTTATCAACGTGATCTTTCCAAACAATTTGTCTCGCATTTTTAGTAATTGATACTAAGTTTGAAAATGAAAGTTTCCTACTAAAAAAATCTAACAATAACCATTCTCAAGTAAATTATTTCGAAAAAAATTTTAATAACTAAGTAGATCCAAATGTTTTTGGTTATTTTGTAATGATCGACTTTCTGAAAAATTGCCCGAAATACTATTTCATTTAAAAAATAGATAAGTACGATTAATTTTATTCTTCTTTTTTTTGATTTTTTTTGTAAACATAACTTGCAGTTTTTCCTCCCTTCATTCCTTCATTCATCCAATTCATTCATTCAATTCATTCATTCATTCTCTCATTCAAATCCAACTACCCAAAATCTTACTCATCAAAAAGGAAAAAAAATTCTTTGGAACCTTAGCTATAGTGTAGCATTCTCTTCGCTCTTTTTTCAATTACCCAAACGACAAATATTTTTGGTCTTTTTTAGTTCTATCCGTTTGCAACAATAATTCAGGCATTCCAACTTATATTTTAGTCGCTGTTTCATCTTTTTGCTTTCCGAAAGGAAATCTGGTTTATGATTTTAGTCCATTTCTTACAGTTGCCCTTAGCACGGGTAGGCTTTTTCTTTTATCAATAATTTGATGAGTCGAAGCAAAGAATTTCACTCAAAATTCACTGCTTTTATTTTTACTTATTTCAATTTTTGGGTAATGCAAAATTACTTTTTTATGAAATTTTGAATAAAATTAAAGGGAAATATTTCTAAACATAAATATTTATGTAAATCTAGGCAGTAAATTGTAGTTTTACATATTTATTTATTGTTTACTTTATATTTAATCATAGTTATTATTATGATATACTTAAACCTGAAATGACTTGGAGCTAAAAATAAAAAATCTTCGATTCAATTCTAGTCACTAACTGGAAATTATTTCATGATTTAATGAGTGGGAATAGATTAGTATTCATATATGCGAAGCTATCATATACGCGAAGTTTGATGATTACTTTTCATGAGCAGTAAAATGACGAAAAATTAAAAGAGAAATTTAGCGAGGCTCTCGCAAAATACAAATGACATATGATTTATAGTATTTAAATGTAAATCATATATTTTGAAATACCTGTAAACAACTAGTGTCACCCATTTCTATCGCAAAAAGGTAATGTTGTCATAAGTGATAAGTAGTGTTATTATGTCCTTTCCGATTTATAACTCAGAAAAAAAAGCCATTCAACTTGCAGAGTACCACTAATCTATGGTGTTCATCTAATCCCTATCTGATATACATCACTTATTTAACTTCTGCTATTTACATAATTTGTAATAATTTCTTAACCTGTATGATAATACTTGACCATAATTCCTATCAATGACAATCTGCGTTAACTTTTAGCTAAATTATCTGCGAAATTTCAAGATTATTTCTATAGGAAGCACATCATAGTTTTCATGTAATAGATGAAGAAATAGTAAATGTGCACTCTTCTGATTATCATACTGTGAAAGATTAAGGTGGTGATGAATTGAGGGTAGTTACAGGTAGATAAATTGAGGGTTGCTGCGAATGGGTAAGGTAAGTGGAGCATTCCTGTTCACTTATTTCTGTGTTATGTGTGCAAAATGTGACGAAGTTGTGTCTACCATTGTGCTCATATTATATGTTCATTCATATACGAATAATTTTCTTGAATTTTTGAAATGCAAACCATAAATTGTTCACTTGCATAGTGTTTCACTATATATAAGATAGTTCTGTTCTTGGATCACATTTGAGGGATATTGGAAAAACTAACAATTACAATGATGGAGTAAAATATTAAAGAAATGAGGTCCTCTCCTCTTTTTATCCCACGAAATTTTTTATTTCTTCGTTCTTTTAAGAAGGAGAAGTTAGTAATTGAGCTGGTTGTTTATACCCTTTTTCTCTTTTCTTGAGAAATGAGTGGAGCAATTTAGTGATTGTCACTTGTCACTCAAATTGTACTTCAATCTTTGCTACTGCGATGAACAACCAAGTCGCCCAACCTTCAATTCACTATTTTCTCAACTAAACTTCACCACTCAATTCTAAACTCATTCGGTTGCATACAATTTATTTTGAGCCTTTTCAATATTGCAAATTTCTCCCTCCTTTGCAACATCTGAACAATAAATCTAATTGCAATACGAAAAATGCAAAACTGCATGCAAAAATTTAAACAAGCGAAGATATTATTGTATATTGGCTATAGTTCCAGTTAGCCATAGCTCATTTCCATTTTAAGCAGAATCATTTCGTAATTGATTCTAAATAGAGTTAACACCAAAGTCAAATTTTCAGCTACGATTTTAAAAAATCCAGCTGAAACTTTTCAACAAAATGTTTTTTCCAACAGTGAAGTAAATGTCCAAAGGCGTGTAATATTCAAATGCATATATTTGCGACTAATATCTCTAATGATAGATAGTTTAGTGCTATTAATAGTGCCTATTTTTTGATGAAAAATTTGAAGATGAAGTATTTATCATTGGTTAATTATAGTCTGTTGCCTATCTCTCAAGGACAAACAATTCATGAAATCACTGCTAAAATTTATAAATAATGAAATTTTCAAACAATGAAGCTTTAAACAAGAGTTATTCGTTTTATTGTTGCTTCAAATGCCATCTGTGGGCGCAATTTTAACAAAAAAGCATTATACTATTAAACGCATTCTTTTCCTTTGTTTCGAATTTTGATATGTAGCGGAAAATTTGACATAGCTTTCATGTAATGAGCAGGTGCTATAACAAATCTCGGTATAATTTAGCATTGCTTTCTCTTTTTTCGAAATATCAATTCAACTTGTATCATTCTGTTCTTTCAATGAATCCATCTCATTTGTTTTGATACAGTCATATGACATCTTTCGAATTTTTTTCATTCATAGTTATCTATCTATTTATTAAGATATAAAATATTGCTTTCTCGATTTTGCAATTTTTCTTTAAAATCACTTTCTTCTCTCTTGTATAACTTGAAATAACATATTGTTATTATCATTGTGACTTATCATACTATAAAAATTAAGTTATAAAGAATATAAATTTAATTTAAGTCAAAAAGGTCATATTCATCAAAGTATAGGGGAAATCTTTTTCAATTATCCAAATATGGAATTTTTTTTTTTTTTAATATGCATAAGAGTATTTTCATGATTACTTATCTTGTTAATTACATTTTTGTAGTTCACACTGGTTAATACTTTCTGTCGTTTTAACTAACGTAAGTATACAACAACTAAGACGCTTTATTATGTAAGAAGAATTTTCAATATATTAAAAATGACATGACAACTGTTACCTTTCCCATCCAACGTGCTTGATGTTTATTACAGGTATATTCAAGTGTATTTGTATTTCTCCACATATATAATTGAAACATTTCAATAGTGATTCACGTAGACGATATTGTTGATATTTAGTTTTATAGGAATACGTATGTTTTTACGCATCTGTCACCACAGCGCTAAGTATATAACACACTGCTAAATGTTCTATTCATAAATATCCTCAGTGAAGTTCCTCACTAATTTCTAATTTAAATCGTGCTAATTTTTGCAAAAGCTAAATTAATTTTCTTAATTTAAATTAAACCCTGTGCTAGTCATTAAAAAAGTTTCAACAAATGTCGCAAATAATATATGTTCATAATTCTACAGCAATATATGTATATGAGTGAATTCAATGCATGAAGTATCTTTTGTTCTTTCATATCGCTGTACACGTTAAACACACGTGGAATATTGTTACTTGATAAGTCTTTTCTAATCTTTCCTTTATTAAATTTGTGAATCACAAAGAAAAAGTGTACATTTGATTTTTCAGCGTTGAAATTTTGACGCGAAAAAACGAAATGATAATGAAATATATACTACATTAAGCATTGTGTACGTCTTCAGTATCAGGTAAGCACTGTGACACTTCGTACGTCAAACTACAATCAAATTCGAGGCATATATCTTGGAATATCTATACTATATCCTACGTATTTATAAATCCTTAAATTATGAATGAAAATTTGGCAGCATATAACAACAGATTACTTCAAGCTTTCACTACTATTATTTTAATACCATAAAAATTGTTCGTTCCCTTGGCTTTGTCTGAAATTAGAAGTTTGTCAGTAAAATCTTTTTTTGTTTCAAAAAATGAATAAAATATGAGTTTGAATTCTAAAGAATTTAATTAATTGTCATCAAAAAAATATCTCTTTCTCGCTGCAAAACACACTTAAGAAGCAGTTACAACGCAAGGAGCATCATTATTGCAACTTAAATATTTGAACTTTAAAAATTTCTAGGTTTTTAAAAATTATATCTTTTTAAAGCCTTTTTAAAAAATTATGCCTTTTTAACTGATAGCGGCGGTATTGGCATTAAAACGCACGCAGTATGTTGCAGAGGAAATACTGTACAGTATACTACCATTCTTCCTCTTCCTCTTCTTTCATCACTTCACTTTCATAAACAAACCCACCACCATTTCATGTATCCTTGGCATATGTTCAAAATGTGAAATAAATGTATTTGGGTGGGTGATAGATGGGTAATGAACGAATAAGCGATTATGTTCTCCGCCTCATGCGGTTTTGCACTCTGCAAACAGCGTTGCTTTTTAGTAAACTTTTCATAAAAATTTAAAAAAGAGAAAGTTTTTTTTTCCCTCTGAACTTATGACAAAACTGGTTTGTACTTTTGAACGGGAAAGAATGGAAAGAAATATATGTCTCTTCCTGTCTTTTACATTAATTTATCTCTTCCATCCTTTATCTGTAACAGAAACTAAAACCTTTTAAAATAATCAACCTGAAATTAGCGGAAGATAATCTGGAACATATATATATATATGTCTGTAAGTTCCATTTTAATGATAGGATAAATGTATTATTAGAAATCCAAACGTCCTTCATGTCATCGACAGATGTCCTCATGTTTTGAACTTCGTAAACACCATTAAATATTACTAAATTCAAGGGAAAAAAAGAAAATGAAAATTTATTTTCATAGTAGCTCACTTTTATCAAATCATTAAAACTGACATGTCCCACTTTATTTTTGGTCTCACAGTTCATTATTTTTATATTAAATTTTTTAACTTTATTAAAAATTATGATTCTAAGTTTGAATCCATGAAATCAATTAAATTACTTTACATTCATCAATTCTTTTTTCTAGCTAAAATACTGACAAAAAACAAAAAATGACTTTTCAATTTCTAAATTTTGTTTTAAAGCAACTCATCGATTCTTTTTTTCGGAATATCGGAAATATTTACCACTGAATTTTTTAGTTTTAAATTTCGGCTCACACATATTAGAAGGAAGCACAATGTGTACATTGTCGATTACTATTTCCTTTCTTTCTATTCGGTGGAAGTGGAATAAATCGAAGGTACTGCAGACTACTACAGGTTTGTTTGTGTATAGCTGATGATGCATTCGTAAGCTAGTCGAATTGTCACCGAATTCCAGTCTACCTGTCACTTTTCCGCCTATTGGTAACGATGATAGTGTTGATTTATTCCCAGATATAAAAAATAAATAAATAAACGATAATAATTTTTTTTTTTCTTTTATTAACTAGTCGTGTTTTTATTAGAAAAAATTTAAGCTTTCTATTAACTCCTTTAATCATTCTTCAAACGAGGTTCAAATTTGATTCTTTTTTTTTTCTTAAATTAACAACATAAGCCCAGTCAATGATTTTTTTTCTTCGCATCTGAAAAGTTTTTCAATTCAAAGGTGTTGACAACTTTGGTGAGGAAAGTTTCATATTTTTCAGAAAATCTTTCTCTTATTTTAATGTTTCGTTGCAGAGTTGAAGGGAGAATCACAGAGGTCAACTTTATCATACTTAGATGAATTTTAATTCTTTTAATTTAATTTTAATTTCAATTTTAAAGATTATTTAAAGGCACAGCATGATTTTTTTTGATAATACCTAAACGTATGAGTTACTAACTATATTAAATCTATTTCACGGTTTTTGCTTTTAAAATTAATTAAGTTAAAACGAAATCAGATCAAAGTGGATGATGAATTTCACAAGAGTCTAATTTTGAAATTTCACTTTTTGATTCCACTTTATCTATCATTTTTTAAAATTTTGCAATTACAAGCGCTTCTGTTCAGTTGACTGATACAGTGGTTTTCTTGCTCTGGGAGTGAATCACGGTAATTAGGATACTTTAGCATTAGAGGACTGATTGCAGTGAATGTATTAAGTATATTTCTGTTTTTAATTATATACCACTCGTTATCATCGATATGATTCGATCATCAAAAGTAACATTAATAATTTGTTTAGCAATTAAAAACAAAATAGTACTGATTGAATTTTGCTTAATTAAGCTGTTTTAGCATAATGTTCTACAATTTTCATTCTTTTTCGCTCGAAATGCTGAATAAATCCCAAAAATTTAGGGTGATCTTGTAATAATGACGAGGGAATCGAAATATCAATTAAAACGAGCTGTGCTCTTCTTTTGCCTTTTCCATTTAATTGGCACAAATCGAAAGCTATTCATTTAGAATTCTATTCAAACCTATAAAAAATGATTTTTGATGTCGATGATGGTAATAACACCTGGAGAATCATCAACTAATATGAATACATCTGATCTATATCTATCTATCTATCTATCTATCTATCTATCTATCTATCTGATCTATCTGATCTATCTGATCTATCTGATCTATCTGATCTATCTGATCTATCTGATCTATCTGATCTATCTGATCTATCAGATCTATCTGATCTATCAGATCTATCAGATCTATCTGATCTATCTGATCTATCTGATCTATCTGATCTATCTGATCTATCTGATCTATCTGATCTATCTGATCTATCTGATCTATCTGATCTATCTGATCTATCTGATCTATCTGATCTATCTGATCTATCAGATCTATCAGATCTATCTGATCTATCAGATCTATCTGATCTAACTGATCTAACTGATCTAACTGATCTAACTGATCTATCTGATCTATTTGATCTATTTGATCTATCTGATCTATCCATAATAATCATAAATTGTTGTTTTCATTCGGTGATGTCTCTTCTTCCATTGATGCTATCCATAAGCTCTTCTGCCATTTCATTTTTCCCATTCGGTATCCACACCTTTAATTTCTTATTCATCAGGTGTGTCCTTCCTTGTACATCATTGCACCAAATATAATGCAATCGTATACAAACACAATTATTGCAAACTTTTTGATCCATTCACAATTCGGTATACATGAATACACTTTTTTTCGACAAATGAAAAAATATTCGGTTTTTTTCTCTTTTTTTTTGTAAAGCTTAGCAGGAAATAAAGTGCTTTCAATATATATTTTACATATATTACCATATTTTGCTGTAAAAATAATTTCTCGTCGTTTTTTTTCGTTCGAAATGGCTTAAAGTAATAAAATCCCAATATACATAAATATTACTTAGAGAAGAAATGAGCAATGTGTTTGGTTAGAACTAATAAGATGTATTAATTTATTCCTATTACTACAATCACCATGACAACTTATTTCATTCACTGTAGAGAGCATTTTTCTAAAACTTGCAAAACTGAAATGCGTTTACTAAAATTTATTCGAACAGGAATATTACAATTGGAAAATTAAATTTTCTGAGTCTAATGATAATAGAAGGGCAGTAAATAACCTTCTTCAAAAAAACTGAAATACTAAATTAGGGCTAGAAAACAACAAATCAACAAACAAACAGCTTTCCTGTCAGTTGTCCTGAAATTATTTCTTTCCTTTCCCCATCATCTCATTTCTAAAGTTCATTAAATGAATCACGGAAAATACTTCCTTTCACTGACAAAAGCATTGAAAAAAAAAGAAAGAAAAAACTCGTTTTTATAATTTTAGAAGAGAGAAAGATTTCACGAGACGTTTATTATCCTCTAGCTGTCCGGTTGATATTTTAAAGTTTTGTTACCGATGGAAATTCAAATTAAGTTGAAAAATATGTCAGTGGAAAATTCACACACTTCTGACACCAAATGACTTAGACATATAAATACACTAATTTGAAACGGTCATTGTCATTTGCAGATGCTGTGAGGGTGACATACGTCTCTCTTTCTGTTATTTATAAATTGATTCTACCTGTCATTAAAATTTCATAAGCCATTTTTTTGGAAACTGTTACAAGTAATATATGTGCTTGATTTCTATAAAAAAGTTTTTTCCAAGCACAGACTATGATTGTTATCTGAGCATTGGTTTTCAAAAAATTTTTTTTGAAAAAAATCTATAGCTGTGCTGATACACTTTAGCACTTCAAAAATATCAAAAACAGTACCTTTTATGATCTTGGCAATTCCCAAAAAAAAGAATGAAGGTTGAATAATTTTTTTTCTAAAAAAAAGGTAAAAATTCTGTTCTTTTTTTTTTGGGGGGGGGGTGGGAAATTTTTTTTTTTTTACATATCCATCGATGTTTAAAAAGCAAAAATTTAGAAATAATTTTTAGAGATTAATAATATAACCGAATGTTGAACCGATATATATATATATTTATTTATTTTAGATCTTATTTTAGATATAAAATCAGTTGCAATCATATGAAAAGTTGGGTTTTTTTTTTTTTTTTTTCAATTATCGTTATTGCATCTTTTCATCGCTTTATTACATCTTTTTTCCACTTTTTTCCTTTTTTCCATGAAGAAAAAGGATGGAAAAATCAAACTTCTAAATGATTTCTTTGTTAGGATTTGATTATTTGTTGTCCAATATTAAATACTTTCAACTCTTTAGCAACTCATTTTGCCATTCTTTGCTTTTTTCTCACTTAAAATTAGCATTGCTTTGGAAGAATTATTACAGCTAGAAAAAAAAAATTTTTAAGAAAAATTTTAAAAGAAAAAAAAAAATTTTTTTTCTCAAATATGAAATTTTTCTCAAATATCTCAAATATCAAATATATTTCTCAAATATGAATTTATCTTCCAAAAACCGATCGATCTTCACAAATGTGAAAATTTTACAATTAAAGATAATCTGAATTTACTGTAAACAGGCAAATCAAATGAAGTAGATCAATTCGATGACAGATATCTGATTTCTTCCTAATAACAGAAATGCCTACTGTTTGAAAAGACTTACATACATATACGAATAGGGTCAATAAATCTATAGACTTTATATATTTAACAACCTATAAAAGAAGGAAAGTTCGCTAGGAGTATATTTCTTGAAGAGTATATCATCGAAGTGTCAACAGTATCGCTACCTTTCCACTCTGCACAATAGCTAACAATAGGTTGTTGTTGGATCCGTATTGTTACTTATTGTTTGTATTGCTTTATTTACTTTTGTTTCAGTCTCTCGGACAAAGAATCTGTAATATCATCCATCCATCGTATTCCACGGTACTAACAATGATCTATACAACAATTTTGGTAGCACAATTATTTTTTGTTAAAAATCAATCTTATTACAGTAATTTTTGTGAAAAGATTTCTATAGGTATCCTTTATATACATATATTTTTTTCATGTTTATATTCATATTTGTACGTAAGAATTGAGTCTGCTTCTAAATTCATCTGAAATTTAATTAGTAAATTTACTTGTAGATCTTACAGAAAATTAGAGTGGATATATTACAATATCGAGTTTTCTACATTGTACCACTGAAATTTCTGGTTATTACATTTTAATAATAGTAGAATGATAAGCAAATTTATGAAAAAGCCATATTAGTTCGTATCAAGCCAATTGGCGATAAAAAAATCGGATAGTCATGAAGTGTAGTGCGATAAAACTACTTAAAATCTTATTAAATGCAATTTAACAAATTCAAATTCACTTGAATTTGAAATGATATGCAGATTGTTGTTGTCCAAATAGAACACATGGATTTGATTCACGTAACATATGTGAAAAGAGGTAGTAAATATTTTATCAGTAAAAGATAATTTGTTATGAATAAATAAAGTGTTGGGAGAAAGAGGAGAGATGAAAAGAAGGAAATTAAACTTTTTTCGAGAAAAAGAAGAAAAAGGACAGAAAAATATTTGACTGCAATGTCGTGCTTTCTATGACTATTCACAAAGTTTAAAAAAATAATGAAACTTTTTTGAATTTAATCAAAAATAAAAAATAAAATATTGGCCCTATTCCACATTTGCCATTTTAGTGGCATATTGTACAATGATACTATTTCACAAAAAAAAAAAAAAAAATGGCTAAGTAACAATTTTTCTTTAGCACTGTTTAGATGAATCATCATGTTTAGGAGAGAGAGAGGAAGGAAGAGAAGATTTAAAAGAGAAAGGGAAAAGGTTCAAAACAGAAGGGAGATTGCTTGCTTCTCTTCTTTTCACTTAGCATGCAAAGGAGCGGAAAAGTATCGAGTAACATTTCCCCTTCTCTTCAACTTCCATACAATTTGTCCACCAACAAACTCTTCCGCTCATTCACCCCATGCACTAAAAACAATAGCACTTTTTGAGCAGTGCATTATATTCCATTATAAATTGTTCACGAAATTTCAAGCATTATATTTGGATAGCACTATTTAAAATGATTCCATATAGTTGAAATCTCTTTCTCTCAGTGTTTTTTTCTGTCTCTGTTTCCTTTTCGATATTGTTACGAGATGGAATTTATTCAAGACATAAAAAGCAGATGAAAATGAAAGTAAGAGCTGAGCACATCGCGACGTCTTAGTTAGTTGACTCCAAATGAACCGTGTCAATTTCGATTACCTGTGAAATGATCCGTTATGAGTAGGTAATATTTGTTGTCATATACCTATAGCGGTCGGTTTATCTGTTCGTCCATTTTCAAACTACTGAATGGCTAAAAAGATTGATCCTAATCTGAGGGTATATTTATGATAAGACATGATATCTGTCTCATCATCTCTCATTTAAATGATGATAGATGTGATGGTTATTGTTACGGTTGATTAACAATTAATTACGGTTGATTAGCATCAATGGTTTTTCATTAGGCGGCAAATAGATATAATCTGAATTGGCATTTTAATCTAATCGGTAAGGGAAGTATTCTGTTCAAAAATAAATAGCCATTATCTTCAAAGTAATACTGACACTTAGCATTAAGTGATTTACAATATAGGGAGACATCAATAGTAAAGCTTATATTTTGGACCTAAATGTAATTACATGAAAGATTAGCTTCAGTATTATAACTTGGCTTTTTAATGTAAAGAATTATTTTTCCTGGACAGAATCATTCCTAGGCAGGTATTCCTACTTACATCAGAGCAAATTAGTCTAGAAAATAACTTGGGTGCTACCAAGTGTCTTTGAAAATTGAACTGTTACATAAATTATTATTTCATTTATTAGATTGCAATCGTCAGAATAGTTCCTGGTTTGATTCGAACTAAAAACCCTTCAAGTTTGAATTGAAACTTAATTATTATTTAATGTTTTTGAAATAATGCTGCGAAAAATTAGATTTTAAAACTTAATTCTAAACAAGTGATGACATGAAACATATAAATGATGAATCGTGAAATTGGTGGCGATATTGTTACTGGAGATATTGGTATGATTAAGTAGGTGCCCATCATTTAGAAACTTCTAAATACGGGTAGATAAATCATCTCACGACTGAATTATTGCCATAACTATAAAAGAAAAGATGAAATTTTCAGGATCCTTTCGAAATATCCGTCCTTGTTACTATAAAATTGAATGGCTGCGCAGTAATCATAATCTCAGCAAATTAACTACCGTCAAAAATTCCTCTTATTTTAACCTTACTATTTTCAAAAGTTTCCTTTACTTTTTTTGTTTTAAATTCATCGTAATTGAAACAACACACGGTTGAATTTGAATAAAATATTTCAATGTGACAAGCATTGTTTCAGATATCACTATTATATTATTATACATTCTGCATGAATTCTTCAAACACTATTACTCCTTTTTCCTGATCATCGTTTACATTGTACAATTATCTTTGTCTACCTTTCTCTCTCTTATTTGTCTCTTCTTTTCTTTCATTGCCAAAGATGAAATCTTGTTGTGATATTAAGAAAAGATTAATAGGTACCTGTCAATCTATCACTATATGATATTTAAACCAATAACTCAACAATTTCCTATCTTTTTCTCTTCCAATTTATTCACTTCTTCCACTTCTCTTTGTCCTTCCAATGTAGTCTGCTGACTTACTTACTTACTGATATGCATGTATCAGTTGAAATGCATGCTAATCAGATGATAACGTTTCTATCCTTTCGCTGCTCGCTCCTACATACTTCACACTTCCCACCTGTGCTGCTTACCCATGTATCTGTGTCACTGATCCAATAAATGCTGGATTTGAACTTTCTTCCATCAATTTTCCATACCATTCAATCTTAATATGTATATGTGTATGAGTGTATGCATGCATGTTGAGTGTATGTATCTATGTACATGTGTATGTATGTGTATGTGTGTGTATGTATGTGATGTGATAACACCTATGTATGTATAAATGACATAGCAGCGTACGACACTTTTAATACAAAAAATAAACATACTGAATTAGCGATCCGTTTCAATCAAATTGGGCACATTATTAGTAATCGACTAAAAATAGTTTATTTCCTTGTTCTCTTTACATTCCAAATGTTTTCAATGCTTTATGATCAAATGCACTACTGCATGTAGCATTGCAATGTTTGCTTGCAGACGTGCTGCTTCATGGTGAAAGTCTTCCAGCACTTGCTAGCAAATGATAATTCTTCTCTCACTATTCCTAATTTGTGATACATTTTCCTCAATTATAATCTCTGTGCTCTATTAGATTTAAACAAAAGACTGCCTTATTGCATACGAATTTTATAACTGTTTACTCTTATCAGTATGTTCTACAAATGCTCAACTTCATTAGCAGCATATCGACCATAAGTAACACTGACGTAACTTTTATTGATTTCCGTTCCTTGACTGATTCAAATTGAAATTAATATTTCATAAAATAGTTATCGCTTGTAAGCTAGCACTGTTAAAGTTTTGCACTTTTTTTTTTGATCGATTTGCAGTTTCACAGATTGTATGTTATCGTTTCATCTTGAATTGAAACAAGTTTGCTTTAAAATCAAAGTCCCTAATCAATCAGAAATTGAAGTAGTGAATTGTGATGTCCTGATTGTGTCCTTCCCTAGCCATCGAGGCTGAAATATTCATTTCGAGCAGTAGTGGTGACGTAGCTATGGTAGCGTGGTAAGCTCCGGTAGCTATGGTGGCATGGTAGCCATCTGAGGTGATGGCTGCTTCTGTTTCATCCATCCATCCACCATCGTTTCCCCTTGTATTTTACAGTATTCCAGTAGCGAAGTTGGGGTAAATATTACGTGGCGTACGAGAGATACGTGCTGTACGAGAGATACGAGATGAGAAGACCAATAGGGCAGGGTGCATGGCACTGTTCCGATTATCGCTGCAGGTGAACAAGCACTTTTCATAATTATTTTTTGCCAATCTGTGCTAACACAAGCTCTCTCAGTGATGAAATCTTTTCTTTTTTTCTCCCCTCTTACTCTTCTCTCCTTTTCTTCTTCTCTCTCTCTCTGTCTTCACAAAGGATAAAATGAGAAGGGTAGACAATTCGGCGCTTTGATAGCAAATTTTTTTTCTTTTCCAGAAATTTTTTTGAAAAATATCTTTCCTAAAAATTTCTTTTTTTTTCGGAATTGTTGAAACAACTGCCATCGTACGATTAAAAGTAACAATGCCAAAGCACTACTTTTCATCATTTCTCTAGCTATTCCTTGAAATTTTTATACAAAATGAAAAATTAAATACAATATATTCGATGATAGTTTTCACATATTTACCCATTAATTTTATCCGATACTATTTAACTATTTAGTTTATTAATTATTATCGGATATTATTTGATTAGATTTGAAGAGAAAGAAAATTATTAATGAATTACACAAATAAATTGATTGTTTTGACAAGTTGCACTTTTATTGCAAAGAGGCTGCTTTGCTGAATGTCTTATGGATATTGATATATCTTATATCTAATAATATACAAAATGTTGAAATGAAGCTCAGCGTTCATTCATCATCAGACGATGACGTTTTTCCGGCTTAATAATTTATCATTACCTGAAATACCTGCTTTTTTAGTCGAAACTAAAGTTTTCTGAATTAATATTAATCTGAATGAACCAGTCAGCACACCGTTATTATTAATCTTACTTTGACCTTTGCTCACTTATCCTTAAGTCATTTATTGATCAAAGAGGAAGATGGATTGCGAATTTCTTATTTAAAAATGTCTTTTTCAGTTTTGTTTAATTGACACTCACTAATTAATGTTATTTGGTGACAAGTAGTCTAACAAGAGGAAAAATAAAATGATGAGAGCTCTGAAAATGCTGCCACAAAGGTTAGAGAAAAAAGACTGAAAATGTTGTTCTTAAATGAATACTTCCGGAAGATGGCGGTAAAGGTAAGAAGAATGGGAAAGGAATGCAATAAACGAATATAATAATTGTAAAGTTTAGTTTTTTGCAAAGAAAGAAAACTCATCTCTCTGCTTTCAATAATATCGAAATTTTCATCATTTGAAACTCAGAGATATTTCTGCTATTGACTTTCAAATTACTACTACTACTACTACTACAGGTTATGAAATCAATAAATTTTGGCTATTCATAAAAAAACATAACTCCCTAATGGGACTGTTTTAAAAAAAAATTTACAAAATTGTCGGGAGATTTTATAAATTTCGTAAGTTCTCTATATACTAAATAAAGCAGTTTGTATGCAGCAGCTGTAACTTAGAAATTTATAAAATGATGGAATGTTCCAAGGATATGCTAAATTTGTTGATGATTTTAATAGGTAAGTTTACTTAATTACTTGATCTTTAAGACTATTACATCATTAATAAGATTATAAGTTATAAGTTGAAATGTTCAATTTATAAATTTCTTCAATTTATCATCAATTAATTTATCTTTTGTCAGGAATGTCATAACATCTCGATCTCGTACGTCATAAACGTCTTATGATAGCATTGTTAAATGATCTTTAATGATAAAATTCTTTGCTGAATGGACGATTTAAAACTTAAAATATCATTTCCTCATAAATTAAACATTTGTCCATTTTTCATTTTTGTAATTTCAACGGCAAATCTTGGGGGATTTCTAAAAAGTTCTTCATCCTTCATCCATATCCTTCACCTATGCAAATGGAAATTAGCGGTTACGGTACGAAGAAAAAAAAAATGATTGAATTCATTCACAAATTATTCTATCATTCATTCATCCGTGTCATCCGTTCATATCATTTTTTTGTTGCTTACGTTTTTACTCGGATTGATACGGAAGTAAAGTTTCATTTATGACAAAGTATCGGTTTTGGTCGCACGCTATTTTATGAATTCTTTTTCAGATGCTAATATAAATCATTTTTCTATAACCGGATCCAGAAATCACTGACTGAATTACCAATATTGAAAACTACTAATGTGTAACACTAATTATAACCAATAATTAATCGATTATTACAAATGATGATAATGATGATGACGATGACGATGGAAGCTACCCGTTGGCTGGGTACTGTCAATTCCACAATTCCTCTGTTTCCTCTCCTCCCAAACCTCACAACTGTTGTCCTTACTAATTTGACAAGCGGAACCAGTTTTTGTATTCCCCAGTGGAGTACCAATTAAATTCACTCTGAAAAACCATCGAAAAGATCAGGTCTTCCATTTTCATCTCATTAACAAATCATTTGTATTCATTTCTGCAACAAATGTTTGCATGTTAGTTCAACCTATGGTATCAACTTTCGTACTTTTTGTTTGGATTACGGTACTCTCTTTTGCTTAATTTAAAATAACACTTAGTTCTGAAGTAGAAATGATGGTTCTTTGATGATGGCAACAGGATGTATAGCCGCTGATAGACAGAAGTATTATCATTTGATAACAAAATCACCGTTGAACAATTTTGTTTTTGTTGTGAAGAATTAAAAATGGCTTTGAATTAAATTTGGAAAAAATGTGGAACTCAAATTCAATATTTGGACGAATAGGACGATGTCATGTTTTTGATTTGCAGTTTTATTTGCACTTGTGGTACAGACTAGTCTGCTGGATGTTGATCAAGCATTTGTCCAGAATGAAGAATTAGACATAAGTGAACGGATCAGGTATCGTCATTTCATCCTCTTTTAAAATGTAGATATGCACTTCAGTAAGCTTATAATCCATAACATAACTCTATGAAATACCGGGAGCACAAGAATGTCAACTTAGAATTGTGTTTATTTCAGGAGTAACGAAGTAAAATATTGAAATTTCAGAATATTAATCTTCGGACGAAATAATTTAATATAATCGTGTGAACCTGTAATTGCATCTGTCTCATAGACATGCTGTGCTTTTATGCTCGCATTTATGTTGGTAGATTCTGGTAACATTCAGTTTTTAACTTTTGTTTTTACGATAGTTTGTCTTGAGCTGTAACAGAACAATTTGTTAAATTAGACAGGAAGCATCCAATCACTGCAGTGAATTAAAACAGTCGCCCAGGGGCAGTGGTAAAGTAAACTTCTTGTAAGATTAATTGATTGGTCAAGTTTGATATATAATATGATAGCAAAGTTGACCTCCACATAAATTTAATCGTCTTTATCTTTATTCAAACAAATTTTTCATATTTTATTCGTTTCGAAATTTTATAAATCATAAAATTGAGGGTTAATGTTAAGGAAACAGGTTCATCTCTCGAAAATGCATTTCCCTGCTGAATTCCTCTCCCATTTACAGTTTTCAGGGTAATTAAATGAAAAGAGAGAGCATAAGAGGAGTTGGAAGAGGACAGAGAATGATATATGTCAGGGTATGATAAAATTGAAGATATCAAAATGAAAATCTGATTTAGACTCCTTTATATTTAAGCCAACATTATTAAACGATTTTGAAAATTTTTCGAGCATGTAGAAAATTTTCGACTATAAAGTTGAATATTTGTTGAGAATTGGGTGCTTTTGTGATGTAAGCCATTGTCATTTTTATCTCGTCAAATTCACTTTCCTCTTTCAGTCATCTTCTGTTTTCCTTTTTTATTTTGTCCCTTATATGCTTCTTTTTATGTTCCTCTGCTTCCTTCATGCATCAAGGCAAGATGATTATTATATTTTGCTGACTCATTTACCATGATATCTTTGTTTACCTTCTTATCATCGTTTTGTCCCATTTGATTCCATCTCTCTTCACCAATGTTCTATAGCGGATCTTTTTCCGTACGTCATTCTCCGCATTAAAATCCACAAAACTTCTTCATCTTGTTTGTTGTCCGTCAAAATAAACGTGAGCAACTCTAAATTTACTCACTTGTCACTACGTAATGCTCGGATCTTATGTTCGCTTATCATTTGAATCGTTTTTATGATTTCGGAAGCACATTAAACTGTGACAAGGAGTCATCGAGCAGCTGCTGAACTTTAAGATGGAAGTCTCATGGTTGACAAACAAGCAGATCAGAATGTGATACAATAAAGAAGAAAGAAATAGGTAGGTTTACTTCAATCGTATTAGCTTGTTAAACAAAAGAAGCAAAAACATATCCATTTTAAATTAAATCTATGAAATGATGAAGAGGAAAAATTAAAAATTTCCCACACTGATAAACTATCTCTTATTTCAATTAGGTAAACGCGAAGTGTTAATATTGTATGAACTCTTTACATATTTAAAATATTTTTCCACATCAGTTTTGAGGTATAGATGTTTACGTCAAATATCACGCTGGTAACGTCAGTGCGAGTCTTGTGGAATAACTTGAATCATCTCTTTTATAATTTAGCCAGAAAAACAAAACTCTTGGTCACTTAACAATTTTCTGACGCGAAAAGTTACTCTTTCTCAGATAGAATATTTGGTCCCAAGAATAGCAATTAAGAAAAGCAATATACTTTTCTTAATTGTTGATGGTGACAATATGGCGTTGGAAATGGTATATTCCTAATAAAATATTTATAATGAATGTCCTCCATAGCGCCTATACCATCGATCGTCACGATCTGTTCAATTGTATTCATTATTTGCACATACAATGAGACAATTGATGATACTACTACCTAACTACAATAGATATACCTCAAACAGGTGCCAATATCTGTGTCATACAACTTTTATTGTTAACTCTTCACATCGTTCTACCTGGGAATCATTACTGGTAACTTTCTTCGGTAGAAAAACATATTACTACTATATTTAGATTGCATTCTTTCATCTTGTTTTGGATTTTATTAGAATAATTTCAGATGCTCTTCTCCCCACCCTAATTGAAGTATTGGTTTAATAATATGAATGGATTTAATAAGGTTAGTGAAAAATAAAATAGAAACTCGATCTCTTTTTATTAATTGGGAGATAAGTATGTGAATACTAATATGAGAGAAAGTAATTAGTTCTGATAATTAATTAAATGTTTTTTGTATTAACACATAATGCAAATATTAAATTTAATTACTCCGATATTTAGGTTTTCCAAATATTTGAAACATCTCTGCTAAACTGTTCATAATGAAAAAAACTTTCCTTTTTTCATTATATGACCTTAACAGAATGCGGGGAAATGATGAAGTGTAGATGAGGAATGTGCTCCTAAAAAAAAGAAACTTTTACAGAATAATGTTTCGTTAAGTTACACTTCAAGTTCAAAAAGAATCTGAATTTTTTAAAAGCTCAAATTTTAAGGTATCTTTCGTTGGTTTTTCATATTGAAAAGTGAATGAGAGAATACTGTATATAAGGGGTGTATTTATTTATTGTACACATGTGTGTCTTTGATGAATGGGAGGGGAGGGGACGTGTCAACAGACGAGCTGACTGCTTCGATAGTTTGGTTCGCTCATTCGTTTAACGACATTGATGTCGATGATAACGATGTCGCGGAGTATATGATAACTGTTCGACTTTTTGATGGCGGTGATCACCGTAGGAAAATTGCAACCTTCAGAATGAAGAGAGCAAACTGGGAAAGGACAAAACTTTCGGCAGGTAATTATTTAATTTCCAATAAACTGAGTCTTTTATTGTTAAAGTAGTAAATTAGATTAAAAGCAATTGAAGAAGTTCCTTTTAATATGAAATAGAAAGCATCAATGCTATGCTCTTCATAGTTAGTCTAAGTTTCATTAAAATCGTTTTCAAATAATTCAATTTTAGTGTTTTAAATGAAAAAGCGATGGGTGTGTAAAAGCAATTTGTCAATTTTTCGGATAGTTTTGTTGGAACAGCTAAAGTATCTAGTTGTTTTCCAATTTATACTTATCTTTTTGCTTTACGTCACTAACTCATGTGATCAAAATATTTAGCCCTTTCTGAAGTTTAATGAACTGAAACATTTTGCTGAATTACAAATAATTTAATTATGTTTTATTAATAATTCCTTATTAAGGTAATAATGAGCTAAACAGAATTTAGGTTTTTGATTTCACAATTCATTTATTACAAGATTTTTGAGCAGTTTTAGATGATATATAAAGGATGCGATAAAGTTATAATATTTTCTTGAAAGTTGTTTAGGCGCTTTCTGCCAATCTTCACTGCCTTAATATTCTAAGCATTTCGTTTGATAATGGAAGAAATACTTCACATGAAGAAAAAATCTTCTTTTTCCTTAAAAAAATCTAAAAAAAGCTCACTGAATTAGTGTGGTGAAGTGAAATATTTTAATGCTATAGGGAATGAATAAAATTGGTAACAATAATAATATAATGAACCCATCATTAACATGCATTTCTCATTGCAATTTATTGCATGCATATGTATGTTATGTGTTTTGTGCATTAAGTTGTCAATGAATTCATATTAATTTTAGAGATATTTTGTAGTCAAACATTACAGAACTAATTATGGAGTAGAATGTAGACAGATAACCAATACGTAATGGTACACAGATCTGGAGTGTGTTCAATATTCACATGGATAAACTAATTATAGTTCACGTATGATACTGTCCGATAAGGTTAATGTGACAGCAGCAGCGATGACAGGAATACATATATGCGCAACTTGCTTTACAAAGCATTGTCAATTTGCAATTTTAATAACAGTAATTGAGAGCAGATTGCAAATTACACTTGGTTTTACTTCACTAAAAATATTACGGATATCTACGGATGAAAAGAGAGGTGAGGTGCACACCTAGACAGGTGCACACGACATAAATCACACACAAAGACATACACATGCACATACAGACACACATACACACACTTTGCTAGTTCATCTATATTAGAAATGGTTGATTTGATTTGCAAGAACTGTAGTCCATTTGCTCTAGTATGGAGAAAAAAGGGTAGGATGATGAGCTAATGTCATCGACACCTGTGTAACCTGCTCTGGTCCCTCCTTCTGTCAACTGCAATTACCGTCTCCTCATTTGTTCTCAATGCAGCAGAACTGATTGTAATTTTATTTAAGAATTTTGAGGAATCTAATGCCATCCTATTTATTACGTCCTAATGTCATTTTTGGCATGGCTTAAAATAAGTAAAAAAATATAAGTAAAAGTTTAAGATCAGACACAAATTGAATCAATTGATTTTCATGATATTACGAAAATGAAGATTAAACTGAAATAAAAGATATGAAAATAATTTGAAGTAAAAAGTTAGGAAAAATATTTTAAACAAATGAATCTTTTGTTTATTAGAAGATAGTCGCTAACTAGAAATTTCAATAAGCTGTCTTTTGTTTATCTGTGACATTTTACAGTTTAACATTAGCTCCAATTGCGGCCTATACTAATCCATCACTGCTTTCTTTAACTTAACGTGACACTCTTGATTTTCCTTCGACATTAAAAATAAGCTTCTTATATCAGACGACGAAATGATCCAACGACTTATTCACTGCCATCTTCTTTCACGTCGAATTATTTTGTCAGTTCAACGTTTTCAGACGCACGCTGCTTTGACACTATCTTAAATAGTGCAAATATGCTTTTTCTATTCATTATTGCGACTTTTCATCGCGTTATTAATTAAAAGTACGATCTAACTCATTGATAAATTAGGGATAAGCGTGAAGAAAAAATATTATTTTGATGAGTTTTTAAACAAGAACTCATAATGGCCGCTATCATTTTATCAACTGACATGCAAGACTGTAAGAAACAAAATTATGCAAAAATCATTTTGTTTTTCTTCTCCTTTTGTTTGTAAAAATTCACTAAATTAAAAATATTAATTATAGGGCATACCATATTAACTGAACCAAAAGCCATCTAACGCACATCACTGATAAGTATATATGTATTTTGAATTGAATTTTGTTTGCCTTAAAAAGACACAAAAGACTTCAAAAAAAAATTTTTTTTCAACTTTATTTTATTTTTTTTCTTTTTTTTTTTTTCAGTAAAAGAGAAGACAGAAAGAAATTTATTGGAAAAGCCATTTCTTTCACATTTCTTTTGTAAGAGCAATTGAATAATTCTCTGCTCTGCGAGTTATTTCTTCCAATTTTCCTAACAAATATAATTTGTTTACTTGATTGACTTCAGATGAAAGATTCACATGAAAGAACAATTATATTAAAAAAGGGACTAACTTTAAAATATTACCAATCGAATAGATATCTTTAAATGAATTATTTAATGTGAAATTTTGAAGTAAGTAGAAAGCATGTTTGCAATTAAGAAATTAATTAAGGATGAACAGATTTTAAAGATTTTAAATCCCAAGATAATGTTCATTAGCGATTCGAGTTTAAAACTGATCGGAATTTCTCTCTCTCTCTCTCTCTTCCGATTGCGTATTGCTATCACTCAATAAAATAAATTATCACATGCACATAATACTAGTAAAACTATAATTTAGAAACGATTGTAACATCATTAAAGTCAATCCAGTACTATAAATTAAATTAAAAAATGAGTTTACAAGATAAAATAATAAGATTTTATAAATCAATTTTAGCTTTTACAGATATAATTTTAGGATAAGGGTTGTACAATAGGATGATAAGATTTTAGGAATAATTTTAAGCGGCAATGTTTTGATATGATTCGCAGTTGTAAAAGCTTTGCGGGTGATAAAATTCAAACGATTTTGAAGATTAAAAGGATAGCGATAGAATCATTATCAATGCTGCTAAATTATTTTTCATATCATTAACAATTGAGGGAATGGTTGCTTTTTTTCTTCTCATATAGTGTGACTATAACTGCTTGGTAGTTAACAATTATTTTATCTTTCCTTTCTTTTATTTTCATCATTTTCCTCTCTAAACTTAGCACCAATTTAATAGCTTTATCAATAGTTAAATAATCAACAAAAATAAACCCATAAAACAGCGAAATACTTTAACGGTTTTTATCCTTTGTTCTTCCCGTTAACAGCTAACTTCATCCTATAGAGCTCTTTTTTTTGTAGCAGTTTGTTTGGTAAATCGTTTTCATCGTCATATCAGATTTTCTCTTTTTGAATTCTATAAAGATCATAAAAACAATTAACGATAATTTTATTTTATTTTTTTTCTTTGAATTTTATCTTCATTCCTCTTTTTTCTATTAGTCAAATTACAGATGATAGTAATTTGAAAATCTTTATGATGATTTTATCATGAACTGCACTAACTTCTTTATGATCCTAACTGATAGAAGGAATAAATATCGAGAATAATTCCATTCTGAAACTTGTATTACATGTATTGTTCTCATTAAAGTAGTAGAGTAATAAACTTTGCATGATTTATCTCAAAAAAAAGGAAAAGAAAAAAAGTTAAAAATCAAATAAAAAATTTTGAAATCTTAAAAAGGTGAAAAAGTTTTTTGACCTGGAAGAAATCAAATCTATTAAGTTTCAGAAATTCCTTTCGATCGATTGAAAATTTTTGCTAAAACAAAGCAAATTTTGCAAAATCATTGGGCTTATTCTTGTTTTTTGCACATACTTTTTCTCTTTATGATTGCTTTCTTCAAACGAAAGAAAACAAAAAAAAAAAAATTGTCGTTTCTTGAATTTTTGGAAAAAGTTATATTTTTACTCAAAGGAGTAGAAGAGTAGAACAACGGTAGTGAGATGACATACTGATGGTTTACGTAGTTGACAAGGCCAGAGAAGGATTGACGAGGACAGAATTGTAATAATGAATTTCTCGTTAATTAATTGATTTGCCCTTTATCCTTGTTGAGATTACGGTTTATTTTTTTTTTTTTTTTTTTATTTGAAGTCTAACATTACTATCATTTTTGATAGATAGATCTTTCTGTTAAAATCGTTGGAGATGATTTATTGAGTAGGTGAGGGGAACTAGGTCGAACACCTTTCAACTAAATTTATCAAATAAAGCAGTTCTGGGAAATAGTGAAGTGCACGGATGCTTCAACCAACATAAATCAGTGATTTTTTTTCGTGAGATTGAATTCAGGACGGAATATGCTTTTAATAGAAACTACTTCAGAAAAATGCTTTTTGCAATTAGTTCGATTAGAATCACTGATATCAATTTGAAAATTTATAATGCACTGATCGATAGAATTCTGTGAAGGACTGTTCGATTTATTCAGTGCTAGGTTATTACAGTGATAGTTTGTTTAAAGCACACATGGCTATCTTCCCCGGGATTACTGCAAGGCTTTAGCAGTTAAGTCATTCCATCCTCAGTTTATCAACTAGCGGAACCCCAGCTCTATGCTAACTTAGCTAACATTCGGCAATTGTTTTTCAGTTTGTTTGACCTTCGGGAATAATTCTTACAGCTCAACTTTTCATTCTATATCACAGGTCCGGTAAAAGCTAAAAAGCAACAGTGGGAATTGTGTTTGAAGATGTAAAGTTCAAGTCACTAATTTATTATCCATGATGGAATTTTGTTGTTCTGATATGAGAAGGCGCAGAATTCTCTCGAGGAAGATGGGTGAGCAGAGCAGTTGCTGATTTATATCTCTTTTTTTGACGTTTTAAAGACTTTCTGGAACCATGCCATCATATCTTCAACTTCGATCTGGAACAATTCCCAATTTTTTGACCTTGTTTTTGTATCAACTGTTTTAAAATGAAACATTGATATAAAAAGAAATCAGCATGCTGAATGATTTTGAAATTTCTCTAGTCTTATCGAGATTTCACTTTTTAGCAAGTAATACTAATTCCTTGCTTTCTGACACTTTTCAACTCTTCTCTTTCCAGTCTATTAATTCGAAAATTTTCTGAAGTTTTTCTGAGATTATCACTGACGCTAGGAAATTCCTTTGGCATAGCAAATAATTCTTTCTTTATATTTTAGCCATATTTTAGCCATCTTCAGAATTAACCGACATTGCCCGTTCCATATATGCATGTATATCTTGAAATTCAAATAGATTACAAGTCTTTTAACTCTATATGGTAATAATGGTACCAAAGTTAGTTTGACCGTTGATGAACTTTGACACTTCCTGTAGACTCATTAAACCTTCATTTTTTTCATCAAGGACTCATTTTCACCTTCAACTAAACTCTTATAATCCCAACTTCATTCGAATGAATGAATGATTTGAATTGACAACTCATTTTTAGTGATTGCTGTGAACTTCATTCAGAATATGAGATTTTTTCATGATATACAAATTTGTATATAAGACTTATATGTCTTATTTAATTTATCTCTCAATTAGTTAGTCAATAATTGCAACGAATAGTGTAATAGCAGAATAAGCTAGAAGAAGAAAGAGACAAAAATTAAGCTTAAGCTAATACAGTAAGAGAATAGCCACATTCTTCTGTCTTCATTGTCCCCATAGTATTTTTTCAATTTGCATTGAAAGCCAAAGAGGCTTATTATCTTTAAAGAAAATCAAAGGGAGTATAGATAGAATTTGAGGGCTTCTTTCTTTCTCCCTTCTTCTCTCTCATTTCATACTTTCAAATCATTCTCCAACATAATCATTTATGGCTCAGACCTATTGGCCTTTTCTTGCTGCTTTTAATCTTGAGCTACTTCTTCAGCTACCATTCTTTCCTATCACACATTTCATTTTACAGCCTTTCTTTGAATGTCGTCCCAACTCTTTCCTTTGTTGTCAACGTTGTTGTCATTGTTGTCACTTAAAGGAGTAAACCTACTGCAACTGCAGCGCAGTAGTTTCACTCCTTTTATAAATACCCCTGTTTTTCTATACCGATCTTTTGTCTTTCACTTATAATTGCAAATAGTTTGCATTACAAATATAGCTTCTCTTAATATTTTGCATGGAATTCAATTTTGCCTTCTGTATCTTTCTAAAAAAAAAATTTTTTTTTCTCCGTATTTTAAGGAAATTGATAGTAATTTAATTGATGTTTATTTTAAGCAAAGTTCTATTTTTTTAAATGAAATTCTCTTCTTCTTTGAAATTTCAAACTGTTCTTTTCATTCATAATCAATATTTCAAATAATCAAATTCGTTATTATTGCTAGATTATAATAAGAATTATTCATCGGACAAGCAAATATTCGTCTTATCAAATTGATACAAACTGATCTGTTTGCACTGATAATAAGTAATGTACCGAAGGAATCCGATCACTGTCACTGATATACACATTACTTTTATAATGTTCCACTCAACTATTCCAGCATATAATGTCTGCATCTCCTCAAATCTATCTACTAATATTATCTCATAAGCATAAGCACTGTTTAACTTATGTAAGCAACAAAAAAAAGGGAATTGGACGAATATTTCTCATATTTGCGTGTTCATCGCTTAAATATTAAACATTACTGATGCAATTTACGTGTTTAAGTATGTATGATTGCTTTGATGTGATGGTTGTTTCAGTGTTGTCAAACAAACTTTGATGTTATTCTTCCGTTTCTTTCTTTATTTTGGCTTAAGTATTCATATTATATACTTTCATCGAGAATTTTTAACAACACCTTCCATTTAACAACTACTCCTCAATTATTTTTCCATTTTATAAGGTCTAGCCATTCATTTAATTGTTTATTCATTTTAATTAATCTCTTGAAATGTAGATTAATAAAATGAGAAAATTTTATCTTATAATATGTTATGAACTTATTTGTGGTACCATAACCGGAATACTCCTCTTAGTCCAATCAGATATTTTAGCTTTAACAACTATTAAACTTATTTAGTTTTCATCGATTTATTTCAAATGCATTGTATTGGAATGATGAGTTTTTTCATATGTCATGTTTTCTTATGCTTGCTTGTTTTCTTGTTAAGCTTTTCATGACAGAATTTAAATTAATTCAGCCTTATTCCACTTTTCCCTTAAATCATTGAAATTGTCGTATAATTTACTGAAGCATATCGGTTTGAACTAATATCACTATGGCATTCATTTCGACCGACAATTCAGAAAGTTAAATCACTTTTCAAGCTAGTCTTTGATTTATATTTCTTATAACTTTTTATACTAAAAAAAAAAAATTTAAAGCAAAAATTGAATTTCTTGTTATCACTTTTTCATTCGACTTATTAGAATGTTCTATCAAGTTTTTCTTTTTTTTTTCTTTTAGCCATTTGAAAAATATTGCAATATATTTTAGCTTTTAGGTTTAGCAATAAGTTAAAGTATAACGTAAGGATGTATAGAAACTTTGTTTTTTCGTCTTTTCTTCAATCCCTGGAAATTCTCTTTAAACTTGTTTTGATGTGATAAGGCTGAATTGCAAAAATTTTCATCTATGTCATTTAAAGTACCATAGCTATTATCCGTTCTCAGGACATTATTCTATAGATAATGCAATCTTATTATTTTTGAAGAAGTAGCACCGATAAAATAGCTAAAATAATCTAAAACGGATTGTTCGTAAGATAATCGACTAAATGCTACTCATTATGATAAGCCATTTGGGGCCTATTCAAATTGGAGTCATCAAATGTGAGTTTTGAAAAATGCCATCTATAACAATTCAATGTCATTTTGATGAGCTGCATCTTGTCCCATTGCAAACTTCCTGTCTGTCATTCTTGTCAAGATGACCAAACTGTTCTAATGGCCCTAGCAATTTATTTCCAGCGCTCTTAATCCAATATTTTTCTTTATGCTTTTGCAAATTTTGCCTGCAGAAAAAAAATTTTTTTTCTTTTCCATTATTCAGAGAGAAAATATCGTATAATTTCAGACACCTATTATAGTACTTTGTAAAGAATTTTTTAATTAAGTATTTTTGTAAGCTGCGAATAAGTAATGTGGTGCACATAACTTACACAGTCTTTTAATGTCATAATGAACTTTAATTGCATTAAAAAAATTCTTTTTGCATTGCATTAAAATCTTTGGGAAATACAAAATTAACAGTGTTGAAAAATATAATATATTTAATTTTTATTTCAACAGCATATATTACAAGAATGTTCACTTAATGCTTACTTATACATTTGTTTAATCCTTTACTTGTTATCACTTAATGTATGACTTATTTGGAAGTAATTCATTTATTCATATTTAATTAGATAACAAATAATGATGACATTTGTTAACTTCATAGCAAAGTTTATCATAATTTTTGGCCGCTGCCGTAGATTTATCACTGTGAATTTTTGAGCTTAGATGTTTGATAGATAACGAAATTGAAAAATAATGATTGTGTAAAGATTATGATGATTCAGTCTTGAAATAGTCCAATCATATCTTTAACTAAGGCAGTTTTTCTTTTTTTCATTAGAATTTATGACTTTTTATTACTGCCTTGGGAGAAGTTGGAGTCCAGGAAAACCCCTAAATTTTAGGAATTTAAGAGTGAAATATTTAGGCAGGAAGTAAACAGTTTTTGTTCTGAGAGGAAAACTTAATATGATTAAGTTGTATGCTTCATAAAGCACGATTTGTGCACAGATTTACTAATATTAGAAATTCAGTCATACGTGAGTCGTTTCGTTAATCTTCCAATAAAACGGATTTAGCATTTAGTAATTTTGAGACGTTGTGATATGGTAGAATTGGTTTGAAGAACTCTTGAAGTTTTCCCAAGACGATAAAATAACTACTGAAGGTACTAGATTTGGATTAGTCGTGAATAAACTGTGGATATGACACAGAAAGCTTTCAAAGTTGAAATTATAAAAATTGAAATTTCTAGCAAGATGAACTTTCCTTCCAATCATTTCCTTTTAGTCTTATCGATCTTTTTAAAAATGATGCTGAATAAATAGTCTTATACCACTCACTAGCAGCTGTTTTCTGTCATTGGTTTTTGCTCCTCTCAAACCTTTTGACTTGTCGTATTTATGGATATCATTTTGAATATGTTAGCTATTCGTTGGTTATCAGTGGTCTTAAAATTTTAAATGAAATATTGTTTTAAAGGAAATATTTTCGTTGGTTTTGAACATTGTCTCCAAACGGACAGAAGCAAGTAATAGGAGTGGTAATTAATAATATTTCACTACCATTTAATCATGCATGGACAGTTAATTATATCAAAGATTATTGGAGCTTTCTTAACAATTTTTTGATAATTCGCTCTGTTTGATTTTGAGATGGCTTTCCATTCCTTTTGACATATTCAGCTTTCTTTCACTTATTTATTTCTATTCAAGCATTCAAGTATCTGTGAATAGGAAAACTGACATCTGCTATTCGGCCTTTTTTTCCTTTATAGTGATGGTCGTCTCCCACACACTCTGATTTTGAATCTTAAAATTTTTTCCGTAAAATTCTCTTCTTTACACGATTTTCTTGGAAAAAATTCTCTTTTTTTTGAGTTTCTTTAATTCTTTTTTTTTTTTTTTGTTTGCATTTTCTAAAAGTGAAAACATAATTCCAATTTTTATTTTGTTCTAAAAAATCATATTTTTTTTTCGCAGCGTTGCTGATTATGCATATACTCATCGCAATATCGAACTTATACATCTGAATTCCGTCTTGATCTTCATCAGGAAACAGAAAATAGAAGTCGGATAGGATGAACAGACAGGGCGAAGGAATGAACGAATGGACGGATACCATATGTGAAGCAAATGTTTTCAGTTTATTGTAACCTTTTAATAATTGAGGAAGAAAACAAAAAAACGATTTCGATGGGATCAACAAAAAAAGTATTTAGCACATACAAATTGCTTAAATTAAAGAAAAAATCTAAAATAAAATTATTTTTTAATAAATCCTTTTTTCACTTAAAAATTTTCAGTCTCTCAATGCTTTGATTTTTGTTTTCCTCTCTTATTTCCTCATTTCATCGAATATGCATACTATTACGTGAAGTGTCAAATATCCGTGAACAAACTACGCAGCACGCAGACGATTATAAGTGAGAAATTGTTGCTTTTAAGGAGTTATCGTGCATGTGTCACCAATGTGATCTCAGTTATACCGAAATTGTGTACTAATCCTGTTTGTCCTATTTGGTTAAACAAATTAAATTTCAAGATAAATAGAATACTGTTTGAGAAAAAAGCAAATAAGTTGCAAAAAATGGAAAACTTTGACTGAAAATTTCAGTTCAAATTTCTTTTTTTTTTTTTTTCACATGCTAAATTTTAGTTATTAGGAATTGCTTATTTAGTTCAGGAATTTTGACTCAAGGAAATGAACCAATTAAGCAATTCTGATTAAGAATAAACAATTGTTTTTAGTTTGTATTTTGCAAACGAACTGAAACGTTAAATATAAATTGATTCCATACAAAATTTTAATTAACGAGATTTTCTGATAACGATTTAATGGCAGTAATGGTGATAATAATTTAACAGTTATATATTCTCGGAGGTTTGCACTAGACTAGTTAGTATTGATGATTGTTTTAGTGTGATCTTGTTTAACATAAATGATATTGGATAGCAATATTCTTAGAATAAACTTAGCGAAAATAAAAGAAATTTCATATTTAGAAAAAAGAGTAAAACTGAGTGAGAGTTTTCATTTTCAATTTTTGTTTGCATACTGAATCCTTGAATTATTTGCCTTTTGGGAGCCAGTTTTAGATTTAAACAAATTTGTCTTTCTTATAAAACTTTTCACAGTTTTCATTCTACAATCGAAATTATTCAAATTTTTATGAACATAGTTTATAATTCTGAGGAAAATTTTATTCTGATTATGTAAGAAGTTTTTCATTGCAGAATATGATGGCTAACAATAATAGCTTGAGCTTTCATCACTATACTTGGATCTAACTTTGGGACAGAGATTAATGGAATAACGAATTGTAGTTGCATTTTAGCAGCATATCATCTTGATGAACTATTCATGTAAATATCATTTTGAGCAAAAATCGCATAATATTTGAGAGTTAACAGATGTGTGCTAAAGCAAATGTTGTTTCGGTACATTTCTATGTCAACGTTCCATGGGAAAAGTAATACATTTTGAACGGTTGATTTCATCCTTGCTCGGATCTGATCTATGCTATAATAACTTTTAGCTGGATGCTGGCTAGAGTAGCATAAATAATATGAAAACTATAATATTGCAAGCTACCGCAATTATTTTAACTTTCGTTTTATCCTTTTTTTTTTCATAAATTTTGGACCACAAAAATGGTTTAAGGAAGGTGACACAAAGCTAAAGGATAAAGGATAATGTGAAATTGTTGAGTAGTAATGCTATTCTGATGTGATCATTATAAAAGTAAATTGTGTTTTGAATCACGAAAACTCCTTTTGTCCTCTTCTTTTCGATTTTTTTGCTTTCTTTCGTTTAAAAATCGTTAACATTCAAAGCAAACTAATGAGTTTAGCTGTCTAATAGAACAAGCTAATCGGGAATAATCTTTCTTGTTGGCCTTTTTTTCCTTTCAAAAATCATGCCATTTACGACAAATACTCAAATTATCGCTTGCTATCACTTTGGCGAAAAATGTTTCATTGGAAAGTTTTCCGATCAGTGTCGATCAGATTTGAAGTCGGATGGAATTGAAATTCACAAGTTCTTTTTAGTAATGGGAATGGACCGTATTCGATGTTAATTAAGCAATCTAATGGAAACCAACTAATGAGGCAATTTTTTTTGTAGTACAATATGCAAAGCGGTTTTTCAATACTAAAAACTTATCTTTCTATTTTTTCCTTCCATATAATCATTTCAGTGTTAAAAACTTATGTATATTAGTGTCAATTTAATATCACAGTGCACATCCGTTTAGTCTGATTTTGGTGTTTAGTGAGAACTATTGTAGCTATATCTGAATATTCAGTCCTTAAAAATTATTTTGGTCATTGATTCCTTCATAATAATAATAGACCTAAGAGTTATAGAACGATTCTTAATTAATTATGTTAGATTCAACTTGTTAGCTTTAGAAAAAAACCTTATCACATATTTATCAAGTAACATAGATATGCTTTTTCTTTGCTTATAAATTCCAGCTTAAGATAGTTGTGTTTGATGCTTAGTCTGTTCATTTATCATCGAAAATTTTCCATTCTAGATTTTTGCAACATATGCTTCCCGGCTAACTTTCGACATATGTTTCTTACTCAGCAAATACCCAGACGAGCTGCAGACAGTAGTTTTGGATAGTCTTCAGAACTGCAAGTTTCTATTTCAAGTCATCTTCCAGAGAAAATTAATGATCTGTCTCAAGAATGTCTGTGTACATTTTTTCTTTTTTGATTTATTTTAAGTTCTTTAGAAAAAGAGTCATTTGTGAATACAAAATTTTAAATGGTATCATTTGAAAATTTTTAATGCTGTCAAGTCAATTTCGAAAAATTAACGATTTAAAAATGGATCAAATAGAGCATTTAATGGTTGTTGACATATCTAAACTCTTTTAGAAAGTACGGTTATCTTATCGAATATGATGTAATCACGCTATTGTCAAAATATTCAACCGTAATGACGATTGATTTGATTAATATTGTATAATCAAACAGCAATGATGATTGATCCAACTAATATTACTAAATGATTTAAAATTACTAATTCGTTGGATGATGAACTAACTACCAAATCCGAAATCTTTCACTTGCCTACATAGAATTTATTTTACCTACGTACTTTGCTTCCGTTACAGTAATACAGAATTAAAGTAGTTGTTTCTCGGAAATGTTAAACGTTTTCTTTTTTATCTTATTTTATTCTTTCTTTTTATCAGTGCTGTCACTTTATCCCATATTATAAAGTGATTTATCAGCTGAACTATCATCTTTAAATTTTTCAAAAACTACGGAAGGACTATTGCTGTTGGTTTGAGCAAGGGATAGGAATTATATTGAGGATTTGGCGATATCGTTGTTAGCTTATGTTGTTTATATTAAACTTATTATTTAAGCATACTTGTAGGCTTTCTTTCCTAATAATTTGGTAAGCAGTTGTTCCTGAGATGAATTCAATGTTGAAAAGAAGAAAAATTATCCATAATTTATAAATTATGATAAATTTATGAAAATGTTAAGAAAAAGATGGGAAAGTTTTTGACTAAGCTTTGGATGAGAAGTGTGAAAGTTTAATCGTAATTTATTTATTCTTTCCTGCTATCATGACTGTAACCAACAGTACCATTATTGGCTATCTTGCGCGCAATATCATTATTATCCTTTGCATTGTTATCATCGTTGAAGTGATTACGCAGCAATTTAAATTTTTGCTAATAATTTGTAAATTCTCTAAATTGTTAAATTCCACCGATTTTTTGTATTCTCAAAATTATAATTCTGAACATATGAATTTGAAACACATCCATCTTTTCATGTTTACAAATGTTACCATGATTTAAAATTTGGATTATTTTGATATTAAAAGACATTAAAATCCAATCTTATGTTTTGAACCGAAGGGATGATAAGCACATGTCTAATAGTACAATTTTAGCTTTCATTGCTTTCTCATTTCATTTCATGTTCAATGTATGAACGTCAATTTTGTTGAAGTGCAAAGAATTTCAGTTGTTCATTAAAATTCTTTATCGATTAGCATATGATCACTTTACCATGATTTAAAATTTGGATTATTTAGTTTCCACTAAAACATTTGAAAATAATCGTTTTTTTTTTTTTTTTTCTCGTGTCGCGTTTTTATTTGTATTGCACTAATTTTCAATTATCATTTGGTTTATTTTAAGGTCAGCGAAACAAATGAAACTTATTGAAAGCATTCATCAACAATCTTTGGCTATTTCTAATTGAGAATAACAATGGCAGCATTATTAGTGTTCTTCATTCATCGACACAGAAAGTAACAGCAACATGTATGATTTAAATTCGGATATACGTTTCATATTCTGAGTATACATTTCAGTGCATAAATAATAATTATGCTAAGTGCACCTCGACGGAACTAGCAGTAAAAAAAATTTCAGTTTCATCCTCTCTCTCTCTCTCTCTCTCTCTCTCTCTCTCTTTCTCCTTTCATCTTTCATCATTGCTTTCCCCTCTATTTTAATCCTTTTTTGTTTTGTTACTTTCAAATAAACATATCCTTTAATATATCTTTTATTTTATTAATGTTTTACTTATCTAATTAATCGTTCCTTGTGATTTGGTCATTCGATAATTATCATCGACTTAACCTTATTCTCTTTCATCCATTAATAACGAAACAAAGAATGCAATGTAATTAGCAAATTCACATTAATTAACTGAGAGGTATTTGTGACACCGTCCATTCTTCCCTTCTAATCGACAATATCTCATTCATTTCAATATGTTTCGGTTGATTACTTGATAAATGCTTACAGTGTTAGACTTAATTACTACTCGCTAACTTTGCTTATCTTCAAAAAGTTCATCCTACATCTTTTGTGATACTTACTGGTGGTGAATGATGTATATTTGTTGACAGCAACTGCTAATTATGCCTTATAAGTAAACGTGTTGGAAGTAAGTTCTTCAAAATTATCAAAAGTTCTGAAAGTTAGTTGTAAAGGAACGGACGGTGCCATTTTCATTTCTTATAAAATAAGAAATGAAAATGGCACCGTATTGCAAAATCAACTGATAAACAGCAGCGAATGTTGTCTATCAGTGAGTGGTATCAGTGAGCCATTCTGTCAATCTCTAAAAATGTAGTATAGAACTTAAGAAAAGTAAAGAATATAAATCGGACACACCAACAGTCAGGTACTGTTAGTATTACTTTAACACATTTTGCAGTATTTTTATTGAATTTTACATTTGCGCATGAATTTCACAAAACGCTTCATTACTGACGTGGCTTTCAATTTTGATGTTAACTAAAAATTTCTGGAAAAAAGAATAATACCATAAGTTATTTGAGTTTGATAACTCAAATCGTTTGAATTTAAACTCACTTAACGACTAATAAAGAGCGAAGTCGAAGAATGATAGTATTAAATGAATTGGAAAATTGGAACATTTATAATTGCTTATGAGTATTTTTAAAGTACTAAACACTTGCATTGCAATAGGATGTTACAATACTGCAATTTCTAGGAAATTTTGATCCAAATTTCATTACTTTTGGATATTGAAAGCGAATTGAAGGGCAAAGTTTCTTTGAAATTTGAGGATCGAAACTAGCAAAATAAAACTCATAATTCATTGTAAAAGAACTTAAAGTGGGTTAATGGTGAAATCTAAAATGGGTTAATGTTCAACAGTGTTTGCACAATACAACTTTAAGTGTTTTATTCATACAAGTTTCCATATTGTAAGCTTATGACATGCATTTATGCATGCGCGCGTATATATTTGTACTTGTACGCAGCAGTCACTTTACATTTATTATAAAATTCAGCAAAATAGTTTGGTTTTTATGATAAAATTCATGCAAAATAGTCTGATTTTAATTTGGGCTGTTGATATTTAAATATTAAGCCGTGAAATTTCTGTTTTATGTTTAATTTCTTTTCTGAAAAAAATAAAATTTTCAAAAGTAAATCTAAGAAAAAATCAGAAGAAAAAAACTTTAAGAATGGAACAAAGAGAGGAAGAGGAATGGATCGTTAGTGATTATGCGTCCATTCATCGATAATTTACAATAAATTATGGAAAATTGTAGTCCTCTTCCCATAGTCAAGCCATTTATCTATTCATCTATTCATTCATCCAACCATTTGCTTCATGTTTTTTTACCATCGTTTTCAATAAATCATTTGCATCCTAATCATCACTTTCTGAACTTATCATTTTTTTGTTCTGTAAAATATTCCATAAAAATTACATGTAGGGACGTTTCCTTGATTAGAATTAATTAGTGTCAATAATCAAAAGTTATGAGGTGAAAAAAACCTAAGCAGAAATAATTTTTAATTAGGGAAAAATAATCTATAATTTTCAATATGATAACAAGAGCGAGATTAAAAAATATAAATTAAAAAATTTGTAGATTAATTTATCAAAAAAAGAAAGTTTTCTGGGGCTGAAATATTTTGCAATTCTTTGATGTGCCAAAAAAAGTGCACAATATTTGCTACAGTCATAGCTAAATTTCCAAACTTAGCATTAACATCCTCATTATCATTCTCGTTGTTCTCATATTGTCATCGTTATCAAATAAGCACTTCCTTTATAATATTTCTTTTTTTTTTATTTCTACCTGGTTGTTTACTGGTGCAGATATGCTTTATGTTTGTCATTGTAGATTAGTGACACATAATAATCGGCGCCTATGTCTCACGTAGGCAATAATGTAAAAAAAGGAGGGAGAAAGGAAAAACAGTATGATAAGGATAGTTTAGAGAAGAACAGTTATGATAAAATGATCAATGCAGTAAAATGAAAAGTAAATAGAATAAAGAAAAAGATGGAAGATATTAAAACACTTTCATGAGTATGCCATCTTGTCGTCATCGCCAGAATTACAACCAAATTCAATGCTTTGTCGTTAACATCATCATTCCTATCAGCACTTCGCACTTCGTACTTGGTGGAAATATGCGCTCGTAGTATGTAAAATGCAAAATTGCTGCTTACACAAGAAAGGCAGTGAATAATGTTGTTGTCATTCTGACGCACAACAAGTCTGAAGTTGATATAATGCCTTCCAATTCATTCATTCCATAAAATTTCTCCGTTTCTGTGTGCATTTTGAATCATAGACAAGAAGAAAAAGAAAATTTTAAAGTATTGGAAAAAAAACTTTCCTGCTATATTTCAATGGATAAATTTGGTTTTAGTTCCTGTTGCTTTTATCCTACGAAAGACTGAGTTATTTATTTTCAACACATGCAGAATTCCAATATTGGGAAGCGGAAAATGACACATTATCGAGATAGCGGGATAGCAGATTCTCTCTTACAATGTATAAAAAACGAAAATGTCTGAATGATATTGATTTATTGAATTTCACCAATATTTTTACCTATATCTCTTTTACACAATAAGCTAGGTTTTCTACTAATGTATTTTTGCAACATTTTCCCTGCAAAGCATCTTAATGAATATTTATTAAAGATTTGTTTGGGTAACCGAAAAATTGTTGCAGTCGAATAAATGATTCAATGAAGTTATATTTTATATCGCTAAATTCCTTTCAAATTGTTCGACTTTGTATTCATTAATTGATCACAATTTAGTTTATTAATTCTTTTTTGTGAGAAATTATGAAACAAATAATCATTGAGTACAATATTCGCCTTATTTAGACTTTTTCTAGGATTCATCTCTTTGTGTTAGTTCAATTACATGTTAAAAATAGTCATCGCAGAATTTTTTGAACCATATGAAATTAATTATCAAACTGTTTCTATCAGTAAACTTGGCGATCATTTAAGTGTCAGTGGTTCAGATTCTCTTTTCACTGTTGCATTTTGACATTCCTCGTTCATGCTGAAAATAAAAAAAATATGTACATTGGATTCAAGCGAGGATGCGAAATTTCAAACACTTCGAAAAGTCGATTCATTACGTGAAAATTCCTTTCAACATCAATGTGCTGGGAAGAAGGAAATGAATTCAAAATGGAATGAATTTAAAATCGCTTCTCTTTACATGCACATTGCACACACACACATGCATAGATAGATATATATATGTATATAAATGTATGTCCCCCTCCCTTATTTAGAATTATAGTCGTCAAGATGGATAATTGCATCTCGAATACAGAATCGAAATGTCGAGGAGGACAAAAAATCTCTCCTGTCCTCGTTTTTTACCTAGAAAATTTCTGTAAGTTTCCCTTCCTTTTTTGCATTTCTTCATCACACCTATAATCATCACCACAACCATCATTGTCACCATCATTATCACCATATCACATTATCACCATCACTGTCATCACCGTTAATATCATGTCCTTATCTCCCATATTTCCATTCCTACCATTATTAGAATATTAGTTAGAACAATACCAATATCATTTTCAATTTCTATCATTATATTATCATTACTATCTTTTTCTGTTTTACTACATTTTAAAAATGCTTTCTCTTTTATCATTCTGACGAATGATAAAATAATTTTAGAATGACTAATTGAAAAAACTCATCCATGCAAGCATGTTCATTGTTAGATTCTGTATGATTACATTTCATTTTACAAAACTATTAAATCCATAAAAATGCACGAAAAGAAATCGCAAATCATTCTTTTTTTTTTCGTTAAAAAGTTGCAAAAAACAAAAGTTTTGTTGACTTTTCAGTACAATGTTGTTTTTATCAGAAATTAAATCAGACTGAAAACGACCATCACAGAGAAAGACTTCAGAATTTCAAGCGTCCAACTTCTGCAACTTTTAGCATTTCTTCTTTATACATAACCGTTAAGAAGGGATCAAAATTTGCAAATAAGCCAATATTTTATGCAAATATCTTCCAATTAAAATTTTTTCAAATTATTATTTCAAGCATTTCGTATACAATTAAGTCCTTGGAGACAAGATATTTCGCCATACATCTGTTTCAGATGGAAGTAACAACGAAGCTATAACAAACTATTATTATCATCTAAGGGTAACTGTAACCCGGGAACGTTGAGGATGTCAAGGATTACGCAGTAGGTATATGTTCCTTCCCGAGCCGATATGCGAAAGCCCATCGATTAATTTGGTAGATGAAAATGCTAGCGGTTCCGTTACCTTGCCAATGCGAAGTGTCGTTTTTGATTTGAATTGCTCGAAGCTTTGCTTCAATCGACATATATGCATGAAAAGGCTCTCTTGACATCGCCGCCTACCCTATGCGATAATGAAAGAAATATTCAGGTAACTTTAAAATATTGTACCACAAGTGATAATTATAAATTATAATCGAAATTCTCATATACTTTCTTTCTTTTCCTATTATAATTTTGCAATAAAAAAAGGAAGGCAAAATGAAAAAGAAAAAAAATGAAAAAGACAGCGACATTTGTCAGTACAGATTTAGCAGCATTCAGCAGTTGCTAAATTCGTTTTTTTTTTTCTTGAAATTGCAGAGCAATGCAGTAGCAGTTGCTGTTGCAGTAATAGCAGTTATTGCCGCATGAATGCGCAAATTGACTGATTGATTGACTAAGTGAGTGAATGAGTGACTGACTGAACGTTTCGTTTCATGAGATGACACAGGTTGGATTTGATGTACCGAAGGAAAGATATGAGAGGAAAGAGTCGGTTAGGATGAGAAAGGAGAAGAGAGGAGACCGGTGTCGTCTGCGTATATCACAGGTTGAAGCTGGAAAAGTCGCCGTTTTCTACTTGATTTCCTTTTTTGTCAACTTTCTTAGCTAGCAATTTCTTGCACTGACAACTAGCAGCATTCTTTGAGACAGTATGTGTAACTCTGAGACTTATGGCTAAAATGATTTGACATAAAATTATTTAGTCATTTGTATGACTGGGAAGTAATCGGAATGGAATAAGTATTTCTCGAAAATATCTAATTCCTATCATTTTATCTATTCTTTGTTTTTTTTTTTTTTGTGTTGTCTCGAGTGATAAAAGTAACATTTATCAAGCTTGAATGAATGACATAGGCAGTTTGAAGTGGGAAATATAATACAAATTAAAAAGATAAGAGAAATTTATGATCATTTATTTTGAGGAATCATTCGAATTTGACATTTCAAATCCTCTATTTTTACTTGCCTCACCGCAATCTTTCCACCCGATCATTACTTCAGGCCAAGTAAGTTGCCATCTAAATGAATCTAATCACTTTCGTCATTTAGCAAATTCCATCTTTTCTTCCCTACGCTTATGCTTTCTGCAAACGTATTGTTGTCTCGCTGCACGAATTTGCGTCGCGCATTCACTCGTTTTTAGGCGTATCGCCGTGAAGGATAGGAAATGCCCTTTCCGCTTAATCCGTGATGAACTTCGTCCGGAATACTTCCCTCCTAACAGTTTCCTGAATCTAACACTACCAGCACATATACACGTACAGTTATTTTGGTTGTACATAGAGCAGACAACACTGCAGTTATGAAGAGCACACGAAAAGTGTATGGTAATTGAGGAGGGTCCGACAATTCATACAATTAGCAATAGTGGAAAATGTACAGAAAATTGAGATTCTTAAGATTCATGAAGGGAGTAAGGTATTAAAAAGAAATCTACAAGAAATAGAAGAAAAGCAAATATGTGAGACAATGTTGTGAGAGCTCGACTCTAGATGAATCGAGTGGATGAGGGTGGGGCATATTATGTACGCTCCACATGTCACATCGTGTTTCTGTATTTCCCTTCTAGTCTTGCCATCTGTGTTCTCTTGTTTTTCAGACTCTCTGACGTTTAGCTAAATGCTATTTCGGATTATTGCATTGTCTAGAGTGCTAAAGAGAGGGTAAGAGAGAGAGGGAGGAAAGAGATGCGTGGCTAATCGCGTGCGGCATATTTTGCCCGATTGACATTTCAAATTCTCTATTTCCACGACCCTTACCTTGCCTCACCGCAATCTTTCCACTCAGTCTTGATTGCTGGCTCCGTTGCTATCAACTTCACTTTGTCCTTACCTTTTAAGTGAGGCCATTAAAATTTCCTAGCCAAGACTGCGCATAATTCGATCATCTCGATAATCTTTGGATAATTTGGCCCGATGCCATACCCTAAATTTCGGGAATGAAATGAGACCGTTGCATATCATACCATCAGCATTCTTCCACACCTGAGAATTACAATCGCACTATCTCTCACCTTACTTAAAGCAATCTTATATCTTCCTTTCCATCAAACTTATAAAACATATATTCTGCCTTCTACTCATAATTGCTTAGTTATTTATACTGACTTCTGCATTGATTTACTTTGTTTTACCTACTGTCAGTAATTACTTATCATCCATAATTATAGATAATTGGTAGTGAATATGGGTTAGCAAAAAAGAAGAGTAATTCCCTTTTAATTAATTTATCAGCTTTTTTCATGTTATGAAAAAAATCGTAATTTCATGCTTGTTTGGAATTATTATAGCTTCTTTCTTATTTCCATACTGTTCACTTGCCTAATTGTTTACTGACTATTCTGATTCGAGTTATAGCTTTTTCCCTTTTTAAATTGCTATGTTTGAAGCATTCATTCATTCCCGGTAATATGTCTCATATACGCTTTTCTTATTCACAGTACTTTTAATATTTTTAATTATCAGATTAATCAATATTCCTTATGGAAAGATAGCTTTGCAATAAATTCTTTGCTATTTCTCTTCTTAGTCCAAAAGATGGCACTCTTTCTTCCTTCAGTATATCTTCCACTTTCATTTTCTTCAAAGAAGCGCAAAAAAATGCGCTGAAGTTGCAGAGCAAAATCTTCTAATAAAAAAATTTCCAGTTTAAAGTAAAATGAAATGATACTTTACCCTATCCAACTTTTTGAACATTGATGAAACTTTCAAAGTGACAAACAGATAGATAGAAGACACACACACACACACATATATATATATATACACGCACACATACACATATAGATATGCATGTATCTTCGTTGGTGGTCTTATTCGGGCCTTTTTTTGTATGCTGCACTTAAAAGGCTTTTTCTGTAGTTCTTTCCTTTCAATGGATATGTTTTTTTTTTCGTCTATGTCGGAACATTTTTCATTAGTTTACCCTAATGACAATGCAGAAGGATAATTTTAGATAAAAGGTAGTGTGAAACGGACATTTCCGCTTGCAACCAATGACTGGTCTTTCTTAGTATGTCCTTTTGTTATAAAAATGACAGGCTTATTAGGGATAGGCTTGAGCATTGCTGGAAGTCAGGTTGGATAATAATCTCAAATTTCCTTTTTTCTAAGTCATAAGAGATAAAAGTATGTGATAGATGTCAACTTTCTTTATTTTTGTCGAAGATTATCTCCGCTGTACAGCTTACTTATAATGAAGGACCATGCATAGGATGAGAACTGATGCTAGGGAGAGGTCAAATTGAAATGACATGACATTTCTGCAAGAAGTATTAAAGTCATCATGAAATAATAGTGATGATACTGTTGGTTATTTCTAGATAGTCTTCTACCTAAAATTCATTTAGCTTTCATGAAATTGCGCCATCATTGCAGTTATATTTTTCGAAAAAAATATAATCAATTAAAATAAAGAAATGTTATTATAGATGAGATGAGGTGATACCCATGAGATAAAATTCTTTTTACTTATAAGCTTGTTCATCTTATTTCATTCTTCCCATTTGTCTAGATATTATTCTACCTTCAGCGCTCTTTCTGATTCAGTTTTGGACACAAAAAAAAATGTAAATTGAATAACTATAAATTATCATTATGGAAAAAGGTACCATCTTTTATCCTGTTTCACTTAATAACAGGCAGGTGTTTTCTTTCTTTTTTGAAGTGCTCCATAAATTGATTTGATTTATGAAGCTCGTGAAAGCATAAGGTAATATGTGAATAAGTCTTTTTTTGTATCTATAGCATTCTATTAAAGTTTACGGAAGAGACTGAAAGGGAAATGAAAAGAAAGGGTTTTTCTTCTTTCCAATAATGATTGTTGCTTATATATCAAGATAAGATTCATTCTACTTTCACATCAAATTAGAAAACGAAAGGAAAATAGCTAACTGTGTGAATTTTTTATGAAAAATTTATTTCGACGATATTATGATTCATTTGGTTCACTTGAATATGATTAAATATTGAATGGAATGAACGTACGTGTAGCACTGACAAACTAATGTGTTGAAAAAAATGAAGAGAATATCTTTAAGATATCTTGAAATATGAAGCATCAGAAAATAGCTGATTTAACAAAGCAGTGGACTACATTTTCACCATTAATAATGTATTATCCGTGTTGGTGGATTTTATGATACGCTAGAAAGTGTCTTGTTTTTGATCCATGTAATTTTGATAAATAAAATCAAGAAATCACTTCATATCCTTCATTTTTTATTTCGAAAACAGTTTCTTTTTTTTAAACTTTTATCAGCAAACACGGAAAAGCAGAAATGTCGTACCTATGCAGAATATGTTTAAGTATAAGTAGACCTATTTTCTAAGTGTAAATAATCGTATTTTTTTCCTTAGTAAAGAAGGTCGAGGACGAACGTGGTACACTAACGTTGACATTCTATTGATATCGCATGGGACTTTTTTTTGTAATTTGAAAATAAGCATTTGAAATTTGCAATAAGATATGCATCGACAAAAGCTATTAAATGGACATTTTTTTGTTTGTTTCTGTTCTCAGATATATAATTCATTTGCCTAGAGACCTCGCCGTTAAATTGCAAGCAAGTTACCATTGGTAGGAGAAAAAAATTTTTTCTTTTAATTTAGGATTTAAAAGAAATATGTCATTCTTGATGATCAGAACAAAGAGGGAAAGAGGAAGAGGAGTATGAGGACATTATAGGACGGAAGACATTTCTTCCGTCCTATAAAGTTTATTACTCTGTTAGAGAGATCAGGATAGATATTGTGAGTGATAAAGTAGGTTGATCTATTTAATCTTACGAAGCTAAAATATATGTAATGTTCTGAAGTAAAGAAGGAGTGGATTAGTGTTTAGGTCTGACTGCGCTGAACTTTCATAATGAATTTTTTTTTTTTTTTTAATCCTTGGAAGATTGATATTAGTGTTATGACATGAAAAACTCGATAAACTTTAGAGGAGTTCGAAAAAATAAATCAAATGTATCGAAATTCAGAACTATTCCATTCCAAATGCTGTTTTTATTATAATTCTCTCGATTGTATAGAATCAAATGTTTAACTTGCACTGTTTTTATTCAGTTTTCTTGGTAATCTATAGTTTTATAGCTATTGAGGTGTACATATTGCTGAAGTGTTGTCAATGATAATGTTAGTCAGTTTATTACTGATAAGTGCTATTCTATCATTATCAAATGGTTCAGAGAATTTAAGAGTGTTTGTAGCCCTTCGTATCCTGCAATTATTATTTATATTTATATTGAAAAAATGTTCTCAAGCTTATCCAAGAACATTTCTGATTTCTTTACTCTGCAAGAGTTCTAATAATCGCTATTAGGTAATCTATGGAGATAAGTCATAGAATCTTTTAATGATGCAAATTATAAATGTTGGATTCTACGAATTGACATTTGTAGATATTTGAAAAAACAAAAATGGCAAGTTTTGCTGCTGAAAACATTGAATGTGTAATTATGTGATCGTTTCTTTTAAGATGACCATAAAGAAATGTTATCAGTTAGCGCTTACTCTTAACATCATGTCTTCCATTGTGTAAATTTTGCAGATCAAATGAGAAAATTGGGCAGAGAACTATTTTTTGCTGTTTCAAATGGCGCAACCCTAAAGGAGAAATGCATCAAAACCGTCGTAAGTTTTAAATATTGCTGGGAATAAACAAAATGTTGTTCATCACCTTGTCCGATTGATTTTCCGGTTAAACAGCAGTTCACTTTCCGTGAATGACAGTTCTATCGATCCGTATTGATGTGAGAGTAATGTTCGGTGAAAACGTTGTATCTATCAGTCGATCATGAAAGGCTCACAGGCAACAATAGCTCTGTATATGTATGTGTATGTGTGTGTGTATATGTGAGTGCTTTTTTTGAAGCAATTTTAAAATTGCTGAATATATGTGTACCGTAAACCGCTTGTAAATTTGTACATATATATATATATATATATATATATATATATATATATATATATATATACATACACACACACACAGACACAGACATATACACCTGTATTTCGTCTGTCACTGAATATTGTGAAGAATGAAAAATTGCTGCAACTTTTTCTCTTTTAGAATCTGATCTTCCTGAAATCTAATTTGCTTATCTCTTCGAATATTTCAGGTGTTGTTCCTCTAATCCAATCTTTTCCCGTAACAGTCGATGCAACATTTTTAAGGAGGTTTCATTTACAGTTGAAAATTAAGTATGATTAAGAATAAACAATATTAGGCCTTTATTTAAAAATAAATAAAAGTATAGATGTTTTTCATCCGTAATACTTGTGTAAAGCTGTTTGTTAGCAATAAATTTAAAAATTTGATTGAAATGCTATTCATTCCTCTCCTTCTCCTTCTCATTTCGAAATGTAAATGAGAAAACGAAAGGAAAGTTGACCAAATGCGTAGATATGGTCACCCTCTAATTTCCTTTGTCAACTACTATTTAAAATATTTGTGTATTCTTGCTGCAATTGCCTTGAGGACAATACAAGTTACCTTATAAGTAGAGGCATTGACACTGATGCTTAAGGATATCCTTTACTTTTAATTTTTTGTGGTGGTGATGATATATCTTGATGGTTAGTAAAGAAGTGAGGCACTGATTGTTTATGAAATTTGTTTTTGAAGTATAAACGCGCAAAGCTAAACATTTTCCCGCCGTACTACTAAATAGAATAGATACTGTTCTAATATTGCATGTCTTCCTATCATCTTTGGGAGGAGTGATTTGTATTTCAGTAAGTCGGACATGCTAGGATTCATACTGTCCAGACCAATATTCCATTCGAATTGTGGTTTAAATGGATAGTTATCAGATCAGGCGGAACACTGATGATGGAGAAAGAATGTTTTTTGCTGAAAATGTTATATTTCAATCTATAGCATTTTCATCTAAAGATAGTTAACAACACTTAGTAATAATGTGGCATGTCGCATTTGATGACGGGTAATTGGTGAAAGGACGAATTGGTCGCTTATAAATGGCATTAATTTGGTAAAAAAGGGAATATTTTAATTTTTAGATGGTATAATTTTGCAAGACAGCTATCAAAAAGAGAGTATTTCTTATAAATATGTTTGTAGTATTGAATAGATACTGTGATACCAAGCAAAGGAAAATAAGGATTTTTGGATTTTGAAGATGAAATTCTTATGTATGATGGTTTCTTGCTTTTGCTATTCTAATCATTATACATACTGTATTACATTATCGCTTGTACAAGTTCGTTACCATCCTTCACTTTTTCAGTTAATGTTTGATGTTCTGTACTTTTTGGATTTCTCTTTTTAATCACCATCACCGCCACAAGGGACAATAATGATGACTAGTTTTGTTTTCTGTTTTTATAGCTTCTATGATTTACATCTACTGTGATTTTTTCATAAAAGAAGAAATTTTACTATTTCATCAGCAGTGAATGACTAGCTGTTACATGGTCTTCAGGTACTACTTGAGTTTTTTTTGTTTTGTTTTTGTTTGCAATTCTGCTGAGTGGTTAAAGTATCTAGCAAGAAGGTTAATTATATTTAACTGATTTATATAATATGATGGAATGAATTCATATAATTCCAATTTATCCTTTTCAAAAGAATGAACAACAGATTCTTCATTACTTATTAAGTAGTGTAAACTTTACAGACTTTATATTGCTTTTTTCCAAAACATAAAGAGGAAGGAATAGTTGATTGAGATTTATAATAATTGACTGAAGTTCAGATGAAAACAAATTATTTCTAAAGATTAGCTTTTCCATCTCAGTAGTTTTTATCACATACTGGCAGATGCATTTGTTCGAGGAAGAGATTTCAACCAATGATTGAAAACTAATCAATTATTTTTATTAAAATAAGTGGATTTTTTATCAGAACACTAGAGACACATATTGCTGACTATAGTTGTAATTACAATCTGTAATTACAATTCTCGTAAGTTTTCTCGAATGATTTGATAGTATGGTATCATGATTGCCTTTAAGACGAAGTCAATGTATAGTTTGTACGAAGTACACGCGATCTTATTACTGTCATTGGCTGAAGTGTTAAATAAGGGAACTAGATACTCCTTGATGTATCGGAGACTTAAAAAATCCGAAATTACGATGATCTTGCTGATGTGTTGATGTATTTCTGCATTCGATTCCTTTTTCTTTTCAACATGAATATAATTTTTTTCAAGTTCAAAAAATTGCCGAATCCATTTTACAAATCTATAAAATTTGGCCTTCGGGACGAAGTAACGAGATGAAGGAAAAGAGGGCTATTGACCGGGGAGAAGTTACAAAATAATTTTTCAGACTGAACATGGAGAAAACTACTACAGTGATTTATAGAATATATGACTGAATGTCCACATTTCAAATCTTGAAGTTTTTTCATCTTATCGAAAGTTAACCATTTAATTAGTAAAAATACGATTACCACTATTTATATAAGTTTGTCCTTGTACACTGTAAATGTTCAAAAAAAAAATTTGATCGTCGTTTTTCTATTACAGAAAATTCATATGCGTACTAGGATTATGATAATAGTGTTGATGCTAAAAGCATTTTCATTAGATAGTAATATGTTTCGATTTAGTTCCTTTTGTCATCTTTTAATTACTGTAGACAAATCCATATATGAATTTATAGATGAGTTTTTTTTTTTTTAGTTAACTAACATTTGACTTGATTTTCCAGGAAAATTTCCGATGTATGAAGGTAAAACAGTGTTTGAATAACACAAGGCTCATTTATGATTACTCTCCTTATTCTATATTGTATTTCACGAATATTTCAAAATTATTACGGCTTATCTAACTAGGCTTTTATATTTTCCATTCAAACTTGTAAATGTTAACATAATGTTTGTTGTGAAGGGAAAAGTAAATGAGGAGTTGCTGGATAGAGAAAAGTATTGACGATACTGTAATGACATCTCTTCCCCTTTCTTCTTTCGTAATTTCGGATTAATGAGTGATTGATGGAATGGAATGTGAAGTGTTTCAAACGTTTTTATTTGATTCAATTACCAAAATTCTCGTTTTTGTTTTTTTGTTTTTTTTTTTTTTTTCAGTTAGTTAGCACATCTTGGTACGACTAGTGCAAGAATACAACTGTTCTTTGATTATAGTGAAAGCATCTTTTTCTTTTTTTTGAATTTAATCACAGGGTACATGTTGGTTCTGCAAAGAATATAGTGGAATGAGCAGAAAATGATTCTGATATTCCCGAGAATTTTCAGTTCTGCGACGGAAGGTTTACAATTCTAAGAAGCTTTTTCTAAGTTTACTGTTTATAATATATAAGGAAATATTTTTCCTTTTCTTAATCAAGCTTCTTCAAAAGCTTTTTCAATTTCACTTCTTTCAAATTTCACTTTACAGATTATGTTCAATTTTGTATGGAAATAATTGTGAATCAGCAGAAACAGTCATCGATTTGCAAAATTCTCATTTATGAAGAAATTTATCACATCCACTTTTCCTACTTTTTGTCTTATTTTGATAATTATTAAACGAAAATTGCTAATTTTTTTTTTTTAATGATAATCTTTTTAGATCAAACCATCCTACTTTTGCTTTGTTACCTATGAATATAAACCAAATTATAGCTATAAATGTCTCTTACATTTCTTTTTACCATTTTGCAAAATTCTGACAGTTTTTTTTTTTGTCATATCATAGCTTCAGTGGGAAGGAGTTGAGAAGTACCTAAGCAAAGCTCATATAGTGAGAGGAATTTTCCCAAAATTCACTTCCATGTTTTAATTTCCATGAATTAGCTGTCTTTTCCTGCAGATTTGAATCACTTTTCGTTTTTATAGATTAAAACTTATCTGGGACATTTAAATGAAAATAAAGGACTTCTAGTACGAAATGGTACAAAATGGTTGTTGAAATAGAGTGTATTGGACTATAAAAGTGGGGGGTATGAGGATAAGAGAAGGAAGAGAAAGAAAAAAGTTGTGAATATAGTTGCATATCAGCAATAGGCACTGATTTATGAAAAATGGAAAAGCGAATGCTTTACATCGGAATTCCATTTGAATTTTACGCATTTCGAAGTCAATTTAATTGGGAAATATTTTATTCTCTTGGCTAATAATGGTTGATCTATTAAATTAACTGATCAGACGTTCACTTCTTCATCTATTGAAACCGTTTACTTCATTTCTTTAATATTTTCAAGGCAACTTATCAGAGTTTTTGACTAAATAGCACATTAGATTATGTAGGCGCATTGTGGATTGCTTTTGTTATTCAGTTCCTGGTGTTATCTGCGAAAGAAAAATTTTCACTGCTTCTGAAGATAGGGATAAGAAGGTGAATAATTCATTAATTACGGAAGAACTTGTTAAACTCCTGAAAATGAAAAGCATTTCTGTGCTTTTTTGCCAGATACAGGAAATGAATATTGAATGGTCGAAGAGAAAAGTTACTTCATAATTACAAAGGCCGTCTTTTCTCTTTCCTGCTCTTCTGCTTTTAAAATATCGGGTAGGCATTTCCTTCGCTTTTTGATCGGTCGTTAAACCTATTTTTTACAGGGGCTTTTTAACGAAGAGCGTGTTTAAATAGAGAAAATTGTATATCAATCAAACCATTAGTTGGACTACTCCAAGAAGTTACATTTTGATGATTTGTTTTGTAAAATTTTCGATTTTGAGGAAAATTTTTCCCAAAATCAGTCAACCAATTTAAATGCTGTGATATGGTCGTAAATGCAGCATGTGAATATTTCACCTTTAATCATGTAAATGGTAAGAGTGACAAGGATAATAATAGTGATGATGATGGTAACGTTAGCGATGGTGATGATAATGTTGATGATGATAACGATGATGGTGATAAGTGATGCACAGTAGAATAGGTCGGCACATGGGGAGTGGAAAAGGATGCAGTTAACTGGCATCTTCGTTCGATTTTGTCTCCGAACTGGCTTTTTTTTTCTGCTTCACCATTTTTCTTTCAATTTTTGTACGCTAATATGACATCTAGCGATAATGATTGTGATAATGTCGTTACTTTCAATAGTTTTCAGTATACATTTTAAAATGGTTTCTTTTAAATCACTTTTTCCTGTAACATTTCATTATTTTTAGTTGAAAATATGCCGGCATTTTTGTTTTAAATGAAAATCGCACATTTGTTTAGCAGTTCTCAAAAGAACCAAAAGGACAACGACACTGGATCGAATGCGCAAAATGACTTGAACATACCATATCACCTATGCTGGGAGAAGTTTTGCATTGATATCAGTGAAAATGAGATGCAAATGATATTTTCCATCACTTTCACAGATAACGGAAACCTTCAAAATTACAAATAATAGTGAGAGAATGGTTGGGCTATGTAATAATTTTATTACTAGTGACAAGTGACGGGCATGCGGGAGTGGTGAGACAGACTGATTTAGAGGACTTAGAGTATTGTCGAATTGGGATATTTAAAGGTTTTCATGCATATTCTGGGATGTGAATAGTTTTCGAGATTATAAATTGAATAAATCGATAGTAAATATGAGAGGGATTGAGAAACATTACCAGCCATTTGTTTATGTATGTGTGCTATTTGATAGACCTGAAAATAGATCCAGAAACAGCTGACACACTCCATAGGGGTCTCATTCTCCGCTTTGGCATTAATTCATGTAGACAAAGAGTCTGTCGACTTTGTTTGCCTTGAGTTGATAATGAAAAAGTCCAAGCTTCTATTATCATTTTCAGTAGCCAATATCATATAATAATAGATTCAGTGACCATGTCGGATAATATTAAAAGAGAGGAGAAAGGGAATTAATACCATTACTACTGTTATTTACTTTTTATCATTGTTATTATTTATTTACTATTATTATTTGTTATTATTTATTATTTACTATTATTTATTATTATTATTATTACTATTGTTATTGTCGTTGCCGTCGTTCATCGGAAGTTCGTCTTCTCTTCTCGTTTAAAAAATTTTTTATCACTTTCAGAGAATCGCTAGCGGTGAACCTGATAATCATTATTATAATCTTCAATTAGACAATAAATATGTGTAAAAGGAAAAGAAGAAAGCTACGATAAGCCGAGAAATTTATGACGTCCAAGTATGCGCTTATTTTAATGATTCTTGTTTCCGCTGACACAAATTACGGAAATTCGGTATTAAGTTCATTTGTTAATGGATTTTGCTAGCAAACTTGAGGATTACTTTTAAGGAGTAAATTATTCCAGCTACTCCCAAAAAAATATGAGGCAAAGTAGCGAAATTTACCAAAAATAGCCAAAAAAGTTTTTTTTTTTTTTTTTTTTTCATTTTGAAAGTATCAGTTATTTGATGTCGTATTGTTGTGTTAGCTATTAAGTGATAAAATAGTTGTAGGTAAACAAAAATTCAAATTTTCGAGTTGCTGCTAAAGTGGAAATTTTTGCAGCATGTCAAATATTTCATGATCTGTTAGAGTTAAACTGGGCACATACAAGAGCGTAAACATATTTCTCATTTTCTGTCACGTTTGTGAATCTAATTACTAGTAATTAACAGACAGGCACTATACTTATGGTATGAATAAATATGCTAGCAGTGTTGTTTATTCATCCAGGATGTATTATGTTCTGGTAAATCAGGTTTTTATGTAATGGAATTTCGTGGTGTATCGGTGAATGCATTCTTATTAGAAAAAGCAGCGACTAGATTTTCTACATAATTACGAGTTGAATTTTGCTCTACATTATTTTAATATATGGTAATTACTGATTGCTAAAATGCAGTTGGTTTCTCAGCAGTTTCTTTCTACATTAAATAGCAATTTTAATTGTTGGTTGAGTATATTATCGGTTTATTTGATAGATCGCTTACTTATCTATTTGACTAGTTATGCTAAACTTTGTGAACTATTTGGTTATTAATTGTTGGAAAGTATAATAAGCGAGGAATTTTAGGTGCATGTACACTATTATGCACAGTTTGCGTTATCGCCATTTGCCGATCCTAAACCACAAAAAATATAATACAGATTTTTGTTTTCTTCCAGTCTTTTGTGAATTGATCGAAGTAAGTATAACAAGCTGTATGATAACATTATCTTCCACTTCGACAGTAATTTTGTCGTGTTATGTTTTCACTGTTCCATGAAAGAGAAAAAGATAAAGAATTGTTGCGATGGCAACATAAAACTGATAGGATTTCAGCGAGCAATTGAATTGTGTAAATTTGTTGATTTTTTCATCTTTCTTGGACGCTTTCACTTTTGTGAGGTTGTCGATGTTTACTGCAACTATGCTATTTGTTTGTATTTCTATGAATGTTATTGCTATGAGTGGTAGTACTTTTAAAATTGCAACATTAAATAGATGACATTTTCAGTCTTCTGTAATTTTTGCTGCACTGAAAAAAAGTTTTTGACATATTAAATGACACAAAATAATGTTAGTTGCCAGAAAATTTCTCCTTTTCCATTGAATTTTCATTCGTAATGTATATGGACGTGGATAACCTTTAAACTTAGTCAGATGCATGTATGCGAATGTAATTCAAACTGTTGAAACACTTAATAATTTCTTTCATCGGTTGGAGTAGATGAACAAACTATTGGAATCGTTATTCAGTAGACAGTAACTCATTGTGAATTGAAAATGAAAAAAGAAAGTAAAAAAATTATGGACAGCTTTTGTTGAGATACGATAGGTTTCTGCCTAACAACGTTGACTTTCTTGTAGTAGTAATCTTTAACACAGCTGATGTTGTACAGAGATGTTGAGTTGCTCATAGAAGTAGAATTTGAATAAATCGATAACACTGCAAATTATTCGTTCATGAATTTTAGGGTAAATAATGGCTAAAATCCAATAAACAAAGAAAGCTTCCAATGCTTCAAATTATTGGATAGGCAAACATTCCTATTAATTTTTATTAATTGTTTGTTATATTAATAGTGTTAAATATCAAAAGTAGAGGAAGTTGAGATTAGGTAAACCATGCATTTTTGAAGAATATATGTTTCTTTAGAATTTAAAAATTTGAGAATTTAGTAACTTTTTCAAAATGCTTTTCGTTTTGCTTAACACTTAAGATGGATACTGTTATATAACCTAATCTCTGTTCGCTTACTATGAGTTAATCCGAACGATTAGCCATCAAAAAACAATTTTTCGTATCTTTTTCATGAAATTGAAATACTTTTCTAGACGCTAATTAAAATCGACAAAGTAATTTGTTGATGACCTCGTTTATTGATAATTTATTGATAAAAGACTCTTTCATATTAAAGTTGTTTAAGTTAATATTGTATCTTATAATGAATGAAATCAGTTTGTGAGAGTGGAAACTTCAACTGTACATCCATCGTAAGTACATTACCTCTATAACACATTAAAAATTGATCGATAAGTTTTAAAATATCTGCAGCCTTAAATATCATACTAATTAATATCTGATGTGCACATATGAGGTACATAATGATCTCGTGAAACATGCCTGTTACCTTTTTAAAACTTGTAATATCTTAATTGTTGTCACAAAGATTTTTTAAGATACTTTTGAAAGATTTTTTAGATCTCGAAGATCATGAATAAGTTATTCAGTTGGGATTATTTTTGGAGTGCGATCTCTTACGTAAGTTTGTTTACTTATTTGTTAATTTAGCATACAATTATTTCAAGATAAAAATTTGTTTCCATTGTTGCGTGTTGTTTCTTTGTGCTCATAAAGTTCTTTTTGTTATTTTGCTCAGAAGAAATCAATAAAGAAATGCGTCCACTACTTCACAATTTGTTGTTGTTGTCATTATTATTATTATTATTATTATTATTATTATTATTATTATTATTATTATTATTATTATTATTATTATTATTATTATTATTATTATTATTATTATTATCACTTATTATCGTCATTACTCTTTTTCTAGTCTTATTCTTTGTGGTTAACATTTTATAGTGACATTTTACCGGTATGGAAATACTGCTTATAATTTCTATCTTAAACGGTTAATTCAAACATAGCATTTAATTTGTAATCTACTTGGCCACCCAAGCAGGTTATAAATTATTCAAATAGGTATGACGAAACGAAATGATAAATTGATTGCCCGAGATATTTTTGTTACCATTTTCCGTCAGATTGTCCAATGTTTCCCAACTGAAACAAAGATAGTGAACAGATTAATTAATTGAAGATATCGACTGATGTGTAATCTTCCTGATGTTATTATATGCCCTTGAGTGAATCATGTGTATAGGTGGGTTGTTCAACCACGAGAAATAGTATTTCCCGGGAAAGTATAATACAGGGGGCCTTTTGCGAGTATCCTTCAAACGGCGTTGACGAAGGGAAGCTGCAAAATTTTTTTGTCAAATGTAAAAGCAAACCATAAGAATGGTTGGAGTGTTGGAGGTGGGGGCTGACTCTCAAATTTCCACTGATTTGAATTTTGCGCCTTATGTACCGTACCCCTGTGGTCGACATGCGAATCAATCTATCGTTGACAGCTGTTTGTTGGTGTTTTTTTTGTTGGCAAGGGAAGGGCACAGGGGATTCCCCCCTTTGTTGGCACAGTGCCAATGGTGTGGGAAATTGGCTGATGGCCAGATGTTTATTTTTGTAGCTTCTCTGTCACGCGGATGTCAGTGTTAGAGATGCTAGAGTTGGCAAGAGTTGAGATTGAACAAAATGTTTTGAGGGAAAGTTTCTGGGATATGTTTTGGCTAGTTTCTTTCCTAGTTTTGACTTGCATTCGAGGAAAAAAACGATACGTAGTTTTTGAAGTTTTCCTCATGCATTTAATGTTTGTATATTTATACAATAGAAATTGTGGTTCGTTTATTTGAACTGTTTTTAGACTTAATTTATGTTTTGTAGATAACTTTTAGCTACTCATTTTAAATGAAATTCACTTCTTGTGCCTATTCTTTTTAATACTTTCTTTTCAATTAAGATAATTTTATTTGCATAAATTTTCATTCAGTAAGTAAATTGATTTAGAAAAAAGCTTTTTTTTGGATATTTTGCCACACTATGCCGCATAAGTTTTTGATAGTTTCAGTCGATTAAGCTTATTCCTAGTCTGCTAACTACAAATCGTTCTCCTATTTTCTTATTACTTCTTGTTGCTTCAGTTTTCAATTATCAGAGTGTCATTTATTACACAGCTATTATCATTGGTTAATGCTTATAAATCTTCTAAGTAGCATAATAATCGTTCCAGACCAGTGAAGTTATTTATTTATTCAGATCTTGGTCAAGTATATACTATGAAGAATAGGCTACATAATATAACTAGCATAAGTGATATTCGAGACATCATTTATATTTCGAGACTATGTTCCAAAATCTTCCACCCGAATTGTATATTTAAATGAGAATCTCAGGTAATAGTTTTTTTTTTTCAGCTTCAACCTCATTCATCTTGTTTGCATTTACCATTATTATAGGTATAATAGTGTGATTGTGATTTTTCCAAGAATGTTTTTTAGTTTATGGAGATCTTAGTAAAAAACGATTTTTTCTCTCTAAAAAAGTTTTTCTTCTACTTATTAATCAACCCTCGGTGAATGTTTTTCCTGTGATATCAAATTGCAGGAATCAGACGTCCAAGGTATTTATGGGTGTACTCTGTGTGTTTGTGGATGCATTGCATGCGTTTATTTTATAGTTATAACGAAATTAATGAATGGAAATAATTGATTTGCAATGATTATTTTTTTTTTTTTTTATGCTTAACATTTGACAGAAATTAGTCGTTTATTAATGTACCCACTGAAACCTCTTGATTTGCTTATTTACCTTCTTTTTTTGTGACTCAAAAGCAGTGTATATATATACAGCTTTCTTCAAATTCATCAATTCGGAAGTTGTCGCTTAAAATACTATCAAGTAGAATTTTAATCTGAGAAATGCTATTTCACTGATGTTTGTATTATGCTGCCTGATTTTGGCACTAGTAAACAGCTATGTGATTTATTTTTCATTGCACTTTGTTAAGCAACCAAACAAACAAATTTTGATTTCAATAGTTGCTGCTGTTATTGGAGCAAAGATAGTGTGATGAACTGTTGCTTCTATTGCCGCTTGTGGTAATATAGTTTTAGTTGTGGCAGTAATATACTTAATGAAAGACCGTTTATTTGTCATTCTTTCATTCTGGGTACCTTTACAACTGTCAATGCCGTCTTCATAAACTGAATTGGGTTAAAATTGCTCTAAATCAAATGATATAAACATCCGTGCCACTCGTCATGATATTGCAGTAACCTGTCATCTTTGCTTTGTTATCGTTTCTAGTGCTCTGCGGCAGTAGTATCCCTCTTTCAAAAGCTTTGCTTTATTTTCTAATTCATTCAGCTACTCACTGTTCGTTTCAATTTTGCATATTTAATGCATTCATACATTTACCTAAATGATCTAGCATTCAAGCAATAGTTAAGCTGGATCGTTGATATATAAAACAATGTATAAACTAATAAATATTTGGCAGGTGAACTGTTGTTAATACTGTATACAGAGAATATAACTTTGACATGTTTTACGTAGTTTAAAATTAAAGTTTTCGATAAATAATTATATTATTATGCATAAGGATTTCTTACTTGAATAAAGCAATAGATTTGTTGAAGGACAATTGACGGCACTTCAGAAATAAGGCAAAAAGTGAACAGTGGAGGACTGGTAAATGTGCACCACTGCTTCATCAACTGCTTTCGATGTATAACTTATTGCTAATTCATGTTTTGCTTACTGTTGACATACATGTAGATCTATCAGGAACGGATAAAGATATATAATAAAACGAATATTATTGTAGAATGAAAGCAAGAAGAAGGCAATTAACAATGAAATAAAAAAAGAGAAAAAGGTGAGAGAAAGTTTATAAAATAATATTTTCATATACATAATTGATCAGTTACGAGATTTCTTTATTTTATAGAAATATTATCATTGTATCGGGTATTCATCGTTTTCTTGGAGCTAGCATTGATGAAAGGAAGAAAGGGAGAACTCCTAAATATAATTTAACTGTTGAGTTCGAAAGATGAAATATAAATTTTTGGAAAAAAAAGGTGAAGTACCGATTTTTGTTTATCTTGCAAATTTATCGAAATTGCAAAGCTTAGAAAAAACTAGTATGCTATCAGACAGATCTTCAAATTTTAATATCGAATTTATCAAAATTTCCCTGAATTTTGCCATTTTCAAAATTTCAAGTATTCCATTTTTCAGCAAATATTTTTCATTCAAGAATCATTCAAGAATCAATCTCCTTTTCGATGTCCTATTACATTGTGTTGAATGTCCTTGAATGTTGGAAGAGAATAAAGGAATGGAAGAAGAAGGTATGAACTTTTATTCTTACCTGATCCTGATATGTTTTTATGATCTTGTCGTAGCTGCAGTAAAGATTTAGTTTGTTATTAGTTTATAAGAATGGTCTTCATTGCCGGTTACCGCGCATTCGAATTAGATACAAACAGCTTCGAACTTCTATGGAAATTTTGAAAGGAAAAATTAACAGCAGTAATCAAACTGATCATTATTTTTTGCGCTTTTTTTGGAATAAAAAGAAAAAGTCTTCTACAAAATAAGACATCAAAAACCGATGAATAATGATGAATTGAATTGTATACAATTGTTGTTTGGGTGTAACAGAAAAAACAAGTGGGAATGGAAGAGTTTTTGAGAGAGAGAGAGAGAGAGAAAGAGAGATTTCGTAATGATAGGAGGAAGAAATGATAGAAGGGATGGCTTGATGTATACGATGATTGTGCTTTTTGTTATGTTTTTGGTTTAAATTTTATTCTCTTTTAGCTAAAAAATACTTTCTTTGAGACCCCTTAATTGTTCCTTTCATTGATAACGACATGATTTTTATTTATAGTTATCATTAACATTTAGTACCAAATTATACTAGTTATAGATATAACTAATATAGTTTAATTTTGGACAAATTAAAATAAATGATTATTTATTTGCTCCGTCAACATGGCGATCAATTAGTATTCGGTCTGATAAGTACGAGTATTTCGGTAATTGTGTATATATCTTATGCATATGCCTCATCTGTATGCTATTTTATTACTTTTTTCGTTTACTTTTCTGAACATTCAGAAGGGATTTGTTCATTGTTTTATTGTAACATTGCAAGATGACCCAGAAAAGAGCCATTTTCGTGATATTTAGATAACTATGATTATCCATTTGACGAATAATCTGTCCTACAATACTTTTTTTGCAACTAATATCTAAGTAGCTCATTTATGTGGTGATGATATAATTGATATATCAAAATTTAAAAAGGAAAATTATTAGGATTCAGCAGTCTTATCCAAATTTCATTGATATTTAAGAATACTTTAATTTTCTAAGTACTAAAATTTTATGTTTTCCTTTTTTTCCGACAGTTTAAATTAACATTGTTGCTAATGATGGCTAGTTTATAGCCGAAGTTTATAGGTTATTGCTCGGATGTTCTAAGACAACTAGTTATTAAGAAATAGGATTGAAGCATATTATATTAGAAACTAACAATATCAAATATCACTGTAGTTATTGAAATATTCTTGAGATATGGAAAGAAGTAGTACTTGAAAATACCTTCGCAACTATATTATCTTCCATAATCCTTGATTAAGAAATTAATTTTTTTTTTTTTTTTGATTTAATTTAATTGCACAGAATTTTGCATGCGAATCATACATTTACATAGATTGACATTTATCAGGATTCATATATTCAGTTATACCCATTTAATACATGTTTAAAAGGACGAAGGGGTGAGTTTGAGGAGGAGGTAGGACAATTTGATCGGGAAGTGAGTGTCGGTAATGACATATTTTCAAGGGCGCCCTACAGCGCTCCTCTCTTTGATTTATAAATGCTGATTTAATGTTCAGCATCCACAACAATCTCACATTATAGTTATCTACTTCTTCTACTTCATAATTTTGCAGGTTAGACCGATTATTTGGAATTTGAGGAAGGACTGATGCAACAACAAATCTGATAGAAATTCAATCGACTCAACTAATTTCTTGTTTTGATGTGTTGCTAATATAATTACTAGATACTGTTTTGGTTCCACTGATCACTTAAGTTTTTCAAGTTCAAATTTTTAGGTTAGAATTTTACGGCAACTAACAAAATCGTTTTTGATGAAGTAGTATAGCACCTTGTTGAAATTAATTGCTTCGCCATATTTTTATGGCTTTCTGTTTTCCCAACTTTGTATCACTTGGTAGTCAAAACTCTCTCAATGTTTAGGTTTGGTTTTCGACCTTCAAATTTCAAATGCATAAAAATTTAATTTATAAGGAATTAAGAAGTGGCACCACTTTTCTAAATTGTTTTTATCCAAATTAGTTAAAACGCATGAAATTCGATAAGTTAATATTACGCGAAGTTAATATTAGTTGCTTGTTAACCGTGCAACAATTACTAACAATTATTAATTGCAAATACTTTTTTTTTATTAATTACTCACATAGTCTTTTATCAGATGCATCACCAGCCATTTTCCTTGATAATTTTTTGGTCCGGTTTTGTGGTAATGTTGGCATATTTCGAGCGATATCCTAGGGAAAAAGCATGAAGGAGAGGGGGGATGGAAATATAAATATGTCGTGAAGTTTGGAAGAGTAGAAATTTGAATTAAAAGGAGATTAGAGTACACAGTTGGTTTCATTCTGGAGCATCTACCTATCGAGATGAAATATTTCTTAGCAAATTTGATTAGTCCAGAAAAAAACGAGATGGAAGAAATTTATTCTGAAAAATAAAGGAACAAAACTGCAGATATTTTAAATTTAGGTTTTTAATTTTCCTTGTTAACCATATAAAAGCAATCATGCATGACTAAAAGGAATTTTCATGCAAAATCTTGATTTCTCAAATTTTTTTGGATTTCTTTAATTTTTTTTTTTCTTTTCTTTTTTATTCAAAAGTTATTCCATCAACAGTTTTCTTTTCTATTTTCTGCAGCACAGGTGTTGTTCGTTCTTCTTCCGGTGAAGATGGACAGGGTTTTGTATAAGGAGGCAAACGGGAAGAAAGAACAATTTACAGAAAGGAAATACTGATAAATGCCTTGATATGCTATCTTGATCAGGATGTATTTTGGTGTGATAATGACAGCTATTTTTTTATACACATTCGGCAAGCTGCTAACAGTTCTTTTTTCCAACGCAACAATATTTCATATTGCCTCCTTGATGCAGCATTATTTCCTTCTTTTTTTTGTTTTTTTTTTTTTTGTTTCTTTTTCTACAAATATTTGAAATTATTATAATCTTTAAAGAGTAACTAAAATTTCACGTAAATATGCTTCATTCAATGCGCTTTTTTTTCGGGCAGATACTTCCTATTATTCAAGAAGTTGTGGCTGATTTTTTAAATACAAAATAAAGTATGAAGAAGTAGCAATCATTTATTATTCAATTTTCAAATTTACAGTACAAATCAATGTTTTTTTGATGTATTACATATCAGAACAGCCATGCCAAAATGATTCTACAACGTTTGCATAACGACTGATTTGTCAAATCTCTACTACATTTTTCATCAAACAATGGTAGAAACTCAACCAATAGACGAACCTGACGATGTGTTGTAAAAGTTTGTCAGCTGTTCGTTTATTTGACGGATTCCACATTTTTCATTTCTTTTTTCTGAAGAAACTAAACTGTTAAACTTAAAACTATATGTGAAGCTCACCAACTTATCTTTTCGGCATTTACTTGAGTGATACTGGAAATACTTCTGCAAATATTTGCGTCATCATTTAGTTCTTCAACTTTCTTTCCTTCTCCAATTTATAGTTCTATTACGTATGACCTGGCCTACTACCTATTCAATTCATGCATATGTAATCTGTAAACATATCAAGTGCTTCATTACTTATTTTCTAGCTTTTTTAGGCGAAGTTCATATTTAGTGATAGATAGAACTAAATTTCAAAAAGAAACTCCCAGATCTCTTTTTTTTTCTTTTTTTTTTCTTTTTTTTGAAGTAATTTAAAAGACGAAATTCTTCATCTGACAAATTGTCAGCTCTAATTTCTGGTTTGAAAAAATGCTTGAAAATGGAAGTTTGATTGGTGATAAATAATTGTAGGAGCTTTTTGGAAGTGGCTTTCGCTCTACTGCACAATGATATTGTCATCATTATGCTCATTTTTGCCAAAGGTTGTCGTAGTAGAACCCGTTTTAGCAGTATTAGCAGGAAGGGGCCTTACAATTAAGGGCTTTTCTTTCATTCAGATTCAGTCTTCCGCTTCTGCTTCCCTCCCTTTCCTTCCTCTTTTTCTTACTTCATGCATCATTGCTATCCTTCCCAAGTAAGAGTTGTCGAATAAATTGGCCCATGCAACATTGGCCATTGGCCTTCATTTTTCCTTCACTTATGTATATAATCATTCCATCTACTGCAAAACTAACACTCGATTTGCATGATATATTTTTATATCTATAGGTGTATATCTGTACACCTATTAGAATTATGTGTCGATTACTATTTTGACTTTGTTGGGTAAGATGACAATTGGTTTTGGTCCACTGAGCAATCGAAGTAGCCTTTGAACTTTGATTTATTAGCTTGGAAACTAATATATGGGAATACTAAATGTTTATGATGTGACATTCATCTTTAAACTATCCGATTAAATCCACGAACATTCTGTTGACAGCAGGCGATCATCGATCTTAAACAGTGTGATTACCTTATGTTTTTTTAATGAAACTTTTTAAGTGCAAATCCGTTACTTTTTCTTATTTTTTCTAGATTTCATAATTCTGAAAATTTAGCACTAAATAGAATTATTAGAATCCTAATAAGCGAGATCCTTTGTTTTAGATGCAAATTTTAATCTGTAATAATTTCTCGACAACCAAATTCCTCCTTGTAATAGATCCAAATTTTTAATAAGATTTACATTTCTGAAACTTCTTTTAATCTACCCAAGCATTAAAATATGCTTCTGTTGTAATTTACTGCATGGTTACTTTTTATCCATTCATAATTTCTGGATTTTAATTTTCCTGTGCATCTTTTTCTTGCACCGTTTACGTCACTTTACTTTGCTTGTATTACTTTTCATATTTAGCTGTGATTTTGGAACTTATCCTTAAAATCAACAAAGAGAGAGAGGAGAAGAGAGACAAAGGCAGTTAAGTCGAGTAAGGTATCAACTTCGAAAAATTGAGTTGTTTTATTTATGACTAGTGAGAACGTTCGAAATGTTATGTCTTTTAGCCTTCAAGGCAATGTGATTGTTAAGGAAGTGAAATTCGAATTTTATCGACCGTAGAGATTTATTAACATTTTGAAATGGAAGTATAGTTTAGAAATAAGAATAAAAGTAAATTTGAATATAATTTTTACGGAAAGGAAGATAGGAATTGTCATAGTGAGCAAATTTTTCCCACTTGATTGCATTGAGTGGCATAATGGAAGCACTAGTACAGTAAATACGACTTGTGCTACATGAAAAAGGCGGCAGGTACTTGCGAAAGGTTAGGAGAACAAAGGTGAAGTGGAATTGTGAAAACACTCTTGAGAAATTAACTCCTCGTTTTGTTTTTTTTTTTTTTTTTTTTTTTTTTTTCACAATGATGGGAAAGAGTAGGAGAGGAGAAGGGGAAAAGCGTGAGATGTGCTTCTCATTTTCAATGATTTCAGTTAGGTGAATAATGCTTTTAACTCTTCACAGTAGTAGTAGTATAGTAGTTTGCCATATTTACCTGTACCTTTTCTCTATTTCCGATTCGCAATACTCTTTGCTCTATGTTGCACAGTGCAATAGTAAATGTGGTGGTCCCTTGAGGAAGCCAGTGCAGAAATCGTCGGATCGTCCATACGTCTCCAACGAATGTTTGCCGAAGCATTCACCTTATGAGGGTCATTTCCTGATTAAAGCTCGATGACCAATGCTATCACGTATAGCTCTTGGTTTCTCTCTTATTTATTGCCTATCCTAAATTATGCCATTCACATTTGGTTTTCTTTTTTTGGTGTCGTTATCTTCTCAGTGTGGTATTATTTTTTAAAGATAATAAATAATATAGGTTAAAATAACATTTTTTTTTTTAGGTGGGATAATCAGGAATCCTCCATCGTTGTTTCTAAGTCTTTTAATTTCATTCACTACCATTTCTGTAGAGGTTCTATCTAATATTCATTATACTTTTATTGTGAAATAATGGAAAGAACTGTGTATAATCATTCATTCAGCTTCTTAGGAGTAATTACGCAAAGGAAAAAATTTAATTCTGTTTAATGAATAGGTTATCAAGATTACCAGTGAAAATTTAGAAGGCAGTAACTTTTCCATAGTTTTATTGATTCATAATGGGAAGAAGGTGATAGGTGCGATTATCTATCTGGTAAGGAACGACGGAATCACTAAAAGCGTTATTAATGCCAACAGCAAGAAAGAGGAGTGAAGTGATTTGAGGTACTAGGAAGGAAAGTGTTGATGTGTAAATTAATGATTAAAAAGCTGGCTAGTGCTGAAATGATTTGAACTGAATTCATTTTATTTGTTCAATACAGTTTGTGTAATAGCTTTTCTAACTGTTTCTAAATCCTTAAAACTAGCAAACATTTTAATTAAATATATACATTTGGACCGTGTGTGTATGTGTGTGTGTGTGTGTGTGTGTGTGTGTGTGTGTGTGTGTGTGTGTGTATGTATGTGTATGTATATGTGTAGGCGTTCAGTTTTCCTTTTTTTTATCAACTATGGATCCAATTACTACTCGGAATTCTTGCTTGAAACACTTCTCTTTCTAGCATCATTCGTTGATTTCAGATGATTATCATGAACGTATATACACACGTATATAGATAATGTATGTACACTTTTAGAAGTAATACTGAAATAAGGAGGATTAGTTCAAAAAGGTTTGCCTCCTGATTGATTATCAGCATTTGAGATTGACATAAAAAAGCTAAAGAATGGATAGGAAGAGAAAGGAAAGTATAGAAGAAGTATAGAAGAAAGTTTTATGGATTTAATCAAGTAGAAAGCGAAAATGCAAGCACCCTTGCACATAATCATGTTCAGGATTCATTCATTTTGTCAAGTTTCTGCCATAAAAAATGTCTGATTTTGCTTTCTAAAGTTTATGTGGAACATTAGCAGATACAACCATTAAATTTAATTAAAGCAGAAATTGAAATAGAGGCAATCTTATCTGAATATATAGGTTATTCCTCCACTAAGGAACTTCTTGTCCAGGATGAAAGAAAACTTATAGAATGATTTTTATTTAAATTCTGTCTAAAGAAAGAATTTTTAAAATTAATTAGTTTAATGATTAAATGAATGATTTAAATTGCACTCAAAAATTTGCCTCGAACTTAATACAAAGTTCATTCATGTACGTAAATCTCTAATCTCAGTGAAAGCTTGTCGAATTGTTCCCTAATTTAGTTATTCTTCCATTGGTTATATCTGTCCGAGTACTTTTAGTGATATTAGTGATTAGAAAAAGGCTTGAAGAACTTCCTCTAGAATCGATTTTTCCAAGGAATAAATTTTGTAAGCAGCACTTCAGAGGTAGTAGTGAAGTGCAACAGTAAAAAAATTTGTTCGCGAATTTCAGCAATTTAATCGAATCAAAGATCAAAATCGGATTTTGACAAGTCCTACATCATTCTGAGGTATGTTTAAATTATTCTTGCCGTTTTATCGGTTCTTATCTTCTTTGATCTGATCCGCAGGCTTTCCAATGCGGAACATTGTCTATGATACAATACTAACTTCTTTCCAAAGATATTCAGATTGATAGCAATGTACTGTTGTCATTTCTGTCCTCTTATTTATTTTTGTTTCCCAAAAGTCAAATTTTTGACAAGGTTATGGTAAAAATTCATTACGTTCTACAAGAAGGAAAACGAGAGAACTAAATATAAAGTTCCATTAAGGAGTGGAAATGACATTCGGAGAGATGTCACTCCACATATTTGTTTCTGGAAAGACTGCTAGTTAATTTTGCCTTAGGAAAAAATCTTTCAATATTAATTTATGTTATCTTGCAAAACCTTGAACTTTAACCTCAAGTTTTATTTCACATAATATTTGATTTGTATGAAGTTAATTAAGAAAAAAAGTCGAGTGCAATGAAGAAGAAATGAACTCACTGAAATTAGATGAGAAAAAATGAGAAAACACCGGCAATCTGAGCTATAACATACACCTGATTATAAAATTTTCCTTATGGTAGTATAGATTGTAAAACTTTCTTTTAGCTGAAAATTTAATTATCACTAACGATTTTTGATAAAATTTCAAGAACATTTAAAAAAATCAATGCTCATTATCAAGGAATATATGTTATGCTTACTAAATTTCAATGATGCTATGAAAATCTGTGCTTGCTAGGTCAAAACTCATATTCAGAAGTAAGCACTTGCTAAATTGTAACTGTTTTAAGCAGCTTTATAAAATTGGTGTCCAATTAAAGGCTGGAAAAGGTCTCTACTTTCAGTTTTACTAGCATTGAATCCCGATGTATTTAACCTCCTTTACGAACTGATATTTATGGTACTATTTTTGAACTGTTTTGAGCATCTTATCAAAACTTGCATTTAAATGCTTGCAATATTCGCCACTGAGAAGTGTTTGCTTTGTATGTATGCGTCTGTGTGTGTGTGTGTGTGTGTCTGTGTGTGTGTGTGTGTCTGTGTGTGTGTGTGTGTGTGTGTGTGTGTGTGTGTGTGTGTGTGTGTGTGTGTGTGTGTGTGTGTGTCTGTGTGTGTGTGTGTGTGTGTGTGTGTGTGTGTGTGTGTGTGTGTGTGTGTGTGTGTGTGTGTGTGTGTGTGTGTGTGTGCACATGTTATATTGATGAAGAGTTTGCGAATAGATGCCCAACAGAAATTCCTATTTTACGAACTACACATGCATTTACTACACTATGTTTCAGTTATATGGAGTGTGATTGACATAAGATGGAAGAAAATAAAATTTACCCGCCCTTCCTCTCCTTCCCCTCAGCGATTGTGGATGGACTGCCCTACCCGGATTACATTACTCGTTAAATGCAGACTCAATGTTTCAGCCTTAATTCTTTCTTCACTTGTGTAATAGCATTATATCAGTCATTTTTAGTCTCTGCTCTCATTGATTCACTTGAAATGAACCAAATATATTCCCGGTAGATTTGAGTTTTGAGCATTCTCATGTCTACAATTATTAGGATGTGAATTTTTTTATTCTTCATTTTTAGATGCTCAAACTTATGGTTCTCTTTTTTTTGATTCTTAAGACACATTAAAGATTAGTGATTGTTGTTGACTGAAATTTTATTTCCTTTCAAATTGTCTTTGTTTACGCCATGAAATCAGTAGAGCGAGCAAATTGGCGGCTATTTTGCATATTTATATATTCCTTCTCTCGTCAAATTCGACTGCACAATTCATCACGGTGACATTTGAGCGTTATTTAATCTTATGTCATTCACGAATCAGTCTAATCAACGAATAGATTGAACAAAACGGTTTGATATTGTCTTGAGAGGTTATCAGTGAAACAGTCCTACTGCCTCACTTTTCAGTACTATTTGTTTAGAAAAGATTTATGTATAGGGATTAGAATTCATCTTCACTTTCCTCCCAAATTTTATCAGTGCAAATGTTTCAATTAAAGGATTAGCCGTGATTTCCATTTGTTTTATCTTCAAATCATGCTTAATTTGTTTTCAGTATAGTTCAGGTCTCTGTTTTAAATACACTGATTGAAGAGAAGAAGCTAAGTGTGACTTCACAATCATTTCTTTTCATTATTTGGGAGTGATTCCTCAGTTTCTAGACGATGCATATTTCATAAAATATGTCTAAATGCATGAATTTTCAACTTGTCGCTTACTGTGTCATGCATTGAGGCACTTTTCATGCGTGCATGCATGAATTAATACGATAGCTTCGCTAATGCAATACATTATGTAACGTGTTATAAAGTCATTTCGTATAGTTGTATTGAAGCGTTAAAGTTTTGCCTCAAAAAATTGTTTTCTTTGCTCCATTGAATGTTTTGCGGTTGAGCGTGTCGTTTGCGTTTTTCCTGGAAAAATTCCTAAGTTAAAAAATTTTTTTGTTTTTTCAGGAAATGTTCACATGCCACAACAAATTTTTGGTTTGTTATTCGTGGACAAATCAAACAATAGAGAGAAAGGAAACGAAAAAAAGAAAACAATGATTTCAGATTTTTTCTTTTTTCTTGTTTTTGACAGGAAGACGGAAAGTAAGAAGCTGAAAAACATTGTATGTTAGGGAGAAACAGAATGCATAAAGTAAGCTTTAAATACGCAAACAGTTTAACACTTTTACCAACCTTTTTGGGCACGATAAATCTAAGTAATTATTCAATAAAATAGTTCGCTTTCAGTACATCTTGATGAAATAGTGATTAAGGAATGAATGGAGAACAAAAAATATACTTTCTTTAAACTTTAATTTAAAATTTTTAATCAGTCATGCATGACTGTTTGGTTCACAGAATTATACCATCTTTACGAAAGATATACTTAATAATGTGTCTATTGTTAGATCCATTTAACAAAAAACTTCTGGCAATATAATTAACGAAAAAAAAAAAAAAAAACTTCTGGATATTTCAATGTTTAGTTTGAAAATTAATAATAAACTCGCCATCTTTTCTTGAATTGGTATCCAGATGTAATTCTATCCTAGTTGTAGAGCTTTGAAAATCTGCTCCTATCATGTCCGTTCTTTCTTCAACTATTAAGGCTAATAAGTTTTTGTTAGGCATCAATGCAAAGCTTTTTCTTTCGTTAATCCATTATTCGTTAAAAAAAAAAAAAACGGCAAATGCATTCATTAACCTTAACGATGGTTGAAACTGGCAAATATTTGGATCCATTTCTTCTTATTTGTTCATTTGAATTTTTGGATGGATTTGTTGAAGAGGAATAGATTCAATTTCAAAACACTATGATCATTTTTCCATTCTTTTTCACTACTTTTTTATTTCTTGTTCTTTCTTTTAATTTTAATTGTATATAGTGAATTGAATTCATTCATTTATATGACAAGAAAAGAACGTATGCTGTCATCTCATGGCAGATGTTGCATGAATTACTTTTTTTAATCTTCGAAGATGAAAAATTCAAAAATTTTCACCATTTATTGGATTCGTTCCAGCAGTAACTCCTTCTTATCTCTTTTTTATGTAATCCCAGCTGTTCCTTGTCAATTAGTTTCTTCGAATCAAAATATGAAAAAAGAAAAAAAAAATCAAACTGATACGTGTTTCAGTGGTGCGAATGTTTTACGTTATTAAATTGCTGGATCTCACGTATTTGTTATATACCATTCCTTTTTCAGTTTAATTCTACTGCTTTACGGGATTTTTTAGGATCGTAAAAGTGATATCAGTTTTCTCTCATTCAACCATTATCCTGCATGTGGTAGGGTATTCATTCAAATTTTTGTGTGGAACAAAGTAAACTGGAAGGACGTGAATAATCACCAGTCACGTAAACATGCTGTTTTCTCAATTAGTTTATGTTGCTGTATTAATATTACTATGTGCATTATTAGATGTATATTGCGTGAAATCTTCTAATGCTTACGAGAAGAGCAATAACAGTAGTGGTCTGAAAACATTTGTGGTTAGTAAATTTTTTGCAATTGCAGACGTTTCGTGGTGCAAGTGCAGGCGTGTATGCGCATCGTCATACGGGTTTTGCTAGCAACAGAGTAAATTTGAAGAGCGTGAAGAGTCATCATCTTCATCCACATTATTCTCTTTAATTTGTGAATCTTTAAATCTGAAAAACTTTCGACTTTTTGAAATATTGGATACAAAACAGGGTAAGAAAGAGCGGAAATGCTCGGTAAATTAGTGAACAAATTCAAGAAACATTCACTGCAAGAGGAAATAACAAGCAATACTGCTTCACTCGGGTCTGCTCCTAATAATGTTAATCTTGGAATTAATAGAACAACGGCAACAGTGCCAACTGGAGTTATAGTACCACTACTTCAGCAACCAAGTCGTCGAAGTGCTCGAATAAGTGCACTTTATGAGGTTTTTTTCCTTTTTTTTTTCGTATTATTTTATTTTATTTTATTTTATTTATTATTATTATTATTTTATTTTATTTTTTTTAATATTTTTACACATCTGACCTGAAATGTACCTGAGACATTCAGGACAATACTGCATTGGTGATGATTGACTCGGGAACCGAATCAGATGACGATGAATTAGAACAGCTTGATTCAAGTAAGTTTTTGGATTAAATAATCGACACTGTTATCAAAGTGTTAAGTAATAGAGGTGCATACAATTAATAATGTTGTGGCACTTTTTTTTTTCTTTTTTAATAAGATTACCTTGTCTACATTATTTAATTATCAGAATACAGGAGTGTTAAGAAAGTAATTACTATACACTCTATTGACAGTATGCAGCAGAATTCGAAAACTAATCGTATTGTTTTAAAATCAGTTTTATTATCGTCCAAAGTAAGTTGAAGAGAAAAATGGACAGTTGGAGACGATAGAATAGTTATGATGCAAGTAAAATAAAGTGAACTTGGGAAATAGCTTTTAAATAGTTATTACACCTTTTCCGTTTCTCCTTCATACCTCTTCTAATCAATTGCTTCGATTGAAATATAAATAAATGTAGTAGGGTGATAAAAGAGGACTCGAGACTGTTTATTCCTATTAAAATGTAGTAATAATGTATAGAGCATTTGTGTAATTTGACTCGTTCAGAAACATTATTGACTTAATGATAATTGATAATTTCATATTTGTGCTGCTCAACTTTTAAATTTGCACTCGTAACAGTCATTTTAAATTTGAAAATTTTGAATTCAGTACTTTTTCATGCATGAAAATGACATATAGGAGATAAATAAAACCTTCAGTTATTGAGTAATTTTCAAGTCTTCATTTTCTCCAACATTTTATTCATCCATATGTGCTCTTAATCGTCTTGATTACTTGGTTTGTTGGTAAATATAGCGAAAGAGATGGAATGAATGATTATTTAGTTAATGCAAATTTCACTAGATTTGATGCAATCATTTGATGAACAGTTACTTTGAACTTCTGGAAATCACTTACAATCATAGGTTTAATTAGATTAACGATGCAGTGGCTGATATTGGAAATCATTAAGGTGCCCAACGGATGAGAGGTTTTCATAGTTTCAGATTGTTTTTTTTTTTTCTTTCTTTATACAAATTAGGCGACTTCCAATGAATGATTAGTTGAAGCATAAATGTTTGTATGTTTGTGTAATGAAAATGTTGAAACTAAAAAGAAATTAAAGCATTTCAGATCTTTCATGAATTGTGCTTTGCTTTAATAGCTTGCTTAAAAATTTACATATTGCTGCTATTAATTATGGCAACATCTGTCGATGATAGTATTTTCACTGTTGCTGTTACTGAAGTATGACATTTGGAAAAGAATGCTCAATCTTTTTATCCAGGAACCTTCTTTAATTTGTCCACTATCGTTTAGTAATATTCCTGTCTCTTTTTTCTTCATTCTCTTTTCTCTTTTTTTTGTAATTATTTTATCGAAAAAAACTTGCAGATCTGAACAGAGCGCCTTCAACGGATATAATGGGAAGCAGTCCACCAAATCTGACCAGCTCACCGCCTCTAGCTAGTGAATTCGAAACAGATAGGTTTGTTTAAGTTTGTTTTTTTCTAATGATAGTTAATTTTGTCATTAAAATTCTGGAAAGTTAGGAAAAGCCGCTTCTTGCTGACAGTAATTTTCGGTGCGATTTACTGGGTTTACTGGAGCAAATACCGATTTGATATTAAGTCAAGAAATCATAACTTGCTTTTTTATTTTAAATTTCTTGTTATCTTCGGGAAAACGGATGTAATCTTTCCATTATTTTTAAGAGTTTTTCTTTTCTTTTTTTTTTTAATTAAATATTTCGTGTGGTGAAAGAAAAAATCAAAGGCAAACAGAAAGAAAGAGAGCAGAAGTAAATTTTTATGAATAAAATGTGTCTAGCTGGACAGAAAGCATTTTCACCGCCTTTATATGCAGAATTCGAAGCCTATTTACTTCGAGTGCTCTAGATGAAGGCGGTGAAGAATTGTTATTTTCTTCAAACCGAGGTTAATTTCCTTCAAGAAATCTCCATGTAGCAAGTGCTATCTCCGATACTAGTAAATATTGTTCATCATGTGTAACTAGACAAACTGATGTACTTTTCTGCATGATTTTTGTCATAAACTGCGTCGTAAAAACTAAAAAAATTTGTGGGTTATTTTATTGTTCCAAGTTTATGTTCAGTTAATTCATGAGTAGTTTTGTTTCAATTACCTATACTTTCTGTGGAAAATGAAACTTGTGCACTGATGGAAAATTCTTATACAGTATACAAATCCACTTTAATCGATACTGATAATCCTGACGTGATCTGTTAAGGTTGAAGCGGATTATCGCCTAATAAGGAATAATAAGTAATTTAATTTTATGAAACAATCCTTTTTATTTTTTGCATACACAACATAGCTAATAAACTAGTTAATTCGAAAGAAATGAAATGCTATAGATCAAATGAATTGATTTAACCTTCTCTAACAAAAAGGATTCGAGACTTATACTAAGAGAAAGGAAACTTTCCTGTTATTTGTTGATTTCGACCATTAAATTTGTTTTACTTGCAAGTAACATTTTCATTCGATACTCTTTTCTGAAAGTTTATATTGAGGGAAACTTTTTGCATTTTACATATTTTTTACTTTCATTGTCCGTTAATTAACTTTATTAAAGAAGAAAGCAAGAAGATTATGTGTAATAAATTGTTGATATTAATTGTTGTTGTAGAGTAGTAGTGGTAATAATAATCGTTGTGAGATATATATTATTAATCATGATAATGATAACAGCAATCATGGTAAGTTTCTGATCATTAAACTGTATTTCATTATTGAGAGGTTGGTTTCATTTCTAGTAGTTGCTGCAAAAGTAAATATTGAAAATGATCGGAATTAAATAGCATAGGAGAAGTATTGATAATGGTACAATGTATTCATGGTTATCCTTTTTTATTTACTCTAGTATTGAGTCCATTTGCGCCACATTTCAGACTGGATAATATTGTTGATTGGTTAAAGTAATTTTACATTCCTATTGAACTGTCATTATCGTTCTGATGGATGGTTGTTGAGTTATTGTTGATGGCAATTAGTACATCGATAAGAAAGACAGACAATTTTCTTTACCTTCTCTATAGATGGGGAAAAGAGTACAAATGGCATTTAGAATGGACGAATTCTAATTTAAACTTGTGTCTATCATCGAGTGATATTAATGAGTGAGACATAATAATTGAAAGTAATGATGTAGAATTAAATGTGTCCTAAGAGCATGACATCGGGTGCCATTAAATGAGAAAAAAATTCTGACAAAGTCACCTAAATATTGTTCAACCGTGAATACATTGTACCATTATCATTACTTCTCTTATGCTATTTAATTCCGATCATCTTCGTTATTCACTTCTGCAACAACTACTATAAATGAAACCAACCTGTCATTAATGCAATACAGTTTAATGATTAGAAATTTATCATGATTGTTGTTATCAGTATTAACTTACTCATATTTTCTTCCAAAAGCCTTAATCTTACATTTATCTTTTTCAAGCAGAACCCTAGAGATTATATTAGTGTTATTATCAGCCTGTCTTTCTTCCTTATCAATCTTATAGCTTTTTTTTTTGTTGTTGCTGTAAATGTTGCAAGTTTTAAAAATGAAACAGAATGACCAACCCATCAATTAACGATTCATACTATATGATATAATACTGCACTGTACGAGATTCACGTAAACCCGGTTTTGGCAAGGACTCTTCCGGGAAATAGGTGTAGATTTCTTCTCTTCTTTGCTTTTAAATTCTGAACTGTGAATGCATCTGAAGCAGTAGATGTTTGTAATTACATTTAATTATTGAGAGGCAAAAGATGTTCATCTTGAGAAATGGAAAGGGCCAGTAAGAGAGAAAAAGACTGTGAAAAGAACAATTGAAAGAAAAAATAAATGGTTGAAAGAGAATGGAAAAGGTCTGAGACGAGAAAGAAAGAATAGATAAAACAGTGTGGTAATTGGATGACGCAGTTGGGATGGTGTAGCAAAAAGGGGCAGTGAACATTGGAAGGTTATGCGTTATTAATTTTATTTACGCATTGAGAACCAAATAGCCAACTTTTACATTTCGTTGTTGTTGTGACTATGACAGTGGGTTGCATGAAAGATTCACAGGGCGGTAATGGTAAGTGTAATGGAACTTACGGCACAAACCTGAAAATGCACTGAGATTACCTCTCGAAATTTGAATATTCGGAGGGAGTAGTTTGATACCTTTACAAGAGAGGAGAAAAATAAAAAACAAGTGACGTAGACATACATTAATATCACTTGATTGGTTAATTTATTTAATGATTACTTGAAAGAGGGTCACATGATGTGTGGGTCATTAATAATTCAATATTTGGAATAGTGCTATGCATCCTCTTCTAGGCTTATTTAAAGCATTCTGCATACGTGTAGTTTTATGAATATAGGGGAAGGATGAAATAGCAGTGCGGAAGAGATTTTCGACTGAAAAGAAAGATGTTAACGGATTGTTTACATTGGTTCTTTACTAGATTTAACGAATGGGTTTATTCTTTTAAATTTCCTTTCCAATTTTTGAGGATATATGGACGTATTTGGGATTCTTACAGGATTATTCCCGAATTTCAATTAGTACATTTGCACTAGATATCAATACAATTTGCTTTGATGAGAAAAATTTATTTTTCAAATTCATTGGATTATGAGACAGATTTGTTTGAACTTTGTTTGCAGTAAGCATTAATCGGCTCTTCCAGCAGGAAAGTTAGAAAATGTAATGAGAGAGTGATGGCGGTGTTTGTACGGAGACTGAATACACCATTCAGTACAGCAGCATTACGAATATAATTGAAACAGGTTATTTCCACTATCCCACTGATGATGTTTTGATTGAGGTTTTGGAATGTTAAGCTAAAAAAAGCATTTTTAATCAGTGGCAAAAAGGGGATTAATGACAAAGGAAGAAAAAATATGGATGACAGCAGGACTGTCCCAGTGTTCCATTGACACTACACGTGTTGTTCTACATGGCCTTTTTTATCACCGTATTGATCATAAAATTGAAGTAGTAGTTAGTAAAGCTTTTGTATTCTCTAGCGCTTACTGTTATAATAATAATAATTATTATTGTTATTATTAATCATTAATAATCATTATTCTTACTGTTTTTGTTACTGTTAATTACTATTGCCCATCGAAACCGTTCTTTCATTTTGCTGATTGCTAGATATTGCTGCAGAATAAAGAAGAGGATTTCAGCATGATAACTGATAAGTTTAAAATGAAAAAAGACCAGAAATCGTGATGGTTTCACTTTGCTAATACAAGTATGATAAGTTTAAAGTTGCTTTCTTTTCATCTTTGATCATTATCGAGATGAAATCATCAGGAATTGATTTGAAGTTGCTAAGTTCTAATTCTCTTGCTGCTACTTAATTGCTGGTTAAATAAACCTTTTTATGACCCTACATTTGAAATGAATGGATTGTATATGATAAGTAATGGGGAGAGTAATACTTGTTTATCACATCATTTGCAACATTTTCATTTCGTCACTTCGATGCAAGTTATCTCGGACTGACTGTGAGTGCCATCATAACTAGCCAAATTTGTTGATGAGTCGTTCTCTTATATGCAAAGACCTTGTTAATCGTATTCCTGATATGTGTTTCAGTCTGTCCCGGTTACAGAAAGTGCAGAAAAAAAAAGTACTGAATAAAGTAAGCTGAAATGAAAGAAGTAAGTCTTTTCAGAAAAAGTCATCTATTCAACCGAGAAGTATAGTTTTGCTACTTCAATTTTGAATTTGGATTCTAGATATAAAAGCGATTTCTTTTGTTTTTATATGAAGTTTTTTGTGAAAATTTGCCCGAGTCAGATGATTTTTACCCGTGGAAGAAACCATAAAAATGGATTAAGTAGAATGGTCTAAGACAAACGTAAATTGCAAACCATAAGTTTAAGTGTGAATATGTCTGAAAACGAGTCGGGGATTCGTATGCAAATATATAAAATGAACGGTGATACTTGTGTCAGCTTTATTGTAGCAGACAAGATAATTAATGACTTGTCAATTTTGCATATGTGAGAAGGAAATAAGGGTTTAAATTAATCCTGAACATTCCAGTAGTTAGCAATGTAGGAAGATTGTCAGTTTATGAAGCCAATACACTTTTCAATGATGCAAATAAACACGGAGATAATGGTTGGATGGGTGAGGGAGGAAGAAGTCGATCGGGTTGATAATGTTAATGGTGCATTAATGATTCTTTCACATTCGTTCATTTTCGTCATTCTTATGGTGCGGTAGTAATATCTACTCTCACATATAGTAACTGCCTTCTTCACTTATTATACTGAATTGATGTTTTAATGCAAACTGTGTTAATTTATATGTGGTCAACATATAGTTTCGGAATTATTCAGGCCACATTATGGATAATTTTGTTATAACATCGAACTTATTTGATAGTTTAATAAGTGATAAATTGCTTGCCTTAAAAGAATAAGTTTTTAATCTTCTCTTCCTTCATAAAAAAATGTATGCTCATGTTTGATGCTATGAAATATTATTATTAGACTTCAGTTGTGCAAGTTACCAGTAAACAAATCTATTGCTTATAAATTGAAATTTCAGTATACTTAGGATTATTACAGCAGGAATTCATATTCATATCTGTGATAGTAACTTGATGTGATGTATTAGTGCTTCTTCAAACAACCTCACTGATACCGTCTGTGATTAAGAAAAAAGAAATTTCTGTTTGACAGGTATTAACTGACGAAGGAAGTAGGTACAAGGATAAGAGAATGGACATTTGTGTTGCTGGTGAAGAGACAAATTTCTCGCATCAGTAATTTTTCGAAGAAAGGTTTTTCGATGTGTATACATATATATATATATATATATGTGTTTTGTATTAGGAGCTCTAGTTAAGTGAAAATAGAGAAGGAGGAAGAGTATCTCTTCTGGTTATTTCTTTCACTTCTCCTTTACTTCCCACTTTTCACCAATTTTTTAGGCCTTTTTTGCACAGCATTCGTATTCAAGGAAGGAAAGAAGATTAGTAATGAAGACGAGAAAAGATAGGAACCTTTAGTATATAGTGTGATGCAAAGGCTCTCATCACTTGGTTAAAGGGTTTCAGCCTTTGGGGACCTAATTAGGGTGGTTTTCTCTCGGAAAACACATTAGTTATGCGTGGGAGAACTAGTAATAGGCTTGAGATTGGATTGGAATAGATAGATAAATAGATAGATGTGGCTGGTCGTTGAATAATTAGATAGATGACTGACTTTCTGTCGTCGCCATCGTCCATTTATAGCAAAAAGTCAGAAAGCTAAGCTCAAATAAGCGTGAAATTAGATCTAGCTTTGGTTGTCGTTTCGTTTTTCAGCTCTCCTGCAATCTCTTAATTTCGCATAACAGACTCGGATTTATGCTATACTTTGTTTACTACATATCCCCCTATTCCTATATTTCCTTGACATTTCTTCGGATAGTGATAAATATAATGGACAGCATTTTTTTTATGCGGATAAAGAATTTTTTCACCTGAAATTCACCTGAATTTTTCACACGCTTGTATTTGTTTTTACGAAATTCGAAATTTCCAGATAACTAGAGAATTAAACGATATCTTCGAGGACGAAACTGTCTTTTAGAACAGCAAGAAAGAGCAACCGCACTCAGCAAAGTTAAATCAGTTCTTGTCTTTCATCCGCACTACTTCTTATCTCCCAACAGTATGCTGGCTTTTTTCTGCATAGCAACACGTACGGAACTTTTGGTCTTGGCGGTCTTCTTTGATGGCACTCCTTTCCCATTTGATATATTACTAACAGTTTAATTTTTATTTCCAATTGGACACGCCTAATGCTTACATAAATGAATTAAAAAGAAAGTTCTTTACATTCGAGTTCTGTTGAGCATCTGTCTAGGGCTAGTTAATAATAGATTTACCTGGTCCACTGTGAAATTCCTAACATTGTGGCAAACAGTTCTTTTTTTTAACATGTCTTAACTATAAGGGAGTTGCGTATTAGTCAAAAGATTGGTTCATTGAACAATTTAAATTCATTCTTGTTATCACTTGATCCAATTCAATTCAATTGTAAGGAAAAAAGGAGTAAAGTTTACACTCCAGGAAGGAATTAGTTAGTATGGGAATTGCTTTTTATCTAAATTGAATTTAACCTGCACATATGTAATCATTTCTTATTGCTGCAAATTAACGAACCATTAAAATACCTATTTATCATTTGCGAAGAGCATAATTTTACCCTTAATTATCCTTCGTTATACCGATGAAGAATTTATACCTTCATTTATAATACTTTCTAGTTTTCTATGAGCATTTTCTTTGTTAAAATAAACTAAAAAAAATTATTTCTTTTAAATTTGGAATATATTTTTTTTTGAAATTCATCATTTTTTTCTTGATTTCATGTCTTTTTTCATAAGAAAATAGCTCTCCTTGTATGCTTTGACATTTCTTAACACTTCTTAATAAAATCCAATAATAAGCTAAAACGTTCAGAATTCTTTACTTTTATGGATTTTTTTGCATGATATTCTACTTTGGTAAGCCTCCGATAATCGTCTTTGGAAATGGAATAAGTAAGAGACATATCCATTTTGTAACAAAAAAAAAAAGCAAATCTCTAAAACGGATTTTCTCCAGCCGTGCTTCATTTTTTAAGTACTTTCTGCATGATTTGTTTTCACTTTTTAGACTCCAACTTATCCGTTTCTCCTCTTCCTGCTCGGATCTTATATTTTCTTCCCAACAATAAGCGGGGATCGTTTTATCTTGCAAACAGTGGTAGGACTAACTGGCAATCTCTTAGGAAAATAATCACAATAAAGTTATGATATTATTATTGTTAACACCTTTTTCCATATACTTGAAAGGAATTTTAGGTCTCACTTCCCCTTGGAATCTTTTACTTTTGAACTGTGAGAACTTCAAATGTCAGAATTGTTCTTTAAAATTAATGTACTTAACCGTTTTCAAATTCCACCCGAATTCTTGTAGCCGATTTATATATATATATATTTTTTTTATTTCATATTTGAATGACTTTTTTAAGGGGGAAAAGATTAGGAATTTAACGTAGTAAGAAGAAAGGCATAAAATGAATTCATAAAATTGAAATCGGGTTAAATCGCTGTCATGAAACCGGCTTTTTGCAAATTTTGCGCTTAGTCTTCATGCTAATTATTCATATGCATTGTATTTTGTAAAAAAAGCTGTTTGAAAAATTAATTTTTTAAATTTCCTGCAGCTGGGACAGTACAGGCTGTGAATCTGGTATTGTGTTGCACGACAGAAGTAGTGAAATCAGCGAAGCATCACAAGATAATATTTTGGACGAACTTATAAGGGGTACTAATTGGTAAGTTTATCACCCTTTTTCCAGTTATTTCCAGATTTCTCTCTAGAAATTTTAAAATATTGTTTAAGCATTCATCATTTTTATGTTTTGCTGTTGATTAATTGGAATGCTCATAACTACTTATAAATAATAAAACTATGTTCAGTATTAAGGCACTGAAAAATGAAAAAAAAAAAAGTGTATATGTGAAATAATTTGTAGAAAGATAAAAACCACCTTTACGAATGCAAACTATTTATCTGATAAGAGTTTTCATATTTTTATCATGTTAAATTAGAAATGAAATTTGGGTCTCTAATGCTACATTTTTTGATATACTACACCATTAAAATACTTTTTTTTTTTTTTTTTCTGAATAAGGAAAATAGTAAAAATATGTTAGTTGAATAGTTTTCAAAAGCAACAATCTATATATAATTCGTACGGTAGCCATCTTCTAACTGAAATGAGATTTTCACTATCATTGTGTTGTTCTGGCTGAATCACATTTTGATGGAGCGTTTATATCCACTAATGATTTGATGAGGAGATAATTTCTGACAAATAAGCTTCAACTAATATTTCAAAGCTCCTGTCTTCACTCTTACGTGGACAGAGTAATATCGATGATTGGAAGGGAATAGTTATATTTGTCCAGCCAATTATTAAAATGAAAATTGAAATAGATTAAATGAAGAGAACAGTTTTGAATGAAAGAAACTAATTTGGAGAAATTAGTGCGTTTTTCAATTGCCAAAGAGCAGTTTAATGAATTTTATCGACTTTCTTATCACATGCTTTTTCAAGTCAAATTCATTTCGACATTTATCCAGTAACGATGACATTTTTTGCATGAGTTAAGGGAAGGGAAAAAATAATACCAAATTACAGGGAAAAGGAATCAATAGTAATCGAGCATTTTCTCCATGCATCAATTGTTGTTGTGAATTCCATCAGAAGTACTGCTGCTGTTCTTTATACTTGGCAATTTTAATTTTCTTTTTAAATTTCCACTTTTGGATTTAGTGAATAGTTTTTGGCAATTCATTGCTTTTAGCAGTAATCAGAATTGGGAGAAAAACGTCAAGGGGAAATACCTGTTCATGCATTATGACGATTAAAATTTGATTGCCTCTTGGGTCCCTCCTTCATCTCTAATCTAGTTTCCGTACTACGATGAGGAAATCAATGAATTAGTTTGGAGTTGTATACGATCTATTAGATCGTCCTTCACACATCGATACCATCCAGGTCATAGCACTCTTTACTCTTTCCTTAGGAATATTTGACGATGTCTACCTATACCATACTATTTGGATTTGTGTGTCACAGATGCCTTAAAACTGATTCTTAAAAGCGATGATATTTCATTTTGATTTGATTTTCATCCAGTTGATATTTTGGAAGTGAGTATCTGTTGGTGGACATAAATATGCAACTGATACGAGATCAAAGAGATATTCACTTAGTTTGTACGCAGAAGAAGGAGAAATTTTTGAATGAAGTAGATTTTTGAAATAGGCTTTAAAGTCTACTAAATTTTGAAATTAAAAGAAAATAAAGAGATGAGGAGAATTAGACATAAAACGTGTGGATTATATTACTGATACTTTTTGGTTAGCTAGAATAAAAGAAAAGGATTAATTGAAATTCACGCTAGAGTTTAATCTTTCATGGAAATGAAGCAAAAAAAAAATTAATGGATCACTATTAATTTTTCAACGAATTGTAAAATAAATCTGCTGAAAGATTTCATTTCAGTTAAAAAATTTTGATAATTACATTTAAAGATGCTGTAGAATAATTTAATTTAATGGTTGGAACTTTCGGAAGCTCATTTAAATTTACAATGATAAAAAATATATGGTTTTGTCAAGACATCAATAACTGATGGCCTTGCAACAAGTTTTGTTTTTTTTTTTTTTTTCGAAGCTTTTGAATTATATATTTCCAGTATCACATCAACAGCAACAACAATGTCTTTGATGAATGCGGGTAAAATTAATGAAGATATTGTAAGTACGAATGGATCTAACAATGCTGACTCAGGGAAAGCTGAAACGGGAGCATTCCGTCCAGTTACTAGAAGACGTTACACTCAGAATGAATCGAATCAGGTGAGTAACTATTTGGCATATATTTATCAATTATTTTTGCTGTTGTGAAGTGTACTGCTTCTTGCAATGTATCTAATGGAAGATATAATTTCTTCGTTTTCTCGTATATATACATATATATATATATATATATATATATATATATATATATATATATATATATATATATATTAGTTAGATTTATATTTGCGACTATATATATATAGACTTATATATATATATATATATATACTTATATTTTTATGTAGACTTATATATATATATTTCCAGATATTTGCGGAAAATCATACTTTGAATATTATATTTTAGCAGTGCTATCTTTTAAGAATTCAAGAGTAAAATGAGTTCATAAATGTTGGTATCTTATCAGAACTTATCTCCGACAGTTTTACGAGTTTCATTATGATCCGTATGCATTATATGACATTAAGAAAATCAAAATTAGATTCTCTAAAGATATGTATTGTTATATCTTGTACTTCGAACCTACCGGCGTCCTTTCTTTTTCCTTGTAAACTACGCACAGCAGGTGGTGGTAGTGGTTTAGATGGTAATGGGTAGTAGATGGTTACATTTTGTGACAATTGACAGACCATTCTAAGGTTGTATCCTGTTTATTCGGTAGTCATCATCCGCTTCAAAATTGCCATTCAACATAAAATGTCATCCATCTCCCATTGTGGTGCATATAGAGTAGCCTACTGAATGTTATGAAATTTGATGAATAATTTTTGAAAAAAGAAAAGGCTTTGAACGACCGAAAATTTAAAAGGCAATTTTGACTTAAAAAATTGGAATTGCTTCGGCAAATGCTGCAAACTCATTCCTAAAAAATTGGTTTTTAATATCTTATCAAAATCATTTCTGCTTGTCATTGTTATGATTCTTACTGAAAGCAAGTAATTTTTTTTTTTCTTTTTTTTTTTTTCAAGTATTATAAAAGGCTCTAAAGCACGATGTTTTATGCATTCTGGACGACCTAATTAATATAGCAAAAAAAAAAAAAAAATAACTTGAAAAAAATTATAAAAGGTTTCGAATATTTGTTTGAACGTTTCGAATATTTGTTTGTTCCTGTTGACGTACCACCTCACAGAATCATGTCCCAAACTTCGAATTCTATATCATCTAATCCTACCCAAGTTGTGACTTTTTCTTTGTATTAGGCTATGTTTTTAGCTTTCTCTATTAGCTTAAAATGTGTCACATTCTTAGAAAACTGCAGGGCTCATCTCTCTAGTAACATATGGCCGATACTTCAAGCTTAAAGTATTTGTACTTTTAGTTTACTGTATGTATCAGAAAACTAAATGATAGTTTTTCTAATAGTTTCCAATAATTTTCGTTCTTTTTTTTTAAATCACATAGTGTTGATAATTTTTATTGCCGGTAGCAGTGGCTTGTCTGGTTTTAGACTCTTTCAGTTTGAATTTATAAAAATGGCATTATTGAACTGTGCTATCTCTCGTTGATAGTCGTTAATCATTGCTTGTCCTTTAATTTTTCAATTTCAAATTTCATTTCTTCTTTCAACCATTGGGTTTTACGAAATAGGCACTGATCTATAGGTGCAAGTAATAAAAATTTTATCTTTGAAAAAAAAATTTGAACCACTAAAATTTTTCTTCTCCTTTTCAGTCTATAAAATATTTATAAATTTGATTTTTCCTTGTCTCACAATACATTTTTTATTTAATTCAGAAGAAAATAGGTAATATCACATTCTAACATTGGTTGGATCGTGATTAAAAGAGGTTAATTGTCAAGAGACAATAATTACAAATTTAGGCATAAAAAGGTTCCCAAGAAACAAGTCGTTTAATTGGAATCAGTGGATTATCACTTTCATATTGCATCTAAATGCTTTGATTATTTTGCACCGCGGTACGGAATCTCATTGGCCGGATCATGAAACAAAAATAGGACATAGTAATGTATGGAGCAGTGTACTCATCCAGTTTCTCTATTCATCACTACTATTATTGTTGACAAATATACTTTAATTTTCCATAATTAAAGTATGAATAACAAATTGTAATTATTCACTGCCGGCGATATTAACATTCTGCCTTTTATGTGAAGTAATAAAGCATCTAACTACTTAATTCATTTCTTTGTAATTTGCATATGATATTTATTATTTTATATTACAAAAAATTGGAGTTTCCACGACTATCAGAATAATATCGCCGGCAGTGAATAATTACAATTTGTTACTTCATATAAGAGTAATTTTTCTCACCTTCACCAATTTTGTTTCTTTTTCTTATTCTTTTCTCATCAATATCATTTTCATTTTTATAGTAAACTTTGGATCTGGAAAAATGAATAAATTATTTCAAAATTAGGTTTTTTTTTTAACTGGATTTGGCAGTCTTTTAATAATTATATTGGAAGCTAAAAAGTGAGAAAGAAAAAGGAATATATATAATAACAAATTGATGAGAACATTGCGTTTCGGGGAATTTATTAAATCCAAAAGTTTAATTTTAAGATAAGTAATTCTAAATAATTTAGGAGTCTGGAACGATGAGTGACAAAAATATTGCACTCGATTTGATGTTTAACGATCATCACCAGTCACAATCACAACAACAAGTAGTAACCCATGGAATAATTGGGGAGAAACGTCGATACGAAAGTATAGCAACGAAATTTCGTTTTGGTCGTGAAACTACCAAATCACCGTCCTCTCCGATTGCAATGCGACTTCGTAGTTACAATAGTAAGTTACCAGTTATAAACAGATAGCATATGGTCGTTCGCAAGCAGAAAACTGTTCTCTACCGTACTGCGCTGTGAAGGCGAGTCATCTGTTATTGTCGTCACAATATATTAATGTTATATATGTTATGTTCTATGTTTTGAAAGAACGAGACGATGTGTTATCTTTGGTCAAATAGATCCAAGCAAGACTATACTGAATGATGGTTATATGAGTGAGTAGATGTATATGAAATATGTTTGCGCATATTCCCATTTAAAGTGCTGTTATATGTTACACGATCGTCTACTACTTCTTTTCTTTCTTATTTTTTCTATGGTATTTTAAAGAATTTTTGGTGATGAATATGGGGAAGTGGTGTACAAGTTGCAATATCGATGCGAAATGAATTCAATAATTTACTAGTATCTGAAATATAAGTAATGCTACAGGCAGTGGCAATGGTGACAATTCACGTGAGACACTTGTTGCGGCACGTCGACAACCGGTCAAAGTGATTATTCATAATCCAGGTGTTCGACGTTCATCTCTAGCTTCTACAGCAGCCAACTATCACCATCATCAGCAGTCGAATAAAACAGATTCCGCTAATGAACTTGATGCGTTGCCCGCGCATCCACTGAAACGTGGTCGTATGATCAGCAGCGGTCGACCATCGCTGGATTTCGAAAAAATGCGAGAGGTTGGTAGTTTACTAAAATATCTGAACCGAAATATAAAAATAAATGTATTTAGACTGGATCTAAACTTATGGACTTTGAAATGATAATGGAATTAATAGAATTAAGTTAAAATTTGTCAGTGCTAATTATTCTCTTTTTTTTTCTAATACATTTCATTCTAGTGCAGACCTTAATTTGTACCGATAATGCTTGCAATATAGTTGGTATGCAGAACGAACTTATATCTGTCTAAGGAATAGTTGATAATCTTTTTTCTGTTCCGAAATTGGAGTATAATCTTTTATCTTCTTGTTTTAATCATTTTAGAGATGATTGGAAGACTACATTTCATCGTTAACTCGTGTATTTGGATAAATAGCTAAATATAAATTGTGATAAGAGGAATATAAATAGGACAAGGAGAGAGAAGGACAAACTGAATGTTCTGATTGATTGTTGATCTGTTTGATGGCTTAAGTCTCAAAACAAATATATTCGGAGTTGAAGAAAATTATAAAATTTTGCTTCAAAAATCATTCTGTTTGCTCCAATAGCTGTTTCATATGTCACACAATCATTTCATTCTCATCGTTCAATTTCAGCGCTTAGTAGTAAGCAATGTTTGTGGCATTGGATCTCAAGAATTCGTCGATTCAGCGATGGGTAATAGTGATAAAGACATCGAAAAACGAAAAGTAAGCGTCTTATTTAGCGAGTTTTGTTGTTATTATTATTTTTTTATTATTATTATTATTTGAACACCTTAGAACTATCTACTTTAAAATCTTAAACTTTTCATCTTTTCATATTAAATTTTTTATGACGATCTTATGGGTAATTCAGTTAAATTTGGTGATTACGCTGGACTGACTGATCTGCACTTCCTGTAGTGATAGACATTGGGTAGAACCTTTCTACTACTTCTTGTGGCTTTCTTTACTTTATCCTCGTTATTAATTATCTTGCACCATGCATTCTGCTACATTTTTACTTTTTTTTACAACTGATATCCATTAGGATAATTGTGGTCATTCTGTCGTACCCGGAGGTTGTTGTGCCGCCATATTTTCATATTATATCTGTGTTTACAGAATTTCGATATTTTTAAATAATTCCATTCCTTTTTTTTTTTTGTTTTTTTTCTTCATCATTATGCTTCATTTTATTCAAAAAACTGATATTTTGCAGCAGGATTGGGCGTTGACAACTTTTACCTCAGGCGGACGTCGCTGTCCACAGCACCAACAGGTGCGCTGCCAACAAACCGATTGCACATTCCGACCCGTCGATTGTGACGGTACACAAACGGGTGGTGGTGGTGGTGGTGGTGGTAGTAATAGTAGTAGTAATGGTGACCAGTGATTTGGCACACTGTGACTTCAGGCTCAGGTGAACCAGGCAAACAACCTTCTGTTTTGCTCTTTCTGTCTCTTCCTCTGTCTCTATTTCTGATGTTTTTGTTGAAAACTGAAAAAAAAAAAAAAAACTTTTGTTTGTTTATTTGTTTCATCACTTATTTTCTGTTTTCCAACTAAAATCTTGAGAAATCTAAATTTTTGACTGAAAAGTTACGCGTTGACATAGATGGATGGAGAGATAAAAGCATCTTTGCATACAGGCACAAATTAGCAATTACTGTAAGGAAGTATTTTTGTTGTTATTTTTACTAATTATCGTTTATTATCTTTTTATTTATTCATTTATTAAATTTTTAAATAGTTGGAACATTTGTCATTGTTAACATTATTTTCTTGAAGTTGTATTTTTCGTGGATTATATTTCTTTTTATTCCTCATCAGACAATAAGTTTTCAGGATATTCCTATCCAGATGGTAGGTATAAGTTTTTTTTTTCCGATAGTAAAACATACATTTGGGCACAATTTTTCTATTATCGACTTAAATCGGAAGATCGCTTTTGATTAGCTAGTGCATTGGATCACTGAGAACTTGGAGTCTTTTCAGGAAAAATGCAAAATTATTTGCGTAACCAAATTTTCATTTATAATTTGTATCAGGGTAATGCATTTTTCCATAGTCATGACATTTTGGTTTATTTCTGAGCCTTATTCATTGACCACAGAAAAGATGAGCCTTATCTGATGAAGTTAGAGAAGCGATTCTAAATAACAGGTACTCAAATCTATCTCAAATTATATATCCTTTGGGAATATGCCCTTTATTTGAAAGCTTGTTTTTTCTTTTTATTTATTTTTATGATAGCATTATCACCTATTTTCCCTTTGCCTCTTTGTCTCTTTTGAGCTGTTCATGCAAGGAATAAGATGATGATTGGTTAATTCTTCAGTTTCATATGCCTCTCCAAATTTCCTTCGTCATTTCTTTCAGTTGAAATTATTGATGACAATGCAAATTGAAGGGAAAGCAACCTGCATGGTGGCTGAACAGTATTCTCTAGAACAATGTGTATTCTTTGTTTAGATAGGATATCACGAAGTCGATTTGCTCAAGGTACCAGCTCATGTTTGACCTTTCTATTTTATTGTGGAAAACAATCGTTGATAGTGACCTTTACCATATGAAATATAATTGTTTAAGAGGGATGGAATTGAAAAAGAGGAGTGGAAATCAAGCATAAACTGGTACTAGCACCACAATGTTTGACATTTCTGGTGCATCATTAAACTATGATTATGGCATATTTCGATGCTCAAACTTTTAACGCACACTTTGGCTACTTGTTCTAATTAGCAATTCCATCTTGAATTGGAAAGTGTAAATCTATAGCTTATATTAAATTTAGCTTCATTCCGTGTTGCATTAGCTTGAAGTTGAAAAAGCATCAAATTATGCTAAATTTTAGCTCATACTTTTTTTCGCGTCGTGATCTCCTCACATTGTATGAGTCTCTGTTCTATTTTTTCAAAAAAAAAAAAAAAAAAAAAAAAGGATTAACATTTGAAAATTTGTTTTGTTTGAAAACTATAAAAGATTCTGTCCAAGGTTTTGTAGAAGTTATCCTTTTTATTTTATTCCTTCATATCATCATATGAATACTTCATACTGTTCAGATTATCCTGAAATCATTAATCAATTCGTTTCATTATTGGTCTTTTCCATAAGCTATACAGAATACTATTTTTTCCTTTGCATATTATTGTACTATTTTCTAAGCTTTTTTCTTGAGTTTTCCATTTTTTTTTTTTTTTTTTTGATTTCAGCATAGACAAAAAGCAACTGGCCTTATTACTTTTTCAAATTTTAGGTCTTTTTTTTTTACTATTTAATTGCATCATTCGAAATTGACTCCTTCTTGAAGAAATGAGATTAGATAATAAAGGCAATCGTTTATCCATAAAGTTGAATAATAAGATTAGTTCCTTATTTTTGTATGTAATTGTTTATTTCTGAATTGTCTTCATCAATTTTCAGATATTTCCATTTTAACTGATCTTTTTTTCACATGAAATCTTTTTTCTCATATTTGGCTCTCATTTAAAGCATTTTTCTTGTCTGCTTCCTTTGTATTTTAATCCCTCAAATCTTCCATTATGCTGTTCATTTCTTTAAAATGCGCTCTTTTTTTTTTTTTGCTTGGTGGATTTGTAATATGAAACGTTATATGTTCTGATATTCATTTCAATCAACACAATGATTTTTCATCTTCTACATAATTTCTTGGTTCTTAGTTCTCTTGTAGCTTCTCTTTAAGAAAGCCGTCAAAAAGAATTGTTTCTTTCAAAACTGTCATTATTAATCAAATTTCAATAAGACCATAGATGTCTTCTAACTAAATGGTAAACTATATGATATGAACAAGAAGAATTCACTGAATTCACTTTTTTTTTCTAATTAAGATTAATAAAGTAAAATTTCAAGATTCTTTTGCATAATATATTTCTGATAATATGCTTTATGAATTCCATAGTTTCTTGATATATGTTTACTACTACTGCTAATGCTACTACTACTACTGCTGCTAGTGCTACTGCTACTACTACTGCTAATGCTACTACTACTACTGCTGCTAGTGCTACTACTACTACTACTGCTAGTGCTACTACTACTACTACTGCTACCACTATTACTGTATTATTATCCATCCGTATATTTGTACTTCCATCTTTCCCACTATTGAGAATACTCTATGCTATTTATTGTTGTGCACAGTTCGCTTCTTTTATTTCATTTTCTCACTCATACACTTATATAAATTCAGTTAGTACAACTTAACTCACTTTCATTAATTTTGCCACACTGATAATGTGAGATCTGTTGGCCATATGGAAATGTCTTCATATACTGCATCTCTCTTTTCGCTTTAATGAACCAAACTTTGCATTCAAACAAACTCCTGATGCCTTCTCATGAATTTTTATTTATATATTCAATAGAAGGAATGAAGATTATAGATTAGAATAGAAGTAAAAAAATCCTCAAATTTTTGAGAAGTTTTGTTTGCATCAGTTATAGAATTTCCAAAATTTGATGCAAACCAACATTCCCTTTCATTCATTCAAATTTAAAGCAGTGTTTAAAGTGCTTGACCAAACATTTGTGAGATTGAAGAGCTAAGAAACTGATCATTCATTATTGATTAAATCTGTTGTTACTACAAGCTAAGAGTCTTACTCCTAATGAAGGACATGTCATTTAAGATTCCAGAGATGACATAGTAGTTGAAATGCCTCATTGTGCATTTCGGCATTTTGTGGTGTAAAAAGTATACTGCAAAATTTTCCTTTGAATAGTCCGTAAAGACGATTGAGCGCTCAGTAAACTTAGCACCGTCAAGAATTGGAACCTGTGAAGTCAAATTAATTATCTATGCTACCAAAACTGTTTCCTCTGTTACTTTTGCTGTTTCGAAATCTTTAGATCAGCTTACATGAACGATAGGAACGAAGTATTCTGCCACCGCGGTGGTGTCGATTGAGGGCAAACATTTGGATTCTGACAGTTTTTTTTTTTTTTTTTTCTTAACGTTTTATTAAAAATTAGTTGAAAAAAAAATCCTAATTTTGAGATGGGATTTTGTGATTTTCTTTTTTAAGAGGTTGATTGAAATTCACGAAAATCATGTCTTTCTGATCATTTGATCGGAGTTGTAATCAAATATGTAATGATTTACTTTATTTTAAAAAACTGTTCATGATAACTCTTTAAGCCGAATTTGTAGATACTGCAGAATTCGTGTTTCCAAAAGCATAAATACTATTGCTATTCTCACCAGCAACTCGAGATGAATTTCTTTCTTCAAAGTTCATTTTGTAAATTTTGACAGGTAGATTTATAATTTAGTGTAGAATGGATATATCGTCAAATGGTATTGGCGAAAAAGAGTTAGCTAAATGTAGCTTTTTTTCTTGAAGGAAATTGATGCCTTGTTAGCATTGCTTACAAGAATTTCACAATCCTTTTCTTTTTGCTTAATCGGTAAAATCGAGTCATTTTTAAGAAAGCATAGAAATTTTCGCTGGGTTTTATTTCCTCATAGTTTTATCCTACCATTAATTATTTCATTCTTAAACTTAATATTACAATTTACTGTTGTTCTAACCATTATTTCAGGGATTTGCTTTTCTTAAGACACGGTGGATGTGAATGATTTCATGATTGCCTGTAAACTTTTTAAAGGGTCTCTTCTGGTCCTGAATTTTTTTATTATTTGCTACTGCTATTATCACAGCTACTACTACTAATTACTTTCACTACTACTGCTACTGTCACTACTACCTCGTTCTACGAAACTATATGTTCATGTCGAAAAAAAAATAGCACAGTTCCTCTATATTTTCCCTCACTTTTATGTTTCAAAAGAAAAAAAAAAATCTATTCAGGGAGCTGTCGTAAATGCTGTTCCTTTGGATGTAGAATTTTTGATTTTATACTTACAGGAACACTCATCTGTTTCTGTTTTCATTCGTTAAAAATATTCTTGCAATGTTATTTTTATAATGATTAGTTAATTTTTAGTCAGACAAAAGCATAAGTTATTTGGGCGTCAAAATTTAACTATAAACTGCTGAATTTGATGAAGCATTTTAAATGAAGAATATTCATCATTTCTTTTTCATGATTATGGTGCTCAATTGAAATGATGGTCTTTGCTATTTGATACAAATACTTTTAGATTAATTACACTATGGAATGAAATTGAATTTCACCTTATGTTTCTACAAACCCACTTTTATAATATGTTCAGTGAGTATGATTATCCTGTACACCGCGTTTTTTCGTGAATTTCATTACTTTTTTGGGAATAAGTTTTTTGTGTATTTATGTATTTATTGGAATGTGTGTGTCTGTCTGTTTGTGTGTAGCGGGATACTGTATGGCATGAACGACTGTGTAAGGTACGATATGGTATAGAACATACTGTATTGTACCTTACGCAGAGAATAGAATAATAGGAGATTTGTTCATTGTCACACACATGCAAATATATATTCAAGAATTTTATTGTATTTCCATCACTGTATTTCTTACTATTTCTTCTCCTTTTCCTTTTTTGTCTCCTAATATTTTTCTTTCTTTTTATCACTTTTATTCTTTGTTTTTTCTTTTTTTTCCAAATTTCTTGTTTTTGTGAACACATTGACAGTTAGTAGATTTTGGTGAAAAAAGCAGTGTTTTCTTTTTTCTCTGGAAACAAATGTATCATTTTCAATAGAGTCTGCGTCTGCTGATGTTTAATCGTTGAATTACTTCAACATATGGCAGATTTATTGGCGTAACCCGCAAACACTGATAACAAAACGGTCAGTTGGCTTCATTAAATTAATGGCAGTGAAATGTTTGCTGCTTCCTAACGATATGTTCTGAGTTTGAAGGAAAATTGATCTCTTCGCCGTTTGCGTCTTGATCACTACAAATTATCGAGTCCTCTATGTAAAATTAACTTTCTGAGAAAAATGAATACGAGACATACTTTATTTTGTTTCGTATTGATTGATTATCCATTGTCAGAAATGTCATCATACAGAATGATCGAACTGCTTGTTGATCTTACATATAACCGACAAACAGCAGTAGTGCCTCCTAAATTTTGCAGAATTTTCCTGAAGTTAAATCAGTATTGTTCGTTCCAACAGTCTCTATGGAAAAACCCACAGAAAACAAAGAGTGAAGAAGGGGCAACGGGTATTCCTCAACAAAATCTTTTGAAATCAAATGTAACGCTTCTAAATCGACCAACATTTAGCGTTTTCTTCCTCGCCAATGATTTATAAGTGTCACTGTTGTGAGAGTTTTAGCGAAGTGTTTTACAACTATGGAAGCCTTCAGTCGGAATATAAATTTCGCGCATTCACAAAAGATTTCGGCTTAAAATTTGTTGCAAATTTATTGCTATTTGTAATGGTAGACAAGGATGAAGTAAATTTGGACGGTTTGCAATACAATGTTAATAGACCATCTACACAATAGATGGCACATAATGCACGAGCAGTTAAGAAATTACTGCAAATGTTGGTAGGGAAGGACGGGTTGAGAATAGGGGTCAACATTTATATATAGCAATTCTTATCATTTTCATGGCAATAAACATTTCGACGTATTAAAATTTTTGAAAGTTAATCTGACAGTGTGGCAAACAAACGAAGATGTGAAACACTAAATTAACGGTTGTGACTTGAATGTGGAAGATGTCGAAAAGTTAGAACAATCATCTCTCGCAAAATTTTAATTGAACGTTTCAAAAGATCGTAATTGTTGAAATGACGCAGAGGAGGAAGAAGAGACAGTAAGAATTCTTGTACACAATTTTGATGCTGCGAACAAAATTACAACATTAAGTGGAATATCAAAGCAGTTTGAAATTTATCTTGGAATTTCATTCCAATAACTCCCGATATGAAAACATGCATAACAAATATTTCAGCAAATGATCTCTTCCATTACTTCAACGTAGTACAAGTACAAATGCGGTGGTGCGTTTTGTGTTTTAATCCGGAAGAGTATTATCCGAATAAAATCTCGAAGCACTGCTGAAGCATTAAAAATAGAAATAACAGAAAGGAAGAGAAAAGGAAAGTAGTGTATGCCGTCTGAAATGATGACATTTCCTTGTATAAATTATGATCAGAAGAGTTTTAGTTAAGTTTCCGTCGCAAAAATTAAATTTTCAGGAAGTCATACTTCCTTGATTATCCTTGATGCCTATTTATTTATAATTCTTGCAGCATCTCAGGGAAAATAATTTTTTTTTTTTAATGAAAGCAGAGATTTTCTTTCCCTAGGAAGATTTTTTGCACCGATATGGTAATTAATATTATGAGGACCTTTTGTATCCTCTAGAACAAAATTCAAACATCAAATGTGCGAAATCATAATAATCATATTAATGAAGACGACTGAATGCATCTCAGGCGCTTTTATTCATTTAGAGCTTTCTCATTTACAATTTCCTCTATCCATCAATAGTAGATGCTTACTTAATCTGATTAGCTAGATGCAGCGCCTTTATTAGATAGATATGGCTTAAAGAAAGGCAATGTTTTGCGAAAAAAGTAGCGAACTTTTTTCTAATGAGTACAAATGCAATTGGCATTTTCTTTTCTCCTATTCTCTTGTTCAAGTAATGAATGGATTATAATAGCAAATAAACAGCTCATTTTATACCAAAGGAATTGTTATAGCATTTTAGATTTTTCACAGTACGCAAATACTGCGTAGCTCTCAGCAATGTGTTATATTAAATTCGGAAAACTTAGATATGTTTTATATTAAAATAACCGAACTTATTATGATGTTGTTTAATAATAAGTCCAGTTATTTTAATGTCTGAATCAATTAATCTTTAATGATACAAAGATAAAAAAAGTTCGCATTTAGCATCTTTTAAAAAATTACAAATAGTCAGAAATTATTTCTTTCTCTAAAAAAAATGCAATGTGTAGTGAAAGTAGTGAAAGTTTTTTGTTTGGACTGATGAGGCCTTTTTTGTAATTTGAGAGCAGAATCATGATTAAAGAAGAATTGCTTATTTTTATGAACGTTATAGAACAATGATCAGAGAAAATGAAATTAGAGTTGATCATCATACTGGTCTTCCTTACCTAACCATTCGGCAGGAACTGATTGACGAGACAAAGGAAATTTGCGTTGTTGATAAAAATAATTTTGGAGTTAATCTTCCTTTATATATTGCAATTGTTTACAACAATTTGCTATTGCAAATAAATTCCATTATCTGAATGGAAGTTGTTTACAATGTTCTAACCATTTCAAATAAGCATTTTAATTAGGTTGAATTCCGAAAATATCTTGGAAGGTAACTGTATAATTTTGAACATCAGTGATAATGATTTATTATCTTATTTATAACTTTCTAAGTTAAATTTAAGATTTATTGCTTTTAATCCAAATATTTACATTCTTATTCTAACCGTATCGAAATTTACATTTTTTGAACCATTTAAGTTAGCATTAGCAATACGCATGATGATTCCATGAAATTTTCGATTGATCTTAAATCAGATTACAATAGATCGGGATGATTTTCAAATCATTTTTCCTATACAAATATGGTCGATTGTCTGTGAAAGCGGAGTGTTTCATGCAAAATTGATTATTTCTGGAAACAAATATTTCTTTATTAAAAAATATTCATACATTTTGTCAGTTTGAAACAATGTAATCAGATCATTCTTGTTTAATGCGTTATAATGTTAAGCGATACTTGACAGTAATATGAACAGTTTATTTTTTCGATGTATAAATTTTTTTTTTTTTTGCTGATCAATATCATTTTTTGTGAAATTCTCAATTTCAACTTAAATTATTCATGACTTCATAGCACTTTAAAAAGAAAATTTTAGAAAATTGTTCTCATGTTCATTTTAGAAATTTTTTTCATCACCCATCTTGTAATGAAAGATTTGCAGCAAAACTGCCACCGTAGTATCATTTCAAGATCCATTCATAAGCAGTTCGATTTCTTGAAAGAACCAAAATATTGATTTTATCATTTCCGATACAGCACTGGCATACAATGATTATTGATATGTGATACTATTACTCTCATACATTTTCAACTAAACAATAATTTAGTAAACGAAACAAACTGTACAACCAAGCAAAATTTTCAGTGATACAATGAGATAGGAAGAAATTCCCTTACACAACTATTTACTTCCTTCCCATTTTCAGGAATCCAAGAAGATCTTAAAGCAACAAAATTTACAAATCTTGATGAATTAAGATTGAATTAATAAGTAGAATCAATTGAAATTTCAACAACTGATTAACTGAAACATTAATAATTGCAATGAAACACTGTTCAACACTAAATGTTGTCCGATCTACTTTAATTAGAGAAGATATTTTTTCGTTTCAAAGAAATTTCATTTTGAGGTGGTCGAAGCTGAACTCTCACTTATCATTAAAGAATCAAATGTTCTCTTAATTGTAAATAATACTTTAACAATTATTCAAAACTATCATTGCTTTGCTTTGCATTTATCTTAAAAAGTTTTGTCTTTTTCTAAAAGTAATTTATGTTAAATTATTTGAAAATGAAAATTTTGAATTTCGATTTGTTTCAAATTAATAAACAAAATTAAAAATTTGCGAAAATTAAGAATTTGTTAAATAAACGCTGAATAACTACATAAGGTTCCAATACTCGCAGACCTAAATGGAGAAGATGCCTCATTGTTTATATTGCCGTAATTATTGTATTTACATTTACATAATTATAGCTATTTATATTTCCAATATATTTTAATAAATTGATCCGATTAATTTAGTTCTGCTTCAGAAACTCACCAAATGAATTTATCTATTTGCAAAAAATGTGCATGTTTGCGAGAGAGTTTAAAACATAAATTTAGCGCCCAATCTCATCTGATATTTTGATCTGAAAATTGTAGCATTATCGAAGTAAACAAAACAATTGGACACAAACAAGGCATTAGTAGTCAATAAATGCTAATTTTGATGCCGACACCAGCTGTGAAATAATCCGTTCAAAAGCTGAAATGACAAATTTTTATAAAATCTTTATATTATTTCAAAGACTGTTCCAATTCGGATATAGTGCAATGATTTCAAAATCATTTTCGGTTTTTGTAGCAAGTAATTGAATTTCGACTTATTCTGATACTTTATTTTTTACTCATCTACTGCTTAAATCATTATGTTTCATACAGATAATATATTAAAGATCATCAATTGAATATATAGTTACAAATTATATTATTGGATAAGCAGAGATATGAATATACAATATTGCTTTATCATATGGTGAAAATGTTCAAGATTTTACTGCACGGAATTTTGAAACATATTGCTGGGAAGCAAAAATCAATTACATAAGTTTAGATTTTTTGGAAATGTGATGTTAAAATAACACTTCAAAGCAAACAATTCAAATTTATCTGTTTCAAGAAATTTAAATCACTGAAATCAAATTATTAGTGAAATTTAGAAATATTTCCAAAGATTGCAAGGTATCTATAGCATACCTCGTAATCAGTGGTAGCACATATAATTTTTTGACTTCAATCTCCGAACGGATTATTTCTCAAACTGCATAGCAATTACCAAAATTAAAAATTATTATTATAAATACGTTTCTATATTCAAGAAACTGGGCGCTAAAATAACATTCAAAATGATCAACAATAATTAACATGGATAATTTTTGCAATTGGTAAATTCGTTATGATAATTTTTGAGACAGCGATTGAATTAATCGGATCAATAGTTTTATCAGAATATAATACTTTTCGAAAATATAAACAACAACTTGATATAAATCTCATACACAAATATTCTGATCATTTATATTGTGAGTCTATATATTAACTTTTCCATATATATCAAACTTAACAAATTAAAAATTAATCGAAATATAGACGGCATGTTCTTTTCACTATTCTTGGCAATCATAATTGGAATTTTGTCAACAGTTATATTGGGCCAAAACGGTAAGTTTAGTTTGAATATACTATGATATTGCCGACTTTCTTATCATTAAGCAGTAAATAACTGATGAATTAATTATACGGTTAGTACTTCTCAGGATATATATGTGTATAGAATAAGAATGTAAATATTTGGATTGAAAGCAATAAATCGTAGATTTAACTTCGAAGTTATAAATAAGATAATAAATCATTATCACTGATCTTCAAAATTATAGTTACCCTCCAAAATATTTTCGGAATTCAACCTAATCAAAATGCTTATCTATAAATTTTTGACAAGTTCATAAAATACAAATGATTTGCAGGAACTCCTACACCAACAAACGCGTCAACAGCTTCTCCCGTGTCAACAGCTTCTCCTGTGTCAACAGCTTCTCCCGTGTCAACAGCTTCTCCCGTGTCAACAGCTTTTCCTCCGTCAATAGGTTCTCCTGTGTCAACAGCTCCTCCCTTCCCAATGGTGACAACAGCTTCAACTTCTGATTTAATGCAAGAATTAAAAACATCGATGATCAGTAGTACAGTTTCAAGTCCTGAAAATTTTTTCGTTTGCTGGAAGCTTTTATCATGTCCGTGGCATCCGCACCAACACTGCCATTGTCCGCCTTACGCACATATTTGTTATGGGCCCTATACGAAGCTAGTTTGTCCGAAAGGAATTCAGTAAGTCTTTAATTATTGCACTTCGAACCTAGTTGGACTCTCTGAAATAACAGCTAATAATACTTACTTTATAATTTTAACAGCTATTAATATTTATTTTATAATACTTATGTCATTTTCAGCAATGGAGGAGAGGTCGGCAGTAATCTGTGGTGATGATTTTAAATGCCTCGTGAAACAGTTTAATTTGAAATTGAATTTGCTGTAATGATTAAGAACTTTTCATTTCATTCAATGGATATTTAAACCGATGCATTAGCGGATAAGTGAACATTTGAAGAACAGTGGGATAAATAGCTACCATTAAGCATATGCTGTCTAGCATTCATTATTATCACTAACAACTTCAACCAATTTAAAAATAAAATTTCTTTGAAACGAAAAAATATCTTCTCTAATTAAAGTAGATCGGACAACATTTAGTGTTGAACAGTATTTCATTGCAATTATTAATGTTTCAGTTAATCAGTTATTGAAATTTCAATTGAAATATTTAAAGCGACTTGCAATGTAAATCGAGGCGAGAAATAACTGCTTACTTCTACTTATTAATTCAATCTTAATTCATCAAGATTTGTAAATTTTGTTGCTTTAAGATCTTCTTGGATTCCTGAAAATGGGAAGGAAGTAAATAGTTGTGTAAGGGAATTTCTTCCTATCTCATTGTATCACTGAAAATTTTGCTTGGTTGTACAGTTTGTTTCGTTTACTAAATTATTGTTTAGTTGAAAATGTATGAGAGTAATAGTATCACATATCAATAATCATTGTATGCCAGTGCTGTATCGGAAATGATAAAATCAGTATTTTGGTTCTTTCATGTCACTAAACTGTAATGATGCGTATTGATGTGCCAAAGCTGAAATAAATAAAAATTATGTTTATAAAGGTTGTAAAAATTGCATTTATCTTTCAATGAATTGCTCAACTTTTCACAGAACACACCATATTAATTCATATCACTATTAACAAAACATGTAAGTAATGGATGTGTAAGAGAAATGTGTACTTCAAAGTTCTCTTTCTAATTAATAATACAGAGACATTTGATCTGTCTGTTAACAATAAGAATAATCTACAAGGAGTTGATTCTAATTTCGGTTACTAGATCACTATCACTTCCTTGATATATTTACATCTTTTAATCATCTCAAATAGGAATTCCCAAATTCCGTGAACATAGTGCTTGCAGGTATGACATTCGGAAATGCAAAAACGTGCTAATAAAATTCAAAATGCCCCTTCTTTTATGAAACATTGTTGTGCACTGGATGGATTGCAAAGTATTGCATTGTGTGCTGTAAACAACAGCTACGGCCGTATGTTCTTCGGCTTCTGATCTTTTGTTTCTTGTTCGGAGTGCTCGGTGTGGTATTGTCCGTGGCTGTCGTAGTGTAGTCGCACGTCTGCGTCACATAACCTTGTGGGTATTAATTCAACGCATTTCTTCCTTATCTTACTTGTTTCATTTATCTGTGTTACGGTAATTCACGTATTTGATACTATGTTACTTATGCCATTTGGCTAGCTGCACCATGCTTCAGTTGCAGAACTGGTTATTATGTTTGTTATGGGTATTTCAAAATTATGTGGTTGAATATACTCTTCGTAGATTCTTGTTTTCAGATTGCTTACTCACTGAATCAAATTACTTACTCGTCATTGAATACATAAGATTTTAATAATGATACATAAGACATCATTGAATACATAAGAGTTGCTTAATCTTTATTATTGCTTGTCAATCACGTCATGCTTTGTGCGTTTTATGGTAAAAAATTTTGATTGAAAATTCAGGTACTTCTTGGAGAAAGGAAATGGGGCTCTCAGATAATGATGTGCAGAAGCAACTACGACATATGATCGCATTCATTGAGCAAGAAGCGATTGAAAAAGCAGAAGAAGTTGACGCAAAAGCGGAAGAGGAATTTAATATTGAAAAGGTAAAAACTATGACATCTTTTTTTTATGATTTAATCGAAATGCGAAAATAAATTAAATATTAAGAAGTTCTAAATCCTTCTTTTTTCGGCTTGATTATTCAAAGTATAAAGCGTATTGTCGTTGTTATGCCGCAATAAAGTGGTTTGATGTTTGATTGATTATGGATGTTTCATTATAAGATACATGTCTCGTTTGAGCAATAGTCATACGAGTAATCATTCTATGAAAATAGCGTGTGATTATAAAATGATTATTTGAACAAATTCGGTTTAAAATTTTCCATTTATACGTAGTTTCTAGGGCCGCCTTGTTCAACAACAGCGAACAAAGATTTTGGAGTACTATGACAAGAAAGAGAAGCAGGTGGAACTGCAAAGAAAAATTCAGAGTTCGAACATGCTCAATCAGGGACGCCTAAAGTGCTTAAAAGTAAGAATGCAATTTGGTCTTTTTGGCTTTTGGTTATAACATATTCCAGGAAATAATTGGAGAAGTTATTCTGAGAAGTATTAAATAAAGTATATTATTTTGTTTGGAGTATGGACGGAAATGGTTGCCATTTACATTATGATATTATCACCGCATTTAATATTTTCATTTACAGGCACGCGAAGATCATCTGAATAAAGTTATTGAAGAGGCGCGCTTGAATTTAAGTCGAATTTCTGGGGACTCCACTAAATATCCATCAATCTTAAAAGGCTTAATTCTGCAGGTATTTTTGTTTTTCTCAAATACAATTTGATTTAGAATTTTTGCTTGTGAATCATCGAAATAGTATTCTAACTTTTGTAGGCATTATTCCAATTGTTGGAAACAGAAGTTACATTACGCTGCCGCAAAAAAGATGAACTATCAGTGCAAAAACTTTTGCCGGAATGTCTCGACGAACTTGAGCAACAGTGGGGTGAACGCACAAAGGTTTTTTTTTTTTTTCTCTATATTGATTTATGAAGAATAGTGATCTTATTTGTTCCTGTTTTTCTTAAGCATGCAAATATATCTTTCTTATTGTGTGTTTTATTGTGTTTAAAGTTATCAGGGTTTTAAGGAGTATAATGTTTCAATCTCTTTTGCTTTGCAAAGGGTATTGTACGTCCTCTTTAGGTGAGAATTGACACGAGCGAATATTTGCCGGATGAAAGTGCTGGTGGAGTAGAACTTTCAGCGAAAAATGGTAAGATAAAAGTTTCGTCGACATTGGAATCTCGTCTAGAATTGATTGCTGCTCAGGTAAGTCAATATTTTCGGAGCAGAAGAATAGATTCAACTCCATGGCATTGTAAAGATGGATTTATATAATGCATAGTAACGCCCGAACTTTCTATTTCTTTTAGTTTCATATTAGTGTCGTTTTGTAGCTTAATATAACCATATTTTGGATAATTGAAATATATTTAAATCATAATCTTTAAACTTTTTAATCGCTGTAGTTTTGTCTAATGGAGAAAAATTATTGCAGATTATACCTCAAATTCGTGTAGCTTTGTTTGGTGAGAATCCAAATAGAAGATTCTTTGACTGAAGCATTCGATGTGCAGAACTGACAAAAGTGAGAATGTTGGCACTTTCCTTAATATTCAAAATGTTCCCTGTGATAGTTTGTGATTATTTTCCACTGTTTAAACACTCGTGATTATCATATTGTGTAGCCGTTATTGATTTCCTATCTTATCATCAGCAGAATGGTTGTAGTATATGTTAATTCCACGTCGAGATATGCCGTGCTTCATATATTAGTTGTGTATAAGTGAAAAGAATTTCTTTTATATGCTATAAAATGAAAACGTAGTGTAGCTTGGAGGAGAACACCGTATCAGGCACTTCTTCATTGATATGCTGCTACTGGATCTTTTATTTGTTGCTGACAAGCTTATCATCATTTAAAATCATTCATTTAATCTTTTTAATCATGTCCAGTCATTGTAATTCATAGCATTATTAGTGTTATATAAGTCAGAGTGAGGCTGGTGGTAAAGACAGTGTTTCCTTTTCGCTGTTACTTTCCTTCTTTGTCGAAATATTTCAAACATCGAAATGAAATACTTGTAAGTACTTGTAATAAGCAGAAGAATGAATGTTGGGTTTTGAAAGTAATTGTAAGGAATTAGTTACGCAATTCGCGTTGTGCTTGACTGCATTAGTTAGGCACTTTATTTTGAACTAGATAAAACAGATTTAGAATAAACAACTGAAGAAATCAAAATTGGAAGAAAAAAATTGTGAAAGTGCGAGTTCTAACCTGGGTATTGCGTATACCATAAATTTGAAGTATGACCTCGGAGCCTGGATTTGTCGGTATAAAGTTTTGTCCGGAATGGTAAGTTCTTTATCTGGATTTTAAATGGATTAAGAGGTGGAAGTTTGATTGTGGGGCAAATATTTGCATCCAATTGCAATGAATAATAAGCTCACTTTGAATTTGAGTATCCGAAGCAATGCATCTATATTATTTGATGACTTATGCCTTATTTGATGAAATTTATTTCAGCAATAATATGTTATATCCAAAAGAGGACAAAGAGAATAGGCAGTTGTTATATGCATGTCGGAATTGTGATCATAAACAGCTTTCCGAGAATCCTTGCATTTATGTCAACAAATTAATGCATGAAGTGGAGTAAGTTTCAGTCTGGACTTAATATTGTGTTTTATTGTTAGTAAGATGTTAGCTTTGAAAAATCAGATTTGATTCACATATCTCCTCACTTATCTGATATTTACTTATGCATTCTTTTATTTTTAATCATTTTGAGTGAATTAACTCAAATTGTGGCTGATGTTGTGCATGATCCAACATTACCGAAAACCGAGGATCATCCCTGTCCAATGTGTCGGGGAAGAGAAGCTGTATTTTTCCAGGCCCAATCTAGGAGAGCTGAAGTATGTTTCGATTAGTTTTTTTTTTTTTTTTTTTTCACATATTCATATGCTTTTTTTAGTCATAACTTCAATTACATTTTGGTTGGAATTTGTCACCAGGAAAGTTCTTTTTAGGAAGAGATGAGATTGTATTATGTTTGCATGAATCCAACTTGCGCACATCGATGGACTGACTGAAATTACAGTCAATTATACAGTGGTCGCCATTGTTATAAACTCCTGCAGTCGTTTCGTATTGGATTCAAGATTTCTATTTCTAACATTTTTATAATGTTGATTACATAGTAGTTGATTGGCTTTTACGATTGTTATTACATTACATATCATCACTTTTCATTTCTTGTTTCTGAAATGTAGAATTTAGGTATAAGACACACAGTTCATTGAAAAATTTAGTGATACTGATATTAGATGTGGATACTTCACACTTTTTTCCTGAATTTTTCGCATTTATTTATTTGTATTAATTTCCGGTTTTTGTATATTGCGTTTATTGAAATATAAAATATCATGTTTATATTTTGGCTCCTTACTAGTTGATTCGCGATTGGCTATATTTATTTTCCTTTCATCTGAAATAAAGTGGAAGAAAAAAATAGATAACTGTGGGTGTGACTTTCAGAAGCACTTAGAACCATAACAGAATGTAGTTCCAAGTTTTCTTCGAATGGTCGTGTTAAAAAAAGTGATGTAACTAATCAAAAAATGCAGAAAACGTTTCTGATACAAACTTAATTCATAAATCATGCAGCTGGCGGTTAGACTTGAATCGAAGTGATGTTGAAACCAAAAGCATTAACCGAAGTACTTGGACAGGTGAATACGCCAAACACGAAAAGTGGTGCTCTCCTGCTGAATCGTGAAGGTAATTGATTTGAAAAGTACTTTTTGTTTGGGCAGTATGTAATTGAAAACAAGTGAGTAATGAAAGCATAATGAAAATGACAATAAAGATATAAGATTATATGTTTAGGTTGATGAATTTGCTTCTTTTTTAATAGAGATGTTGATATGCACTACCAGTTCCAGGTTTACTGCTAGCCTACAGTGGTTATGATAGTGTTGGAGGAAATGATGCAAATGCAACCGTATCTGCTGCTTTGATTTCCAATATTTGGGAAACTTTCGAGAGACAAGGTTTTTTTTTCTAATAGTTGCAAATTTCAATTAGAAATTTTTCCTTAAATAATTGGACGTGATGACTGAACAAGCTAATTATATTTATGTAACAACTTATAATGATAAATCGCTTCTTTCCATTTTATTTCATTGTGCGGTTCAATTTTACTAGTCTTTGGGATTTTATCTTACGTTTTTTGCATTTGTTGTTCGGTAAACCTTAGATTCTCCTCTATTACAAATAAATGGTATGAAAACTACGCATTCAGGAGGAGTGATAGAATACCGTGGAATCAAACAAGTGAATAGTGAGGAAACTAGTGCGTTATGCACTGTATTTAATGTCATACTATTTTCTAGGAGTCAGAGAAAATTTAACGGAAATGTTGCTAGAATGTGAAAATGGGGTGATTGCCGTCACACGTATAGCCAACATGCTTCTAGCAATAAAAGTAGGGAGTGAAGTACCACTTGGCCTGCTTAGGGCAAAACTTCGTGCACTTGCCGAGTACCTTTATACACCACTAACTGTTGTTTCTTCTAAAGATTGACATAAAATCTGCTCGTTAGTTCTTTTAAGTCTAAGTTTTCGAGTTGTTGTTTGAGGTATCTCTTTTGATCATAAATCAAGTACGGTGGATATGAATTATGAGACTCATTCTTGGCTAAAATCTTTAATTTTACCTAACGATATACATAAAAGCATGACGTGAGCCTCTTCTAATAATCTTCATCTACTGTTTTAGGCATTCTTCATTTATGTGTTTAATCCGGAATTTGCATTAGTTTTGTTGTTTGAGCATAAATTATGTAATTTCGTTATATTGCTTATAATTTGTAAATATTGAAAGACTGTGTCATGATTTTATGATAAAGAGTTTGATTTTGGTGCAGAGATTTTACTACGCTGTTACACTTCCATTACTTCATGCTTGGTAATCGATTGATTAGATTTATGTAATTTTGCTTTTATTTTTATTATGAAAAAGGAAAAGGGATTTTTCAAAACTTTTTATCACGAAATTGGGTTCTTGTATTTTATAAGTTTTCATCAGTCTCTGCTGATAGGTAGTTGACGAATTGGTTTCTATTAGCTAGTCATATCTACTAATTTAGTTTTTTGGAAAACCTTTTATATGTTATGTTGCATTTATTGTGTTATGAATGGGTGCCGTAATTTAGCATGATTTAGTTTGCAAAAAAAGAAAGTTATATTGATGAATCAGTCAAAAATCGAAATTTCCTTGCAATATCAGAAATATGCAATGAATGGATAAAAATAAAGTGATGACCTGGTTGTGTAAAAAAATAAAAGGGAGTTTTGTATAAAGAAGTCTCAAGATCTATTTAGAAGAACGTGAATCTCATGAAGTTTTTCAATTCAGAGATGATTCGAAGTTAATTTATGTTGTATTTATGTTTATTATAGTATTCTCGCACTGACCTTTGAATCAAATAAAAAAGTAACTGCTTGATATATATTAGTTGGTGCTGAGTAGAAGAAAATATCCCATTGAAGGAAGAAATTTCGTTTAACTTATTGATACTATAAAGCAAGACAAGTGGTCTTAGCATTGCAAAAGTGGTGGTGATGGTGGTGGATGCGCTTAATTGGTAATAAAGGCAGTTATTTCCAGTGATCATTTATTTATGATTTTGTATAAGAAGAATGTCCACATAGCAAAGTTATTGCTGACATAAAAATGAGTATGAAAGTGCGGCTAGGAGGACAAGTGTTGTTGGCACTCCTAATCGACAATGGATGGTAGAGGAAGGATCAAATTTTGCTGATGAATTCTCTGACTTTTTATTATTATTATTATTACTATTAAGATGGAAGGAAATTAAATAGTGTTAGTCTAAACTGTTATTCTAAAAAATGTGTCTAGTGTTACTTTAAATTCTAAAATGTGTTTGGTTATCTGGTCCAAAAGATAGAAAATCCCAGGTATTATTTATTTCATTTCTATATTTAATGAATTTTCACTTTTTGGAAATCATTATACTGCTTAAAATGTTTTTGCATTGCGAATTAGAATTATAGAAATTAGAGGAGGCAAATTCGAATTTATGGATTCATAAATAGAAATTAAATATTTTCAAGGTATGTATCAATAATCATCAAATGCACGTCTATTAGGTAAGTTTATTTCATTTCTTAATATAAGCAACATTTATTGCAAAGATGGTACTCCAGAATCTCACTTTAATGTTTTCTAAAATTAGGGATAATGTATTTAAATAAGCTTTTAATACTTTACTTTAAGAAATCATAGCAGTTTTATCACTGAGGAGCATAAGAATGTTTTCCCTTATATTAAAAAATTTAAATAGTTTGTTGTCTGATTAAACGTAGATATTTTTAATAATGGAGTATCTTCTAAGGACATAAATTTATGTTGCAAAATATACGATTGCATTGTTAAGGTGTTATTACCACTATCATGAGATGAGATGATTTGATGTGATAAATAGAACACCTTTTGACTCTCCCCAGTATATCGATTAGCTATTATGTAGTTAGAAATTCTGTTGTGAAGCAAGAAGTATTGTGTAGAAAATACTACAACAGTAACTGATAGCTTTAAAAAAAAACATGTATAGTCCCATTTGTAACGAAGAGTAACTTCATGTGTCAGTAATGACATTTTTAGCATAAAATATTTACACAAATGAGACTCGGCGCAACATTATTGATATAAAAACTTTTGTTGCCATTTACCCTTATATTTGTACGACAAAAAATATTTCCTGTTGTCCTAAAGTCACCGATGTTAGCAACTAAAAAGGTCGAAGTGTTTTCAAATGAGTTATGTCACGAAAATCTTCCTCTGAAATCTTAAAATAAAAATCAACCAATATATGAAATAAAAGGAGAAAAAAAATAACAAAATAGAAATAATCATTTATTTACTTTCTATTAAGTTCAATGTCAATTTATTGTGTTGTTATTGATAAGGGACTGATTCAAAATTCATTATCAGTGTTTGATTTCAAAACATTTTTGTTGATAATATTAGCAATGGTTAGTGACTGATGAAAAGTTGTATTACAGAACAGATAAAAAAAATAGCGAATTAAGTAATGAATGTATCACATCAGTCAGTATATATTATATGTACGTATATTCCTTGTAGTAAGATAAGTTGATCGGTTCCTGTTCTTCGATTCGGATTTATGTATTTTGAGCCTTCAAAGCGGTTGAATTTTTTTTCCACCAAGAAAGATGAATTTATTCGAAAACGAAGAGTAAATCGATTAAACCTTTATTGAGGTCCACCACCACCACCCTGTTTCATTCGTGCCTGAGCTTCCTTAATATAAGGTTCCAGAATTCCCATGTGATAGGCAACACCGAGGCCAATTAAAATGAGTAGAAATAGAATCACAGCTGCACCCATGTTAAATGTTAAATGTTTGCTTTTTTCAATGTGACCTGTAATTAAAACTATTTTATCGAATTTATGTGAGCTGAATGCTCAAGAGAATTAAATAATCTGTTCGCTTAATAGTTTTATGCAACTTTTCTTACTTTTTCACTCGAAATGTTAGTTTCAGGTCAAGAGAAGAAGACTTGCTCTATTTATTAAATACCTTCTTGTTAAATGATTAAAACAAACACTAGTCTGCTGTGATCATCTATACTTATTTTATAAATAAATGATTAAGCAATTTTAAATTTGCATAACTCAATGATTTCACACACTTCGTGAAAAAGTTACAAATTTCTGTTGATTTATTCAAATTTTAAATGCAAAAAAGTGATAAGAATATTTTCCACCTTAATTTAAACATATGATAAGAGAGATTGAGCACTCGAACTTATTAAATAGTAGATAAAATAATACACGGAGATTTGGAACACTTTAAGTGCGCATATTTATTATTTCTCTCTTTTAGGAAGTGATGAAATTTTTGATAATGTTTAAGTGAATTGTCAGTTGTTCTCTGCACGGTACATTCTTAAATCAATCATCATGTTTTAGAATATTCTACTGTGATTGTTACGGTTACAGATGAATGCTTGAAATGATTTTACTTGTCGCACATAAGTTGGATGCTTCAGAAATCCAAGTAGTGTTTGATATTTTGATGTTATAAGGACTTTTTTAGAAAAAAAAAGTCAACTAAAGAATGTTCCGTCCAAATCTTGCAGTCGAAAAAGTACGTTTTCTTTCTGATATTGTCATCTCCTGCGAGATTTGTGATTTATCATATGCCTAAAAGTTAATTACATACATTCTTTCTAATTAACAGCCATGAAGTTTCAATATTTAAATTTTAGACTATTAAAAGAATCAATTTTATTTTCGGTATTGGAGAAGTTTAAGGAAATATTATTTATCCAAAAAATTCAATAACCGCTGTTTGTTTTAATCATTATTATTCATCGATTTAACAGCTGTTGATATAGACAAGTTCAAAATTAATTGCAGTTAAGTTTAATGATCTAAATTAAATTCACCTTTATCTTTACACATTTACCTAATCTTGCTAGCTCTGTGTTTATTAGTAACGAAAGCGCTGATTCGTGTTGACCACTCAATGCCATTTGAGTTTGTTTCACTTTGATTTTTATTGCGAACAAAACTGAATTATCTTTTAATTGTTACTACCAAGTCTAGAATTTCATAATTTAAATCTAAAAGAAACAATTTATGATTAATATCTTTCATTTTAATTATTAGATTATTCCTTACAATGCCAATTTTTCTTTTTTTTTTTTTTTGCAAATAGATTTAAATGAAAAATATTTCTCTTCCTTTACTTTTCTTTCTTGGAGAAAAAAAGTAATAAGTAATAATTTTTCCGTTGCAATGATTAAATTATATAAGCAGTTTTTATATAAACCATAGATTGCTTTTTTTTAATTTTCATAATTAATTACAGAACTCTCATACTCATTCTGAAATCGAAGTAAATTTCAAACGTTTCAATCCGAAATTTTATATATGATTTTTATTACGCCAGCTGATCGCATTTTGATGCTAAATTCTTCTAAAATCTATTGTTTAGTAATCAAAAGGATGCTCGCTACCTGTGAGATTGAAATCATTTTTAAGTACCGTTATCAAAATCCTTATCCCATTTTTTTTTTTACTTTTTTTTTGAATTTAGAATTTTAAGACCGTCCATAATTCCATTTTAAGGAAAGCATATGTAGAATTCTAGAAATATTCAAGGATTTTGCATTGAAATAGTCCAGAATTCCAGAAATAATCGTAATCCTACATTACAGTTCAGAATTATAAAGATGGTCAAGACAATTTAGAATCTTTGTGAAAAGGACTTCAATTTTACGAATAACACCACCATAAGAAAAGGATTAAAAAGAAAAATATTATACCAATCTGACTTTATTATTCTCCAAAAATTTTATTTGAAAATATACCAATTAAAAATGACTAAAATCTCATCGATATGTACTTCTAATAACTACGATAGAGTTGACATTGAAATGGTGCTTATGCGACGAAATAAACCCAATGATAATATTTGTCCCCAACTCAATTTTTTGGTGAAAAAGACTTCAATTTTGCAATTAACACCACCGTAAGACTCACAAAATTTCTAATGTGGTAATAAAGCTTCAAAAATAAAACGAAGATTATTGGAACACTTTTACTCTGTTTTTCCCCCAAAACTTTGTTGATAACACATCAATTAAAAATGACTTAAATCTTAACAAGCGACCAAATCCTTATTTAATGAAGAATCTGTACACATACCAGAAAAATTGGCAACACTTTCCTGCTTATTTCATTGATAAGTGAAGTAGACTTTGTCTGACATTATCCCTTGTTGAATTCAATTTTACCTTTTACATTACATGGCTCTGACATGAACGGCAAAAAACAAATTACGCAACAAAACTGACTTTTGTCAGCTCCTGCTTCATGATTTCTCTATCTCATTTTTTAATTTTATTGGATTATTATCAGCAGAAATATTAATAAAATTTGTCATACTAAAACTGAAACTGCGATCAAATTATATCATTCAAAAATAACAGATAACTATAAGTGTGGAAAAACGACTGAGAATAGAAAAAAATCATTGCTAAAAACTATGCTAACAATACAGAACCGTTCAATAATAGTAATGAAGTTACTGTAATACAGAACTTGAGCATTTCCAAGAAACAACAACATAAAAACATTCAGAAAAAACTAAAACTATCATTATTAAACACAAAAAAATCCCAACACTGTTTTGTAAGATATGAAAACTATAAATAAATATATATATAACAAAATGAGAAATTCGAAACAATTAGTTTTGTTATACACTCAAACACAAAACAAAACAAAACAATGCCGAAGCATTAAAAAACAATTTAAAAATATCGAAAGTTGAAACATGAAATTACATCCTTTATCAATGAATCCCGTCAAATCTATCATTATTCGGTGTCACAATTTTTTTGTTGTGAAGAAATCCTCCAGTTTCTTCCTTACATTGTCGAATTCGCCATTGCTGTATTTTGTATTCCAAGTCCATAAACGTTCTAATGACTCTATGTCATTGGCACTACCTGAGGGAAGTAAATAAGACAGCTAATTTAAAAACTTCATCGGAAATTTGAAAACCATAAACTGAGAAACAAATCCTTTCAATATTAAAAAAATAGTTAAGATTTTCGCGCTATCCATCTAGGCCGAATAAACCGTAAATATAAAAGTTTCAGTCGTTAACTGATTAAATAAATGATGTTTCCAAGCAGTGATTTTACAATGATGCATACACATACTTGCTATCTCAAACCAGACATCTTGGGTCAGAAATATGAGTCCTCGGAGCTGCTCAACATTAGCTCTGAACTTCTTCATTTCCACTTTTTGTTTTCGATTATAACGTGGTTGCCAAGCCGCTAGTAGTGATCGGATATAACATTTGTGAGTTAACTCCTCAAAAAATTTTCCAGAATTTCATCTCTCTTATTTTTAGAGGTCAAACTTCCAAAACTTTTATAAACTGGAGTGAAAAACTATTAAATTAAACTGGCTTTCAAATTCAAAACTTGCTTGAGAATCTTTCTTTAAACCACTTTCTTTCTGTTTCTGTTGCGAACATTTTTGAGTGTTCCTATTTTCTTCCAGTAAAGCAGTCAGCAAAACAGTTGCAAAATCTTCAACATAAGGCAAATTGTCCTGAAAATTTCAGAATCAGCTGCAATTAAAATGGTAAATAAAACGGTTTAGAGTTTTGACCTAATAATCTAAATAGGAAAAAATTCAGTAACAATCGTCAATATCAATTTTTAGGCTTAGTGAAAAAAAAATTCAAAATTTTAATGAAGGAGTATACCAGATCACTCTGCATACGGAGGAGGGGCTCTCTGAAATGACGTCCAGATATTTTCAACTGAAAAAAGAATAAGTAAATAATATTAATTGCGGACTTTTACGATAAAAAAGAATAAAATACAGCATAAGATGTTTCAGAATACATACAAACCCTTTTGAATATCAGCTCCGCTTCGGAAGCCATATTCGCTTTTAACAACTCCACAACAAGTTCAGCAAGACCATCATAAAAAGCACCAAATTCATCAAGTTTATCCAAAATATTTCCTGAATTCATCCTCATGAAGCATATGAATTAGGTTATTTATAAATTCAAGAAAATTCCCACCTAATACAATTGTAGGCTAGACAATATAACAAAATTTCTTGGTTATTACATCCCACAAAAGTATAGAATAAGGTTAAAAGCGTGGTGCTTGTCGACAAGAAAATGGCTTTCTACACTTTGAACAATTGACCTCCATTCCATATAATGATAGAGGGTAATGTGCAAATAAGAAGCGTAAATGGTCACTAAAGATGAAAAAATGTGTTGTTTATGTCTGCAGTGTACTTCATTTTCTGGTTGTTATTGAGGATTTAAGCAAGTAACAATCTAAGTTAACTTATATGTAAACAGTATCCCCAATTTAACTTCACTTTTAGAATAATCTATCCACAATTTAGATTTAAAGGATTCCTCAGCGCTGGAAGAATATAAACAAGTACCACCAATATGAATAAGACATGGTACCTTATATGATTCTCGATCAAGCAATGATGAAAATTTAAGAAAAATAAAAATAAAAGTTCAGCTCACGAAGTCTTTTCCCTTGAAACATATCATTCAGATTTTTTTCCAAAATAGTATGTCTTATAAGAAGATCACAACCCGCACCAGTACGATATTTCTGAGCGTTTTTATACCATATATTGAAAGCCGAATTAAAACCACCACTACAAATTAATAAATTATAATCAAATAGTGCATCAACACTGGAAAGACCAAATGTATAGACACTAGTTATTTCGAAAAAAGAACCTCCGCAGATAAAATTCAACAACAGCACGCAAATAAGCACAAGAGCTACGAAGAAAGCCTAAGTCAATCAATATATCGCACAAATTCTGAACTCCTGATAAATCATTTCTCTTGAAAGCTTCAGTAAACAGGTCCTCAGCAACAGCTGTGGAACGATCGACAAATAAATCATCTGGAGCTGTAAAGAAGTTTATTAATTATAAAATCCATTTAGCATCGATAGTTTTGGACCTCTTCAGAACTCTCGATATATCAGGAATATAAACTCACTAATCGTAAAAAATTATACTAATAAATAACATACGTGACTTAATAAGTAATACATTTCGATAATGAACAGCATAATCGATTGCTGCTTTCATCCCTTCTTCAATCAGAATTCGTGTGATCAATTGCAAAACAGTTGAATTCGGCAATGCGACACGACTGTTCTCTGATATACTGCAACAGTAGAATATTAGATTTGAAACCTTAACCATACTGATATTTGGAATCAACAACTGAAACAATGAAATTTATAAAATACACCATTTACCATAACTTTTTAATAAAGAATGGTGCAGATCATCATTAATAATAATAAAAAAAAAAAAAAAAAAATACAAGCAGTCCATAAGCCACAATGCTTCGTTCACATCTTTTCCACATACAATAAAGACTTCAAAAAGTTCAGCAATAAACGTTTTTAAGTGACGATGGGATGGCCAAAGTTCTTTAGTCAAAAGCTGCCGCAAACCAGTAACGTCCTGAAATAAACATAGAACTTCCATATTTTGATTACTGGAATTACTAAAGAATCTTTGATAACAAAGGATCCTCATGACTTAATAATACCACACAAAGAATATTCCCAAACTTTTTCCAGTCTCGGGAAAATCTCTAATGGTGAAAATAAAGATATCTGATTTACCTTTCTCAAAGTAAGCTGTTTCAGTTGTTCTATTGATGCAATTTTGATTTTTGAAGTTACCAATTCATTGTTTTTGTTCTTGAATAGTTTCTGAGCTTTCTCCTGACAAGGTATAGTAGTGGCCGAAACCGCTCCATCATGAATAGCGGTCGAATATGGACTTGTTTTTAGAGTCCGTAATTGAAAATTTACTACAGGCCTCAACTTACTCGAAACAGTTTGCACATTATGCTGATCTATCTACAAATAATGATAAGTTCATTTTTCGTAATATAATATTCAAAAGCGACATATCTATTTCTGAACAATTTGACATATTAAACTCGTTCTACTGAAAACTGTAAAATTTCTCGATAGTAAGTGAACCAACAAACAGCATTTACCGAGTTCGCTATATCACGTTCACTTTTACACGGTAATGTTCCTCGATTCTTAATAGTTTTCTTCGTTGCAACATAAGGACGCGTTGAGCGCAACCGAGCAGAAAATGTCCACTGCAAAGCAAAAATTATGGAATTTAGAAAATTATTTAATAAGAAGCGGTTGAATTGTGGTTACGTACAAAGCAGCGATGTATTGGAAATAAAGCAAAAACTGGCAGAGAATTGGAGAGGGTATAATTTCCTAAAATTTTAAAATAGAATTAACGAGAAAATGAAACCCAATGTTGCCTTCGTAAGCTTGTTCTTGATTTAGCGTTCAATACTCTATCACATGTTTGCGCATTATTAAACAGAGTCATCGATGTGTTATAACTGCTTGGAAAACTGAAATTTTATGCTCTTTATGCTTTTGCAAACATGTAAGTGAATATTAAACTTACTGATTTTGTTCTAAACAATGAATTATGAAATAAAGAATTAGATTACCTCGACATTAACATTTCATAAGTTTGAGCAGGCAAATCATCCAACACCTCATCGATACTGTGCCAACCATATGTTTCAAAGAAAGACTTCAAAATTTCAATCACACTTTCGCTAACTAAATCAAGCACTTTTTTAAATCAAACGTTGAAATTAATCAACTTTTCCATTATAAACCCATGGATGATGGAGACCTATTTATCCTGATTCTTTGTACGAAATGTTTACCGTTCAGATAAATGAGAGAATTTCAGACAAAATATTTTGAAGCTAACGTTCATCCTTTGTAGTACTTGCGCTTGCTGGAATGGAATCCAAAAACTCGGATGAGTCATTGAAAGAAAAGAACACACTGAAACATGTCTAACTAGCAAACAGTGAATTTCCAATCTATTGATAGAAATAAGAATTAATTGCAAATGATACGTCGTCGTACTGGTGTAACTGCATAATGCTACAGTTCAAAATCTGGTGGCATAAAACTACTTTCTATATGATTTTGACAGACATCACATCTCATAATTAGGCGTGATGTTTGTCACAACCATACAGAACGAAGAATAGTGTCAGTAAATGCTTACTGAATCTCAGAAGCGCTAAAAATATGTGACTTACTCTTGTTTATCCCGAAATGCATATCCACACCACTTCACTGTTGGCCGATGAGCTATTTCTACGTCAAGATTTGTTGATAAAGATGAACTAGAGCAAGCTGCTGAAATATTAAAAAGAAAGTTAAATAAACTGTCAGTTTAACATATAAGTTACCAGTATGTGGAACGCTTTACAAAATCATCCACCGAACCATTAAAATATTACAGAAGTTTGAAGAAGAATGTTGGTGAATCGGTAGCACAGCCTCCACAGGAAACTTGTATCCATACAACAAATACCTGCAAGTGTCACCAGAAATTAGTGACACGATGATAAAGCGAGAAAGCAATAATTAGAATAAGTAAACGATAACGGACAAAAAAAAAAAAAAAAAAAAAAGATATCTTTAGCTTCTTTTAAAAAGTTAGAAACATATATACCTGCAATTCGAATAACGTAACATCACTGCAATGCACAGAATTTGAAACAAGATGTCATATCAAATCCTAACAGGACCGATTAAGAAGAAAATGAGAAGCTAGTCATCACAACACTTTGGTTCGAAACTTCTGTAAATAAAAAAGTAATGAATGAAACAACTGCATACAAACCAACTTGAGCAGATATAGCTGGAAAAAGCAGCAACAGCTAGAACATAATCGTACAAAAAAGTGACTATGAAATAAACCATTAATAAACTCATAACATCCCATAACAAGAGTGCGATAATATCTATATCTAAAATACAACTTAAAACTTTGAGATTTAAGTGCCTCAAATAAGGTACCTTCAGCTATATAAAAATCAAAAAAAAAAAAAAAAAAAGAGAACGAAAAAGATTAACATATTCTGAAATAAAAAAAGCAAATGGCGAATAGCCAACACAAACAAATTCAACAAAGAAATCTTATTCATATTACATGAGATAACAAGATACTTAGTTGTATGTCAGGTTTGTGATGGAAACCAATTTATATATATATAAACATAATTTTTTAACCAGATATAAAATAAAAAATGAAATTTTACCTTTAAATATGTGTGAGCAAAAAATAACACAATAAGAATTCTATAAAATTCATAAGCTCATAATACTACCATTTATTCTTATAAAATACTGTGGAAATAAAAAAAAAAGCCGAAAGACTAAAGTATGACAAATTTCTAATTACAAAAAGAAAAACAAAACAACTAACAAAGAGACAAAATAATAGGTCTGGTTTCAATAATAATGATGGTTGTTAAAGCCCAGCAACAAAAAGGCAAAAAACAGCAATGAAGAATTTTATTCACATTATTAAAATAGCGTGCTACTTGAAACAAATATAGAAAAAGTGAAAAGATTGGGGTTTCTGAAAAGCTATTAATAAATTATCTACGCACCTGGAAACTGCAAAAAAAAATCAACAACCAACAAATGCAACATTTGCAACATTAACAAACATCGGTCAGGAAGTCTTATTATAATCAGATCTTACCAATTTCTTTTCTTTAAAGTGGGAAAACTTTTAAAATTTTTGGATAACTTTTGAATATAATACTGAAGACACCACGAACAAAAAACATTATCTTGAGCGAATAATTCTCTACTAATATACATAGCAAAAAAACGGTAATAGTACTTCGCGAAGTAAGAAATTCTTCATTTTTTGAATTTATTTTCTGAATTTCCTAAGAAAATTCAGCAATAATTCGTACAGAGTTGCACCTACAGAAATAATCATTTAAAAAAAGAAATTTATGCCGACAGCTGTAAACCACGCTTCTGACGTAGAACACGGGAAACATAAAGATAGAAAAAATCAGCATAAAGTACGGTTTGAACGACTCCAGATATGACAGCAATGGGATCGAAAAAACCTTCTGTGTAATAGCGGTAGATCCAATTCAATATATATAATGCGCTGGAATGTATTATTTTGTAATAATAATGTTTTAAAAAATTGGCTCCGAGGCGTACTACGTGTATTTTGGATCTTCGCATAAAATGTGTACATACCGATAAGAACCAAGTGCGAACAAATAATGTGCGGTGATGGTTTCGGCGCTTCCGGTGCGAGAAAGCATGAAGAGCTGTGGCATAATCGCAACGGCTTCCAAATAAATAGAAAATGTCCACATTACCTAGAAACTTTTTATATAGATATGACTTCAGTCATTCGAATAAAGAAAAAGAGATAGAACATAAATACCTCCATGATTGTAAATTCGTGGTTAATAAGCAGAGCCAAAAGAACACACGGAAGCACCAAGAATTCGATACGAAATGTATCATGATTTCGATCATAAGTTGCTTTGAATTTAATCCACATCAAATACAGAGTACCAAAAGATGATACCAGGAAGAAAACCTATAACAGGAAACGACCGATTATATTAAAATAGAAAACGTAGTATTCGTACGTTTATAAAAGGGTATAGGCATAGATTTGGATAATACAAATAACTTAATAAAGTTGAAAGATCCAAAAAATTTAATAAACATTAAATATTTTCTCCAATCATACAGCATGAAAAAAGTAATAACTGAAACTAATTTAAAAACAAAAAAAAAAAAAAAAACCTTCATAGCCGAATTATAGACCGAAATAAAATTGGTGAAAAGATCCAAGTATCGAGATGTGAAAACAGCAGCAAAAAGAAGTTGTGATCTGCCTGATATACCAGCAACCGATCGTGTTGTCCACATCTTTAGTGCCAAAATGAAAATGGCAATAAGATGCGCCAAATCTGCTGTTAATCGAAAGATGTTCATCTAAAATATACGAAAATTACCGCTGATTAATTTATTATTGCTCAACTCTTCAGCAGAAAATAGATGTTATGAATTACTCGCCATCATGTACAAGCAGCAAACAGTTCCTTGTGCCTAACTGTACTAACTTCAGAACTGTACTAACCAAGAAGCAAAATTGTGCTGATTAAAGAGAAATTATTTATTCTGACCATATATAAAAAGGAGTAACACAACAATGGCATATATAAATGATGGTATATGTAACAGCCATACTATAAATCCTACAGTATTTTCATTCCATGGATGATACACTTTTAACTGTCAACTGAAGGAATGTTTCGTCTGTTTTAGAAGGTTTCCTCAAAACACCGTGCAACATTATAAGGTGTGGCTAATGTAAAGTACAACACAGTGAACAATTACCACTATTAATAAGACTATTATTAATAACGATAACAATTAACGACTAGAAACTTTACTGCACATAAAAATTACGATTAATATAAATTTCCCTGTGATTATTACCTGAATAAAAGGATAATTTGTAATCTAGAGGCTATTTGCAAATTTCTCCTGAAGAAATTTACTATATAGAACAACAGGAAGAAACACAACATAACATGCCAACTACATGAGAGGAAACTAATCTCCCAGTAACTCATTTTCACACCCATCCCTTCCACCTACATCTGTCGAACACGAAAATTACTAAGGGTGAAGGAGCAGACCGTATTCACCAAGACATCCAGTGACACGATGAAAAACATCCATCTCAAGGAGTGCCACTTCGTTAACTTCGCTAGGGTACTCATCCACTTGGCTCTACAATTGTTTGCAAAAAGACAATTTGTTGTCGATTCCAGAGAAACATTAAATATGAAAGAGAGCCGTCATTTATACTTCATACGTTGCTCATTTGCTATGCATCTTTTTTTCTCTATTTTTATTTGGCAGGTAAGAAATGCATAAAAATGCCATTTATATTAGACATCTGCGTAAAAAGAGAATTGGTAAAGCGAAAGCTATTGAAGTGAAGAATATTTATAACAATGATCGGGGAAAAAACAAAGTAACATCAAAGTGATAAATTACAAATTTTAATTTATCATTGTTCCAATTTAACGAAATTCATTGGCATATTTTTGTTTTTGCCGGCAATTCGATTCGTACTAGTAATTATAACTTAAAACTTCCATGCTACCGAGAGATACTGAAATCAAATCCTGTTTCTGATAGTGATTATTCAAGTTTCTGATAGCTTTATTAACAGCTAATAACTATTAAATTCCAAATTTTTTGAGCATGACAACCACCGTTTTTGTATGCTTGCAAAACAAAAAGCTCTAGTAACTTCTACTACTTTTGCAGTGATCGGAAACTTTTCTGGTTTTTATGATATGTTACTTATGAAATAATTAAAACAAAATATTACTAAAATGAATTTCTAATAGCAATATTAGCGATCGATCAATTTCATCGGCAGCGGTAATGAATGCAATTATTTTTCAATATTTCCAATGTTTCTGATAAAATGCTTCACCAAATAGGCTTGATCTGGGTCTTTTCGAGCTAAAAAAAAAAAAAAAAAATGTCACTATATTGAATAAATATAAATGGCATTAAGAGTTTTTTTACTTACTAGAATTCTTCAAACATCCCAACGACAAACGAGTGAAAGCTTCATCTTGTCTATTGTATTCCAGCGCTTTTGAGAAAATGCTTAAGTAGTTGAAGTGAAAGTTATGTGTCTGAAAACATTAACAAATATATAAACAAGTATGAGGAAACACAACTGAAATAAACTCCGCACAAGTACTTTCAAAAGTTCTGACAACAATATTAGTAAGAAGATTTCTATTTATGACTAGTTCATGAAAACAGTCAACGCAAAACTCATGAAAAAGAGATTCAAATAGTTCTAGAAAAACAATTACCTCATCAAGGTGTAGAGCACATAATAACTTATAGGTATGAAAAGCGTTTATCCATCGAATACTTGTCTAAAAAATCTCATTTCGCCTCACTATTTAATTACAAATAAAAGTACATTTAAGGAAAAATTTTAGAAATGTATTTAAAATTATATTTGAATCTTACTTTTTGTAGTTGACGACTAGCCTCTTCTAGTTTCTCTAAAGAAATCAGAACCGAAACAAAGGTTACAGAAACTTTCCATTCTGGCCAATATGTCTTCGCTAAGGCAAGCGCTGGAAAAAAGGATTGTTAAGGAAATTATATGCCCAAGTATGTCCTCGCTAAGATAAGCGCTTGAAAAAAGAATGTTTTAGGGAAATTATGTGGCTTTCAAATTTATAATGAATTTATACTTTTGTTGATAAGGTTTTCATCATCGATTCTGATTGCATAGTGCAGCAAATAAATGATACCATTTGGAAAATCAGAAAATTGGAAAAAGCTGCAAACTTTCAAAGCTTCTTCGAAACCAAACCTAAAAATAGAGGAATTTGCCAAAGTGCATACTAAAAATTAAATTTATAGAAGGGCGGCTTATAAACAAGATCAAATAACGCATTATTGAGATTCTTGTTTAGTAAACTAACTTTGTTAAAGCTGCTGAAGTAAATGAAGTTGAGATAATTTCAAAGAAACCGGACTGAATCCACTTAACATCTGCGAGTGTCCTAAACATTTGTGAGCAGGTAATTAATGACTGAACAGTATCCTGAGAAAGTTCTAAGCTCTGCTTTATTAGCTTTCTCAGCGTCTTCTGATCTCGAATATTTGAGTGAAGATCTAAAAAATCTAATTTCAGTTTAAAAGAATTAAGTTGTCGAATGCAGTACAACCTAAATTTTATATAGAACTGATATAGTGAAGTCGGATATATAGAACAATAACATAGCAAAAAATGGACAGCTGAGTATATAACGTCAATTCTATTTATCGTTATCAATAAAATCATACCGGAAAACTATTATAAAATAACTGATAATGATCAAATATTTGGTGTGAGTTTTCAAACGATTCAATGAACAAGCAACTTCAAATTTATATACTATTACAGCTTACTTTTAGGAACAAACTGTTGCAAATAATAAACGAAATCAGATGTCATGCTAAAATTCCTGAATTCTTTCAAATGTCGAGCCACAATCAATAAAATATTGTCAATAGTTAACTGGATCAAATTACCATCGCTTTGTCTAAAAATAAGAAACCGACTTCGTCAAGTATGCACAAGATTATTTTAATTTAAAGTGTATTAGTGTAGTTTTTGTGTGCTAATCTGAATTTTTTAAATTTACATTCAAGCAAAATAAACAGACAAAGAGCTAACATCTGCTTTATGTATTCCATGAGAGTATTCCAGTCAGCTTTACGAATGTATAACATAATAATAGGTTGAAATAGTTCAGAGGAGTCTATCAAGCTATTTGTTTTGATAAATTCATGAATCTTATCAACGTCCTGAAATTATTTTCAATTTCTTGTCTTAATTTATTTTATTTCAGTTATTTCATAACACATTTCTAGTACTCGTCGAGAGAAAATATTGATTACACTCTTGAAAAGCAAAACATAAAGCATTTTATTTAGTTCTCCTATTGAACTTAAGTTCAATTTCTTTAGATTGAATATACAACAACCAACTTGTAGAAATACTCGTACTTTGCCTTTAGTGAAATCTTTTAAAAATCTTGTGGAGTAGTGAGTACCTGATTCGAAATATATGCCTTCAGTGTACTAGAAGATATTTCGCTACTGTTCCTTACAGTAGCAATTTTATTTCGAGCACTTTGCTCTTTCAACCACCTGAAAAATTATATGAATGAAAAATTTTCAAGAGCCACGAAGACCTTCCGTTTAACTGTTATGTAGCTTTTCACCAAATTCTAATTCCATATGAAATTCGAACATGCCACTCACTTTTCCAGATTGCTAATTCCAATCGCAACAGGTTCTAAGAGCTTATAAGCAATATCTTCCGGTATTTTATACTCCTTGATAATATTCAAAATATGAACAAGCTGTTCAGTGTTCCATTTGTTCTTTCTTGTGTTATCTTTTTCTGTGAGAGCATATTAGTAAGTATCGCAAAATAAGAAAAAAAAATAGGAGACGTGATCAAAAAATAAACTTTTTCGTAAATTATTTAAATAGTAATACATAAAAAAGAATAAGTCGAACCAAGTAAAGGTTGCAACACTAGCTTCCGTACAACACCATAATTCAAATGATTCAAATCATTATAACCAAGTGATACAAAATGAGCCAATATTTCGAGGCGTTGTTCAACTTCAGTTGCGCTAAACAGTACAAAGTAAAACTCCGAAAATTTAGAGAACCTGTACACGAAATAATGATTAATACAAAATAATGGAAACATACCGTACAAGTAAAGGCACCACGACGTGAATCTTGGTGCAATTAGGGTCCAAAATCTTCAAAAGTTCCGAAGTTAGCAGCAAGGAGTCATGAACAGAGAGAAACTTATGCGTCAAAATACAATACAAAACATGTTCCAGCAAAAAATGACTAAAAATTTAAGAATATAAGTTGATGTGTTGATTTTCCTCATATCACTGCAAATTTAGATAGACATTTTTTAGCAATAAACTCAAAATTCTTACGCATGCTGAGTGTTTCGATTGATATGAGTAAATAAAGCCTTTAATTCGCCCAGAGATAATTTAGCATTTGTTAAAGCCTTTGAAAAACAACTAATCCATTCCATATGACGTCCAAGATCTGAAGTATGAAACAAAGTATAACTTCACTTATTTCGGATTGCAAAATTCACAGTTATAATATATTAGAGAGTAGAACTACAATATTATTGAATTTAATGGAAAAAAACACACTACTTTCGCCCTTAAAAGAAGATTTGGTAGATATATGCAAATCAGTGTGAAAGTATGAGAGGGCTGAATAGAACATTCCATGGACCGCATGTCGATTTGCTTCTCGAACCATCAATTTGAAAAAACCACGTTCCTTTCTCACTTCCCGAAGTATCTGAGGAAAAAACGATTACGTCCGAAAATGAGAATATATATTTGCCAAAATCGTTAAAAACTGACTTTAATACAAAGCCGTTCATGATCTTTGCCCATCGAGTCGATGCCATTACGCGCTAGTAGCCACACAAATTTCATTACCATTTCATCAGTGAGTAATTTCAACGACAAATCCGATGAAGAAAGTGAATCCAATAACTGATAAAAATTACTCATCATTACTTGGTTTTCTGTTGAAGGATTTAAGTGCTCAAATTTTAAGACGACTTTAGTGAAATATGTGGACAACACACTAGCTTGAAATTTTGGATATTGCGTTTCTCGATAGCAGTTTGACAGCGCACCATGAAAATTAGCGGTTCAATTTCATTCCCATATTCTGTAATAGCATTCTGCAAGCAGAAAAACATTTCGAAATAGCTAATGAGTATTACGTCAAACACTTTTACATCAAGTACAAGAATAAGAAATTTTAAAGTTTAAAAAGGCAATTAATTTATGAATTTATAGACAAGCTAAAATTTATTTAGGGATGTTTACTTGCACTAATTCCATTGCGTTGTTGTCATCATTTTTTAAATAGCAGTATATCTGAGATACTTTCATTTCCATGTTCACAGGTAACCTGCGCTTTTTTATTTCCATTATCATCGAACTAAAAGAATATTGGATAAATTTTATTGTCTATTTTGAGCGACTAAATTTCATGAAGCATACATTTTAATGGCCATAAAACAACGCAACATACTTCACTGCACTAATGCTTCCCGTCATTGAAAGCTCCCGCAGAATAATAGTGAAAAGTTCCTCGTCCGGTTTAAGATTAAATGTTGTTTCAATTTCTTTCAACATCTCCAGAGCATCAAATGTATGTTCGTTTTCAATTAAGATCCTCAAACGACTCTTTACCGCTGCATGACTTATTGGAATGTCTTCAAAATCGAAATTATAATTTCGGAAAGAGATTTCACATAACTTTCAAATCACTAACTAACAAAATAATCATTAATTCCAACAATTGCATCAGCTGATATTGGACTTTCTTTAGTTGAAACAAGCATTATATATTCAGAAACCTACTTGCATGGATTAGTGCTTTCCAAAAACGATCAGTTATTACAGATTTAACACTACAAGTAGCATCACTCATCGGCAAGCCACACAAACTCAACAAAAACGGAACGTGAGTGTCAGCAGATCGTTGCAGAAATTCTACAAGATTGCCTAAAGAATAAATATACTTAAAGAGAGACAAAAACGGTTTTCAAATATATGGCATGACAACGATTTAATAGAAGCAGTAAAAAAAGTTTCTCCCTCAAACAAAAAGAAAAACCATTTTTTGATTCAAGAGGTAGCAAAATGCTGTCGATAAAAAGATCTGATTGAATCGTTAATCGCTTTTGATAAATGTCTCGCAATCCAGCAATGAGAAAATCCGGTGACTGTTCCATTTCATGCTAAAGTTTCACCAAGTTGTACTGTTCACTGATTTATTTTAAAGGTGATCAAAATGATCATGATCAAGAAACGCAATGACAATTTTGATGCAAATACACCATGAAATATCAAATTCGTTTTGAAACCAAAACTAAAATATCATACAGAGTAATACTTGCTGTACAAGACTACCTGAGAAAAGGAAAGTGAGGGAAGATGTTTGTTCTTTTTAGTATTACCACTTTTCTTCACAATATGCTCGACTGATTCAGCGAATAGCCACAATTGGTTTGTTGAAGCTATTTGTTCTTTCCGAAGCAACATTAAGCAGTGTCTTTGTCTCGGGAAGATAACTGATTTGTGAAGGCTGAAAAACCAAAATGTTACACACTGTTCACCCTCAACATTAATAAACAGCTCATCCTGATTAACAAATAAAAAGCAGATCCTTTAAAATGAAAGAAGAATTGAAATATTTCAAATAAAGATTTAGTATGAGCAATTTTTCCTTCTTCGAAAAACTCAGATTTTGTGTAATATAAAGAATGAATTCAGAAACACACAAACGCCGTGCGGTAGTTAGCCAAAAGAATCGTCGAAAATCATGCATAGCATCACATCATTTACTTTCTGAAAAAAATTGATAAACTGAATTTTGGAGAAAAAAACCACACACACACACACACACACACACTTAATAAAACTATTCTATGGCAAAATCATTTTCAACAATTAAAGTACCACTTCCTTATGAGCTAATGTCACCCAAGTGGCAATACTATATCACTTCAACTGCCCCCTGTCCCACTAACAATTGACTGTCCTTACCTGATGATGTACCTCGGATTGTCTCGAAACTACCAGTGAAAAGTTCGCTCTGTGAAATTGATGGTCTCCCTCAAATTCGCTTCTAATTGAGATTTTTTAGAACAATTACAGCACAGCATAGAGCCTAGACTCAGACTATAGGACGGTGAAAGTGGAGCTCAGACTGAGATATCTACTCTTCTTCGTTTTTCAGAGATAGCACTGTTCCAGGTGTGTTAATTCGTATTTTCTTTATTTAAACATCTACAGTACAAAATTAAAATTAGCCAATCGGAAATCACGAGGTTGCTTCTGGAGTGAGTGACCTGGTTGTGGACATATAGACTGGCAGTCCATGAGACTTACACTTTGCAGTATCTTCCGTACTGGATGCGCTCATACTTTGTGTCGAATTAGTTCTTTGCTTCTTTCTGTAACATTCTTTGTTCTTTGTGAATCTATTAAATAACTATGATTCTAACTTAAAGATTATTTTGTCATTTTCTTGACAATATTTAAGCTGGAGACTGCTTTATTGCTGCCCTTAAAAAAAAATTGATATACTTTCGTCCAAATGATGACAGATCACTGAACTGCGCGTTGCTCATCTCCTTCATGCTTCTTGCTTCGCTTACTTCACGTCGATATTCATTCACTTCTGTGATTTGCATTGCTTCCAATACTGCTCGCACTGTGATCTAAATTACTTTAGAACAGCTAAGCAAGTTTTGGTAAGTAATTTTAATTTTAGAATATAATGAAATCATCAAAGCGACAAGTCCTATTCGTTCAATTTCAATTTCCTACTTCCATTTCAGTTTTCTTTTAATTAAGTGAAATAAATAAAGAAAACCTTAATATAATAAAATGGCGGTTCTACATAAACTGTTCTCAGTGGCGTGAAATACAAATTGTTGAGATCCACAGAGGTGCCCTTATGGAGGCACAACAAGTAGATCTGTTCGATAAGCTCGACACCTAATTCATGTGGCGTGGCAGCGACACGAACACCTGTCATGTCTTCATAAAATGCCTCACCTGTCAACATCACAGCTACTGACCTGGATAGGACTAGTTTTTATTCCGTAATCGTTAAATTATGTTTTGCATGCACATTATAATCATGTTCTGTGTTCTGTGTCCGTTGTGAAGAAGAAAAGTAAGTGAAATGGAGATTTGTCCATTATAAAAAATCGAAGACTAATTTCGGTATCATTGTTACTTACCTGGATGGATATCCCTGTTTATAAACGGTAAATTTTTTCATTCTGCCGAATGAGCTATGAGTTTGGCATAAATTGAAAAGCCGACGCATTGTATGAATATTGAACGATAATTCCTGAGTGACAATTTTTTGGATAAAGTCCTGTAGTCAAGTGCGTCGCTTTTGTTTCAAAATTTTGAAAGCTTTATTACACATTTTGAACGTGAAAGTTTTTCAAGAACGATTCTAAAACTGATTGTAAGGATTTACTGCACTTTAAAGCCAGGATAATTGTCCAGTGTTTCCTGAATACGATAAATTTCTTGAAGTGGTGATAGTGGATTCGGTTCTGACCGTAACCAGTCGAAAGTTGCATGGTCCCGATGTAATCCAATTCGTCGATTTGTCCATTGAAATAATTCATCATGCAAAGTAATTTGTTTTACCATAGTGATGTGTGAAAATATGAAATTAAATCGCTTCAACTATAAACTAGAGATTTGTCATTGAAGTTTTAATATGTTTTAATTATACAATTCAGAGATATTATCGAGAAACTCACTTTCATCTCTCCGAATATTTCTTCAATGATGTCATCAAGTGTTATTAGACCAACAAGGCTGTAACTTTTACTGTCATATTTCATCACCATTGCTAGGTGTGATATGTAACCTGAAGATGTTTAGGGATGAAAACAGTAAAAAAGAAACAATGAAATCGAGTGACAGACAATATATAATGGTCAACTGGAATATATTTGCTCAGTGAATTGAGCAAATATATTCCAGTTGTTAATTATATTACAACTCAGTGAGTTGTAATATAATTTAAGTCAGTTTTGGTAAATTTATGAAAACATAAGAAGTTAATACTAATTTTTTTTTTAAGAAAAAGCTTCTTTTTGGCTATAAAATCAGGCATCTTAGAAAGCAACCTTTTGGTTCGAATGCAAAATTCTGTCCTTCCATTTCGTTTAGCAAAGGTTTTACTTGCATCTCTTCGCATACAAAACGGACCTGATTATTTCAGTTATGACTTTTTTCAAACAAATTTAAAGTTATTAATCAAAATAGTAATCAAGCTCATCTAACAAGTAGTTTCAAGTTATTGGTAAGAACCTATATACTTTACAGAGACATTTTTTCATTCTCTTATGTTTTCAGTATTTTTATTTTACTAATTATCTAATTCTGCTAATTAAAATGCCAGGCTTTCGAAATATTGATGGAATAGGTATTGTTAATACGTGATAAGCTACTTGATAACAACAACAAATAAGATTGTTAATATGGATTTTTTTTTTTTTTTTTTTTTATAATTTTTCAATCCATGTGTAACCTAACTTGTTTTAAATAATTCAATTTTTTAAGTATATCGATGACTATAATACTCTTATTGAAGTCAGTAGTGATGAGGTCCTTGACATTTAATACTGCAATGACTTTGCTTCTCTTTGAACCTTCATAAACTGGTATACGGCTATAGCCTTTTTCTACTATCGAAAGAATTAGCTGAAAAATTAAGTCGTTTTTTTTTTGGAAGTTTAGAAATTATTTTTTTTGGAAGTTTAGAAATTATTAGCTGGTTTTCAAAATCCCATTTTTATGTTCCGGGACGAAAAGATAGAAAAATAATAGAGAATTCTTATATTTCTATTAAAGTAAAAAAGTTTAGTAAGAAAATTTTTTAAAAAATTAAACTATTTTTTACAAGTTAGATTTTCATTTCAAAGTGGGAACGAAATAGGACAAATGATCGCTGAATCATAATTCCCCTTCAACGTTTGATTGTATTTTAGTTTTTTATTAGTAACTGTGCCATTAATTCAAAATTGCACTTCTCTCATTTCTAAACAACTCTATGTTACACATAAGAAACGACTTTGTTGTCGAGAGTATCTGTTGTTGATAAGAGAAATGCTTCATCAATCTGTGTCATAACATTACCAACTCGAATTCTTGGTAGATTGATTGCATTCTTTAGAATCTCTACAATGCTATTATAACTATAATAGCCTTCATCACAAATAATTAGATAAAAGCGTTACAACGATTAAAAAATAACTCGAGATACATACCTGAGAAAACTGCAGAACTTGTCCTTGCTGCTTCCAAAATTAAAAATTCTATTTTACTTCTATCATACACTTCACATCCTAATGAATTAGAAAACTCTTTTAAATTGTGCAAATTTACAGTTGGATATTTAGGAATTATATGGAAGTAAAGTTCATTGATTTTAGATTCTTTTGCTTTTCTAATTAACAGTAATCATATCCTATGATTTTATATCAAAAATTTAGCATAAAATATAGAGTGAAATTAATGAGACTAAATAACCTTGAGATCCAAGGACTATGTCTAAAATCTTCGAAATTGGCCAAGCAACAGGTGATAAAACAATCATTGTAAACCAGGTGACATAGCATGTCTTACTGGCAATTTGTAGACCTCTTCGATTACATATCGCCTAAACTATTAGCACAGGTAGCATTCTATTGTAGTATATAGTAGCATGCAGTGACAATCTATCTATCAATACATCAAAATATTCCTTCCATCTTACCAGTGGAAGTAATTCGCCAAAAATAACAGTAATGATGCATGTCACAAGCGTTAACGGAAGGAATGGTAATCTACCGTCACTTATCTGAAATACAAGTATAAAGAATTCTTTCGATGAGAAGTTCTTTTCTATGCTTCATTTGAGCTTACAACAATAATTTCCTTTTTAGTTTCCTACATAAATTATGAAATTTTTTGGAAAATGACAATTCTTTTGAATAAAAAAATTTAAGAAGTGTAGTATAATGGTTTTATTACTATGGTCAACTCACGTATTCAAGAAAGTTTTCGAGTAGCAATGATAATCCACAATTAATAATTGCATTAGCTGTTGTAAATGTACAAATGAGCCAGTTGAGATGTTTGCGCACCGGAATGATATTTTTAGCTAGACGGCTTTTCTGAATTTCAATTTATAAAATCAAAAAGTGTTGAAACATTTCCCCTCTTGTTAATTAAAATTTATCTATTTTTTAATAAAATGGTTTGAAGTAGCAAGTAATAATTAAACTTTTCACCGACATTTTTCAGCTAATTTCAAGAAACATACATATGCATCGCCCACACGACTGATAATATTTAATTCACTAATCGCGACCGATGTGAATGACAAATTAAGACCCGAAAAAAGAGCACTCATTATTAACATCAATAAGATTATAAGAACCATTGCTTGCAGTGAAAAAGGCATCCAATAAGGACTCCGAGATGCCAACAGTTTCACGCGTATCTAAAGATAAATTGATAATTTTGTCTGGAACAAATATATATTTTCACTTTTTCTAGATTGTTCAAAGAAAGGTGTATTTGATAATCGAAAAATATTAAGAAACTAAGGTTAAAATAAATCAGATATTGACTATAATCAACTTTTCTAACATGAAAAGTGCATGCGAAAATTTGAATTTTGTTTTGATTCAAAGAAATGGGTCGTTCCACTTTACAATATTACTGATAAGATTGTTTTTCAGAACAACGAAGAATACTTCACTGAGATTTTGTTCAGAAGTTCGATTAAATCATTTAACATTTAAATATGCTATTGAAGTTGAAGAATTTGGAATCGATTTTTGCATTGTGCCTAAAATTTCTCAGCAAAACTTTAAACATTTAATTAAACGAACATTGCTTGAAGTGGCTTTGTTATAAGACGATGGTTTAACACATAACAAATAAAAATGGTTATCTTCAGGAATACCATCCTTCTGTTCTACCACTAATGCATTTTCATACGAAAATTCATCAACCACATTCAGGTAGTAAACAGCTTTTTTCATGCGAAACGAATCCTTAATTATTGAATTAGTAATTGATATTCGTGTAAATTGCAAGTAAATTTGCGTTTTATTAATTTATTTTAAATAAAAATCAATAATGGATGCTGTTGATTCTTATTATCAAATTTTACAAGAATTTAATTTGAATACCACACAGTGGTCTGCATCAGTTAACCAAATTGATTCATATCTGCTGGGCCATAAATTTGCTCCAAATAATGTCATTGTGAATTTCGCGTTTGGTTTTACTGTTTCCACGTCATGTACCGAGCCACGTCTTACTCCCACTACTTTTCCCATCACTGACAATCCCCTGTTCTAATTAACTGATAGCTTGATAGTGCACATGTAATGTTGTAATTGAGAAGTGATCGAGAGAGTGATTTGAAATCTTTTTTTTTCAATTATAATGTACATATATTAACTGATTCATCGGTGAGTATAGTCTAGTGCCTTAAAGTATGAAATAAATGCTAACGTTGCTATAATTAACAAATAACACCATTAACATTCAATTTACATTAAAATCTTTGAATTCAACATAGTTTAACAAATTCTGCTTTAATAAATTCGAACATAAATGTGAATGCGAGGTAGATCAGCATAAAATATAATTTCAGTGCAACCATTTCCAAGCAGTACCCATTTGAACAATAATTTTATATTTGAAATTATGTCCATTTATTGTGCCACCTTTTTAAAACCATTTTAATTTAAAAAGTGTAATAGGTTGAAATCTGAAAAGGAGCAATAATTTTTTATTCAAATCAATTATAAAAGTAAGTAATAGGTTCTATATTGATCGTAATCAACAGATTATTAGAATGAAGTTCTTGCTCAGTGTTTTGAAGTTATAGAAGAGGCAAGCAGAAATGGGTCTTCTTTTGGAACTCATTTTGAAACTCTGATCAGTCTAAAGGATTGTATCTTAGTAAAATCACAATGAAGTTTTGTAGAGGAAAGGAATAAAAGAAATTAATGAGCAATAAATCTCTTTGCCATGCCATCTGTAGCTGTTGATAGTGATATACTTTGGGTAAAATGAATTATACTAATCGCTTTTTTTGTATATCACAAATCTGCTCTTCTTCATCTTCAGAGACTGTCATTCACATTTGAATAATGTCTCGAGATACACAATATTGCAACTTAACTCAGAGCATTAACACAAATTTATTAATAAAAATCTCATTACAATCAGTTTTGGTGAATTAAAAAACAATCTTTCCTACATTGTGAACTGTTACTTTTCAATGTTAATGCACTCTCTTTTTTTTCCCTCTTAATAATGAATCAAACACCCGTTAATATTGCAAATTATCGATTTTGCTTTATTTTATTATCAACAGCAAAGTTTAGCAGTAAAGATATTGTTTCATAATTTTCATAATATTTACTTCCATTTAAAATTTTTTAAAAAAATTAATCGCAATAATTATGATGACGTTAGTATCATGAGGGAATAACTAGAAGTTAATTATCTTTCTTCGTATGAAAATGGTACGCTGATATTTATCATACATTACAGTTTTAGATCAGTTATTATGGTTGCACGAGAAAAAAGAAACGAAAAATAATCTAGCGAAAGATAATTGCATAAACAATTCGTAGTGGCTGTTTTTATCTAGTTGACATTGTTTACAAATTACTGTCTGAAAAGGAAGTTAATTAATTAAAAGTAAATCAGTGGTGATATGTCAAGTAATTTCTAATAGAATTATTGTGCGGATGATTTATATGGATAAAAATTGTTTGTTGTTTGATAATGATAAAAGTACCGATTATTTGTTTTCAATCATATGAGTGACTTTATGTAAATTCAAAGGATTAGTTCATCTAAAATTACTAAATATCAATTTCAAGATATGTTCTCTTATCGCATTAATGATAATAGATAGCATAAAGCAACTTATCAAAATCATTTTTCTCCACTGTAATATCTTTGTTAGAGATAACTTATCAAATTTTCTAAAATGATAATATTGTATATATGAAAACATTGCTGTTAAGATAGATATCTTTCTACAAATATTTATTTAATTCTGTTTCAAGATTCTGTTATCATCACCATGTTTTTGCACTAACGATTCATGGCTGACATTCATATGTGACTGATAATGCGCAATCAATGAAATGATTAGAACATGTTTATCAGTGAAGGTATCAGGTGATTGCAGCGGGAAGATTGCATGAAAATGTGATGATATTTATCAACAAGACAGAAAGAAAAGGAAAAGATGATATGTAAACACATGTATAACAGTAAAGCAGTCTCGAGAGTGATTGCAATCTGCAAAGTAGTGCAACGTGCACCTTTTTTAGGCTATGATCCGATGCGAATATCGGTGTGGCGAATTTGAACTGATCGAAGGTCCTGACCAAAATGAGATAAGAGTAGCCTTGTCTAGTATTTAGGGCTTGCGCATCATTTACTTAAATTGGATTTGATGATTATAATTACATTGCAACGGTGAATATATCATTTAGTTCATCTATAACTGTGCAAATAGCGTTAATATGACAAAGATAAGTAAAGCGCACATGTCATAGGAAGCGAAGTGATGCAAAAAGCAGTAGTTGGATTTAGCCAATTGGTTAAATTAGTTGGATGCTGGAGTGGAACCATTTCTGCATGGCCTGAATTACGACAGTATCGAGGATATGCGATAACAGTTAGTTATATGCTTCTTCAGTTATTATGCATCCTGCAATATTTTTTTCCTGAAGCAGAAATGGAAGCTTAAAATCAAAATTTTCGATCTTTGGAACTTCTAATTTCACAATTTAAGTTATATCTTGGGAGTCTGATGGCTTTAGAAAGAAGACGAAAGATTTTCTTGTGACTTTCAATTTTTTAATATTTTTAAATGCTTCGATAATTTTTTTTAGCAAAGAAATGAGCCAGCGGAGCCATATTCGAAATTTATGGACCTTGCTTTGACAACGGGAACGAAGAAAATACTGATAACTGGAGCACTAGGACAGCTTGGATATGGATTAGCAACTACTTTACGGTTTGCTTCTTTTTATCTAAGTTTTAAAACTTTTTTTGTGACTGTGTAAATGAATACATAGCATCAAAAAAACATTTTTCTGTTTTTCAAAAATGTTGCCAATATTTTTCCTATCGAATTTGATGAATTTTTATGAATTTCATTCCCTCCATGCTACTCACTCATTCCCTTTATTTCATTATCAATGAATTACCTATTAATATTACTTGCTTACCCTATTATAAATTGTAGCGATATTTTGCTGTTGACAGTCTAATAGACGAAATTGCTTCGGCAAATAACACTGTTAATCTTTTTGTTTATTTCGGCATTTTATTTGTCACAATTCAATGATTGTAATAAAATAGTTGGTAAGAATTTTTCTCTTCAGCAGAATATACGGCGATGACATGGTAATTATGACAGATATCGTAAAAGCACGAAAGGAGGAGAACTGTGGTAAAGTTTTATCCAATTGAATTTGTAGGTGGCACAGCTAAAATGTTATAGTTTTTTAATCAAAACATTTGAAGAAAATAGCCCGTCGAAATACCATATTTTACAATTTTGCCGGGTTGGAAACGAGAAAAAGTTTGATTAAAACAGTGAGTTGTCCTGGCGGAACTATTTAATTTCTGATTAAAAACAGTGAGTTGTTGAGTCTTTTTCTAGTTAAACAAATAAACATGCTGCTGCATTCCTGATCCTGCACAACTTGAAGTGCATTAGCAATATATTAAAGCACTTTTCTGAAGGCCTAATTTATGGTTTTTTTTTTTTACTCATTAAAAAAAATAAAATGATTTGCATCGATGATGTAAACATTGATATCAATGTGATAATGTAAACACGCAATCATGTGTGAAAAGAAAATCTTTTGTATGATTAGAATCCAATTAAATTATTTTCTGGTGGACACATTTCGATTTGTTTCATTTTGCTTTTTTCCCCTTTATAAGGTTTCATTGATATTAAGAAGTTTTAGATCCGTTCTATTATCTGAATATTCTGAACCAATCAGCTATTGATCAAATGGTTGTCAATCATAACATTGACACAATCATCCATTTTTCTGCCTTACTCAGTGCTACTGGCGAAGCAAATGTTCCGTTGGCACTTAAGATAAATGTCGAAGGAGTGCAAAATATTTTGGAAGTTGCCAGGTTGGTTTTTGGTTGAAGAAATCATTTCATTACTTTGCTGCTTTGCACATTTCTTGGAGAATAGAAAGAAACTTCTTGTCACAGACTTGAGATTATCTTGTATTTGACATTCTTTTGAGTTAGAAATTCAAAATGTTAGAGTCTTTCATAGAGAGAATTTTTCGCCAGTTATTTGCTTATTACTAAATGTTAGATTCAAACAACATTTTATTTCTTCTAGACACAAAACAAATTTTTATCTAAATTTAGACAACACAAAGCAAAAATTTTTATCCCAAGCAGTATTGGTGCATTTGGTCCGACAACACCCCTCGATCATACCCCCGACTTGTGCATCCAAAGACCGCGTACAATATATGGAGTCACTAAGGTTAGTGAAACCAATAACTTTTCTCTCAAATTCATGAAACAATGACTGGGCTAATTCTGCTTTTCCATTTCAATCATTAATAAATTTCATCTGTGAATATGATGGTTTTTATTAAGGTATATGCCGAACTTCTTGGTGAATATTACAATGAACGTTTCGGCGTTGATTTCCGTTCATTACGTTTCCCAGGCATTATTAGTGCTACGCAACCGGGAGGCGGTACAACTGGTGGGTTTGTAAAATGAAATAGTCTGAAATGTGCAACTTCATAATATCCCTTATCAGAGTTTTTTTTTAAATTACTGAATCAAATTTAGATTACGCTGTACAAATATTCTATGATGCACTAATTTATGGAAAACATAAGTGTTATTTGCATCCGAATTCACGATTACCAATGATGTATTACGCTGATTGCATTACATCTGTCATTTTAGTGAGTTCAAGATTTCTTCCAGTAATCGAAAATATTTCATCGATGTGTTAGTCCATAAATACAAAAATAGACTGATACATCTTCATGCTTATTTCCTATTCAAAAATCGTTCTTTTACATATAATTCTTTTTAACGCGCTTTAACCGCTACTGATTACTTCTTAAATGGTTATGTTAGTGTTAACGATATTTTGCTTTCAACTATATTTTACCTACGCTCAAATTAAATTGAATTTTTAAAGAAATGAAATATCTGAAGGTTTCAGTATTTATCAGTGCCAGGTGAAAAATTAACACATCGAACTTATAATGTTACGGGTTACTCGTTTACACCGCACGAAATTGCAGCAGCAATTTGCAAAGTGATGCCAAATTTCAAAATCGAATATGAAGTTTGTCCGATCAGACAAAAGATTGGTTAGTCTTATCTATATGGTTGTTTTCAAACTTTTTCATGTATTCATCATATTCGATTAGTTACAACAAGACAGAAGGATTCGATTATTCAAAAAAGAAATTTTGTTTTTTTTTTAAAATTCTTGCCACAATTTCACTTATTTTACTGAAAAAGAAATTGCAGCTGATTCTTGGCCCAAAAGGTTGGATGATACAAGTGCAAAGAAGGATTGGAATTGGGAGCCAATGTATGACTTAGAAGCAACCATTGATGTAATGTTTGACTTGGTTAAACGTCAACTGAATGCGGAAGGAAAAAGTACTATTATATAATTGAGAATTTCAACTCGATTAGCTTTAATCTTTCTTGCTTTCCTGCTAGAAGTGCAGAGCCTCATTTCATTCCTTTACTTAATGACTGTACACAATGCTTGTCTTTAAGTTGATTTAACTTCTTGAATTTCATTCCTGATTTTCCAACTTTTTTTCTAAAATCTTTAACTCTTTATGCATCTAATTATAGAAATCGTAACAGTTGCATTTTTCCCTTTTCACGATAGTGTTTTCCGACGATGTATATTTTTGATTCTCTTTCCTAAATGAATCTTCCAATTAGTATCGTTTCCCGAATATTTTCAAACACAAGACAGTATCATGAAAAAATTCCGCATCTCATTAATCAACTAACTATTGTGTTTTGTTTTATGATTAAGAATCATGATTTATTCTTTGAGTGATGAAATTTTATTCTTACCATTTATAGGTTGAATGAATCTACTCAGTGAATGAAAATTAAAGAAAAACTAGTAGTATTATCTATAATCATACAATTGAAAATCTAGCTAATGATAATTTTAAAAGCTTACGATAGCAATGCTATAATCAATAGTAAAGAAAATACTGATGCTAATCCATTACGATCATACGGACCTATTCTTACCTTCTTATCTTGAAATGTCACTTATCCTGAAATCTCTAAATTGTTTTTGCACAATTGTTTCTCCAAGAATAAAATAAGAAGCAATTGAACTCTGACATCACTAAAACTAGAATTTTTGGAAAATCACGCAATATAAGAATCATATTGTCGATGAAATTTTCTCGGAAACTGAAGAACTTTTTAAACCAAATGCCCTCTAAGTGACCCTCACTCCATTTTCACACTACTTTGTTGTCCTACTTGAATTGCAATCATTTCTTGAATTTCAGAAGTAATTCAAGTACGTAATTCCGAATTAATACACTCTTATTTCCAGATACGGCTCTTCCATACTCTTCTAACAAAAGTGAAATTCTATGCGCATAAGGGATGGGATTTACCTGCATGTGTCCAGCAAATCTTCACCTGATATTAGATTTTCACCGGATATTTCGAAAACTTTTGACAAGGAACTCACCGCTCAATAATTGTAAAACAATTTAATATGTTCAAACCGAGCCACGAGTCCGTCGTTTTCTATAAGCCTATGATGTTATTTACCTTACCTTTACGAAAGAGAATTTCAAGGGAAACATTATACTGTTGAGACGCAGTACAAATTATGCTTAACTTTGTTGTTTATTGTTCCCACTCCTTTTCACAGTTTTTGTTATACATTCTCTGCGATTAAAGAGAATAAAACTGAAAAAAAAAAACCAAATTCTAGAGAACTATTCACTGCTCTGATTTTTCTTTCAAAACATTTCTTATTATAAGTCTCAATAAGCTGAATTTTTGAAAAAAAAAAAAGTTTATTTACAGAATGACAAAAACATTAACAAAACGATTTGGAAATTTGGAAATTCATAATAACGGCTTGTCGTCATCGCTGTTAAATCAAGAACACATCCGCAACAAATCTTTACAAGCTGCAAAATTTGTGCTATTTTATTCGAATCTGAATGGAATGACCAAAAAAATTCATTATTCGTTGATCAATAAATCATCACTGCCAATGTTATATCCAAACAATTTTGACGATTCATGAAACTCGAATTTGGAATCAAAGTACTTTTAACAAACATAATGTTGAAATCTGCGGCAACATCACATCAGATAATATCATGAGAACCAATAAAGACTTTAAGGCACTAAGAGGTTAAGTGGTGAGAACACGGCGAAAATATAGAAAATAACATTAAATAAACCAAAGTATTTTGTTAAAGCAAAATGAAAGTTGATTCTAAATGAAAAAACCTACTGTCAAATTGGAGTTTCTCTTCAATGTTTCTACTTTTGATTGTTGCTTCATGATTCTGCACGAAGTACACTTCACCGTTCTCTTTCGGTATCCAGCCATAGTATCGAGCATATTCATTTACTTGCTTATCTGAAATATATCTCTGCCATTTTCTTGAAGATTATATTTGATTGAAAAATTGCTCAGAACATAAGAAAGACCAAAGACTACCGTCAAAAAAGTAGACAAAACCAAAACAATCTGCTGATTTCAGAATGTTAGAAGTCACATGAATGAGTCACACTGGAATCAGATAATCAGATAAGTAAGGGAGAGCATAATTATAACAACATGGTGTCTCATAATTATCATTTCATGCTTACAAGTACAGAGTACTTATCAAGCGAGTTTATTTGAAAAGAAAACAGTAACAGCAAAAATTTTAGAAATGAAACTCACCAGAAACTCCGCCTAATAAGCGAACGAGAAGAGACTTTTCAATGTTCTGGAAAGTAACATTGATTACTTGACATGCATCTGCAAATAAAGCGTTTAAAATTGTTAAAAATTTTTTAAATATGTCAATCCTCCCATAGAGTCTATAGAAAAAATTTCTTTAAAAGATACCGGAAAATATTCTTATCGGAAAGCGAGATTAAAAACGTACAATTTCGCACACTTTCTTCAAATCCTGGTACTGCCTTGATGATTTTAGGAATTTCTCCAGGCTGTCTAAATGGTTCATTGACATCATCTAGTGGTCGATAATCCCCTCGCATCAAACGCCAAAATACAGCGAAATTGCAAGATTCCAACAAAGCCCCAATGTCAAATATTCTTTTAAGCTCCTAAAATTATATTTAAAAGAACCATATTGCTAATTTTTGTTACGAAATTTTCAGAACAGCAAATAATGAGTGACATAGGGCACTTACTGGTGAACCAACTCGGCTGGAATCAATTAGATATTTTGCGAGAGCATAATCACTTTTCGGAGCCATCATCATTGTTTTCAACAATATCAGCTTCACTACACTCTCATTATACCTGATATGAAACTTCATTTCCTCATTTGCTTTTTTTGTGACATTTCAATAAGTTCTCAAAGCCTCAACGGTGATTACCTCATGACTAGGTTTCTGAATCCTAATCAAATGAGATCATCAGACATAATCATTCTATCCCTTTCGTCACTAACCATATAGTCCCGACTTCCATCTTTTATTTTTCATCATTAATTATGCCAATCATCAAAAATAGCCGACTTCTCGCTTATAAATAACAGGTGAAAAAGTCAACAGAAAACAGCTCGTCTCTGTGAAAAACTTTTTAAATTTGAACATCCTCTCAGAACTTATAAGGTAAGTAAAATTTAACACATAAAATCACTCAAACAATACTTCGAAGAAAAAAAAAACAAACTTATCGGGATTAAGTTGATAAAGTTTTAGCGTGGTGACCAGTATATCTTTGTCATATTGGTTTTCCTGTACCATTGCTTCAATGCAACTCTCTAATGTTTCAACATTATTTGGGTTATACCGATTCACTCCAGTTATTGCCTGATCTAACTTACTTTTTAACTCCACAAAAATTGACATCGTTCGTGCTATAAAGGCTGAAATAAAATTACTTAGGTTTATAAAACAGAACAAATAAGATTTGATCAGATATCAGTCAAAATTGTTAACAGGAATCGCATCTCCACTCTCATATCATTGAGCTCATTCACTGATTCCTTAACAGTAAGATTACAGCTTTCATAAACTCTATTCATAACCTAAAATATACATCCCAAACAGAAATTATTACTTCTTTCTAGGGCAATAAAAGTCACTTCCGCACTTTCCTGACCAGGATTAAAATATGTATTTACCCAAAGGAAGATTCTTTCTCTTTTTTCTTTTTTTTTTTTTTTGCACGCGAATACTCTACAGCAAAAGTTTAGGCCCCATTTACCCTAGCTTAGTTGGGACATAATGGACAATAAAAGAAAAAAAATTTACAACAAAAGATGTAAAAGAATTAAGATCTCAAATATTCTTAATTTTAAACGTTCTTAAAACTATTCTTAGAACGAGATTTTCTAATGTAAGACTCGTTTCTAATATTTAACATCAGTTTCTCCATAACTGAAGTCAACAGACTACAACGATAAAAAATACAGCGGTATTTTTGAATTAACGCATAATTCCAACAGATAATAACAAATAAGTTATTTACCAAAATAGTAACCACCTGATAAATGATATAAACATCTGACCAACACACGGTTAAGGAAATATACTGTGCTGGAAGACGAAATATATGATTGTTTAATAATTACAATTTTTTGAAATCAAAATGTTCTTTCTTCTCAAAAAAGAAGGAATGTCCAAATACAAGGTAGTGAACAAAAAATTGAGATTACTAAACATCTTGTAACATGAATGAGCTGATTAATAAATTAATAATTAAACCCAACAAAAACACCGATAACAAATTAGGCACATATAACACAGAATGCAATTAAGCAAAATCTGTGTTAGGCAAATACTCTAGACAGAATCAGAAAACTCCGAGAAACGAAAGGAACTGAGAAGATAAAAGTAATTGTTAGAAAATATTACAGATTGATATATTAATATAAAGTAATTTATATTCCGCAAACAGAAGATAATTTAAAATTCCAAGAATGTGAGGTGAATAATTTAGAATTCCAAAAGTTTAGAATCCAAAGGTCTAACACACATAACAAATACACGAATTAATGCGCAGATTCACCTTTTTTTTAAAAAATTAATAATGCAATCTGTATTTGTATCTCAACAAATCACGGACAAACTTCACATAAACTCCGGAACCAACACTGTCATATTTAAAATTTCAAAGCAAGTTCCTCCCATAATCCTGCATGTTTGGTGGAAGCAATGCACGAAAAAGATTGTCGAATATTTTTAGAGCATTTGGAAGAGTACTCGCAATGTTTCGTGATAGCCACGTGTGCTGGAAACGGCTGCGAATTTCAAGAAGTCTGGAAAAGTAAATGGAATTAGCAAAGCGAATCGCATTCAACTTACAACATTTTTCCGGAAAATATTACGAAAAAAGTTTGATTTTCAACAACTTATCTCAAAAAAAAAAAGAACGGATAATTAATAATGGATAGTTTGTTGACGAATAATTTGATCCAAAGATGTAAACAAAATAAACCTATTAGCAAGATCAGTGCGTACTACTGGTGGTAAATTGGACACTCCAATGTTAACCATTTCATAACCAACAAGACTCGTTTCTTGGAGCAATCTATCGCTAGGTGAAAATGAGGATTTTTGATTCTTTGGTGATAACGATGGGTTAATGCCATACGTGCAAAGCGACTGGCCTAATCTGCAAATAAATATAGCTTCGAAAACTTTTAAATGATTTTAAAATTAAACCTTTCAAAACATAAAAATAAACCAACTTGCAAGCAAGAACCATAAGTTCGGTGATAATTTGTATTTCGGCCAGCACAAGTGCCAATTCATAGTTATAAGGGAGATGTTTTTTTGCTCGATCTAATATTTTCAAACTACGTTTTAATTCTATCCGTGCTTTCTGCAAAATTTGTTCAATTTATTAAGAAAATTTTTCCTTTATAATTGTTAAACAAACATGACAGTATCATACTCCTTCAACCACAGTCGCTTACAAATCTAAATAATATGTACCTTGAAAATGACCGGAGTAAGTCGTTCTAAAACCATATTATCTGGATTTAATATCATTTCTACAAATACTGAAATTGGTCTCTTCTTGTTTGATGACGGTGATGGTGACTGCTCTTGCACTTCCTCAGCTGTAAATAGAATCGAGAATTGTTTTCGATTTCTGTTTATTGGCCAGCAAGAAAGATATCTCTCCTGTCCAAATAAAATTTTTCTATTTAATCAGTTTTAGAAAACTTTTTATGCCACTATATTTTTATTATTCCTTTATTATGTCTAAGAAAAAGGAAGCTGTTAGAGAAAATGAAAATTTAAAGCAAAAATTATTTTCCTGCTTTAAAGAAAGTTTATGAAAAAATGTGAACATACTGCTTTCAGTAACTTTTAAGCCATAACTATATCGTGTTATTTCATGTTCAACTTTTCCAACCGTAGACATTTGCTTGAACAAAGCTTCCATATTACTGCAAGAACCACTGATGTAATGAACACAATTTTACGCACGGAGTATGTTTCAAAATAAGCACCTGCCAGAATATAAGACACAAAAAACTGAAAACTTTAAATGCAAATATTTTATTTTTCGAAGAATTTTCTGAGCTTTAAAATTGTTGTGTTATGAATTCCATCAATTGTTGAAAGCCTAGTTAACTCACCCATCCAAAAGAAAGTGTTCCGCCGTTATTCGAGGCAACAAGAAACAAAAACGTTTTACATCAACAGATTTGTTCCAACAAACGCCTAATGAAGCTAACTCAGACATATATGATAGTGATGGTGGCATTACTTCGCAGCCGGTTGATAGATCGCACACCATTGTACCTAATCAGAGATACGGGAAAATGTGCCTTTATTTAACAATAAATATTACAAATAAGCAGGAAACATTTAAAAACTAGCCTAAAATTGGGAACTTGTTGCCTAATCTAGTAGCAAGTAAGGCTTTCTTAGCTACAGATTCAGGAGCAGCACAAAGAAAACCAGGATCGCTTGTTGAAAATCGTAATACAACATTTAGACGTGGTGAAAGCAAATTTTCAGCCTCAAATGGATATTTTCCTTCCACACAAATTGTAACAAACGGTGGCAAATGATTGATCTGAAAATATTTTGTAAAAGCTAAACCAATATCTTGAATCGGAACTTCAGATCTGATTTCCAGTTGCAAATATGAAAATTACCAAAGAGGCGTTATTTTTATCGATATCCACTGAAATATATATTTTTGGTATTCTTCTTTGCACATTATTTAGAATTGTTCGATTTGATATTACCATAACTGCCAAATTTGGACCAAAATGTACAACTTTTGTGAGTGGGAAGTCATCCAGAAACGAATCGATAGTTCGCCAGGCCAAATCTAATTCAATATAACTGGACTGAACATCAAGCGATGGCACAAACTAAAAAAGTACGATAAAATTGCATGATAACAATTTTAAAAATGTAAAAACATAGTGAAATCTCTCTGGCAATGCTTTCCAATGAATAAGAAATATTTTACTGATTGAAAAATATGCCAATGCTTTTGAATATGAAAAAATAATCATTGCTAATTATGTAGCAATCATAACAAGATACTTTTTTTTGGTTATAATCCATTCAAAGACAGTTATGAGGGCTTCTGATTCTTTCATTCTTAAAACTGCTATCCAAAACATACTCAAAAAATCACTTTTCAAATACGAGTTTCAGCATAATCATAATGACATCTAATCAAAAGTTATTCATTAAATGATAAGAGATAAACAATAACCTTAATGAAAAGTTCATCACAAACTTGAGTTATCTGAAACAAATCTCGAGTTGTATAAGGCAATTGATAACGATCGGTGGTCCGCACTTCGAAATTCACGAATAGATGACTCGCTTTACAATAACCAATACGAGTAGCAAGTTGTAAAAGCTGAATAAAAATGGATTAACTTTTTTCTGACTTCATTTTGATAACAAAACTCATGTGAAATAAAATCTTACAGTCTCTGTGTTCAGTATTTTGCAGCCACTAAAATCCTGATAAACAGCTCGGAAGCATGAGTCTGGAGAATCACGAATCGTTAGACAGGGTATTGCACCTGTAAAAAGCAAAAGATTACCATCATCCCCCTCTCACACGAAAGTACAAGAAAATGAATAAAAACCTACCGATCTTCTTTGGTTGTTCATTATTTACAGTGCCAGTGATCTTTGCTGTAGATTCAGGCAGTGTTTCATGCAGTGTTATTAATGATGTTTCGGTATTTGAATTAACAATCTGAAAAATGTTTAGTTACCAAAAGAACCGTACAATACGATATCTTATTCGTAATATAAATCTGTCATTTTTTTCTAAATATTGAAGCTTGCAAGTAACAACGTATAATTAAGAACCACTATCCACAAAGTGATTTAATATAACGAACTTTAATATATTTAATTTAAAAGAAACCTTGTAGAAATATCCAAGAATCTTGGGAATGAATCAGAAACTAGATAAATTAGGACCTCAGAACCTTCTTTAAAGATTCTCAGTATTTGTACAAGAGTGGAAAAACCATGGCGAACACCGGTAGGATCTTCTCCATATATTTCTATGCCATCTTCATCGATCGTCAGTGTATATGCACCAGAACAACAGCCATTTTTAAAAATACCACACGTAATTCGGCCATCTAAAGAAGACTGCTCTCGAACCTACAAATGTTTCGCGTAGTGCCATCGTCATTCTTAAAACCACTAAGATGACTCAGTTACAGTGTTTTCAACCCGCTGATTTTCTTTTTCAATTCCTTTTGCAGATAATCGATCGTTATTCTCTCGATAACGATACTTGTACGATATTTAACTGGATGAAATACAGTAACTCTGCTAATATTAGCTAAAATTTAAATTCCAAAAAATCGTTCGAAAATAGCTTACTCCATGACCCCTATAATCCAATTCTAGATGAACAGTTGAAAGTATAGGTGCTGACATCTGGATTATTTGCATTAAACGTCGCGGTTCTGCTTCACTAGCTTTATCAAAATAGATTTTTAAGCGACCATCTTTTGGATATGGGCAAGTGCGATCCCTGCACAACAAACATTTGGTTAAAACTGTGGAAACTACAGCAGAGTACATTCAAGTAACGATTGACTTTTACATACCTTTCATCTAGATCTATATATTTTGGCTGAGGCCATAATAAGTCAATCCAGTTTTCTAGTCGACCAGCGCTATAATTTGACGTTTTTTCTACAAACGTCGTTGTATCGGTTGATATTAAAGAAGAGCGATCAATTTCTGATTCTATGGATGTCGTACGACGAATTTTACGGTTCAATCTATAAAAGTATAATTTATGAAATCTATAAAAACTAAGACGGAGTATAGTCATTAATAATACTGAACTACAGTTGTGGCTTATCTATAATACGATTAAACTAAATTTTAGAATTCCAAGTAAGAAGATTGAATTATACGATTAAACTAAATTTTAGAATTCCAAGTAAGAAGATTCAAATAATCAAATAATTATTATGAAGAATTTAAACATGGGTACAAAAAATTACGTATTCAAACTCAAGCTAGGCAACATAGTTCCTCCCATTTTTGCAGCTAATTCGTAACAGTCCTCTCCACTTTTATTCTTAATACTTGGATCTGCTCCGTAGCTTAGCAAACATTTTACGACGGCTTCATTTCCTCGGCGTACTGCGTCATGTAATGCTGTTTCATTTTTCGTATTTAACGTGTTGATATTTGCTCCACTCTGACACAGTATCCTAGATCAACGCATAATTACACGAGTCATTCACGACTTTAAAACATTATTTCAGATAACGCAAATTACCTTAATCTTCGTTTCTAAAAACAGAAAAACACAATTTTAAGACATATTCCTATTAAAATTAAGTTTCCAACCTCACGACATCTTCATTTCCATAAGATGCACCCCAGTGTAATGCAGTATTGCCAGTACTCACGGTATCAATCGAATCCACGCTAACTCCAGCGGATATCATTTGACAAACTCGACCCAAACTACAACAAGCAATGCTTTAAATGTATATGAAAAAAATGACTGTTTATTCTAGACAACAGTTAATTACAAGAAAAACAAACTTTGACTGGGCAACGGCTTGCAATAATTCTTGAACGAATGCATTCTTAACCTCTTCTGAGGACGCCAACCGATACGCTGTATTATTACTGTCATTTTGGACACAAGGGTTTACACCTGCTGATAGCAACGTCCGCACACTATCCACCGAATCTATGAACTTGTTATTAGCAAAAAAATCTTCGTGTTTTTTAACATTTTGTAGGAATTAATAGAAATCAGTTGTATCTACAGCACTAAAATATCAAGTAAAATTTGCAACATGGTTGTAAAAATAAGTAATTTTTGCAAAGTATACTATTTCTAAGTTTAAAAACACAATAGAAGTTAGAATTATGTCACTAAATAACTTGTCACTATAAAATTAAGAGAAAGTTCCTGCATAAATAATAGGTTAAAAATGATTGGAAAAATAGTTACTTCGAACTACTGCATGATGTAGTACCGTCCCTCCATTATAACATATCTGATTTACTTGCTCGTGAAAATTTGACTTCGAGACTGTAATCACTGATGTTACTAAAAAAAATCCTTCAACGGTAATGATAGTTCCAATACTAAGGCAACAGCTTCAAATAATGCATCTGCACTTTGTAAATCTCTTTAGAAATCGACTAATAAACTTTAAGGAAGGAATTACGCATAATTAACCGATCTGTTCAAGAAGAGACCGTAATACATCAACTCGTTCATCATCCACACTTTTTAACAATAAAGAACAGATATTTTCCTCATTATTAGCAGTAATGTTGTAGTTCGATGTGATGTTGTTCGGTATGCCATTCCGAACCAGCATTTCCGACGTTAGTCAGTTCGATGAATATTCTGAAATATTAAAATTACACGCCATAGACATAGTTGAATTACATTACCTGTTAAGCATAAGTAGATGTAAATCTGACTGTCCATAAGCTATGTCAACGTACGTTAACTCATGGTAGTTAGTAAAAACAGTACATTTTGAAACTCAGGTCAAAACAGGCAATCCACTCATTTTGCTGATGAGCAGTGCAACCATGGCTACGTTTAATGCGTCCCCATTGTGCAATTTTATCAAAATCGATCCTTATTTCTGTTTCGTCTAGATTATTGGTTGGAAGTAAGGGAATGTTTACAGGAATGATCGGAAGAAGTTTAAGTAACGTCCTGCATTAACTAATTTTCTCTGTATTTATCATTCTCTAACCCCAATCCTAAATTATATGTTTCTTATTCTATCCTGTATATCCTGTCCTGTTCCGTTCTACTGGACGCTATTCGATTCTATTCCATTTCTTTTTCGACTGATTGCACTTTTTATATTGCTTTTATTTATGTATATTTTTCCAACCATTTTCGTACGATCAAAGTCTTTTGACAAATATTAATTAAAAGATTAAATCTATTTCCTTTTCTATCTCCTTTGTATAGTAACATTATAAAGTTAGCAGAGGAAATTTCTTTCAAATTTAACACCAAATGACTTGTTAATTAATAATTTTTGAAAATTGTAAGCTGCGCGACTTCTAGTGCATGTTCTTTTGTCCTAATAATCTGTGGCTTTCTTCAAAGATCAAAGTCCCAACTCCTAACTAACATTTACAAATTATGCTATCTGTTTACTATCAGTGATAAGATGATAGAAATTGACAGGGCAGTCAGTAAAACTAGGTTTGGTTAATCATGCTGCTTATTTTATACAAAGCTTTTTCAGTATGATCGTGCTGCACCTGCAGATTTCTTCTTGGCAATTACTGTTTGCTTTTCCTAGCAGAGAGGAAAGCTTCAAAAGCGAGAGATCACATTGTTAGTAGTGTGAACGAATGGCTGACATCTTTAAATATATATCTAAAAATGACAGAAAATAATGCAAACAAGGAGATTTAAATCATGCTTGTTCTATTCCGTGTTGTAAAGATGTGCAATTCAATAAGATGTTTGACTTATGGTTATGTCTGTTCCATTCGTTCTTCACTGTTCTTTTCCTTTATGTAGAATCTTGTGAGCGTCACAGCATTTGAAAAGGAAATAACTTTGGCATATTTATAGTTTTAAATTCAAAGAAGATTCAATTTTCATTGCACGATATTGTCAGCGTGACATAAAATAGGATGCTGGAAGAAATGGTCTTCAATCTAAGTGTAATAGTCCTTTTGTTTGTATTGTAAGTTTAGTATTTTAAGTGTTTATAAATGGTTTTCAGAACTGTGAGAATGTCATTTGATGAGAAGGATAAAGCTGATATCGCGGTGATTGGACTCGCCGTGATGGGGCAAAATTTGATTCTTAACATGCTTGAGAAAGGTTTCGTGGTTAGTTATAACTTCGTGTTCTATGTTTAATTCTCGATGTCACATCACACATTATAGATATATGCTTTTTTAGCGTATTTCATAAACCTTGAGTGGAAAGAACTAAGTGTCATGATGAAATCGGGAACATGGATAAACTGTTTATTTTATTATTTATTACTTATCACTTATTTATTACTACTATTACCAATGTTATTATTATTATTTTTTGTTTTTATTATGATATATTTATTTTACCATTATTACTATTTTATTATCCGACTGAGCAACTATATTTTTGATTCATGTCATGTTAAAGGTATGCGTCTATAATCGAACTGTATCGAAAGTGGATGATTTTTTGGCGAATGAAGGAAAGGGTTTACGGGCTCTTGGTGCACATAGTTTGTCGGAATTAGCTGAGTAAGTATGCAACTTTTAAAAGAATAATTTCGGAATTACTTGTAATTTGGATAATGAAATATATTTTGGGTTTGAAAAATAGAGTTATTTCATGTGGAAGTAGAAGTTATTTCATTTGAGGTGTATTTAAAGCTCTTTATGTCAGAGTTCTAAAGAAACCACGACGTATAATGTTGATGGTAAAAGCAGGGCAACCAGTGGATGCAATGATTTCCAGCATTTTGCCTTTTCTGGATAGAGGTGATATAATTATTGACGGTGGAAATAGTGAATATACGGATACAGCAGTAGGTTTCTTTCATTTTACCTACTTTTAGTTTATATTCCTTTCTGTAACTGATTTGTTTCATACAAAAGAAAGAAGCAAGTTGAATGAGCAAAGTTCTGACTTGACTCAATCAAAGAAAATAAAAGGCTTTGCAAGCTTAGATGACTCATATATATTCATTTTAGTACTTTGGATGGGGAGGTCGAAAATAAAGTTTTCCAAATATCTTTTTTTGCAGCGACGCTGCACCGAACTGAAAGAGAAGAATATTCGTTTCGTCGGTTGCGGTGTAAGTGGTGGTGAGGAAGGTACCGTTTTAAGATTTACAGTTTCATGTTCCGCTATGTAAAATTTGGTGAGATTACTTTTGCTCACTGGCTGAACAAGGTAAGAGAAAGAAGGTGTCTCATTTCTGTCACATTTTTATATACTTAATGTTTTAATCTCCGTTTCGTGTAGTTTTTGAGGACCAGAAAAGATTTTCATGGACCAAATGAATGTAGACTGTGCTAGTTGTTATTGCATATTGAAGCACCTGCTTTCAGGAGCACGTCATGGTCCATCACTGATGCCAGGTGGTTCAGCTGAAGCTTGGCCATATATAAAGGATATATTCCAAGCAATAGCAGCTAAAGTTGACAACGAACCTTGTTGTGACTGGGTGAAATTATTTTACTTGCACTATGCCAAAATGCAGTTGTACATAGGCATATTTGTGATTAGCAGTTGAACATTTAGATATTTTCAGGTTGGTGAAAATGGTGCTGGACATTTCGTGAAAATGGTTCATAATGGAATTGAATATGGTGATATGCAGTTGATTGCAGAAGCGTATAGTCTATTGAAGGACGGAGCCGACTTAACACATGATGAAATGGCAGAGGTCAGTCAAAATTTTTGGTTTTTAGCTTTCAACAAATAATTTTTGGCTTTTATAGCATTCCTTATTGTTAGTTATTTTAATAAGCACATTTCCAGAGCAGATAACATTTCATGGATGTTGCTTTATATCATGTTATTTTTATAATAGTCTGATTGCTTTATATTAGTGAAATTTCATTAAGTGCTTTAATCGCGTCTTATATTATTGCGGTCTGGAATTTATTTAGTTTCGCATCGATCAATAATTATTTGAGTTATATTTATGTTTGCGTTTTTTCATTGCATATTTTCTTGTAAGGGACTTTGAGATAATGTTCATGGTATTGACAGTTATGGATCTTCTTAGCATGAGCTATTTATCTTTATTTTTGAATCTTCTAGTTTATCTCTTGTTTTTCGCTTTATTTGGACTCTTTTGATTTAGTGGTTCATTTTTCATTTAATTTTCATTTAATGGGGGTAATTTTGATTCACGGTATTTTCCAGTCGCTTTCAGTTTTATTTGCAAATCGACCAAAGCTTTTAACATTTCGTTATGTTTTTGATTGTTCATTTTGATTACATTAATTATCAGTAAGCGCAGTATTTTTCGATTTTTTCACTTAGAAAAAATCATTAGAGAATGCAAGAAACAACTCCGATGACCAAAAATATACAAGACAGTATTATTTCAATCTGCAGTTTTTCTATGACTACAGTGAGCAATATTGATGAAATAAATTGCGTGGAAGATTTGGATTTCGTTCGCAGTTGCTTTAAGAACTCATTCAGATTTTGGTAAAGTAAAATTCGGTGATCTTTTAAAACTATCAAATTTCTTAGTTTTGTTCAGGATAGCGTTAAAAGCGCTTCCACTTTGGTAATGGCATGAGTGAATATATATGTGGGTGCATATCTTCGTCGCCATCATTCAGTTTATCGATTTCACTGGTTACGTCTGCATGTATTACACAATTCTCATTCAAAAAAAAAAGTTTTCAACAGTATTGTTGCTCGTTGTATCATGGCATGACGAGAATGCACTTGTCAAACTATTGTTCAACGAAAGGAGGTCTTTCAAATCCAAGCTTTTAATAAGGAGAATCTTGCTTTGATAACTGTGTGGAATTTTTATTGCCGACTATTTGGGAAAGATATCAAAATCTTCAGTTATATCTGCGAATTCATTATAAAGCCGTTACAAAAGTTTATTGTTATGGGTAGAATTCTCTTCCAAAGCTGATAGGTCAGCATTTCAGAAAAAAGGAAGAAAGCTCGTGGCTCGCATTACAATACCATCTGAAACTTGCAATGTACCACGGATAGAAGCAGTTGTTGATATCGATCTCAACAAGTTTCTTTTTGTATAGTTAGAAGTGAGAATTACTGATCAACTTTCAACTTTTGATCATATAGTGCAGTTTGTCAAAATCGAATCAGTAATTATAGGGAATAATTTTTCAGTGGATATGGATGCGAGTCATCCAATAAGTCTGCTAAGGACTCCTCTCTCCATTGCTTTGTGAATAATTCAATTTAAATCCTTTACGTGAAAACCCAGAATCATGTTGGAACGTTGAAATCAAAATGCTTTAATGGAATGTCAGGTGTAGAGAAATTTGTAAGAAATATGTCTTAACTTTACGGATTCATCAGTTCGGGAAAGTTGAAAATATTAAGGCATTGTAGTGCCGAAAAGAATATCAGCCAAGAACAAAGAAGTGTATAATATTCAGGTTGATTATTTATGAAAAATTCCATCTATTACATTGATTATAGTGAGCGGAAAGAAACGAAGTGTTTCTATTAATGGCAATATTGGTGCACTGTAGAACTAAATATATATTGCCTTTAATGCAATATTTATTCGGATCATTGTACTACATTTGGTCAGGTTGGATCGATTTTTGAAAAACATACCTCGGAATTACCGACAGTTATCGATCCTAAAATGTAGTGGTGGTATCACCGACTGGATTGAATCTTTATTTTTTTTTTTTCGGCTAATTTGTATTTCTGGTTTGTGATGGACTATAGGAAGTAACACAGTTCTGTTGGAAATGATACATCTTTCTAGCGACTAGTTAAGCATAGCTTCAGTAAGTATTTCCTTAACTTGAGGTTGTAGTATTAAAGAGGAAGGATTGAAATAGAGTCATGGAATTATGAAGTATGTTCGTACATTTCTTTTTTTCACTTATTGTAGTTTACAGTGTTTTAAATGCATATTTGATACAAAGTAGGCGAAAACGTTGTTGTGGACAACTGATGTTAGTTCATATTGTTATAAGCTTGTGATTCTTCAAAAGATTGTTCACTAATAGTAAAGAAGTTAGAGAATTTGTTGCGAAAAAGTGTGTCTAATCAGATTGTATTAATGAAATTTCTTGAAAACTTGGGAGAAACTTGAAACAAATGTGAAATTTATAACCGGTCTCAATTGCTATCATTGGAAATCTGTAATTCTGAAGAGAATGAACCAAAATTCAGTAAGTTACCTCCAATATTGTGTAAGCACTTTCTTCTGCTTTCGCTTAAGCAGAAGGCTTTGAACAAGTTTTGCATATAAATTATAAATTGCCATTCTTGGTCATTGTGGTACTGGTATATATTGTGGATCTGTGGTTTTAATAAGATGTTTCTTTTTAATCAGTTGTAAGTGCTGCAAATCAAGATGAGAATTTTTCTGGACAGAAAATGAGAATGGAATATGTGCAGGAGCTGAAGCAGTGAGCACGTATATCAGTCATATAAGTCATTTTTCATCTGATAGCGCTAGATTTGCATTTTTAGTTTGTAATTAAAATAATATACCGTTAAATACCACGCAACTTTTTGGTCAGATTTTTTTTTTCCTAAAAATTATGTTGCCATCACAAAGAGAGGGAAGAAATTATTGGTCTTTAAGGTATTCGCCGAATGGAACAAAGGCGCATTGGATTCATATCTGATAGAAATAACAAGTCATATTCTTAAGTTCAAAGATGAAAATAAGCAAACTTTATTGCCAAATATTAGAGATGCTGCTGGGCAAGTATGTTGATTTTTTCAGATTTTTATGAACAGTTTTACTTGTAAATGGTTGAGAAGCAGTCTGTCGAAGTCTTAAATTATTTGATATAATTATATGAAGTTAGGTTTGAAACTAAAGATTGTTGGATTTGAGCAGTACCTTATCCTAGTTTAGTCTGTCGATATATCACTAAAAATATCCAATTATATTGCAAAATTAGGAGTAAAAAAAAAAAAAAAAGAAATTAAGAATCATGGAAATTACTTATAGAAAGGGACGGGCAAATGGACGGGAATTGTTGCTTTGAACTATGGAATACCACTTACGCTGATTGGTTAGTTTTGATCATTTTCAGTAAGGATTTTTTGTATGGATTATTTTCTATGATGACATACCTCAAAAATTCCATATATATATATATATATATATATATATATATATATTTCTTGTTTTGTAATTTATATTTAAACGCGAAAGAAAGCACTTCCTATTACAATACCGGGTACTTTGTATTTAGTGTTTGGATATAAATTTTGTTAAGATAAACCTATTAAATAGTTCAGGTGTCCAACGTTTTACTTTATCATGCTTTTCAATTCTTATAATTCAACAATGGATTTTGTTATAGGTGAAGCTGTTTTTGCTCGTTGTTTATCGTCTTTGAAGGATGATCGACTGGCGGCAGCCAAAGTTTTGCCGGGGCCTAATCCTGATAAAGCTGGTATTGTTGGTGACAGAAAAGCATTCTGCGAGCACATTAGGAAGGTGTGTAAATTAATTCAAGTTTGCAATAGTTTTGTGTCCACAGTCTAAAGAACCTCAGTTATCCAGGCTTTGTATGCATCGAAGATCATAAGCTACGCACAAGGATTCATGCTTCTTGCGGAAGCAAACCGTGTTTTCAAATGGAATTTAAATTTTGGATCAATTGCATTGATGTGGCGTGGTGGGTGTATTATTCGTTCGCGCTTTTTGGGTGAAATAAAGAAAGCTTATGATACGAATCCCAAACTTAGTAATCTGTTGATGGACAGTTTCTTCTTAAATGCTATCAGGAAATGTCAGGTTCGTTGCTTTTATGACTGGAATAATAATGTGTTCTTTTCATCTCGGAAGGAAATGAATGAAGTAGTTCTGAACTTGGATGAAAATATTGCAAGATAAAGCCCATCCGTTTGCTGGATTACTCTGGTTGGTTTACAGACGACATATTGGCATAAAGAAAGCTTATATATAAAATCTGCCGAATGAAAGTTCAGATCTAAGTACATTATAATTCTTTATAAAGAATACGTATATCTTTTTTTTTTTCATCGAGATGAGCTCTGTCTTCTAGACGTGGTGAAAATAATTCCGTAACTTTCGTTTAAATTGTGAGTCTATGAATGTCAGCAATTTTTGATTAACTTTTGTAGCATAAGGGACAAAATTCCTCAGTTTAGGAGTCATGGCGTATTATTAGTGCTGCCGGAATTTTACTTGGTATACCAACACCAGCTTTTTCAACTGCGCTTGCATTTTATGATGGTTTCCGTTGCAAAGTATTGCCAGCAAATCTTATTCAGGTAAGAATTTCGTTTTACCTTCGTTGTTGAGATCTTTTGCTCTTAATTGAGAAATTTTCTAGGCTCAGCGTGATTATTTCGGTGCTCATATGTACGAATTGATGGATAAACCGGGTACATTCTTACATACAAATTGGACTGGTACTGGTGGTAATGTTACTTCTACAGCGTACATTCAGTAAAATGTTCGTGAATGATGAGATTATCCGTAGTCAGCGGCTGTGTATCTTATTAATTTTTTTAGTTCCCAAAAATGAGACAAATCCTAGTTAGAAGTGAAAGTTTTTCACCAGAAAGCAGCTTTTGGACTTTAATGGTGTTAGTGGTTGTAAGTTGTTTTTGCGTATAGCCTATGTGATATTTGTTATTAATTTTGTATCTGCTTATTCTTTATCGTCTTGTCATTACATATCGATTTGTAAAAATTAAATAAATGGAGCATAATTCAAAGTTTTACCACTCATGGGATGAAACTGAAAAAAAATTTAAGTAAATCGGACGTTTTGTAAGAAAAGATATAAGCAATGTAGGGAAAAACCTACGTTAGATGAATTGATATTTCATTTAAGGACGTTGTTGTGAAAATGATTCATTATTAAGAAATGGATTAACTATTAAAGGCTTGATGTTTCTCCATAATGAACAGATTTATTCGATTATTTTCGTGTTTAAATATAGCATGTTAAAATAAATATCTGAACAAAATCGTTGAACCATAATGAAAATATTAAAAAATTGCTTTTGAAACGATTTGAGAAATTGACGATCAATTCTTTTGGCTGAAAAAAAACATTCGGACTGTCCATTGTGACTGATTATTGATACTGAAATTTCAGTTATTCCACTGGAGGACTATCACAAAGATATTAATGGTAGATTTCAAATAGAGATGAAAAAATTTACAGATGAATTCATTGCAGCTGGGAAGGCCACTGTGAGGTAAGAGAATTTGATTTCTTTTGGAATTGTAGGGAATATTAATTCCCTGTCAGTTACAACAAACGAGTTTAATCATTTGAGAGAAAAAGCAAAAAACAATAAGTCAAATAAGTTTGTCTTCGGATAATATTTTGCTTCCTTCCTAAACCTAGTTTGTTGACCGATTGTCACAAATAATTTTTATCAATTAGCCAGTCAATCTGCACTACAGAGATCGCTTTTTGAGAAGTGGCAGTATTTGTGGATTTCTTAGTTCTTCCAAGGACGGTCCCCTAGTTCTTCCTAGCTAATGCTGTATTTTTGTTGAGGTGTGTTATGTATTTGTCGGCCAGTAACGGGGACTAACCGATTACACCCGACTTAATGGCATTTTTGTCCCTCTGTTGGCCGGCTTGCCTGTCTGTGTGTGTGTGTCATTTAGTTGCTTTGCTTGCTTGGATTTGATCACATTGTCCCACACAACATGTCTTCTTTACGTTCATCTGGTGACCATGTGGTGTCGGTGGTGTACGTATGTGTTGTGTATATTTCTCCTCGTATCTTTTGTCCCCTTCCTTCCTTCTCTTTCTATCCCGGCTACTTCTCTTTAATTCTTAAGGTTACTATGCTTAAATGTCGCCGCATCAAAAGTAATCAAAAAGAGTTGCAAATTCTGAATATTTTTTCTTCGGAATCGGTAATTCAATTCTAATTTAAACATTTAAAATATAAACATTTGAGATATCATTGCTTATGTTCCAGTGATTATCAGCTTGCAACCATAACAATCAAGTGTTATGCTAAATCTCTGATTGTGTGATCCTTGTCCCTTGATCTTCCATCAAGACAAAATAAGCGGTTCTTCCAAAAGTTATTGATATTCGAGATTTTACTGGTACAGTTGTGCCATTCCTCGAAGGACCTGTTTACACTCTTTCTATGTGTGGTACAAGGACAATGAATTGTTGGAGGTGTGTCGAAAGGTCAGTTTTGAAGAAAAGAAAACAGGAATGATGATGATTCGCATGGATTATGAACATAAACTGATGCTATTTAATAATGTAAATGGTCGTTGAAAGCAAATTATTGCATGTTTTTTTAAACTCATAAAATGATAGATAACGATACCTCTCTCATCAATTCTTAAGGTTCGTCACAGCTCATTAGAGAGGGAAGATGTATGACTTGCAGTGGCGGTACAGTCATCCCATCCTCTCACTGATACCAATTGCGCTATTAGTAAATCATGAATCCAATTTCTCTCTTTCAACTTTCCTACTTGCATCATTGTAAATTATTTTTCTCGCTGATAATTAAGTTATCTAATATTTCTCCACAGGAATAAATTCTCATATATTTGAAATGGAAAATGAGCTTTAGTAAATGGCAACGCACGATTGATGACACATTACATACGTTTCTGACAGTATGTAAAAATAATGAAAGTAAGCAAATAAATTGGAAAAACGCATTTCTCAAAATAAATTTGGATCAGAGCTTAAAGTCTGTGAAAATTAAGATAATTATCGAGGTAAGACCAAATCTCAGAAGATTTCCATTATGCTCCGTATGTGAATCGTGTTATAATTATTGGTCCTTAATTTCATAAAAAAGAAACACCGGGTCACATCTTCACCCTGCTATTTTCACGTGTCACTCTCGTAATTATTATGGCGTGACTAGACACGTCGCTGTCCTTCTAATGCTGTACACGCTCTATCTGCATGTCGTTTATAATAACGAGCATTTTGCTGCACGACACGGTGATTTGTTTACAACAATTTAGCACAACTGATGGTGTACGGTGTGTGTGTGTGTGTGTGTGTATGTATGTGTGTGTATGCGGGTGTGTGTAGGCGGTGTGCGTAGGTAGTACATGCGCGGATATAGGATGTGGTATAGTAAGCAGAAATAGACAAGGGTCATTTTGCATTTCTGTCCAGTTGAGAGGGTGTGTGTATCTCTCGTTCATTCGTAAAAATTTCAGGGTATTTAGCAATCTCTCGGAGACATGCAGTGTATCAATGATTTATTTCAGTGTCGTTATGACTGGTCATTTCAACTGGTCACCTTACAACAGAGGAACGCCTTTCACTTTCACCTGGAAATACAGTAGTTGTAATGTCTTTGGAATGCTTTTTTTTTGTTGGCAAAAGTTATAATTCCAAGTTTCTTAAAATTATATTCAAAAAAAATCAGTAAATGGCGCACATCTCGTACTTCAATTAGAAGCATCTTTTGATCAGCAAGACGTGACGTTTATTAGTTCTTTTTCTTTGTAGAACTGTGCATATTGAGATGCTAATAGTTATCACTCTTATCGGCTTCTCTAATCAATCAATGTTTCATATTCTCTTATTACTCGATATTCATTAATTTGATGACCATCACTAAAGACCGTTTTTGTTGTTGATATGATGAATACTAACCATCACCTTGCGTCCTCTTTACCCTACTGCCACAATATGTAACTCTTATCAAAATAGGATAACTTACTAGCGAGGTTGTAAATTCTGTCAAATAGATGCAGATGGTTTGAACATGTTTTCAAAACTCACTATTTCATGAAATAGATGAAGCTGTCAACTCACTTCTAGTGACATGCTGTCATATAGGTTACATCAAAGTCAACCTTAGATGATGTGATGACATTTCCTCTCCATTCTTGTATTATTGACAAAGTACCAGTTTAGAAAGGTAATCGTTGAGAAATCAATTGTGAAGAATATCATTTAATGACATGCATATGTGAGGGTTCTTCTTGACTTGTTACGTGTCTTATCTAGAAGTACGTGAATCGTATTGAATGAACACTATTCGGTAGAATGAAATTAACATGTCAAAGCTTTCCTCCTTTTTCCTCCATTTCTGTCTGTCTCTTTCTTCGTTTTCCCTCTCTTCCTTTACTTACACAAACTATGGAATGTTGGCATATGCAAAATGGTTTTTTGTGCGAAAGTATCGGAGAATTCGACGTTATTCGGTGGTACTACGTCGAGCGCATTTTTTTGATTCATTGCAAGCGCTGATGATAAATGCTACCGTAGGACAAAGGGAAGAGTGAGCTGAGCAGAGAACAGCGATGGGATGGATGGAGTGGTGACGATGACGACGTTGACACAGGCACATTTGGTAGGTCTTCCTTGCATGGATGTGTTTACGAACAGACATAGTGAGACAGATAGATGCTGAAATAAGATTGAGCTGCAATCATGAGCCATTGGAAGCAGGAAATTATCACTGATGACATTCTTTCACGTGCAGTCATTTGTAGAGATTAATTTGTAACCAGGCTGTGGGTGTTTCTTGACACTCTTTAGTTGGGAGCGTAGTGGTGGTGTCATTGATGCGATGTGTAAAAGATCTCATTGGCTCTTCAGATTCAGTTTGTTAGCAAGGAGGGCTGCTGTGTAGGAAGAAGCTACGATAGGGTGTTATTGGGTGGTGCGGAAGGAAGTACATCTGAGGTGAGGTGAGATGAGGTGAGGTGAAACATTCAATCTGTGAGTGTCATCAAATCATTACACCGTGGAAGCAGTAAGCATCGGTGGCAGGCAACGTCGGTCGAATAGCTCTCGCAATTTATATGAGACGGTTTGCGGCTATGGGACGATGACTGTCGTCAGCTGTCGTCCCGGTGGGCTACCGAACCGAACTCCACCCATGAGAGCACATAATATATATGAGCCACCACCGGGCCGCTCCTCTTCTTCCTGTCCTTTTTATATTCCTCACCTCTACTTCTATCATTTCTGCTGCATCACTTCTGACTGACTGGAACAGAATAGCACACAACAAATCCGTACTGCTAAAAGGCTAACTTCTTGACTTGTTTGTTATTGTCGTTGTTGTCGTGATAGTTATCGATGTCCAAGATAATCAGCCATTCCATCCATCCATCCTCCATCCAATCCATCTATCTATCTATCTATCCCACCAACCGACCAACTAACTCTTCACAAATAATCTCTTCTGCTTTGCTTTGCGTTATTCTCCTTATCATATCATCCAGTTATTGTACACTTCTCATTTCTTCTTCAATATTTCAGTCACCATCACTTCCCTCAAATTTTACTATTCAGAAGAAAAGATAACCAAGCAGAACTCCATGCATCTATTCTGAAACATTTTATAAACGAAAATATCCGTTACTAACCTGATTAAAACTGCTTTCCTGGTTAAAATTACTTTTGCTGACATCATTTAGTATATGCTTTTGGGTTCAGGTATTTATCATTGATTTCTTGGATATCATCTTGGTTCGAGATCCCTTATATTAACATTTTTTGAAAACGTTTAATACGTGTTGTACTCCGGTTTTTTTTTTTTTTTTTTTTTTTCTGAATTTCAAGTTAGAATGGGTAGATTTGCATTTGTTCCTCAATAGGAGCATATGACATTACTTTTCATAACATATCACACTATCTCTTAACTGATGTCACTTTAACGAATTATGGGACAAGCAATGTTCGTTGTGCGTAGGAACCTCTGGGGCTAGTTATTATCATTCATCGCAGATGTAATAATAAGTAGGCGGGCACCAGTACTCGGGAGAAGCCAAGATAAGGGTGTGGGGAATGTATATTTTGTGGAAGTACTCATTTCACTGGGTGAACGGACCGATAAATGTTATCCTTCGGACCGCTTTGCGTGGAAGCCATGTACCGACACCATTTGGACCCATTTATATCACTCTTGGTATGCACTATTTACACACACACATACATGTGTTGAAGTTGCTGAGGAGGTATTGGAGTGAAGCGGTGGTCGAGTGGAATTTGACGAATGGTTAGATGTTGGTGCTGCTGTCGGTTGTGGGATTCAAGTATGACAGGAGTCGGTAGCAGATGGATGATAAGAAGCTGAAGCAGCACTGTGCGTCATAAGATAATACGTACACATTTGTCGTTGGCATTTTAGGTGTGGAGAGGGAAAGGGGCGACCGTTTCGAGAGTGGAAGCAGGGAAGAGGACAACAACTGTCCAGAGCAGGGTACTGCTTCAGGGAGGAAGCCAATTGGAAGGGAGACAACTGTCTCAACCCAGAAACTTCCTCCGTCCGATCTGCTACTGAACAATCATTCATATCTACACACAGCCACGTCCTCTTCCTTTCCACCTGTTCCCCAGTCCTCTATCTTCGTACTACTTCAAAGTAAGCCAACGCGGGGCTCTTCTTTACAATGTTTTAATAAATAAAGATCACTGGCCCCTCTAAAACTCACAAAAATGCATGAAATTGTTCTCTCGACAGTGAAATTATTAGTTCGTCTTATACTTTTCACGTTTACTTACTTTTGCTACATTATCTCTATGAAAGTAAAACCTAAGCAATTTCGGTCCACTATTTTAAGATTCATATATAATGGACCATTATTATCAAGTTGGCTTAGAAATGGTTGTTGAACATTCGGAGATGTCAGTTACAAAATTCACTCTTACTTTAGTCATTCAGGAAATGTTGAAGAAGACTACATTTATTCAATAAATAAATAGAATCAAACAGTTTCCTTGTTTTGATAACAATGAAAATACATCGTTTGATTGATTATATAATCTTATACAGAAACATTTTATTTTTGTCCCTTTTATAATGAAGGCCAGTCTGGTAAATGCGACTTGATAAATAGTCCACTAGCGCGGATAGACTGAAGCAGCACTGATGTGACAAAGCTTCCGCTAAAACTAGAATTTCATCAGTGGTCTCTTTCACATCAGCAGTGGTCACTTTTCATCAGAGCCTCACATTTCGAACTCAACTGTACCTGATTGACATACTCCCAGACTTAGTTCCTTCCGGAAAATGTTACGGACTTTTGTTTATGAATGTGTGTTTTACATCTACTGCTTGTCTGCTGGTAGTAAGCATATAAATGTCTACCAGTGAGTGTCACATCCTTTTTCCTGCCACTTAAATAGGCTGCAGGAAGGGATTGGTGGTATCAGTTTGTCGTTTGTATGCTTGTGTGTGTGAGTTAGTTGTCTGAGAAGAAAGGAAGGGAGAAGGAAGTTACCGTAGGCGAGTTGAAAATTATGTGCACGCGGAGGGTATAAATGAATGGACATCGTCACCATTTACCCATTGAAATGGGAAAGGCAGTATGACAACAATTGCATCATATCTTTCCATTGTCACTACTAATATTCGATAGTTGTGAATTCCATTCATTCAATCTGAATATCTTGTCTGTAATCCCAGTGATGTCAGTCGTAAAATCTAAAGTCTGCCCATCCTTTACTGACTATATTGCATCTGGTATGTTTCCATACGCAGTTTTTATTGTTCTGAAAACCACTGTGCTTTGGTGAATTTGTTCACTTTTTCACTTCTGTTTTCTGCAGTTACGTAGACTTAAACGGATTATTTAATACGTGAATAGTTCGCTCTGTAAAACGTGCAACATTACTCGTAGGTATTGAGGATGTTGTTTCTGTTCCACTTCAAGTTGATAAATCTGATGTAGCAGTATGCTGGTGCTCGAGGTTATTCAAGGTGTGAAAATGCAAAATTGGGAGTTATAGAGGGTTATCGTAACGTGTTCTTCAGTTATGATTTTTCAACTAAAATATTGTGAATGCTGGTATTAAAAGTGTTCTTGTTACGTTACTACATATGATATAATTCATTGGCATCATATTCTTCGATCACTTTAAACATTGCAGATATTTCTTCAGTTATGATTAAAGTGCAGCATTTAAGGTATTATGCTAATTTGTATATTGTTTGATATTATCTTACTCTGTTATTAAAAAGTTAAGAGATAAGTGCTGCTGAATTCTTGCAAGAACAAGCGGATTATATCGTTTCGATGTTGCTTTCACCAGCAATGCTGCCACATTTAAATACAGCGTTTAGAAATGGTAGTTCGGGAACGCTTGATACTGAATCCGTACAATCATCCACTACTTCTGGTGTGTTTCATCTTTTTGTGTTTTCCTGATCTAAAATTTTATTATCTGCAAATCAGGAGGATCACTGAGCGATGGGATCCATAGGACGTTGCAGTTGAAATTCAGAGTGATCTGCTTGATCTTTATGTTCTCGCTTTTACTTAGCCGTAGCTCTTTGGCTTATTTTAGCCTATTTACGAGAATTAGTGACAAGAGTATTATAATTTACTTCAACTGATTTTTAGAAACGGTTTTTGTATATGTATTTATTTCCTCGCACATCGATTACCGTTTAATGAGGAATGATAATGTGGAATAAAGGAGCATTGCTATTTCAAATTTTTTTTTTCGATTTACTGATGACTTCGAGAGTACACTTCAGATCTTTTTGAAACATGGTAGCAAGAATGACATTTTAAAAGAAATTGTGTACTTATATAAGCGAAATTTTAAGAGCTGGAGTTATTATCTGTTAATGAAGTTTATTATATTCCTTAAATGGTTGTTAATATTGGCCGTAGATCTGTTTGTTGCAGGTAATGTTCAAAAGCGGAATCAATATGGTTTAGTAAATGATTTATCAGGCAGTGCCTTATCAGCGGTAACTGGTCCCAGCGATATCAGAAATGCAGCGGAAGTTGATAATAATGGTAAGATGGACCAGACTGATCTTATCGAAGCCATTACGTTTGCATCACTTTACGGTTTCCAGGTGCTCGATTTTGTTTTATTCCAGACGATTTACTCATCCTTAATTAGGAGTGTTTGCTTGAAATGCTGTTTGGTAGCCTTATGAGAGGTGTTGTTTATTTTCTCTAGATATTTTGACAAAACATTTGATTGGTTGTTACGACAGAAATGAAAGAAAAATTTAAGACTGAAATTAAGATTCTCTTCAGAAATTGGTCTTCATCATTTATAATTAGCATTTCTTTGTGCAGATATTTCAGTACGTCTATATTTTTATTTCACGCGAAAGTACTTAGAAATCATTTCAGTGTGAGTTTCATCCAAATAATATTTGTCTTAGTTTGTTTATATCATATTTTTACGTCATTTTTTTCCTTAAGTAAATTCTTGTTAATATGAAACTCTCTTTGATAATTTACACGTTTTATGCAGGCAGTGCCAATACGTATTAAAATTTTATTACACCGTGCATTATCTACACTAACAAGAAAACGAGCCGAGGCAATTATTCGACGTACTGGTTGGAAAATAGATGATTTTGAGAGAGGATTTATCCAAGAGGTAAGCACATTTGGATGCAATTTTTAACTGGGTGTTGAAGTAATTTATGGTTTTCCAGTCATTTAATTATATCTTTCTTCTCTTTGTTTATAACCTGGCATAACCTTTCTTTTTTGTCTAACTAATGCAGAACGCTTGTTGACCTTTTTACTGTTTTTCTTAATAGAAAACTCCAATGTAGATGTTTAATATCTTGTTTGGTCCATTTCTGTATTTTTGATGCTCATTTTCAAACCAGAATATAGTATAGTTTTTTGATCTGATATTAAGATCGTTTTCGTTCTCATTACAATACGAGGAAGAAATTCTAATTTTGTCAGATCATGTATTTCCTTCCTGGTTTTTGGATTGTATTTTGGATTGCATGGTAAAGCTTTTTCAATCTACACTATGATCCTACATTGTATTTTGACCGTTGCAAAAGCACATTGATCTAATTTTATGATTCTTTTTTTTGCACATAGTTCATGATTAAGGCTGGTATTTATTTATATTATTTCTTAAGAACTTTGGACCACCTGCTTTTGTATTTTATGCGAGATGGCAAATGTCTTTAATTTTATTCTCCAAGTTTTTTTTTCTGCCGCATATGCCAGTAAATTTTGTAGTGAATTCTTCAATTTAACCTACTTTTGAGCGGGTAGTTGCATGTATATCTCTTAGTAAGTCAGTTGATTTGTTTATCATAGGAATTATTTCATTTCAGCACTATATTTATACCAGCTAGTATATTGGGAGTTTTCCTGTAATATCATTTGAAGGATATTTATTACTAATTTGGTATATTATTGTGTTATTGATCAAGATGAAAAAGGAATTTATTAGAAATCCATGTTCCCTTTCAAGCTTAGTGTCTTTATGTAAAGAAGGCAATTCCTCCAGTAATCACATTAGTATCAAAAGAAGGAAAACATGAAATGCAAAGGGCCTCGTTATCAAATTAGCGAACTTTTGAGAAAACGAGAATGATATTATTACACAAAATAGTTGCTCAATTATATCCAATAAACTGTTCTCACTCATTCTCGCGCATTCATATACTGCTGATAGTACTGACTTAAGAACAAAGCCGAAAAAGATTGAATCTTGCTGGAATTTGATTTTGATTCATTTTGGTTGGAAATTTTGCTACTAATCACTTTTAGGACGCGTGATAATCAGGCTCTGTTCTGTTACTCGTTGATTAAGGAAGGTTTTGATCGGCCAAGTTAAACTGTGTCTCAACTTATTGCAGAGGAAAGTGATGTCTACTTCGTCGAATTAGTGAATGAAATGAACACGGTATGATATTTAGTCAATATCAATATATAGAAATGAATTGGCGGGGCAGTCTGAGCACCATTCTGATTGGTTCAGTTATTTAAACTTTCGTGTTTGTCTTGTACCTGCTGCGAGAAATACTCGTGAAATATTGGTATTGTAAATGCTGAGTGTAAAAGCAGATGAATGGCTTTGGTGACTTTTAAGGATCGAAACGATGACATGCGCAAAGTCAAATTTCAAATATCAATCTAGAGAAATAAGTAATCGCTGCATTGAATGAGAAGTAACTACTTTGTAGTCTCCAAACAGAATTAAATGTTTAAAGCTGGAGATTACTTGAAGGATTATTGCAAATTGAGACTATTGCTAATGCATTTAAAAGTTTGTGATCAAAAGAAGCATTGATTCGATCGATCTTTGGCAGTTTTGCGCATGACATATTACTGCGGAACTTTATAGGAAAAAGGATTGTACAAGCGGATAGTTTTGCCGTTCAAATGTGGGAATGGATAGGTATAAGTAATGAGCGTTATCTAGTCTTAGTGATGTCCCCGATAATCAAAAAAAGCAGAGTGATTCAAAATTTATGAGATCTGGCATGGTTGCACAAGATATTTGTCGCAGTAGTACCGGTATCATCAAGGGATGAAGTTTGATGTGATGAACGATGTTTCATTTTTGGAACTTCCTGTCCACTTCCTATCTCACTTGATTGCTGAGACATTGATGTATGGGTTATCATTCAGGCATGTAATTTTATTTTTTCAAATTCAATTCAACATTTGAAGTTATTTTTATGCTGTCTTGAAATTATAAAGATTAGAGGCCGAAGCATAAGACTAACTTTAAACGATTAGTTTCATTAAATTAAATGATTTCGGCAATCTTTGCAGCTAATTGAAGTCTGTAATAAAATTAAGGCCTTTACCATTCCTAATTTTGTAAATTTTGATTTAAAATTCAACAATTTTGGAGGCATATGCATCTTTAATATTTTAAATATAGAAAGTAGTCTAAACTTCATTTCCTTATTTCTGTAGATATGCTTTGAAATCGAGCATCTAGAGCACTAATTCTGCTTTTTGCTGATACATTTAGTAATGTGAGCACCGACTCTGCTCTTTTTTTGTAATATTAATATTGCACTGTTAACTTAATTTGCATAAAACGTTAGATCATGCGTACATGTTTGATCTTGTAATCTTTTCCTGGTATATTCTGAATTCGTTGGTAGGCGTCATCGGGGATATGGAGTATAGCAGTTTCAGTTTTGTAGCATCTTGAGAGTACTACATTGAGTATGCTTATGTGATATGGACATGGTCGTTTGTCGATTAGTCATTCATAAAAGCTTCTGTCGCTTTGTTGGCACTTTTTGACACTCTCTCTAGGGTCCTCTGATTTTTTCTGTTGATGCTTTTGCGGTGCTGGTGGTGCTACCCATACTTTGGGGGTGATGACAGATTTGGATGGGTTTTTGTTGGTGGGTGAAAAGTGACCTTGTGAAGCAAACAACTCCCTCGAGACATATTGCCTGTTAGCAGTAGTTTGTTTCCACAAATTTTCTCCACCCATTGCTCACAATAGTCATTTTCATTCATCCATCCATCCTTTCACCCCGATGTCCGCAGATCCGTTTCCTTTTTATCTCGGGAAGTGTCGCTCATCCGCGATGACTTTTTTGTCAATCCTTAATTAAGTGATTTGTATAGTTGAAGTGTGATAAAAATTGGTTGGAAATTTTAACATCAGCAGTTTTAACTGATGAAATATTTGCGACTTCTGTTACCTGGCATTTTTTGTTGCCATGATTCTGCGCTTTCTTCGCTTGCGAACTATCATCAAATATGTATGCGTGTTTGTATGTGTTGATTCAGCAGCTTTGCATTGTACCTTCATAAAAATTTTTTTTCGTACTGGAAAAAAGTGTTGCTTGGTTAAATGCATAGGTGTCATCCCGAATCACTGCTCCCATTTGATAGTAAATGGCATGCATACCATCTGAGCCATCTTGTTCATTCTTGAAATGATGTTTCTGTTGCTGCTGTAGGATGTTTTTCATTATTTCAGACGTTTTGCTCATTGCTTTTTCTATTTTTAAGTTAGAAATTGTATCCAACACCATTTGTTTGCATTTGTGTTAATCACTGGTTTAAGCATCATCTCTGTTTCAGTCCCAGAAGAGTCATGAGTTTGATGAAGTCGAAAGGACAATAACTGCTTCATCCGTTTCTTTACAGCTCAGAGTAGCTTCTTTGTTGATCCTTCTCGTCGCAAAATTGCTAGTCAACTTATAAAGTTTCCTCTAATAATTAATTGGTTAAATGGCCAGAAATCTGAACTTTTTTTCAATTACAACAGCAAAGAGCAAGGATTCCATTTTCCTCTTTTTGTATCTTGTCACTTTTTCTTCATCTTTAACAACAACAGAGGATTTCTTTAAAATGTATTTGTGTGAATAACCTGTATTTTCATTATTTTCGCAAGTTAGTTAACACAAAAGTGAGAATGTAAGGAAGCTGCAAAGGATTCGGTAAGACAAGAAATAAAATCAGTGTAGGTTTTTATTAGTATAAAATAATGACCGTTTTATGAGCTGACTACTACAAAGAGGTATATTGGATTCTCGTGTCTACTGGGTGATAGGTCATATATATGACATCTTGTTTCAAAATGGTTGATTGTTTGATTGTACAGCAGTAGTCATTGGCCAAGTCTTTGTTGATGACATAGCAACGCCTCACTCCATTGTTTTTTGAAAAAGGCTTGTAATTGAGGTAGTGCACTCAGTGCATATTACTTGATCTTTTTGGCTTCTGCTTTTGTATTGATTGTTGTGTCTACTTTCCTTGTAAAGCTGGCGGACAATGAAAAGTTCGAATTAGTAAAGTTGGATATCAGTGTCAATGATCTATTATTGTAGTTACAGTTCCTATTTGATGCATATAATAATCCGCTACCGTACCTACCCCGTCTTTACAATTTTTAAGCGTTTATTTGTGTGTGTCACATTTCAGCACATTAGGGTGTCTCTCTGCTCGTCTACTCATTAATGTCGCCTTTTCTATGTAGGGAATACAGGTGGCACCAGTGACCTCCCTTCTGTTGTCGATTCATTCAGCAACTTCCATTTAGGACATATTTCTTGAATACTGTCAACATTGTAACATTTCATCGCTACACAGTATGTTTTCATTAAGGCTTCCTCCCTTCCGTGGCACATTCCTAAAATACTTGACTTCTAAATGGTCACATATTCTGTTATAAATCAGATGGACATTTGGACTAAATAATATATTATTCATGAGTTTTAACGTCGCCAAACTAATCTACGCTAGTCATAAAAAATATGGAGAAAATTGGGAGCTGAGACAATGAATATTTATTATTTGGAATAAATCAATTCCTTGTGGTAAAGGTTGCCAGGAAAATGAAAAATTGTATTCCTGTTTTGCTTTATTATAGAAACGGCGTTTTTCTGAGTGGGAAACTTAGGATTTTATTTATTTAAATTTTTCATTCAGAATATTCGCAGGGAACAAATTGTCAGTTTTGATTTTTTTTTTTTTGGAAGAAAATGAACGCAGAAGCAGAATTGGTAAGATGAATTGAGAATATGATGACATCTGATGAGTATTTGTAATTGTGTTTAAACGAAAAGCTGCATTTTTTTTTTGGTAAGCGAGAAAGCGTTGATAGCCGTTTGGAGCTCGATGTAGTGTTTTTGGAATGATCGGGAATAGGCAAATAAATAAGTAGACAACACACCGAATATCTGTTAACTTAGAATTTCTGATTCTTCATTTTCGCTAAAGCATAGAAGAGGAGCATAATTATGTTCTGGATAAATTACTGCTGAGAAGCAAACGTTTCAGTGTATGCTCCCAAAAAAGATGAGACAAGATTGAAGCATTTTTGGTGGGTTCAGATAAGCCTCCTTCAGGGAAAAGGCATATAATATCCAGGAACTGGTGACATGGGTGATTTATCGGTGCACGCCCTGAAGATGCTATTCTTGAACGGAGGTGACAATATGAACTATGTCTTCGAGATTTTCGTCATTAAGCTCTATACCACTTTCAAAATATTATCTCTATTATTTTCTTCAGGATCTTTTTTCCTCAGAGCTGTTGTAAATTTTAGGTTGAAAATTTGGTTTTAAATTTTTACTGGATGAGTAAATTCGCCTTTCTTTATCACGTTTTTAAAATTGGAATTAGAAAAATGCGTTTAGCCGTTTAGTAAATGATGTAGATATTTCTTACTGGTTGAACTTAAACAATCTTAAAGATTGTAATCTGTTTACCTCTTTTGGTCACTATCTTCCGCTGTCTTAAATTCAAAATATAAAGAGAATGTAGTTTAATAATACCAGGGAAGGAATTTTCCAAAAAAATAAGATGACACCACGGGGAAGACATTCGGTTTTAAATGCAGATTTCAAACAGGATGACGATGTCATTTATTTGAATGTATGGTGTTGACATGAGCTTAACGAAGAGCCAAGGCTGAAATTAGGTGTCAAGATGAATTGATGTCTTCCTGGAACATGGAATAATGTCATCGATTTCAATATAACAACAATAGAAGCGTTGAAATGATCCATGAATTTATACTCTGATATCCGTAAAGCTTATGAGATAGGCCTTTCAGTAATGCAATATTTCGTGTTAAAATATGCTCCGTAACAGTACAAAGTGCTTAAAATTGAAATATTCGATAGTAATAGGAAAATGGGATTAAGTGCAACTGCTGCTTTAAATTTTATAACCGGCATGTCCATCTGTTCAAAATCAACAATAAAGCTTTTAGGTGAGGAATGAAATACTGCTAATTGAAAGAATGGAAAGACTATGCTTCCTCCTTTTTCTTGTTCCTTTTAATTTTCGTTCGTTATTACAAAAATAAAAAGCTGTTTTTGTAAGTGCGGGAATTTTTATTTCAATTATATCCTATAAGACGAAGGAGAGGATTATTTCGGGGTAGTCTTTTTGGAGGGAGAAGTTAGCGTTATTTGCAGCATAATGGGCTGAAATTTCATTGCTGCATTATGTTAAATTGAGGGCTTTTTCGTCTTGTAATATGCATAAATTGATTCGTTTTAGTTTGTACAGCAGAAAAAGGTCATTTTACAGAAGGGAAAAAATAAATTTGCTTCATAGAATTTAGCGTAGCATGTATCATTCATGCATTTCGTTATTTCGAAATCGGTAATGGGGAAAGTAAATTGCTTCCTCTTGGTAGTGATGATGGAGAGACAATCACAGCAATTTCCTAAAGCCATTCGATGTGCTTCAACAAACGAGCATTTGAAAGATGTTATTTTCAACGACAAAATTGCATAGTGACACTATCTGTCCCAAAGAAATATCACGTGGCTACAGCATCCATTTATGAACCTTTCTGAGTATACTCTTATAATCTTCCATCTTCATATATTTAAATATGTACTGCTCTTATTTTTTACATATGACAGACAGCTCATGAGCACGCACTGCAATGTATAACCAGTCAAACACTTTATTTTTTTTTTCATTTAATTTCAAACAAATGCTTTTATCTACACGCTTTTATTAAATTTTGATTTTTAAATAATTATAGGCAAGCGACCATAACTTATGAAGAAAAATATTAAAAATTCACATAAGGTTAAATAAACATTGTGCCTGAATATTTTGCTTGGGTAGAACAAAATAATTTCACATAATTTTGCAGTAGAATTCCTTCCTATTAAGCTATAATCGGTGTTATCTTTTCAGGATCATAGCATAAACTTACTCGAGAAAATTATTAAAAATTCACAATAAGTTAAATTATGCAGGATCTTTAAAAGCGTACTTTTTTTTTTTCTACTTAATATTTTCTATATTTTTTTATTTTTGAAACCGTATATTATTTGCTTAGAAAGTGTTATTACTTGGATACTGTTATTAATTATGCTTAATTAGATTTTTCAACGTGGAAATGTTGGTAGAAAGTGATAAATACCAAATTCTTAGCATAAAGAAATTTAATGGTTATGCAAAATAAGTCATTTTTTGCAAATTTTGACGCTCAGATGCTCACATTTTTTAATGTTCGTAATGTCAATCATCAAATCGTTTTATTTGTATGTTTTCCACAATAGTGTTAAATTTTTGTTTGATCTTAACTGACTAATAGTTGTTAATAACTGATCATTTACTTTAAACTTATTGATAATGATCGCCTTCCAGTTTAGACCATAGTACATTCTTGCAAATCTTGTCGCATTAATATGGCTAATTTGAATTTTGTATGAGTTTTATTAATACGGGCACCTTTACAGGTGTTATATTGATTTGAATTATATATTTCAAATAAATTAACTCCATGTTCGCTATTATTTTGTTCTATTTGTTCGAAATGATTGCAATTTAAAATATTTTTTTAACACGTACACTGAATATTTATAGACGAGAAGCTTAAGTTAGATCGACTTTCATAAATTTGGGATATTTTGCGTCAGAATACTTAATGAATATAAATGAGAAGATACTGTAACCTCCTACTGTAATTAATTTCTCCATCTCTGTCTTTGTTATTGTTGAATTGGACGTTTATATTTTAGGAGCGGTTTTTTGAGTTAGTAACTGATATATTTCGTTGGATTTTCTGCACTTGGAAAGTAGTGCAATGAAAGAAAGGCAAATGTAATTTGGAAGTAGCTTGCAGAATGGAGATGAAAATGAAGCAACACAAATTCTCGGCGATGTATCTGGCGCAATCAGAGAAAAGGCGAAGCGCTTTTAAAGTAAAATAATTGAATGCAATTTTTAAGAAAATGTGTTGTTACTGGTGATTATTTATTCTCGGCTTAGTTGTTCCTGCCTGCAACAACGGTATCATTGCTAAATGTTATCTTCGTGCATTTCGCTAGTACTTATGGTTTTTATAGTAATGTAGATTTGATAGAGACAGAGTTGTCGTTGGATTATCCAGCTTTTGAAATGAAGCTCAAATAAACTACCAAAATGTAAATTTTCGAGAACGGAATAAGATTTTGGTCTAGTATTCTGTGGTATTCATGACAAATTACGAACATTACCTTCAGTCTTTTTTTTTTGTCTCTATCGTCTATTCACTTCCAGTTTGCTTGTTTTTTTCAAATTCAGGAGATCTTTATTCTGAATTATTATGCACAGTAGCTTTTGCAAGTGAATGTTCTTTGTGTTAGTTAATTATCGTTGAGAAGGCTTTGCACTCACTACTCACTCTTGCTATAATTCCTAATTAGTAGTTGAGATTTTGAAAAACATGCTGGTTTGTACTGTGACTAGTACTCCTGACACAGTCAATGAACTATTCTCTGTCAGCACCATTGGTTAGATTATTTGTCTAGTGAGACACATCTATTGTTCCAGGATGTTAAGACGGGTAAACCTCTGAATAATTGGATGTGTGCTAATGTTCAGTGCGAACTGCAACTTATGGATCGTTTCATGGGTATCACTTCGTGTGCCGATCTGGTTGATCCACTTCGCCGATCACTGGTGCCATCCTTTTTGCATACCTGGCCAGCATTTGTAGGATTTCCACCACCAGTATTGAGTGTTTCTCAAGGATCAGTTACCGATATGCTTTTACGACCTTGTTTGCATTTTTATTACTTTTCAAATTCATTTTTTATCATTCTTTCTTTCAGTTTTATAATTTTATAGTAAGGGAGCCATAGTGCAGTCGTTATGCTGTTTACATAATATCTGCAAAAAATCAGCACAATTTTTTTTACATTATAGACAACTCCAGACACAATTTTAAAATGTTATGTTGATGTTCTTTGGAGGTTAAAAATAGCAAACAAATGTAAATTATATAAATTTTGTTTGCTCAAATGCGGAAGCACACTGAACGTCGAAAAAGTTTTAGGATTATAAGACATTTTTAATGAACACCTTCCAAAGTTTCCAAAAAGTAGTTGCTTGTGAAAATCTAAATTGTTTTCATTTATCTTATGGTATTAGGTCTTTATATTATTGTCATCTTGAAATTGAAACATTTTTTTTTAAAAAAAAAAAGTTATTTTTTGCTTAAGCTCTAAATGATCAACATAACATTTTAATGAAGTGGTTACTGATCTGTAGCATTTTAAAAATTTGTATTAGTAACATCTCGATTTTTGTCAGTATTGGTTTAAAGGATGAATTTATTTTGTTTGTTTAAAGGTTCTCGAGTATCGGAATCAACGAGTGGTTGTGAAGCATCTGCAAGTGATGAGCATATTTCATCAGAATTGGTTGCTGATGAAGTCGATGAAATTGTCGGAAAGGAAGTGACACAACAGTTACAGCAACATGATGATACAGCAGTAATTGATGAAGGAATTGTAAAATTTGATTCTGTACCCTTTATCGAAAGTGGTGATTTGAAAACGAAATCAATAACTCAGGTACCAGCATTACTGTTATTTTTCTTTTAAAGCATGGATAATCGTTTATTTTTTGCTTTTCCTTCTCTTTTTATCGCCATTATTCCTACGCAAAAGTGAAATGGCTTTTCTCTCGTGATTTCTCCATCTATGTACGGCACTAATACACCGAATTTTTAAATTTTTAAAAAGTGAAATGAATTCAGTTAGTATAGAAAACTGTAAAAATTTGAAACCTTTTAGACACCGAAAAGTAACGGCAAGAGACGAGTGCAGTGTTTGAAATGTTTTAAAACATTCTGTGATAAAGGGGCACTGAAGATACACAACAGTGCAGTACATTTGAAAGAAATGCATAAATGTACAGTGGAAGGATGTGAAATGATGTTTTCATCAAGACGTAGCAGGTCTGTTGTTTTCACTTGTTTTGTTAAAATACGAAAAATATTTGAATTAGGTTCACATAATATAGATTTTTAATTTTGTTTATAGTTGGGATGGTTCTTAGCACTTTGATGTTATGATTCGGAATCTGAGGTGAATTAAGAGACAGAGTTCCAAGTATATTTAAATTAATAACTGGGATGAATTCAGTTAACGAATGGCATTCAGTAACCTCATATATACGATACCTAAATAATACTTCTGGAGTGTGAACAGTAAATGAACATTCGGTAGTAATAAGTAGCAAACTTCATTGCAACACTGATAATATTTTGAAGATGTTTGCCGAATTTAATGAACTTCATAAGAGTTGGAAGACATCGGACAGTCTTTGTCCCTTAGTACAAATAAAAGGAAAGAAAGGTCAAAAATTATGCATCTAGTAAATATTTTAAATTTTCCTATTATTTAAGTTAGACGGTCATTCTGTGTTGTAGAAATCGACATTCAGCTAATCCTAATCCAAAGCTACACACTTCCGCTACACAACGACAATTCGATTCATTCAGTGGTGATAATTCGCGTGATAGTTCTGTTCCAAAAATGGTTCGTCAATTTATTTAATGTTTCATGACTCCCCATTTTCTGTGTTGGAAATAATTATTTTTACAAAACACCCAGTAAAGTTTGAGGTATATGGAAATGTGATGGAATGCCGATTCTTGAATCAATAAATTTTTCTGTGTGGGAATGAAAAATATGCTGATTAGTAGTAAACATGAAAATTAAAGACAGATTATAATCCATTTATTTTTGACGTAGAATAACTTTAGTTGTTGTAAGACTACAATCATTTGTTTTGCCTGCTAATACTAGAATATTAATAATCAAAATTCAGCTATGTATTAAGAGAAAAAAGAAAAGTTTAGAGGAATTGACCTGAAAAATGTAATGAAATAGAATAATATTTGACAGAAAAAACAGTATGCAAAGCAAGTAATTAAAAGCACTAATTGTCGTGAAATTCCGTTTTTGTTTTCTAATTTTACCCGCACCTGAGTAAAGGTATATATAAGACAAAGAATATAGGTATATAAGAACATAGATCTCGTTGCTGGGGTTTCTCAATGGTTTTTCTTTGAAATTTCGTTTTAACATCAGGGAAGATTAAAGTCTGAGGGTAGTTTTTTTTCTACTTCTGCTGAGTGTCTTAAATATATCTTAATTATTTTGTATTAAATTAAGTTATTCTCTTGATGTCTTTATTCTGGCAGTTTTTTTTTTTTTTTTTTTTTTTTTTTTTTTTTTTTTTTTTTTTTTTTTTTTTTTTTTTTTTGTAGGATAATCTTCTATATTTTGCCGGTTCATCAGAAACAGGCATAAGTGGTCATTCTCCACTTTCGCAAAGCAATAGTGATACTTCCACATCAACACGACTAAAATTAACTCCAGAGAAGAATTCCCATTTTGGGACGCGTAAACGCAAGTGTGATAGGCCGGTTAAGTTAGCTGTTGCTGATGGAATAACTGTAAGTAATTTGGCTTCATTTTCGTGATGTGAATTTTTCAGCGTGATGTTTGTTATAAATCGATCGTAATCTGTTCTCTTGTGAGTTACGTTTACTTCAGCTCCTACGTATTGTTTATACATCTTTTTATCTTTTGATTGTTTATGATTGTTTCGAGTTTTAAGTTTTAATTTTTTTTTTTTTTTATATGAAAAATATATTATTTTGTAGCATACGAAACGAGAACCATGCAATTCTGCTGTAACAGGAGTAGTACCATCAGAATATAGTGAAACATCGTCAACTGCACCACTTGATCTTACGAGTGGAAAAGCAGATCCGAAACAGCTTTCTAATGCTGTTATGGTTGAATCTACCAGGTACTATTTATATGGGTTATGAGAATTAGGAGTTACTACATATTACCAATACATTATTCCTTATTTAGCTTGGAGACAAAAAATATATCTGGACTACTTTTACGCGATAACAAATGCAGTGATCAAAAATTCATCTAACTGAATTGATCATAATTGTCATTATGTGTTAGCGTTGTTTGTTTGCTTGAAATTGCTATGGGAAAAGTCGATCTTTCAGTGTACCTCCAACATTATTTGCACCCGCAGCAGCAGCAGCAGTAGCATCAAATTCAGCCATGTTAACGCCGATTACAGAAATGGTACGAATATTACAACAAGCTCATATGTTCAGTTCACAGCGACATAATAGTAGTGGTATTCAACGTGGCTTTAGCTTGCTGCAGCTCATGCAGGAACAAGCTAATGTTGGAAAATGAAAGTGTCTTAGTAATTCTTGATTTCTTCGTTTTCATCATTTCTTACTTGTACTTTCGAAAGCATGAGTTTTTTAGATGTTTGTAGAGTTAGAGATTTTAAATTATTTTCCAAAGCTGGAAACTTTTTAGGCCAGTTTGAAAGTACTCGGTGATGTGTTATGTCAGACTCGCTTTCATCAGAACAGCTCGTAACTTTTTTTCTTTTTTGAGAATAGGGCAGTTTTATTGAGAGGAAATATTCCGGCGTTTGAAATTATCTAACTTGTTGCGTAAGTTAAAATTCGAGTGCATCTTTTAGTAAATTATGAATAATCTTTATTTGTTTTAAAACGAATACTTGAATACTTTATTCTCCATTGTACTTTATTTCCTCCATATTTTGTTTTTATCTGCCGTTATTCTCAGCTGTTCCATACATGCCTTAGTTGCTATAAATCCGAATTCGATTATCAGCTTTTAAATCCGTTTATTCGTAAGAGTGTTTGAAATTCTTTAAGAAAATGGAACTTAGCAACAGCATGTTAATGTTTAAGTAGCATTCAAATAAAATGTGGTCATTCGCGCTAATGTGTTGCAACATGCTGTTTGCATTTCGATTAAGTAAATTCAAGTGACATTCAAAGATAATTCAAGTAACAAAAATTCAAATAATATTCAAAGAGATAACCGCCTGTGTTAATAACTATGCAACCTTTTTTATAAGCTAATTTTCCTGAGTTAAATGTTATTTGTCTTCTATTTTAATATTTGCATAGTTGTCTTTTCAATATTTCTGAGAGCCCATTTTTGCTGCTATTTCTTATTCATGTTTTAACGACAGATTTGTTTTACTGGCCCTGGTGATGATTGATAATGATGCTTTTGATGTTTATAATTAATACATATATATATGTATGTATGTATGCACGTGTGTACGTTGTGTGTGTGTGTATGTTGTGTGTTTGCCTGTGGTATATCACACGCTTCTGTACAACAAATCTCGCTGCTACGGTGCAATGTTCGTTTGTTCTCTGCTTTTTCCGTAATCATTTTAACAAAACGAATGTAATTATCAACAATGTGACATGAAAATTCAATTTTCCTGTGATTGCAGTTTCGATGGTTTATTTATTTATTTTTTGTTCAGATTAATGCATTTGTTCAAGAATTCTGTACTTGTTGTTTCATGACATGCTTTTTGGTGTAATTTGAAATATTTGCAGCTGTTGGAGAGAGTGTAAGTGCTGTTTATGGATTCAATTTCCAGAAATCTTTTTTGTAGCGCCATAACAGCATTCGAAATAAACTTATTAATAAGTAGTTCTGAGATTTGATTTGCTTAGCGGTAGTGAACAATTCAATAATATAATAGCAATCTAATACTCAGACTTACGCCATCAAGAAAAATTAATTGACAGTTTCTGTTTACGTATAATAATTACATGATATGAGAATATCAGCTATCTCGAAATTGTGTGTCTTACCAGTTTTTGCGTTTGCCAATTTTATTTTTTAATCACCAAGTATTTTTTGTAATGAAATAGCAATCAATAATTCAAATGAGGGAAAAATCGACTTTAATGTCAAATGCCGAGTGTGGAGAGAAGAGATATGAGATGCTATGCTAGTTTAGTTTTTTGCATAATTGGATGCTTCATATTTTCCTCATTAGGAACTAAGTCAAATGTTCAGTTTTTTTAGCATCCTGATTTACTTTAGTATAATATTTAGGTTACTGAAGAAATTCTAGTGCAAGCGAGCTTTCTATAAAAACAGTTCTCCACATTAAGAAGAATCAACCGTGAGCAAGTGCCGCCTTATTGTCCATAGATTGTACTTGTGGTAATGCTCGAATATAACTCCTGCGATCCGTATTTCTTACTTCTTGGATATTTTTGGGATTGTGAAACGTTGCGTCGTTCTCCGATAATTTATTAATAAAATAAATCACCGCAATGAAGTTGTGTTTGATAAGCATGATATGTAGAACTTTGTGACACTATTGCAAAAGTATAGCAAAACGGTGTCATCTGATGAAGAGGAAGAAATGCTAATATTTGGTGTTTAAGTGTACTTCAAAAGTTTTATCTTTCTATTTAATTTTCACAATTCACAACTTGTGAACATGTTAAAACACATGAATATCTTTACATATGATTACTGAATAGCGGCAAACGATTAGAATCTTAAGCTTATCTGTCAATTTTTTTCAAGCTCAAGCTTTCATATATGCTACCTAAGTATTTTAATTTCATCTAAGCATGAATTAACAAAGCTAACAGGCGTTATTTACAATTACGATATGAAATATTCTGAAGACAAATCACAGATAGTCTGGCTATCATGCATCCATCATTCGAGAACAGATGTGCAGCTGTTCTCGAAGAAGCTATTAGAGAAGCTAAATTCTGAAAAAAGCAATAAATAACGGGATAATTATTGAATAAGTTACAAGGAAATTAATGAACCTATTAAAACGATACCTACCGTTCATGTTATGATCGGTTTGATCCAGCGTACTACATTCCTCCGATGAACGGTACTCCTCCTCCTCTTCCTCCTCCTCTGTTTCGCTGCCACTATCTAAGGCGTGGATCGATATACACTGATGCGCTATTGTTTTCAAGAATTTTAACTCCATTTAAATCACAAATGTGTATTGGGTCCTACGATTACTAAATATTCCCGATGTTATTTATTGAACTTATGGTAGAGGAATTATTATCGTGCCGTACGTAACTTATTTATGGATGTTTGAAATACCGTTAGTTTTTACTCCATTTAAATTCTTAACTTTTTCATCAGCATATTCTTATTACCTAAGTGCATCCTATAAGTTTACCTTCAAGATGCACTGTTTCCCACATATACGTAGATTGTTTCCACATTTCCCCACAAATGTCGTATGCAGCTGCAACTCTCAAAGACTGAAAAAAATAAGAAAAAAAACATGTGGAAGGTCAAAAACTAAATGGGTCTATGAGTTGCCTTTCAGTACATGAGATGCTTACAGTGGACATAAATGTATTCGCTTGATGCAAGTTGTAAGTTGTAAGCAATAAGTTTGAGTGTAGAAGACCCCAGCTATCTTCAAAATAGTTATCATCGAGGGTGAAATCGTCCAAACTATCCTCTAAATGCTTGTTAACCACTTCTTCGTGATGAATCACAACGGTTGACCACTGCAAATATGTTCAATAATTGGTTTTAATTGAATATTTATGTTCAGAATTCACTTTGTTTTATTTTGCAATCTTCATAATTTGCATTACCTATGTAACGTATAACTTACTTCCATGACATTACCACTATCAGACAATCTACTGGAAGCCTGAACTTTCGTTTTGATTATTTCACCTGCAGATATTTCATTCTCTATGACAGTGTTGTCTTGGATATTTGCTGTTCCAACTCTTGGATGGTTAAGACTATTATCCTTAATATGTAATTTTATTAGAATGAATTTAAAAAGACTGAAAAAAAATGAACTTTTTCCTTTTCTTGCCCAAAATTTCCTGGTTATCTGGGATTTGAGAGAGAATAATCATAGGAGACATTTGAAAATAATCCCAAAGCAAAACACAATACCTGTGAGTAATATCTTCTAGTGTCAACATTATTCTTCTGGTGTAAGGGTGTTAATGTAAATGTAGATGTGACTATCCTTTTGATTTTTTTTAACAGATTCCCGAAAATGTGGCGCAAATCCACTGAAAATTAGTACGTTAATTCAGAAGCAAAGAAGCAACAGGTAGTTTTTTTTTTTTTTTTTTTAGCAAATTCCATTGCATTTTTATTTAAATTTGATATAACAATTAATCTAAATTCAAATTTGGAAATTTAATTCACAATAACGAAATTTGGAAGCTCTCATGACTGATACAACTGAAAGACTGCGAATTTCTAGATAACAGCAGAGTCTGTGATATAGGAAATGAGAAAGAAATACGAAATGTAGTAGTTCAAGTAAAATTGAATTTTTGAGATGATGAAAGAGGGATAAAACAAAAATGAGCCATTCAAAATGTAATGATTCTAAAATGAAAAGGAAAAGTTATGCTTGACAGCCAATGGAAGCTATTATGGGTTCTATCTTCTCTTGGCCTATCATAAATTTCATTTAGCAAAACCAAATGCTATTTTGAACAATAAATTAGGAAGACTTCATTACGCTCTTCTTTACGAACATTCATAAGACAAGGTATTGAGGAAGTTATAGATACTCCAAATGATTCTGCTGGTATAAATCAAAATTACGGAGAATTAGAGTTATCAGGTGATATGGAAACATGATATGACAAAACAGAAAAGATAAAACGAAAACATAAGTTTTAGCTATTGCTGGTAGAATTCAAAATCGATTATTTTATTGAAATAGTGTTACCGCAAAAGGATGGATCCGTTTTTTTTTCTTGAAAACATCTTGAAGTGCAAAGTGAATTTTGCATGAAATGAGAATTATTTGAGACTGTAGTTATTCACACATATCATAATAATTTACGATTGATGCTTTTATGAAGAGAAATGATGAATTGAATCAGTTTAGTTGCTCAACAACTAGCTGAATGAATACTTGATGGGTTTTTAAACAACATTATTTGCTGCTGAAATGTAGTAAAAGTACGTAATAAAAGTATAGATGATACAGTAGGTGCACAGATTTCGTAATTTTAGTTGTAGAAGAAAGGAGTGATTATTCATTTGGAACAGTTTTGTTTCCTTCAGTACATCTTCACTGGCTAAAAAATACTGATTTATATAAGGTGGCAGATTTAGCATATTTTGATGAGCTATATAAGCCTATGAAATAAATAAGAAACAAGAATGGTTATTATGCAATTGGAGTATGCCATTAATGATGGCTGTTGGATTTTATAACATTAACAATGGCTGTAACGGGAAACATTACTTTTCATATTTAATTATAACTCTGACTGATCAACCGATTAGCATTTGTTTTCTTTTCACTTATTATTGAACTTTTTTATCTTTTTGCTCATACTAAATATTCACAGAATAACGGATAACGGTGTTTTCAGTTTTCAATTTTCTGAGAAAGCTTGAAGCATAATATATTCGAAAGGATAACTGTCAAGACAAAAAAAAAAGCTTAACAACAAAAAGCTACACAAATCGACCTTCATAAAACTGAAAATCCGAGAATGAAGAATACACGAGTATTAATTAGATAGAAATTAGGATTTTCAATGAAATTTCCCAGATCTAAGCTACCTTTATTGATTGTCTAGTTGCACTTTTTTTTTTTTCTTTTTTCAGCAAATTATTATTGCTTGCCGTTAATGGCTTTGATGATCCGATAAATGAAGGCGTTTATTCATTAGTTCAACAAACATGTCATTTCGTTCTTGGAAAATTATCCATCCGAAGAATTTCTTCAAAGCTTTTTTGATTTTGGCTGTCTTAAATATCGCATGTATGAGAAGAAAAAAGATGCTTAGATCGGAACAGATCTCCTAAATTCTGATAAATTAGTGCATAAATTTACAAAGGATATGTACATACAGCAAACTGCTATGACTCTTCCTGACCAATCCCACATTGATCGTTTTTGCCCTTTGTACTCTCCTCGGAATTTTGCTACTTTGATGATAGTTTGGCCATTCATCATAATATCTCTGTAACAGTTCACATATTTATAGATGATCCTAGGCGTTTTAGCTATGTAGGATAGAAGTGATAAAATTTATTGATCTAAACTCTTATTTTTTAATTTCAGTCTAACGTTACACTAATAAACAAATTTCGGAACGCAAAAAAGAGTAAACGCATCTGAGTTTTATTTAGCTAGTTTCCGCCTCGAATTATTTCTCAAACTTTTTGGCTTATACAAAAATGAAAAATATCCAAACTCAGAAAATCAACAAAAACCAACAGTAACAAAACAAGTGAATGTAAAAAAGTAAAAAACCAAACAAAATTGTATTCCACCGAAAACCGACGTATAATCTATTAAAATAACTCTAATCAGAAATCTGCAATGTTTGCTCGTCACCTATCTTCACAGAATTTATACCATACTAAACTTTTTTGGTCCAATTGTGGCTAAAAAGGCGGGAGCCATTCGATCTTCTTTGTAACAATTTTAGCAAAAATTTGACCTTTCGACAGATGTACAGAACATAATATGTGAGATTTTTTATTTCATTTCTTGAATCAACTACATAACCTATTACAATAATGCTAATTATCGAGTCATATCTATAGTCTATCTCAGGATCCGAATTGTTACAATACTCTTTTGTTGAAATAACTTGAAAAAGCGAATTGATAGATATCCGGTTCAATCATCAGAAAAACACTAATCTGATTTAAACTAAATTTCAATTTTTTCAAATCAAACAAGTTGATTAGCTTTAAATTGAAGCTTATGACTGATAGATAACATTATATAATTTATATCTTAACATATATATTCATGCTTCCATTTCTCATTAAGGAATAGAAAACAATGAAGTCAAACCAGTGGATAAGATGGTACTACCATATGACTATAATTTCGATGGGATGGAATTATAATGAGTTATAAAATGGTTATAATGAGCAAGGACATTTCAGAGTAAATTAACTATTTGCTGAAGTAAAGGATTCAACAATTAAATTTCAAAATAAGATTTAACCAAGTGAGTACAATATAGCCAAACTTGTACGAACTGATGCGATAATTGTAGGAACAGGTGAGATGACAGTTAGCTATGTTTAATAATGATAAAAATTGTGAGAGATCAGTATTCTAGTTCAAGAATATGTTATCATATTTGATGTCACAGTAAATAACCATGCTGCAATAGAAATGATTAGGTATGTTGCTGCGAAAAGTTAAGAATAATGCTGAACTGATTGTTGCGAAGGACTTTTCCTGAAATACAATAGTGGACAGTTGAGAAATCAGATAAAGTCAGGTTATTTTATAGGCTAATATATGTGAGGGCACTTTTAATGCTCAATTACAAAACAAAATTTAAAACAAAAGACTCGTTTTTTCTTAGGATAATAAGTTTCATGGAATGGCCGTGTTTAGCGATTTATTCGAAAACAAGATGGCTCTTATCTATTGATATTATTCTATGGAGTGATTTGTTGGGTTTTGCAGATGATTTTAGTACGGAGCATTACATAAATTGGAATTAACTTATTGGGCGCAATTGGTTTTTAGTTCTGTTTGTGATCTTCTAGTTCAGTTTAATTTTTGAAAGTGAGTTTTAGTATGGTAAAATGAAGAGTACTGAGAATGAAGCAGAAGTGGAAACTGTAGCAAAGGACAAACAACCCATTAATGATAAGAAAGAAGAAGTGGGAAGAAATGTGGATGCATTCCAAGGGTGGGTTACCACGGGTTCAGCTTGGTTCCGATCCGCTAAAGAAAAGGTGAGGTATTTTGTTTATTTGATTTCATTCATGCTGTGGTACTTCCTGTCCTGTCGGGAAGAAGGTGAGTAGTACGAGATTCATTGATTATCCTATATTGGTAGATTTTATAAATAATCAGAGAAATTTTTTTTTTTTTTAATGAAATTTTTAATGCTGATTTTGCATTACCGTTGTGCTAAATTAAAGTTTTAATGAATCGACAAGTAAATCACAACTAGTACATTTTTCCCACATCTCCGTTTTTTATTTGACCGAGAAATTACAAGTTAGGCTTTTTATTGTAATCGTGTTCTCGAGCCCTAACATTATATATAGGCACCAGTACTACTGGATATAAGATTAGAGATTACGGAAGAATCTGAGAAAACTACTTTTTTATAAAACACTGATATGATTGGAGGGGGGGAGGACGGGAGGTTATTTTTTGATTAGAGGGTTTAATTTCAGACCTATACAACCTTCGAATTGGTCAAAAAAGACCTGACTGAGTTCAGCGATGTTGTAGCCAGTGAAGCAAGCGCTTTGGCAAATACTACTGTTGAAAGCGTCAAACAGCAAGCGTACAATTTGCAGCAAATTATGAGCTTGGAAGAATATGATAAGCAGCATAAAGAGGAGAGTAAAAGAATGGAAAATAATGCAAATGAAGTGTGTTTTTAGTTGTAGACGAGATCACTGTAAAGTTCAAGATTAAAGTTCGGAAAGTAATTAGGTCTGGTAAAAGAATTCATGACTTTTTTCTGTGTCAATTGAAGTAAGTTTGCTCAATTGAATCATCTTTTTTTTTTTTGTTTATCCGTCTAGTAAATATTTTCTCCGTTGCTACGGTTGCAAATGTTACAAAAAAAAAGAAAAAATTTATAATGCGTATTATTGGAAGGTTGCTCACTAATAGATAATTTTGAAATGAATTCTCAATCTGGTCGTCAGTTTTACTCCATTATGAAATAGTTTTCTTTAGATCAAAAAATCTAGCTCCACATATGCTGGATGGACACCAAGGCTACCTTCAATGCCTACGATAACAGACAATTCGTGGATCAAAGCAATAGTTGATACAATGAGAAATATTGCGCAAGAAAATACGGTTGAGGACGAAGATGAATTCACAGAAAGCATTTATTCACATATAAAACCTATAAGCAGAAGCGATTTGCCTCATGTAATTTTCGAGAACCTTTAACTTTATAAAAATTCGACAGTAATGAAATTTTTATCCAAAATCTTAAGCATCCATTGTTATAAGCAATTTCTCTAGCGTATTTAACACTACTACACGTGCCATGACATTTAGCTTGCCTTTTGGTACCTCGTAAAAGCTAAAACGAAAATAAGTTTCCAATTGAACAGTGATTTATGATTTATAAATTTATAAATACATATCTATAAATTTCAATGCATTTAATACAACTTATTATTTTATCTTTTATCAGGTTACCAATTTGCAGCATGTCCTGTATGAAATTCAAACGAATCCAGATACATACATGAAAATTCCGGAAGGTGATAAGGAATTATTCAAAATGTGGTGCGATGATTTCAAGTTAACTGAATATGACAACGAAATCAATGCTTTGCTTGCTAATTGTCCTCGAGTAAGGGCCTTATACCAAGAAATGGTAATTATCAGAAGATATTTCCTGTTCCTAACAGTTTTGAATAGTTTTGTCATACCCTTGGATTCAAAATGATCCACAACGTGCTCGTCGTAATGAAGTGAAGTAACTGAGAGAACTAATATATATAATTAAGGTACCTGAAGAAATTGAAAATGTGGTTTTTTGGGCGAGGTACTTCTATAGAATTCATCAGATGGAATTACTAATTCGATGTAAAGTGGACGCTGAAAGACGGCTGCTACAAAATGATGAAAATGAAACGCTACAGGAGCAAAAGTCGACAGATTTCGAAACAAGAAATTTGTGTTAGTTTCTTAATTAATAGATTGTTATATTGTTACTAAAATGTATAAAAGTTTTGCAGAGAAGTAATTTTTCAATATACACTGAAGCAACTTTTTTCAGGTGAAGTAATATAAGTAAAATCAAAGGTGTTAGTAAAGTCTTATTTTTTTGCTTAACTTGTTTATTGTTTTGGTAAAACTATTCTCGAATAGTGCTTATTCTTTTGATATGAGATTAGGCTCGGTTTCAACGTATCTGAATAAAAAAGTAGTAGATTAGTTAGGTTTCCTCACTTGCTTTTTATTTTAAATCTTGTAGGTTCTGATAGTGTCGAGAGTTGTCTTGATGTAAATGCAGATCGGACACAAAATCAGAACAGCCCAGATAGACGATCAGCAATGGACGAAAGTTGGAGCCTGTGTTCCAGTACAAATGTTGATATACAGGCATATCACAACCATTCCATTTATTAATATATGTATAATGAAGCGACGTCATATCGGTACTTATATCACTCAGCAAACTTTTTTTCTTTTCAATCTTAACTTTACACCTGCTGCTTTAAGGAATTGCATGATGAAGACGACCCGCGGACGCCGAAAGCTGGTTCAAATAACTCATCTAGCAAAAGTGATGGATGGATTAACTGGGATGAATAGAAGTTTTTGTTAATGACTTTCTTAAACGTACTAATGTTAATGGCTTTTTTCATTCTTCATGTATATATTTCTGCTCAGCTCATTATCGCTTGCATAATTTATATTTCCCTTTCTTCCAGTCATATTCTATTATGTGGGAAGTGATGTTTCGTTATATCATGTTTAAGCACTTCAGGCTCGAAGCTTCTGCAGTTTGAATTATTAAAATATATTGCTAGGGTAACTTCCAATCTGATGGCCCTTAATGGCTTTCGTTGAAATCCTTTTTCGCGTATGAATTCTTTATTCTTCTTTGTGCTTTCCTATATTTGTTAAAAAAAGTTTTTGTGAAAAAAACTTCCCTCTTTCTGTTTTGCTTCTGTGAGTAGCTTCGGAGTATGCTTCCTTTGTCATCAAAATATTTAACTGTTTTTGTTATCTCACCAAGTAGTTTATAATCATGATTTTATAAACTTCGTGATTGCACATTTCGGATGCTTCCCAAACTTATCACCAGAAGTTCACTGAATTAGATTTCTTTATACTTCTGATATATTTTTGAAAAGGCTGTTTAGAATTATAAACATGTTTCAGCAGGATGTAAAAATATCTTTTGATTTAATAAACCCAAATTTTTCGAAGCTTTCTTTTGTCACATCTTTTGGAGAATGGCGAGATCTCTACAGCATTAGGACTATAACAGTACTAGAGACCTTTGTATTTTTAATACTGATAAGAGTCAAGTGTAATTCTGGTGAGTGATAAAGTGTCATCATAAAATACTTAGCTATCACATTGGGAGTGTGTATTGGACTTCTTGGAGGCTCAGATATTCTCAAGTATTTGTTTCGAGTTAGCTAATGGTCAGGAAAATTTGTGACTTTATATAAGCAACAAAGTTGCGTTTTTCTATTCAAGGCGACTATTTTCTTCCGGAGTAGTTTTCACATTTAGAATGAACGATTGAGTGCCACTACTAGACAGTTACTGCAAAATTCATAGCCAAAAAAAAAAAATCTCCCTTATTTTACCAGCTTAAAATTCCGAAACGTATACATTCAAAGAATCTGAAGTCAAAAACTACGAAATTATGTTCTCTATCGATCGAAAAAGATGCAAGAGAATACTTCGGTGCTTTAATGAATGGTAGGTTGTATTAAATGCGTTTGTAACTAGTAAGGGATATAATCAATACTTCAAAATATATATTTCAAGACCAAACATAACAGTAAATAAAAAAATGATGTGGAAAAAGCTCAAAAAGGGAAGTTGCACTTTTCCGATTCTTCACAAAACATACAGATTTTGTTATCTCATTAAGTAGATTCTGAAACTGCAACTGCTGGATTTTTCAGTATAATGATAACGGAATCACCGCGCAGGAACATTTTCGTAATAAAGCGATCCTTTGCAACAGGTTTTGCTTTCTTCTTTCCTTTTCCCGTCTTTGGCAATTCTGTCCACATTTCTTTAACATTTTCCAGAACCATATTACAATGCCTGGAAAGAAAATCATTACTTTGTATTCCGCATAAGTAAAACAATATACTGTATTTTACATATTTCAGTCGAAAACGACCATCTTCATGAAAAATAATTAGAGTATACACATGATAACAACGTAAACTACGATACTGTTAGCATATATAATATAATTGGATCACAACAAATAATAATAAATGACAGACCTGTCGAATGCTTTAACACGACCAAGCAATTTCTTGTTGTTTCTACAGTTAATCAGGACTTGTGCGTTATTTTTTACTGACTGCGTAAGCACAGAAAGTGGACCAACGTTGAATTCCTCCTGTTCTTTAGCTGCTAACTCTTCTTGGGTCATTTCGGATCGAGGTTTTGCTAACCTAAAATATCTATGCTTAACTATACTGCCCCTGTAGATGACTAAAAACTAAAATTAATCGTAGACGAATAAAAAGTAAAACTAATCAAAGTTAAAACTTACGTAGCCATTACCCTGAATAAAACGCAGTACAGTTACAAAAAAAATTCACCACAAATAAACCTGAAAAATAGACGATCATTAGTGAAGTGGTCAAAGACAAAATGTTGGACCATTATTTCACTGCTATGCCAGCTGATGCTACTAATGTTAAGTTTTCTTTCTAGCATTTATAAAGAGATTTAGAACACTCATAACTTCCACCAGTTTTGTAGACACAAAATTATAAAGGGAGATCGGAAGTTTTTACAACCGTATTTCTTTTCTCTTATTTTTTTTTAGTTTTTTCAAGACTAAGAGCTATGGTTACATGGAGAATTAAATATAAAGTAAGAAACAGTTATTGCCTTCCTCACAAAGAGTACGTAAGGTTTCTGATCTGTGTTGTGAGACTTTTTACATATCCGTTATCTAGATGAATTATCATAAATTACATAAGTTTTTACAGCTTACGAAAGTGACAGTTACATTAAATAGAAATGATAGGATTAGTGGAAGTAAGCAACCTGAAAGAGCTTCACAGGAAATTACTCTTAATGAATTCCAAAATAAACGATAATTTTACAAAAGCTGCAACACAGACTTCTCTCGGTTATTGTGGCAACATTCGAATTGCTACCTCTCACACTATTACATCAAATGAAAACCATTTCAGAAAGAATGCTGTGTCAAAAGTCAAGCCGAGAAAACTTGCAAAACTCAAGGGCATAGATCTAGTCGTCACGATGCGATTGCAAGCCAACTCCCACCCCCGAAACCGCTGAAAGACAAAACAGTTTGAAGCACTCCACACCAGAATTTACCGAACTGCTAAGGGACCGTAATTATTAAACACTGGCCGTGTGTGAAAAGTATGTCCCACTTGAGTGTTTTAGGTTTCAGTTGGGTAAAGGTGGGGTTCTTAACGTTCTTGATCTAATTCTTCTTGCAATGAGAGAGGAGAAGAGAAATACGGGATTGGAACAGAATTGAGTTTGCAGAATAACTATTATCAATATAATTATTAGCAGCAATGTTAACAGTAGTAGTAGTGGAGATTATCAGAGATGTCGGTTTGTTATTTTTGTTCTTCAGATTAACTTGTCATGAATGATATTGTTTGAGTTGGACACTACTCTTTCTAAAATTCTCTGTTATGTCACAAAAATATTTCAGATTTAAATGGTGGCTACTGAACATCAGAAAGATGTTATATTAACGTCTTTTTCAACTCTGTCTAATATTTCAGATTTAAATGGTGCCTACTGAACATCAGAAAGATGTTATATTAACGTCTTTTTCAACTCTATCTATTCTGCAGTTAATTAAGGATGCACAGCAGAAGCATGGATTACGTCATGGAGATTATCAGAGATATCGGTTTGTTATTTTTGTTCAAATTAACTTGTCATTTAAGTGTGACCTTATACCGCTAATTCTTATTGGCAAGGACTTAAAGTTAAAACCTTTCTAGATAGAAATCAATTCCTGTCAATCTTCATTATCTCAAATTAAAAGCATCTCTTATGTATGTTTAATAAATTCGTAAAACTGTGGGAAAACTCCATTTCTCAAAATGATATATTTACAGTAGCGTCTAACACTATGCTGCTAAAGGCAATAGGAGAAATATTTGTCAAATTAACTTTTTCATTGTTTCAGAGGTTACTGTGCGCGTCGTGTTCGGAGGATTCGAAAATCACTTGGGTTCACCCATGTACATAAAGGCGTTCCGAAGCACGCTGCAAAATTCATTCCAAGAAAGCTGACATTTAATGTTATCACTGAAGAAAAGTATAGCAATGTTTTTGCATATTTCATATAAGTATTTATTATAATGATGAAAACACATTTTTGTGATTAATAATAAAATCAAAGTTAGGTTTCTCCAAGTAGCAGTTTTTGATGCTGAAAGAAATTGGTCGTATGCAATTCAACTAAAACAAGAAGCTGGTGAAGACGCACATTCAAGAAAACGTTTTCATATGATTGGAAAACTACGAAGAGCGGTAAAGCATGCATCGAATCTCGAAAATATCATCAAAAGTTGTGAAAATGTTCGTTTTTTATATTTCGAAATGTTTTGTGGCTTTTTTGCGATAAGCTGGCGCAGGATACGTTAGTATAAAATGGTACGACTTGTCTAGAATGATTGTAAGAGATGATAAGAAATAACAATATTTAAGGTAGACGCAGTGACAAGACTAGAATCGCAGGCATATAATTCATGGATGCATGGTTGTCTTCGTTTTGAATTGAAGGAGTGGAAAGGAGCTTTGGAATGTTTCAGAACAGCTAAGTAATCTTTTCGTAATAAATATTGGAAAATTTTCTCAATTTTATAATTATTTTCCATCTAATTAGCAGGTTTTATCCTTTATTAACTGAACTCTTGCAGTTGATTATTAATGTTGGATTGGTTTTCAAGATTAATTTCGGCTTGATGTGGTTGTTGAACTATCAATTATTTCAGAAAAATATATGAAAAACTTGCTACAGTTGTGAAGCTACCTAATTTAGTGGAACTCTACAAAGTAAGGTGAGCTTTTTTGGATGTGTGTCAGAATTAATCTGTTATAAGTTCATTATAATTATTTTCATTTTTCTCGTAACTGTTTTTTAGGTGTCGAGAAATACAGCCGCAAATGCGCTATTGTGAGTTCAATTGTGGTGACGATGCTAGTTGTGATGCTGCAATGTCTGAGATGATCAATATGAGACTACAACTGAGTGAGGAGGAAGGTGTTTTACAAGAAGACTTTGATGTTAGTTAAAATTTACTAGAATTCTTCCGTATTCAAGAGCAACAAAATTGATTCTTTGTTGAATAACTAAACATTTCATAATCTAATTTTTATTGTTTTTGCCTGTTCATTTAGTTACACATTTTCAGAAACTAATAGCGGAGTTACGTACAAAAGCCGTCGTGCATTGTATAAAGGATATTGAGTGGGGTAATGAAAAAGTTCCTGTAACGAATGATAATGTCAGAAACCTTTTACAAGCTCTTGAGCAGTTTGACCACGAGCTTGTACAAACAACAATTCATGAAGATAAGGTTATTTTTTGTTCCACAGTTTAATATTACTAATATTACTAGTTATTCACTCCATATATATAGTTTGAAAAAGATTTTTGAAAAAAGAAAAAAACTAGTTTGTGGTGTCTTTTTTTTTCTCATTGAGGGTATTAGAGTTACGTCTCGTAAGTGTTAATAGTTTCAGCAACAATATGAAATTAGCTGTATTATGCATCTAATTCCACTTGTGGGGAATCATCTAATTCCACTTGTGGGGAATCATTAAATAGATTTTGGTGTTGTGGGAGTCCAACCCATGATACCAGTGATGATCAAATTCTTTATAAATAACTATTAAAACCTATAAGACTTTTTTAATTGATACTGTCACCAAACGTAGTAAATTTGTCGATAAAATTGAAATCAAAGTGATCCAGTAATTTTAACTGATTTAAAGTCACTGAGTCACATTCCTTATCAATCAAAGATTTGTTTTGTAGTTTGATGTGTTTTCTTGCTTATTCACTATATGCTTTTATAATTAATGTATTTTTAAAATGAATTATTTTCGGAAAATATACATTCATAAATATTAAGCTGTATACATGAAATGACTTTTTAGATGACTCTTTATGATCAGTTGTTAAGCAATATCCGCGATGTAATACAAGTATTGAATGAGGAACAGAAGAAATTAGTTGATAATGAAACTCACATTGGTGACGAACAGTTTCCGAATCGGCTAACTATTATTTATCTGGAATTTATGCGTCTCAAAAGAACTATTGAACGTTACGTCATGATCATTACACATACAAAGTAAACTGTTTGAAATCTAATAATCTTACTAAGATCTTTTGACTAAATGAAAGAGTATTTCATTCATCTTCCATATTGTAAAGTCATGCTTTAAAGATGTCTGAATAACATCAGATTTTGCAGTGCATTTTTACAAATGTTTACTTGTAATATGTTATTATCGGTTCTTCTTTTTAGGACACAGACCGAAAAGAAAATCAAACCACAGGATCTGATTCGTTTATGCGATACAGTGATTGAAAACAGTTGTTTAATTTTGCAACTGCCAGGTGTTGCAAAAAATAAAGATTTGGAACTAGCATACAAAGCGAAAGCAGAATATTATCGAGCACTCAGGTTTTTTGTTTCCATAGTTGAATTCATTTTTTTTTTATAAATTTTCAGGATGTCTAGCTTCATTTGTTTGATCCTGATCATCATGTCAGTGTTCATATCACTTTATTCTTCACCCACTGATTTATTACTTTTACATTGTATTCTCTAAACTTTCACTCTCGAGATGTCTTCATGTTACTGAAACTTATATAGCTTTATTCATTTCTTAACTTTATTCAGGGTGGTGGTAGTTTTGTGTTCCTTTCAACGTACTCGTTTCCAGATAAAACATGTATTATTCGTTTTCTCTTAAAACGAGGTACTTTTGCGAATATAAGAGTTTTTTATAATATGAATGGCTTGTGTTGGTCATTTCCGTGCAATATTAGCATTTTTTTTTTTTTTTTTCGTTTAGATGCTTCTGTTTGGCTGAGGCACATGCAGCTTTAGCAAAGTGGAATGAAGCTAATGTTTTATACGATCGGGCTGTAGATCGAGCTTCGAACACTTCACTGTTGCTAAAAAACGCGGAAGGAAATCCTTTCATCGTAGAAAAAGAAGTCATTATTATCTTGCTCTAAAGCTTAGTTCAGTAACTTTTATTGAAAACAGTTCATTCTAATTCCTATGGATACTTTTAATTATAATTGATCAATTTAAGATTGATGTGAAGAATTTGCATGAACAAATAACAGCATCAAAATTTTCTACTCAAGCAAATCGTCTTGCTGAAGCTGCAGGTGGCAATAAATGGGATGAAAAACAAGAAAATTCCGATAATAAAGTGAGTTTTTTGTTGAATTTAAAACTGATACTTCCGATTTTGACTTCATTTTTGTTGCTATTCTTTAGGCTTTCTCTTAAATGGTTCTTTTAATATTGAAGTACGATCTATGTGGTTTTATTCATAACTTTTGGTGAGCTTTCCTATACTTCGTACATCGGCGAGTGTTTTTAGGAATAAAAGATTTTTAAATAATTTTCATTACGTATTTTAGCCTATCATTGATACTTTGGACGAATTTCGTAAAATCACACTCAAAGACTTGCATAAAACAGAGCAAAATATTCGCATAATATCAGTGCCTCCTTCATTCATTCCAATGCCGAACAAACCCATGTTCTTTGACTTAGCCCTGAATCATATAAAGGTTAGTGTTTCGTTGTTATTTGTACCATTTTTAGTGATATTAAAAAATGACTGATCTTGAATTTCCCCAATTTTTGTTAAACTTGATAATTGTTCATGGTCTTCACTGTCTTCCAAGAAAAACATATTTTTCCAGATGCCGGATTTAGAATTGAAGATCGCGTCTTATGGATTCGAGAAGAAGGGCACATCGCAAAGCAATGAAAAGATAAAAAAAGGAGCCAAATCAAAGCAGGATAAACAGGATGCGAGTCAACAAGGGATTGGGGGTTTGGTAAAGGGATGGTTTTGGCGGCAATAAATAATCTTACTGATATTAAATTAAGATTTTATTAAACTCCTAAGTGTGAAATGATAATACATTTATGCCTATATTAATTAAAGCAAATAACTACTAATGCATCATTGTGTAGATTGGTTAATACAAGCTCGTTTTCAGTAGTTGTGCGGATAAGATGAGATCATTGAAGCTTTAACTTAGCTCTTTGAAACATTAGCTGGCTTTGGATGATATTGTTATCTCTTTTTTCTTACACTTTTCATTAGTCGAAGAATTATATATATATATATATATATATAAGCATCACCGACTAATTTGTGTGTAAATCTGGACTGATTAGAAAGAAACTCTGATCTGAGTTTTACATCAAACTAGAAAACTGTTTAGGGTTGCAACTTCTCAGTGGTTATTTTATTGTTAGCTGTCTTTCATCTCATATTAAACTATTGAGAACTTTTGTTTTTCCATTTTTTGTCAGTAAGGATATATGATATTTCGATTTTATTTGGTGTCAAGAATTTTATTTTTTCATACCGCTTCATTAGTTTTTTAAGTTTTATAGCTATGTTTAAAATTTCTGCTTTATGGAGAATAATTCTTTTAGGCACTAACCACCATTTATTAAAATGTTCCGCATTGCTGACTTCTTTTTTAAAGGTTACTACAGTTTGAAGGGTTCAATTGATGGTACCGTACTGTTTTATTTTACTGTTTGTATTTCTTTGATATTCTTCCGGCGATGTGTTTCCTCTACACTGAAATTTATAACTGTTTCTGTGATACCATGCTATGTCATGGATTGCAAAGATGAATGTTTTTTTGATATACTTTTGAGTTTCTTCCCTAAAAATTAAGTTCCTTTCCTCATTTTTAATTTTTTTCAGATATTGGGACTAATTGCTTCCTTCACTAATTTATTTACTGTTTTTGTCTAAGAAGTATTTTTGTGTGTTTTTGGTAATTGTATTGTTATGTTTTTTGAGCAATTCTCTGCCATTGTGTATTTAAAAATTGTTTCTTTGAATTTCACTGACATAAATGGTTGGAAAGAGTAGCAACATTGAATTCTTTTTAAAGTCGCTAATCTTATTTATACATTAATAATTTTTCTTCATTTTTATATGCTAGAAATTTTAAGGTTGGTATTTTTGATTGAGTTGTAAATGGTTTCCACTTGTGTAGGGCGTATTGAATGCAACTAATACAGTATGAAGTTCTTATTAATTTAATGCTTACCTAAAAAAGCAATACACTGGTTGAATGAAATGTCTTTCAGTTATGGCAAAAACTGTTGGCGAAGCTAGGCAGCATGGTCCAAATCCCGCTGGTCGTCTTTATGTTAAAGCTGTATTCGCAGGTTACAAACGTTCACAGCGAAATCAGCACGAGCATACAGCCCTGCTAAAGTTGGATGGTGTCTATAACAAGAATGATGCCCAGTGGTATGTTGGTAAACGTGCACTATACGTTTACAAGGCGCGTAACAAGATCAGGGTAAGTGTATTCATTGCATTTGTCGATTAGATCTGCATATCTCGATATCAGTAGTACGCCAGTTCTATGCACTTGTTTATTACTTTTTCCTCATAAAAGGGAAGGGAAGGAAGATATTTTTTACAGACGGTCATCTATGTCACGCATTTTTAGTGTCATTTTCTTACCACTTGTTCTTTCCCTTTTTTCCATAATGTTTTTTTTATTTTTCATTTTTTATTATATAATGATCCATCCTTTCTGTTTGTGATGGTTATACATCTTTATCTGTTTGTCTTATAGTTCTGTTTTGCCATATTTGCATCAATGATACAAGCCCAACTAGTAAATTTTGTGTTTCAGTCGGCGAATAAAGAACCGAGCCGAGTCCGTGCTATATGGGGAAAATTGATACGCGTGCATGGTAATGGCGGCACACTGCGAGCTAAGTTTCATCGTAATCTCCCACCACAAGCGATGGGAAAACGTATCAGAATAATGCTTTATCCTTCGAACATATGAAATGTGGTTTTTTGTTGCAATTGGCATTAATTTTGTGAGCGCATGTTGATATAAATGTCTTTACCTTCTTTCAACCACATGAGGCAGCAAATGATTTGGATTGATTTAGTTACAAATGATATTAGTAGGATTGCAACCCAGAAGTTATGGTCGATACTGGCTGAAGGATTATAATGGACATATGGAATATCTAGTCATATAAGCGCACTAGACAATTGTTCTAGTAGATATACTGTTCTATGTCAGGTCATAAGCCATTTGCTGTTGATATTGAGAAGTGCGTATCTTTAAATCGAGTGGGTTCTCTAGTCAAACGACTACACTATGCATATCGTATATGAAAACCTAAGTAATTAAGCATGGCTCATTACCTGTACTGTTGCTTCCACTCCATCGTCTTATTGCGTCGCGGTCTACCATGGGCCGTATTTTACTCTGGCGCTTTAAGGTATGCGAGCGGTTTGGCACGTGGGAGCGAGAGATGAGGGCTATAGCTCTCGCCCGTTAGCTTATGGTACCAGATGGGGATTTGAAGTAGGTGGCAGAGTTGGCTAAGGTTGTGGTGGTATAGTGGGATTAGTGGGATTCTTGAGTCTTCGTACAAACTGAGTCTCGTGAAAGGAGAGTGAGAGGCGCAATCAGAGTTCGTTCATCGATGAATTTAGAGATAACTTAATCGTTGATTGGACAGCGGCGGTAGCATTCTTCGGAAAGTCGATAGCCGTCAATCAAAGAAAGTACCAATTGTATTTTGGTCTACTGCTATCACTCCTTCTGTGCATTAGAATGCTTGAGATTTCGTCATTCTACGGCTATGTTAATGACATGTTGAGGATCCTATAGCTGTTATAGATCTCCCCGTCTGCGCATTTGTAGCCAGTTCATTTCATTTCAGGCTTTTGTTTTTGCATAGTTTAATATAAAGTAATAAACTAAAATCTAAAGATGGCAATGTTTGGCATGGATAACGAAAAGAAAACATTGCTTGTTCAGGAAGTATATAGAAGACCGCTTATCTGGAAAGTAAGTTTAAACAAAAAAGTTATATCATTTGCTAATAACTTTGGAAATTCATGATGTTTTCGTTTTCAATATCTTGATAGCTTCAAAGAATATAGACTGTAACTGCATCTTTTTTCCAGGTCACTGACCCTCGATATAACGATATTCCTGCTCGTTGGCTTGCTTTTGAAGAAATAGCCCATGAACTGAGTGATGATGATTTAGTTTTTACCAGTTAGTTGCATAAATTGTTTTAAATATTGCATTTTTGTGCAGTGCCTTTTATGCATTTTCCACTCATACTACAAGAAAATTATAATTGCAAGTAAATTTATCTCTGAGTCAGTAGTAATATAAAATTGCGGTGTTACGGTGAACTAATATTATATGACATGACGTGCCACCCGCGTTTTGGGCTCTTCTTACACATGCAGGGACAGAGTCGTATGAAATTGGTTGGGGAAAGGCTCTGAGTAATATGGCCACTTCCAACGAATTCTTCAAAATTAAGCCGTTTTTCAAGGACATTTGGGATCTTGATAACTAGACGCTCAAGATGTGACTGGAAACGTGCTTATGAATAAGAATCTCAATCTTTAAAATGGAACTGTAGTTCTTGCAACAAATCTTACTGAAAGGAAACAGCGGCAAAATGAAATATTAGAAGTAATCATTTCCAAATTAAATCAGCGATCTCTGACTCATGTAGTACTCTTTTTCGCACTCTATTGCTAATGTCCTTTGTAGGTGATATGATCAAGGTAGCATGGAAGAACATGATGGATTACTATAACCAGATACGCCGTAGACATGACAGAGCAATTGCTGCTGGTTTCGATCCACCGGATTCAAAGTGGCAATTCTTTAACTTGATGCATTTCACAAGGCAGGATAAACCACCTGTGAAGAGGAGATATAATTGGATGCAGCCATCAAAAGTTTCTTTCATTGATAATAAATACTTTAGGTGATGGTAATTGCGAGTTATAGCCAATACTTCTGAAAGTAATTCTAACGGATAACATGAAGGGACTAGGAATCCCAGGCTTTAATATGCAAGATTGATTGTGATCTTATTGTTTACATATGTTGCATGAATAATGGGTTTTGTTATAATTAATGGAAAATTGAATTTTTAGATTCCACGTACTGGTGAGTCTCTTGTTGCTCAGGATGATGAAGTTTTGGTTAGTATTCATTATTCTTGTATTATTTTTTTTTTTAAAGTATATCTTAATTGTATTATTTTTCATTATAATCTCTTAGATTCAAATGCGTAACAATTATGAAGCAGCCTTTGTCAATAATACCACGATTACGAAACAAGAAGCTCAGCGTGTGATTTGTATTACACCAAGAACAAAAGAATCTGAGAAGTTTGTTTTTTCAGAAAAACATGTCTTCATCAATTTTTTTTTTTTTGATAGACGCCACGGAAACTATCTGTTATAACGAAATATGGTTAAGATACACGTAGAATTCTTATCTTTCATGACTTGCGAGAAATATTTTAGAGCACGTTTGAAAGCAAAACGTGAAGCTTTGAGGGATGCAAATGTGGTGCAACTAACAGCATCACCTGTGGCTAATGGTACTTTTGTTGGAACTCGTAATGGGAATAAAATTTCGTATAATCGTACAAGAGCTGCTGCTCGTGCAAAACTTGAAGCCACCCTAAGGGAAACAGTTGAAAGTGATTCGGAGTATACGGAACCTAATGAATCTGCGGAGATAAAAGAACATATGTTGCCGACTCGTCGCCGTGGAAGACATCGAAGAGATATCTATTCCCCCGAACCAAGTGGTGTCGTACTACCGTCTAAATACCGCTGTGGAATTCCTGCAACAAGATCTGCGAATACCTCGTTCAGGAAAATGAATGGAGTACAAAAACCGCAAGCTGTCGAACATTTGTCAACGAAACAAGCAATGGTTGATTCTGACTCGTCGCTTACTTTTGGTAACTGCCATCTTATATTTCGTGCTTTCGTTTCACTTTCAGCCAAACTTTGCAATAAATGTTTCTTGCTTAATTATGTAAGTTGGTAGTTTTACTTTAAATATCAGAATTTTTTTTTTTTTTTCTGAAAGGTATATCTGCTGTATGAAATTTCGTGAAATTTATAGATTCAGGCATATTTTTATGAACTCAGTGTTTAAGTCATTTTATAAGAAATGGCAGTGTGGTTTAACACAGCCTTAATTTGTTCTGTTGTCCTTACAGTTTTAGGAACCTATAGCACTTGTTAAGTATATTGTATCTTAGAAACCTTTCAGCCGAACATGTTGCGACAAGATTGTTCAAAATTAAGGAGAAATCTTTAGCTGATTATTATCGCATTTGTGATACGGTAGAAAAGTTATTGGATGATGCGGAAACAGCGCTGGATATTGTGGATACTGATATTATACTTAATGATTAATTTTTCTTTGGTCAAATATCACAATGTTCTCGTCACAGTTCGATGTTTTGTGATTCCTTTTTTTTTTTGTTTTTGATAACGGAGAAATTCTTGATTTGTGACTACCACCGAGAGAATTAAATTTAAAAGTCACTGCCTCTTCATATTTTATTTTGATTCTTAAATCAAATGCAGGAATTCAGATTTTTTCCAGAGCTTTTGCTCTAATGTCATTTTTGTGCAGTGTGGTAAATTTTCAAATCATCTATGATTTCACTTCTTTTTCCAGTGCTCGAAAACCTTCATTTAACAATTTTTGTTGAAAGTGTGAATACCCTTACATTTTCTTCGCAATCTATTAGGTTCGATTAGTGCTTCTCCATTTGTAAACAATTTGCGTTTTCATCTTGGTTTCAGAATTGTTTGTTTTTTGTTCATTTTATCATATTCTTTATTGTCTGTCACTCGTTATTGTTTATTATTTTGCAATATCTTATAAATAAAATAGTTTCAGGTGTTTGTATTTTCTTTTCTGTCTCAATGTAGCATTATTAGCATGAGGGTTCTTTGCTAATTTAATTGTTTCATTTGTTGTGATTTGCATAAATTGTTCTACAGAAGGAATGAGTTGTTTATCGTTTTAAACACTCACAATTTATAATCTTTGAACAAATTTATTGTAGATTTGTGCATATAGCTAAATGGATTCTAAATTTTCCATCAAACAACCTGACCAGACGATTTTATAGAATATGTGCAAACTTGATTTTTTCGTTACTTTGAAGAAGAAAAACTAAATTTACAAATTGGATAGTCTTATTTGCTCTGGTTTTATATTATATATTATATCGAAGTTTTAGAGTTGTTACGTCTTCAAATTTGACAAATTTCATTTCGTGGCGCTATCTGGGTGAAGTAGCAGGGGAAAAAATTAGTCTTGCGATTTATTCAATGCTATATGCCGTTTTTGGAGATAAGTAGCCTAAACATTGTGATGTATATTTGTGGTTATTTTAATTCATAGACTGCTCTAAGCGTTCATTTGCAATTTTCACTTAGTTCATCTGTGTTCAGATGTTTCTCTTTGATGAAGTTTTCATTAACAATGTCGATTTAAGAATTTTTCAAAAAAAAAAAAAAAAAAAAAAGGATTCACAGAAATATTGATATGAGATACAACTATTAACAACATTTACATGCATAAAACGTTTAATAGCTACGAGAAAACAAGATAAGAGATAAGAAGAAATACTTACAAAAATTTGCATATTATTTTCTGTGTGTTAAGCATATTAACTTGACCAATTTGATATGTTTTGCAGTACTTGACTAGAAATTTTTGATTACTATGTTTGTACTTTATAGAGTGGCTCTTTGGCTGAGACTCTCTTATGCAGAAACAATTTTTTTATATCGATTTTAACTGTTGACTTTAATTGTAGTTGGTGTTCAAAATTAGATAATCAAATTAAGTCCTCATAAAATTCAAATGCAAAAAATATTAAAATGGATGCGTACAAGCGAAGTTAAGTAATTCTCCTCTATATCATTACTATTACTACTATTTTTATCGTAATTAAAATGGAATACGACTTCAATCTCATAAAATCTTTAAAAAAGTTCCATTTTTTAAAAAATTTACTTTTTCCGTTTTTTTTAATATGAATATTATTAAATTGAGCAAACAGTCCATTTAAAATTTTTTGAATTCGAATAAATGATTCATTTTAAATTATCGGATGAAAGTTAGCAGTTTGCTAATAACAAAGGTGAGGAAGAAAATGTCAGAATCCATTCATGATAAAAGGAAAAACTTTCACTGGTGTGACTTTTGTTGGCCGATACCGTTTGTTTTCTCAAAAAATTCCAATGATTTTTCTTCAACATGACTAGAAAGCTCTATTTCAAGCTTCGTCTGTTAATGATTCCTCCCGCCCACAAAAAATTTTGATTCCAAAAATTTTGCGTGCTCCTTTCTTAATAAAATTCAACTGATTGAGCAATGCAAGATAAATCTATTTATTAAAATGTATTTATAAACTTCACATTTATATAATTTAGAAAAGATTTTCCGAATTGATATTTTTGTTATGAATTCTTGGGTATATAACATATATAGCATTAACTGATTGAAGGGATAAAAATCGTACTTTTTTAATTATTAGGAATTATTATTCTCATTGTTTCATTTATGTTTTAAATTTGAAATGTGAAGTAACAGTTCAGTTAATTGCATGAATAACAGTTTCCTGTTAAAAGTACGGTATTACTGTACGCTATTGCTTATGGCATTACTGTATCGCCGTCCGTGTTATCATAGTGGTACAGAACACAGAGAAATATGCCGTTGAAATACAATAAGAAATCTGAAACTATAGATACATATATACATAAATAATCATTATCAGATAACTTCATATGCATACCCGAACTTCAATTTTACTAAAATGAAATAGTACAGGAGAAATTGATGAAACTGTGATTCTGGGATTCACAAAGTTGAACTTATCAGTTCAATTCTTTTGAATAATCAAATTGCGATGATCTGGTTAATACTGCTTAATGATACCCAATGGAAGAATCACTTACTACGCTCATACAGATCTATTATTAATTAATGACACATAATTGATTCCATAAGTGTCAGTTAGATGTTTCAAATATAACAGATCAAATCGACAAAGCGATAACTTAATGATATCATTAAATAATAGTTGATATGGTTATGACAATCCATTTTTCTGAAAAAAGGATTAGTTAGATCAATATTTTAAAGTCCTTATTTTGACAATCTAGAAATTTCCTATATTAATTTAAAACATTTCAGAAAATGAATTATCATAACTGTAGGAAAGGAATTTTAATTATGGCAGTGAATAAGTGCAACTAAACAAAATTTTAGACAAAAATGAAATTATTTAAAAAAAATAATTCATGTAAAAAAAGGACTGATTGATGCATAAAAGCAAAACAAATTTTAAAACGACAAAATGATAAACAAACGAAACTCTTTTTTTTTTAAAGAACAGAAAAATAAAGTACTACTTGCAAATAAGAAGTAAAATACTAATTTAAATATGATTAATGTAATTTGAAGAAGTACTGAATTTGCAAGGAAAAAATACCTTAGATGAAAGTTATGATCAATTAATTCCAAATATCTCAGTCGTTCATAAGTATCAAGCAAAGCGGATTCTTCATTTCTTGACAAAATTGCATCGCCTGCATTTCTTTCATTTCTCTCTTCGTCCTCTTTCTTGATTTGAGATAAAACTGATTTTCTTAATTATGCTATTATGTAAAATGTTCTCTTTCCCCCTTTCTCTCTCTCTCTCTCTCTCTCTCCTTTTCCTTCTCTCTTTTTCACAAACAGAATTATGTGTAAAAAAAAAAAAAAAAAACTTATTGTGTAAAAACTTCTACTTAATCTTTCTTATCATTTTATCATTTTTCTGTTTGCAGAAGTGCATATATTCCTATGTTTTAAAGCCGTATGATTTGCTGTTACATTGGTGATCCAACTTATCATTCGATCAGCTTTTGATTGATCAAATTAGTGCAACAATTTTCCGACTTCTAAGTTTTCAGCAGTAATATTGATAAAACAATCCTCCAGAAGATTCTCATTAAATTTTAGCAATTGTAGCCTCCAATTCTGACATATTTGTCTTCTTTTATTTTCTTTCTTTTTTTTTTTTTCTTGAAGAAATGTAACAAAAATCCTTTAATCCTGCAAAATCTACAATCTTTTTACATTTTTCATTAAATTAAAAATTTTTGTATCCGTTTTTTGGTGAACAAATTCTCAAAATTACTTTTTTTTGACAACTATTTTTTATTTTTCTTAGTTTATTATTTGTGGGAGTAATAAAAAAATGAGAAAAGTATCACTACAGCAGTAAAAAAGCTCTGTCTAATCCTTGTTTTTTCTTTTGCGCCTTACTTAATTAGATGACAATTAGTAATAATGCTATATAGTGTTGTAATGGAAGAAGAGGAATTATTTCTTATCACTTCGTTTTGTAGTTGATATCTGATTTATTCATAAATTCTTAATTTATTAATTTTCCGACTACAAAGTTACTGATATTTACACTGAAAAGACCTACAGGAATTTTAGAAAGCATCAAAAGTGCCATAATATAATTAGAAAGCTAATGCTTTGACAAATAATTCCTGGGAGAAGTTATGCTTTTGCACATGTTAGAAATTTTTAAACTTCGTTATTTTGCCACTGATTAATTAAACAATAACAGAAGAAAGTTTCGCAACAAAAGTTTGCATCTGCTGACCTCAACAAAAACAAATATTGCATTTGCAAAAGAATGAAGAAATTTCAGCTAATTTCAGAGCAATGAAAAGTTCCGCCGATATTTCAACAATAAGTGCAACAGTTGTATAGCTATTTACTTATTCAATGTATATAAACTTTTGGCGCTATAAATGCTGCAAGAAAATAATGGCACTAAAAAATTATCAATTTCACATTTCTTTTTTTTAATATTTGTCCGTTCTGCTCGTCTCTAAGTTTTCGCCACTTGGAACCTAGAAGATCCAATTATTTCCTTACGTAATTCAGTAACATTCTTATACAAGTGGAAACAATGAATGAGTTGAATTGTCAAGAAATATCTATAAGAATTTTCATTATGATGAATCAGTAATTTAACACCTAAGTTTGAAATTCAGGTCAAGTTTCCTCAAACGTTGTAGGAAATTCATATTAATTCTTCAGAAAAGAAATTTAAAATAGCAGCATTACCTGTTTAGTTGTGGCGACCAGCCAATATTTGTATTCGTTAAATAAAATTTTCAAAAAAATGTAATATCATCTTAAAACGGATTACTGCAACAATATTATTCGATCCATCATATCATAAGATCAATATAATTACGACTTTTATAATTTCCAATCAAATTTTGATTTGCACAAATTATTACTGATCAAACATTATTTCACTTATAAAATATAAGTGCAAAGGGTGCCAATTTATTGTTCAGAATTCAAAAATTATTCTTTTAATTTGAATCCTTATATGTGAATGTTTTTCCATAACTTTGTAAACAATATAAATTTATTTTTTTTTTTCTTCGGAGATTTGAAGGAAAAGAGAGAAGGAGGAGAATGGGCGTAACAGTTCCTTCTTTTCTTCATTTTCCAATAAAAATCTTTTGAAAAAGAAGGGAATTTTTCTCTTTAAACATTAAATTTTTATTCGAGTCAAAGAAAGTAAAGAAAAAGATTAGTTAAACAAAAATTTTGGCTTATGATCATAGTTGCTATCTTGCAGAGAACGACTATATAAGTTTGTGCTAATAAGAAGAACTTACATTTCTTTTATCTCTTTGTTTACCTCTTAATTCACAATTCATTTTTTACAAAATTATTTATTTCATTTTGAATCTGATTAACTTCACATTCATAGTATCAGATTTCGTTTTTATTGTATGGCCTTCCAGTATTACTGAAGTAAAGTTACTGACATATAATTCTGAACCCAACCAGGAAATCCATAGACTTAATTTCTGTACACAAGCTACCTTGTAATTCAATTCCCAAATAACTGAACTAAAACATTGTGCACAATAATATATGCATGTAGTTGAAACATATTTTCTTAACTCTCTATCTGATAATATTTATTTTGCGCCACTCTAATTCACATATTCTCATTGTCATTTTATATTTTAGTTAATTAATATGCATTTTCATACAATATCAGGATTCGCTTCTTCAGTTTATCCCTATTTTCTTTATTTTATCTTCAGTTCCAGATTTTATTTCGTTGTCATACTCAGATATAAATTCATATCGAAGAATTTTTAGAGCAATCCTTTAAAACAGGTAGTTTCTGAGCGGTCATTCTATCCTTACTTTCCTGTTTATCGTTTATCATTTTCTAGAAGAATTCTTGGAAGTTGCAAGTGGTAGAAATTTCAGTCAGTGTCTGATCTCATCCATTTCACCAATGTGTTGGTGGAGGAACGTGTTGATCAATTTTGTCTTTCTTTTTGCTTCACTCAATGCTTACAGAGAAGACTGCTTCATTAACGTAGGCGGTACGTTGTTTTTTTCCCTTTCTTTCCGTATTTTCACTCTCCAATGAGGCATATTTTTGATTTTTATGAATGTTTCTGGAAAGAGAGCATTCTTTTAGTATTTACTAGTACATGTAAAAAGACTCAGAAGAAATTAATTGCTTTTGAGTTATGAGAGCTTCTACACAGACCTGAAACTTCACCTGTGATAATTAGAAAGCTAAAAGAAATATAAATTGAGGGATTCAACAGAGCTATTTCAGGACTCTTTTCAATACCTCCTCAAAGAATCTTAAAAATTGCCAAAAACTTTCTTTTTACTAGTAAAATAGGACGATACTCAGTTTTAGCGGTTGACTTGATTAATCAATTAATTGGCCAAGATGAAATTCAGGATATGTTTGCTGCGATATGGATATGGTAAAAGTGATGCAAAATGTGATGGAAGAGGATGATAACTTATTAAATGTAGCCAAAAAGATTCAGGATGATGCGTGGTGGAGAAATGCAAAATTTGAAACCGTCGTGGCTTATGATGATTTTGCTTACAAAACTCTTTTTAAGGTTATATTTTTTGCTTGTAAGGATAACAAATAAGTATAAGTTTCAAATTCAAATAAGTTAAAATGAATGAAAACATAACATATAGGTCAGTAAAATTGGGAAGAAATTAAGATTGACATTACTCATACAATTTACCGTTATAGAAACCGATATTGTGGAATTTCATGAGTAAGCCTCACTTCCAAATAATTTTAGTAATAAACTTCAAATTTAATTCACAACCATTTTAAGAATATATTTAAGTCTCCGCTATAAGTTTATTTAACATCTATGATAATTTTTATCACGTAAGTGATATGCAAGTCGCAATTATTCTAACATGAGCAGAATTTGCAGCTTACATATGAACCATTTATAAAATGTACATGAAATTGTTTCAACAGGCAGGGAAAGCATGCAAAGTGTCGAGAAATGGCATGCAAGCAATTAACTGAGAGCAACAACCAATGACATTCCCTACCAGCAACTTTTCTTGTACATATAAGCCGATGTCTTATTACTGCCAGTGATTGCCTGCATTTGTGATCATGCGCTTTTTACAGTGTCTTGTGCTCTTGATAATTCTCAACAGCTTAAAAGTTACCTCCTTCAAATGTAGTAGTTTTGACAATTCCACATCTCTAAAAATAAAAATAAACCGGACACATTTCTCTAAATTACAAAACATAAATGAAACAAGATTCTGCTGCTTGTATACAATCATGACAATGACACTGTGTCATTCATTCTGCAGTAAAGCTCAACTGGACAGAACCATCTTTGGGAATACATTTTAAAATCTTCAGACGTCAACATCCACACCCATACAGTAAGTAGTATGATTCAGCCACAATCCATCTCTCCTCTCCAACTTATGAAACCAGACTCCACACCAATCTCAATAAATAAACTTTCTCGAAGTACATTTCCCAGCAATGCCATTGAATTTGTAGAACAATCTTTGATCAGTCTAGCCCAGACAAGAACTCGTGTAGTTAGCGAATAAACATTTGTTTTAAGATGACTATTAGTCGAAAGCGACAACCACACTAAAAGCTTTTTCTCATTTGTCACTTTCCTCATACACAGATACTGATTTCTGCATGCATTAAATTAAATAAAGATTATTGCACAGCAATAACCCAACTCACGTAAAAATAGTGAAACAGAGTATCCAAATAATGTTGAAATATAATACTTGTAATTGAAGTCCTCGTACTCAGAACTTCAAATTAAAGTTTCAGAAATAAATCTTAAATTAATTCCCAATCCCCCCCCCCCCCCCAAAAAAAAAAAAAAAAAAAAAAAAAAAAAATGAAAAGAAAAAACAGCGAATGCGCAGAAAACCAAACAAGGAAGTTACCAAACGAACAAAAATTATCGGAACCGTTCCAAAATTTTTGAATGCGTAGCAAACACTCATTAGAATAAAGAACTGAAAAAAACTCTACACCTGCAAAAAAATGTGAAAAAACATCCCAACAGTTCTAGAAAATTTCAATTTCAAATTACAGTGATGCAGTGAAATGTGTTTGAAACAGGTGATATCAAAAAAAAAGTTTTTTTCTCAAATCAGTAACTGCAAAAAGAAAACAAGACAAAAATAGAAACCGGGATCAAAGAAAAAACGATACATAAGAAGTTCCGATACATAAGCTTAATAATCTATTGAATTGTTAATTTCACAGATCTTTTAAGAGCAATTCCGTAAAAACTAAGACCACAAAAAGAGCACCAAAATCTTCTACTACACATTTTATTCTAAATTTATTGAAAAAAAGCAACCATAATTTAAATGAAAAACATGTATAAACCATAATATGGAGAACATTGTGATACAATCCTTAATGCATGCCAGATGAGATCAAGTACCATCAGGAATGGATGTAACTTTCCAAGAAATAGGGAAGGTGAGAACTTCATTGTATGCATACTTGACCAAATCAACCGGTAAATATAATAGAAAGTTGCAATTGGAATAGTACTTCAGCTAACTCGGAAGAATTATGGCATGAAATTTTGAAAAAATATGGAGAGCATGCTCATGAGAGGTAATGCAAGACCAGTAATCTAAGCAAATAGTGTTCATTCACAATCATTACTTAAAAGCTGACTGTTCATTGGGACTTACTGCTTCTGCTTCGAAATTTCCCTCACCATGTAACCTGTAAAAATAACTGAGTCATATTTGAATAAATGCCATTTGAAAGCGAAGAAACTAATAAACAAAACGTCAACTATGTTCTTGTCAATAATTAAAATATTGCATTTCAAATTGATTCAGACTGTTAATTTCTTTCTTGTCATAAATTGAATTCTTTATGGGCTAAGCAGCAATATTAAAGTTAATGAAAGAAAAAAAAAGCATTCGACCTACTATTTCTTATCAATTCATAAAATAATAATAAACCTTAGTCTCTTCGTAGTGAGGTCATCATCTGAGAACCTGTTTTCCTCAGCAAGTCGTTCTCTCACTGCTTCTCCAATTAGCATTGCTTCGGAAGATCTTTTCCGCGACATACTTTGATCCTGATCCTAAATGTGATTGCATTGTGATGACAAATTCTTTTTTTCTTTGCTATGATCGCAGAGATGACCTAATCAGTATTGCTCATGAAACTACAAAAACACAATCCCTGAACTATACTTTGTTTCTTCTGGAACATATTCGTTGCGAAAAACCATTCAAAAATCCAGAAACACGGAAAAAGCTTTAACTATTTCTTGAAAGGATTGGAATCCTCGAATAAAACACTTCGTAAAATATCCATCAAACAATTCATCTACTCTGCTTTTGTTCAAGTCATTAAAATTAAGAGGAACATTTTCTGCGTTTTATGACGCTAAGATTGATGAACTTTATGATGCGTTAGTGAGTAATAAATTCCTAAATAATCAAAAGTTTTTTATAAGTCTCAAATTTTACTATTTTTCTTTAAAATTTGCTCAGCATCTAAAAATCTCGTGTTCGAGTTCTAAAATCACTGTGAATTAACCTCATCTTTTTTGATATCGTCATTAGAAATCGGACAGGGTTCATGATCGCCTGATGTGCTGCTTACATCATCTTGATCGTCACTGGATGACTGACTACTAAGATTCGAGGAAGGTCGACCAACTGAACTCGAGCTTGAAGGAAGTGAATCTCCCGTTGATCCCGATTCCGTCGTTTCGTCTTCCTCATCACTGTCACTTTCATCGTATTCTACCAGTGGCTAAAAGTGCAATTACTAAGATCATCTGACAACAATCTTACTTATTCCGGGTTTTCACACCTTACCTTCGAAAAAATTTCTTTAATTCTTCAACATCTGAGCTCTGAATAAATAACTGGGCATATCAGAATAAATAAATGAACAAATAACTAAGTCCTGCATCAAAGTCAACCTTTTTGGCAAGAACGGTTACAACGCTAGCAGACGACGCTACACGCGACGAAGTTGAGCTAGATGGAGAATTGGAAGTTTCGGTGGACGAAACAACTGGATCACCCGGCGGTGAATTACACGTTGGTTGAGGAGATAACGATAGTGAAGAGCTTTTTTTATCGGTGTTTACCTGAAATTTTGGTCGGATTTAGACTATATTTGTAAAAAAATTAAAAAAAAAAAAATCACAATAATGCCCTTTGAAATACTAATTTTGAACAAGTGTTCCCTTTATTGTTACAACAAAGTAGTAGTGATAAAAATGCTGCTAAATAAACTGATAACAAATGTATTGCGTGGTAACATGTGACCAAAAATGGGAATAATTAGCGACATATTGCCGACGCTGAAAATGCTTTCTATGCAGTGACCGCACAAATTTTTCTACGATTTTCGGAAAAAAATTCATCATGAGCAGCATATCAATATCTCAAACAAAATGAAACATTCATTATCCAATGCTAGTAATTTATTACTTTTCCTACGTTCTTAATTATATGATAGCGGTTTTTCGCCCTTTCCTAAGATTCTTTTATTTCGTGATGAGATATTTTCAAGCATCTCCTTCTCATCCGATTAACATCATAAGCTGCTAAAAATGTAATATTTAGAGGTAGTTTATTAACATTTTAACCTACAACATTAACCCACACAAGTTTATCAAACGTTTTTATTTTACCTATAATACGAAGTAAATGATAAGAAGTTGCGATAGTAAGTAAGATCATGGTGTGAAGTACAGAAACAAACCTTAATGATAATTCGAGGCGCAATGTGAGTTTTAAGTGGAGTACTAATTTGAGTTGAGAAAACAGCATCTGACTCGTCTTCTACTGAAAATATATGCGATATGTACTATTACTAAACACGCACTGACTTAATTTGATTTCTATTGCATATGCAAAATCCCTTTCCTTTTTTCCCAGTTATCATTCGTAGTTCTAAAATATTCCTAGAAATGTATATACAAAGTTTTCAAAGCTTTCACAATAGTTTTTGGATTTTTCAAAATGCTCACCTTTGCGCTTCAATAAATTAGGAAGAAGGGGTTCCACACCCATTTTCCTTGTTGCAATACTTTTTTCTAATGACTCATCCTCCATAGCAATAGAGGTAGCAGAAGAAGAAGGAGAAACATCTAGCAATGCAGACTGAGACATTAAAGCCGTTCCTGATTCTTTGCCTAGCTTGTTCGGATCCCAATCTCCTACTGGTGATGCGTTCTGCAAACCCATAAAATATCCTTCCGTTCACTTTTCATGCCATAAAAGCTGATGAAAACAAAAACAATAAAAGTTGACCTCTGAATCGTCATCGTTAAACCATTGCTCGTCAGCATCAGCTTGACGTTCCATTTTCCACTGTGCCGGTAAATTAGCTTCAATGGAAATTAAAGGATCGGAAGGTGATGAATCCTCTATTTTGCGAATTTCACGGTCTTTCATCTTAAAAGATTTAATTAAGAGAAAAATTTGAGATTTTTTTTTTGCAGATTTTCTTTGTTTTAAATACCTAGCAACACTATATGAAGATTTCCGAACTATGTTGAATATAATAGTAGGGATGGAACCATTTGAAATTTCACGTAAGGGTTCAGTAATTTGATAAATAGCAATCTAGGCCACTTTTTAAATATACTTTTATTTTAATATTTGGCACTCATTCTTCCATCAGTGCCACTCGAAAAATTTTCCGATTCACTTGAACAAAAAGATGAAAGCAAACTAAAGCAAAAAGTACCTCGAAACTATTACTTACTTGTTCATATTTTAAGCGCAATGACTTAAATGTCGTTACGTATATCACGTCTTCAAAATCCTTACTGAAATTTTCCACAACGTAGGCAATCAGTGGTTTAATATCTTCCTGAAATTATTCCATTCATACAATATGCCTCCGAAATATGAATAAATGACAAAAGATCTCAAATTTATAACATGAACAAATTTCATATAAGTAAATTTTTGAGAATTTTTTTTTTTTGCAGATTTCAACTGAAAACAACTCACCATCCTAATGAATTCAAAAAGTTCAATTATTGCAGAATTTAGAAGGTTGTATCGGTGGCCGTTTTTTTTGAAGCACTCAACGATAGGCCGCATGACATTATCTCTTACCGTATACCGATAATAAAATTCATCCTTTAGCTGGACAACTCGTCGGAATAAGCGCAATGCAGCTGAAACTAAATTCCATTAAGCCTTAAGAAAGCAGCCAGAAAGTTTTCCACATAGTATCTTGTACCAAATGAAATAATTTCATGTCTGCATGACGAGAAGTGAATCGAAAAAAAAAACAGTGTAGTATATATCAAAATCATGTGTGATCATACTCAAAGCAAGAAAATGATGTTTGCTCTTCAAAAGGACAAGCACGCGATTCAGCAATTTGTTGTTAATACAATAATTACGCATATGGACTGCATGATGTTCGAAACAAAAGCAGAGGATATCGATGATCATTGCTTGCTGATTTGCACAGTGGTAATTATCTGCAAATCAAATTAATTAGTAAAATTTAGAGTTAGAATTTGAATTCTCAGTCATATCAGTCAAGTACAAGTTAACTACAAAATATAATTCTGAATAAAATCTGAAACCATAAAAACCATTCAATCCACTAAAATTTTTCATAAACCATTCAGCTGCTTCAAAATAATTGATTTGCGTTTACAATCGAGATCATAATGAGTAAATATGCCCAACGTTCATACTGATTTTTGAATCACAATGTGAGCACCTATTCTTACCTTTTTTTAAAGTATCATTCTCAGTATTTGCATACAACGGTCGACATAAAGTTTCCATAGATCGTCGATAAAAAAAAGTTAAAAATTCATGTCTTTCCGATTTCATATTTGGTGCTGTAATCATATTATCTGGATCCAGCAACGACTGCATTACTTTAACCATAGTATACGCTGACGTCAGTTCTGGATCACGATCCGTTAACATGTGATCAATTAATTTATTAAGCAGCAACTGATTCTAAAAATGTTTAATTTTAAATAATCCAACTCTGTGCTGCTCCTGTCTACTTACTTTTATCTGACTAATAACCAAAGCAATGAGCAGTACATATTTTATAATTTATTAACAAATATAAATAAAGCTGTTAATTTTGTAAATAACCTTGAAGATTTATATCTATACTTTTAAATAAAAATCTATGGAGCGAAAGCAAATGAAGGTAGTTTATCCAATTAAAACTCTTTACAAAAGCTTTCTTGCTTGTAAAATAGTGACTTCCTCTGCGACCAGACAAAAAACCTAGTCCAGGCTCTTGGAGACAAGAGTCCCAGAAAGCATCTATATTCTAATATGAAGTTAAGCAGTAATATACAAAAGAAAACTAACGTTTTTAGCCTCTCCAAAGCCACGACCTTGTTGAAGAAGATAGTCCCGTGCAGTCTGCGGATTAAATTCTACAATCATAACGAACATTTCAACAGTTGTTGCTCGTGTCTGTACATCTTTGCTTGTGATGCATGGTTCTATTGCTGCCAGTACGTCATTTTGCATTAAGGTCTGAATAAAGAACTTTATTTTATAATATAATTTATATATACTTAAGCTATGAAATATACAACACCCTCCCTAAAGAGGATTTTGAGTAAACAAAATTTTGGCAGTGAATATTTTCAAAAATTCAGTATTGCGTTTCCTTATATTTCATGGCTTTTCTTACCGCATCTGAATCAATCAAGCATTTTATTTCACAAGTTTGTTCCTCACAGAACTATAGCTGACAAAATATCAAAGTTATGTCTATTCCAAACATAACAAAAATAAGACTGTTAGCTATAGCTGTCAGCACTCAATCGATTAGGACGATTACTTAATCTTTTTAAAGATAAATTCTATTACATCTATTACATCATGTCTATTCGCTACAAGTGTATTATTTCTATTACGTATTACTTTATAAAAATTTTCACGGCCTTGCGGTCCATTTGGTTGCAATGATGTTGAGAAAGAACAAAATTCTTTCAAAAACATAGTTAAGTCCTTCCGCCTTTCAGTTGTTGTTGTTGGATCCTTTAATTGGTCGAATAAATCTTTCAAAAGTTGTTTGTCATCCTAAAACACAGGAATTTCACACAATAAAGAACATTAAACAACATCATTAGGAAGAGATATGAATGACACTTGAATTTTAAAGATTTTGATTTGAAGTTCCAGATTTTACACAGTTCCAACTTTGAAATCACTTTCCATCTTTTATAGAAAATTCATTCCTCCAAAAAGACTTCATATGTTTAAATTGGGACCACTAGTTTCCGTAAAAGCTTGTAATCTTAAAGCAAAAATCTGCTACCTGCAATAAACTAACAATATCCACTCGACTGAAAAACAAATAGCTGTTTAGAATTGATAACAAATTTTCCTCAAATAAAGAAGGTGCTGGCAAACAAATATCCTGAAAAAGAAAATAACAACGATATATAGAGCTTCTTCATAAGTTATTTTCCCAAAGATATCAGTGCGCAGAAAATGATAGTAGAAAGGAATCCAATACCTGAACATATTGAACTCTATAAGTTTGATGTATCTTTTGGCGTAATTCATCATTCTGAATCGGTAGCACTTCTCGAAACCTTGCTTTTTGGAATAAGAATTCGCGGTGCTTTCGCGGTCTGGGTTCAGCTGGGTCATATTCTAACATCCCAACAATATCTCTAGAAGTTTATCGCTAAAAGTTCTGTACAGCCTGTTTTTATCCGAGATAGAATCTAGATCAGTCAGTATTAGTAAAATCATAATTTGTCCTCATCTGAACAAAGAAAAAATGGTGTAATAGGGACAAGGCATCGACCAAAAAAGCAAAAGCCGATGTTGGATCAATTCCGAAATCTTTAGTTATGAAATGAGTTTACTATCAATCAAAAAACGAAAGACTTACTTAAAATATTTTTCACTAAGTAGAACTTCAAGAAGGGTATTGCGATTCAACATGAATAAACTGCGCGCAATTTGATGTAGTGTATGCAGCGCATCAATATGTTCCAGATCTTCACACATATGGAAAAGATCGCAGAGCTTTGCAACATACCTAGAATTGACGCTTTTTTCACTAACTATTACATAGCATTTTCTTTCTTATTCATTTCATAAACATTTCCTCTGACAACTCGCAAAATTTCCAACTCTGGTTGCGTTAGTGAAGAAATTTTCCAGTAATGATGTACTAAAGAAAGATACAATACTTTATCCGTTACACGGAACTTGAAGACAATTTAAAAAAAAAAAAAAAAAATGATACATGAATTCATAAGCGTACCCTTGATTTTCAATTGCTATCGCTAGTTTTTCTCGAAGAGCTGCCGACCCAAAACTATTCGAAATCATAACTTCGATATCCGCTAATGAATTTACCTCACATGGTGGAAGAGTAATTGTAGCCCCTGCGGCTGACTGAATAAAATAAAAGTATGGTTGTATTTTATAATGCATAATGGCTTGAGTTGAAATACTCGCGAATTTTTTGCATGTCTTTTCACTAATCATAATCGCAAGTAACAATGACTGTTTAAAGAATAGCATTAAAATCCAAGGTTCCATTTGCAAACAATGGAAAAACAATCAAGAAAATATCTAAATTACCTGAGTTTTGTCCTAAGTATTCATATGGGTTTAGTTACTTGAGCTGTGTTTTAAGTATTTATAAGAATCCGAACATTTAACGACACTTCGAAATTTGTATTTTATCACGCCACTTCAATGGAAAATTCTTTCTTTTCTCTACCCTTTCCCGTACCATTTTTGCGGAGGAGTAACAATGTTGTCTTATGAAATATTGTCTTTTAATTTCGTCCGTCCTTTTTTTCGTTAAATTTTATCTTTACTAGGCATTAAGTTTATAGTCTGAAACCTTACCCGCTGAGCACTGTATCCTTGTCCAGCGGAATCCAAACCTTCCGAATCATCCAAATCTTCATAGTTTCCTGTGAAATCCTGAAAATACGAAGACGTTAAAGTCGAACTGTCAAGTTCCTGCTAGATTCGTTTAGACAGAAACGACTTTATTATGTCATAAAATAGAAATTTTTCGGATATTTAAGTGGGTGCAAATAATTTACAGGATGTTGCTCGGGGTCGCGACCTTGCACTTGACAAATTTTCTCCCAAATATCCTCACATCCTGTCTTGTCTTGGAACGAGAGCGCCAAGTCACACGTATCCGATTCTGACCAAACTATTAATGTTTCCTGGAAAGGGATGTGTCATTCAACATAGTAGAAACAAGGACTGATAATGCTTATTCAACCCTTGTTTGATTTTTGATCATTTTTAATTAAACAATTTTGTTGATTTCCACCATTTACAGAAAATGAGTAATATGAAATAAAATTATATAAAATAAGTGTACTCAAAAATTATAGCTTATCACCTCAAAAATGCTTCATATTCTCAAAAGACTTAACAAAAAGATGGAAAGATTAAGGAATTTTAAATTTTAAAACAACAATCATGTTCTTTAATTTCTTTACCAATCATGTCAACATATTTATCTCGATGGTGTTTTATTTCTTAGAATTTTGAAACACGACTGTATAATAAACTCAAACCAAATAAAAATGAACATATAGATTGTAATTTGATACGATGGTTGTAGGAATATGAAGCATTTCAATAATGCATCATATAATAGACGGTTGTTCAATTATCTCTCTTTAATATCGAATTGTTCATCATGCAGCTGGTGATTATTTCATTTTAGAAATGAAAATGTCACTTTATCTATCCATATTTCCATTTGCAATCTAACGAAAGCTCAATACTTCCTAGTTCCTAGACTTGCAATTCCAATCTACCTTTTAGAATCACGACAATATTGATAAAGAACTAAATCTTCATTCTTGAAAATAAATGTACGTTAGGAAAAGTGTCGTCGGGGGAAGTATTTTGACAGATGAGCTCCTGTGTGGCCATTTAACACGCACTGCATAACAGCAGCAAGTAAAGTGTGCCTGAAGGAGAGTGCAGCGACAAACTACAAAAACGGGTTGTTTCAAAGTTGATAATAGACAACGGATGCTGGAAAAGGTGCACACTAATCTTTGCTTGCACACAATTTTCCTAAAACATTCTATATTGATAGTACAGTTTGCAACAAAGAAGGCGTAGAATAAACATGACATTACGATGTATATATTCAATGGATGTGAACACCTAAAAACAACAATTTTAATGAGAAACCTTAAGTTTATGCCTGTTACTGACAAAGAAAAGTATATGGAATACAAATGAATATTCTTAAGAAACTTAATTTCGGCTTCTAGCCAGTTAAAAACAACCTGGAACTCTCCTGTGCCAATTTATGTCAGATGATGAATGTTCCAAAGATGTAAGTAATGTGTAAAAATATGTACACTAAAGATTTCAAATATAAACCATAATGTACTACTAAAAAAAATTATTGATTAATAAAAAATAATAGTACTAAAGATGAAGAAACGATAAATCTAGAAAAGATAGAAAGTTAATGTAAAGCGCTGTAGCTAATTTTTTTCTTAATGTTGTTCAGAGACGCATCAATAACTACTTCAATGCAGTATATGCATTCAGCGCATAAATCCACAACCAACCTTCAATCAAATAACTTGAATTTATTTGAGTCTTTTCAAGAAAAAAAAATAGACAGGTCTTTTCCGTTGAACAAGCTGCCGCTGAGTATTTAGAAAATACTGTGCCAATATTCTTTGTATTAACATTTTTCTTTCCTTCTGAGTCTACAGTATATGATATCGCTAAGATAAAACTTCCTTCAATTTTTCACTTGAAGAGACTTTTCGGTTCCTTTTTTTGAACTATTAACATGAGTACAGATTTAACAATACAGAGTCCTACACCCATAACTTGTTATAATGAGGTTTTTTATGTATAGTCATTCACTGCTTACGCTATTCAGGGTTTCAGTTCCTGCCACATTCAGAACCACTGTTAAAAAAATTAAAACTTGGAAAGGCCTCAGAACTAAAAACAACCACCAAAAAAATGAAAACAAAAACAGAAATTAAACTTTGGATAAGCTAAGGAAACCAATCGGTGAGTGCGAAAGTACAACATTTAAATCAATTTGAAGGACGAACGCTAGGGCTGGAAAGGAAGAATTCGCCTTCTTCGGGTCTGGTTGGTTGGTCGGCCGGGGTAGAAAAGATGGATTGCTGACTGCTGAATGAGAACCAGTTCCAGGGAGCACAGATGCACATACATATATATATATATATATATATATATATATATATACAATTTTATGCTACAGAAGTTAAAGTAAATTCATTGAACTGATTTACCCAGTGAAAATTGAAGAGATACAAATTCATATCAATGGAATGTCCTCTTCATGTGATGATAATGCATGAAAAGTAACAAAGTAACATTAACTTAAACTACCACAATCAGCTTAGGTTGTGTAGCAATAACCTCTGATTCACCTTAACGATCCGAAATAATTAAAAGTGGCACTCATTCATAATGACAAACGATGAACAAATTAAAATCAGTGAAAGCGATCAATTTTTAGGAAATTATATATACCTAACAAAAAGGCTAGGATTCTAGAATTTCCACAGTTTCGGGCTAAGAAATCAGACCTGCGAATAATTCAAGACAACATACAACGATGTTTTCGATGATATTTTCTTCATGATTACAAAGGCTAATCTCTTCCGCAAATCAGATTAGTTACTAAGAATATTTCAAGAATGGCCAAAAAATTCATGAGGAAATAACGAACATCGAAATAAAAATGGATAAAAACCGAAATCCTGAATGAACAAATATCTCCGAAGAAAAGTTGCACATTTACCGAGTTTACACAGATTTGGACAAGTGAATCGATGAGTATGTAGTTAGAGAGATTGTGTTTATTAAAAGCATTATTAGTGTTGAATTTAGAAGTCCAGTTTTGTAGATCTCGGAACTTACAATATTTTGTAAAGCATTAGAACACATGCGCAGGCAAAAGAGATATGCAAATAAACTGTCATGATGATTATGATACGTAGAAGCTTTATTATGTATTACCATTCCTTCAACTGTATTTGACAAAAAGATATTTTTTCCACATACTGCAATAAGAATTTACTCAAAATGTTTTAATAACTAAAGTTTTCCAAACACTGATGAAAAATTTCTTACAGTAATAACATTTCTAATGAATTTACATGAAAATGCTTGCACCATATTTTTTTGAACACCCGTAAATAGAATCTGTATAAATTATACAAAACCTACATCTGTATAAATTCACACTAGAAAAAAAGCGATTTATATTTCGAAAAACCAAGAAATATGCATTTCATTTTTCGAGAAAAACTTAAAAGTTCAGTAATCTTTTAGGTGCTTCACATTAATAGTATTAAATCGCAAATTTTAAGATTTGCATTTTTTTTTTAGATAGAATTAATATTTTTGCCACGAGAATCATATATCTATAGTTGCATTTGCTTTAAATTTCTTAGGTAAACTCTAGCTACTAAATACCAATACTAATAATCAAAATGGACAAAACAATCATTTGAAAACTCTGTTATGTATATAAGAGGAAATTACATACTATTCACATCAATCGTTCAGCGACTTTTCTTTGTCCGGCTTATCTAGCTTTTTAGTCAAATGAGAAAGGACAAAGTAAAAGTGAAATTTTAGTTGATAGTATCCAATAACTAATTATCAGGCAAACGTAATTAAAAGTAGTTTAATGCAAATAAAGATTAAAAATATTAAAATCACCTTTCTGGAAGGCGAAAGTTAAATATCCTATAAAACAGTAGCAAAAACTTTTGCCAACTTCTTTACTTTTAAGCAACTATCAATTCAAAAAAAAAATCTAAATCGATGTGAATTACTTACAAAATTAAGAAAAATTAAATTTTCATAACACTCGCAGTTATGACGAAAATATGATGACCATGAACAGTTTTTAAAGCTTAGCTAAACAAAAATATTACAATTATCTAATCAGCTTATTTTCTCATCTTCATCCATATAATTGAAGACTCAAAAAAATTGTGACTTATATTGTACTTACCTGTTGTTTTTGGTAGATAGTATCCATAAGGATTCTTGATTCCAATATATTTTTCTCTAGAAAATGTTGAGTTTTTCTTGTTATTATGGGAAAAATGAGGAAATTGTAATTCTCAGTGACCTATTAAACGGGTACAAACCACAAACGATCATATCAATATAAAAAACTGCAGTATATAAACAGCAGTTGCCAATACAATACATATTTTCAAAAGCAATGTTTGCAAATTTAATAAACTGAAGCTTACCACTGTGTTCTAAACGGACCACAATGAAAGTAGCCCCTTGATGCTCTGGGGACGGTACACATGCGACATGTCCTGTACCCTTGTCGTCCCATACCCGCTGGTCACAAAGCACATAAAGTTTTACCCGATTTTTCACTTCCTGAAGCTACATAATTGTTAGTTTCTGAACTCAAAAAAAAAACTAAAATTTCTAACAAATCAATATTAAAAGTACAACATTCAACATATTTTAGTTATATGGCTTCCTTTTTTTTTTTTTTGGACAATAACTCTTCTGACTTCTGACTGTTCTAATCGTTATTCAACATACAGCAGAGTTTCTAAACTTTCGGTCATGTATCAAAACAAAGGTAATTGATTCCTCCAAAAGGAATTCGAAAGACTAGCTATTCCCGGAATATTAACAACAGCTTCCTGAATTTTCAGTGCAGAGAATGCAATCGAAATAGTTGAATAAAAGAAAATTTTTATATTTGTGGTGAATTGGCGTAATTTTAGTGAAGATAGCAGAATTTACCCGCTGTATAGCTATTTTTGCCAGATGTCTATCGGGATCTTCATCCTCATCATCTTTTTCTGCAATTTTCAAGCTTTTACACTCCTCATGGATGTTACTGCTGTTGTTGTCCGTAGTTTTTGAATGCGCATCGTCTGGATTTCGAGTATTAGCATCGGTTTCGAGCATGTCGCCTCCTGAAAAGTTCTTTTACAAATGGAATCTAAAATAATGAATGGAAAAGTGTCACTAAAACTTTCCGATGCAACCGGCTGCAAACTGTACACGGAATATGCAAATCAGAAAATAGGGAGAGGAAAACGCTGTCCAACAAAACATCACAAGATACACTCAAGAAGCATCATTCCCCATCATTCGTCTACAAATACAACACCTCTCAAAGAACTATACAAATGCGCATAGGATGGATAAAGAGACGGTTACGATAATGCTACCTTGCTTGAGAAGCTTGAAATTTCGTATAATTAGCTTTCTAGCCCTTCGAACAGAGACCTCATGTATAGCACGTCTGGGACGTCCGCACCACGGTGCAGATGGCTGCATCATGGCGCTACGAATCAACACTGTCAAATCTCGCCACATCAATATTTATTTTCATTGTTCAATCACTGGTTTTTTATGTATGCAAATTCCATGCTACTTTTAGAGAAGGAAAAGCTATACTGCCATAATTTGCATATTTGGAAATGAGAAATTCTTAAGAGGACTGAGCGTTGAAGATTGTAGGTGGAATCTGTCTCGCTTACTTACAGCAAACTTCTGGTATTTCTTACAGTAATGCAATCACTTGTTACTTGATTCATATGCATTTATAACAAAGAATCCACATACGTGTATATGTGAAACCCACGTGTAATCATAAAACCCCTATGTTCGTGCATGCTTTCGCTTGCATTCGCATGTTAGTATGTAAGATCTAAAATCTGTAAATACGAAGAAAAATGAAGGATTCAAACAATGCCGAGAACTGCAATTTTCAGATACAATGATAAAGCAGGATGCAGACGTGACGTACAGTGAGACTAACAAAACGAGGTGCGTGAGTAAGTAAGGAGGCGAGGGGAGAACGACGGCGCGATGACGTCAAAACCGACCATTTCACGCAACCTCCCACTGTGCAACAATCATACGGTAATTGAGATTTTCAAACAAGGGGAATTATGACTGGTAAAACGCGGTCCTCTGAAGAGGAAAACATGGAAGTGAGAGAGGTGCAGTCAGTCTGACCGTGTTGAGTGCTGTTCTTCGGGGTGTGGGAAATAACCGAGGCATGCTTGCGTATAGCTTGCAAGCATGCGGGTTACGTCAGTACCACGTGGTAATATGTGTGGATGCCGAGCTTCACTTATGCGAAAATCTACATACGTTGTTCTGTTCGTTGAATTTGGACGTGATGAGTTGAGTCACGTCTATATTTTAAATATATGTGAATGTACAGGATTGATAAGTCGCGACACATTTATGCACATTAATTTGACAATTGTTATTTAATAGTGGATGAGACGAATCTTTGGTACATCGGAAAAAAAGGAGCCACAAACAACGCTAACCGATGCAATAGCAAACGTTGACTCACGTACCGAGAGCATTGAGAAAAAGATAGCTCGTTTGGATGGTGAACTTGTGAAATACAAGGATCAGATGAAGAAAATGCGGGAAGGACCGGCCAAAAATCAACTGAAACAGAAAGCTCTACGGCAAGTTAAATAAAAACTTACTCTGAACACATTCTGTAATACTCAACCACTTTCCACTGCAATCAATTTGAATGCTAGAAATTGTTCATTCATGCCTTCCATTGTTTGTACTCATTTGATATACCGAACTAAAAGCGATAAAATCATTTTATATATATATATATATATATATATTATTTATTTATTTATTTATTTATTTATTTATATATTATATTCTAGTATACTGAAACAAAAACGTATGTACGAGAACCAGAGGGACCAACTAAGTCAACAGTCTTTCAATATGGAACAGAGCAACTTCGCTATTCAGGGAATGAAAGATACCCAGGTGGGATTTTGCCTTCCTTTGAATTTGGTTTGCTTAGAAGAATTTCTTTGTGTTTTATGCATTATCTTTGGCTGAGCGCTGATTAATTCTCAGGATTTCATGGTTTCCGAGCACCAATTTTCTTCCTTACAGTTGGTAATCTCTGACATTGCAGACTACTGTGTTGGCCATGAAACAAGGCTTGAAAACTATGCAGAAGGAATACAAAAAGTTGGATATTGGCAAAATCGATAAACTTCAGGATGAAATGGAGGAAATGCTTGATATGAATAATGAAATTCAGGAAGCTATGTCGCGACAATATGAGACGCCAGATGTAAAGTTTCCAGTTGTCTTATTTCATGACCCATGACCTTTGTTTTTTTCCTTTCCAAACTTAATCCCGAAATATTTTTTCTTCTATATATTAAAAGTATTATTCCCTTAGATTGATGAAGCTGATTTGGAAGCTGAACTTGACGCTTTGGGGGATGAATTTGAAGCAGACATAGATACTTCTTATTTAGATGAAGCGTTGAATGCACCAGGTGTACCATCTAAAGAACCAGGATACGAAAGCAAGGTAGTATGAAAATATTTTCTGCTATTAAAATAAAAGTTGTTGTGAACAAGCTTAGGGTCGTTCATCCTTTATCTTATTCATGAATTAAGGTGTAGTTAAAAATACATTGAATTTTAGATTGGTAATGCACATGCATGCTATTAGCTGTACAAGCAGTCACATTTCAGGTGATAGAGGGAGGGATTGCAGTGGATGAATTCGGCCTACCAAAAGTTCCTGCAAACAACTAATCTATATTATCTTCACGGTTATTTCAGATATTGTATAAATTGTTTTACAGTTGCTGTCACAATTTCAAAACCATTTTAAGATTTACTGTTCTCGCTTAGCAATTGAAGTGATTCCCACTTCACTGCTCTAATAAATATTTCACAAATCATTCTACACTTTTGTGATGTGATGACTGGTTTTCGTCATGTTTCGAGAAATTGCTAATGATGTTTCCTTTGTGGATAATACGCTTTTAGAGAAAGAGTTCAAATATTAAACAGAGCGGAATGGCAAATGCTGATGTGTACTGGCTGTCAGCTTTATTTTATAGATCTAAAGCCAGTTTAATGTATAATTCAGCGGTGACTCGTAGGAGTTTTTGTAGTATGTTCGTTACTTCACCTTATATTTTAACGAATTTTAGTGAACTTCATATTTTTTTTCATAAAAATTTTTCTAAAAAATTCATAAATTTTAACTGTGCTTCAGATGGGGAATACTGATGAAACTTAAATGTACAGACGTATACAGGAAGCAATTGTTTGCTATATTTAACCCGTTTGGTTCCTGATAGCAATTCCGCTTAATGCGGCCTCTGAAATTGAGGCGAAAATTCAAAAGAAATTTCCATTTGAAAAAAAGAAAATTTCCTAAGCTTGAACTGCAAGAATGCGAAGATATACGACTTGAAGTAAGGGATATTTCGGTCACCTTTCATCAAATAAGAGAAATACCTAAAATTAAGTTCATAAGATGTGCGGAACCCGATGTTGTGAAGTATTGTCGGTGTTGGTATTTTTTTTTTATTTAGTTTGCAGAACTTTGCAACAACAACAACTCGTAACTCATTCATGAGAACCAGGAAATTATCACATCAAATTTGGCATACTACCAGATATTTTACAACAGGCTTCGACGTTGGTAATCATTACCTAAAGACTAGCGAAATCTTAAAATTGATACGAATTGGATTCAGATTTCCTTCGTCGGCAGTGAAAGAATGTTTCTTGTTATATTCCGACTTCAAGGTAATATCCAAGAAAAACAATTCAGACCTTGTACATGAATTTCCCATTTTGAAATTATTAGGCATTTTGGTTCCAATCGAACAACTACTTATTTAACATAGAGCTTCCGAAGGTGACCGAAATATTAATTTAACGACATTCGGACTCAGTCTCATCGACTGATTCAATTATTTATAATTCATTTGAAACAAAACCATGATCTAGAATTGAAAGGAAAGATTATACCTAACGTTCTTTTTTTGTATATCTACAGATAAAGATGATTTTGCCGCACACTAGCAATTCGATACAACTCACGGGAACAACAATGATAGAAGATGGGAATATATATTTCAGAAACCTGCCGTCGTAAGCATGCATTCCTATAATATCGATATCAAATCGCATAAATTGCCTTCATAGTTGTAACATCTGCAAAGAGGAAATGTGTACTCCGAGAATAGCAAGGAGGTGGAAAAAACGTTGTACGATGCGTTCTTCATAAGGCTTTGACAGAACAAACAAATGGACAGTAATTGAAAACGATTATTTAGCAATGGAAGAGACCCGAAAAAGATAGCTGTGGGATAGTTGTCATAAGAACGATCCATTCCCGGTAGTCCTGATAACCTTAGTGAGGGTACAATTAAACAGTCATTCAAGATATTATTTAACAAACTAAATACAGAAGCATATTATCACACATTATAACAGTAAGATGCAGTAGCAAAAAGCATGGCTTAAAATATATAACTTTTGTTCAAACCGTAAATAATTAAACACCATGAAATGCAGAGAACATACGGGATTTCTCCATCCTATGCCACTAGTTTCTGAGCAATGATGTAGGAAAAAACTGGTCACGATAGCATGGCTAATCAGCATATTTTATACAAATATCTCATTTCATGATAAAGTATTAACTAGAGACATTCAGCACCAAGAACTCACCACTGTCAAGTAGAAACACATTACACAAAAATTTCTGCAAAAATTAATAACACCATTGGAAACTTTGGCACCAACTTGACGCATATTTGGGAATAGAAGCAAACTAGCAAGCAGTTACCCTAGAAAGCCTATTACTGCTCCAGCCGGTCAAATTTCCTTTTACACCAAAAAAGGAAAGGATCTATTCAGGGAGATGCGACAAATAACCGTCGTATGTAGATATGTTTGCGAACCATTTTTATATTGATTAACATAACTTTTTCCAGAGAAATAGACAAGTTTTCCGGGTAATCGTTAGTATATCCCGATCAGAATCAACAACAGCAAAAAATGGAAGCCGTTCCAAAAAAATTCTACTTTGACATGACAAAAGACGTAAAGCTTGCACCTATATTAACAATGGCAGAAATAATTAATGAAAGTGATAAAATATACGCATGGTAAATACGGTTTGTCTTTTAAGCAAAATTACACGGAGGATAAAGGAATAAAGTTAAAAAGGACAAAGTGTCCCGTACTTAGTGGTTTTAAGGCAAAGGGATGTTCAGAAAAAATAAATAAAAAATCTCTAATTCGTCCTTGGAAAACATAACACACATTGACATAATCGGTTAAACTACACTTTTTTAATGATCCGATTACTATTTGAGCAAAAATTTACTTTCCTACAGCTAAAAATAATTTTCACATTGATCACAAATATAGGAGATGAAAATATATCAGTTTTTTGAACAACCAAGAAGAATGTGAAAAATATATGAAAATGCCGGGACAATTTCTCTAACGAAACTAGGACAATGCAAAGGTGACTGTTTCAAATGCGATTAAGAAACCATTCCCAGACTGATATCACAAACCATTTTCTTATGCAAAATAAAAAAAAATCTAGAGACAAAAAATGTTATTACATGTGATAAATGAGATGAATCATTAGAAAGTCAACATAACACATTATAAGAGTAAGTACCAACATTCGACCACGCTTCAATTAACTAAGAAAAGCATTAAAGCATTAAACTAACACCAAAACTTTCTTTTAATTGCATGCCATATATATACCAAGGCCGAATATTAGGAACTATGCCACAGCATTTAAATTTAAATAAGCATTTAAATCTAAAATTTGCAATAAGTTGATTATGCAGGATCAAGTACTTCAGATGAACATCATACAAACTGAAAGCGATATTTTACTGGTTTGGGAGAGTAACAACTACCACTGCTGTCTTGGCGATAAGCCAGTAACACCCACCGCAGCATTAGTTATTGAACTAATACCAACAGAAGACACACAATAGCTATTCATTGCTTCTACTAATTCTTCCCCTTCTTCGCTCGCTCGTCTGATATCACGAAGTGCTCTGCAATCAAAACGTAATAAAATTTAAAACACCTTCTTTATACTTATCTTTCCTCGAAAATTAAAAATGAATACACTAAATAGCTTTGATTAGCAAATGTAATAAAAAAAATACCTTGACAGCTTCGACCATTCATCCGGGCGACAGTTAGTAAGGTTTTCGTGTACATCATAAACGTACAAATTACCTTTCTCATCGCCCACGGTTAGTTGTTGACCTTCAAACTACGAAATTTAACAAACAAGTTTTCCATACTAAATATTGAACATTCAGATATGTATCCACCCGCAAATACAATCGACACTTATAAATCAGAGTGTCGCTGTGCGAAGAACGGACCAAATTTTGCTAATTTTGGCTATGTTCGGCATCACCAAGTAAATATTCCTGTGGCAACAATCATAACAGAGCCTTTAATACATTAGCTAATCTAATTATTTTAAGAATCCTACAGAACAAAGTGTTTTGGAATTATCTAACATGACAAAAATGTATCAGAAGAATCTTCATCCCGTAGAATGCATCAACAAAAAACTTCAATTTTCCTTCAGATCTTTTATAATAGGCAATTAAACGCACCGTTCTGCATCCATTTCATCTTCCGTACTCCTGCACCACCTTCCATTTGCAAATGCGACACAGGGGCTTCGGTATCTTCATTTAAATTCCACAAAAATACCTAAACATAAAAGAAACTATCAATATTTAAATATTAATACAATTATAAAATACTTGGCAGCAAAAAATTTACATTTCCACTAGCATCTGCCGATGTAAAAATTGCAGGATGAACGGGAGACCAGGCAACATCAGTTACATAATTACCATGCTTTTCGAATGAATAAATCGGTCGTGTCTCCTGGAAATTTTAAATCTTCAAGCAAAAATTTCATTGGACAGCTTATACAACACCAAACTAAGTAACGAACATAATTTTAGAATAAAACAAAAGAAAATTACATCAAATCCCGAAAATTTCCTACTCTAATTCAAGTAAATTCTAAGGATAATAATTATTGCCTTGGTACTCCACAACTTGACAGTCCAATCCAAAGAACATGATAAAAATAAATGTGACAAGTCAATAATACCAGAAGCTTTATGTGTATCAACTCCTGTTATAGGTCCAATGTGACCTGCAAGAATATAATGCAATGTTTTTTACATAACTGATTTCACTGCAAGAGTCCAATTAGGAATGTTTTAAAGCTAACCTTCATAGCTATCATTTATTCCACCTTTATTACCATGCCTGCTTGCCGTATAGACATTCCCTTCCTCACTACCTACCACAAAATTATTAACATCGTCAAGAGCAAACGACATGCAAGTGCATGTTACCTGAAATGTACAGCAAGCATCACAAAAATATTTAATTTCACAAGATCCATTGATGGTAACTTCAGTAAACATTTTTCTTATTAACATTATATTGCTCTAGTGTTTTAAAGCACTGGACAGAAATCGAGCATTATGCAGCCAAGTTTCAAATAATTTCACTGAAGACCTATGAAAAAAAAAATATATATATATACCTGCTTCTGCTTCCATGCTAAGTCAATTACATCAATTGGTTGATTTAAATTATCAACGCTCCATGAGCAAAGCCTTCCATCAGTTGATATACTAATTAAATTATGTGCATTTTGACTACCCACCACTGCCATGCTCAGCACTGGATGAGTATGAGCTTGTGATGATAAAGGACTCTGTAATATTTCTTAGCAAAGAAATCACATAATGAAAATGACAAAACAATTGAATTAACAAAGACTGAGTAACATCGTCATGATTCCATGCTTATTCAAATTGATTTTAAAGATTTACATCTTTTTCTTTTGGTACCAAAAAAGTAAAATATAACATGAGAAAGAGAACGGAGAAACCTTATTGACAGGAGTCTTCTTGCTGAGTCTATTGTCCCACATACAAATCTGACCGGAATAACATCCTCCCATTATTAAATTTGGATGGAATTTAGCAAACGCTACACTAGTAATCTGTGATTGACAGTAGAAAGTGTACCTGAAATCAAGTTAGCTGCAAGTTTTGTGATCAATTGAGTTGCAAAAACATAAGTTTCCAATTATTTTAATATAATGCTTACTCAGCACTTGGTTTTTTGAAACGACAACTCCATACTTGTACTACTCCAATAGGATCAAGAGGCGAATCAGGATTCTGATCATATGAAACAGCAAATAATTCTGGGTGTTGCACACAATGATCAATACCTGTTACAGCTCTAAAAACGAAAAGGACAAAAAATTATAAAAATACAACTTTCGCATTAATTCAGTAAAAATTAAATCCTTCTAGATATTTATATAAACAAATATTGTAGATTAAGTTGTGCTTTATGAACAATGATGTCCAAATATTTTGGGGTCGTAACAACGGTGAACCATTTACCTTCCTGCACTCCATTTTTCATCAACAAATTTTCTAGCAAACACCAATTTCTCACCATTATTAGTTTTCTCATCCATAGCTTCGTCGCGAGAGTAATCGATGAAGATGTCAATCTGAAAAAGATAAATGAAATAGAAATGTTTCACAAATTTGGTAATGACATGCATTAAAGTAAAATGTGACAATAAGGATCACTAAAAAAGTTAAACCTCCATAAGTAATCCAAAATTTAAGCACGAATTATTTGAAAAACATTCTATGAAATATCTCAACCACTTCTCTAAAATGTTATTGTTGTACAAGATTATTTTATAGAAACAAAGCCACTGATTACAGATTACATAACCATCTTGAAGCGTTATCTTTGAACTAAATATTGTCAACCTCTTCAGCTAACTGTCGTTCCATGACGCGTGAGCTGTAATCAAAAAATTGTTGAAATTTTTGACTGCTGAGAATTTGTAACTTTTCTTCTTCACTCAGATCTGGGACCTTCGTTTCCTCCTCTTTCTTCTCTTCACCATTCTACAAAACTCATAGCTGACGTACAGCATAATTTTTACATAATGTCAATCATTATTTTAAAATACTACTTACCTCCTGATGTTGACGTACACCAAAGTTAAAGTTAGGCAAAATGTTCGCAATTTCTCGTGTAGGGGACTCGTCAAAATTGATTTCTAAATGTTTATCCAACATCGTCATTTCCTCATCATAATCGAATTCCTGAGAACCTAAACTAAATTCTCCCGCTGATACTCGATCGTCATCGGTTTGTGTTGTTTTACAATAAGACGCCTGGAAATATTGTTCTTCCATCTGCAGTAATATTTAAGCTCAAATCTTTTTCGCAATATTTTGAAGAGAACAGAGTCAACAAAATGACGATATATTCACAGGTACTAGATACTGAATATTAGCAGGATATTATATACTGAATATTATCACACACAGATTTGCAAAATGAAATATCATGCAATTTGGCACTAAAATTAACCAAGAAAAAAAATCATACAGCATCCTTAGGTGGTACTGAAATTATCTGTGTTTCACAAAGAGCAAGTTTTTGTGTCCTGGGAATGGACAAATATTTCTGATTGTTCCCAACTCCATCCTGAAAAACAAATATCGGTGGTCAATATCCAGGACCAACTCAGTTTATGAAAAACTTATTGTGATAGAAAAAAGAAAAAGGACTATAAAAAGATGAGATTGTAACTGCAATCCACATTATTATTTGCCTGAAAAGTATGGCAGAGCAAGAAAGATTTTTACTACTGTTCGGTGATCAATGTTGTTTGGAGTAATGGATGACTCAATCTGAGGCTGTGCCGATATTCCTAACGGTTCCAGGATCTCCTCTAGATCCTTTTGTGAAAATGTTTTCGGCAAATCGCTCACTGAAAAGCAAGGACTAAAGTGAGAGATGAAATATTTCCTTTTTAAATTAATTATAAAAATTCTTCGTCTTTTTTTCAAGGAATCTATATCATCTCAATCTCTATTCCTCCAGTAAACTTAAAAACGCATAATGTCTAGCAAATTAATAAATGAAAACAGAGAAGACAAGCAGTCACATAAGAAAACATGCAATCTTATAAAGAAATTATATAAACAAAGTGATTTTGCACAATGTGACATCGGTAAAAGAAAAAACCTGCTCCATTTTCGAGATTTGCATTTTTCAACAAATTCCGCCGCCGTTCTTCTTCCCGGCGTCTTTTCTCCTCCCGAATTTCAGCCAGCTTCTGCTTCTTGCGTTCAAGCTCAAGTTTACGCTCTTCAGCAGTAGCCATAGCTGAAAAATTGATTAACCACATCAATTCTTTTTCCTTAGTTCAAAAATCACAAATATGCGTATTACGAAAATTCAGAAATTCAAACTACTAAAGCAAACACATTTGCAATGGAAATACCTCTCGAAAACCTAAAGGTCACTGTCAATACCGGTTCCTTAACCTTTATTTCATAAATTCTTCACTTGGTACGTCAATCTTACATCTATTACACTCTCATTCCTCAGACAAACCTACGACCAGTCAGGATTGCGAGTCAAATTATAGAACCGGTCAATAAAAATTCAAATTAGACAAAAACTCGTTGTAATATGGCCGAAAACTTACCTTGAATTTTTTCTATTAAGATAATGAATTCACTAGCCGATTAAGGAAAGATCTGAGTTGATAAGCTGAGTTGCACATGAGATCTCTAGACAGATTCCCCCCCTCCTTCCATTGCTCATCCCTTTCATGCCCGTCGAAGTTTAAGTGAATTTCGACAGGCACCACTCCACTACTATCATCTCTAAACTTCGTCTTCAAAACAGTTCGTCTGGAGGTTCTTAAATGCAAATCTGTAGAATGCACTCCGGTTGATGGAGTATTGTTTAGAGTTACCCTTGTGATAAGTCAACTTCTAGCCACTGTTCTTTCCTTAACTATGGTATATTAGTTAAATTCGTTGAGAGAAGAGAAGTGAGGAAAATGTTTTGAGAAATGAATGAGTGAAATGGAAGTATTTAATTGATGGGAATGTGAGTGCTGAAAGGAACAGCTGGAAAGAAGCAACCTTCTTTTCATGGATGCTTTTCTTGGCATACGTGTAGTTGTCACGCTAATTGTCACGCAATGAGCATTGATTATTTTACATAGTGAGCACGGAGACTTAGTATGCCTTCATGTGCCAATAATAAGAACTTTGTAAACAAGAAAATAAACAACTAATCACAGTGTTAAAGATACATAATTATTTGATTAAAATTATATTCATGGAGCTATTTGTCGAAGCTCTTCTTTAAAAGCACATTCCTTCATATATTCTGTTTAATTATAAATTGTCGAACATTTGTTTTAATGTCTATTTAATGTCATTAGTAAATTACTCCTTTTTAAAGCTGCTTACTTTAACATAATGAGAATGGTATTTCCAGCCTGCAATGACAAAAAATCGACAAGAAATGAAACATCTGATTTGCTTATCATTTGATGATAAAAACAATAGACTAAGGAATGCAAAAGTTAAAAGTCTCAACTGTTAAAAATATAGTTCAGATAGACATTCTCTTTGATCAGTTAAACTGAAATTTTTGGTTTCAATTTTAGTGAGCTTTATGAACATTGAAATAAAGTGATAGGATTGTTAGAATATCGGAATATCGTTAGAGAATGCAAAATGTAAATATGAATGAAGTATGAGCGTAGCAGCGATAAAGTGCTATTCAATTAATGATTTCCAAGCAAACTAACTATTAAGTCAGAAATATTCATGCAGCTAGGAAAAAAGCTTAAAAGAAAATTGTGGGCTGAAAAATTAAAGTATCAGCATTGTCATCCAGCTATTCCAATGATTCTATGTCTGATAAAGTGTTGCAAGTGCTACAACTTTTGCGCATGACTGGAAATTCACAAAGCTAAACAAGAAAAATTATTAGTAATCCTGAAATAATTTAAATAAATGGAATGAATAACTTCGAATTCTACTATTTTTTTCAGTGTTCTGTTATATAATTAATTAATCGTTTGTCCTGCTAAAGAAAACTAAGCATAACCGGAAATTTCTGTAGCAGTTAATTAATTAAGAGAAGGTTGCAGGTTATGCCACCGCACTGGAATGAAACTGGTACTTTCTGGTTGATATCACCAACTGTGCTGTACTTATTTCAGTGATGCGATGTATGCTTAAGTTGTACAGTCGTTTACTTTCTGTCATCGCTTATCAATCATGTTTGCTCTATGTGTATACTTATTCCCAAATATGATTGATGCAAGATGAATTTACCCACAAGATTTCGAGACAAACTTTGGTATTTTGCATGTTACCTTTATTTTGATACAGTAACATGGCCAGACGAGACAGCTTAACTAGTGTAGTTATGAAAATAAACAGATTGCAAAATAGTTGATGAATGGCGGATGCTTAATGGGCGTATATGAGGCGCAGTTGTGTTACTGGCCAATGCACTATAAACAATGCCTCGATTGTAGGTCTCTTTAAGGATTGGATGAGTTAAGGAGAGAGAGGAGCGAATATGCCACTACTGCTCTAGCAGTACTTCTCTCAAGCTATTTGGTTGCTTTATTGACGGAAGGCATAAAGGACTGTCAACTTGAAGGGACAAGAGAGTACCAGGCTCTGATGCTAATACACAGAGCAAATGCATGTCTGTGTCTCTGTCTGTGTATGTCTGTGTGTGCATCTGTATGTGTGTTTGTCACATGTCTCCAGTGCAGCAAATAGTTCGAGAAAGAATGATTGATTTTCGGGTTAGTTGCCTCACAGCGATTCATCTAGAGGGTGCGAACCAACGCATACCTCGTAGAAGGATCTCTATCAAGAAATAAAATATTGAAGGTGGTGACAGTCGTCGACAGACCCACGTCATCGATACTGGCATTTCTGTTCAAATCTGCTCTAATCCTAATTCCAGTTCCGGTACAATTTTATTCCTGCTTCTTTGTGACTGGTATGACTTTATTATGGTTATGGGTACGGGAATGGTCGAAAATATAAACTGTAGTGTACCGGAAGTGCCTCTGGCTCATCTGGAAGATGATCTCGACTTCATCAAAGTGGCATCACAGCAGTCGTAAGTGCCTGATCTTTTTATTTCAATACTGGAGTTTTCTCAATCTTAAATTCTTCTACTGTTCTCTTCTTCTCATTTAGGTTTTTGAATGCTGTGCATGAGAGAGAGAGAGAGAGAGAGAGAGAGGGAGGGTGAAAGTGAGAAATACCTTTAGTGAAGGCTCATTAATTAATTGTCTAAATTGCTTCTTGTCGATTCTTTTCTATCCGCTGCTTACTTTATCTATCACTATATTTACAGTTAAACAAATCTCATATCTAAGCAGTGAAATGTTAAATTAGCCATATAACCTTAGACTGAAGTCCTCTTTTCATGGATTTCCTCCTTGTAACATAAAATAACTTATACATCCTGATTTGCTTTGACCGTCATCTCAGTGAGGAATCGTCCTTCTTTTTTTGAGTAATCGAAATGGTCTTTTTTAATGCAGCGGGCTATCTTTCCTTGGTCAACCACTCAGTCAAGTTGCTAAAGGTGATTGGTGGAAAGTAATGCGATCTTGAATTCTATTTACATTTTTGCTCAAAAATTACTACTACTTTTTTGACTTCAAATCCGATGACATATGAATTAAAGCTGAAGCTGCAGTGTAGAACCAAGCAAGGTTGACACTTATAGAGAGGACCAAAACTTGTTCATCTTTCTTTATTGAAGTATTAGGCACGAGAATTATGTCGCGTTAGCGAAAGAGAAGTTTTGATCTCTGTCCAAGTCATTTCCCAGCCGATTTTTTTTTTTGGACTTGATTTTTCATAATTCACATAAATTTCCTTTCCACCGCTTTTTTTTGTTCATTTACCAGTTGGCAGTATTTCCCTTTTTCATAATCTTCCTGAAAATTTTGAACACCGAATTTCATTTTCTTGGTTATTCCAACTTCAGATTTTAAATTTATCGACAGAGTTTAATAGTGATTGGTAGTAGTTCTTGACATCATGCGAGTAAATGAACTTGTTAGAAATGAAGTTGAAGTTTTTTTGCATAAAGTTTGATGTCATAGCTTTTGTGTCCTTTCCTCTATTTTCTTTTTTCCATAGTCGTCTTTTTTCATGAGAATTTTTGTAAATTGTGTGTGCGTGTAAATTTAAAGAATCATTTCATTGTTTAATTGATGAAAAGCGTCGAATAATTTTTCTTATTTATAAGTAAATATGTAACACTAAAACTGTCTAAAATTACACTTAAAATCAATAAAGAAGGGGAAGAGAAAAAACAATGAAGGAGAAGCAACAAGTGAAGTAGTGGAAGCAATTAGAAAAAGTGGAAACCGTAGAAATTGTTGCGAGCAATAATATTTTATTTATAGCATGCTAAAATATGGTGGAATTTGGATCTTTTTCGATGTTTTCTCTGTTTAGAATTGGTTGGTAAAGTGAACTTACTAATTTCTGTGAGAAATTTAGATTAAGACTTAGACTTATTAATATTTAGCGCAGTATATCGATTTTCATTCCATACTCTGTGCCATCTTTTAAATGAGTCTTAATTAAAGTGAGATAGATAGAATAAAGAAATGAGTAGACGAGTAGACATAAAAACTGAGAGATTCTGCAGATGCCTATTCAATGTTATGGAGGCACATTAGCATAGCTAACATTGTGTCAGTGCTATGAGTCTGTTCCTTTTCTTTAATTGTGTCTCTTTTATAGAATTCGTATTGGCCAGTCATTTTTCACTGTCCTGAATTTCAAACGTAGATGATATGCTGAATGACTTCGTCTTAGCTCTAACTTTTTCTTTCAAGTATGATCTAATTCTATGACCATTAAGTAATACTTTGTCTTTAATTTTACTTTTCAGTGAAGGAAATAAGGAATTAAACAGTTCCATGGGATAACTATACGTACTTACTCTAAAGAGAGTATGTTAGTTTATATTGCATATAAAGTGACAAGCCATGTGACCAGTTTTGAAAAGAGTGCTGAGAATAAACCTGAACAGAATTGTGAACTGAATGGACTGCGTGCATTCCTTATTCTTGCTTTTTTCTCTTCCAATGTTTTCGTCTCTCTTTCTCTGCCCCGGCTATCCTTATAGCAATTTTGATACCTTAAAGGTTATTAACCTCCGGGAATGAAAACTTCACTCACTCTGCACCTCGCATGTCTATATGTGGAATGTCTCTTCCACTTCTAATTCCTTGTCTTCTAATTCCTTGTCGTCTTTCCTTCTCCCCGCTCCGTCTTCTATTCTTCGGCTGGTAGATCCCAGGAAGAGATCTGAGTGATGAGAACTAAAATCTGGATAGTCGTGAGAGTCTAAGTTTCATAGGGAACATTTCGAAACAGCTGTTGGCTGATACAATGAAAGCCACAGATTAGCAGTGAATAATGGTGCTGTGATTCATTAGGGTCTGCGTATGTCACGTGCAAATGATTTTCAGGGTTTTTCTCGAACCAAAAGTGTTATATAACTGTTCGGGTCGATATATGCTACTCTACTACTAGGATATGTAAAAATTCGTCTCTATCTGCTTGTTGAAATATGAAATTAGATTAGTTGATTTTTGAGCACTGATAAAATACTCTTGAGAATATGACGTAAGTTATTCATCTTTCTTTCATTTTCAAATTGTGCATGATAAAAAAAAATTTCATCACTCTTATCGGACCAAAACATGGCCATCATTTCTCAGCTCAGAATCGCAGGGAATGTTTCGACTGCTATCTAATTCTCAACCGTATTCCGTTTTTCGTTTCAGCTTACATTTTTCACTTGAAGATTTTGGGCCAATATGTTTTGAAAACGCTGAAAGTAGGAACCAATTGAAAATCCTTATAAAATATCCTTAAAAAATGCAAATGATGTTTTTGTGGGCAAGCTTGGATACAATTTTCATCTGCTAGATTGCAAAAGTATCCGAAAGGAGGAAAACTCTTACTAAAGGCTGAAAGGTTCAGAAAAGTATATGAAAGTTCTTTAATAAAATTAAAAGTCAAAAATTCAGTTACAAAAGTCGACTCCTTAAAATTTTTAAGTCTTAATGATCCAGCCCTTTAGCACTTTTCATCTGGTACTTTTTGTTGTAGGACCAGTGATTGCGAGAACAATTTTGATGAAAATTTCGATACGGAAAATCTATCGGGTAGTTTGGAAGATTTGGTCGGAACATTTGATCAGAAAATCTCGCACTGCTTCAAAGATCTTAATAAGGCCACCGAAGAAATAGCACCTATACAAGTGCGATCACAGGATGAAATCATGTCTGAAAGCCAGTAAGTTTTTTGATTATTCGAGCACAACGTTTTATTTGATATCATACGTGCCTTCACTTTAAAAAAAAATGTTTTTCCTGAGAAAGATACTGTTATAATCAGTTACAATTTTGAGGTCTCTACATTATATCAGATATTCACAGCATATATTAGTAGTTGCTTCTTATTTCAATCAAAAGCTTAAAAATGAGGGGATAAGTATCGCTCTAATTATTGCTGTCAATGTTATCGAAAATAATTCCACAAACATTCATCGTAGGAGTTGGTATTGTCGTTCTTCACTCTTCTATGTAAAATAGATTGCCTTAATTTAAAGGATGCAATTCGTTTCTGACATTTTTTGAATTATATTGGAATTAACTTTGAAAAAACTGTCAGCTATACTAAGTTTCAACACATAAAATACAATAAAAATATCTTCTGCAAAGTTTCATCTCGGCGTCTTGCTTACATAGTTTTTAGATTTTGCTGTATTGCAACTTGTTTTTTGTATTTTTCTATTTTAAAAACTTCCCTTTCTTTGATAGATTCGATTATGAGGTTTCCAGATTTTATATCAGTTTAAAGAACCATAAAATAAGCACTTATACTAAATAGAAGTACTTTAACAGTAAATAGCTCTTTTTTTGTCCAAGTAAGCAAATATTGAGTGGATAACTTATTGTGTATACATTTTCATTATTGCTTTTAAGGTTTTCTTAAAACTTTTGAAATGCAAAAAAAAAGTTGAATTGTACGATATGATCATATCAATATGATAAGACACATCTTATTGAATGAGGGATCTAGCAGTGATGTCGTGAAGCTGAGTAAATTTTTTGGAAATTCGTAAAGCATATATAAGAGGGAGGTTCGTATTTTTACTCTTGTTCACTCATATAGAAAGGATTAAATTCCTGATTCATTTTTCCATTTTTATAATTTCTTAGTGATAGCATTCATTTTTTTTTTTTTTTTTTCATCACTTCCACTTCTTGTGTTGTAACAGTGGAACAAATTCAAAAAGGAGAAATACATAAGTTCCTGTTATGACATGCTCTAATAAAATTTTCGGTATAGGATAACGGGAAAATCAGTGGGCAAAAAATGAAGCTTTTCTTGTATTTTTTTATACTTAAGGCATTTAAGGCAAATTGTTGGAGAAAACCTAATATATAAGGAGGTCACAAATCTGAAAATCGATTTATTTACGCTTCCGTAACTTTAGAAAGCATTTAAAATTTTATCTAATCCCTACTTTTAAAAAATTTCTCGTTGACATGTTTAATATATAGAAAACATAACAGGATTTTCTTCTTTTCTGCTCAAAATTTGTTATTTTTCTTATATGAAATGATCTATATTAATGCAAAAAAAAAAAAGGAAAATTGCCACATAGCTAGGGAAATGTTATCATTTCATGAGAACAGGAAAATCGTTGTAATATCGTTTTTAAATTTAGTGTAAAGGAACCTTTAAATAATCATTTATCTTCGGGATTGCGAAGATGCTTATTAGATTTGTAACATTGCGTAAAGAAGATAATTGGTAGAATACTTCAACTGTTTATTTCTGTTTCTGTTTCTCCTGAACATGATAGAAATCAGATCAAAAAATTTTTGTCCATTAACCGAGATTAACTCATTCTAAAAATGCAGAACTCCAAACAAATATTTCATGCACAAATAAGCTTGGTATAAAGTGTGCTGAAAACTTTGATGAAATAATTTCTTTGTTTTCTGAAAAGTTTGATTTCTTTTCCGTAGAACTCATATATATCAAGATTGTAATCATATGAAATGAATTAAGACTGAGAATTACATATCTTTCACGGTATCAATTTTATTTCCTTGAAGTTCTCAAAAAATTTCTATTCATGGCACAGTATCAAATCAATTCTAGTAATATTATGCGAAGACATCCATTGTGCGAATACTGCGGACAATTAATCAGTAATATCTATTTTAATTTTGAACAGGATTAAATCTGGAGATAATGGCATTATTTTTTTCCAGAATTTGGTGGACTCTGACAGGAAATTTCGGCAATATGCCTCCACTTGATTTTTCGAAGACGCAGACAAGGCGGTTACAACTTCCTGCTCTCGACCTTCAAGGTCCACGCAAGGTTCATTCTACCATCGGTTTTTTTTTTTTTGCGATGATTCAAAATAGGGCTGGAATCATACTTTTCTAGTTAAAGCTATAAGTTCAAGTGTAATGGAATCTTTAAAATAGTTATGAAATCATTTCAACATTCCTGCTAGTTAAAATTTATTGACCACCGAGATTGCTACTGCATTTCAGTAAATTAAAATTCTTTGTGGATTAAGAGGAAAAAGGAAATTAGGGTTAAAGTATAGGATAGCTCGTAATATGCAGTTAATAACTAAATTTAGTAGTTGAATTACTTCAGTTTTAAGCGAATTACGTAACTTCGCTAAGATATTGAGAGGAAGTCCTCCTATAATATGTTTTACTGCATGTTTGCCGTCCAGAGAACTGTCTTTTTCAGTTACATTTAGATGAATAATTTCTGCAGAATTATGTAACCACTCTTTGTAGAAGCCATACTATGAAACTCATTTGGTAACTATGAAATCAAGAAGAGAGATTCCCAGTGGGATTTTAAAAAATGTATTCATTTGTTAACAGAACTCATATAAAACACGCTTAGGATGAGGGCAATGGTAAACGTATAATTCTAGCACGCTTCAGAGATCTAGCCTCCTCTCAAATAATTTTTAAAGAGAAACAGAGAGAAAAAAAGGGGAGAGGGTTTTTCTTTTCCCCGTTTACCATTGAAAAAGCTCTTTAGTAGCAATGTTATTGTGAAAGAGCCATGAAAAAAAATTTTTTTTTTTGGTAGGCAGAAATTCGATAAAGAAATGCCCTCTCTTTCTCTGTACTCATCTCATATGAATTGTGTTGGAAAAGTGAATCCATCTGATGTTATTAGATTGTTATTCAATCACTTTTATACTTCCTTATAATAGTTAAAATTCAATACTTTCTTCATTCTTAATTTTATGAATCGTTGTCGATTTGCAGAGTGGAAGTGTTCATTTAAACAGTTGACAAATTTTTGCAGAAAAAAATAAAGAAAACCTCGATTTGTTGTGGCAGTGAAAGAGTTGTAGCATGATATGAAAGGACGATACATATTCCAGAAGCTGTTGCGGATGGGCTACAGAGTCTTTAAATTTGACGCTGAGAGCTATTAAATTCGAATTCACTGACTTTTGGTGGGGTAAATACTGGTAACCCAATCACATGGACTTACTTTCATGAAACCGAGGGATAACTTCATCATTGACATATGAGACTACGGAAATCACTGTTCTCTTGATCATTTGATGTGGTAGTAGCATGTCGAACTTGTCATGAATCCTTCTATGTTTTCCTATCCATCAATAATTAACTGTTCTCGCTTGATAAGTAAAGATTGAAATTAGAAGGGAAAAAACTTGAAATTGAGGAATGATAAATTTGTTGTTAAAATTGATTGTGTCATTTGGTTTCGTAACTGAGTGTAACGAAAGAGACCTTTAAGAATTTTTTTAAGTATAGATATCATTAAGCTTTCCTCCTCATGGTTTTTACTTTTTCCTTCTTTTTCTCCTTTCTAATTATTTGTCTCCACTAGAGTAAAAGAGCAAATTTTTCGTCTTCGAGTACAGAAAAATTTTTTGTTGGAGTTTTATTTTCTCTGACGTTTCTATTTCTACTTTGGCTTTTATTAGTATCAAGCGAAGAATACAAGCACAAATCTTTATTCCTAGCATCAATGTGCCATCAGTTTACTGTCACTGCTGTGAGTTTCTTCCCTTGTGTTGGAGCTGCTGTTTCCATTTTTAGCGATAATTTTCCCTATCAAAGATTATCGCAAAATTCAGCTGATATTAATTTTATTCGGCGAAACAAAGTGAGTATAAATTGTATATTACTGAGCGAAAAAGTTTTATTGCTCGCCTTTTATATCTAATTTTTGTTAGAAACCTGAAAACTTCTGAAGCTCACCATCTACTATGAAAAGTTCATGTTTCCTTCCCTATAAAGTTTTAAATCAATGAACACCTGGAAACTTAGGCATCGTTTTTCAGGAAAACAGTGATCTTGGTATTGATTTATCGGAAGATGAGGAGCTGAGGAGTGCACTAGATATGCATCAATTGATCAGTCAGCGTGGTCCTTTGTCAGAGTCACCTCCACAAACTGCCGACGAGGTGATTGAAGAAATTGACCAAATGCTTCAGGTAATTTTACACTTTGCTCAACATTTCATTTATTGCTATACTGTTTGAACATGTTCGGTACACTTGTTATACAAATGACAGAGATTAGCTGAAATTTTCAGTCGTGTGATTTTTCGGGATCGGTAATGACTGATCGTACAATGGAATCGATGGATAGCATGTATTCGTCAATGCGTTCACCGTTACCAAATGGACAATACGACATGGATATCAAACTACGACAGGCCGTTGCCATTACGTCGAATTCTGAAAGTCAGTACAAATGTTAACAGAAGAATGTATAAGATCAGTACTGTGTAATTTGCTGACCTAACCAAATTATTGAAATATTTGAACAATTTGTTCGATACTCATTTTGCTGAAATTTCCAAACTGTTAATAATAGATTATTCATCATTTTTTAGTGTTGGAAGGTAAGTACTTTTGAATGGGATGAATTTCTAACTGTTGTGAAAAAGAATGAAAAGCATCCTGCTATATTTAAACAGTGGCAAATCGTTTTTTTTTTTTTCTTTTTCGACTTTTTTTCTTTTCAATTCAAGGATGGAACTTTCTTTGCTCTACTTACTGAATGCAAAATTTTTGAATGCATGACCTTTCCTTTATGTCTTTAGCGCTCGGATGTGCAGTATTTACTCATTTGTCATTGTCGTTTAAAGCTCATAACTTATGTTACTTTTCAAGAAAGAACGCTTTGGAAAACAAAAAAAAATTACAATTTTTAATTTTTTGTCGTCGTTGTGGCAATTCTTTTTTGCGTGGTATTAAACTTCGTAACTCGCTACTTTCCAGTGCTTTGCTGTATTTCTTTGTGTTTTCGTATATAAAATTGTAATTTCCGAAATTGTTTCCTACTAAATCTTTACAGCGATCTGTTTGAAGTTTAACTATTTAAAATTTCAGATCTGGAATCATTTTCCTATAGCAGGTTGCTTGCTCTGAGTGCTGAAATGGAGCAGCTTATACAAGTAAAAATTAATATTAAGTTGATTTATAATGAAATCAAATTAATATAATACTTCACAAGGAAATAATATCTGTGAAAGTATTTGTCCAGCTCTTGAGTATGTCAGAATTTTTAATTCATTTTTCTGGGAATAGAATTAAACAATAATAGCATGCATCGTTGTTAATCTTACACGTTTTCTTCCATTTAGCGTTATTTTCTTCAGGTCTACAATGACAGTTTGGTGGAGCAGTTGGCGCATCGTGATGAGTTAGAATATGAGAAGGAAATGAAAAATACATTCATATCGTTGCTTTTATCTATACAGAACCGCCGAAGACACTTCACTAATGAACGAAAACGTAAACCGTTGAAAACTGACCCGTCACAATTGCCACAGGTTAAAAATTAGATTTGGATAAGATTTGTATGCAAGCATGTGTTACAGAATTAATCGAATCTGTAAATTTATGGGTTAAAGTTTCTTGCTTTGATTTTAAAGAGGTCTAGATGTTTAGAGTTTCGTGCTCTTAGTTTGTGTCGTACGCTCAATTTGAAAAGGGAAGTTGCATCAGTACTTTCTTGTGAAATTTTCTTTTGTCATTGTAATAGGGCATTTTACATAACTTGTACGCAACTGGCCAAATGATTCTGATTTAATTGTTATGAAAATCGTTTCTAATGTTTAATGTTGATTTGAGGATTTACTATATGATCATCTCAAGGCAAACGTCTTTGAATTAAAAATTAGAATATCATTTTTTTGTAGTATATGACGGCGACAATTCCATACGATGAAAGTTGTCTGTATGTAGACATGAATACATTGATGGCGCTCATCAAATGTGATTATTTTAACGTTCTTTAATCTAATTATTAAAGTAACACTATTGTTCAATGTAGCGTCTAACGGTGACATTAATTGTCAAGCAGTTCCAATATATTGTTGGTTGAATTATCGATGGTTTAGCCTTATCAGTGTTCACTGGCAAAAGCAATATGTTTTAGCTGGAAACAAATATTTCTGTCCTGTCTTTATCTTTAAAAACAATTTCAGTATTGCGAGCAATTGATGAAGACAGTCCTGCTGTACCAAGCATGCTCACTGACTATATCTTAACTGGTAACATTTCCGATTGTCATGAAATTCGATTTTTTCTATTACTGCATTGCTTTGAACATTTCTAAATATGTTTTGATTATCACATCACTTCGGATATTCTTAAATTGATTTTCCTGAGTTCAGCTTTTTTTCCCAACTAACAACTGTGTAGTAACGATGGTAAACAAGAGAACTATTTCATGTGGCAGCAATTATTGGAAGGATAGACCGTTTATTGTGGATTGTTTCAGTTCTATGCCCGTCAGCGTCATCATCAGTTATCACTGATTTGGCTGCATAAAATGAATTAAACTAACTGAAATGACATCGCTGCTGTATGTTGAAGTATGGTTACAGCTCCTGCTCCTGCTGCTTTTTACATTTCTCTGTACATCCGTATACCATAACAGTGCGTCCAATTTTCTTTTTTTTTTTTTTTTTTTTCTTATCTATTTGGTAATTTATACCTACTTCACATTTTCCGATCAAAAATTCTTTTTGAGAATGCTTGTTGACTGAGATTTTGGAATTTTAAGACGGAAAAGACATGAAACATCCTTGAATTTCCAGTTCTTTCAACAGGAAACTGTATCTTGTCCCATAAACTTTTACAATACAAAGTTCCCTTAAAATTTGCTTCGAATGTACAATGTGAGTGTATTTTATGTAATTTCCACTTTTCAATAAGCACATTAAAATCATATTACTTAATTGCATAAGTATTGCTTTACATTTTCATGTATGCGTTTTGTATGAGTTTGTTATTGTCTTCATATTTACATTATCGATCTCAACTCGTAAAAAATATAATCGGAATGGAACTGAGTGCCTTCAAAAGTAATGAGTTCCGACTTCACTAAATAGTTGAGTGTTTTATTTCAAAAATTTCAAGTAGCAATTCCAAAAAATTTTTCAAAAAAATCTTGAGCTAAATTATTACTGAAAACATAATGCATGCATAGAGTAGATCTAAGCATAAGTATATTTTTCTAGTAAAAGATTTAATGTTAATAGAATGCCATTGAATTTTGATTTGCTAGCATAGTTTTATAATTACAAATGTACTGCCTCGTTGTTCCTTTATTCCAAAAAATATAATTGCATCACGGCTTATGATTTAAGTGAAATATTACGCCTTTCTGCTGCTTCTGCCGGCGTTTCGCAAGGCATACCTAGATATTTCCGAAGATTTGAAGAAATATCGACGCCGATAGGACATCGTGACGAAACAAAGATATCTGTAGGTATTTTATCAGGTGTTATAACGGAAACTGTCCTGAAAAAGGTTTCGGAAATAACTGAAAAACTAAAGAAACTTTAATGGAACGATACACAACTAAGAACTGATGGATAAATTTAATTGGGGAGGAATTCATCTCTCATGGAACTGAGATACTTAAAAATAAGTGCTGCATTAACAAATGCCACACACTGCAAATAACAACTGATTGTATAAACTCAAAATTAGAATGGATTAATAGTTTCAGTCAGTTGTCCAGCTTACACTTCTCAATTATCGATAGTTCAATCCACTTATTTCTGGCAGTTTTGCTGTCCATCCAAATGTGAAACTTGCCGTTTTGCTAGCAATTGTATACCATTCCATGCTATCATTTCTGCATTGTCGCAACAATAAAACTGTGAAGGAGCATAGACACTGTAGCCAAGAGGTTCACAAACATTATTAAATCTAGCTAATATATATTTGTTGGAAGCAACACCGCCAGAGACGAAAACCAAACGATTACGGGATGGGATCTGCAATGGTGGAATAATCCAATTAGTTTAAAAAAGGATAAAGTTTTGGAATGAAATCAAATAGTTCCAAAGAATATCACTCATAGTAAAATCATGAAGCTCTGAATTAGGTTTAATGACATCATGCAAAAATGCCATTTTGTATCTGCACATATATAAAAAGTACTTTAAATGAAATAAAACCTTATTGGAATCATTCAAGTATTGTAGACAACAGCTTAATTTCTCAGCCAAATAGTTCGCGATGGAATGCTGAAAATATTTTCTTTGAACAACGCATGCCAACTAGTAAAAGTCTCTTGCAATCTTCTACAACAAACAAAAAAAAAGCCAGGAAGTTTTGAAACCCATGGATTACTCAGATAGCAATACCTGAACGCTTGCACAAAAATCAGGGACACTGAGAATGCTCTGCCTCGAAATCATAGCCAGGTACGTGGTCTTGATCCATGAAAAGTTGAAGTGTAAAGCCATTTTCATAAATTTGTTTACATCGATTGGATACCGTTTGTAACCATCCACGGACGATCTAAATACAAGCTCCTCAGTTGAAAATACTGCCTAATTTGCAGAAATAAATGAAATTCGCACCTTGACGCTATCACTTCAAGGGCAGCTCCCGGATGTAAACCAAGCAACTCCGGTTCCTCGAAATGAAGTGCTCGACTAATTTTATCCATGCATTCGCCAGGACTACCACACATACTGGTCAGCAGAACTTCAAAGTCGTCCGGTCCATTAGTTACAGCTATTATTGAGTGCCCACCAGAAATCAGAACAGACACATATGGATAAGGTATTTCTGTCATCAAAGTAGCCACCGTTGCATGTGCTTGCATGTGATGAACTGGTATAAGCGGTATGCAACCTTTTCTAAAATATATGCAATAATGCTTTAGGATGAGGAGCTTCACAATGTCTCCAAAAAGACCACAATCAAAAAAAAAGAGATGTATTAACAAGGTTTATACTATGTTTTAAAGTCAGGAAAATCCATGCATATTACGATATACCTTGCCAAAGAGATAGCTTTTTCGGTACCAACTCGAAGACAGATGACCAGACCAGGTTGTGTTGTCACCGCTATACCGTCCAGATTACAAAGTCTCACTCGACTTTCATCTAAGCATTCGTCAACAAACAGATCGATGTACGAACGGTGCTATAAATACCGCATAATAACACTGGAAACACAAGTAACTGATACGCAAATTATCTATAACTACTTCGTTTTGAAACATAAAAATGTTCCAAATGGCTATCAACTTGGATTATCATCTGGAATCTCAATTATCATTTCTTCAGTTCAAAAAAAAAAGAAAAAAAAAAAAAGCTCTCCAACAACTTAAAGAATACGAAGCATATCAATCGAAATAATGAACCTGGTCAGCCACTGCAGCTGGACAAATTCCACCTAGTCTTTTCTGTACTTCGCGATCTGCATAGCGACGAGAACTGAGAATCTTCCTGTCACTGTTCAAAATACATACTGCCGTATCATCACAACTGACCTCAAATTTATTATCACAGATTTAAACTAAAGACTGCAATCATTTAAAAGAAGCTATAGAACCGTAGAACATGCAGATGTATTACTATGATTATATTCTCTTCAAGTGCAATTTACTGTAATCTAATTATCAGAGGCTAATTTTCTAGAAATTTATGTTAACTGAAAAAAAAAAAACTGCCTGGTTTCGATGCCCATAACAGTAACAACTCTTCTGCAATGCGTATAGCGTAAATTTGCGACGTTATAGCGAGTCGAAATCATTCTGCACAGAGTCCTGAGATGTGTCCGTTTCATATCCTGAAATGCAGTGAAACACCTAGCAATGCGACAGTGGCATAGTGTCTCCGAACCGTCCCGGGACAGACTCCCTAAATTGTTACTGAAGGTCGCTTCCTAAATTGTCAGTGGAGATTGCTTGTAGTGGTGCCATCTTGTGCGGCGCAAACGAGGAAGACAACTGCAGTTTTCTGTCCAATATCGCCCGACACTTCCACTTCTCGATGCACGCCACCTTTACTTCAGGGTCGTTGGTACCAGTTGTTCTCTTGACTTGGAACGTTGCCACTTCGTAACATTGTGGATGCACTGCCTCACTTCTTTGCGTTTACACTCATTACGTACTGTCTTACGTTTGTCCTACGTCTAAAGCAGTGCACTCTATTTAATGCCTTCTCAAAGTACCACATTTGCATACTCTTTGATTAGTACTCTTTCGTCTGCTCCTCACTTTCTTGGCACTTCTCCTCGTCAGAGAGTGAGCGAGGGCTTATCCTGCTTTGAAATGGTCTGAAGAGCGTGTGCGGTTGCGTTGCGGGTTTGCTATCGTTGTAAAGCATTTTCCTGTTGCAGAATACTTCATTGTCCTCATTGTCGGCTAAAATGAGTAACATGAGCGCGCGTGTTTACGTGGGACGTCTGTCTTACAGAGCCTCCGAGCGTGACATTGAGCATTTCTTCCGTGGTTACGGACGCATACGTGATATTGTTCTGAAGAATGGTTTCGGTTTTGTGGTAAGTGGTTGTGGATCCTTTTTGTAGAGTGACATGTTCTCTTCCTTCTGTCATTCCTTTGATTATTGCTTTATCAGTGATCAAGCCGCCATTTTCGAGATACATACTTCGTTAAATTGCAGGAACTGTGTTTAATTTCACTTGTTTTTTAATTCATTAATTTGATCAAGAAAACAATAATTTTTGAAAGGCGTAGTTAAAGCAGCTGTTTCTTCTATCGTTTCTTTTTCTTATCCCATATATTTAATAGAAAAACTGAGATCTATACCTATATCGCATAGCTCAATTAGCTTCATATTGCTTTATGCACAACACGTTTTCAAAAATATTATACGTGATAGAATTTAGCTTGTTAGTTTAATGCTGATATTTCTTTTATCGAAGATGTTTGACTTATGTAAACACATAGTTTTTAGGCTATTCACAAGTTTGACTTCCTAGGTAGTGATATATATAATAAACATTACTTTCTAGGTATTGATAGCCAAAAGCCATATGTCACAGCAAGCCAGTTTTCATATGATGGTGATATATAGAATGTAATGAGCTTGCAGTCAAAAAAAAATATACCTGTTATATGGTTGCATGTCATCTCAAAACATTACAGTCATTTTGTTTTTCAATAAGATGACTGTAATGTTTCTGAGCAGTTCTTTTTTAACTTGAGAATTGTTACTGAACAATAGAATTTCGTTGACTCATTCCTACTGAATAAGCAATTTGGCTTTTCTTTTTCACTCGCAGACTCATTATTGTGGTTATGAAAACTCTGTCTGACCGCTGTTTAGTAAATATTACTTAGTTTCTTTTGCGACTTTCAAATCTTACTGGTAACGATTGCATCTGAAACATCTGTTTAGTTCACAAATCATGAACTGTCAGTCGAATGTGAATGTTTCTCTTAAATAAAGCACACTCGAAGTGTGTTATGATGCCATTAAATTCGATGAGTAGATGCCCGTTTTTTGGATTCCTTTAAATCAATTCTTCGATTTATACAGAAGTATTTCTTGAAGGGCAGTTTTCATCAGCTAGCCAAAATTAACAGGTTAGATTATGGTTGCACGTTCAAGATTGTTTTTCTATTGCCTAAATTTGAATTTAGAAAAGCAGAGAACAATCATTATAGGAATTTGATGATCCGCGCGATGCAGACGATGCAGTATATGAGTTAAATGGGAAAGAATTATGTGGTGAACGTGTGATTTTGGAGTTTTCACGTCGTGGACCTCGAAGTCGTATGGGATTTGGCGGTTTTGATCGATTTCCTCCGCCGAGACGTGAATCAAGGCTAGTGTATTTGAATTTTGAAAAGCACAGATACTCGTAGTTCTATCGGTTTTTCTGGTTTTGTGAATTAGTCTATGTTACGTGAATTTTTTTAATTCCAAAATAGTTTTTTCAGATATGGTCCACCACAACAAACACGCTATCGACTAATTGTTGAAAACCTTTCGTCTCGTTGTTCGTGGCAGGTGAGATAACGTAATGTTGGGACGTTGTTTACGATCACCTGATGCATACGTCGTTGTTTGAGGGTGATGTGTATGTAAAGGGAAGGTGACACACCACGCACTGGCGACGAAACCTGTATAGTTACCCGATGGATAAGCAGAGAAAATGGCCAAATTTCAGCTCCTTGATAACACCTTTGCTTGAGGTGTTGCTGATATATGGAAAGATAGAAATCGGAAAATATTTAGTTTTTTAGCTTTTTTTTTTTCTGTTGCATCGAACGCGCGTTGTTTGGACAGCCTTATGAAGCGCGTTCGATGGCTACGTAATTCTGTTCATGAAGATAAGGCCGAAGTGAAGGCACCCAATTGGCCAGGAGGTAGTCGCGAGCTGGTGCAGCTCAAAATGGTTTATCGTTGGTGCGTAGGCGTCTTGTTATTGGTGCGTTTGGGCCCGAGCTCGTGGTTCGGTGCTTGTTTCGTTTCGTTCTGATGTCGCAGGTTGAGGCTAGTGGTGGTATACTGCCGCATCGTGAGGGCCACATCAGAACATGATCTGGTCAGTTCTCTAAAAATAAATTCGATCTTTCGTATCGCTGAAACAAAAGGTGTTTGACATTTACCAAAATAAGTTTATTGGATGGTAGTTTTTTCTCTTTTTTTTGACGATCGCATGTTGCTTATGTCTTCGACATTTTCTTGCGTCCGATTTGGCATCAAAAATCTGAGGTAAGAAAGATCAGTTGCTACAACAAGAAAATATGAGATTGTTCGCATGGAAATAATGTACATTAAGGGAAGATTATATATTTAGGAAGATATCTTGGCACTCGGCTCAATTTTTGAGTAAGGAAATATAGTGATATAGAGGTTTGGTGGTTGGCGATGCTTTGCTTTGCTCTTTGAAAGCAAAAGGTATATGGTCTGTTTCCTATGTATTCCTTTGTCAATCCTTCCGTTTGATAGCGGTAATGTTTTGCAGGATCTCAAGGATATTATGCGAACCGCTGGTGAAGTAACATTTGCAGATGCGCACAAGCAACACCCAAATGAAGGGTAAGATCTTTTGTCTGTTTTCCTTCAAAAGATAGTTGAATGTCTGACATCTTGCAAAACTTTCTTATTTTTCTTACCGAACACTGCATTTCTCAGGATTGTATGCTTTTTAACCCGAGATGATCTTGAAAGAGCGCTTGACAAACTGCAGGGAAAGGAAGTGAATGGACGCAAACTGAAATTGATTGACGATTCAGAAAGACGAGATAGTCGAAGGTAAGGATTTTTTTTTTTGATTTTTATAATTTGTGCTTCTTTTGCCAGTTTGGTTTCCCTTATTAAGTAATCAGTTTAATACTTACAGTCGTTCCCGTTCTCATCATCGTTCTCATTCTCGCTCACGCAGTTCGCGCAGTCGATCATCACGTTCACGCACTGGTTCGAAATCGCGCTCGCCTACACCAAAGAAGGAAGGCGAGGGTTCTAAATCACGTAGCCGCTCTGGAAGTGCATGTTCTCGTTCTCATTCGCCGGAGAGAAATGAATCCCAGACTGGTGCGACAGTTACCGAGAATGGTGGTGGTGCTGAGAATAGTTCTATGGTTCCTGAGGCCAATGATGAGCCTATGAAAGATGAAAGTCCGGCTCCCAGTAATAATGATTACAACTGAACATATTCCTAAATTTTTATTGGTGTTTAAGTTTTTATTAGTATTAACACATTATTGATTTGGTTTAAATTCTACTAAATTTATCTAGTTTCTGTTTCACGTGTTGAGCATGCTTTCACGATGATTTAGATCAGGCAAAGTTTGTAATGCTCTAGCACAAATAGCGTATTTTTCTGGATGCTTTCCAAATAGGTTTTGGAGATCTTAGCGCGTGAGCTTTCGGAATCTGGAACATTGAGCAGTCACCTCTGTTTGCAAGATTTTAAACTGAAGATCTCATTTCCTGATAAAAATGAATGACATGCTGTAATTTACTGCAGCGGTTGAATTTTCGAAATGTTCTGATATTTGGATATTTCATTAAAATCTGAGAATGAAATACTTTTATCTATAAATTGTTTAATTTGCTGTGGTTGTTTTGCTTCCGATAAAAATACAGCTATAGAGCTGTGATACGATAGCGGTAGAATAACAGCAATTACTAAGTATCATTTTTTCATGTTTGAGATTATTGCATGCTGTTGTTATTTCTGCACAGTTAAGGATTTAAGTTTTGCATTTTGTATTTGTCACCGAAGATGTAGAGAAGATTCTTCAGTAATCAGCTTTGTTACATTAAAAGAAATGTGTTGTTATTTCCTTGTTAATTTATATTCAGAATTTAGGATTATGAAACTGTTGCATGCTTCGCTACCGTCTTCATAAATGAATTATATTTTTATGTTTTAAATAAACTTTTGTCTCAGGATTTTGTTGCATTCTTTTAATGGATATTAAATATATGGAAATGATTAGCTTTGATGCGTATCACAAATTGGAAGATAATTTTAAAATGAATGCAAATTGCGCTTCATTATATAGGTGGGGTAGGTGTGGGAGTCGCGCATTGCTATTTTCTTAAGTCACGCTGGCGTGAATTGTTTCTTTAGGTGGGTTGAAATTCGATTTAATGGGTGATGAGGACGAAATACCTGATTTTAGGCTGGGGAAGGTTCGTTATGTTCCTGGTAGTTTTGATTGTTTATTTTTTTAGTTTTGATTTTCTAATGATTCGTGAGCACTGTTGTACCACTCAGTTTCTAATTTTGTATCAATTTTTAGCTTTAATTTTTCGAATGCAACGATCTTTCAGCGAATAATATTTGAAGTTGGTTAGCATAACTTCCATTTAATATTTTATAATGTATATTCAATTGTAAGGAATTTGGTAAAGAATCGTCGGATAAAAAAGTGAGAATGAAGCAAATGATTATAGTGTATTATCATATATCACACTAAAAGATAGTACTAATAAGGTCAGATGTTATCACATAATTAGGAGGGCTAATATTATGGCTTTATCAGCGATATAACTACCGTAGGGGAAGTACGGTATGCGCTTTCTGCGGCAATTTTAATGAAGCAGACGACATTAATTTTTATGTGCATTTATTTTAATATCTTGCAAATTAGGTTATCCAAGGACAATGGAAAATAATGGAAAAAATTGGAGCAGGTGGTTGTGGTGCGGTTTATGAAGTTACTCATGTTAAACGGAAAAATTTTGCAGCAGCTCTTAAAGTAATGCATTTTCCAAGTAGAAATCAAAATTCTAGAAAAAGCGAAAGGTTTTGGGAAATGAAATAAGGCGGCGTAAGCTTTGGATTAATAGGGCATTAAAATGTAATATTGGAAGCAGCATGGCTAAGTATCTCCTCTAAATGACCGAGAACTTTAAGGTCGAATCAACAGCTCTACCAGATGGAGGTGTATTGAAATTGGAAGCTTACGTCCTGGGAAAATTGAGTAGTGCCACAAAAAATACTATCCGCTTGTTACATTCTGGAAAAAGACCCAAATACAGGTTATTTTCAGTTCAGAAAGATGATTCATGAATATGGCCTAAATTCACGTAAACTTTGATCTTACTTCCTCTTAAAACATAATAGCCGTTACTCGGAAAATGTTCAAATGTTTGGAATAAGTTTAGTGAATACAGCATTATGAGTTTTTGTTGCCGTATATTTTACGATTGCACCATTTTGTGCAATTTCATTTGGAGGATATTTTTAGTGGAATCCTATTTCTGAGAATTCGTTAGAATCTTGAGCTGTACAAATCTAATTATACAGTGTTAATAAGTTCATCATCATATTTATTGATTGGCATAAAATTTACTTCAATATTTACCTGAAATCTTTGATAGAAGCGCTAATATGCCTAACAGTGAAATTGTAATTTGAAATAAAACTCTTCAATATAAAAATGAATTTACTATATTTGATTAAAATTTGAATAACTCTCAAAATTCTTACAGTTGGGCAATTTTCCAATCTAATTTCACATAGATTTGATAGTTTGTCAACTGTATTGTGAGAGAAGTTTTGTTGTTAATTCAAATGTTATCAGAGATAATATCAAGAAATAGCACTGCTAAAGGATACGGACGGTCTATGGAACTTTTCTATAAGATAGCAATGGATTATGATACTTGTACAGATTGAATGAAGATCTCGAGATTTTCCTTTCTGAGAACTTGGAATTTGCAGCTTCATTGTGATGACATTATGCGGTCCCGATTTGACATTTTTAAGAAAAATGAAAGGTATCAATAAGATAAAACGAGATGACGATCATTTCTCATTTGAAACAACTTTGCGCATAGCAGTTCAGTGCTTGTTCGCTATTAAAATGGTGATTTCTCTTTATTTCTGAAAATTTTCACAAGATGTCAGCTGAAAGGGTAAGTAATTATCAGATTACTGCTGAAGGATTTCTTGGATTTAACACATTCATCTAAGCATCCCGGTATTATGCTCATTGTTTTTAGCTTCATGAAATCGGTTTCGTCCATCGCGATGTCAAGCCGGGTAATATGGTAATCGGTATAAATGGACGAGATTGTAGAACTATTTTCATGATTGATTATGGTAATCTGTGCTTTGTTTATTCAAATAGAACGACTTTAATTTCAATTTTGCAGAATTACCTAACTGAAATTTACATTGATCAATCAATAGGTATGGTAAGATCATTTGCTCTGAAGGATCCTAATACAGGAAAATTTGTACTACGAAAACCCAGAAAGCGAGTTTTGCTGCGAGGTACATTACGATATTGTTCGCCGAATGTTCATCGACGTATGGAACAGGTTAGATACATAAATACTTTCAGATTGCTTCTCTTCATGTTATCGCATGCGGTTTTGTGGGAGTACTGTCCTGATTGAGATCAGTTCCAGGGTAGAAATGATGATCTGTTATCTTTGCTTTACATGCTCATCGAGCTGTGCTCTGGCTTGCCGTGGAATGCGATCAAAGATGAGAAAGTGTTACTGCAAATGAAGGAAGGAATTACAACAGATAAACTTTTTAAGGTAATTAAGTGAACGGTGCTGTCATCTTTTCTCTATCATCGTTAAAATTTTGAACTTTCATTAAGTGTTCTACAAATTTATTTTTTTCACAAAAACATGATAAAACTCACAGAACAGATATAATTCAATGCTGGAAGTAATGAATATACCTGAATTGATCGAGTTAATATTCGGAAAAACAGTAATTTCACATAGTTTTGCTTGTAGAAAACTCCGACTGAATTCACACCAATTTATGATCACTTGATGACACTGCAATATAAGGATCGACCGGATTACAAATTTATATATGATCAAGTAAATGCTTTAATATTTTTTGACTCTTATCATATTAGAACTGGGAGAAAGAGAAAGAGAGATTGTAACTTGTACTGCTATTTGCAAAGAAAATCCAAAAACGAGATAAATTTTGAAATTCAGTAGAATTTTTGGATTTTCAATTCCTGAAATTTTTTGATTTGGAATATTTTGGTACAGTGTTTGTTGTAGTAAACCAAAACGTTGTAGTAAACTGAGTAAAACTGATACGACTTGAAGTTGGCAAATTGCAGTTCATGAAAGGTATTAGGCGATTGGGAACACACTTCATGGATGCGTATGACTGGGAGGATGACAAGGACATTCGGGAAGCTATGCAGCTGCAAACGGCTTTGTCGTATCATGAAGAGGACAGGAGAAGAAAAGAGAATAGAAATAAGACTGAGAAGAAAAAGAAGGATTTCGATGGTAATTGCTGAATGGGGTGAACTGGTATTAAATAAGTATAGGGATAAGTTGATGAAATATATGAAGTTGTCTAGACGATTGATCACTTCTGAGTGGTCAATGTTTTCATATCAATCAATAATGCATGAGGAGATAAGAAGAAAAAGAAATGATAATTTCAATAAAATTATCGTTATTTCAAATTTATGATTATTGAAAAAAAAATAAAACTTTTGCTCGAATGAATTTCTTCTTTTTTAGACCCATATTATCTCGATTTCCGATATTATCCGACAACCGATCCAAAGCGTTTCGAGGAGAAATTAATACCAATATGAATTTGATAGTTTATAAAATTATCGTTACTATGATATGCATGCTCTCATATTCTTTTTGCAATGGATGACAATGAATAAAACGCCACACATATTACAGCAAATCCCAATTTTTGCTCTTTATTAAAAAACAAAGAATAATATGATATGAGCGAAGAATTTACCTAAAAAATTTGTAAATACTGCAAGAATTGTTTCTGAAAATGCATAAATTGTAAAAGTTTTATTTGTATCGGAACATATAGTACACAGAAGTTGCATATTTCTGGAATAATTAATCTTGTATCCAAGATCGACACAAAGCTATCTGAACGAACAAAATTCTTCTTTCATTTGAAGTCCTCCTCAAAGATTTTAAATGGATTTAGTTTATTTTCTTTCTAAAATCTCTTATTTTAACCAAGTATTATGAAGTTATTTCTTACATGGAACAATATATGAAACTACTTCAGTCGTGGATGAGATTGAACTAATATCATTCTACAATTCATCGTGTTAATTTTAATCTGAAACACCAATTGATGTTACGAAAATCGCAAACCAAGGCTAGTTAACAAGTCACATTTATGACGAATCTTAAATTAATGAATGATATTGAATACTTGAACCGATAGAATTTAATGATACTTATCAATCAAATCAACAGTTCGAAATTACACATATTACACATATTTTATAACTTTTTTTTTATTAAATAAAAGTCTTCAAATAATATTACAACTTTAAAAAAATAAATTCCTAATAATGCATAAAATTAATTTCAAAACTTTACTTTCATATTTTATTTTCAAATAATATTAAAAGGCTCAGCAACTTGAAAATTTTATATAATTTTAGTAAAACTATTGTTGTCCCAAGAAATTCATTAGATCATTTTTATTCTAATTTCAAAAACAAGTGACAGAAGTTTTTTTCAATAATAAGAAAGTCTTTGAAATATTATAATTGCATTCATTTTTCGTTATAATAATATCGTCTTCAGTTCATTTGTTTGATTCTGTTTATTTTACTATCTTTGAACGAACCGATTTCTTTAGTCTGAAAATATCTACTAATCAATAATAATCAATAACTGCCTAGCTAAAAACTCAATTATTTTGATCTAAATAAACTGTTAGTCGTCCGGTTCTTACCTACTTTATTTTATTTATCACACCTGCATCTAATGAAATCAAAATTTGAACATTTGGATGTGAGAAATTAATAATATGTAAGCTTGTTGTGAAGTAATAAAGTAACACTTTCCAATTATTAGCATTAAAATGCTCACATAAACCCATTAATTGAGTATTACGCCCTTTTTAATTGTTATTTCGCCGAAAAAAAAAAAAAAATTGTTTTTCTTACTGTTCTTTATTCAGCTGAAGAAAACAAAATTTAAACAAAATGAAAAAATAATTTAAATTGAACCAAGAATGAGTGATGATGTCAGTAACTGATATAATTTTGAATAAAGCATTCCCATGACCACTGCCTGTGCAAGTGTACGTCTGTAAATAGAATTCTTCCAGTAATGAAATGAGGCGACCTTGTACCGCAAATCAAAATTAGGAACGGCCAAAAATTTCTGTTTGGTGCTGAAATCATTCTTTTGCGCTACCCTTTGTACAGTTTACTGATTTTCAAATCTTTACTACCTATTGGAATATTAAAATGCTTCTATAGGAAATTTAATTTCACAAACTGTTATACTGACAGGTATTGAAGTCCATGTTAGCAATTTCTAAGTTTAAGATGAAGAATATCGTACATTATTTACCAGGCAGTCGAACTGATTAAGAATTGTGTTATATAAATAACAATTATGTTTTTTTTTTTTTTCTTGTAAAATTATTACTTACTAGATCAAGTGATGCTATAATAGCTTAAAGGAAAATTTATTTAAGACATTTGTACCACTTGAAGTAATTTTAAAAAAGAATGATATAAAAACCATTTAATACATTTCAGTAATTTAGACCGGTTTATTTTTAAGACATTTAAGTGTTTGAAAGATAAAGTAATTCAAAACTCAAATGGAAGAAATTGGTGAACGGAAAGGTTGGAAATGTGTAAGAAACCGATGATTGATATATATGTCAGGGAAAGTGTGCTCCAAAGAACTCACCTTACCATTACGGGTAACTTTTGAATTGAGATCGATGATGAGACCGTCTGCGATACAAGCTTCAACAGTAATTGCAGCCCGTTCATTGCATTTTTTAATAAAATTCGTATCTTCGACCCATCTTGAAATAACTCATTAATAATGAATTTAGCATGAATACAGTAGCAGTAGTAATTACGACAGACTTTAAAAAAAAAAAAACCTGATTCTCATAAAAACTTTATAAACCTTTTGTACAGTAAAGCATGCAATAATAACTGAAGATTTCAAAACTTGCAAAAAAAAAAAAATCTGAGAGAAAAAAAAAACGAACGTTTCACCAGTTTTCCTCCTCATACCGTTAACAATGCAAGAAATTTGTCCAGTCTTTGGTACAGTGCGCAAATTTCCCGGGAAATCACGTGTTAGGGTTACTACACCATCACTACGGGCTATACAACTGAAATTATTGTTGGTATAAAGGAATTAATTTCAACTTTAAAAGACATCAAATTAGTCCAACTGTATCATATTTTTAATTAATTAAGCTTACTGCTTTAGATTTAAACCAAACTACAAAAGCTTCACAATTATTGCTATATATTCTCTTATGCTTATATATGAAGTCACTGGTCACAACTTAAATGAACGTACAATAAACAAATTGACCGTAAAATGCACTCTCAAGGAAAAAGAGTTAGTGATTAACAGTACAATGGACGAATTGATAATGCTTCAAATAGAAATTCGAAACAGTTCATTGCGTTGTGCAAGCATTCTCATTAGTGGCATTAACTAAAACTTGGAATGGATGGTAAAATGTAATTTCTGGTGACGAAAATAGTATAAAATTGGAGTAACCATGAATTTTAGCAGAAATAGAAACAAACTTATATCGAGTTCCATTTAGTGTAACAGATGTGTTCAATGTAATCGGAATGCCGGTATCCGTTAAGCAATTCACAATATGTGTTCCGGTTGATGTGCAAGTTTTATTGAAGTTTCTTTTACTGACCCACCATTCTCCTACACAACTGTTCAAAATGAAAACATGAAATGCAATGAAGCAATTATGAATCAACAAAAAGCACTTTGAATATTTAGACCCACAAAATATTATAGTTTAATTAAAATGTAATGAAATAGGAATGCTTACCAAAGCGATGCCCTTCACAATTAATATTTCGAATGATGTATTGTTTCTGCATCTGATACCCACCCGACGGCAATTTTACACAGTGGAATTTCTGAAGAATGTTATTTAATCGAGTTTAGCTTTCGTTCAAAAATTACTGCAAATGCTTAAGTGTTATGAGAAATAGTATTTATTTGATCTCATGCATTCAAATAACAAGATATTCAGCAAGAAGAGAGAAAGCTGAATTAAAAAATTGAAAATTAACTCAAAAAAGCCTATATTATGATCAAGTTTCTTTGCACTACTCATACCTTAATGTTCTCGATATTTCTCTTCTCATTTTATTTATCATCGTTTAAATTCTTCCTCAACTTTCCCTTAATTTAAATAATCCAAAATTCATGCAGCATTCAGAAGAACAAACAAACTATATCATTCTCTACAATCTCGTCACCGTCATACATTTCGACACCTTCCGGCGTTTGACATGCAACAACATCGGCTCGCCAAGATCCATTCAGATAAACGTGACATTCGATAATAAACGCTGATCGAACTAACTAAAATAACCTTTATCTATGCTATGTAATTATAATTTGAATGACTACATTTTATTAAATGATTTTTACATATTTATCCTGCTATTTCCAGGTTTGCTGAATATGCAAATATTCTGAATGATGTTGCCACTAAGGTATTCTTTTAAATCACATACACTACCTACCGTTTATGATTTACGGAGAAAGAGAATTTGCTCTTTTTTATCATCCCTATTAAATATTTCAGATTTTTTAATTTTAAAAAATCAGAAAATTTTGATTTCACTTACCCATCGATCACCATTGTTGTGTCGCTCACCCAAATAAGTACAAGCAATAGCATGAGTATCTCTTCCAAAACTTAACAGTAATATTAACAGCAGTAATGATGCTGTGCTAAGGACGACTGTATTACACATATAAATTCAATTTTAGTCTCTAATTTTAGGGGACGTTGTAGGAAGCTTGCCGCCTACCTGTACCTGACAGTAATCTATGAATGATGAGCTTTTCGCTGTCTGTGTCATCTCTTCTTAGTGACAATTACTATTATCATCAATAAAGAGAAAAAAAGAAACGAAGGCGTGGTTCTAATGGATGAGGATCCGTTTGTTGATATGATAACTGTCACTAAAAAGAGACGACAAATGTATCATATTTGATTACCCCATCGTCCTAGTGATTTCTGATGAATTCATGATTTTTGCTACAATTTTGATCAGGAAATTAGTATCCATTTGGCTTTAAAACTGATTTTCTAACTTGCAGTTTGTTTTAATATAAAATCAATATATATTCAGTTCGGCAATTATTTTCCGATTTTGACTAGCAACTAGTCTTACACTCGGAACCAGTCTAAATTTGAAATAACCAATTGCGATAATCAACAAATGTAGATATTACTATGATCCGTATCAACACCCCGGCTATTCACTTTAATCTTAGACATTTCTGACATTGCACTGCAGAAACCTGACATATTAATTAGGGTTCATCTAATTAATTCTCTCAGCTATAAATTCGGAATAGTTTCTAAAAATCGCCGATTTATTCCAGAGAAATCCAATTTTGATGGCGAGTAACGCTAAATTTAAATTGTACTTTTACAATAGACGGTAAACGCATTAAACCAAAGTTCTGACAAAAACTGTGACAATCTAATTCCCTTATGGATGATTGTTTCAAATTTCAGAGTTCAGCTTAATTCCTCAATAACTTCACTAAATCTCTGACTATAAAAAAATCAGTTTGAGCGACGAAATTTAAATGGAACTTTCAGGAATTAAATTGTATGTTTCTAAGAGACTGATTAGTGGAGTAGTCGGATTCAGTTCAGAATCACAGGTTAAAACCTTAGAAAGCAAACTGAAATATAAAATACTAAATTAAATAAAACAATCAAGCAAGTGGTAGTCTTAGATCCATACGAAGATTCGAATTTCTTCTTCACAATCAACTTTCCCTTGCATTAGATTTGAATGAAAAAAATAGATTAATTCTCTGGTAAACCAAATGAACTATCCTACTTTGTTTTTTACATTTTAATTGCACTGTTGAGTTTTCAAGTGTAAAGAAAGGATATCCATAATACGTATCCAGAAGGATAATTTCTTCTGAAGAGAATAGCTTTGTTAAACTTTTTAAGCAGTTGCTAAAGATCTACTATCGCACTGCTGTGACCGAAAATGATATAATATACAGAAATAAATTATGAGTCCACATGATACAAAGTAATTAAAATGACAGCACTGACTACTCAAATAAAGACAATAATCACAATATTATAGAACAGGATAACAACTACTTTAATATCACAGCATATATAAATAGGGAAGAGTGAACAATATAAACTTCCGTTCGCGAAAAATTTAGCGAAAAACAGTTTCACCAATTACAATTATATAAAGTTTGAAGGCACAAATAAGTGGAGATTAAAATTTTTGCAGTTAAGAAAGACGGATTTCAAAAAAAAGAGTTGAAGGATTACTAAACAAAAATATTTTCTAGCTGCACATCAGTTAATCAAAATCATGCATATGTAGACAAACTTTCCAAAAAAACTAGAAAAGTCAAAGAATTTAGTAAAATAAAATAGATCCTGATTATATTTAGAATTATGTATACAATTCATCAACAAATAAATAATACTAAATGAACCGCAAAAGTTAACAAATATATCTATACAGTAAGAGATATTGCCTACTCAGAAAAAGAGAAGCACTGTTTAAATGTGCCCCTGGGAAAACCCAAGAATTTGAGATTATCGATGCATAATTTCTTCGTGACATGCATTACAAACACGAACCGGATTTCTTGATGACGCAATTTTAGCTGTGAACGACGAACACGAGGCACAAAATATTTGTCCACATTGTCTACAATGATGTTTGCGATTTGTAAGAGTAAATGGTTTGTCACAAGTATGACAATTTATGGCCTCTGAATCTTCCAACCATTTACGTGATATTTGCTTTGCAAAATCCATCTAAAATATTAAAATTTTAAGTAATCCAAAATATCAAAATATTTTAAATCATGCACCGTAAAATAAGCAAAGTGATAGAAAAGTTACAATTTCACACCTGTTATTCATTCAGAATTTCATGATAAAGAACTGAAGTTAAAGCAGTGTATCAAAGCTTGCTATGACCTTACAGTTGAAAAATTATTTATTTTCTGAATTATTTATTACAAAAAAGTTTTCTTTTTTGTGGAAAACTATTAATTTACAAATCAGCAGCACGAAATGGATACTGTATAAGTCTAACCTGCAAATTTTGATTCACTCGTCCAAGTTCTCGAATAGCAGTTTGAACATCATCGAAATTTCTCTTGTTTACAATAGCTCGCTCGCGTTCAAACTCCAGATCATTTTCTGCTGTTAAACACCTGAAAACTGAGTAAACTTCCCAATTTTTTTTGCTCAGAAGTTTTTTGTCCACCCTAAGTTTTATCGAGTGCAGTGCAAAAGCATCACACCAACCTTTCTTGCAATGCTCGTTTTTCTTGTAACCATTCTGTTTTCTTTTTCTCCAATTCTGCAGGTAAATATTACAGCAATTGATCAATTTTACATCAATTTAACAGGATTCTTCAAAAGGATTTCCGTGACAAAATAGTAACATTAAGAGAACAGGAAAACCTACCGCTTTGAAGAATGATTAATTTATTTGAATCTTCATTGGCCTTTTTTAAATCATCATTTATACGCTTCAAAATTTCATCTTTTTCTTCATTATCTTTTGAAATCTCCTTTAGCCTATTTTTTTCTGCTTCCAACTGCACATGAAGTCTCGACAGGCTTTCTTCTTTATTCTTTTCACAGTTTTCCTGCAAGGAAATTTCATATATAAAAAAAAATCAACAAAAAACCATGCAATAGAGTGCATTTAGAACTAAAAAAAAAAACAAACCAAACTGTTTTTCAGCAAATTAGTTTCTTTTTCAAAATCATTTTTGAGTTGTGATGTGCTTTTTTCAAGCTGATCCAATTCCTTCCGCAACTGCAATACAAAGAAACAAAATTTGAAAATTTTCAGAACATATCAGAAAAAGCTTTGAATCCAAATACCTCCACGTTTTGCCTCTTCAATTTTAATGCGTCATTTTCCAGAGTATATCTTCCTTCTTCTTTTGAGCGCAATTCATTACGTACCCTTTCCTGTGAATCAAATATTTTTATCCACAATATCAATTTATTTATGAATTTTTGAATATACTTTTGCAGGAACCATTACTAGTAGCTGATTACTGTAAAAAAGTTTTAAGTTACAGATTTCACTGCAAGCTGCTATGCATGACTGTAATTCACAATAGATTCACGCAGTGAGCATGTTATCACATTTTGCAATGCAGAGATGCTCAACAGTATTAATGCTAGCAATTTCGGTGACGAAACTAATTTAGAAATACGTTTAAAAACAGTAACTTTACCATCTCCTGCATTATGTCAGATAACTGCCTCTCCTTAGCATGAAGTTCCTCCTTCAATTCAGAAACTGTTTCCATTTGAATCACCAATTCCTGGAAACACATACATCCCAGAAATACTTCTGCACGCAAATAGTAACTGATATCATTCTGTTAATTTTGTATTTTGAAAACCCTTTACCAGTGTCCAAAAGTTTGGAGCTACTCTTGTTCTCGACGAAGTTCTATTTATATCACAGATTCTGCTTTCACTCCCCTCTCTAACTTCAAAACACGCCACCATTTAATTCCCTAACAATGAAACTAAAGAAAATTTTCATCACTTTATGAAATATCGCAATCAATATCACGAGAAACAAAAATATAACTCTTTCTTTCGCGGTCAATATTGCCGTATTCTCCTGTTGAAGTTGGCTTAGTTCATACTGCAAATCTTTTATAGACTTATCATGATTATGCCTTTCACATTCCAATCCAGCCATTAAACTCCTGATATTTTGTTCTAATTCCTATAATAATTGAATTTCAATCATGTATATATTTTGTCGAACTTTTTATTTCTTAATTTTTAAATCGTTCAATTTCCTAAACCGTAAAGAAAGGCATATCTTTTTGGGATATAATTCGTACCTAGACAGGTTAAAACTTACTTTTACACTAAATTTTGTAACTTCCATAGTTGATTAGCTAGAAAAAGAACCAAAATACTATTTTCAAGGAGAAATTCTCCTAAATAAAAAATAAATCTGCAATCGATAGCTAAAGTGTCCAGAAAAGAATGTTATCCTATCATATTTTGGTGCATTTACCTTTATTAATAGTTCTTTTTGGCTCATGTTTTCCAATAATTCAACTTCATTATCCTTACATCTTGAACATTCTTCATTCTACAATATATCCAGAATATGACATCAAAAAAAATATCAAAAAATAAATAAATAAATAAAAATATCAAAAAAGATAAAGCAAGGTTAATAGAAAGACAACTGTCAGTAATATTTTTTTAAATTGGCTAGAGATCATTCATATTAACCAAAACCAAAAATTGTAAATGTTCCAATATCGTAACATACCAGAGCAGAAAATTGCTGCAAAATATTTTCAAATTGTTCCTTTAGCACAATTTTCTCTTGTTCACATGTGAAAAGTTCTTTCTGCAGTTGGCATACATTCTCCTTCGAACTTTCTCTTTGTTCCGCTAAATCGCATTCTAACTGAAATAACGTTACAGCTCTATCTACTGTATCAGATTGAAGCTTTTGATGCTGACTGAAAACGGAAACACACAAGTATGATTTCAGACTCTATCCTATCACTGAATTTTCTTCTTACTTTTCGACAATTTGTAAAAATGTTGTCTTAGGAAAATGCAGTTGGAAAAAGTATCTCTCAATGTTGTCTTTACGTAACAAAGTATATTGAAAAACTTGCCAAAAATGGCTTCGAAATATGCGAAAGAAGATAAAACAACCAAAACTAAACCTTTTTTTTCGCTATTTTTATTTCCTTCATTTCTGATTGCATCTCTTTCATTGTTTCTTTTAATTGCATATATTCTTCATTACGCCTGATGGCAGCAGTTTCTTTTTCACGCAGTTCGCTATCCTATAAATACTGCTGAATTCCAGGACAGCTGGAAAACTTTAATAACTCATATGCAGATAGCGGGAAGCATTAGTATGATCAATATTTTTCGAAAGTAAAATATGGAAAAGAAATAATAGTACAATTTTTCCGTCAACTCATTTTTTTTTATCAAATGAAAATGCAATACATAATAATAATGCATGACTATATTGTATCACCATATAAATTTGGAGTCATTGATTCAATAATCGTATTCAAACTTAGCAAATTAAATGGAAATAACTAACCAACTGTAAGGCTTTTTCCTCCATTAGCGCGAGCTTTTCAACAGCTGACTTCAATTTGATACGTTCCGTTTCGATTATTTTATTCTTTTCCTCACTTGTCGTCGTTCTTTCTTCTAGCAATGCAGATAACTAGAATAATATACTTTACATAAGAGTTAAAATGGGGATTGATACACCATTAAGTGAACAAATTCTGATCTTTGACGTCACTGTGCGATGCACCTGAAACTTTTAGTCCAACATCTGTTTTTTCAATAATATTCTCCATATTAGATTTTAAGATATATTTTAAACTAAAATTAAAATATTGCAATTAAACAATGTCGAAATTATAATATCATTAATGCGAATCAATAGCAATGTACAATTCCCATAAGTGGTGAGAAATGGAACTTTATTAAATAATAAACTTTTTTTTTTTTAAATAAAAAAAAAAGGAATGTTATTTATTTAAAAAAAAAAAAATAGTATTTATTTTTTAAAAAAAAAAAAGTTTTTTAAATATCATACAAAAGGTAAGGGAATACCAAACGCAGACGTTTACTCGCCTTTGGTATCCCTTTATCTTTCGAGAAAAAAAGGAGTGTAGAATTACAAACTTTTTTATTCTTTTCCTCAGCAGAAATGTAATTACAGTGCAAATTGCTCAGTTCATTTTCTAGCTTCTTCATTTTCTCCTTTTCAGCCTCTATATTCTTTTTCCAGCTCTCTTCATGCTGAGATATTGCATTTTCATGCGAGGTATTTAAAGACTTCAAAGTTTCATTCAACCTATTTACTGTTTCCTCGAGTGCCATTTTCTCCTTATGCATTTGTTTCATTGCTAAATTCTCCACTCCGTTGCCTTCAGAAATCTAGAAAAAACCTTTTTTGAATATCTTGAAGTCATGAATAAAACTCCGTTACGAGAATTTTGTAGAGCATCGAAATAATGAATAATAAAATAAAAAATTCATGTAAAAAGTAATTATTAAATAACTACTAAGAACTATATTTGCATAACAACAACAAACTTTTTGCATCAGAAGTGATTCCTTCGCCTTTGCTTCTTTCAAATTCTGCTTCAGTATACCTTCGATTGTGGATGCTTCGTTCAAAGAAGCTTCCAATTTGGAAATGTTTTTCTTCAATTGTTCAATTTCTTTTCGATGCTCAGATATCGTTTCCTCATTCTTAATTATTTGTATTTTCTGAAAAATTATTGTGGTCATTTTATGCAGCAGGAATAAAATCATTTTTGAAACTTTTACGAAAAATTATTTATCAAATTATCTTGAACTTTTTCCGCATAATTCTGCTTTTGTTCATCCAGCAAAGCGAATAATGACACGATTTCTTGTTGTAAACTATTACGTTCTTTTTCCACCTGAAACCATGAATCAGGTATCATATCGCTAGCATAATAAACAAACACTTTTATAGCTTCAGATACATTCCAAAGCGTACTTTTATTCGTGTACCTTTCATTTTGCTTTGAAACCTAAATTTAAAAAGAATGATTTAAAGATGAAGAGAATTATATCGTAGTCCACTTCAAATAATTTTTACTGATACGCAAAGCAATATCAATAAAATATTCACTGAAACTATTACTGCCGATATTACCTCCAGTAGAGAATTTCTTGCATCTTCAAGTTCCGACAACTTGTTTTTTTCAGTCCCATTATCTATGATTTTTTTCCGGCATCCATTCACAGTAATTTCTAAATCGTCGATTTTCCTACAAGCATCAAGGATTCTTTCAGCTGAATTTGTGGCTTTCTCCTGCAATTGAAATTTACAATAAACTGCAACACTGAGATGCACAGAAACTCGACGAACAACATACTTCCCAAACTTTTCTGAAAGCGTTGATTTCTCCGATAAGTCTCTCAGATCCACCATCATATCTAAACAATTCTACAGTTACATATGAAGTCGAGGCCACGGAAATTCATCATGTAATCAATAAAATGACAAGACATTAACTTATTAACTCACCTGGAAATCGTATTCTTGAGGGCTTCAATATTACTTTTTAAAATCGCAATTTCACCTGTTAACCTGAAAAGATGTTGATGTATTTTTTAACAAGAACCTTACTTTCGAAAGCTTTTTCAAAATATTTTTCATGCAACGATATAAATTTAGCATCTCAAACTAAAACAGCCTACTTTTTATGATCTTGCTCCATATTGCGTATTGTACCGACATCTTTCTTAATTTTTTCTTCTTTTTCCTGTGTTATTGTGTCCATTAGTTGCTGTGCATGTACTAGTTCCTTCCTAAGCACGCTGACGTCATCTTCTGATGGTCTAAAATGAGTTAAGTAAGACAGAGAAATAATAAAACTAAAGTAAAACCATAAAGAATTAAAAACTTTTACAACCTACAATTCACCTTTGATCGAGTTTTCGTCGTAAGTCTTCGATTTCTAGTTCCAAATTCTGTATCTCTTCCCTGTAGCGCACTAGCTCATCACCCAGAAGAGCTTTTTCGTTATTTTTCTCTTCGATTTCATCTGTTTTACTGGCAATCTTTGTCAAAAGTTCTCCAATTTTTTCGATCAACCTACTTTTTTCTTGCTTCAGTTGTTCAACCTGTCGGCTCATCCCCCTTGTTTCTTTTTCCATTTCAAGCATTCGTTCTGTTGCTGGAAATAAAACGGCAATCCTTCTTAGAAATACGAAATACTCCTTTTAATAAAATCAAGCTTCCTTTAATAAAATTAAAAAAAAAAAAAGAAAAACCTAAGGCTTTGCCAGCTTCGAGCATTTGCATTTGCTGTGTAAGATAAGGTATTTCGTCCTGAAATTTCAATAGAATTTAACAAACTTAGTGAAAAAAAATGCAAATAATACCAAGTAAACTGATAGAAAAATATCAAGTAAATTGAAAAAATGAAATAGAAAACATTTGTCATTAGCCTTTTCTTTCGAATGAAAGATTAAATGTGGAATATTAAAAGCTACTTACATACCTCAGATATTTCTGTTTGATTTGCGATGAGACCATGCAACCTATCAAGCTCTTTTTTTAATTCCACTGAATAGCGCTTCTCGTCTTGCAGTTGCGATTTAAGTTCTTTCATGTCCAACTCGAGATGAAGTGCATCTGATTCATTAAAACCATTCTCTAAATAAAACACCTCCATTATTGAAACCGAGTTTCAGCCTTGAATTAGATTATAAAAAAACACTATTAGTAAACATATTCAAATGTTGAAGCAAATAAACGCACCAAGTGAACTAAATGAGAAGGAACCAGTGAGTTTTTGCTTTCCAACCTGAAAAAAATAGTAATATTTCATGAAAAATGAACTGGATAGAAAGAATACCTGAATGTTTTATTGTTAATATGTCATAGCTACTAGGCCTGCCAACAACAAAATGCAGCAAAATATGAAATTAATTATTGCATTAGTAAAACACAATTGATAACATTAACCTGTTTAATTGCATGCACTCGAAAATGCACCTGCAACTCATCTGGAGAAGAAAATGAATGCATGCATACGGGACATAAAAATCCTTCTGAAGGTGTGCTACTTTCATTAAATAGTGGCTCGTGTTGAGGCTGTAAAACGACAATCCATTATCACTGGAAGCACAAGAAAAGTCAGAAAGAATCAGCGAATGATTTGTCGCTTTTTTACAAGAAAGGTAAAAGAACGACCAATTGTTCACTGAATCTCCCTAACCGATGGTCAATGATATTTTTATTCCTCAGCCTTTCCTATTGCCTTGATATTGCATCCCGCTTTAATCGTTTTGTGTAGCACACAGAACATATGTTTAGCTAATGAGAACTTTAATGATTTTTGTGGATTAAGCTAGGTCAACAAACAAGATGGGGAAATACCTCGGAGGGAGTAACACTGTTTACGGCTTGCGTCACCTGCGTTTTCAGTTTACGTAACATCCTGAAATCTGCCTTCTTCAATGCAATACAATGAATTTCGATGAGCTTGAAGAAAATTTTGAATAGAAAAAGTTAGGAAAGATGGCAGAGGGAACTAATTTATGCCTGATTCACTATAAACAGATGGCTCGTGCATAGTGTGCACTCTCTTTACAATATTGATAATTGAAGAAGTCAAGAATAAACTTTTCACTCTCATCATTAAATGAAAACTTCTGTTAAAGTACTTCTAATCAGGTTCTTCTCATATTTACAAGGCTTGATCAGTCCAGTGATAACTTGAATATTTTAGATCGTTTTTTACAATGCACCCAAATATTATTAATAATTAGTGTTGTTTATATTGATGTAATAATTATTACATAAGTGACTGGGTATACAATATGAAGACAAGGAAAGCCAAGGTCAATATGATATTTAGTAGATAAATTCGAAAAAATAAATGAAGACGTATGTGTTTCGCAGATGAAAAAAGAGGAAGAGACAAAAGAATACCAAAAAAGTCATTAAATGGAGAAAATTTCAAGAACTGAAATAAACTAATAAAGTATTTTTGCAATTTTTTTAATGCATAAAAACTACATTTTCACACAGAAAATCAACAATAGCTGCATAAAATGGTAGAGTAAAAAGAATATTTTAGATTAACTTAACTTAACTATGTACTAAATAAAAATATATCAATTTACTTTGGCTAATTCATCCACCTCTCCCCAATTATTGTTTTACCCTTGTCATCGAGTCACATCATAATGATAATAAAACATTGATACTGTGGGATTGTATTTTCATTCAGCTTATACCACTGTCACTCAGTGCACACTCTCGACACAACAACTTGGGTGCCTGAGCTTGGCTTCCTTTCGTTCTCGACTTAGAGCGGGGTTATATGAACATTGTCAGACTATTCCAGTGCTGCTGTTCCAGTCTTTTTTTAAAGTATAAAGTTCTAGAAATGACTTTCAAAAAAAAAGAGAGTGAAGAAGGACTTGTGAGAATGTACCTTTGCATTGGAAGTGAAATTAGTTACACTGGAAGTAATAATGTCAGGAATAAATTACAATCAGTAGGAATGTCAGTCAATAAAACAATTGGAAAGTAAGGAAAAGCTCATGAGTAACAGTAGAATAGTGCATAGCATAATGTTATCAGTTATATGCAGAACAATGTTGTGAATTGCTAATAAACGTTAGTAAATTTTCGAACTTTGATTATCATATCTTTTCCTTCAACAGTATGCGTGTTACTTCTATTTTTGAACCATCAGTTGTTGAGATCTCTTAAATTCTACCCTTTAATATTCTAGCTCTATTGAGGCGAGGAATTCCGTACACTTTTTCATATTTGAATTTTTCATTTAGTTACTTTTAAAAGCCTCTATATCGATAGAGAATAAAGTTGAAGTGAATGCTTCAAGAGACTTGTGTTGTAATTGTGTATTACTGAAAGTAAACTGATGCATAGATTGAATGTCTGTTAGAAACTGACCTATAAATCATATAAGTTTGAAATTTTGAGAAATTCTACATAAAGATAGAGATTAAACTTGTGTAGAATCTTTTATTCAAATACGATAGATAAATAACCGATCGATATCTCTATCGCTACTAACCATTAAACAAAAGATAGCTGTTATATTTCTTCAAATAGCCCTTATGTTTATACAACTTTTAGATTTTTCTTTTGTCTATTAAATGAAATCATAAGGCAAGGAAGGACAAATGGAATTTGAAAGCACAGTCATATCTCACTTGAATATGTTTCTCGAATAAAACAATTACAGAAGCAACTTGGCAAGCGTGCAATACTGTATCGTAGCATATGTTGTTAACATGTAAGTGAATGCACCACCAGTGAAAAGTCATTATGCAACAGATCATTATTGCTCTTAAGGATGGTCCGACAACATTTGTATTGCCCATTTCATTACTTATTATTTACGCCTATTATGAACACCTCAAAAACATCAGTGACTAAAAATCTATTCATGTAGGTAATGGTTAGTCTTAGAAGAAAATGCATTATATGTGAGTGTTGGAAACAAAATGAAGATTTTTTCACTTGAATGCTTTGATTGGTAATGAATGTATTATCAAATATATGAATATCAATAAAGATTTTAATCAAGTCATAGTTAAGAACTATATTATTGTGATTTTGCATATTTTAGCAGATTCCATCCATTTCATTCTCAATATCAAACATTTCCGCATCATCATCCATAATTAAAGGCTTGATACGACCCTTCATTGGAGCTGTGACACGAGTCGTCTGCGACATTGTCTTACCATCAGTGTTGTAAAGCAAATGGTCAGGTCCTTCCTCATAGCTAAACGTTCTATATGCTAAGATGTCTTGAGTGCATTCCATGAAGCATAGTTGGGCACATGATTCTATATAAATTACATCGCCACGCCTCACCGTCAGAGATTTTCGTGCTTTCTGTTTCACAGAAAAACTTTCGATGATGCCTTCGCCCTCCACCACTAACATGATGCTACCACATTCTAGGCTTGGAATAAATATTTTTGCTGTCGTAGATGATGGTACCTGAAAGTGCAGGAAAAGACTTGCCAATAAATAAGTATGGACTAGTTCATTTTACATATAACTCAAAATAAACTGCAGATGAATCATATTCAATAAGACAAGTACTGAAAAAGTTCTAAAGCTTCTGGCTAAACTAGGACGAGTTAAGAATAGTTAAGAATAAGATATTAAGAATATTTAAAATTAACTAGTTAATTTTAACTATTCTTAATCACCTTGATTTTCAATTACTTTAAGGACGGTAATTTCTACTCTTTTTCTTTCTCTTTTTATGCTCAAGGACATCATTCATTATTAGAGAAACAGTTTTTTCCCAAAGTTATCATTCACATAAAAAACGAAAACGAAAAGGATGATAAATTCACTTTAACTTCATGAAGTGTAAAGTCCTCGCAATCGGGATCGTAAACTCGAATATGTGGGAAATTTTTTAAAACAGCTGGAGACACAATATAAAATGATGGATCGGTCATCCGGTAGTTTAGAACTTCGCACAAAGTATCAATGTCGATGAATTTTGATGTGCATGCTGCTCGAATTGTGTTGTTCGAACAACTAACGCATTCTATACATTCTGAAGAAGAAATGGTGATATCCAGTTCCACTGAGTCAGTTCAGTGTGAAGAAAAGACCTACATGGAAAAAAATTATACTGGTAAGATGAACCTCCGGAAAGATAAGCATGAAGTTCTTGAGCGCCATAATAACAACATTCTCCAGGAGATAAAATAATGTGATTGAGAAGCAGCGGTACAAAACAGCCAATGTCACCAGGAAAATCTTGAGACATTTTCTGAACTACTGCTACCGTCTCTTCGCTAAGGGATCCACGCGCTATAATTTTATATTTCAAATTTTCTATATTTTTCAACAATTGATATTTAATCCGGACATTACTCAGGAACAGGTAAGATTTTAAAGGAAATTGAAATTTTTTAGCTTGTTTTAAATTATGTTTGAAAAATTTGAGAACATTCCCATAATTACAGATGTCATAATTCTGATTATAATATAATAATGACAATTTCTTTTCAAATTATGACTGTAAATCAAAAATTATCAAAGAAAATTAAAACACTTAAAATTTCTATTTTTGGAGAAAATTCCTTTTTTAATTTATTCAAAATTAGGAAAGCGAAATCAATAAGAAAGTCAAGAAGACATTTTCAAACTCATTTTGAGGTTTTTCCTTCAGTATAAAGTTGTCATTGGTAATCTTATAAGACTTCACTTTATTTATTCTCTTTGTAACTTAAAGAAACTATTCTAAGTTGATGAAAAGCATTACTTATTTCGTCAGATTTTCAAATTTAGAAAGAACAAACTTCCACAAATGAGCTTCGTAAGAACAGAGTCGAGCAATGATTTCGTTTTATCAGTGGAGTCGTTAGCATGTTTCATAAATTTTTTGAAACATACAGCCAGGGTAGATTTCAGTGTTTCACACTCTTCATCAATTCCAGTCCGTGAAAGTATTTGGAATGCTTGCGATGTGTCCTCACCCATCAGATGTTTCAGTTCTGGGAAAGCTGTAAAGCATAGTTATAAATTTTCAAATACTTTTGTTTCAGAATCAGTTAACAAAAATTTTAATATGTAGAACAAGCAGCTGATGTGCTATCAATCTAATTGATGTAAATCTTAAGTATGAAAAAAAAAAATAGGTTTTAAATTGTTTGTAGCTAAAAATTTCAATACTTAAAAATTGGACTGAAACTTTATAATAATTAAAAAACCTTCAAGATTTGCACAAATTTGACCAGCAGGTCGAAACCCGCACAATAGTTCAAATCGAGTAAGCGCATAAGCAAGCTCTGGTTTATGGTTCCTATCCGGATAATGAATTGGATCACGGTCATTTAGCCGTGCCGCTTGCTCCTATAACAACTTCATTCATGACGGAAATAAGAAAAGCTACAATTTGAAATTAACCTGATGATTATGGAATATGAAATTCTCCACTTGGGCCTCCATTATTCCAGTTTTTTTCCAAAGGAACTTATGATCTTATTGAATAATGCTGAAACGAACGAATATCTCTTACTACCTTAACTTTCTGTTTAATTTTCATTGCTATAACTAATTTTGGCCTCAAATTATTTATTGCTTTCAATTCGATTTGGATCTCATCAGATATCTCAAAAAACAAAAGAGGAACGAACCTTTGTAGGATGAACCTGTATAGATAAATTACGGTGTATGCTCATCAGTTTCATAATGAATGGGAGATGCCTTTCGGGTGAAACTTTATTATGATTGCTATTTTCATATTCAGCAATATATTGGGAAAGTTTCTTCTGAGATCGTTGAATCTGACATGGTCCATCCGGATGTGTACCCATCCACAGCTTTAAATTATATAAGTTATATTTCATCTTGTGTTAACTTGCCTTCTAAATATATATTAGAATGATAGGAATGAAAGAACTAGTTGTAATAGGTCATACCTCAGCATACGAAGTTTTGTCATCAATGTTTACATCGGGATCTCCCATAGCATATACTCGGGCCACCTCACTTGTCATACCTTTTTTACCCCATGCATATGTTTGTATACAACATTTCAATTTCTCCATTTTTCTGCAAATACTGAAATTATAACCATTTTACTTGACCAGCAGGTAGTAGTCGTCATATGTTATTTGTATCGTTTACAACACTTCACTTTTTGATGATACGAAAGAAATTTAAAAAGCCAAGTCTTTTTACTGCACTTCAATCATTAACATCAGAAAAAAAAAATTGTAAAAATGATTTTAAACGAGTGGAAAATCTATGAGAAAATATTTGCAAATCGACTTCCATTTTAGCATTACAAATTGAATTCCAGACATTTCTACAATTTTTTTAAACCCATAAAGAATTCAATTTCTGTAAAATTTAAATGTTTCAGATGAAAGATATCCACACAAGGAATTTCATATCGCACAGCAATTGGGAAGATGGTAGAAGTTAATGCTATATTATCCTTCCACTGCTTTACCTATTAACAGAAATCACCTTAACACTTGTATCTCGTCAAGGTAATTCCTCAATCTAACAGAGTATCGATTAGAATTACAGTATTGTCAACAAGAAGTATCAACTTTTCTCTGCCATCTCTACAACTGCGTATACATGCCCTGTGGATATGGAAGGCTGACTGTCACTTGCATAGATAGAATGAGTCATTGCTCTGAACATTTATTCATTTTTCAAATTAAATTTGACTGTCCATGATATTTGCTTTTCTTTAATTAAACTAATATAATGTGTGTGAGCATAAGATGAGCTTAAGGAAAGCAGGGCATGTAGCTGAAAAAAAAAAAAAAAAAAAAAAAAAACGAACAGTACAGATTTGTTAGTAATATGTATATGAAAGAGTGGAACATTTGAATCTCTTTGAAATCTTGACCAATTGGAAATCTTATAAGAAATGTTTAATTTGATGAAATGGGAAAGGGGAGGGAGAGAAGACATACAAAGATAAAGCGGGCGGGTAGTATAGAAAAAACTTTTTGCCATCATTCGCTTATCTTGACAATCTCCGTCAGTCAACCTTAGATGGAATATGATGGTTTAGAGATGCAAACAAGGCCATGGGAATCCTTTTCTCCTCTCTCACCTTACCTCTTTCAATATTGCGCAATTACCGATTACGACAGCATTTGGGAATTTTTAAAATTCTAATTTTGAATCAGTTATTAAAATCAAATTTTACTTTACAGTGAATTACCAAACTGATTACTTCAAACAACGGCAACTTTAACATTTCGACCAAAAAACTTATTAATTTGCAGAAAAACTGAGCACATGAAATATTCAATAGGCGTCTTTGGGACGAAAAAAATTAGCACAATTGGCCAGAGTATAGCATCTTAACATCAATAAAAACAAAAAAAAAAAACCTCATTTCAATAATACGATTGCTTGAACCCCAAATTTCTAAATCTCAATTACAAATCCTTCCATTCCTTTCAAACTTTAAGACACATTTCCTTCTCGAGAAATCAAGTAGGCTTATGCTTGAAAATATAGGAAGAATTCCAACAATCTGAAGAATCGTGAAAATGACCATGGAAGGAAACTTCACTTTGATTCTCGATGAAAGTCTGTAATGGCTAAAGTATTTTTTATAAGATCTGGGGAATTTCGAAAATTCACCATAGATTTCAAAGTTTGTTTAGGAACAATTATATTTATTTCACAAGAAAAGAAACAACTAAAAATAATGATTGAAATACATTGGCAACTTGGAAATGCATGGAATATTCCACAGAAAGGAAGAACCATTTCAAACCGGTTCATAGTCATATAATAGATGGAAATTAGGACAGTTTTCAGGGCTGTATTCTTCGGTAGGCGACAGAGTATCATCGCTGAAAATCGACCAACCAGCCAGTTCAATGAGAACAAATGTTCTAATGACGTCCAACTTGCCTCCGTAAGAAGTAATTATTTGAATTCCTGTTCCCCTAACGTTGTTAAACTGATGGATAATGAATCAAGATAAAAGTCAAAAATAGATTGAACATCCAACAAATCTTTTGCACTTTTCATGCATTTTGTTACCAACAAAATGTGATCATCTGAGAAAATCAAGACAGTACCGTCATGTGTATTGTAGGGACAAAAATTGGGTTCAAACAGCGGTACCCATTGAACTTTAGAAAATATGCGCTAAATGTTATTGTATGTGCAGAATTTATTTACACTGATATGGAAATTTTAACAGATCAATGGCAGCATCAAAAAAAGTGACCGGAAAAAAGAAAAAAGGTATTAAGAAAAGCTTTATATAAAAACTAATTTTAAACTATTATATTTTATTTGTTGCTTTTAATGAGTTCACATTCTTTCAAAGTGTGGGCACTGCTATATCAATGTTTACTTTTAAAAATTAAGGACAAAAAAGAAAGAAACAGTAGCTACGAGGTTTGCTTAGTCGAGATAAGGACGTGGAGACCAATCTGGATTTGATATTCTTCTTCGAGCTAAATCTACAGGTTTAACTCGGGATACGTCTCGTCGCAGCATGAACTCTCGCACTTTCCATCTCAATGATAATCGCTTTTTCTCACCTGGAGGAGGATTCTCCAGCCATCCTTTTCTGTATAATTCATATTTCTTTACAGGATCATGTCGAAACGGTACTCCGCCTGGAACTGGATGCAGTATCGGCCGTATAGCTGAAAATATTGAAATTATACAGGTTTATGGAAAGATTAAGGACTTTTGATAGCAAAATGAAATACGAATCGTAAAAAATTGCCAGGATCCACAGCAATTAGTGCATCTTCACTTTTCGCTTCATCGATATGTTCTGTAAAAAACGAAAACAAGAATTTATCAAAATCGTATTTTATTCATATTTATGCTAACTTCTTCAGGTCGGTTTAGAAAGCTTAGCTTTTATAATAATGGATTCATTAAAAAGGAAAAACATACGACAGGTTAGAAAAAATGTTTGTTACGCGCAAATAAGAACCTAAAAAAGGATAAAATAAAATAGCCCACAATTTTCAAGAAGATACCTTTCATATCATTTATTGCTTGAGTAGAAGCAAAGTTCTGCTTGTCTTTATCAGGTGAAAGTGACCTTACACGACTACGGTACAAACTTTCCTCGAGACGACTATTCTGGAAATCTATTCATTAAACTTTTTTTTTTTAATTCTACGTATCCTTCAATTTCTAAAAATAATTGCTAAAATATTACTAGTTCTTGCAAGCGATTGTTATCTTCAGTAATTTGCCGAAGATAACGATACCCATCATCCAAAATGTTCACTATTTCATCGCGGTTTAATATTCGCTGCAAAACTTAATTATGAAATTTCTTTTATAAGCCACACATTAAAAAATCAAAGGATATGAAAAACAGAGCATGTAAATAATTTTCGTAAAAAAAGGCAACATTTTTCGCAACAAAAATCCAAAAACTCTACTAGCTTTTCTATCATAAATCAATTCAAACTTTTACATTGATGGATACAGAAGATCGTGCGATATTCGCTTGCTTCTTACGCAATTCAAGATCTTCATAAGATGGAAGATGACGATACTGTTCCGCATAAAACAATCCTTCTCTATCATAGCTGCACGGCACGTCTAAGTAAAAAGAAATTAAATTTTCGTTCCATCAAAAATTTGTTTTAAAATGCTTTTTGACTCGATATTACTCCATATCACTGGAAGCTGTAAGCCGAATATTTCATTCTAAAATATATAGGATCCAATTATGTTTTCAAAACAAACCAGAATCAGCCAACTGAGCAACATTTTTCATCAGAGAATTGAACGACACCTTTTGGTCTTCAGATGGTTGTTCATTTTCTCGTTCCAGCTCATCCAAGAATTGATCCATTTCTATAATTTTTACTCGTTACGACCAATAACACCCAACCTCCGATTTTAATTTCTTTTAAACAAATCCTGCTACCAAATTACGTAATACAGTGTTACCTTTCTTGAAAACTATCAATTCTTCGGGTGAAAGATCGTAACCCATATCATTTATTGTCGCCAATAATTCCTTTTCCGTAAACCAATCCATGGGTTTTACACCTCAAAAATAAATTTCAAATCCGTATAGTCACTCCAGACTTTAACTTTGCCTTAATTTCAGTTGCTTTTCTAAGAAACTATTGTGTCTGGACATTACGAAGAAAAATTCATTACTTAAAAATTCATACTTTTCCTTAACGCTCTTTTTACATTAATATAAAAACATATATTTTTTCCACGTAATTATATTTACAAATCATCTATTCAAACAAAAATAAATTACAGAACTTTATTTTCAAAGATGCAACAGGTGTACAGTATGAGGTAAAATAAGAATATCCAGCAAAGGTTCCCACCGACTAGTACGATTCTAAAATACCCGAATCAAAAATTTTACATAGCGGATTTAACTCAAGTTAAGAACAGTCTTTTATAAAAAAAGTTCTTAAAGGACGCAAAGTGACTAAACAACAGAATCGTTCAATTCAATTCGAAACACTCTTCTAGATCGATGATAAACAAAAGTAATACTAAAAAAAAAGATATCGATGAATAATCTGCATGCCCTCTTGCACATGGCAGTCCTTTTATTCAGAATATTTAGATGTCGAAAATTAATTTAAACATTTTAATTTATAAGATAATACAAATCGGATTTATCATTAAAAAAAATAATTGCAAGAAAACGTTTTAGCATTTTTGACATCTCAATATTTAAAATATCATAAGTACAAATACATATTTAAACAGTAAATTATATAAGCAATATATTTAAAATGAAATTTCTTTGATAGAAATGTAAACTGTCTAGCAGTTATAATGTTTGCATGCCGTCCACGAACCTTTGCAATTCAGCATTCGGAGTAAGCATAGAACTAACATCCATTTCTTCAGCTGGTACTTCCTCTTTTACTTCTACACAATTCGGTCCTGATTTGTACCGGAATTTAGATATTTTCACTGTGGCATTGTCATCAATTTCATATGAAATTAATGCACATCCAACGACTTGCCCACCGTTTAATTTTCCTGTTAGATACCAAATATTTTTCCGGATCGCTGCTGGTCCAATCGTATTTCCATGACAGTAGTACTGTCGATGTAAGATATAATCATAATCTTGCAATAAGTGACAAACTTGTCCAAACTGCTGAATACGCCCTGTGATTTGACCATCTTTTACAAAGTATTTCCGTGTTTTCATGTGTGCCGCGAATCTTGAGGTCCAATAGCCTATAATATATACTAGTAATCAAAAAGGATGTCTTTTGTTTTCACTTCTTTCTTTTATTCGCATATAACACTCTCTAAAATCTTTAACCATCGACTTTTAAACAACTCGGCAACAGAAAGATTTCAATGGTAAATGGGAGTAAAACGATTACCGAAAGTTCAGCTGGAGATCGCATTTCATTACCTAATATAACGTGCATATATGCAGTATGTAGCACTTATATTCATATGTGTTGCACAAAATCAACGTGGTTAATAGATTCAAATTTTATACGATATACTCAAAATTATTAAATTTAAATGAAAAGAAAAAAAGTAATAATCATTTCTTACCCAAATTATCAGACGTGAGATCCCTTAACTTGACTGACTTCATGTCAACAAGGAAAGAGATCTTTCCTCCTTCTTTTCCGAGAAATATCTTTGGCACTTTTTGACAAACGAATGCATTACTTAAATATAGAAATGAATAAGAGAATCAACTTATTTAACTTAAAAACAATTCTGTTAAAAACTGAAAACTATCTAAGGAAAAAATTAGTGTTGTCGTTCTCAGAAATAGAAAAATCTCTATGAAATTCTCATTTATAAAAACAAAACTTCACTTTTCAGGTTCCAATAGAGTCGATATTGGTATAAGACAAACTGTATTGTAATAAATAAAACTAAATGCTGCACAGTCACTTGTAGATGCCTGTGCTCGTGGCTCTTTTGGTTCCCTATAAAATTTTTGATTAATCTAAAAATGGATAGGCAAACAAATTTGTGACAAATGATAGCAATTAATAGCACAAATAATTATCAGCAACAATAAAGTTTCGAGGTCATGCATCATCTCCAGTTATACAAAGTAATGTAAAGTCATTGACGAACAACAAAAATGTACTTGAAATATCCAGTCTGACTCTTGCTGCTAAAATTATTTTCCTGGTATGTTTTTGAACGATTAACAGATAGAGAAGGTCCAGCACTTTCACTGCATCTGTCTACTTTTTTCTCCTGTAAAATTACTTTGAGAGTGTGGCAGGTATTTAAAGTAACTCAATAAATGTGATGAAAAAAAGTAAAAATATTTACCGATAGTTTAGTACTTTACATGAAAGAATCGTCCACAATGTTAAGTGAGAAAAAGACTAGAAAAAGGAACAAATCAAATGAAGCCAAATGAATTGGCTTACAAAATAATTACATACAAGGAAAATAAAAATAAAACTCACCAAGATATCGGAACGATTTGTGTGAGCACTGGACGACCCATTAGTATACATTGGCATATTGCCCGCAGAATATAGCAAACTATTTGAGAATGGAATTCGACTTCGAAAGTCACGAAGTTCATCATACAGCGGGTTCACCACATCTGTTACAACACTTCTTACTTCGCTGACTACTTCACGTACAATCTCCTTTACAACCGGTACCATTTGAGCACGTACTTCAACAGCTATTGCTGACTTCAACTCTTCACTTACGCCAACAGGCGCATTCTGACCATTTACAATTTGCGCACTCAGCTGATGGATTGCAAAGCCAAAATTTGCCATAAGATTATCTGAAGGTAACGTTACTGATTTATATAGCGTTTTAAACTTCTCACTCCCTCACATATTATATTCCTTACTATTTTGAGAGATCACAAATTCGATTCTCAGAATAGAATTACACTGCAAAGGAAATGCGATCGAAAAGTGATAGCCAAACTATTACACATACACTACCATGAAATCACTACAAAGGAAGATCAAATGTGATGAAATCTGATACGGACATAAGCCAACAACGACATTCTCCTCTTATCATGATAACAGAAGACGTGATATGAAATGGGACTGACTGAGGGAATGGTAGTTGTAGGATAGGATCTGAAAAGGGACGTTACCTTTATGGGGTGTCATCTCATCCCAGCCACAATCATTACTCATCCAGCCATTCCGCGATTTCCACCAGTTAAATGCCTTCTGAAAATAACTTCTGAAAATAATACCATCCTCACACACGCCATACTGATTCAACGTACTCTTTCTCGAAGGAACATACGCATATTAATATGCGTATGCTATAGCGTGATGCACACTCTCGCAGCATGCATTCTCGTGTACACACATCCTTACTGCTTCATACAAGAACAAACACACTCCACACCTACCAGTGACACACATACACATATACATACACACCAATCAGTAAACATTATAGTGGCGGCCAAAATCGATAAGGGAATGATGGGTTTAGGTTTGTTGGAAGTGTTGTGAGAGTAAATTAGAGGATAGTTGAGTTTAATAAAAACGGAGAGGTAATTAATTATTATATGAGTTACTTGGATGACGGTAGACACGAGTGAGAGAGAAATGATAGCAATAATAATGGAATAGGTGTTTCACAAAGCTGTATGCAGTAGTATGCGGAATACTTGCAATGATGTATAATTGTCTCTCGTTTCTGCCACTACATTTACTGTAGTCAAACATGCATTGTCCAATAGTTACTACATTCCATTATGAAAAGATATATCCGGCAGATAGATTGGAATGTCGACCAAGTTAGGAATCATAATAGCAGTATAGCAACATATTATTCCTATGTACTGATAATAAATCATTACCTTCGATTTAACATGTCATAACGCATCATAGAAGATATATGAAGAAAGCCCTTTATTTTACATAAAAATCAAAAAGGAACCAGGTACGCATTACCATGATAAATGTACCACTATAGGAGTGACATACAGCAAAGAAAACTTTACAAGTATATAAAACTGTTCAAATAGCTGTACAACGTGTGAAAATTGATTAGTAGGTAAATTATGATCACTCTGATCATCCTAGAGTTAATCCACTTACATATTCCACCACTTCCTTAATTGATGGATGAAGAGAACAGTGTGATTTAATAGTCGGCGATGAGGCCTCTTTTATGAGATATGCGAGATCAACGTTCAGAACTTAGGTTAGACTAAATGAATGGACAGTCTTACTTTATTGCAACACAAAAACCTTAGTGCAAGTATATTATAAGTGTAACATTTTCAGTGTCACGAGTTTTTCAATAATAGCTGAATAATGAATATTATCAAACGACTACTTTAGTTACTTAGAAACATACTATCAGTTCATGATACTTCAAATTGTTACAAGTGAAAATGTTTCATTGCTCAAGCAGCAAGTCACTGCATACAACTAGAGCAACTTACATTCTTTCATGTAGCAAAATATATGTCACATGTTTTTCATTATACGCAGCCGAAGAATGAAACAAAAATCTTCCTACTTCAAATAATCGTCATAAACAACTTCTTCAAGCACAGATTTGCTATGCAAATCCAAAGGTGCAATATCAAAAAATATCATCAAATGATCCCCGCGTCTTTGAGTATGTAATGCCGATAAAACCGTCTCATTGCCGAATATTTTATTCACACTTCGGCCGCCAACGCGACTCTACAACACATTAAAAGATTTTAATCTTATGAAATTGTTCAAAAAACTTCATTTTTAAAAGAATTTCCATTACAATAGAATTTCCGCTCTGAAGATTATTAACCGATTAGTCATCAGTAAAAATATCTATGAATACCTAATAACCAATACTGGTGAACAATGTATTTCTACATGCTGCGTTAAGTGTAAGTGGTAGAAATAGATGAAAATTTTTTTAAAAACCCTACATAGACATAGAAATGCTCGGGCCGTTGTACAGCATTTGCAGACGACTTTTGCACTGGAGAGGAAGTAATAGTATTTTCAACGGAAAAATCCTTTGATCCCTCAGATGAATTTTTCTGCTGACCTTCTCGATATTCTGCACTGCATACTTGGTATAGGAATTCACCAAGGTGCTCCACTGAAAATGGGAAAAACCACAAATATATTTAACATATCCATGACTGTCTTTGATGGACAACACATATCAAATTAATAAAAAAAGATTAGATTTACAAGCCCCCATAAAAGATAAAACGAAACAAAAACTAAGATAATTATTTAGTTCAACTTTAAACGATCAGAAAGATACTAGTAGTATCCTCTCTTGTTCGAATGTAACGTCGATTCAATAACGATGAAGCTACGCTTGGTCGCTTGAATAGTGATTTTGCAGGTAACAATTCGGCTTCAATCTCAATGAATTCACCATCTGTACGTGTAACCGCAAAGTCAATATCTTCATCGAGCTGGAAATTTTCGCACAGTCAAATGAATTTTGTTCTGTTGTAACAAACTAGGCCTAATATGGAAATCAAAATAAAGCATACGAACAAAAAAAAAAGTGGAAATGAAACTTACTCGTCTTTCTAGTTGTTCACCCATCCCTTCATCGGGAGTTAAAGGTGAGGACGGATTTTCAGCAAGCCATTTGTGCATGCGATCTTTTAGTGTACATGCATTAAGCGGTGGAACAAGAGGGTGACCGTCCTAGATAAATCTTTTATAATGAAGTTTCAAAACATTTCACAAAACATAACTAACATATTTTACAACATTTCTATGAAAATACCAAATTTGCAATAGAATTTGGTCGCGTGGGAGCTGAAATGCTGCTTGATGAGTCAGAAGTGTCCGTAGTGTCAGAAGTATCAGTGGTCGAAGAGAGTGAATCTGAATCTAAAACAGATGAATATTATATCATCTCATTTGTGATTTGTCTTTGACAAAAATATTCTTTAAAAAGAAACCTGTACCGCTGCTTGAAATATCTCGGTGAGAGTGGGCTCGTGAACTGACCGTACCATTAGCAGCTATAAAGGCTGAATTACTGAGATATTTTTTTTCAGAAATCTTACAAGATAGATACAGAAGATATCAAGCCTAATTGTTCTAATTGATGCTACATACTTTAAAAACATTTTTATAAGCTGAAATGTTTTTTGAATGACTTCAACGAAAAGAATGCTCTCGTAATCCTCTAGTCACTTGAAGCAAAATTTAGAAATTTATTTCCAATAGCAAGAACGGAAAAGTTACAACTTCAGTAAGAAACTGACCACTAACAAGGTTAGCAATACTGCTAGTAGAGGTGGGTGCTCCAGAAACCGATTCGTCGTGTCTGAATAAATGATATTTAAAACAAGAAAACAACAATATAATACCAACAGCAAATAGAGTTGAACCTTGTATGCAAATCATTCTCATCGCCTTCACCACTGCCTTCCGGTGAATTACTGTCAGGAGAATTATTATATGAACGGTCATGAACATCACTACGAGGACGCCGTTTCCTTTCTGAAACAAAATTGTTGATGTTGGAGAAACGTTTAAATACAAGTGCATTCAAAACCGTGAACTGTTCTAAAACAAACTTTCGTAGTCGTATGAGCCCTGAACACGTTGGCGACGATTAGCAGCTTGCGCTTTCATGCCTGCTTCAATACTCTTTTGCAGTGCCTCTACGTTGCTTTGTTGATGAAACATTTCCATTGCTTTCTGTTGCATTTGTTCATAAATTTGCCGATCCGGCCAAATCTTTAATGATTTACAGTAGCGTGAAAGTAATTTAAAAAATCAAAAATCTCGGGGGTTATATGAAACTAAAACTTCAAACAGCTCTTCAATATATAAAACAAGCAACTGTTAACCTTATTAATTAAGGCATCAAAGTTCGGATCAGGACGAAGCGACCGTTTAGACACTAATTTTTTCCGACACGTAGGACATTCCTTATTGCCTCGGAGTAACGCAGTTGTGATACATTCGCTGCAAAATCGATGCAAGCATTCCTATAAGAAAATATCCTAATTAGATAATAAAGGTCAAGGAAATGCAAAATTTATAAATAAATATACTGGAGTTATGAACCACGGTGAAAGTTATAACATAAAACGGTTACTTGCCAATTAGAATGGAAGTGCCAAAATACTCAGGGTAAAATAACTTAAATATTAGATGCATAAATCAAAATATGACTTTTGTCGTCATCGTTGTTGTCAACAAATCTAGGCATATTGGACAACAGAGTTCGGATGAAAGCATCCGTGTACTGATTCGTATTTCTGTCGAATCCGAAATGGCTTTGTGTGGACGTCGGAACTGCAAAAAAATTAGATGTTTTTCAAACAAATTAATAAAGAACAGACCTAACATTTTTTGTGTTGAACTATTAAAAAAACGCATTCCTCCAAGTGAATCCGGAAGTGCCACGTACTGAACAAAGTCAAAAAACAAAATAGATGAAAACGGGAGAAAAAAATTTTTAAATTCATAAGTTGTTTCAACTATCTTTGATCTTTTATGTACATCCTTTTTCATCCTTTCTATTCAGATATAAGTGAAGGTAAAATAAGACGGCACCCGATCATATTCGGTGAGTTCAAGAGTTTTACCACCAGTTACTGTATCCGGTACATTGCCGTTATTCATAACTGATAGTGGTAGTGTATTTCTTTCGCAACAAAATCGCTCAATCCATACAGTAATGAATTATCTACAAAGAGAGAAGGCTTTTAAAAGAATTCAGTAATCCTTTACTTTGTCATAACGACAAAAAGATGTATTCCTGTTGTAGAAGGATGATACCATCGCCACCAGTAAGCAACGAGATTAAATAACATCGAATATTGTATGCGCTACCTGGTCTAAAATGAGTTTTTCTGAAAAGTTCTGAAACATACGACAACGAATAAGATCCAGTACCTCTGCGCAGAGATACAGCGAAAATGATTCAGTCGGAAATTTAAAATAAAAAATTTGGATCGGAGTCTTAGCGACAGATTTGATAGCTATCGACAAAAGTTCCGCCATATCTCAGAGAATGCTTACCAACAGCCATTTTTCCACCTTAATCCATTAGCATCACTGAACTTAATCATTCATTCTTGCTCGTTGATTAAGGTGATGACGTCGTTCTGCGTCCGTTGACTACACGTCTGTCACCCACACCGATACACACTCTAAACACAAGTTCCACAGCAATACTCGATGCTACCCTCCAAATGACCCTCAAAGGGAAATAGGCATGAGGACGAGATGCAACTAACAGGAAGTATAATACCCAAAGCTGTTGTTTAGGGCGGGCTGTTGTGCTCACTTGGATTTATGTAATAATTACATGTAATTAGTAGTATATGTAGATTGATTTTTGATGCGATACTTTCTACTTAATCAATACTTCCAACAAAACCTATCTTCATACTTAAATACAAACAAGGATATTTTAGTGTATGTGTACCTTCATATACTTATAGTTGGAGTAGGTAACGACGAATGCAGAAATATAAATCGCGAATAACCCTTGCAAATCATTAAAGGTAGTATCAGAAAAACCTTATTATATGTATTATCTAATGATTTTTTTATTTTTTTTCTTTTGGAATATGCAAGTGTCAAGTTTTTTCTGTTACACGCATTTCGTAGGGATGCATGAAGACATTCCGTTTCAGCAACATTTTCATCGTCTAATGTACATTGTAAAGGATGAAGTTAACATCCTAGATCGAGATTTTTTTTTCTGTTTTTTGGTTTTGCTGCAATGAGATCGAACGAACAGACCAACGAGAATGAAGAAAAAATCGAAGAATTCATAAAAACAACGAAAAAAGATGGAAAAAAGGAAGATGATTCAAAGAACAAGAAAGACAAAGAGAAGGTTTCTACTAATAATATATTCATTTTAGATTATTCTGTTAATAAATCTAAATACATATGTTCGGAATTGCAGCACAAGCATGCTCTATCCTATGATTTACAGGTTGATGCCATCTAATTTTCACTTTTGCACTTTATTCATTTTTCATTGATTCATTCATTTTTCGCACTAAATACAGTTATAAGAACAGTAATGGAATTTCATGATTTTTTCCCTACAATTACAGACAGATAATTAGTACTTACTGGACACTAATTTCCACATTTTGTATTGATACCATTTACATTGAGGTGTCCTCTAAAAAAATCTAAGTTAAAATATCTATTTACAGCGTCGAGATTCCATAACAGGTTCAACTCTGGATACAAGTTCATCAAGTAGTTCTGTAGATTCGGATGAAGTTGACATGACAGAACACAACAACTCAAGAAGTACGATGACTTCTGAAGAATCGAAGCTACAAGTGGACAGGTGGTTTTACACTCTGGATTTTCTGTCGTCATAAATATTTCACCGAAGTTGCCAAAATATTTGCCTAACAGTGAGCTAGGACCTCATGATATCAAGTTCTCTTCCCAGTTGTTCATACTAATTGCAGTTTGAATTATTTTATCGTAAGTTATCGAAGTTTACTAAAAAAAAATGTTTTCTCCACATCCCGAAATCTTTGGTCTGTTTACTTCATCTTACTTTTGGAAGCAGAATGATTGGAAGCAAGCAGTGTCTCAGTAAAAAAAAAAAAACTCTCAGTAAAATCTTTAATGTCAAATTTGCTTATATATTTTAGAAATCTAAGTCGAAAAGTCAACGATTCTGTCAGTGAAGTAATGAAGAGAATTTCGATGATTTCAAATATGGGACTAGATGAACCATCTGAATCAGTTGTGGAATTAAACAACGACAGAAAAAATATGCAGATATTGGAAGCAGATAATGGTATAGATGAACGGAATGGTTTGTTTTCTTTCTTAGGATGAAAGGTGCTAGAACTTAATTCAGAATTTTGTAAGCGAATGATATAAAAGAGCTGAAAGGTTTCGAATGATTGCAATTATATTAGCACCAGAGTAATGTTGAAAATCTCACTTACTAGGCCCAGGCATCAGTGCAAAGAAATCGAGAAAGCGCAATCGGAAGCAAGGTAAAAAAGTAAGTCATAATTTACTCTCTTTTACTTTTTCAAACCAAAAATTGAAATTCTTCCCTTTTATTCTTTTCGTTCTTCGCACGTGTACATGATATGATCTATCCATTTGTAAAGGGAAATTATTTCAACAACTTTAACCTTAGAACTTAAGTTCATTTGACTCACCAAAAGTTTTTTCAGGACAAACGAGACATGCCATCAGATCAAAATGAAATGCTTTCCAATGAAGGAAACCTTTTATGCACAGCCGATGAAGGCGCAAAAAGAGGAACATTAGAGGTTGATTGTTGGATAGCTTAATTCACCGATTTCATGAGAAGTTTAAAAATCTCATTTATTCTGAAAAATTTATCTTGGAAACCAAGTTTTATTCCGTTTGTTAAGAGGACTGGGACGGTTACCATTACTCTCACTTATTATAAACACTGGCTTTAGTTTATTACTAACTTGATAAGCGTTTTCCAGTTTATGTACATTAATGATGCTGTATCAGAATATTGTATATGAGATGTAAGATAATTATTGATTTTGTTGAAACACCTAGTATTTTTCTTTATTACATTCTGACGACTTAATCATTTTTCTACATACGTAACCACCACACTTCGCATAAATTATATCGTGAAGTAATTTCAGACACTGAATGATAGTGTTATGGGTTCTTGTCCAAAACTGGGAGCCTGGTTTGTTTTTATCTTCATTTGCTTGATTTTGGAAAAAGTTTCATATCCAAGTTTTTTACTTTTGATAAGATTGATTGTTTTATTCGAGGTTTTTAGGATGGTAAGAAAAGAAGTTATGAGCGTCGATGGAATGGAGGCGTCGAATTTATTGTATATGACTGATACCAGCAATAGGGTAGGTTGATATTCAAGGCATAGTATATATATTGCAATTATTGATTTTTTGACGATTTGGTCATTTTTCTATCACACTGGTGCTTTAAGGCGTTCATACGTAAAGGATAGCGAAACCAACTTCGTCACGAAATCTTTTTTAGTAATAATGATCCTCGATATTCATTACTTGCATCACAGTATATTTGACTAAGATACTAGCATTATCTTTAAAGATGGTGGGGTGTTCGAATTTTATAAAGTCATGCTTACCAAATACGGAGGAAAAAACCTTCTGTGAAGTGCTAAACTTTTCCCAAAATTGCATTTTCAAGACACAATTTTAAGTTTCAGTTTGCCCAGCGCTTCACTCATTGGATACGAAGTTTTTATAACGCAGCTGTTGATGGTGACATTGAAGAATTCATGATTATGTTTAACTGTATTTTGCAAATTTTGAAAAAGAGTGCTGGTTGTGATTATTATAAACGTATGTCTGGACATCATTTGAAGGAGCATGTGATGAACGTTAGTAATATTCGAATCACTTAATTAGTGGCAGTCATTGGGCGAGTTCAGATAAAAGCATGTAGAGCGATATTTATGCATGTATACAATTTAGTTGAGTGAATACGGGTATAGGAGAAAGTATATGGCATATCTTTAAATTAATCCTACGGTATTAATAGTAAAAATTATTAGGGAATGAAACTTCTGCTCTGATTACAGTCTATTGTTGAGCTAAAGTTAGCTATAAAATTAGAAGTTTCATGTTAGTTACTATTTTATTCATTGCTGTTTTAGTGAAACATTGAAGTGTCACAAATTTTCATTTCGATAGGATTAAAGAACATAAATATTTAACTTTTCAGAATGTTATCTGTGCATTCTTTGATAAATCAGAGAATACATCTATTTTGCATCTCCTTTCACCAACCAAAAATACCGACCGTCCATGTAGTATGAGAAACCATGGTTACTGCAGGTTTTAATTACTTTTCAATTTTGTTAACGATTTGTTCAGAATGAGATAATTTGTTATTCATAATTCTTAGCGGTCGATGCTAGCTATTTTAATAACTTCATAGTCGATTGCATGATAATTTTTTCTACTACATCTTACTACTTGACGTGGGTAGCAATGATATCACTTGCAAGAGTAATTTTATTTTTATCTGTCCTTGTGATAAAACCCTAATTTGATTTTTTTAATTTGTCTCACCATGTAAAAATAGAATTGGTTTTTACAGATCTTTTATGATGTTTTTCAGATTAATTAAAATGATTTTGAGTATGTTACCGTGGAAAAGTCGGAGAATTTTACTTGCTACATCTACAAAAAGAACAGGAAAAACTGCTTTGCATTTGGCAGCTGCTACAGGACAGCCTTGTCAAATGCAAGCTTTGATGGATTTTGGTATACATTTTCACATGAATTTGCACAAACACTTGTTGATATAAAGAAAAGTGTTCTTCAATTTTCAAAATATAAGCTTTTAAAAGTAGTTAACACTTTATAAATTGTCTTAAAATCGAAGGAATCATTTTCTTCATTCCAAATGTTTATTGACTCAGTAATTTCATAAAGTTTTTATTTGGTTATTTAAATATTGACTGCAGTTCTTCAGGAGCTTGGCCAGATTTCTTCGACCATTCTGGGCGTGCACCAATACATTACGCAATTATGAGGAATAACTTAGAAATAGTACGTTTTGTTTTAGTGTGACGAAAATTTTTTTCATCTTAAATTTTTTCATCAATTTCATCTTAATTATCTCAATTTTGCGATTTTTTCCTGTATTTTACAACAAGGGATGAGGTTAAATTTTTTTAAAAGTTTTTTCTAAGTTTTATCTTGAAGTCTATCATTAAATAACACAAAGTTAAAGGGTTATGTTGGAATAAAATTGATGTAAACTGTTTCATAACAGGGAATTAATTCGTATTTGTTGAAAATCTTATTGAAAGATAAAGAGTGACTTCATTCTAGGTAAAATTGCTTCTGTGGTATGGAGCAGACATATCATTAAGAGAGCGTTCGGCGACACCTCTACAACTTGCAGGCTATTCACCAACAACCACATCGGTATGTTTCATTTCGAAAATTATGTGTGAGAATTTTGCTTACTGGAATTTTATGATGTGATAATACTAAAGAATCGAACAGTTAGACGTTGTAGATATGTGATTACCTGCACGCGCGAGTTAATGCATTGGAAAAAATATTTATGCAATGGATCAGGAAGTATGTGAGAGGTGTTTGGACACCTGTACATGCTATTTCTGATTTGCATTTTGCAAGATTATCAAAAGCATGCGATTCAGGAAGAGATGCATCCCGGAATTTCACGACCAAAAATGTGAATTTTGTTTGAAATACATAATCTTAGCGTTTGTTAATAAAGTGATTTTTTCCAGCTCATCTTTTTATTCGCTTTTATTTAGTCGAACTTACTACTACATCGTTTTATAAAAAGGAATCTTAGGTCGACCACAGTGAAACCTTCGAGATAGTATACCATAGCCACATTATAAATTCTTTATGAGATTTTAGGGATTTAAGTTCATTGTTTCGTTTGATCAGCACACTTTTTTAATATAAAGTTCATTGTTTTATCTAATATGTGCATTTTTTAGCGTAAAATTCATATAAATATTTCGAAGACACGCAATGGTAACCCACAGCTGAAGAAATGTCCGTTAATGGTAAGTCTCTCGAACTGAGTATTAGTAAACTTACTGTGTATTAAGGATACATATGTGTAAATAACAATTGTTTTACATTATATGTTTAGTAAACCTTAATAAATTTTTTAAAGTTACTTTTCATTGTACCAACATTCTACAAAGGAGAAGACAGAATAGCAGATGCTTCTAATCCACAGATATTTTGTGCAAAGATGCAAAATGTAAATGGCTTTGTTGTTAAATTACTTCCATCGAGGCCACTGTAAGTTCTTACTAGTTTGTTTTCACTCACGCTTTTCATTTGTATAATTTTAAAACTAACTCATTTTGCTATTGAGAGTTTTATTTTTCACTTCAAAGATTGTTTCAGATATTTGAAAAAAAAAACTATTTTATGAAGATTATCTTCATCTCTATTTCCAAACTGTTTCAGATTAAGTTGCTCGAAATGGAGTATTGGTATCAAGTCAGCCCTCGAAAAACCTCATAATGGATATTTTTATGTCTATAAACTGCCGGAAAATATTGAAGTCGGTAAGTTGCATCCTAAAATTATGTCTTTTATTTTCCGAAGCATGTGAGGTTCTAAATAGAAATTTGCAATTTTTTAGATTCATACACACTCCACTTAATGGTAGAATTAGAAGAACTACGCTTTCAAGCTCCTCACATTACGCTTGCAATACAGGCTTTTGCATGTGGTCCACCAGATTTGGAACATTATAATGAACTGCGAGGTTTCGTAACTCACTCGAACAACAAGACCAAAACGGACTGAGGTTTATAAATATAAATTACATGTATTTTTGAATACAGTTGTATTTTCCGTTTTTAAAATTAAGGTGCTTAATAGTTTGTTTTTTTCATATGGCTTGTTTAGTAATAAGTAATGAGTTTTTTGTGCTGACGGTTTTTAATACCGAAGTTTTTCCAACGATTTATTTAAATAAAAGTTGATAACTGTATGTGAAAAACTAATTTATTATATCATGTTTAAATATCACTGTGTAAATGGTTGCTGATATTGCTCATTTGATTTCTTATGGCTCTTTTTTTTACATTATTCGGAAGAAATATTTTTCTTTATATTTTGAAAAACCATATCTGCTATAATTCAACTTTAGCAGTAATCTTTCTTCATATTACTGCTACAGTTTTAGATCATTTGAATTCTGCTTCATGTATATTTATTATAATAAAAATTTTATTATGTACTTATTCGTTACGGATAAGATTTGTATGGGTTGGTATAGAGATTGAAACTTTTTTGTATTTATTGCGTGAATTGTTGATGGAGTTGAACTTAAGTCTGCTTCATTGCAGTTCCTTCTCTTCGTTTTGTGTTGATTCGCTTTTGTTCCTTTCAAATCGAACTTGGACCTTTAATTACTCTATTCTATCGTTGTTTAAATTAAAAGTTCTAGAAACAACCATTTGTGAATTGTCAAAATTCATTTTTGTTATTGGGTATGGAATCGTCCGATTACTGCGTAGTTGAAATAAGAAGTTGATGAGTGTCTCAGTTAAAATTCTTATTTCTTACAAATTTGGAAATGGAGTAATTCCCTCAGTACCAAACAATGGTTCATTCAATGGTGAGTCCTAGTAATTTTTGTCTTTTTTATTGTAAGTTATTATATATGCTATAAGCTTTCGAAAAAAATTTATTGACTTCATGTACTCATTCTTTAGGATTTGTTTATTTTTAGAATTCCTGAAACTGAATATTAGTTTCAAAGTTTTCGAAGTTTTGTTGAACTTGAGTTGGTCAACCTCAAAATTTCCTGTCATTAATTTATTGTAGAAATCCGGCTTATCCTTTTACTCGCTGTGGATTTTTCTCTTTGTGAAATTTGAGCTAATTTCAAATTGTAAAGAATTGTTTTTTTTTTTTTTTTTCGTTGTGCTTAAAGGTTATTTATGCATGATAAACTTTCCAACTCATAGTAATGTTTTTTTCGAAAATGTTATGTTTGGATCTAGGCGCTTTTATTTCTTTATTAAAGGGTTACAGCTTAGTTTTGTGTATAAAACTTCTGAAGGAATTCTGAATTCTTTCATGGCTATTCTAAAATGGATTTCAAGATGAACAGAACTTCTGTAATTTTGGCCAGTCTTGATAATTGCTTCCTTCGCAATTCGTATGTCAGCAAGTGTAAGGATTATCGATTTGTTAAGGACGCAGCAAATATGGAATAGAACGTTTCTAACAAACTTTATTTCCAGCCCGTTTCGGTAAGGTTGCAAAGTAATGGGAGTGGATGAAAATACTGGCAAATCGGATCACAAAATCCATCGAGGTAATATGTTTGATAAAGTTTTACATGAAGAGGTAGCTATTTCATAGTGTACCCGCTATACAGGTTAACAAGATTTCCTTTTGCAAGTGTGGTAAGGATTTCTTGACTGTAAAGCTGTTTTCCCGTAACTGCTGAGTTTGGCTTAATTTTCATTGTTTGTTGAAGTGACTAAAGATGTGTATTTTGGTGCTGTGATTTGCGATTAGAAGTTTAAGGTGTTAGAAGTACTGTTATTCGTATCAGAGTACTGCTGCAAATCAATCAGTTTTTTAAATGCATGAAATATGACCTATAGTAAATAACTCCATAATATAAAATAAGTTCTTAACTGCTGAAAATTGTGAATGAAATGTATTATCCGCAGTTTCTGCATTAGTACAACTGCAGGAATTGATTTTAAGTGATAATTTATGGCGTTTCTTATTCTATAAAGCTGAAATTTCCTTTCCATATCGAAATGAGCAATTTGTCCTTAAGCATCGTTGTTTGTGTACTAAATAAATTTAGGAGAGTACCCTTATGAAAATAAACTTTATTTTCGTTTGTTCTTAATATTTGTTTTCAATACTAATGACATGAAACTATTTAGTACATAAAGTTGGTGGAAAAGCGAGGAAAAAAGCTGTTAAAAAAGGAAATGGAGTTAACGCAAAAGCTTTCACATTTCAGTCTGCTGTTAAAGCAAGTCGCGCTATTCGCAGGTATTTTTTTTTTTTTTTTGTTAAAATTATGGAAACCTTTTCAAGTGATTAATATTCCAGTTGTTCGTATGAAAAGGCTTGAACTGCTTTCCAAATCTCACACAGTTTGTGATAAATAGTTCTAAATCTTTGGAGAAGTTTATTAGTACTTTTTCAGAGCAGCAGATAAGGATGAAAGGAAGAAACATATACCGGTAGTCGATCGCAGTCCAGTCGAGCCACCTCCAGTCATTGTTGCAATCGTTGGTCCTTCAAAGGTGAGCATAATTTAAATTAGGCAGTCATTTTTATAATTATGAATTAACTACTGGATTCATGGTTATGACTAAAAACACTCCACTGCCACGAGTTGGAACTACTCAGTTTGGTTTTCTTTTATATTGTATTTAATCCGAATGAATGTTGGATATTTTCACCCTATCGGTTTTTTTTTTTTTTTAAGGTTGGAAAAAGTACGTTGCTGCGGTGTCTAGTAAAGCATTATGTGAGACATACCATAACTGAAATTCGTGGACCAATCACAATTGTTACTGGCAAAACTCGACGAGTGACATTCGTCGAAGTGAATAATGATTTAAACTCCATGATCGATATTGCGAAAGTTGTTGACCTTGTAATTCTTTTCTTTTTCATCAACTATATTAGTATTGCAATTGCAAAGTATAAACCTGAAAAGTATTTTACTTAGCACTAGTCACCGAGATCTTCTAGTAATGATCCTTGTAAAATAACTTTTAAAGCCTATATATTCAATAATTATTTCATAACGATACTATTCTAAGGCTTTCTACTTAATGTCAAGGTTTTCATAACTTATGTTTCATATTTTGAAAAGATAAAGTGTTGTCGCTCTCGCATTTCAATAAAATGACAAGTGTAAAAGTTAGTGTACTAAGTAATATAAGTTTGTTTGGAAATTGATTTTCCATTTTTGATTTTCATTGTTAAATAACTATAGGTTTTGTTGATGGTGGATGCTTCTTACGGATTTGAGATGGAGACATTCGAATTTCTAAATATATGTCAAGTACATGGAATGCCTCGAGTCATGGGTGTTCTTAGTCATCTCGATGTAATTAAAAAGAAGGAGAAATTGAAACGTACCAAGAAATTGCTGAAGCATCGCTTTTGGACGGAAGTTTACCAGGTTATTGTTTGAATGATATGTTATTACTTTAATGTTTGATCTGAATACCTCATTGCTATGCTTTACTGAATATCTCACTGTTATGCAGACTTTTGAATGGATTTCGGGAATTTAGTCGTAATGAGGAGTATTGATATTTTGGAATTAAGTACTCAAAAAAATAATAAAGCTGACATTAACTAAGATTAACAAAAGTTTCTTCCGTGAATCCAATATATAACTTTCATTATAAGTAATACTGGATGTACATTTAAGTTATTTTACAATTTTACCTCTGTCTTGCTGCTCATTCTTATCTCAGAATTGATAGTGTGGTGTATCATCTTTACAGGGTGCAAAACTATTTTACCTGTCGGGAATGATCAATGAGCAATATTTAAGAAATGAAATTCGAAATCTTGCACGTTTCATATCTGTCATGAAGTTTCGTCCTTTAGTGTGGAGAACTAGTCATCCGTATATTTATTGTGATCGTTACGAAGATTTGACCGACCCAGAGGTATATTAACATGGGCCAAAAATGAAGTTCTTCGGTTATTTTGGCATTCTGAATAATAGATTTATGAATTTTAAAGTTTCGCTAACAATTATGATTATATATGTATATTTCATGTTAAATGTGGACAAAAACAATTTATTTCTGCTGCCGTAAGCAAATGTTGGCTAGCTACGCATATTGCTTATTTCGAAACAAGACTATATTGGCAGATTTACAGATATTCCCACAATTGTAAATCTGATTGCAATACATTATTTTAGAATTAATTTCAATTTCAACTTTAAGTTACTTCGCGAAAAGCCATTGGCTAACCGTACGATTTCGTTGTATGGTTGGGTACGTGGGACGTTTCTCAAAAATCGTTCTGCTGTGCATATTCCTGGAATAGGCGATTTAATCATAAAAGATGTATGTTTGGATTATCTCGTAATTACCAAGTGTTTTTTTTTTTTTTACTCAGTCTTATTTTTTATTTTTTCCTAGAAGTAGCCAGTAACGATATTATAATTAAGCATTTCAATTACGTATAGGTGACAGTTTTACCGGATCCGTGTCCGCTGCCATCAAAGGAAAAGATGAAACGTTCACTGAATGAAAAAGAGCGTATTATTTATGCTCCGTTTTCTGGTCTTGGTGGTATCGTTTACGACAAAGTAACTTTTCATTGCATTTTTTTTTCTTTTTTCATGTCGATCGAAAGAAATGGGTACCATATTTCATGCATATCCTATTCAGATAAATTTAAATATCTTTATCCAATAGTCTTTTGACAGGCTTTGAAAGAGATAATTCGAATAGATGATTTTTTTTTTTTTTTTTTGTTGCTGTATGGTTAATCAGAAAACGTGAAATTTGAAAATGCATTAACGAATAAGTTAAATAGTAATTTACTAAAATTCTCGCTGACGCTAATTTGATGGGATTCTCGAGTTTCAGCGTTTGGTTTTGGAATGAACCTTTCTGGAAGTTTTTATTTATCATTTCCTACTCTTTCTATTAATTTGCTGTATCTCGTCAGGACAGAAATTATCTTTTTCATTTTTATGAGTTCCAGCACAACTCTTGTTTTTCAAACAGTGTTTTGCTTCAGGATGCTATTTATATTGAAACGGGTGGTTCACATTTATATAAGAAAACTCGACACGAACTCGTTGAAATATTGGAAAATGTTAAAGAGGGTATTGATGATAAGATGCATAAAACAGCATTGAAAGTGGTTACAAATTCCCAAGTCACTATACCTCATAGCGAGAGTGGAAGTGAAATGGATGATGGTGGTGAGAGATTTTAATTAATTTATTCAGGAAACTCAGAAGATGTGATTTCATAAACTGTAAAAAATTATTTTTTTCTGATGAGTTTTTCTTCCACAGTGATAAATACATGGTGTAAAAAATTATAAAATTATCTTTCAATAATAAAAGATAATTCATGCGAACTACTGACTTTTTAACCAGATATTTTCTATAATTAGATTGTTATACGAAGGACGAAATGGAAAGCACTGATGAAGAATCGAGTGACTTTGACGATTCAGACATTGAAAGTGATGTAACTGAGAATGAAAAGAATGAGAAAGGTTATGAAGAAAAGGGCATTAAGCGTTGGTCTGAACTTTGTATGCGAGCAAAATTATTATACAGTGAAAAAAAATCGACGAGACTGAACTATGCTAAAGTTGTGTACTCTGATTCTGGTGAGTTTTTCTTCCACAGTGATAAATACATGATGTCCCGAAATATATTTCCATATCCTCTTTTGTTAGTTGTTTTATATGAGAAACGCTGATACATATATGAAGCCATACTCTGTCGCATAGATACAATCAATGTTAAGCTTTAAGAATATAACATTAAATTAGATTGCAATGGGTTTTTTTTTTCTTTTTTTTTCTTTTTGAAACTTGATATTAACGTGGAACTCGAAAGATGAGTAATGTGGTAATAATCATTCTTATCGTTAGACCTGCATGATCAGAATGAAGAAAAACAAGATCAAGTACTTGGTGGCCTTTTTAAAGTCTTGACTCGATCAAAGAATACTATTGATAACTTGGTTAGTTTTCTTAAGTTATTGTTTCAAGAATTGGAATGTTCATTTTATCGCTTTACTGTTGGAATCTAATGATGTGCTTGAGTACAGTGGATATTTTGTTCATTATTACTATATTTTTTTTTTTACAGGAAGATGGTTTTCTCTATCATAAACCGTCAACAATTACATCCCAACAGCTATTTAATCAACGTGACTGGGATGATTTTGAGGTTTGTTCATGCATGTTAAATGTTTACTTTGTATTAAATGTAGTAAAAATAATGCTTTTATAATTTCTTACTAGCATATGAAAAGCTTATTTGAAAACTTAGGAAACATAAGTTTTCGTAGTGAAAATTGTTTTTTATCCTTTTTACTACATTAAATCTTATTTCATTTAGGTTCGTGCATCGATTGCGGATTGCTTTGTTACGGGAAATTGGAGTCCTGACGAAGATGCTATTATGCAATTAGAAGATGGTAATGTTATAAGTAAAATTATAGAAATAGAGTGAAATAGGTATGAGTTATGCAGCAGTTCTGAAGAACACTGCCATTATTGTTCGATCTATCGATTAATCACTTGATAATCAACTTTCTGTTCAGAAAAGCGTATTTCAGGTGAAAGAGGTGGTTCTGGTATAAACGACAAAGATTACGACCCTTCTATCGAAGGCAAGTGTTGTTTCTTTTCTTCTATCGTATCAAGTGATAAGATAAAAGAAAAGTTTTCAAGTTTTCTAATCTTCTTTTTACAGCTAGTGAAGATGAGATTGACCATGTTGACGAAACTGGAGAAAATATAGATCCTGCAGCAGTAACAGGGAGAAGTGACGAGGAAGCAGCTAAAAAAAGAAAAATTGAGAAAGAAAAGTTGAAAAGCCGTTTCAACGCTGAATATGACGAAGCCAACAAACATTACGTACAACTGAAAGAAGAGCTTGAAGAGCAGTCGAAGGTGTGCTATATTTTTTAGTATTTACTATGTAATAACTTTCGAATTTGATTTAGTTTAAATTAACAGAAGCTATTTGCGATTCTCAAGTAGTTAGCGTTACTGTAAAACCAGTTTTTGATTCAAACCAACTGAGAAATTAAATTACTAATTTCTTTCAGCTCAATAAGTCAGTCTTTGAAGAGATGGATGAAACAGCTCGGTTACAGTTAGAAGGTTTCCGACCGGGGTTATATGTTCGAATAGAATTCGAAGATGTACATATGGAATTTTTACAGCATTTCGATCCAACCAGGCCATGTATTATAGGTGGCCTTCTTACCGGTGAACAGAATATTGGTTCTGTACAAGTACATTTTCTTTCATTTTGCTTTTGTCATGGATGTTATTCATAAATGGTTCTATTGTTGCATTTTATTATGTTATGGGTTTTTATAAGTCACAGATCTTCATACTGATCTCAAATTTTGATTTCCAGGTGCGAGTGAAGAAACACAGATGGTATGAGCGGTTGTTGAAGTCACGAGACCCTCTTATTATATCATGTGGTTGGAGGCGATTTCAAACTGTTGTTAGTCATTTCCTCTCTTTGTTTCTTCATAGACTTTGTACATTACATATTCTGAAGGAAAAAAATTCAAGTAAAATTGTTTTAGATTTTACAATCTTGTCTTGAAACATTATTGCTTCGAAGTCTACAATTTTTTTTGATTTTTCCTTTTTCCTCTTTTGATAATAGATCTTACTGTATATAAGTAACCTTTAAATAATTTTGAGGTTTCAGGTCATATATTCGATACAGGACCATAACATGAGACAGCGTTTCTTGAAATACACGCCAGAGCATATGTTCTGTCAGGCAGTCTTTTGGGGACCAATAACAGCACAGAACACAGGATTCCTTGCTGTACAATCGCTAAGTAGAAATGTGGTTTGTGAATATATTATTGAGTTGGACTAAACACATATGTTAACGAGATTTTAGTATATGTGTTAAAAAAATTTAATTTGTGATCCTTACATGAGGTCATATTTTAAACTCAGAATTTATTTAATTTGTAAATGATTTCATAAAGATGAAGTTGAATATTTCTTCTTTCAGAAAAGCTTTATCTTCTTCCATCTTCTTTCAGAAAGGCTTTAGGATTGCTGCAACAGGTGTTGTATTGAATCTAGATAAGGCCTTCCAAGTTGTGAAAAAACTGAAGCTTATTGGTCATCCATATCGGATATTCAAGAAGTCGGCTTTTGTCAAGGTTCCTCTATTTCTTTTGAGTCGTTTATTCGCCGTATTTATTATTTTACTACATTTGTTTATGCCACAACTTCTTCAAACGCAACTTTCTTGAGCGATGTTGTTTTCGGAGGTATGATTGCATGGCTTGACCCTTTCAGGGAATGTTTAACACTGTATTGGAAGTAGCAAAATTTGAAGGCGGTATTATACGCACAGTTAGTGGTATTCGTGGTCAAATCAAAAAAGCGTTACGTGAGCCAGCTGGTGCGTTTCGGGGAACTTTTGAGGACAAAATTCTCATGAGCGATATAGTTTTTCTTCGCGCTTGGGTGAATAATTCTTTTATCTTTTTCTTCAACAAGTATTGATTTAAAAATTGCTGACAGTATATGTTACTGATTTCGTTTGCTATCTTCTAATTTAAGAATCAGTACTGCACTACATTTTGTTTTCAGGTATCTGTGCCTGTACCTCATTTCTATACTCCTCTAACAGATCTTTTATTACCATTGAATCAAGAATGGGTGGGTATGAGAACAGTAGGTCGCTTACGTTTTGAAATGGGTTTGAAACCGCCGTTGAAGATGGATTCATTTTACAAAGTAAGGACTTTGTTTTCAAGAGTTTCTTTGACAATTTTTCTTAATTTGTGAACATTATTATGATAGAACATTTTTTCTTATCAATTCTGGTCTTTTTGCAGCCAGTGGAAAGGCGACCATTTAATCCGGCACCGTTGCTTATTCCAAAAACACTCCAGAAGCAACTACCATATCGATTAAAACCAAAAGTTGCGAAAGAAATCAAGAAGACGGGTGACAAGCTTGTGGAGAAGCATAATGCAATTATATTAGAGCCGCATGAAAGCAGGGTGAACTCGTGTTTTCTATACAAATTTTTGTAGTGTCTTGTATTATTTAAAACAATTTTTATTTTATCTAAATATTATCTAAAATAATTTCAAGATGATTATGAATTGATCTATAATAGTGCTTTAGATAAATCGATTCATGGAAATACTAGATACAGTACATATGGAAAAAGTGAGGATAGAGAGAAAAGCAACGGCACAACGTGTTAAAAAACATCGCATAGTAAGTTTTTTGTTGTATAGAAGTTTTCCATGCAGCTCTGTAGAATTTCCTTAATAAGACTACTGAAATTATGATGGCTTTTGTGACGGCCTTTACTTCTATGTGAGTCATGCTTACTAAAGATATGTGGCGTCGTACAGCTAGTATTCTTTCATTCTTCTATTTTAAGTGTTAAGGTCGTTGTCTGAGTAGCAATTCTATGCACTTGCTTTTTCTGCGCAATGTAGTTTTTTTAAACATTAGCTGGCTAATTCACTTCTCTTTTTCTTATCAGTTCTCATTTAACTTAAATTTCTACAGGAAATGGCAGCATTGGAAGTACAACGACAATATGGAATAAAAAAGACAAAAAAAAAGATTTGCCGTTCATTTTCTAAGCGAGAACAGGTGAAATTACGCAGAGCACTGGATTCAGTTAGCAACAGTAAATAAAGATGCTTTCTAGCAACTTCTGAACGCGGGGAATTCTTTGAATGTATTTTTATTTTTTGGTGTTTTAAGCCATTGTTTTTCGTTCGTCTACCTTATTTTTGATTGAATAAAATTTGAACTGAAACATGTAGTGTCTCCATTTGTCTATTGCCAAAACTTTCCAAATACTGCTTTCTGTGAAATATTAAAAGAAATTTATGAAAAAATTCTCTTTTTTTTGAATTACTAGACTGAACAATTGTCTTTTATTTGCCAACTGCGTAAGTGGTAGGCATAATTCAAGTTGCCTTATAAAGTCAAAATACCTTTGCTAAGGTATTTTGACGGTCTGAAGAGTCCATGGTGATCTGCTCCTTTACAAAATCACATGATCGCTTTGATATTAAGATTTTCGCTAATTTTTCTGATTTTTTGGAAGAACAAGCATTTTGAATATGGCGCAGGATGTAAACTTTTATAATTCAGGAGTCGACACATTGCTTGGATTTAAATGTTTGGGTTGGGACCATGGTGGTTCAATTTTTCGCAGTTTCATCGATCTGAATTGACAGTAGATAATTTGATATCAGTTCCATCTCCATACACTGAATTGACAATTTTTGGGACTTTTAAGGCTGCTGAATTTTTGTCGTTTGTTGGTATGTTTAGAACATTTTTGAAACCGATGAGTCTGGAAATCTTGTCACTATTTTCGGGTATTAAACTATTTTGGACACTGTGTTTCAGATCTTTCTATTTCCTTTTGAAATTCTAGCATTTTCAATTTTTCTTTTCTTTAAAGATACCATCCTTTTAGGTGGCTGCATAACACATCCAATATACCGGCTCTTTCTTCTAAGAAACTTAACTCCCGAAACAACTACCAATAATTCGGCTAAAATAATTAGAAGCAAATGTCGAAAAATACAGGTATACACAAATAACTTTGTACGGCTTTAAAAACCGTTTCGGAAATGAATAATAAAACTATATTCCATGTACTGTAAAATAATTGGGTTCGTTTCTTGATTGGTTTCTTGAACGTTTTTTAACTTTCTTTTCAGTTGAACCTAGATTTATTGTTGTTCTGTACAAAGAATGTAAAAAGAAAAGTGTTGCTAATGTGTCATTTGAAACTACAAAATTGGCAAAGATGAGAGAGTATCAGTAAATTCCTTTGAAAGAATGTCATTCCACTTACAGGGACGATTTCTTCTGGCAAGTTTTGTTGTTGGACCGTTGAGTACGCTAGCTTATGTCACTTATTACTCGTTAGATAGAAAAGATGCGAAGGATCTGTGCTATCAGATCAGATGCAGCGAACAAATGATGACTTGGGTAAGTCATCTTATCAACGAAACTTAAATTATGATCTGCTCCTGTCAGAATAAATACCGGTTCATTTATGAAGCAATTAAATTCATATTTTGCTGGTTTCATCTCCCTCTGCACAAAAGCTACTGCGGTGATTTGTATGAGTTTTTTCAAGTTATGTGAAGTCAAATAACACAAAGCTTTGGAATTAAAAAGGAAAAAGAAAGTTGTTTTCAGTAGTGTAAGCAAATGCAATTGTCGTGAGACAAAAGAGCGAAATAAAAGATACCCTAAATGAATTTCAGGATCGCACCGCTATTTTGCTAGGACTTATTGGATGGTATTGGAAACGTTTTAAAGGAGCTGTTGATGGAATAAATGTTGCATCAGTCTGCACTGCTTATTATTTCACAGTATGCATTTCTTTATGTTTGTTAATTTGCATTTCTTATAATTTAGCTTCATTTATATAATTATTGTTTCGTAACTCTTATTTTATTTGTAGGCTTATTGCGGAGAAAGCGATTTCTATTTTCTTGTGCTGGAATAGTCTTTTTTGATAATATTTTCTTCATAGTGAAGTAATGCTAAATTTGATCCCTTCTTTTAGGTTCAAAAACGATTAACAAATGCATTAACAACAGATAAAATCAAACCATGGCAGCGACCAAAAAGTCTCGAGGAAGTCAAAGCAAAGAATCTCCCCTTCCTAGCACAAATAGCTGCAGAAGACAGCAAATCAGTTGGTTCGGCTTCGACTTCATTGCCCATGCAAACATCATAACTATATGATATTTGTTCTATTAAATGCTGAATAAAACACTAGGTTGGGTCGGAGTTATTCTCTCACCACAGTGATAATGAGTAAAAGTACATATAAATGTGGCAGAAAACAGAATTTGATTATTTAAGAGAAACTTCCTACTTATCTCCGCAGGTTCCTCAATCAATGACGGCTGACGTCTTCCCTAAAGTTATCACTTGGAACTGTTCTTAGGGAAATTCTTGTCCATCGAATGTTGAATTCTAGCCATACTTTGGTGGAAAAGTCTTACATTTTCCCAATCTTGGTAAGCAAGGAAAATTATGTGTAATTTTGCAAAAGATGAGCAAAGCATAAAGAACCGATGCTTATTATTTAGATTTCATCCATCTCTCAAAGCACTTTCGCAGCAATTCATTTATAAGCAAAATTAGATGAAGGATAATTTTAATTCACTTCTCCAACATTGTGAAATTACTGGAAATGAGAATGCATCAAAAGGCTACATCTTATTATGTACAAATAAATGAAATGCTCAACAAGGAGAAACAAATGAGCGCAGGACAACAGATTTGGAAAACTAACGCGCTATGCAGTAATTAGATGAGAGGTAGGTGCCAATAAACCTGAAATCCAACATCAGTTGGGAAATTAATTTCTTGAAGAACAACGCTAATGTAGATGTAAACCATTTCAGCAACTAATATTTTGGGACAGCAGATCCGATACCGGAGTATTCTTGTATACTACATAATTTGAATTATGAAAGAAATGAATCAAGTGAAACACGTTGATAATGCATATTGAGAACAAACTCTTAGGTTTCGACAGAGGATACTAGTTACGAAAGTTTAATTAAAAGTAGGACGGAACAAAACACTTAAATACAGATCATTTCAAGTATAAGCAAGAAAACAATTACACAAAAAAAACTTCAGTTATCTCAACATTTTAGCCTAGTCTACCATCCCTCATTTCTGGTTCGATGAAGCTGAACTAGTACCAGTAGCAGTGTCAGTATCGTCTATGAATGGATTTTTTGGCCGTCGTGGTTTCATTGTGGAAACATAAATAATTGGAGATCGTGCAGTAATGGATGATGAGATCGACAAGGAATGAAGAATGCTATGATGTTGCGGCGAACTGTTCGGTGACAAGGACTGTTCCATTATTTCGGTCAATTCTGGAATTATCTACAGATTAGTTTACCTGCAAAAAATTCATGCAAAGACCTTAAAAATATTCCATTAGTGCATAATAGAACGAAGTTTGAAAGCTTTTTAATATAAATCATATATAGAACCCTAAATTCTTGATCACTCATTTCTTAAACTGATAGAAATTTGTAACACATGCTTACCTTATACCTGATATGTCGTTTTTTTTTCGATACTCTATCTTTGATGTCTCACGAATTTAACAAAATAACAAAGATAAATATGTTCAACAAAAAAAAAAAAAAAAAGAAAAATGAACGAAGGAAGCAGTACGCCAAAACATGTTGAAGAATTTCAAAAATTTTGCATGTACTAATCAAATATTTATTGTATTTAAATTGTATGAGGCAAAAATTTAAAACGAAAGAATATAATTAAATAAAATCTCTTAAACATTTTATAGTTATCGTTCATAAATGAAGAACATGTAATAAGAGAAGGAAGGTTCCACAATATTGTTCTTATGATTAATAATTCAGAGATTTACACAATAACGACCCTATAATTGTTAAAGATGACTTTTTTAAGGCTAAAGATTTGTCGCTATTAAAGTTGCATCGAATTAGAAAAGTTTTGTGTATAATGAATGCCACAGAAAGAATCAGACCTATATAAGCAACTCTTACATTTGCTTCATATGAGGGTTGATTGTGTAACTCTGTTTTATTCTTCTCTTTCTAGTATTATTTTCAAATCCGTAGAATGTGGCATTATCGATGGGTTCACATATCCCGAGTCACCATGACATGATGTTCGAACGAATGACCGTTCAACTCTTTGTCGTCGTTCTTCTGATCTGCTTCCGTTTAAATAATGAAGCTTGTTGCAGCTAAACTGGCTTGGAGATCTCCCCACTAAACGACCATTACTAAGACTGACTGCAAGTTTCTCAAGAGATTTATCAAGCCTAGCTTGAGAACGTCGCATAACTCGCATTTCTCCACTCAAACGACGAGGTGTCTTCGAAATGTTTTGCTTTTGGATTTTTGCGAGTCTGTTGCGTGTTGCGGGACGAAAATTCTTGCACACTTCCACACCGACCGATGTCGCTAATGCTGCAATCTCTATCTGTTATGAAAAATTTGCTTTAATGCCGTTCCTCATAGCAAAATAATAAAGCTGATTAATTAACTGAAAACATGGGGATTTGGAGTTTTGCTGGCAAACATTCCAAATAGGTTCCTAAACGTTTGGGTAGTATTGGAACAATATCGTTGGGTTAATCAGCAACAACATAAATCTCACCAATAACATTTGACGAAATGAACATTTCATTAGGAATAATTACAAAAAACGTGAACATTCCAATAACTTGACAGGTAGCACGCATGATAAAATGAAAAAAAAAAAAAAAAACATTAACGAAAAAAAAAAAAACCACATAAATATTAGAGTGTCAAATAAACAGGCAGTGAAATAATTTCGGATATTCTGTGATTAATGATGCATTTTATTATACGTTTCGTGAAAGTTTTTTCAGGTGTGCTGCTGATACATACTCACAAGCATAATGCCTATTTAGATGTAAAATCTTACCTTCAAATTTCTTAGCTCGCCTCATTACAATCTTTCGCGAAGGTGGAGACACATTCCTTCCAGCAATCGGTTGTAGACCATGTGACGCGGGAGGAGCAGAAAGTTTCTGAAAAGAGGAGGATGCATATTTACCATCTTGCCAGTGACGTCCTGTTTTGAAACCCTGCAACATAAACTATCTATTTCGAATAAAATGGGGTAAAAGTCGAAATCTCACTTTGGATACTGATGAATTTTATAAATGAATGAATTTATAAATCAAGAGATTGATGAATTGCATAAATGAAAAAGCATGCCTGTTCTGGAATAGTTTTTTGTGTTTCCAACCGAGCGAAATGACTGACGCGTTGTCTCACCATACCACGATTATTGGATTTTATAGATAAGACACTGGGTCGTAATCCTGATGGCATATACGCAGGACCTGCTAGTATATCCTAAAATTATTCAAGTTTTGCATAATTTATGTTAAAATTCTATCAAGTCTCCAATAGTAAATCATATCATTACTTTATTTTCTGCGATATTTAAATTACACTTTATGCCCAGAAATAAATAAAAGCATGTGTAGACCGGCTTACATCTTCACTTCTTGCATTTAAAAGCTGCATTTTGATGGCATCAGACTTTGAAAAATCCTCTTCGAAATCACTTGGTCGACTACTGCCTTCTATGCTATTCTAAAATAAAAATTAAAGCAATTAGACAAAAAAAAAGAAAAACATGAGTGACCATGGAGTATATAACAAGGACCAAACTTCATATTATTACATAAGCTATTTCTGATCATCTGCAGTTGCTAGAACTGGAATTACTTTCAAACAGACATTCTAACTCTCATTTTCAATTAAAAAAAAAATTAGCTAACGCTTCCTCCTTATGCTGCACATAATATTCAAGCAGCAAAGAGGAAGTGTTTTTTAACTTAACCATGACACTTGTACAGACTTCGTTAGAATTTTAAAAATTCGGTACTTTTTAAAGTTTTTCAAATAACAATTCAAATTCAAATTAAGAACAAGAAATATGATATAATCAAAAACTTACTTCTCGAGCATCCTCACCACCGTGAGCTGAATCGACACTTCGTTGATTCGATATATGTTTCAGTGGTTCCACATGTAGTGTTTTGTTGCAAGCAGGTGTGGTAGTAGATGATGAATTAATAAATAAAGTAGCAGACTGGACACTGGTGTTGACTGGTGGTGAATAAAGTGAATGTTTCGAAAAATCTGGTGAAGATTGCCTTGCACGATTATCTCTCACTACAGAAGAGATTGCAGACACAGATGAGTTATTCGTTGGTGAAGAAACTGATGGAAGAGATGGTGGAGGTATATCTTCTGTAAAAACTATTTTCGTTTCCTATTGCAAAAATGTTTCGCATACTTTTGAGATAATAACTATTTTAAGCTAAAAATAAAATTGGATTTCGTATAAGCTTTGCAGTTTTAATTGCCTTTGCATAAATTAGAAGCATTGCCCATTAAAGACCACTTGTATTTGAGACAGATGAAAATTAGTTCTTTGTAGAGGCTTACGGTAGCTATCCAAAAATCTAAATCCCATATAAAACTTTCTTCAAAGTATGCAAAAAGCAACCTTTTGTAGAAATTGAATCCAAATCGCGACCTTCCCCCATGGTATCCAAAAATAACACTGAATTCCCCTCATCTCTAAGCAGCTTGTTTGCAATTTTACGATCTCTTTCTAAACGATTTATTTCATTCGTTACATCGTCCAGAAGTGAAGTTATTGGAGTCGATTCAGCAGTACATTGCACTGATATCGTTTGTACAGAGTCATTCATTTCTCGTCGTTTCTGTCGTTTAGCTCGTCGCTGTCGTGATTCCATACATTTCTAAAATCTACGTCATTTATTAAAACAAGGATGCAAGAAAGAGCAAATTTGATATGATTCATACAAAGGCATTAACAATATAACATCAAATACCTGTTCCAAAAGTGCTTCTGCACTAAAAGCTTGGGTTCCTTGGATTCCTGTGGTCTTATCCTCAATATCGTTAACGGAAACTTTGTCATTTGAATCACCGCTTAAACTTTCGCTTCGACGCTTTTTTTTTTCCAGAACTGAAATCACTTCAGCATAAAATACTGTTCAGTATAAGATAGTAAAATAATGTAATGCAAATAAACAGCATGAACTTGTATTTAACTGAAGGGGAACTTACTTTGCCCCGAATCTTTATCCATTCCATTTAAACGTAAACTCAACGTTGTCGAATATCTTTCTGAAATTCTTACATATTAAAATCATTTGCAACGAAATTTCACGGAAAAAATACATTATATATGGAAGTCTAAAATAGTACTATGGAAATAATTGAAACTATAAACTACTGTAAATGAAAATTAAAACGAAAACCTCGTGCACGAGACTGTGGAGTTTTCAAACCCGTAGTCACGCTATTTGGCTGATTACGTTTCAAAAGTGTACTAGTTTTTACGGGTGCGGTATGGCGACGGTGAATACGATCTATAACTCTACCAGCCGAATAACCTTCTAGGAATGATTGAGCTGAATCAGCAATCTAAATGGAAAAACCATATAGCTTAAAGTATAGAAAATTTAAAAATACATCTCCAAATTTTGCGTGCTATTTCATTTTCGAAATCCATTTATTGCTGCCTACCTTAACTGACTGAATTAGCTTCTTGGAAGAATTTCGCTTGATAATCGTTGATACTGCCAATTTTTCATCCGAGTCTTTATACTTCAAAAATGCTTCACCGATATTTTTGCTGAAACAGCATCGTGAAACAAAATTAAGATCCTGACAACTTTATTCTAATGGATTTTAAACAAGAATTAGAAAGACTTCATTCATCGGAACTTGATTCAGAATAAAGAAATTAGTGAGGTAATTCCAAAATAAGCAGACACAGAAAAATTGGATAACATGACCAAAGATAAAAGCGAAAAAAGGGAAGATGGTTCTATTAGCATGTTTTTGATATTTTTTAAATTAACTTTCTTTGTTGTCAATTATCTCTTCGAGGTGATGCAGTAACATCTGACGTAGCTTCACGATGACGTCTTGATAGAAGTGAATAAATAGCACAGAGCATGGAGATTTTTTTTAAATCAATGTAGTCTATATGAAAGCAGATTAAATCGCATAGTAAAAAACAAAAGAGATTAGCAAATTCGAATCAGAAAAGGTCTTATTTATTTGTGTTCCCCGAGGTTGAATCAAACTTACCGTTCAACGTAAATTTTACAATCGATAACTTTACGATGCTCAAAGCAATATGCAGAATATATATTTAACTAACGTCGTCATTTCGATAGGTTCAAAAGCGGGTGAAGCAGGCATCATATTAGCCTCGTTCAGCTCTTTGATAACTTTGTATTTCTCCATCGCTTTGCTTCGTGAATTTGTGTTGGATTTGCGTGGTGATTCACGACGTGAGCGATGTCTCGAACTTTTTGTCGGAATTGAAACCGCATCATTTTTTCTACTCGATACAGCACAATCATTAGCTTCCACCAAAGTCGTCTGCGAAAGTTGCCCAACTATTCTGAAATATAATAGTACATTGATGGATTTTTAAGTTATCCATATAAAATAGTTAAGTCACACTGAAAACCAACTTTTGAGGGGAAGAGATAATCGATGGTGATTTCACATTCATGCTTAATTCGCTACTTTCCGATAGTAATTCTTTATTTTCAAATCTCATTCTGGAAGCATGTTGAGCAGCATCGCAAGTGTCAGCATAGTTACGAACACAAAATTTGGGCGTCGTATCATTCAGTCCAGCTAAAAGCATTTATAAGACGAAGAGGAAAATCATGTAGAAAGAAGCAAATTTACATACGGTTAATTCTGACTGCTTAAAGGTTTCTAAATTCATCAAAAGTCAGGAATATATTTTAGTGCGAAGACACATTTATTGTCAAATACCTAATTCAAAACATTAGAGTCGCACTCACTCATATTTCCTCTCAGAGATTCATCATCAGTTATATCGCCTGCTGAACAACGCCGTCGTGTTGATGCAACTGGAGACAGCCCACGGCGTAAAACTTTATTTGAAATATTTGAGAAAAAGTCACGAACTGTAGATGATGAACGCCGTTCGTGTGGTGTTTTGTTCTTAAAAAATAAAATAAATTTTCAAAAAGTTGCATCCTTAAGTCTTACCCAACGCAATATTTCAAAAACAACCTTGTACCGTTCAGCAAACTTCCCTGATGGTTGTTTCTCTAGCTTTTTTTCCTTTCGGGTTTCAGTTTTCTGCTTAACTGATGCAGTAGAAGCTGTATTTCTGAAATTTTTGACTTAGAAAATTAAAAAGATATAAATTCAACAAAACAAAAAGAAAAAGAATTCAGATATTCGTACGATATTAATAGAATGTTTAGAAATATACATATAACAAAAAAATGTTATTTACCATTCTCTTCTAATAATCAAAAAAATAAATAAATAAAATAACCCGACCTGGATGATGGCTTGGCAGAAACACTGCGCATTCCAACGTATCCCATGAATTTTCCTTTAAAAATTTTTTGCGAAACATCGGAAGGACGACGTGATGCCAAATAGTAGTCACGTGGCACACCAATTTTATGTGCATTATCAATCAGATCAATGATAATTGCAATGCGAAGCTCATTTTCATTTCGTACATTCGAAATCAAATCTTCCTGAAGGCGTGTGGCTGATTTTGTACCTTAGTCGATTATCATCAGTAATGGAATAAATATGAATGGTATTTACAATGTCTTCTCGAAATGACAGAAAGGAAGAAAAAGAACATGCTTGAGATCCTCTCTTTCTTTTATTGGATGAAAGTGGTGGATCGTCTCGGAAAAGGGATGGTGCAAAAACGCGCGCAATATTTTCAACAGTCATTTGATGACCCTCATGTCGATCTCCAAACTGAAATCTTCCGATAAAAGTGGGTTCAGAATTTCCTTGTTTCGTGAAACAGACTATAAATTGAAATACCAAAGATCAAAATTTAAATAAATTACAACTACAACCCATTTTTGGCCAAAACACTAACGTCAAATCAAATTTTAAGTTGGAATTTGCCAATATTTAGCCATAATACAAAATCTTCTACTAATTTCAAAGATTTTCTTTTTTGTTCAAAATAAGAAGCAAATAATGCCAACATATTTAAGTTGTCGCATCAAAAAAGTTAATGTTGCCAGATGTTCCGTAGGCAACATTCTTACAATCTCCAGAAGTTTGTCGATACGCCGAACTCCATCATAAATTGATACAGCCTATAAAATTTGGAAATTTTTTTAGAAAATAATGAAAACTTATTGCTGCATACAATAAATACTTAGTAGATATACGAACACTACGGATATGACCAGAAAACAATTGCAGATTTTTATGGCAAATGTTTCTTACACTCATTTCGTATCACTTTTTTTTCTCAAACTTACATCCAGCAGTTGTCTTTGCATCTGAGCAAAGAGAGGTATCTTTAATTCTCGAAAAAATCGTTTAATGAGTGAACACACATCATGCGTGGTACAATCTTCCGGTAAAATTATGCTACCAAAAAATGTTTGCATCTAAAAATTATAAATTGAAAAACATCCATTTTCCACAACAGATAAATTATAATTTAATTCCACCGGTGATACATTCTAATATGAAACCTGTAATATTTAGAAACATACCGAAAAAGATTTAAGTCGGCTAATATTCCCTTCTTTCCGAAAAATACCACTAGCATCGAGACCGTTAAGACGAAGGAAATTGAATGCATCGACAAGGAAACTTAAAATTTAATGAATTATTCAGTGAAGAATAAAAGACAAACTTGAAATCTATCAGTTCTAAGAAAAAAAAAGGAATAAAAATTGACATACACAGGGACTCCGCGTAAAGTGAAAGTACTAAATCCACGCCTATCTCCAATGTCTAATTCCATAGTATAACTTGCAACATTTTCCAGCCTTAATATATATATGAGAATAAGAAGTGAAAATTAAATTATTAACAACCCCAACTTTTAATTTCATAAATTTTAATTTAATATCATTCCAGAAATATCTTACTTAGAAACTTGAAATGAACTAACGTAAATTGCTGTGGCCCGGAAGTAGTAGGCAATGTATTAGCTTGGCGATACAAACGCATACTCCGTAAACCATCCAGATATTTGTCCATAACTGTGATATGCACAACTGCAGTACGATTTCCCCAAATCGAATTGCTGCTCTTTTTTTTGCACCTCGCCAGGTCAACAAACTTTCTCACAAACACTATAGTTTCTAATAACAAACTGTTTGTAAATTTTCCAATTCATGAACACTATAAAAGTAACATTTTAATACTCGAGAAAGATTAACAAATACACCCTTCCTAAACAAGAATAAAGTTCTGTTTCTTACGTAGTCAATTATTGGTATATTCAAAATGAAGACAAATAATTGGAAGAAAATCAAAATGCAGTTAGAAATGAGATGACCGTTTACCTGATTGTTCAAATTTCACAACAAAGGATTGTATATGTTTTAAAATTATGCATCTAATTTGGGTAAAAATTTGTTTAAAATAAAGATCAACAAAAATTATAACATCTTGCTACGAACGAATATCAAATAAGTAAAAGGACACTACAGTAACAATCAAATTTTTGATATTTAGAAAATTATTTAGAATAATTTATAGTGCTCACTAGTCGTGTTTCCTTTTAAAATGATGTCATGTGAACTAGACATTTAGAAGTAATGCTCAAGCTATTTAAATATGCAAATTTATTTATGAAAAACGACGATCAGCCACTTAGAAGCAGTCTTTAGAAGCAGTACAGGGTATCTATTTGGTGTACGCGAGATTAATGCTTTCATTTTAATTTCTGATGTCATCATTCTGTAACTGTTATCTTCCGTTTCATAATATCAAAAGGAATCTCAACAACAACAGTGGCAGTAATAAAATATCGCATAAAATGAGTCATGTATAATGCTGTGTTTCCAAGGACAAGAGTCCGAAAAAAAAACTTTGAATTATCTTCCTTCCTCCTCTAATGACTTATAAAATGATGAGATGTGCTAAATAAATACGTCAATTACATTAACTAATAGATAAGACTTGTTACTGTAATACTTATGCTTTAGATAGAAGACCAGTGTAAAGCCAATAATTAATGAAAACTGACATCAACGTTCATTGATAAACTAGTGACATCCTAGTAGTGTCATACTCATATAACTGTAGCCTATAAGAATATGTAGTCTTCGTTCTTCAATATGTTAAGAATAGCAGAGAAGGAACAGAGAGTTACGGAGTCAAAATGAAATAGTTAGCAAAAGATTTTATTGTTTAAACATTATCTCTGAAGAGCAAGTTCTTCGAGAATATCACATGCAAGAACTAGAAAGTTTATTTTACTAATTCAACAACACAACAGTGCAACTCATCTCGTCTCCTTTCATATCTTCATCACATCAAAGATTCATGTAAATTTACTCCAAAAAACGAATCAAAACAATGGTAACAACATCTCAAACGTCACCACAACGTACAATCCGCACGCATTACCAACCAGTTTTAAACAAAAAAATTCGAAAATCCCGCGAAGATAAATTTGAAAAAGCAAAATATAACAGCTATATGTCGACCAATCACTGTATTGCGTGGTGCGTATGACGTGGACTTAATGAAACGATATTTGACGTGGCAAGTGGAGTGGTGCAGGACTGATGTAAAGGGATTGACTGAGTGACGCAAGTGGGAGAATTTTTCATGTAAAACTCGAGAAATGATAATTTTTGAATCAGTGTTCTTTTTTTCAAGTTCTGAAATGTTTCATAGACATTGTCTTATTGCAATTTAGGAAATAGTCGAGTGAGGGGAAAAGATTACTTCCCGAATTAATTTAAATGTGAATGGAAGGAATATTTATATATATTTAAAATTTTCATGCTCGTTGGTTCATCCTTGTTTGATGAACAACATATCATCCAACAAATGAATTACAATGGACAGAAGATGACAGTTGAGGATAGCCAGCGTCCATCCGTTATCTTCTTTTCTTTTTTAATGAACTTGTTCCTCCAAAACTTACTTATCTCTCTTCCCTCTTTCTTTGTCCTCCTTTTCTCTCTCTCTTTCTTTTTGTCTTATCCTCAATAAAATTTTAATTACCATTTGTTGTTTCAAGTGTCGATGGTAAAAATTTTCTACTATGGTTGGATATGATTATACATTAGAAATGTCAGCCTTGCCTACCTGAAGTGATCCCTCGAGTGCAAGTAAGTTTCGTTTCGAAGACGCAAAAAGGATGAAACTGTTTTAGAAGAAGTGTAGTGATATCTAAAATTCTCATTTTTCATGCTTAGCTTAAGGGAATGAACATCAGTTGCTGGGTAATTTACCAATAAAATGGATTGGTAGGTAATTAATGAATATTAATGAATAAAATCCAAATTGATAATTTCTTCGTCGAAATGAAAATGATGATAAAATACAATGTGAAAGCTGCAATGGGGCTTCTCAAAAAAAATTTAAATTCCAGGTAAAATCTCAACGCTTATTCCCAAAAGAGAGAATTAACATGTAAGAAAATCAATGAAGGAAAAAAGGAAATGAGTCATCAAAAATTAAATTTTTTTTCACGAGAGAAACATTCTCACCCACTGAAAATATCTTTATATATTCTAATCTCTAACTCTTTCAATGCATTTTTTTGCAGATATTTGATAAAGGTAAGACTTTTTTGAATGAGACATTCCTATCATTTCTTCATTTATCTATTATATCAAAAACAAGATTAAGTAACAAAAAGAAAATAAAAATTAGTTGTGAGGAGTTATGTTTACTTTTTTGATTATGAATGTTTGTGAACATTGTGCTAAATACGCCTTCTTGACTTATGTAGTGTTAATATAAGACTATCCATATACATTTGTGACCATCATAACGCATTTCTGACCTTTCTTCATTACATGTTTAAGGATACTTTAGTATAGGCAGTTGTCTAGTCCTACTAATACTATCTCTTATGGCCAATGTTTGTAATTGATCCCACTTAATGATAATAGTATCGGATTGTTCATTGCAAATATAAAAATGATCTATTAACTTTTAAACTGGCAAAAAAAAAGGACTAATTTATCTTACCTGTTTATTGGACCTCATAAATGAATTCTTTAATTTGTCTGTTTATATCTGTTAATTTAATTGAAAAAATGCAGCCTAAGTTTTTGATTTCTTTTTTCTAGTTTCATATTTTCAGAAACACCTCAAAGTGTAAAAAAGTGAAAGAAAAAACATAATTTTCCACCAGAAAATGCATTTTCTACCTCAGTAATAATCAGTTGAGTGTAAAATGTATTCGAAATTTCAATTTTTCTTTTTTAAGGTAAAGTTTATGAAAATTTATCATATATAAGAAAATTTTTGCAATGAAAGATTTGTTTGCAAGCGATGTGTCTTTTTTTTCTATCTTTTCTTAAATTCATGTCTTGCTGGAAGAGAGAAAGAGAAAGATTCGAAATTTCATGATAAATCGAAGAAGGTAAAGTCAACCTGAAGCAACTTATCAGATCTCTTCTTCTTTTAAAAGCATGTTATTGATCTTTAGAATCATTCATACAGCAAGTAAGCTAGTTTCTTTCTTGAAATATTACAGAAAAATTGGGTTTATTGGTAAGCCATGAACAATCATTCACAAACAAACAGTTATGGATATCACTCAAGAATCAATATTACAAGTAATTAATAAAATTATAAGTAATTTATTATAAATAACTAATAAAAAACATTATAAGCAATTGATTAATACCGGATTTAGCGAAATCCAGTTTTTTTTTTTTTTCTTTTTTTGAATCCAAAACAGCCGAATTTAGTAGACTCTGAATATTGCTTTAGCCAAGTTGGTGATAGAATTAAATATTGAAGTGTGTTAGTAAAATAAGCTAGAAGAATGAGAAATTTAAAAGATTGAAAAAATATACAGAAAAACATGGAAATAATTTAAATTTACTGCAAACATTCAGAATTAAAACTTTAACAAAAGAAATTAATTAATCTCTACTTTATGAATGTCATTTTTATGTAATTTCTCAATTAAGTTGAAACTCTTGTCACTTTCTCATTCAATTGTAATAAATAATATAAAAATAATAATAATAAATCATAAATAAATTAAAAAATTGGTAACGGTAGAGTGGAAAGGTTAAGAAAAAAACAGTACTTACTTTATTAAAATTTTCTATAGTAAAGAAGGCATCGGATGAAAAATAGTTATTGAGATTTTGTAAATTTTTGACAAGATGATCTTTTTTTAATTGGAAAAAAAAACTGTAATGCAAGTATTCATCATAACATTGTAAAGAAGTGGAAGACATTCACTTATGATAAAATTTAATAAATTTCTAATAGTCGATTAGTCTAATTCCAGAACTTTCAATAAAATTAATTTTTTGATAAAAAAGAACCATTTACATTATTATCTTCTTTAATGTGTCAAATGAATGATTTCTATTATTTATCTTATAATGAGACTTAACTAATATTTGAAAATTTTTTGTTGTTATTAAAATTTTATTTATCAAGTTAAGATGTCAAGAAATTATTACGAAAAAACTGGAAAGAAATTGTAATGCAGTCATTTATTATTGTGCAAATCACAGTGGTTTAATTAGTTAAGAATTGAAATTTACAGTTCAGTTTGTTTGGAGAAGTATTAAGACATAAGACTGTTGCTAAAATAGCAGTTATGCTTTTTATCATTAGCGCTTTAAAAATTTGATTTTTGCTTACTTCAATGTACAAGAAAGTTGCTATGAACTTTTAAACTCGTTCGACCAGTGGTCATCGTAAGCCATTAATGAAAAACTCTTGGATTCAATAAATTTCAAAAAACCTCAAAGAATATCAGAATATTAGTTGGAAATAAAAAAAAAAAAAAAAAAAAAAGAAAAAAAAAACAATTAACAGCACGAAACAGTAACAATATTTGACAGAAACAAAACACAACTTTTCGAAAGTTATCCTACTGATCTAAAATTAATTTTGTTAAGCTTACAATTAAAGTTACGAAAAAATAGGCTCTAGTTTTTAAATAAAATAAGATAAAATTATCTTTGTCGAATTATTTTATTTTGAGGGAGATTTTTTAATTATTTAATAATGAGCAAACCCTGACTTTTATTTTAAAAATGTTTGATTAAATGTGAATAAATAAAGATTTCACCTCCACATGAATTTAGTAGGTCACATACAGTTCATGAATATCAAAAATTTTTCAAATATATATTGAATAAGTTATTAGATGCAATTTTTTACAGTTTGAAAATCCATAGTGTATTATTTCGGATAATAAAATGAACCAAAATTTAGGTTTGTTTATCTCTCTTCCGAGACTGAAACTGGTTTGAAAAATAGGAAGGCAAAAAAACTTGTATATCGAAATATGAATGACGTGTTCATAAAAATGACAACTGATTGCTTAAAATATCTAAGAATTCAAATTACTTTGAGATCTAATAATTCAGAAACATTAGAAGAAAACTGGAGTTATTATTTTGTAGTTCATAATAATTAATTCATAGTTTTGAAAATAATGAACTGTTTCAATTGATTAATGAATCAATTTCTAACAGAATTAACAAACAAAATGAAAAATGAGCAGCAGTGTAAAAATAATAAGAATATTTCTTTTGTTTCTTACTTTTTTATAAAATGACAGTTTCCGCACAGTACATGAATGCTACCCATGTAAGTAATATGAAAGAGTAAACAAGACATGAGTGGTCGTTACTCTTAACAAAATACCAAAATTTTACAAGCCTAAATTTGGTTTAAATGAGAATTGTAAAGATGTGATTTGCTAGAAGAGATAAGTAATACAATGACATTAGGTAGTAGTGTGACACTACTAACTTTCTTTCTTGTCACTAAACTAAGGTGTTCTTTCAGTTCCTTATAGAAAACTTAGTGCATTCTTTTGTCTCTTGTACTATCATTCCTTTCTTAACGATTTAGCTAAGCATTAAACAGTGACATTGCATAAATTTTCAGGGATAGATGAAGTATAGAGATGATTTTAAAATCTAAAAGTAAATAAATTAACTTTTTTAAAAATAATAGCATGTGCATCACGTTATACAGTATTTAATTCTCAACGAGTGCGAAAGATCTGTCATCATTCGCTAGACTGTACTCAGTCCAACAGAAAAAAAAAATGTGACAATTAATTGGGGCGACTGATGCTCCCTCAATTTGAGTAATTAAATCTCATGGGATGACGAAGAACTGGAGAAAAAAGATCTGTTTTTGGAGTTGAGGGTAAAATTTCGAAAGTTAGTAAGAGAATAAAATTTTGAGAGATCGATTGATTGATAAAACAGTATTCAGAAAAAATTGTGAGAAATTTCTTTGTGGATGGGATAATAGAAAGAAATAAACCGATTTTACTTTTTATTGCTTGCAAAAGGTGCCAACAAACAACCATGGCTAGTAAAAGCAGCTAAGTTATACTGCGCCCAAAATTTCTCACTCTTGTCATTCGTTTAATCCACTAACAGCTCGGACATTTAAGAAAGAGAAGGGTAAATTTCGAGAATGGCTAACAAATGAGAGATTTTCTTGTCAAATGCTATTTGAATTTTGAAATGAATTTTGCTTGCATTGCTGAATGTAAGATTTATTCCTTTTTCTAGCGGCTAAAACGAAATCCAAATTTTTTCTTCTCTATCAAAATAAGAAGTGTGACGATATTATCTAGGCATATGACGATGTAAGATTTGCTATTACACATTGTGACTTTATAACATAACGTACTAATCTCTAAATGCATTAAGTGATAGTAAATTAATTTAAAGTTACAAGAAAAAAAGATGGAAATATGAAGGACTTATATTATTATAAAAGTTAGTTTAAATAAATATGGGAGCCAAAGCAATAAATAGCTAAATATGACCAAGGAAAAATGGCCATTTCAAAATGGGATGGAACTAAAACGCTAGACGAAGAGTAGGACTATTAACTTTGAAAAGATCAAAGATACCAAAAAAAAAAACCACATCGTTTCAAATAAACGATGTCCAGATGCCTTCGGGCCCAACGATACAACACCGATTGAATGGGCTATTAAGAAGTGAAACTTTCAACTGTGCCAAACATCTGTGCATAAAACTTGTATGAATCATACACACACACACACCTACATATGATGTGTAGAGGCACGGAAATGACATTGATAACATTAGCAGAGAAAGAGCACAATTAGACTTTACCTCCCCTAATTCTTAGAAAAAATCACTTGGCGAATAAACTTGGAATAGAATGAAAATTATTTTAAAAAAAAAAAGCAACTAAGATAAATAAAAAATTGGTTTTTTAGCAATAAATAGAGGAAAATTAGGAAAGAAAAAAACAAATCTTTGGTACAGCAGTGACAATAAATATATAAATATAATGCAAGCAACTGAAAATTTCGGAACTTGGAGAACAAGTTTTACTGTTAAGATGAACAGTGTTATAAATCAATCAATCAATCAATCAAAATAATCGATTGTGATTTAATGAGACTATAAAGTTATGCGGGAAAAAATACCACCTGGCTTTTATTCTCCTTATTATATATATAATTCCTACTTGATATCATTTGATAAGTCAATTCTACTTTTAGTGGGCGCAACCAATAACTGTCAATGCTGAAAATAGCTACATTTCAGAAAATATTTGTTTTTTTAAATATTTCCAAACATTTCTTTGACGAAATCGAACTTAAATTTATTTCAGAGAGAGAGAGACGAAGGAGATAAAGACGAATAACTTTAAAAATTGATTAGTAATTTCCTTGATGTCGTAAACTGAATGAGTGTTCAAAATTTATTCACTGATCTGATTTGTTAACAAAAGTTTGTGAATTAATGTAGATCCTAAACATTGTCATCATCAGTTCATTTGACCTTTTATTAAACCTAAAATTTATCAATTGTATTAAGCGAGTTTTACTTTAACATTATATGACTCTCTTCACAAAACCTAAAATACCTTGTTTTCAATCACTGGAAAATCTAACTTAATTTCGAAATTCATTTTAACAGCCATTTAGTTATAATTTGAATGACCAGTTAAATCCTCATGGTGACACTTGTGTCGCCAAATAATGGGCGAATTTTCGATTCATTAGTTCTTCAATAATGTTATTGCCCGGAAATATTTGCACATTTACATAGAACATCAGTACAGCAAACTAAATTGCATGCATTATTTCTATTACAATATGGAATGGTGATGGTAAGTGGCGCAATTGATGAGTTAGATCAAGAATCAACTGTGAGCTCTGTTCAAAGACTGAAAAAATCTCTGCGTTTGAATAAATGGATGAAATACTGAATATATATCTATACATAATAGAAATATGAAATGCTAAACTCTGTGATTTGATTTTTCAAATATTTTTATTAGCAAATATTCCAAAAAAAATTGTTGTTCCTATAGGTGGCAATAGGTTAATGGAGAAAGAATGATTTTGTGGTATCAAGTCTAAAAAAATTATCAATTTGCAAGAATTAATTGGTTATTGAACTCTCAAGAAAGAAATTCCCTATATCTACTGCGTTCATTATTTAGCATAAATGTTTAATATTGTAAAGAAAAATATAACTGCAAACGTAACTCAAATGAGTAAAAGTTAAGTGAACTCATATAATAAACAGTTGCCTAAATCAACTACCAACGATGAAAAATATCGTTATCGATATTTTTTTCAAATTCATTCTTAATTTAAAGCTTGGCATTCACTCACATGTGTTCGTTGTTGAAGGTTTACTCAAATAAGTAAAAGTCAAATGAACTGAAGATGGCAATAACGGGTAATTACTAGATGTCATGTTCATTGGTTGAAAAGTTAGAATAACTGAAAGTTATCAATTTGTAAGGAACTAAAAATGAATCAAAAAATTATCATTACTACTAAATGTAGAATAAGAAATCAAATCATAAATGAACTGATTTAAACAATTGAAAACCAGAAAGATACATGAAATTAAGAATTTTGAAATTTGTCTAATGGAATGAAGACAACTGTCCCTTAGTAATGATAATAATTGGCTGTTGACCCTAGCGTGGTTAATGACTGGTGCAAAGTGAATCTTAGAAAAATTATAATCATGAATGTATAAATGTGAGAAATGAATGGTCACTTATGCAATCAGCAAACTCCAAATCTTTTCAGAAAATTGCCAACTGAGAGGCGGAAAATGAAAGTATATACTGAAGACACATCCTTCAATTGAGTGATTAATATGCCAGTAGATGGACATTTTGAACTGGAAATATGCATCTATGTACGTAAGATAACAGTTTGCGGCTTTCGTATTAGGAACGAATGCGCTCACTCCAGTCTAAACTACTATTCGTTACTTATCAGTTTTTTAGATCATATTCATTAATCTGTTCAAATGTAATCATTCCTCAAAAGCTCGATTAAAGCAAAAAACAACACATAAGCATTAGTTTAAAAGAACAACTTTTTAAATTCAGATAACAGGTCGTCATCATCATCATGGAAAAATGCATCTACGACAGTAATATAATTATCAAACTAGTACGTAAATTGCTGCGGTCGAGAAGAATAGTAATTAGAAGAGTGAAGAAATAGTATTGATTGAGAAGTGAAGAATTTGTAATCAATGACTGTTTATTAGGAAGGCAAACGGAAAGGATAAGAATAGAAATACTTTTTATTTGCTGAACAACAACTGCTCAATACTACTTCCCTGATTTTATCTTCGAAAAATGATTTCTGTCCAATAGGCGGGAAAAAAACAGATAAAGAGAAGCATCAATAATTTACTTTTTCCTGCAAAAAAAAGAAAGAAATAATGAAAGAAGTAAGAAGTGAAAAGCAATTATTTTTAACTGAAAAAAGCAATTTAAAAAGATAAAAATAGTGCGATAATATGATTGCACTTTAAATCATGTAAAACAATTTTTTTTCGTTCGTCTTCCAATGTGACAAATTTTATAGACTGGATGGACGAAAAAGTGCTAACTAAACAATTTGCAAGTGAAAGATCAATTTTCATGGTATGCTAAATCAAGAAGAAAGAGGAATGAAATCCCGAAATTCATGAAATACTATTGTACGACATCTTTACTACTCCGTTATTACTTTGAAACAAATAATGAGGAATGCTGGTGAATCTGTGATTCTGTTCTGTTTATGAATGCCCCAGATTTATGATTTCTTTATTTTAAATTCTTGCTATGATGAGTAAACTATTTTTAGATAGCTAGAAAATCCCTAAGAGATTTAAATTTCAAAGAATCTTTCCTGGCAGATATTCTTCCTGTATTATTCTTAGCCAAAAGATTGCTAATCCAATATCTCATTTCATTACTATGTTACTTGTACTTATTTTCAAGACGAATTGCTCTGTACAATTACCGCCATGAAATAGTCAATTTCAAGAGTTACAATCAGACAATGATATATTTGATAGGAATTATTCTGTGATATATTAAGAGATGAGTATTAAATATAAAGTGTGTAAAAAAAATATTGGAGAGAAAAGAAAAAAGATTTTAAGAGAGGTTTTTGCGAGAATGAGCAAAAGGATGACCAACACAGTTGTGGAGATTTTGGACATATGTGAATAATTGGATCGATGAAAAGGGAAGAAAGGTCCTTGAAAGGAATGACAAACGGATCCACTCCTTAAGAGAATCACCGATTAACTGTGTAAATTAAAGGATTGCACTGCAGAATTAATTTCATTCGCAGTTGTTCTTATATTATCAAGTTTTGTTCATAACTTATAAAATTGCCGTTTTTACGGAAATTATTTTCAAATTTGGAAAATTTAACTTATTTTAGGAAAAGACTGAGTTATAACACTAAATATTTTCCACACTAATAAAAGGATGAACAAAAAATTGTAGCTCAGTCTTTGTCAGTTACCTTGTTAAATTTAAGATGCTTCCAGTTATAAACCTTCTTTCTAATAGGAAATGTCCAGGACTATTATTTCATCCAGTCTATTGAGTATGCTCTAATTCCATATCCCTCTGAAATGCGATTTGAATCAATAATTTTCTCTACTGTAGGATAATAAAAAGGAGCTTTTTCTTGGTTACGGTAAATATCTTATTAAATACCCTACGCTTGCAAATGTCTTATGATTATAAACCCTGTTCCACCAAAAATAACTACATCACGTTTTATCGTGCCTAAAACTTCTACGATGAAGAAATAAAATATTAAAACAAAAGTATACCCGATAATATTATAACCAAAGCTATAGATTCCCCATAATATAATACACTAACATCAGACAACAAAACAAATCTCAGATGACAAATAGAAGAATAAGCAAGCAGTTAAAAATTTACAGTCATTTTGAAATATACAAATGAAAAAGAAATGATGTGCAATATGTACCTCTGTTTATTGACTTATAACTATTATAGCTCATTTGGTTATATTATTCTTGCCTTCCCACTAGTACTAAAGTTTTTATATAGAAAATTTTCATGCCATAAAATGATGAGAATTAAATAACGAAACTAATTAATCTGAACAGCTTTTAAATTGCTACATTACAACAAGATATTTATTCTAATTTTCTTGAAAATATCGCAGTAAAGGATAGAATTTAAACTGATTGTGCCTTACCATGTATTTTCCCAGCAAATAAATTCAATTTTGTTCAACTCTCATATGCGAAGTTGGAGACACATGGAAAATTTAACAATTTCACCAATCTGCTATTTCATGCATTGCATATAAAAAAGGAATTCTTCCAATTCAATTCAATCCATCATTTATCTAGTCGAGCACTTGTTACAGATGGCTAACTGTACCATTGTGGAAAGTCAGTTAAGTTAATTTGAAGGATAGAAAAGTGAATTACGATTGAATTTTGAGAATTCTTGGGAATGAATAACGTTGAAGAAAATCATTCATATTAAGCCAATTAAGGTCATTGTTCAATGGAAAACGCCACTGACTGCCGCTAGGCCGAGTATTTCACAAAATTTCCATAACTCAATCAAGTAATCAATCATATGACCTCTAGTCCTGGCTCACTGATCGGTCTAGCGGATGTTGAGTCCCTTTCTATTAAACAGAAAATCATCTACCGTTGCTTATTTCAAGTGCAAATTACAATAAACTTCGAGAAAACAGATTTATTTGAAAGAAAAAACGAAAACAATCTAAAACCCCCAACAGCGCATATAAATTATGGCAATAACATTTAATGATTGCGAGGGGACAATTTCACCATGCAAAGAAAAAAAAAAAAACAACTCTTTTTTATGCTTAATTCGGTGGTCCTAAAAGTAGTGAAAAAGAAAAAAAAAACTACTCCAAATGCATAGAAGCAAAACAATCCTACAGTCCTAATTTTCAGAAGGAACCGAGAAATTAAAATGTTGCAACAATTCATTCTGCAAAAGAAAAACAAAAGATTTTTGCCAAAAGTTTCAATAAGGTTTAAATATATGGAAAAAGCGTTTAGAGAGTGCTTACATACTGCAAGAATTTCATAAAATTCTTTGAAAGAATTCATGAAAATCTCTTCTTTAAAGAAAGAATAATATGAGTAGCAACTGATTCATTAACTTCAATTCACATATTTAAGATCAATTTATATATATATATTTTTTTTTGTCACGAAAATACTAGCCGATACAATATGACAAGCGCCAATGAATTCTTCACCGTAGCGCATCATTTGTTATGTCATCCGCTCAGGATAGAATGCCAATTAAGCAGAAGCAATAGCGTAGAAATGATTCAATAACAATGCGATTCATGAAGACAATTTTCGAAAATTCCACTTACACAGCAAATGTATAATAGAGATGTTGGCAGTGCATACAACAATACATGAACATTTCATACCATCTGCAATCTAATTCATTCCAACTCCGTTCAGTTCAATATGAGATGACGTATTCCACGTGGAGAAAAGAAAAAAAAAACTGTTTCATTAAAAGTCAAAAAAGTAAACACTATAGTCGAAAGCTAAAAATAAATATGGCGCAAAAACGAATTTCTAACTCATTCTATAAATTTTATGATGTGCAATTTACGAAAAACCCATTTCTTTTTTATCTTAAAATGAAACTCTAAAAATAGAATTTTTTGTTAAATTAAATAAACAATTTGCTGGTAACCAAAATCACAAAATTCGTCAAGCGCCAGGGCAGTACTAAAATAGAAATGTGATTAAGATTACACACAAAATTAATTTGTGAAGGAAGTAAAAATCAGCTAAATATTACAGAGCGGACAAGGCGTAGGATAGACCACATCGGTTATTGTCTCGACTAGGACAGTTATAACATTTCAGTTCAGAAATACATCTGGGAATACATTTGCAAATTTCTTGTGAACACTTCGGATTCTTAATATGGTGTCAGTAAATAAAGTAACTTGCATTATAAAACTAAATGAATTTATTTTTAACAAACTTTGTTTCTTCCAAAGTCTATCCCTCTAAACAATAATTTTGAGAAAAAGATTGAAGTGTTTGAATACAAGGAAAATGATTTTTATAGACCGTCAAAATAAATCAAAAGCTTTATTCAGTTCATAACTTTTCTCAACTTAAGAATACAGATATACAAAAAAAAGGAAGCTTATTTTTTCTGCTATAGCATTACGTATAAAGCATAAAAATATAATATTGAAATAAAAAAAAAATCCAAATTCGAGGAAGAAGAAATAGTAAAGCTATTACAACCAGGGAATTTTTTTCATATAGAATCACCATGTTTCATCGTAATTGGAATGGAAAATTCATTCCTTAGTTAACAAAATTCTTTGGAAAAAAGAAATAACCAGGATTTGGAAACATAATAAGCTCATGAAGGAACCACCAAATGAAACTCTGTTTACATTTCAAATGACAAAGTATGTAGCAGGCAAAAATGAAAATAAAAAAAAGTGCTTACAAAAGCACTGTAAAGTACAGAGTCTTTTCCATCTTTCTTGTTTAATTTGTTATCAGAACAATATTTTTTGAAGTATACATTTAAGATATTAATAAAAAAATTAAAGAAGTCGACTCTTAAAATCCTTGAAAAACCCCTGACTCTTGGAAAATCCACAAAAACTTCCGAATCGAAAACAACTCTGCATAAATGAAACAACTTACAACACCATGAATCCCTCGGCATTTAATTCGCCAAAGTAAATCCTAGACATGAACTCCACTTTCGTCTAATAATCATTTCTTTCCTCGACTAAAGAAGCCTTTTTTTGCTTTGGTAGACCCTTCAACTGGCAATGTTTGCGAACGAGCTACTACTTCTCCCTGCGATTGTCCTGTAGCAAGCTGTAATCGTCGCAACCATCGTTCCATGTCTTCCTGAAAAATTATTTCAATTAAAATAATGCGAAGAGATTATCATCTGGTTATAGTAATGCTTTATTTTACCTGACAATTTCCATCCAGAGTTCAAAAGTTCAAAAAAAAAATTCCAAAACTCACATCGCTGGCAGTTTGCAACAGATACTCCGCTCCAGTAGGAGATTTCAGTGATAAAACATTTTTCTTTTTGGTATATTCCGCTGCGACACTAACTGAACAGCCTTCCAAATTTAACGGTTCCTCCGCGTGAAATAGTATATTTTCTTCCATGTGTTTCTGGTCCTTGAAAAATGCCAATTGTGATCCGCGTAATACTGCGTATACTTTTTCCCATGACCTGGAAAAATGATATTTCAAAAAACTAATCAAAATTTAAATAGCAACTTAGAATTTTAAAATTCCAAACTACACGGAAATCTGACCTGCTTGATGCTTTGCGGTCCAAGGATTCATATGTATGCTTCCTGATTAACACACCTTCAAAAGCACCGCCTACATCAACCCCTAGAACAAAGCAGAAGTTATCAAAAAGTAACACATTTCTATAAATATATTGTAAAACTAAAAAATTTAACGGTTGACATTGTATAAGAAGCGCACTTGAAGAGACGCTCATTTCGATGATCCAGAGAAGTGACAAGGTAATTTCCGAACTATGTTGTTTTGAATACAAGAACACTACCACTAATGAAGTACAAACAATGAAAATCCATGCAAACTATCAGTTTTAAAGATAGAAATAACCAATCCTTGCTTTCTTACCCCGTAAATCGTGTATATCAAAACGAGCCGATCTTGACAATGACAACCGCCAACCAGATGATTCTGATGCCATTAATCGACTATTACGTTCTGCAAGCAGCACAACACTACGATTATTACTATTGTTACATCTACTATCCTAACACGACAGAAACACACTGCTGTGAATTTCAAACGTTGTTCATAAACAGCAGAAATGAAAAATTTATTAAATAATGCAAATTATAGCACATGCACCGAAAAAAAAGCAGAAACAAAATTTCAAAATCCATAAAATATAAAAAGTGCAAAACAAATATGCCCTATTGTTGCATATGCGAAAATCAAGGAGGTAATATCACTTAACTACACAACAGCACCTTTCTTTAGATGAACCTCATCTTAAATAACAATTTTTGTGCTTTGTCCTCTCAAGTAAAATGTAAATTGTATATTGAAAGTATACCAGCAATATATCTGGTTTTTTGCAGTAATGTACCACTATCACAGCTACTCATAGTTGTATCGTGCAAATTTTCGTCACCAAAATCTGCAAAGTGCACTGCAAAACTACATGCACTACAGTAAAACGTGCAACACTTGTATAACACGTGCAAATGTGCATATTGTATGCTTCTTGAAGACAAATGCTATTTTAAAAAATTTTTTTAAAAAATTGCTATATCAGAAACAATTCAAAACGATAGTTAATAAAGAAGTCATGCAGCATTTGTTATAAGAAATTCGCAAAATCATCTCTCGATTATTCCAAATTCTCACCCTTTCGATTATGATTAATTAGGATAGAACTCTAATAATAAATAATAATAATATAGAACTAACATTTAGAAAACCTTTTATTCGTAATTTTTAAGCGGTGACCAAACATTTCTAATGTAAAACAACTAATTAACAACAATATTATACTTGCCATCAGATGTCTGTGGTCCTCTTTCCATTGGTAATGCAGCTTCTGCAGGTCGTTCGCCTGCTGCTGCAGTTGATGTTCGCTGTAGCGTTCCACGGCGTACATCACCACTCGGCCCGCTGAGTGCACGACGTTCCACCTCCTCCATATCTCGCCTTTGCATCTCTTTCAATTCAAACTGGAATCGTCGTACATTAATGCATATTTCAAAAAATGCAATAATTATAAGCGATAATCGTGGCTTCAAACCAGCCACTGCCATATATTAAATAAAGTTGAATATACAAGAAAGAAAAAAAATTTTTTAGTACCAAACTAATAAGTTATCGAAAACTTTTGTTAACAAAGAAAATGAAGTAATAAGGGCAATTATAACTTTTCGAATTTATTATTTTGTGGAAATTTGAGGCCAGTAAGTAATAAGACAATGGAGCTATAGAACTGACAAATCGGTCCTTTAATCTGTATTACTATTAATATTATATTGATTTGAATCAAATTCAAAACTGTCTAATTACGCTTTCTTTCATGATAGTAGATAAAACAATCAGTACGTTTCCATCATTGATGTTGTAAATCAACAACAGCAGCAGGTGTCGTTTAACTACTAATTTCAGCTGGACAGATAACGAATTATAAAAATTATTTTGTACAAACAGAAGTTAAAATAACTTTTAAGTACGGGATACCAATGACATAATGCACTACACAAATTAAACCATGAAAGTGTTGATAATCTTAAACCAAAACTCTAATATGCATAAGAATTTGAAAACAACTGCTGATAAATATTAAAAAAAAAAAAATATTGTACCGTTGTTAATTTTTCCAGTGCTAAGAAACGTTCCTCTTGCGCATTAGCTGACTTCTCGAAAGCTTCATGTTTTTTAATTAGCTTTATTGTCTCTTCCAGATTCCGCTGAAAATATCTCAATTATTATCTCGTACATTTAAGTAAAATAACTCTTTCTAATTTATCTGGTATGCCAGTCCAAACTATTTATTAAAATTGAACAGAGGTTATTTCAAACAAAAAGGCTATAAAATACCCCATATTCTTTCGAAACAAGATATGGTTCCTGCGCCATTAACCAACTTTCAGCTACTGCCGCATCCCTTGCGAACTGATATACTTCCAGGACTAGAAGATGAAATTTATTATAGCAAAAAGATCCACCTATTAATAAGATGATGACTTTTATCAGTCTAGTGCTTACCATTAGCATTATCTTAACATTGTCTGAAAACCTTGGATTTGCTACTCAGTAAGTTGACTGATAGTTCTTCCGAAAATCCGAATTACAGGAAACTCACTTAGCTGCAAATATTCCCAACGATCCTCCCATCGTCGCATCATTTCAGCCCGTTCTGTTGTTAGCTTAATCAATTTCTTTTCAATTTCAGATGATGCGTAATGTTTACGATTCAAAAGATCTCGACCCAGTGATATGCATGCGTTAAAATTCTCTTCACGTGCATCAATTTCGGCCTTCAAGCTCTGGTGATTATTCATCAATAATTCAACACCAGATACATCCTAAAATTAAGAAACTTTTCAGCCATAAGACATCTTTATTCATATTTTCTTTTGAATTACCGAATGTCAGAGTTGGAAACCTGGTAAATTACGAAAGAAATTTTCCTTATAAAACAAACCTTCGGTCTTTCTTGTGATGTCATCTCTCGCTTAACTTCGTTCATCCACAGCAACAAATCTCGGACCATGATCATGAATCGAAAGAGATCTGATGTATCACCTAGTCTCATCGAACGCGCATCACACACTGCACGTAGTTGTCTCCACGCTTTTTGCACTTCTGCTTCACGTGCACCTATCTCGATTGCTCGGTCTCCAGCATAAGCATCACGCAATTCCAATGCATCGCGCTCGATTTGCGCAACTTGCTGACCTATAGCCTCGATATCCTACAAATGAGTTTCATCTGTATTTCTACTATTTCACTGAAATCTACTGAGCCATATTTAATAAGGTACAAAGGAAGTGATACTACGAAAGACATGGCGACTTATTTAACCTGTAAAAGGCTGAAACCAAGTAGAAAACAAACTTTAAGGAAATTTTGATGTTTTCGTTTCAGTGCACCAACTGAAGATGAATCGCGACCAAGATCTTCAGGTATCGAATGATTTTTCTCCAGAATCCGAGATAAACAATCACGACAATCATGGAAAAATTTGTGAAGCATTCTCGATGCTTCTAGCATTTGCATTCGCGTATCGATTAGTTCAAGCAAATTTTCCCATGCTTCGTTCAGGCTATCTTTCCATAGAGCAACTGTTGGAGCATCCGAATGTCCAGTAGCGATTAACTGGGAAGAAAAAAACTCTAACAATAACTACTGAAAACACTAAAAAAAAAAGTTATTCAGAGAATAAGAACCAAAGCCGATTCGAATTTTTTGTCCAATTTGAATTTCGACTTTGGCAATATAAAAAATAAATAAATAAAGTATAAAAATTATACATGATCACATGCATCATTTGCATTTGCTACCCTGTCTAACCCAATATTCTCGGTATCTCGAGCAAATTGTAAGAATCGTTCAATAAGCATTTGCACATGTTCGTAGTCTTGTCCTGGTTCTTGAGAACCAGCGACCAGCTAAAATGAATGTACTATTCACTGCGTAAATCATACACAGTTGGAAACAGAAGTTCGAAAATCTAAATGTAACTCATTCCACAATGGAACGAAAATAACTAAAAAACAATACTTCTTTGTCCGCGATCCATTGTAATAAATCATCAATTTCTCGATGAAGCTCATACAACTGTAATGTCTCATCCAAACGTTTTCGCCTCTCTTTGCACAAATCTTGTAACCCTGCGTATAACTTTTCGATTTGAGCTTGCCGAACATTAATATGTTCCCTATAATAGCAATGTAATTTTAAATAACATTATACAAGAATTATACGCCTTCATTTCTTTAAATTACAAATTAGACTATTCAAGATGATTACCACAAAGGACGTTTTTCATCAACGAATTTTTGAGCTTGTGTAGCCAGATTTCGAATAGTATCTGCATACTGATTGATGTCTTGTTGTAAACGTTCATGGTTTTTAATTTGATTTTCTGTTGAGAATTCATCTTTACCACGTTCATCCTGTAAAAGGGCAGCAAATAGTGGCAAAATATTTCTATATAATAGCTAAACTCTACCTGCCCCTTCCCACTGCAGTAGTAAACTTGATTGTAGACATTATATACATATATATATATATATATATATATATATATATATTCAAAATTTAATCGGTGAATGATAATATTCCATTTTTGTCTTAGTAAATAATGTTTATAATAAAATTTGAAAATTTGGCATAATTATGAATCACAAAAAAATCATATTATAATTTAAAATTTTTTGTTCGCAAAAGTCAAATTTTATGCATTGTAAAAGAAATGTCACTAACAAACCTGCATCATATAAAGCTCCTGCTCACTCATCCATGCTTCTGCTTCATTGCAATCGTACAGAAACTGGTGTGCCCTTTCGCTCTCCGCTAAATGTTCTTTGCGTGCATCCAAACAATCTTTCAAGTTCTAGAATACAGAAAATACAAGAAGTTAAACCTTCTTCAGCAAATTCCATGAACGAACTCTGGTCAAGAAAATTGGAAGAAAAAAAACTAATACCTGCCAAATTTTCATCAATTCATCAATTTTTTGCTGAAATTCTGATCTATGTTCATGGCCTTCATCAATCATTTCACGACCATTTTGGCAGATTTTCTCGATCCATGGCTCGTGGTTATCAATTTCATGCTTCAGTGATTGCATTTTTTTCTGCAGACGATTACAGTCGAACAGATTTTCACCAATCTCTTGCGCTTGTGTCAATGGTAATCGCTCTGCAAATAGTTTCTGATATTTGAGAAAATCAAGAATTTTGAAATCTATGGAAAGCCTGATTTTGTAAATCGTAATTTTCAATAAACTTAGAAGCCTTTAGAAAGAAAATTAAAAATTTCTACCTGCACACCATAGTTTTTCATCTTCAACATCACGCAAAAACTGGTAGGCTCTTTTTTTGCGTTCTAACTGACGACGTCGATCGTCGAGTGGCGCTTGTAATCGTTGTAGTTGTTCCTGTACGGCCAGACGATGCGCTTTAATTGCTTCCACTTCTTCTGGATGCATTTCTTCAAGCTGTGGTTCCATTTGCTAAAAGAATAAATGAAACACTCAAAACAGCAAAGTGATCAAACTTCTCCATTTTCAAGACTTATTGCACCACTGTATTATATCTTTCCTTCAATACTCTACAGCTGAAGAATAATTTTTGAAAGTTCCGTGCAGAAATTTAAGTAACGAGTTAGTTGTGTTTACACAGCACAGAAATTTACAAAACATTCAAAATATCTTAAATACCTGCAGTGAATCTATTTGTGCGGCTCGTTTCACCATTTCACTTTCAATCATCTGCTGCTTCTGCATGGCAACATTAACTGTCGTCAAATCCTGCCCTGTATCTTCAACTGTCATTTGTTGTTGAAGTTGTTCGGCCCAGTCCCAAAATGAAACGATTGTCAAAAACATATAGAAAGAACATCTGTACATAAATATAATCTGTACAGTTACAAGACATTTATGCCTCTGACTAATAATTATCGATTTATTCAACATTATCCATGTGGTAAAAATAAAAAACAAACAAAACAACCTTCATATCTGATATACTTTGTACATAAAGCTGTTGTCGATTGGCATCGAACAACTTCTGTCCTTTTTCTTCTGTAGTTTTCTCGAGTTGCTCCCACTGTATTGACAAATCAGCAATCTGTGGATCAATAGTGCCAAGAAATTCTGGCTTTTCCTCAGCCAGTCTAACTGCTGCATGACGAAGCTGTACGAGTCGTTCACGATTCGATTGCAGCTCTGATTGGAATGCCTGATGGCGCATGAATTTCGACGTTATTGTTTTGGCATCTCTGAAAGCCATAGAAAAAGGGTCTCTAACATAGAAATGTGAAAAGCAGATGTCTTTATAGCTTCTAGTGAACTCGAATTTCCAATTTTATAAAATATCAGTTTCACTTAACCTGTAAGTTTCATCTTGGGCACGAATCATCTTTTCTTCAATCCATTCCCGCAGTTCTTCACAATCCGACAAGAACTGTTGTAATGCAAGGGAATCCTTGAGTTTATTAAATGACAGTACAGCTTTTTCGCGATTGGCTTCGCGACGTTCTTCTATATTTCGAGCTTTCTTATGAATTTTATCAGCTGAATAATGGCCATCACTACAAAGTTGGTCGCCAAAAGATACAACTGCCTAAATGACTTTGAAATGCAATAACCAATAAAACAATATATGAAAGAAAAAAAATAATGAAACAATTTTTTTAACAATTTGAAATTTAAAGCAGAGCTGAAAAACCAAACGAACGCGAAAAAACTTTGCAATTATAAATCGCACCTTAATTTTTTCATCGTTAGCATCCATGGTTGTCAAAAAGTCTTGATGTCTCTTGAGCATATTTTCAGCCTGTTCCAATGAAGTCGGTGTTTCATCTTTTGATAAATAATTTTCTTGTTGTGAAAGCATAACTTCAGCTTGTTTTGCATCACGGAGAAACATCTAAAATATTTTAATTCATATACCCTGGCTAAAATGAAATTGAAGAACGATTTTATAGCAGAAAGAAATATTCAACCAAAACTTGAAATCACCATCGAAATTAATACTTACCTGCAAATTAAGTCCTTGGCTAAGGAGATGCTGCCGATTATCCCACATTCGTTGTAATTCTTCCCAACCTTCTTCTAGTCCAACAAGGCGTTGACGTAAGAACATATACTGTGGGTCCGTCTGATCTTGCGTTACTCGATCACCCATCGCTCGCATCTATAACCAAAATAAATGACGAAATTATTGTTATACATTGTCCCTTAAATAAGACTTTCCGTTAACTATAATCTAAAAAAAAAAGTTGAGTTTTGGTTTTTTACATTACTGTAACTAACTTTAACATAATCTTCCGCATAGCCATCAATTTCTTCCCGAATTGCTGCATGCTGATTAAGCAATTGTTCAGCATCAGCCAGAGATTGTGGTTCGTCTTCTGAAGCAACCTAAAATACACAGCAAGTTTACTAGAAAATTAGTACTAATTTTACACAACTTAGATGTTTTGAAACTCTAATATCAAACTATATGATTTTGCTTTGAATGACGTGAACTAATTAAATGTTTATTCCCTGAAATATATAATGACCAAGATTTATACTTGTCTTTGTGTAGCAGTTAACCAAGCTTGAAAATGATCCAGGTCACGAAGGAATCGTTGCAAATCACCAGCTTCATCAAGTTTTGCCTCATGCTCACGCACACGTCTGTTGAGTATATCCCAAGCTATATGTATTCGCTTGATATCTTCTCGTATCTGTGCTGCATCTGCAGGTTTTTCCTTCTCAATTTCCGACGCTTCTTTTTGCAATGAATCTAGTTTAGCCTAAAATGATGAACTGACTAGAACTTCCTAAAGATTGAAGTTTTTGAAATTTTTGATTTGTGATAACACTCTGTATCACTTTAATGTGTGAGACGCGGTGAACCAAATCTGAGCGTCTTATTTTCTAATTTAGTAGCATTGGCACCACTAAGAACCATCACAAGTTTACTGCTCGTTAAAAGAATCGAACAATTTCTAAAGTTTTTTTTGTTTTCACACTGTTTTTATCCAAACCTTGCAGAAGATGAGTTTAAGTTTGTTCTGAATTGAGAAAATTTATTACCTGAATAGCACCGAGGTCGCGCTCCATCATAGACAAACGGCGCTGAAGTTTCATAACACCGGTGAGGTCATTAGTAAGTTCATCAGCATCTTCAAGTACCCGGGTTTTGTCTTCAATCCAAGAAACTGTTTCTTGGCAGTCGATACGGAATGTTTCCAAACGATGTGCTTGATCAAGTTCAGATCTTTTCTGATCAACCATATCACGCAGTTGCGCCCATCTGAATTCTGGTTGATGAGATTTTCGAAGCAAAATTCTCCACAGTAAGAGCATGAAAACCCATGAAAATATTGAAAATAATGAGATGGAAATAATTAAATTTGCTTACCTCGCATTGAGCTTATTCTGCCTTTGCAAAATTTCATCTGAATTTGGATGATCAACATGAAGAAGTTGACGTGCAAGTTCGTTTACAGTAGCAACCTTAGCTGCCTGATTGTTCATATCAGCTTCAAGGGTTTCGAAACGATGTTTCATGATTTCGACTTCTTCCAAATCATCAGTTGGTACTAGTGTTGCTAACAATTTGCCCTGTAAGACATACAACCAATTTCTACCACGTCTCTTCATGTTGTCAGATTAAAAATCCATAAAAATTTCCTTTCAGATTTCAGATTCAAAACGTACTTTCTCATCAATCCATGCTTCAATAATATCTGCATCACTGAACAATTTGTATAAAGACAATGCATCCAGCAAACGTTGCTTTCTAAGTCGTGCAAGTTCTTCCAATTCTGCCTTTCGTCTTTCAGTCATATCAAGACGTCTTCTTACGTCTGGGTGTTCACGAGCCTCAGGCGGTAAAGATTCTGCCTAGAATGATGGAAATGTGAAATCATAACAGTACATCTATTAGAGAACAAAAAAACTGCGTTTATGTGAATTGGAATAACTTAAAATAAACTTAACGTTTATTAAGGTAGTATATTACTATCACACGAGGTAACTTTCCTCGTCATCAGCATGAAAAAAACATTCCCAAAACGCACCTGCATATGCAACTGTTTGATATTTTCTTCGAATTTAAGTAAATCATCGCTAACATCATCATGCTTCTTGATAAGTAATTGCACGGTACCCTCATCTTTCCCAACATCTTCACTACCCACCAAACGAAGAGTGTCAACAAGATATGCGTCAACGTCGTCAGCATCGTTGAAGAACTGATAGTAATTGACACCTCCGGAAAGTCGTACATGACGTTCTGCAGCCAACTCTTTCAGCTTATTGAAATAATCACGAATTGTAGCCAAGCGACTATTTATAGCTTCCGCACCTGAAAATGATTAATAATTTGACGATATTTTATTTTTTATATGTTACTATTTATTTTCTAAATATAATTGCAGTGAAAAAAAATTTGCGCTATTCTTTAAAGAGGGCAATAACGTAAGCTAACAGATGCGAATTTATCGCTTAAAGAAGATTACTGCCATATGCTTCCTTGACTAATTTCAAATGAGAAGCACCTAGGTATGGGTAAAAGTGAAAATAAAATTGGAAAACAGAAACTGCTAACAAAGAAACCAAATTTAAATATTATTGTTGCTTCTATAGAAAACATAAAATTAATTTCTTCTGCAGTACAGATGTTCCTAAGATTGAGTGTTATTTTATCTAATCAACCTGATTCTGAAGTTAACCTAAAAGATCTTTCCCTGTTGTTGAACATATATGAATTTTATGCGACCATTAAGCGTAGAAAGCTTTCATCCAATGTGATAAATAAATCACACAAGAATGAAAGGACGTTGTTCACTAAATGTCTTACGATAATGGAATTATTTAAATTAAGACATTTACATACAAGTTTTAAGAACTATTCAGCTATCACTCAATCTCAGGACTGGTCGAAAAATAAAAATCCAAAAAATTTATAATCAGCGTAACAAAATTTCAATGATTATGGAGCTGGAAAATGAAAACTAAGATGTTATCCGCTATAAAATCTATGAATTTAAGAAGTATGAAGCCAACCTGGAATCTTCTCTTCCTGCAACTGCTGCCCCTCATTTTCGAGATCGTCCAGTCGTTTACCAACTATATCAAGTGACTGTTCAGCATTTTTGTGTTTAGCTAGTAGCAGTGACACGGAAACCATGTCACGACCAGTATCTGGTGAAGTGAGTACTTGTTCCATATCTTTTAAGTTATGCTCCAATTCATCAACATCCCACCAAAATTGACATAAACGTTTATTATCCTCCAAACGACGCTTGCGTTCCACTGCTAATTCGTTTAGCTCTGCATAACGATCCAACAAAATCTGCATTCTCTCTTCAACTAATGACGGTTCCACTGGTTTGTAACCACTACCATCCGGACCATTTGGTAAAGCAAATTTTTCTGCTTGACTATTCACATTTTTAACACGGTTGCCAACGATATTGATATCTGATTCCAAAAGTGAATGCTTCTGCAGTAAGTCTTCGACATCCATAAGATGCTGACCCAGGTCTTCAGATAAAAGACGAACCTAAATTTTGTCAATATAAATGCAAACATGAACATTTAGTTATAAACATTCACTCAGTGCCTAAGTTTGGAAACACTTATTTTGAAATTTTGTGCTTTTAATGATTTGCAAGGAAAGACTTGTAAGTTTGTTAATGGATGTTGCTTATATATACCAAAGCTAAAGATTGGCAATTACCTTGATTTCATCACACCAATCCAAAACATAGACCATTTCATGGAAAATTCGCTGAACTGCCATAGAAAGTTCCAAACGAACACGGCGTGCCAACAATAATTCAAGAAGGTAATTCCACAATCGTAGCACATTCTCTTTTCTGCAAAGTCATTATATTAAAAACTCGAGACAGAGATAATTTAGTGAAGTTTCAGTCAGTAAGTTAATACTGGGAGACAGTTAAGCTAGTGTTAAGTACTAACTGAAGCTGATATGTGTACTGAAATGTATCGTGATATTATTATATACAGCGGCATGTCAATATAACATTATAATAACATGAAAGAAAAAAGAAAGAAATTTGGCGATGTTAGAAATAAACATGACCTGTCATTAATTCGGTCAATATCATGATAATTTTCAGCTTCCAATTCACCAGCAACAGCAACAACTGCTTGTACACGTTCTTCATATGCATAAATGTCTGTCTCTATTGCTTCGTGTTTTTTTGTTGCCGCCTAAAAAAGTATTTATATTATAGTTCTTACATTCTAAACGTGCATCAAAGCGCAAAAATGGTTCCCATTTCCAACAATGTCGATAAAACAAAATTCAAAAAGCCATAATGCTTCCTCGTACTCTCTAAAATACTTGTTATCTTAGTTGAAAGACGTTTCAAAACACCACAAACACAGTCCATGCAGATAACAAAGGTATGAGTTTTCTTTAATAAATTTTTTTAATGCCATAAGTTGCTTACCTCTACACTAGCCAAATCAGTGCCAAAGTTATCCTGACTAACAAGTCGCTGATTTTCGCTAAGCCATGTTTCTCGCATGCTCGCCTTGCGGTCGAATCGAGCTGCCAGTTGCTCAAGTTTCTCTTGTCTAAAAAATCCTTCTTACCAATGTAAAACAAATGTATGCTATCAACATACTAAAAATTTTTGAAGAACACTTTTTAAGTGGGCATTCATGCGAAAGAAGTTTCTAGTCCATCGAAATAAAACCAGGTCAAAGGGTCACAATTTACCTAATAATTTCCTCTTTCAGTGCCAGTTCCCTTTCATGTTCTGCTCTTTCCAAATTCTCCCAAGCTCGATTGATGTCTGCGATTAATTTGCCATCCCTTGGCAAATATGGTCTCTGATTGTTGGCACGCATACGACTACGAATAGTGAAAAGAAGTACTTCTAATTCACCTTTTTCATTGAACCTAGAAGTACAAGTGAGATGAGAATAAATTCCTGAAATTTAAATAGTGGTAAAAAAATTTGGTAAAACTCTATGGATTGAGTTACGGTAGATCTGGAAAAAAGATAATTATCTTTGTCAAATTTGATGATTTAAATAGCAGAAAATGTAGTAACAAGTGTTCGAAAAATTCCGCATTACTTCGGCGGTTTTTCTTGCGTGCGATAATTGTTAAACTCAGCAAGCTGTTTCTGTACACCGTTCAACGAATTGACAAAATGACGATCATTCAGTGATTCAATAGTTTGTCGAATCCATTCCAGTAAGTCGCTCGATAAACGCTCATAATTATTTATCAGCTTTTCATTCTCCACCAATTCATTCACAACCTGATATCAAGCACTGCACTTGATAAGTTTTGAGAGTTAACCCACAACATAACAAAATAAGCTAAAGTTCCTACAAAACTAATTGATCAGCAGAAAAACCACCTTCCCAATTCTTTTTCCCTGGATAGTTTCTTGCTTCATTTTATTGAAATAATGGTAGTACGTCACGACATAAGTGATGATTGATTTCTCATCAGGCATATCGATATTCACATCTGCAATGGTCAACTATAAGATATATCAAAACAAGAAAGTGACAACAGAAACACAGAAAAAGACGAATGTTAGAACTGTAATAAAGATCTAATCAATAACCATTTATCTAAAACATTTTGGAAATTACAAATTTATAGAAACCTTCAGGGTCTAAGAATTTGATCAGTCCAAGTTGTTGCTCAGCTATTTCGAATGCGTTACTCAGGTTGTAAAGTGCATTGGATTTTTGCAACTTTTCATATTCTATGAGATCGGGACGATGTTTATGAATAAGTGCATTGAATGCCAAGCCATCACGCCATGAAGTACTGAAGTTCCGGACGTTTACATTCGGATAACCAGCTGTCTTCATTTGACACCACAGTAATAAAGCCTCTTTAGCACTGCGTGTCTCTTGGTTGTCTGCATCTTCGAATGTAATATCTTGAATCTAGAACAATAAATAAACGGATAATCATTTGAAATTTAAAATGGAAATGTTTCGCAGACACTGCTTCCTGACTGATTATAAAAATCAAAATGAACTGAATATTTTAGATATCTTAGTAATTTGCCTAAATTTAATCACAAGAGCATAATTAGATCCTTAGTATGTTTTTGAAAAATGAATTTAATGCTCAAATTGTTAGGAGTAGAACAGAAAATATAATTAAAGGAGGAATTATTTCAATATAACCTATTAATTAATTGAAACAAGGTTTGCTTAGTAAAATACAAGAGCCTTACAGCAATCAATTTTTGCAGATATGTATCTATCTAATTTTTTAGAAGAAATGACATAAATAATTTATTATTTTTATCTTTTTCTTTTACCAAATTTTTCTTGATTTGTTGTGTTTCACGTAAATAAAGACATCTAGGGATCTTCACAAATAACTGTAACTGCCAGATCCAAATAATATAAAACCTATAAAGAAAGAGGTATTAAACCTGAAATCGTAAAATAATGGTCCAGATAAGACCCAATGTTAGTCGGGGGTTGCCATCTACAACATCATGTGACCCGAGATTCTCCAGATGAACATGCTGGTCGCGCAAAAACTGCAACCCTTTGTCCACGTTTTCAAGACAATGTATACGCATTCTACCACGAGTTGGTTTTGGCTGAAATTTTTTGGTTTTTCACAAGCGTATTGTGCTTTACCAAAAAAGAAAAAAAGAATCTAAGAATCCAATGACTTGATGCAAAATAATATTACTATATGATATAATTTAAGATATAAAATTTGAGGGGCCAAACTCTTTATGCATATATACAATAAACGTAACTTAAATTTTGTATCTTCAAAGATGTAAAAGAAAACACTTCGTGAAAAAAACAATATCAACAGGTGTGAGCAATACAGCATCTCGAATGGTCGAAGTCATATTTACTGAATCTACATAACTTTTACTTTGATTACTTGTTCTATTTTGGTTTCACTGTTTTCATAATTATCTATGAATTACAAACCAAACCTATTTCCATAGTTTTTATCCTATATTGCTAAAATTAATTCCATTCCTGTCAAAAGCAATGGATCTAACAAACTGCTTTCCATTCTTTTAAGACCTGATGGACAAATATTCTGCGCCACCTAATTTATACCAAAGAATTACAAATTTGAATAACATGCAATTTCAAAAATGGCTATAATTTTGTACATTAACCTGTCAATTTCAAATTCCTTATTGGCATTTTCTATACAAACAACTGTTTGGTGAATACTTTCACAACGATGAACAAACTTTATATATTTATTCCTTCCAGCTAAAGGATGAACATAAAAAAAGATGAAAACAATCACCTTACTTTCTTTAAAGTTGATTTATGAAGTAGCAGAAACTTATTGAAGGAAGCACTAACAAATATTACGAAGTATTTCCCTTGTTGTCAATTTTCAATGACAATTAAAACTTTTCACTTTAGTTTCCAGCATATAATTTGCTCTAGTTTTCTCTGTTGAACTCTTTAAAAATCAAGGTCGCTAAAAATTGTTCGCTTTTTCTTGCCTCTATTTCAAATTTCAACTTTAATTTCTATTCAATTTCTTTTTTTTTCAAATTTCCTCATTGGAATAAAGTCGGTTGCAATAAAAAATCTTTTTCAGTTTCTGATCATGCTTTTCTATGATTTCTTTTCGGTTTCTCTTCGTGGTTCTCTGTGAGTAGAGAGAACTGCAAATGTCCCTCTTTCTTTAGAGTGCACCAATTCATCTCTTCCTATGAATTATATTCTAGCTTAAAAAGAACTGGGAAGAAGGAATAGAGTGAATAATGACAGCAAGCGACAGTTATCAGTGGGATAGATTAGCGACAGAAATTGTCTCGTAATCCAGAACATTATTTCGTTTCACATAAACCTAATATATACATATGCATGATATGTTTAGGTATATTTCATCTCCTTTACATAAAAAGAAAATATATCATCCAAAATGCATGTTCACTATATAATATTCAACTTTTTCTCTTCAAAGTTGTTCAGAAAATTTATAAGATGGCAGGAAGAAAAAGAAAACGTAACCAAATAAGTTATTATTATTCCGCCCAAATAATCTGACTATTCATTAAAGCAAAAGCAAGGAGAACTAGAAAATTAAATGTAAAAAAAACTGCCGAGCAACAGACCAGAAGCTACTATCATCCTTACCGTTTCAGGATATCTTTTCCTACATTATGTTTTTGAGAAGTAAACCACCAAGAACTTTTTAAGATTTCATATATCTAAAAAACAAGGAAAAGCTACCAAGCGCTCGCCAGAGAGCACCTCGAGAAGTCTGATGAGCATCTTGCCATCACGCATATCCATGTATAAATCGTGTATTTTGCAATTCACCGGCAAAAGATGTGAATTAACCCATTTGGTAAAAGTTTTCTTCTGAACATTTTCACGCTCATCTGAAAGAACAAGTTTAGCGACGGGAAAATAAGAACGAAATTATTCCATCACTAAGGAACATAACGAAACAAACCAGCAAGAGCTTTGATGCGCGAACGCTCGAAGAGTCTGGCAGAAGAATTCTCGTCGTACTCCTCGTAATCCTCGATCCGACCATTATAATCGTGACCTCGCACGGCTATATCGGTCGTCATCGCCTGTAAATTACCTTTCACACGGTTATCCTTAAACGAAATAGTACGTAATTTATTAAAGTATACGTCGCACAACGTTGATGATTCAAAAATGATGCATGACAAACGATGCCACAAGTTACGAAATGAGAATTGTCCATTAGAACAAGACTTTGCAAGTATCCTTAACTCATCCATGCGAAGATGTGCTCTTCCTTTCAAAATAAAAAGCAAAAAAATAAAAACACTGGCCAGGAACTCGTGAAATTCTTATCTTTGTTTACAATAATAAAAAAAACTACCTGAAATGACATGTACTACGATAACTTCGCATGTTCCCTTTAAAAGGAAACTAATCTGTCCTCTGCAATTTCAGATAATCTCATCTTCCCTTCTCCGTTATCCACATTGATAAACAAAAGGATGTCACCTGACTGACAGAGGACTTATTCATTACAGACTTACATACAGACCGATCAATACATATGCATTTTTCTCATTTTGCAATAGAAAAACTGATGTCGGTGTAGAAGTAAACGAATTTTGGAAATGTAAGTTTCATCCACTCAATGTAAATGTAAACTCTAAATGAAAGTTAAATTATGTGACACATGAAATACTACTAGAAGAATTGATCATTCTACAGAGTGACAATAAAAGTGAGATGAACTCCGCGTGCTCATCTTCCGTGCCATCAGAGCGCTAGCAAAATGATGTAAACATGATGTTAATGGATGAATCTCAACAAATTCAACAGATTTAATGAGATGTTTGAGTAGAAAAGATGCTAAATTTTAAGTTAAAGAGCACAGGTACAACACTCACATTCTTTTGCTTTTATTGAAATGTGCATGTCAAGCCTTTTCAATATTGACACCACCGAATTTGTTCGCATAGCCATCGTGGCGCATCTGTCACTGATGTCACAAGATTCTGCAACAAACGCCATCCAATCGAGACATTAGCTGTCTATTTATTTGAACCCATTCCGATATAACATAAATGAGATGTTTGTATAATTCAACTGTACATATATATGTATACAGAAAGAATACACAAAAGAGAGAAAGAGAAAGGGAAGATTATAGACTCAGGTATAACACTGAGAACATGGTTGTGGAATTTCTGGAAGGGGATTGGATCAGGTTGGAATAAGACAAAACTGCATTGGACAGATTTCCGAATACAGAATGTCACCAACAAATGAAGGAAACGACTAATTTTATTCCAAAAAGATGATAGCATTTTAGGATGAGACTTATAACAGCGCAAAAATAGACTAAACGATTAGAGTATTCATCAATGCATATTTGACAAACCATTGCAAACTTAGTTTTCTTTTAAGGTTATTTTTTATCGATTCATAAAGGTGACATATCCTATATTTCTGATTCTAATTTAAATATTAGTTCAATGTTACAAATCGGAGATATTCTCCTTTTAAGATTTTTTTCAAGTGATGCAAATTAAGAAGTAGTAGAATTTCAGCATCAATAAATAATAAAAACTTTGTTTTCTACCAGCAATCACATTTGTGAGTCATCGTTGACATTGCTCAATTTAGTTTATAATCTCGTAATAATAAATATTTAACTGCACTGAACGACTGACGAAAACTGACGAGAAACTGTTACAAGTTATCGACAGGATGGACATTTGCGCATGACATACATTGTTAGGAAGAGGTAAATATAAGGAAGTGACATAAATATAGGAAAGAGTAAGAAATCAAGGGAAGAGTGAATAATAGTTGAGGCAATAGAAATGATCCATTATCGCAAGCATTTCTCAATTTCGTCAAAAGTTTAATCTAAACTTTTTTTTGAAAGTCAGGGAAAATCGCTGGAATCCAATAGACACTGTGGAACAATAACCACAACACATTTAAGCGATAGTCAATGACAAAAGTTAGTTAATGGCAAAAATGATATTCAATCACCGGTGAGACGATCCTAATCAAAAGTCCATTCGAAACTGGAATTATGATAAATCGTAGTCAAAAAGGAAGGTAAAGGATTCTTGAAAAAATTCTTCAACTGCGACGTAATCATTGAAATTTTTTGAAATGCAGCCAATAATCAAAGGAGTGAAGTTTTTAAAAGTGTGAGATGCATTTTCATTTTTTTAATCAGTGATAAAAAAAAGCACCAATGAGGAGAGAAAAAGAGTGTAAAGAGTGTATGTTTTGCAATAGCCAAGAATACTTTGCCCAATATATTTCCTCCAAATCGATGAACCTGGCCAAGCATTAAAAATGCTTCCGGCAAACTTCGCAAAAAAAAAAGCAACAATGCAATTAGGAATCAAGATGACTCATCGTTTATGTTAAAGTATAGAAGAAGTTAAAATGCTTTCGGATTGCAACGTCACCAGAGGGATGACATGACTTTCTATATGGACGGTCAGTGAATGGTCAGCTAGAAATGATTCAAAGAGAGCAGAATAATTGAAACTGAAAATTAAAAAAACAAATATGCAAAAATATATTTTTCACATTGAATTAATCGCAGATCGGACGAGAATGCATTCTCAAATACGAAAGTAGAAAATGATTTCCATTAAGCAGTGACATTCCAGAACTGGAATCTTCTTTCTAAAATGAGCACAAGTTGCTAAAACGACAACTGCACAACAAGATGAAGTGGCATGGCATGCTGCAGTGCATACCAACAACATCCTGCATTCCACTTCGCGAGGGATCGATTGATGTACTGCAATATGATGCTTCCTAACTGACTGTAAAGCGGCGGCAATTGACGAGTGTCGATTAATCTGTTCTAATAGTAATGGATTGATCGACAGTTGCTGAAGAATTTACTGATGGCAAGACAAAGACGCATTACAGGGAATATATGGTAATGCAAAACAAGTATCACAAAAAAAAAATATGAAAATGTCTTTTTAACACTTGAATGAAGGACATTCAAGAACTCGAGTTTTTAGTAGCAGTTTTGGGAAGGTATAAGGGGCTAAAGGTAAAGATTCCAGCTGGTGCAAGAGATGTTGCTAATTCGGTGAAAATGTTAACTGTGTTAAACACATTTTTTATAAATATTTCGAGATAATATGTGGAAAGATAAAAGATAAAATTGCGATGAATCATTTCGAAGATTTAATCTTAATGATAAATGAAAAGGAATCAAATAGTTTTGTCTTCACAAAGTAAACAAAGAAAAAACGAAAAACTTTCTAATAATAGTTCGCAACAATGATTTGAAGCAATTTGTTCCCATTATGGACAAAGATAATAAAAACAAGAGACATTGGTGACACTGCATTTCTTCACAAGTAGTATTCATTACTACTGAGCCAAGAATGAAATGGAATCATCATTTGCTGGGCTGGGCCATTACAATTATTTCCAGGCTTGATTAACTTTTCGCATATCTCAATAGTGTAAGACGCTATTATTTTCAGAATTATTACTCGCTAGTTTCTTTTATGTAGACCACGTCCTCGATTTCACCTGAAACTTTATGGCTTGTTTAAAGCTTATTGACAAATGGTTTTAATGAGAAACACATAACTTGTAGCTCTCTAATAATATCCCTAACCTTTATCTAAGATCTATGCTCCTGGATAGTGTCACTCTTCCTGTCATTTCTATTAATTACTAACTTTCGTTTAATCTCTTACAAAATGGCAAAGGATTGTTGAAATCTGCAAAAATGCTTTCAATGAGATATTTCATGTCACAAATATTCGAGCGCAAATAATAATAGCAAAGTTCAACTAAAAAAATCTCATCGCTGCAAAAGTTCGAAAAAATTTATCGAATGTAAAATAAATAAATGATTGATTCCTGCAGCAATAGTTTCTCTTTACAACAATTACTTTCATTTACAAAAAAATTTTTTTTCTGGAAAAAGAAACAAATGACGTTGATAGCTGAAACTGGCAAATAATCCAATGATTATAAATAAATTTTGGTTTTCTGAAACAAAAAATAAATAAAAAGATAAGTAGATATTAATGAAGATGTCAACCAAAAATATATTAATGGATGATATGGATGGTTAACATTCAGGACTAAGTGATACCTGAAGCAAAAATGATTCTATTTGGGCCAGAGGCGGAAAAAGGACAATCTTAAAGTGCCGATATGGAAAGCCGTAACTGTTGGCAATCAAAAAAAAAAAAGAATAAAAAATAAATAAAAAAACAAAATCTCTTTTAAATATCAAAAAGACTAGAAGCAATAACAAGTATAAATTTATTTAAGATAAATAAATATAGTAAAATAATTCACAATCGGATTTCTATGCATATAGATTCGCGTCCTTTCTCTTCTTTCTCTACATCGAAAATGCCTATCATGGATTCAGGCCCATTCCTATATTCAAGCAACAGCCACACTGGCCAGATGTCTTCCTCAAAATATAAACCAAAGGAATGACAAATTGCAAGCCTTATCAGTCTTCACCTCCTTTTTTTTCCTTTTTTGAGAATATGACAAGAAAGACAGTGGAAAGGCTGAATGTAGCAGTACAACTAATAATTCATCTTTTTTATTCCAAAAAAAGAAAAAGGAACATTGGAAGAGGAAATTGAAAAATAAAATGTAAAAAAGAAATAAGTCAAAAACGCGCAGAATGCGAAACAGAGAGAAAGAAAGAAAGAACGAAAGACAAAGAATTAATTGTTTGATATATTCTGCAGTAATCCTGGATAAACAATAAATAAACAACGTAAATTTATGGAAGGAAACCATTTACAGAAGAATTTTCAACCTGAAGCAGAGAAGAAAATAAGGAAACATGAGAGAATTACGATCACTTGCGCTGTTTTTTTTTCTTTTTAATATCAAGTGGTAAGAGATGGCAGTACCGCGGAATACCGGGAGGAAGTTCTTAAGTGTAGCGTTTCACTTCATTAAAGGATTTGAGGCCGAAGTTTTGAAAAATTTTCTTAGTTGCCTTATGAATAATTCATTATGGGCTAGAATACTTTTCCACTTACAAGCAAGGTGCATTATTGTGCTAACATTTTATACTAATGTTTTTATAATGAATAAGAAAGTAAATCGCAAGCAAATATAAAATGTAATATTGGAAACAATTGGGATGACCGTAGTTTAGGGAAATGTACTGCGAGTGTAGAAGTGTCGGGAAATTCTCATAACAGTGATCATAAACGTAGCATAATGATTGTTACACGACAGTCATTATACTGGCATTAAACTGGTGACAACTGCTACAATGTCATCTCTTCTATTAACAGAGCCGCGCTTTTTCCATCCTTTTTCGAGTGGTTCGACGACAATATTCAAATCTATGGTCTATGGTTAATCTTTGCAAGAAAGAATGGAATAGTCTCCCACACTCTAAAAACGAGGAAAAATGAAGAGAATGTTTGTTTAAAAGCAATGTTCTACGCAAATATATGAGATTTGAGATTACTATATTTCAATCAATATTTCTAACCAAGTAATACACATGAATATATACGAGAGAAGGAGTAAATCGAAACAGATTTTCCAAATATTGAATTACAGGGACTATTTACTTATCATATTGACTTATTGTTAAGTTGTTTCATTCTGAGTGATCCTTAGTTAAAAGTTGTCAATATTAAAGTGATTTCTCGAGAACTGGTGGCACAATATCAATCAAATGTCTCAAGTAGCAATTTGACTAAGAGCATTTGATTATAGCTGCATTTAGCGGAAACATAAGTTAAACTTAGATAAACAAGTCATTTATGTTGACCATATAGATCTATGTGAAGACTCACATCTGTGTCTATAAATGAAAATGAGCTATGAATCCCAACACTGAAAAAAAAATGCGTTTTTAAATTGTTTTACGTTTTTTAAATTTTAAGTTTTCTAAAGCCTGTCGGAACAGGAAAAGAGGTGAAATAATCCGATAGGATAAGCATAAAAGAGGTTCGTCTTTATTCTTTGTCCATTTTGAATCAATTAAACCAAAACGAAACAAATTTAAAAGGAATGATTTATTTCACCTAAGAGAGAAATCTGTTTCAGTTTTAATGACCAATATTTGGAGTGGGTGAGTGGACAGAGGTGCAAATGACTGTCCCAGGTGTCATCATAATGATGGAAAGCAATAATGAGAAAGGGAAGTAATTATTGGATTATCTAAGAGCGGATGGTTGTCAGTGATGATAATAGATAAGAGTAGGATCATCGTATCCACGGTAGTGTAATAAGGACGGAGAAGACCTGCGGCTCTAACTGTTTTTCCACCAAAGTAACGAATGGGATTTTTTTTTCAAAATTTGAAATATTGTAATAGCTTGCATTAGCAAGATAAGATGGCACGCAGAGGGGTCACGGGTCTTAACCTCTGACAAATCAGTGAGTAGGATCGATTCAATTTTGTTTAAAATATGACAGTGCGAAATGAATGAGTGGCCCAGTTGATGCTACAACGATCGCCGTCTGTGCAGGTCTGTCCGTCCAAAGAGTGATCAGCGGTCGATCGGTTGCTCTCAGAGACGTAAAGAGGGACAGAGAGAGAGAGAGAGTGAAGCAAGATATTGGAGAGAAAGGAAGGTTGGCCATAGGTCGTGACAGTCGTCAGCTCCACCCTGCTGGCTGCTGCTTTGGCCGTTTTATCCGTCCGACCCATCTTGACCGAATGCCCAGATCTATGGCAGTAGAGTTGCTAACTGAGTAATAGCGACCGATCAATAAACAGAGACATATTTCCTTGTTTACTATACAAATAGATAGATTGCCTTTGAAATAGCTTTGCTGTTTGGATGAAAATAAATTGTCTGAGTTTAATGTGACAATAACAAATTGACTCATTGCAACCAATTTGCATAGGGTGTGGGGGGCCTTAGGCTGTGATCACACCACGGTTATTTCTTCAATATAGTGCAAATTCACTTCCTGCTGTTAGCAGCCAGGAAATTTCTTTTATATCATTGCGGTAAATATTACTTTCGAATTGAAAGACTCATTCCCTTCAAACATTCCACAACTTTTTATGTAAAAAGAGGAGTTTATCGTTGATATGAAATGAAGTTCATTCATTGCAACAGTACTTGTTTACAGGAAAATTGTTGTCACTTTTTAAGCAATTTCTAAAGCCTAAATTTAAGAGCAGTGAATATATTTTACAGCAAGCAGAAACTCACTGATATTTTTTTTTTAAATTTATAAATATAGTGCATGAAATCGCTGCTATAAATACTATAACAATACAATTAATAAATAGAAGTCAGTTAAAACATATCAAATTAAGTATCGAAAAATCTGAGAAATAATTGGAAAAAAATGATAAAAATAATACTTGTTCTTGAATTGTTTACAGTTCCCGAAGCTTCGAAAAATAAATTCTAATAGTGCGACAATATTTATGCAAATTATTGTTGTACATTTGTGAGAATGAGAAAATACAATTTATTTTTGTGTTACTAATAGATTTGGCCTATTTAATAAAAGAGACAAAAGATTATGCTCATTTGATAGTTTATAACAACGATATGGTGGGACAGGGGAAGACGATAATTTGTTTAGTGGGGTTCAAAGCAATGAATAGACCTATCAATAAACAATGTGATATGAATAGCTTATCTGTTCTAATCGAATATTTTGTGCCTTTTTATGAGATATTTCCTTAGAAATTAGGTTTTGATGTTAAAAAATTACTGTTATTACTGCTAACTAAAGGACAGATAGGCGGCTATCAAGAAGGATTGATACATCTTTGGCTTGGGCCATCTCCATTAAATAATCTAACATTTGCAGGCATCCGTAATGTGCAAACTAAGTTCAAGAAATGTTCAATTGAAGAGACTTGAAGTTTTAATTTACTCTTCTAATTTGTACTGAAGTTTTGGAATTACACGTTTTGAGTTGATTGTTTAATACAATACTGGGAAATGTTACCGAAAATATATTAACTCATCAAAATCAAAACTCATTTTTCTTTAGAAATGGACAGACCCATTTTCATATGGAAATTCCCGGAATTTTTATATCTTCGGAAAATAAATTGGAGTTAAAAAGCTATGCATGTTTGATATCAAATTAATTCTTTGATAAATATTTGTTGCATTTCCATTCGCAATACAAATAAATTAGTTGTGGGTGGGACAATCATTATTATAAATTAGAAATTTTTTGAGCAACATTCTTTTACTATGATTTGTAAATAGAAATAGTCTTATAAAGAACTTTTAAGATGTTCAAAACATCAGAGAGAAAGTGTTTAAAACATGCTGAAATTACATATCAAATATTTCCGATTCGGAATTTGTTGAAAATTACTTGAGCCTATTGATGCCTAGATAATGTAAACCAAAGGATGAGGACAGTATGTCAAAGAGTTTAAAAAAAAAAAAAAAATATGAAATGCTTTTCATTCACGAATACAAATTTTGTCTTAATTGGTTGCTTGTATTTCAGAAGCGTTGCTATGCTTTTACTTTAGCGCTGCTCTCATCCCACCACTTGCAATTTACACTTTATAACTTAGTCTCATTGCTGGAATGCAATACATCTTTCTTATCATTCTTATCAATATTTAAAAGTCACTGATTGATACATATACGAAAGTAATTTCGTTTTGTTGTACAGTTGTGTCCTATTAAGACTTAAACTACAGAGAAAGGTATTGTTTCCGGTCATACTAATACATAATTCTTTGCTTACATACAGTTTTTATTAATAGTGATGAGAATATTAAAAGTGATATTGATAGCATGTAGTAGTGATAAGAAGAATGATAAAAGTATCCAATGATTCAGCTGTAACAGTATTCGCTTCAAAAATACAACAAATATAGTTGCACTGTGCAAGCATGATAGTAACTATTTAATTAGGTGTCAACCTAATATCTGTATTATTACAGCAAATCTTTTTTATAATGTAAGCAGAAATGACTGAAGTATGAATAAATAAAGTTTGAAGTTCAATAATAGCAAGAAACGATTAAATATTATTTAACTCTCCATTTTACATAATTTACCTTTCTACTTTTACTATAAAAAAGGTTTTTTGTTAAAAGTAGTTTAAAAGTAAAATGAGAAATGATTTTAAAGAATAAATTGCTTTTGCCCTTGAATCAACCAATCGACCACTTACGCCATAACATATGGGACACAGCTGAATGGGAGAGGGAGAGAAGGAGTTTTTGAAGGTGATGATGATGATGATGGTGATGATGATGCATTATTATAAAGAGGGAAGGAATTGCATAAATTACAGAAGTAGTAGAGTGCATAAATAGGATTAGGCTGAGAACAATGGATGAGAGAATCTAAGAATGGGCCTAGAATGAATCGATGCAAGAATGGGCCTAAAATGAATCGCTGCAGCAGTGTGCCTTAAACAAATTGTTTGTTTAAAATAGCTCAAAATAAGTAAGCTGTGAAATCTTGAAAAGTGCATTCATTTTTGTTTGTTAGTAGCCCATTTGGAAGAAGGAAAAGAATATATCGTGCAACATGAAAACAGCCTAAGTTATGCAAATTAGCAAATGTGAAAAATCTTGGATAATTCAATGATTTCAATGTCGAACAACTGAAAAGTTTGAGTTATTGACATTTTATTTTCAAACTCTTTTTCCTTAATATTCATATAGAAAAACTGAAAACTTGAATTAAGTTATTCAAATAATTTAAATCCCATTATTAAAACGCTTGTAAAAAGTATGAAAAGAATAGCACCAAAGTCTCAGATAAAAAAGTGACTGAATGAAGTTAGAGGGCATTTATATGTGTTGGAGTGTTATGAAGATAAGTAAAAATCCTACTTATGCTGTTTTAAATTTCAAACATTTAAAGTTCTCTCACAAAATCCAGGCTCAAATAAACTTAGTTAATTGGACATAAAATTATAATAACTTCATTTATCTAAATTTTTATTACTATTGTCATCCATTATCACCTATAACAATTCATGCATATATAGGTTCTATCCCCTGTGAATTAAATTAAGCCTTTCGATATAATTTATCCCTTCTAGAATTTGCTCTGCAAATTAAACCAAAAAGAAATAAATAAGAACGAAAATTCATAAGTATAGGAAATGTTTTGCAAAATAACGAGTTTCACTCTCATAATAACAAATGAATCATTTTTTCTCAGGGGACTTCCATCAATATAATTGGAATAAGAAAACAAACTGCTCATTTACGTTCTCAGTGCTATTTCAGGGCACACAAAGTAAGTATCTCTTTAGTATTCTTAAAATTTTGATTCTTTGATTCTTTTTTCAAGCGCAAAAATTTCGTAAAGTTTCATAATAAAAAGCAATTAAAATTCACGAGCTTAGTTAAAATCAATGTTACTTAAAAGTCGGTCATTTCCAAGCCAAATGTATCTGTTTCAGTAATCCATCCTTATCAAGATATAAGCCCGGTTCAAAATCCTTGGCTTCTTTTTCAAATGAAAATAATAAACAGGAGAAGATCACGATTTTATTGCCTTTTTTTTGAATGCAAGTCGGGAAACAACATCAAGAAGAAGGAGGTACACTTTAAAAATTAAGGAAGTTAATTGGATATATATTATTGAAGTCATTGAAGTGATAGAACATTGCAGAATGAGCTACGACATTTGCGCTTATCAGTAACAAATCTCTTAGATCCTTTCCTGATCAATTGCAATTCCATAACAAAATCAACTGTTTGCTAAAGATAAAATGCACTAATTTCTTAAGATTAAGATTAGCTCTAACTTATTATTTTACCACTAACAATTACTAGTACAAACAGAGAAAGCCGAAAAGTTTGCTTCGCTGATTGTTAGTTGGTAAGTTCAAGAAAATAAAATGATTTGGCAAAGAAGCTGGTGACCTTTTGAAAAACAAGGTTAGCTTTTTTAAAAAAAAAATAACGGCTTGAGCATTTAATGTCATTTTATTGAAGAAATTTGGGAAAGTTACAATTAATTTGCTTTGGAGATACTTAACCATTCCTAATGAAAAAGGTTAATTAAAAATGGATGGAAGTTGAAAGCATAGGACATGTACCCAATGAAAGAATATTATAATCTCAGTATAGTTGATGGATCTAGTTAATCACATCGTGAGTTTTCTTTACCTTCTTTTTTTTAACTTAAAGAAATAAAACAAAATTATATATCTGTTGCTATAAGACATCATATTGGCAAGTACAGCTATTTCTATGGGATTAGAGTGAATGAAATTGGCCTTAAGGTAGCTAAATCAAATAAAATTTAGTTGCTTTGAAGCCTTTAAATACCCTTATTTTATTTAATTTGATTTATTTAATATCTTAATGCTAGCATTAATTTATTTCTGTTTCATAGGAATTGTCCAGATTTGAAGGAATGTGTTCTAACCTTTGTTGTCACTTTACGTTTGACATGAGCTCAATATGAATGCTTTATCGTAATGACAAAAGAAAATCGACTTAAAGAATTGACTCTGATACGCACACGTGGACACGAGATACATGCATACACGTATCACAAATATTAATAAAATCTTAGCGAACTGACTTTCATACAAGCCATCAGGCAGAATAATTAGGGAATCACTACGCATGTTTGAACTACTTGCAATAGTTAAACAATAAAAATAGCATTAATTGCAGCAACAATGAGATCACAGTGTAAAAAGTAATGAAATGCCAAATTAACAACAATAGCCAAAGAGTTCGAAGATCAAACAGGAATTAAGACTTTTCACTATGTGTGGGTGCATATTCGTCTAACTTTAGCATACGAACATGAACAAAAAAATGAGAATAATGCAATAAAAATAAACAATTGGAGATAAATATGAAACCGAGATTTCATACAATTTTTATCATTCACAAATGGAAGCAATGATGGAAGAATATGTAAATATTTGGAATTTCTTTCATTGAGTCGACAGTTAATTTCTAATTGAAAAATAACAGAAATCAGTTAAACAAAGTTTTGCATAAAGTTTTAAGAATAATTATTAGTAATAAGAGAATAGCAATGGAAGCACTTCAAAGTATTGGGATGATTCAAGCATTTCTCGATAAGCAAATAAGGCTTTTGTTTACTTCTTGTTTTTCGAAAGTTAATTAACAAAAAGGTTTTGTCATTTCATGCAACATTTGCATCTATTTTATCATTCAGTCTCCAAAAAATAAAAGTAAATGTTAATTATCGAATTGTTGCAGTTGCTTAACAACCAAATCAGCGATCTGTTGATGGGCTTCCTCTATCGGATGAAATGCTCCAAAACTATTTCCTTGTAATCGAATTGAGTCTCGTATGCTCCTAAATTTGTGAATAATTCAGCAGAAATGACATTATAATATTGATTTATATCGAAAGCAATTAGTTTTATACCCTATAAAATGTTAAGTTTTATTTAAATTAAAAGTAGCTCACGACTGTTTTGTTGTTTTTAATATAGATTTAAGTACGCTATTATATTTCTTAGTTATGTGACCTAAATTTAGAAGTTATTAATAATGGGACTGATACTGTCCAATGTGAAACTATCATTTCCAGAAGATGTAGGGATATATCGGAAGAAATCGTTCATATTTCGATTAGGAAATAGACAAGGAATAAATTTACCTAATGAGTGAATTAGAAGAACAACAACCGCGTGATTGGAACAATTCGGCGACTCCTTCAATTGCTGTCCAACCGTATTGTTTCGATTTTTTTGTTATCAGACCATTAATGCGTTGCAAAATTTTTTCCTCGGCTAACATCAAGTTTTCGGTGCTTATCTATGATTATGAACATATAGAATTCTAAAATAAATAGTTCTCGATAAAAGACTAAAAATCTTAAAGGATTTTTCAAAAAAAATTTGAACAAAATTTTTATACAAATACGCAGAAGCGAAAGTTTTACGCTGCTTAAAAAACAAGGAAACGCCACATTGATGGATATTTTTTCACTATAATGAAAATATAGAATTATTTTAAATGATAAGAACAATTCCTTTATCAGCATTTTTACTGTATATCGAGTAAAATAAATATAAAGTTGTACTTGTCGCATGTCAGCGCAATCGGCATCCACCACACCTCGTTCGTTGCGTGTGAGATCGAAGTAATGCGGTATGATGACCTGAACGTTGTAATTAAAATTCTGCAATCTTCAATAGCTGTAATTGTATTAATTACAGTTTATGGTAGAACAAAACTTGAACAGACAAAAGCATAGCAAATTGCACCAGTGAATGCAAAGTTTATGAATTGATCGCATACTTAAATGATACATCAAGTGGAACCTGGCTTGGTTTCAGTTTTTGAATAGCTTTAGCAACTCGATCCAACTGATGTGATGTGTAGAAGAAGCGCATATCAATCGTGGAGAACAAAGGACCTGTTGGACCTCCGATTAGAGTCGAGAGTATTTCTGAATATCCAATGTCATTACCGCCAATTGACATCATCAACAAATCTGGACCAGTGCCTCTGAAAATTTCCCCTTCTGTTAAAAATGTCTGAACAGAGAGAAAAGTGTAGATAACCTTATCTGTGTAATTTGTTCCAGCACATTGATCTGTGATGTACTGTTAATGAGAACCAGAATTCCGTTGTCAACAGATGCTCCGGTACACGGCAAATAGGTGAAGTGTATCGCGTTCTGCTCCAGGATCGTACTACTCAGCCGTTCGAACACTTTATAGGCCCAGGACCGAGAACTTCGATGGCATTGATCTGCAACGTGCAATATTGCTAACGTGCTGATATCTGATACCTGATAATATTTCCATCCTCTTCCTTCTGGTCGCTACATGGAATCAGTGATAAAACAAAGATAGCAGTAATCGGCGCTCTTGCTCATTATCATTTACGACCTCTTTTTCTTGCGCTATCGACTGATACAAAGAGGACAAGGAACATGCATCTTTCGAACTCAAAATTTCCCCTTCCTTTGTTCTCTGATTTCCTCATGGAATAACACTTCCTTAAAGCTAATACTTTTTTGGTCTTTTCCTAAGAAAATTAATGTTATCTAAATGTTATGCAACTACTTGCAATTTGCTTTTCGAACGCTTTGCTTCCACGAAATATTTTTAATTGCTCAGATAATAGAATAAATTTAATTTTTCTTGCACAATGATGACTAATTAAGGTAATTTTAACAAAAAGTGATAAAACTTGGCGTAATCCCAGGACTTCCTCTTTATATTGATCCAGTCCTTTGATGTTGCCGCATATTACTACTTTTTACCAAGTAAGCATCATTTCACTGAATCGGACCGATCACTAAACTCATTCTGCAAGCATTCTTAACTGTATCAGGCAATTATTACATGTAGCCTGGGAGAAGTTCAGATTTAAGCATTAACTTGGGATGTATTAAAATGAATTGTTCAAAGAAGACGCCGCTTAATCATTTCTCTAAATATTATAATAATGATTATTACTATTCAGGCGAAACAATAAGTTCCTCATGTCTATCTAAAGGGCATGGTAAGGTGACATAAAATTAAATCATTGAAGAAATCGAAATTGGAAAAAAACATTCAGCACAAACACGTATACTTTTCCAAACATTGTTACAATTATTTGGGAGAATAGGACCCTCTTAATTTTGCAATTTTGCATCAAAAGAATTAGAAATTGGATAAGGCCTTTTTCTGTTCAGAATTCGTAATATTTGCCTCTCAATATATCAATTTGCTTTTTCAGCTTTTGGACAATTTTAACTATAAAATTTTTGATGTGGTATTAAAATTTTATTACTTGATTGAAATTCCTGCTGCAATAAGGTTCAGCTGTTTTAAAATGTAAGGGATTTTGAAATTTTAAGGAAATGCTCCAACTTGAAAGCCATTTTGCCATCGTCTGATCGAGCGCATTGGCCGGAACATCCGGATTACCCTCTCCAGAAGCAAATGAATCTCCAATCACTCCTATCCAGTAGTCTCGAATTTTGATGCTCACTTCTCCATGGAGAATTTTATGGTCCACAAATTTTACTGATACTTTCACGACGTATTTTGACTGTAAAATGTGATCATTTTTAAATAAAGATTAAAATTATGGTATAAATAAAGGAATAGGTAATGAATGAATGAATATTTTTTGGGTATTCGTAAGTAATAGATTGAAAATAATGTGTAATAACTTGTTTTGGAGCAATCCAAGACGTTTGACATTCCCGTGTACTCCAACAAAATTGTTGGCCATGTTGATCAGAGATTGTCCACTCAAAATTTTGAATCGTTCTATTCTGCCATGTTAGCAATAAACTTGAACAAGCTGACAAATGCACCAAACCGTAATATTTCCGGAAATCGGTAGCTGAGTTTGCAAAAACAGTGCCTCTTCCATTAAGCTTTAATTTCCCAGGTCTATTCCATTTAATTTCAATAAATTCTTCCAAAGATGAGCTGATCTAAAATAATTTTACCAGTTCTCATTAAAAAATAATGCGTAAATTTATGTCATTTTGAAATGAAGATTACAACTAAGAAATTTTGTTGAATGTAAGCATGAAACAATTAAACAATCAGGAAAAGTATTTTATTTTTCTCAAAGATGAACTCTTCCGGAAAACATTTAATGTTGTAATCTATCTGAGAAACAATTATATTTGATTTTAAAGAATGTTATTTAGTACTATGCAGTAGTAATGTAGTAGACATTAAGGCGCTTGAAAGATCATAGAAAAGGTCATTTGTCTATTACACCAAAGGTCACAACTGTCATTGCAAACAGTGCAAAACTGAATTATCATTGCGATGGTGTTAAAGAAATTTAATGAGTGGAATTGAAATACACATCCAAAAGAAAATACAGCTATGGAATTTAGAACTACAAAAAAAATTATCGAAACTATCTATGATTGAAAACAGGAAGCTAAAAGAGAATCGAAAAAATTAAATGTAACTATTTAAATTTGTTTTTGATTCTTCTGATCCTCATTTTTTCGAAGTACAAAAGAAGATATAATTAAATAATACAACATATTTCCTGTTGAACATTTGTTCCAAGTTTGATTGTCTGAACAAATTCCGAAAAGTGTAATGAAAGGCTAATTTTCCATAACAAATTATTAACTAAAAAGAAAGATCAAATTAGAAATCATACCGAATGATCGAAAATGTAGACGACAAGTTTAGGCCAATTATTAATGAGATGGAAGAAAAATACGAAAAGTGATGGTGCAAATGATGCCATGAGCGCATGCAGGTATAAACTTTTAGAGGTGTTAAATTTGTAAATTCCTGAAGAAGAACTGTAACAATTTGCAAATTTTTTTTTGCTACTGCTTTATTTCCAAGGAATTTGATACTCAAATTTTCACTTTTTAAATTCTTAAACTAATCGCTCCCTTCATTCTAAACATCCCTCCAGAAAGTGTATCTTTGATCCGCGTTACTGACGAAGTAACATAACCGAAAGGAAATATTTGTATACCACAATTTTCCAATCACTGTTATCTGTTCAGGGCGATCTCTTGGACAGCGAGCTTTAAGGCAGGTTGACACAGCGGCGCAGCACAAACCCTTCCATGCTTTGACGGATTGACTGAGGTTTCGCTTCTCTTGTCAAGTATATTCACTCTGCTTCACGATTTCTTCAGGATTTCTGAATCTGAAAAGTTGTCGGCAACATCAAAAGGCTGCCATAGCAAACCCTCCCTTAAATCTTTCCTCTAAATTACCTCTTCATACGTCTGTGCCTCTCGAATTCAGTATTCCCTGAGTAATCTCTTCATTCTTAATTATTGCTGAGTAGAGGCATACGCGTTTTACGGCATTCTCTTTTTTCTTTTGCCACATATATTTTTACCGCCACTACTAATATGTTTTATCTCGAGTTAATGTGGCGATAAACAAATTGAGCATGAAAATTACCTCTATCATGTCCTTTGAATAAAATACCTAATGGTATGAGCTTGAGAAATTGAAGACATGATCCCTCAACATGTGAGGTGGCAGAAGGAAGAAGCGATTTCTCTCGAGGAAAAACGTTATCCTCAGATGCTAACTAATTATTATTGATCTTTGATGATTGAACAGTAATGATAGCTTATGCTCATAAAATTTTGTCTTTTTCTTGATACGGAGATCCATCGATAGACATCCAACATAACTGATTCAATTAAACTATTGCTAACGAAATATCAAAGAAACTGCCGCTTTATTGGCTAACACTTTTGCAAGAAATTGGTTGGAACGTCATTCAATGAAAGTTAGTTAAAAACAACGAAAATCCATTTTCACTTCCTCTTCTCTTTCTCCAGCAACTAATTATTTCAATCGAAAACCATCTGATTCTCTTATCTACTCATATCAGGAAATAAAAGTTGATGCCATCTTCTTGAGAGGAAGCGGAAAATAATGGTGTTCACGTAATGGTGTCATAACTTTTTCATCTTAGATAGATTCAAATCGATTAAATGCTCTCTTAGCTTAAAATTGACATTTCATAAGCTATTTATGCATCTTATTGGTTGAATTTTAAAGAAATAGAGTTCTTTTGGGTTAATTATGATTAAGAATGTTTAACTCTCAAACGTAATTACATCAATCCATGGATTTGTTGCATTTACTTCAATTGGTTCTTAAAAAAGAATCCTTAGCTTCAATTACAAATAGCAGTTTTTTAAACAAAAATTTGCATAATAAGTATTTGAGTATAACAATAATAATAATAAGGTTGCAAGAAGAACTAAAAGCATTCAAATTAAGTGCCTCTTTTTGGATGGGTGACTTGCGGAAGGGTTTCAAAGTAAATACTTGTGACAGTTTATCCGAGAAGGTCACTGTGGATGGAAGAAATGTGTTGCTGCAAGTTGAGAGGGATGAAGATTTTGTGATGCCCTCAAGGGTAAACCCGTGCTTGAAATATAGCATCTTCACGTTTAGCTACATCTTTCTGCTGCTTTCTGTTGGATTGCTGACTTTGGGTATCTGGGCGCAAACAGCTAAATCTGGAGTACTGTTCAGTTTGAAGAAGTTTGATTCTAAGAAGATTGCTCTTCTATTGGACCCAACCGTTCTCATTTTTCTTACCGGTATTATCACCATAATAATCAGTTTCTGTGGAGCTGTTGGTAAGTTTTCTTTGACAAATTCGACATCTAATCAACTTATAAATCTGATTGTGAAAAAAAGCTATGACAGAGAGTGTAAAATTAGGATATTGCAAATGAATTTGGTTCATTTTCTAAAGAAAATATATATTTTGGCATCTGATAATGATTCACTTCTCGAGAATTTATTCATCACTGATTATTTTTACTACTTTGCTGCTTTTTTATAAAATTGTTGAATTTCAGGAAGCTTACGAGACAACTGTTTCTATCTGATGCTTTATGTATGCATGTTGGGTTTCATAATAATAACTTATTTTATGCTAATTATAACTGCTGTATTTATTAGCCGTGTATTACTGAATGTGGTGGAGACGACGATCCAGGATACCATTATACTGTATCGTGATGAACCAGACTTGCAGCTTTTAGTGGACTGGATACAAACTACTGTTAAATGTTGTGGTGCTTTCTCACCTCATGACTGGAATAATAATATCTATTTCAGGTAAATATCTTCTAATTAGATTGTGAATTAATAGTTGCTTGATTTTATCGAAAGCACTTAGAGATGTACTTTAAGAGAGTTCTTTATTGCAAATGAGATGAAAGACTTTCTCATAATTAATGAGATAGGATCAGTCCTTATCCTTCTTATAGTTATCTTTAGATATTCAAATTTCAGTGATGCGAATATATTGAGAACATACGAGTCGTTAGAAGCTGGTGGTGTACCATTTTCTTGTTGTAAAGAAACGAAGTCAACAACGGCTTCGCTTTCAAATATGTTCTGCGGTATAGGTGCTCGTATACCACCACCGTTTGCACCGTTAGATGATAAAGGCATGTTTTTGCGGGATGACATTCATCAGCAGGGTTGCATCGAAATGATTAAGGAATTCCTGATCAGGAATATTTTATACATTACTCCAGCTATCTTTATCTTCCTTATAATTCAATTGTTTTGTCTTTTTTCTGCATACATCTTGCAAAATCAAATTTTTGAACAGCGAGAAGATTGGTATAGCACTCAAAAATTAAAAGTTTTTGTCTATGAGCAGTAAAATAGTCTTTCTATCTATTATAATCATTAAAACTGCTACTTTTTGCTTGTAAATTCTTGTTCTTTTTGTTATTTCCTATTAAATTTTATCTAAATTTGATAAAAAATTTTGGATTTTAAAGCAGCAACAAGTAGATAATTTAAAAGTAAATAATTTTAAATCAACTAAATTTTACAAATCAATTTGTATTTCAAGAATCCCTAACTAAAAATTCTCCAAATCGATTTGACTTTTGCCTATAACGAATACGATTGAAAAGTATTAGTATATTAATAGCAAACTTTATTGTTATGCTTTGGATTCGTATAGTTTATGTTATCAAAATTGTAATATCCACGTAATTATGCAATTATTTTTGTATTTATATCCGCCTTGCAACAAAAAGCAAAAGAATTATATAAGTAATATGATTAAATTTTATACATCTATGAGTCACTGATATCGAAGTATTATGAAAAATATTGCCAACGAAATAAAAAAGAAAAAAATTGGCCTATTTTGGTCTCAGTTTTTCGTTTCTCTTCAGAATGGCAATATTGTTTGGGACAGTTTTTGAAGACCAAAGATAACGAATTCAATGATAAAACATTTTAGCAGACAAAAAGCATTGTTGCTCATTAGTGTAAATTATATATTAATGCAAATTACAAATGATCAAAGTGAAAAACTCAAGTAGGATAAAGTAACCAACAAATTCAGTAGTTACAAATCCAACCGGAATAAACTTTTCGAAAATAGCCTTAGACTATTAAGCCTTAACACATGCAAAAAAAGAAGCAATAGATTTTAAACAAAAATTCTCAAATTTAAAAAATAAGTTATTGCAATAGTTAGTAAAAAAAAAAGCAATAAATGAAAAAATAGTTTATTCGGCTCAAATTGTGGAAGCGCAAAAATTGAAGCTTATATCAATTTATTCTACTATCTATAGATATTCTTAAACCGAAATGGAAGCCTAAATTTAAATAACTTACAGATGCATGACTGGATAAGATATAAAACTGGACTAGTCCTTAAATAGGACTGCTACTTGATACTCTCAGACACATCCATATTCGTACCATACAGTACCAATTTCTGAATCAGTGGATATGTCATTGTGATTAACATTCTCGTAGACACTAATTACCTTCTCATTCCGCTCCGCCTTATCTCGAATGACACTTCTTTCTTCATCTTTTTGACACAGCACGAACTCACTGTGCTCTAATTTAGGTGTTGATGTCTCCTTTGGCGAAAATTCGGCATTTCGTTTCGTAGGTGTCTGGAATTCCGAAAAAGAACATCATTTTGACAGTATAATCGGTTCTGATTGAATATCATGAAATAATAATATAAATCGTATGGTTTATTTTTCACATAATTTTCCTAATGACATAAGATATAAGTAAATAATTTTACCGTTCGTCCCTTATACGGTGGCGGTGGTGGTTTATTGTTAACTGCTGGTTGTTTTGTGCAATTTTTTGGTTCATATGTTGGAGGAAGTAATCTACTGTGCAAGGATCGGCCGACCGAATTTGATCGAGATAGAGGACGTGGTGGTAGGGAGGGCACATCTACGCCACGTTCGGAACCTGAGAAAAGCAAATTTTTAAATTCATTTCAGAAAATTATTTTAAACTGTTTGAAAAGTGTAGAAGTCACTACCATTCAAACTAATAACATCAACGGATCGTTCGTTGAAAGGAATAGTACGTCGCATCAATGAATATTCGGCATGAAAGACATTCCTCATAAAAGTCCGAGGAGAATGCGTCGAACTATCCTTGCAATCCGAATTTGCCTGTGTCCCTGAAATGGCACAAACCCTGAAATGAAATCTTTCCTCTTAACAAATCAATGCGAATTTATTATTCATGGAAAAGATGCACCATACACATCGTCCATGTATGATATATGTGGTACATACTTCCATTACCATTTTGTCGCAAGTCGCAGTTCCTATTGATAAGTGTTAATTCATCGGATGAACTGCAAGGCTGATCATCCAGAAATGAGCAATGTCCTGAATAGGATATAATCTTTTATTTGCTAGAAAGGAGCTAGTAATTTCAGGGTTTCTGAATAATTAAATTATGACATAAGCAATGAATGTATCAATTTTACTGCATATGAATCCGACGATAGCAAGTGCACTATCAAATGCAAATGAACTAGTAGGGTACCGCGCTAATGTTAATTTAGAATAGCATCAATATGAAGACATGAGATATGGTGCTTGGCTAAATGTAGAAAGTTAAACTAATCTGAAAGTCTGAATGTCGCATACCGACAAGTGTTTCAGAACAAGAACAGGTGAGCAAGCAAATCATACGCTAACAAATTTTATTTTCTGTTTGTAAGGAAATCACAGTACAAGTTGTTTCCGTACAAACATGGAATAGTTGATTACCGGATAAATAATTCGGAAAGGGAATGACATCTTTCCTCCTATAATAGCAATCCTCATCTTGTGCCAGTGAAAAATTTGCTCATTCATAATTTTAATATTTTAATCTCTAAATCATTTCGTTCATATTTAACAATCAATTTGAAAAACTTTGAAACAAATTCGGCAGTGCAATAGAAACTGAACCAAGAACTTTCAAACTTAGCCTTCGCAGTGAAATTCAATTTAGAGCATGTGAACAAATGCAAAAATATAGCGCTACGATGAAAATTATCGGACTGAAAAGGATGAAATATAATATTTCAATATGTAAGATTAATGCTTTAACTTCCGGTCATCCTTTTTTCCTTTTAACCCGAAACAATCAATCTCTCTAGACCATCAAAATATATCCAAGTATAAATTGTTTGCAAGACTATGCTCTCGTGTTGCTATAACGAATAAGTGCACAATTTTTGCATGCAAGAAAATAAAACGCAGGCAAATTATGAATGAATAACAATGCGACAATGGCGTAATGTGACATTAAACTTCATATCGTGCAGCATCAGTTGTAATTAAGAGCGCTCAGAAATTCTTCAACTATTAACCCTGAAAATATCAGTTTGGAAGAAATGCTAATATTAAAATATATGACGAAATTGAAGGTCGAATGGCATAATTTGAATACAGACAGTAAACAACAAATATGCAACAAACATAAAAGCATGAAAGATATCTGAGAGGATATTTCAAAACGGAGAAGTTGTCACTCTTGTCACTTATTTTTCTATAAGATTAAAAGATTTATTTGTAAACAACGAACAAATTTAGATAGGCCCAATTACTATAATTAATTTGTACTAACTAGTAATAAAGATAAATTTGAACTTTCTAACAAACATTGTCATAAAAGCTTCTGGGCCTAGTTGACCTTGAAATACGATCTTTGGGTGAAAAAATCAAAGGAAGAACGATCTCGGGCGATCGAAAGGCTGTTGAATGAGTCTCACTGTAACATTCATCTAAAGCAAAACTAGTACAGCGTTTCGGAATAGTAAAACTTAGGCTTTCATTTGGAGTTTTCTTGGAGCTAAGATACGAAATACTGCTAGAATCATTGCTGTAGTTGTTATCTTGGATGACTGTTTCCATACAATGATCACGAATCCTCGGTAACTGACCATTTGTAGAGGCCGTAAGCGGTGAATCTCGTTTTGAAGCTGCTGTCGTCAACGATTCCTTCGCTGGATAAGTGTTATTTTCTTCTGTAGAACCACGGTACATAAATTTTTCAGCAGAAAATATGTTGCCGCTCTCGCCAAGATTCTGAATTGGAATGGATAAATTCAAGATTTCAGCTGACAGAGGTGCTTTAGGAATTAATTCTTGTAAATATTTTATTTAGAAACTTCCGTTTTTCCTTCCTGTCTTGAAAATCACCAGTTTCTTTTTCTAGATAATAATTTACCAATAAGTTAGTTAATAGATATGTATTCGAGTTATTGATTGGCTGATGAGAAATGTCAATAAAAACAAAATTTAGTAAAAAGTGTTTTATAATCTCAAGGTTGCACTCAAACGAAACTATAAAATAACAAAGCAGTAATATCGTCATTATACCTTGGGAATGAGCGTTTTGACGGACACATCCACAGATGTCGGTTTCTCTTTGGTTACATCTTTTCTGTTGTTCAACATTTGATACTGTCCCATTATTTTTCCTTCTAATTGTTCTTTATGACTTCGTAACGACGATAATTTCTCTTGTAAGGTAACTCTCTCCTTCAAAAAACATTGCAAAATTTGTTTTACTTCAATTCTTCTGTGACATATCTTTGGATTAAATTTTGAAATTTTAAGAAGAGCGGAACAAAGCCTGGAAAAGGAATGAAGCAGTAAGGAATTATCATGTTTACTTTTACCAACAGAATGTTAAGTTAAAATCAATTTTTGTACCCTAAACAACATTACGTCCGAAATTTCAGGATGTAAAAAATTTTGAGCAGCACCTGAAAATCTTTTTGTACATTCTGATAAGTATCCTTATTATTCAATATTCTGCTAAGAAGGTTCTGGTTTTCTGCTAATAGATGATTAACTTGTCGATCCAAAATGCGACTTTCTTCTTCCAATGTTTTATTCAGATGTGCAAACAACTGAAAGTAGCCATAATCAAATAAAGTTATCAGGCAATGGTCTTCAAGCTGCCCTCACAGCAATAAGTTTATTATTATTTATAAATATTATTATCTCTGGAAACTAGAGAATAGAATTTTGTCTCAAAATTTTAAAAGTAAAAAAAGGCACAGGTAATATAATATAACAATAAGCCGTATCTGAACCTCAATTTTCTGAAGTAATTCTGTGATTTCTAAATTCCGAGCTTGTAGCTTTCGTTGCAAATCTTCAATTTGTGCTGTCAAACGTTCTTTAATTGTGCGCTGATTTTGCTCAGCAAATCGAAGCTTTCGTAATTCGTCCTCACTGAGTTGTGCATTTCGTGCCATTGAAATATTATCTTTTCTACAAAATTCGATTTTAAAACGAGTAATAAATTTTGAAAGTCTTACAATTAAACCCAAAAACACTTACCGTATTTGTTCATAAGTATTACGCAGTGCCATCATATCACTTCGCATAATTTTTATTTCACGATCACGTCGTTCGCGTTCCTCTGCAAGCGTTAATTTTAATTCCTCAAACTGCCGACGTTCGTTTAAAACTTCTTCGGTAGTTCCCTGTAATTATAGAAAACATTAAAAAGGCAAATTAAAATGTCCTCCAAATTTTCCTCAAATATATTGAAACATTAAAATTGCAGAAAACTCCTAAATTACTTCAAAAATATACTTTATGATTCTTTAATTTAATATTTAACAACGTATTATCATATTTGGCACGATCGTAATCAGCACTAAGCATATCGTGCAATGTTTGCAACCGGTCGTGATCCATTAGAAGTGCATTGTGCATTGATTGCAATGATTCCTGAAAAGTTCGCATATAATCGAGATATCCTGATTAAGGCGATAATTGTAAATATGAGCAAATCCCGACCATTTAAAACTTACGAAATCAGTTTTTGTGGCTAATTTTTCTTCCTCACAAATTTTAAGCTGTTTTTGCATTTCTGCATTGTCCTGTCTTAATAGCTCCTCCTGCAATAAATTAAGTTCCGTCAGTTTTAAAATTCTTCATGGTTTTTTTTTTTTTCTTGGATTTCCTTGATAATTTTGATTATGAGATTTAGCACTGTACAACAAACCTGAAGTTGAAGATTTCGCAAGGAAACTTGAAGTTTAGCGAGTTCAGTATGCAATTTATTGCGGTTTGCCTGAAATTTGCAAGAATGAAAATAATATTTTTAACAGCAATCATTTGACAAGACAAAAAAAAAAGCATATCTGAATAGAAACATTTTGTGGGCATGAAATCCTGATCTCCATAATGCAGTAACTTGCAAAAGAACTATAAATTGACTAGCAAAGATATCACCAATAATGATTCATACAATGAAGGGAATGGGTAATTGATTAGAATTAAAATAAAACACACAAAACGTAATATTAGAAAAAGATGGATGTCAATAAATGTTAAATTAAATATGTAAACAATTTCTAAATTTTATGATAAAGAAGCAAACAGTAGCTGTGACAGAGACAGTGATAATACTGATAACTCACGAACTTCCTTACGGGTCATTAATGCTAGCAGTAATGGTTAGTATAATTTATAAATAACACCACTGCTACTTCAATCCTATAATGATCTGTGAAAATGTTCAAGAGAAAGAATATCATTGCAAGGTCGTAATCATCTTTATCACTAACTCTAGCTTTTATCACGCAATTAATACTTTTATTGCTACCCTCTCTTAGAAACTTCGATAAAGGTAAACCTGCCCATTATGCATTTAATTTACAAATTTATTTAAAACGTATCAATTCCAAGGTGTTATTCTTGTCCAAACATATATTTCTTAATGATTATATTTCTTAAAAAAAAATATACGAATTTGAAACTAAAAATATACGAATCATGTTGAAAAGATGGGAAGAGATATGATACTCTGAATAAAACACCATAAATAAAGTATAAAATAACGAAGAAGAGTAAAAGAGAAAATACCTTTAAGACATTAAACGTCATCTGCCATCATATAGACTGCAAAGACTTTAGATTCAGATTACAATTTGCAAATTGCAATTCTAAGTTGTAATTAACAAACTATAAATCAAGCAAAAGCATGCTATAATCAGCTATAAGTGAAAGGAAGAAGTTTTATTAATTTGAAGTACATGCAAATAACTTACGGCACTTTGCTGTAATTCTTCCAGCTCTCTTTTCAGTGATGTTACTTCACTACATTTCAATGAATTTGCTTGCTGCATTTCACGAATTCGTTCTTGCAAAAGAAATACCTGCAATCACAAATTGCAGGTATTTCTTTTCCTGGTGTTGAACCTATTAGTCCTTTCAGTAGAAGAAGTTCATCACTTGCAAATAAAAATGCATACTTGTTCTTTGATATTTCTATTCTCTGTAGTTAACTGGCGTAAACGATCGTCACTTCCGTTCAAATCACTTTCCGATCGCCTGAAAGTCTATTTAATGATGACCCTTATGGTATTTACTTAATGATAGCCACTACAAACAATTAAGTAATTACGCAACTACAACATAAGTGTCATAAAACGGAAAAGTATAATTCTGAATGTTTTGCAAAGAGTGATATGAACTCATTCATTTAACGGTCAGATCCATTTCTTTTTCATTAGAAAGTTATTAATTAATGAGCTCATCAAATTTGACAGCACTTGAATATTGAGAAGTAATTGATGTAAGATGGCATAAGTGATTATAAGAATTGAGTCACACAGATACCCATTCATTTATTTATCACAGATAAAAGGGTGATAAAATGATAAAAGGAGGAAAATAGAATTCGGTACATTGGGTGGCTCAATTTTAATTACTCTAGCAAACAGAAAAGAGAATTGATAGAAAAGTGTAATGAAAAAGAATTGCTAATAAATGCATCAGATGATGATTTACTGATTACGGTGCTTTGTTGTAGAAGGTCAAAGTGAACAGTAAATGGATGTGTTGACGAAATAATTTGTGGTGTTTGAAGGACAAAGATGGAAAGTACGTTGATAGAAAGGACATATCACCTCGTTAAATAATTATCAGCACTGATTATTATTTATAAAGAAGCATATGTAAAAAAAGTAATCTTTATAATTTTAATTAATATAGAAGTTTAAATTTCGATTCAAAGACACTATATATTAATGACACGATCTTTGGGTAGAGCCTGAGATAAATGACAGGCTTGGAAAATAATAAAAGATAAAGGAAAAGGTATAAGTGTACCGAAGAATTCAATTAAGAAGGAAAAATTTGGCGAAGATAAGAAAATGAAAATAAATGATAATAGTTGCGATAATAAAATTAAGCTGATAAATTCGTCAAGATGGTAATCTATGACTGAAAACTTGATGAAATGATGAATAGAATTAAATCATCATTATCTGCTTAAATTCTTTTGGTTGGGTCATTCCTACAATACTTACTTGGAGATAATACCTGCAAGAAATGCAACACCAATTAATGAAGAGTTTTAGTTGAAATATAAATGATACTGCAACAACACTTATGTTAAGTCAATAATAATAGTAAACACTAACGGAGCACTGTTCAGTGACCACAAGGAACTGTAAACAGTATTTTACTAGCCTGTGGTCAGAAGATTGAGTGTGGTGCTCATTTTCCAGGAACAACACTTTATTTCAACACAAAATTTACACAGTATATTCAGCGATAACTTTCCTATTCCCTTTTTAATATATCTCATTTAAATAGATCAAATATAAATTTTGTGAATTTAATTAGTGACATAAACGAGAATAGGTAATGTTATTCGATTAAGAGGAAATAAATCAATAACTCAACCAAACTTGACACTGAATGGTATTACGACGATACGATGATTTATTAATTAAATTTCTATTTAGTTTATCAAGTCTGAAGACTTCAAAGACAGGTATAAGTAAAGGAACGGAAAGTTCTGAATGTAATGTCTAATATTCTTAAAGAGTGTAAAAAAAAGTCAAAGCAGAAGTCAAAGAGAAAAATTGCAAAAATGAAAATGACATAAAAATGACATTAATTACTCTAAATGTCGATGAAAGAACTAAAAAATCGACTAGGTCAAGAATAAAATAAACTAGTTAACACCTCTTGTCAATATGTAGATATTATAGATAACGTAAGTGAACTATTGAACCCTTTAGAAAACACTGGAAATATTGTGCAGTAAAATTTGATAATGGATTCTGAATCTCGAGAAGAAGCACTTCACACAAACCTCAGTCGCTCAATATCCTCCTTAAGATCATTTAACTCAGCGATTTGTGTGTGCTGTTGCAACCTTAGAAGATCGGCTTCCCGTCTTGCAGCTGTGAGTGCTTTCATGATAACATCATCGATGATTGTGATAATCCTCTCATCATCATCACCACCACCATCCTCGTCAGTAGATTGCACCATTTCTACTTCACATTTACCACCATTCAACTGAATTGATACACAGATGGAACGTAATCGTGATATCAAATCACTGCACCGTGATTTTGCAACTACCAAATCTTCCCGTAAACGATCCATCTTTTTGAGTTCCAATTCAAGCTGTAAGTAAACCAACTTGATTTCGCATCTTTTACTTAATTTTAATTATATATATGAATTCTAGTGATACTGGATTTCCCAAATATTACGAAATAAAGAAAATATTAATTTAAATTCTCAATTCTAATTAGATTTATAAAATAATTAGATTTGGGCATAAAATTGGATTTGAAAATTCGCAGGATACGTCTTGGATAAGTTTAAATAAGCTCTGAGATAGGCACTAAATTTTGCAGAATTTTTATTTTATTTTAGGGTGAATTCCGAATTTCAATAACCTCTACAAAATATTCTGGAATTTAGAGTCCAGTAGTGATGACCAGTTTTACAAGATCTCCTACGAAGAATAAAAAAAGACTAGCTGGAAAAATTAACTTGTCTCAATTGTTCTTTCAACTTGTCTCAACAAATTTAAAACTGTTAAAAACAATGGCAGAAGAGCACCTGTTGATTAAGCTGTCGATTTTCACTTTCCAGTTCGTTTACTCGACTTCGGCTTTCCATTACCGCTCTTTCACAGGATTCAAGCTTTTTCTGAATATTTTCCATATTCATTATCTTTAGTCTATTCTCTTCAATGTGTCCTTCAAGTCGTTCACTGATCGCCTGAATTCGAATTTAAAACCCTTTTGCAAAATCAAATTCAATCTCAAAAGTAATTTAATGAAGAATAAATGAGATTTCAATTAAAGTAATTAAGAAGAAAATAGATGCTTACTGGAGGTACCTTCAGCTAGGCCCCTAGCAGCACCAAAATAAATTTTTGTCTGAAAATTCGTAGATAACTTCACCCTCTTCATTTCATAAATTTAAAAATCCATGAAATTCATCAGCTAGTCCTGTTTTGTTCTGGGTCACTGATATTATTATTCGTAGTACTTCTGCGCTTTTCATTATTTAAAACAATGATGACAAAAATGGAAACTTCGATAACTTCAGCAAATATACGAACAAACCTTCTGGATGTTTCGCTCATTTTCCAACAATTCCTTCTGCTTTTCTAAATTGTGCGCAGTTTGTTCTGTCTCTTGCAACTTACTTTTCAGCTTTCCCATATCAGTTTCTGATATTTGTTCTCTCTCGAATGCTTTTCTGAGCTCTTCGTCTGCTTGGATTTTTGCCTCTCGCAAACAGTTGATTATCTCTTCTTTAGCTTCCAAAGTTTCTTGCAACTCCGAAACCTACAAATTCTCAAACATTAATCTGAAATATCAAAATCTTTTTTACTGCATTCACTTTTCATAATGATTAAATAAAGAAGATAAAGGCATATACATAAATATTTCGAGTTAAAGTTTAAAATTTTAGCTCTAAAAATTTATTAATTCTCCATACTGCTTTAGTAAGATCATTTTTCTGCTCATTTTGAAAGTCGGAAAACTTCTTCCTGGCCTCCTGCAAATTCTGTTGTGCTAAATCCCGTTCCATTACCAATGTATTGCATAGATCGCAAGTCTAGAAATCCCTTTGCAAAATAAGTTTGGAAATATCAAAATATGAAACATTTGAAAAATGCTATGCCAATTGGACTAGCGCTAAATTATACGTTGAACCGTGACAATAACGTTACAATCTTTGCTTCTTGGATACATAAGTACAGTATTAATACTTTAATTTCAAAAAAATAAAAAAATAAATAAAAATTCAAGTGATGAAACTTCGTCATCCTACCCCTCATTAATTAAAGTAATAAAAAAAAAAATAATAAGAGAGATACCTTTTGGTATTGTGAAGTAACTTGTGATAAAGTCATTTGAAATTCCTGAACTTGTTGACCTAACACTCCGCATTCCTCCTTCTTTTCTGATAGTTCTATTTCAGTTCGCAGCAATTTAGCATGAACTTCGCCCAGTTCTTCGCAATTCCTAAATGCAGAAGTTTTGGAAAAATTTCAATTTGCTGTATGAGACTAACTGGAAAGTTTCAAGTCAGAGATTCTTCATCTGTCATTTAGTAGAAGTTTCTAGACTCGCCAAAGTTTTTTTACAAAAAAAAAAAAAAAAAAAAATTAGAATGACTTCAAATCGATTCCGTAAGTATTTTTATTTTTACCGATACATTACTGGTGCTTCTCACTGTAGAAACAAAGTTGAACAAATAAGTTTAAACCAAATCATCAGAGTGAAATTATCAACAGAAAAATCTCTTAACTCAGATTTCAGTTAAGGAAAACATTCAATAATTTTCACTTAGCATTCTCGAGCTTCGTTCTCAACTTCCTATTTTCTAATTCCAGTTCCAGAATTCGTTTCCTGTCATCGTCAGCCATCTGACTACCCAACGATTCGAAATCCTCTCGTGAACAATGTTCATTCTTCTCATTTATGGATTCCACCTTTCGTTCCAATGCCAAGCTCTTCTGCTTTTCAGTTTTTAGTTCTCTTTCTAGACGACCGTTCTCTACCAACAAATGTTCTATTTTCTCATGGTCCTGAAGTAAAGCTGAAGTAAAGCAAAGCAAGTAAGAAATTGCAAAAAAAAAAAAAAAAAAAAAAATCGTAGTTCTACAAAAATAAATGAACTCGAAAGAATTAATAAAAAGTATGGTTTGATGAAGTGAGAAATTTAGTATTATTCTATTTATTTCTAAGTGAAAAATTGAACCTTAGTGATATCAGCAAGATATTGTTTTATTTGATATTGATAATCAGCTAATTTTATCTCCATATCTATGTGACTTGAAACTTTCCTTTGACATTGTTCAAGTTGATTCTCCAGTATCGAGCAGGATTCCTGCATTAGTTCATTCTCTTCTTTTAACTGCTGTAAAAAAAATGTCAGCTGTAAGCCTGCGATATGAATAAAACTGAATAAAGAAATTACGTGACCAGAAATCTAAAGAGTAATGAATTATCAAAATTTAAAAAGAAATTAATTCAAAAATATTTTTTTAAATTTATTCCTTCAGAAACTTTGAGTTTCAAAAGTTTAAGTTTATTTTAAAACTTCAGATTTGCAAGAAAGAGAACACAGAACATTAAAGACCAAACTGATCTGATCTAAAAAAATAAACAAATGTTTGAAACAGAAATCTTCAATAATTAATAAACATTTTCATTTCAATGCAAAATAAAAGGTTTACCGTTACTCGAGATTTGAAAAAATCTAGATCTGATAGCTTCTCTTTCAATTTAATGTTATCAGCTTCTAGCTTGTCATAATTTGCCAACTGAAAACCACAAATTGAAAGGCTGTTGAAATTTCATCATTTAATAACAAAACACAACTTATTCGAAACAGATCAGTGCTCGAATGTCCGAAGCAATTAATGTGATTGTAGATATTGCCCTAATGAAGTAATTTCATATTTGAAATTACATAGCAACTTTATAGATAGAACAAACTTTACAAATGAAAACTTATGTAATTAGTTAAATTTTGGTGGGGAAATTAATGAAGAAAGGACAATATAAGAGAGATTTAGAAATGGCTGGAATGGAATTAATGAAATAATTACAACAACAAAATTTAAGACTAGCAGCTGACCTTATGCTGCAAACATTCAAGCTCATCGCGGTAATCCTTTGCAGCACGAGCATCTTTCACAAGTTCCAGTCGTTCCTGCTGCATTTTTAGAATATTCACTTCACGAGCTTCCGCTTCATCCTTCAGCTCTGCTATCATCTCCTCTCGTTCCTCCCTACAACAACTATCACTTATCAACCATTCCATTTCATATCAATTATTTATATTGCTCATAAGACATAAGCATGAAAGTATTACTTACTTAAAATAATTCCTGCAATTTTACTTCAGACTAACCGTTATTTAAAATTAAGCTAATAGAGATTGGTGTTACATAAAGATCGCCTTCAATGATCTCATATGAATCGAAAAAATCGTTTAAATTTTTCCACTGTAAGTTAATGATACAAGCTATCAATAATTCCGACATTATATTCTTCCGGGTCCGATCATACAATTTTGCATTCCCGAAATTTTGTTTTAGCATATTCAGTTGTTCAAATAATTATTCCACTTTGTTAGGAATTCTTTTGCTGGCATTTGTAATAGAATATGCTAAAGATGGAACTGAGATCAAAATAGGATAAGATTTTAACGAAGATTTTTAACTGATCAAAGTTTGATTTCATTTTTGACAGTTTTTTTTTAGAGAACATTTTGATGCCCTTATAAATCGGATTCATTCTAATGAATAAGCCATAGAACAGGATATAATCAATGTTTGGGTTGTTGACTAGATGAAATACCCGAACCTCGATCATTCCACTCGAATGTTGCAAAACTGGGGAAAGAAGTATAAAAAGTGACATAAGTCATTACATCAAGTCACCACATCTCGCCGAATATGGCTGTACAGAGCATATCTCTATTTATAGAATTCTCAAACAGTTCACGTCAGTTATTGATCTGAAATTTCTACGTAAACATAGCTTACATCATATTTCTTAACTTTCTAAGCTCGGCTTTAGCGGATGCAAGCTCAACACTTGCGTGTCTTTCCATTGCGCTTGGTGATGGAATACGGTCCTCTGAAATTTTCAACAATTTTCAAAAATGATTTAGAAAGAGAATATCATTATTTATATATCTAAAGACAAGAGAGATGTCATATATACCACATCTACTTTCTGATACTTTTGTTGTTCTGATCACTTCACTGGACACTGATGAGGAGCCAGTAGTCGTACTATTCTCATCGCTTTCCTTTAATAGCATTAATGTTTTGGAGTGAGAAAAAAAGAAAAGAAATCAAAAGACGTCCCATAGATGAATAGAAATTGAAAAATGACTTACGACATATTCGCGCTGAAAGCATCTTTAAATGAGATGCTCATGGAAAGTAGAATAAATATATTTTTATCGCATTTTATATTCTTTCCTTCATTCTCAATTATACTTTTTACTTTTTCTAATGGGAAATAAGAAACAGACGAAAAAAAAAGAAAAAATTTCTATTTTTAATTAGAATTTAAGAAGCAAAACTAACTCGTTCACCGGACATTTCATACAATCGACTGGCGTACATATCACGTTCCTTCATAATACTCTCTAAATGAGCTAATAACACTGCTTTTTGATGGTCTTCTGAAATCAACTCTAAGGCTTGGATGTTAAGCACACAGTCACCTTCTTCCGCTACCTGAAATATCGTCTAATTTGTTGAATCGTTTAAAGAAAAAATAAGATTACAAAACAAAAGTAATATAGTATATATGAGATCTTCATAACGAGTAGTAATAAATCATAGATCATAAATCAAGGACATGCTTTGATTTAATCCTGAAGGCAATTCTTGAACAATCAAATATTAGAATTGTTCGACATTTACCAGAAAACTCTGTAATCTTTCTTCCACTAAAATTTGCTCAGTGATTATACTTTTGAGAATTTTTAATTAATTTGTAAAGGTATATTTTCTCAAAATTAGCTCAGTGGCCTATGAGTGATGAAGATTATGAAGTTTCTCAGCAATTCGTCCCACAAAAACTTCCGCTTTTTTAGCTGAGAAAAAAAGAAATGAAATTGATCATTTTATAGGATATTTTAGAGCAAAACGATCAAATTTAATTGCCTTGTAAATGCTGCATTTTTTTTTTTTTTTGCATTGTTTGCATTGAAATAATATAATAAAAGGAAAAAAATAAAATGAAAATCGTTTTGGAAATTTCGAAATTTCATTATAAAGTAGAAAAACTAAAAGTAGAGAACGCTGTTCTGTCTGACAAGGTAAATAACAGATAATGTGTTGGCTGTTGTCTACTAGACAAATAAGTATCCCGAATATAACAAAACGAAACAAATAACTTATTGTTTCGAAACGGAATTGATGGTAATCAAATACTTTTAACTTGTTTTGATCAAATAAGTTATATTTTTAATGAAATACACTTGCGAAGCTTTAATCAATTTTAAGTTTCAATTACACTATTTTTATGGATAACTTCTTTTTTTTAATGCTTTAGAGAAGCTGTTGTGATTTACTTTGTTAAAGGTGACCGAGTAATTACTTAAGTAACTGTCCAATCTTTGCTAAATTGACAATGGTAAAAGTAATGCTACTATGTGAAAAATTTATTGACCTTTTTAATTTGATTTAAAAGTGCCGTTTGGAGCTCGTTTTCCATACGTTTGATACGTTCAATAAATTTACCACGTTGTTCACCCTGTACTGCACATCCCAACAATAATAGCAACACATTGTTTACATCTGCTTTACAACCATCTGCAATAGTTTGAATAGAAAAATGAATTCCAACAATTTACCTTAGTCTTGAATAGTTTTCCTCTTAGCTCGTGTATTAAGCATGCTCATATCACTATGATGCATTTGTCTTATCAAAAATCTACTGATATGTTTCTACTTGTGAGATCTCATGAGAATAATTTGAAGCTATTCAAAAATAAGTTTGAATTTTGATTGAAATATGAAAAATAGAGAAATTTATTTTTTCCAAAGAGCAGAAGAAATAGAAATAAGATTAATTGATTGATAAAAAAGGAAAAAATGTATTCACAATATCGAAATTTCGAGAATTGCTGATGGGAGTCGGAAATGGATATAGTAGTAATGGTGTCTAACACCTTCCTCCAAAAAAAGAAAAGTAAGTCAAAAAAAGTTACGAAAAAAAAAAAACTGAAAAGTTAAAAAATTACAAGCACTAAATTTATTATGTATACCTACAGAACACGATATAGTTATTTATTCACATGTAATGCCCTGCGGTAAATGATATCAAAAAATAGTTTGACATAGAAATTTCGATGATAGTAAATAAATGGAATTGGAAAAAGTACATTTGAACAGTGATGAAAAACCAGTTGAACAATCACGAAATAAATGTTAATCTCATCCTCTCCGCTGCAAAATTCATCTTTTTTTTTCGAAGGAACAGAAGATAGAAAGATAGGAAGATCAGTCGGCTGTTTAAAAAAAAAAGAAAAATTGAGTTGTAACGAACACAAATTTGAATCAGCGATTCGTTGAAGATTACAAATTACTGCACTAATTTATTTTAGCACAGAAATTACAGAATTAGGAAAAGATATTGTGGATCCCTTCCTACTACAAAGGTCTGATCAGATCAATAATTGGAAATGTTTTTGGTTTGTTAGCACAAAAGAAGTCATATGAGAGAGAGAGAAAGGGAGAGAGAGAGAGAAAAAAAATTATATTTATTATTAAAATGAAAGTAAATTAACATGGTAGGATAAGTGGAAGAGAGTGCAAAGCAGGTTTAATAGTCTCCAAGAAGTTCTAAAAAAATTTGATTCCTTATTGAATACAAATGATTTAGAGAAATGTGATAAGCTTTGAAAGCACATTCACGGGTGGAAACTATTGACTCAATTCATAAAGTATTTCAAATATTAAATGAAAATTTTATTCGATCGATATTATTCTGGTAACAGTTCTATGTTTTACTAATACTAATGCTAATACTAATAGCGATCTTATAGTCTTCCTTGCAGACTGTCATGAAATACTACCTTGTTTCCAATTGAAGTGAAGAACAGTTAGTTCAACAACTCTCGTCGAAGGTGAAATAAGGTAAAAAGAAAATACTTTTATATTCTGGACTGATTGTACTCTAGCGATTATCTGACACAGAATTAGCGACTGTCTTTTGCTGCCCCACTTCTGCTTATTAAAAGATTGAGGAGTTACGAAGATAAGAAGTTTTGGCTTATGTGGTCCTGCTACATACCCATCAAACTTTATTCTACTCTTACCTAAGGTCAAAAATCCATTGCTTGAGAAGTTTGTCTGAAATTTAAATTCAAAGCCTTTGAATTCAGCAGTAACGAATTAATTATATCGGCTTTTCTGATACTTTTTATGCCATCAAAATATAAACGATATCACTGAGAAGTTATAACTATTCAATCAACAAAAGGATTCTGTCTTCCTTAGCCTTCTCTCTTTGCTAACTTATGCAAGACGCTTATTTCAAATGATTTACCTTTTCATTCAAAGAAAAAATGAATGAAACTAATGAAACAATGTGCAAAATAATTTACAACCCTTTTAATGATGGCTCATTCGAATAACCATATGACCATTCATTGGAAAGATAAGTAATGTTAAAGGTCAACATTTGTTTTGGAAAATTTTTAACTGGTAGGATAAGGGAAAACAGAGGCGCTGATTTGTCGGAATAACTCAAATGTAAAGCAAATAGTCAATAATTCTTCCTATACCTTTCGATTTACCGCAGCAGAGATATTAAATAGGATGGATGGATGGATCAAATGGATGATACTTTGACTCACACAGTGATGTGTTTATAGTTAGGCTCTTCTACTATAAGTGAAAGTTACTTTATATAAGGTTCCACAAGATAGCTAACTTACTACAATTACTTATCTTTTATCACTGTTTATCACTCACGGATACAACTTAAAAGTTATTTTCTATGTCATTCCTACCAACAAACGATAGCTTATACTTTCACTCTTTTAATACCAAATGATAGACCAAATCATTAATTAGATAATTCGACCATTATTAGAAACTATTGTTTTCTTTTTGGAATGATTGACAAGAAAATTTGTGAGTTGAAATTTCGTGAATGAAGTTTAGGTGGCAAACTCATTTCATGTTAAAGAAACACATAACTTAATGAGCCATAAATCATTAGACATTGGTATGAATAATAATGAAAGGTGGAAGTTATAGAGAAGTGAGTGGCCAAGTTGTTTTAGGTAAGCTAATATAAGGTACAAAAGGAAGCATAATAGATTAAAATTGTCAATGGAGTTGTGACAAGATGAGACAGGAAAGATTCTCATGATACTTTCAATAAAAGTAATAATTAAATGTAGAGATTTAAATATGACGCACTGATATGATTACAGGACACAGAGATAGTAATACTGACACTCTCCATGTCTACGCTCTCTTCGCATCTCATAATAATCCGTCCGATCCGATTCTTTACTACAAAATTCCTTTATACAAATCGAATCATACTTCTTAAATTTTATTAGTCGATCTTCACAACCATATAATTCCTTCAAAATTCATTTATCTACTTGTAAAGTATCTCAAAGAAAATCAAATTTATTGTTATTATAAGAATGCAAAAGTTTCAAAAAGGAAATATTTTCCAGGTGTGATTTTCATTGCCAACAATGTAACATAGACCGATTGTCGACAAAACGAGAACAAAAACAAAAGATAAGTTTAACTCTTATTGGCATGAAAGCAAAATTGCAAAAAAAGGTAGAGAAGCACATGTGCAAAAACTTCATTAATTTGAAATAATAAAATTAAAGAAAAGGATGGTTGAGAGTGAAATAATAAAGAGAGGAATAAATTTTGTTTATCATAAGTAAAACAAATCTTTTATTCCTATATTGGTCTAGGAGATAGAGTTAAAGAAGGTGTTATACTCTTCGAGAATAGATGAATATATTCCGTTGTTTCATTAATATGCCATATTTATCAATGAGAAAAGAAAGGAAGGCAATGGCGAAGTGCGGTAAAAGGGACAAGAAGATGAACGAAATGTGTATGAATTCCTAAACAAATTTGTGGTTCATATTGTTTATATCTGTCCTCCAAATAAGTTCATAAACTTCAGAATTGCTGAAATAGGATCAATTGTTATTAAACCGTTAGACACACTCATGTGATATGCAGATGCATCATCCATATGTGCAAGCAATTCAATAAAGTATATTATAGTATGAATGAGTGCAGTGAATTCATACTTTCATACTTTTAAACTGATCAGTAGAGAAATGCGCATTAATAAATACTTTTAGGTTAATATGCAAAGAATACTCAAAAAATTAAAGACATTTTCTTTTGCAATTACAAAGGAAAAATATGTATTAATAAAAACCAAATTACTACAGTGAGATTAAAGCAATAAGTTATAATTTGGTAGAATGATTTAAAGAATTTGCGCGATCTTCGCCTGGAAGTTAAGTAAAAGCAGTCTCTTAATGCATATTATTATTCTAAGGTAATCATCTAAAGGAATAAAAATCAACAGGAAAGTAACATGACCAGGTAACCTTGAGAAAATAAACTATAACCGAGTAAATAAGGATTGGCAGAAGTAAACCGTAAACGGTGACCAACTGACCGATTCCGTTCGGTATATGCAAATGTAAGCCAGACAATAGATGAGAGAGAGGGATAGATAGAAGCTTTGTGCAATCGACCTTTTCGATTCGATGGGGTCACGCTGCATCCCTCTCGTTTTTTTAATATATTAAGATACCAAGCACAGGTGAGCTATGGTAGACAAGCATTGCTTGCCTCCAATAAAGCTTGTCAAGCAGAGATAAAGAGAAAGCTTAATAAGCCTTTGTCGTTCCATATTGTAAACAAATCCTTTAATTAATCTAAACTCTTTCCAGAATTCTTTGTGGAAGTAGAAGACGAAGTTTAAGGAAATAAATTTAATCATACAGCTCCTATCTACATCATTACTATTCCTTGTATTCTACAGTCTTTCAAACAACAAGCTTAGCTAAGCTTGTTAAAGGCCAGAATATTTGAAATGATTTGCTGAGTGGGTATAGTTCATTATCAGAGTACATTTCAATGTCGCATATCAGATATCATCAGCTCGCATAAAATTTCTTTTTCACCTCTGTCCGATTGTTTCAACAACTGTTCAACAACGATCCTTATCAGATCTAATAACAAACACTCATATGGTAATAAAATATATGATGTCGAGAATAATGAGAAATTTTGAAAGAACAAGCTTTTCTTTTTCTCTTTCCCCTTCTCTCTCTCTCCCTCTTTCTTAGCACTTTATTGTATAACACTTGACAGTTAAAATTTGCTTTTTCAAAACATCTACAAGAATACCGCACATATATCTTTCCATGTGTAATGCAATATCTGCGCGGAAATATGGATTGCAGGATTGGTGACAGTTTGATGTAAGACTAAAATTAAAAAATTTCTAGTTTAAATAAGTGAATAATTTTTACTTAATATTAATATTATTCGACATGGTATTTGAAATAATCATTTGCTAAAAAAGAAAGTGTCTACACTATCAGAATGATATGTACGTGAAGAATTATTGATGATTTACAACTAAAAGTGAATGATTGACGAGGTAACTTTACTTGTTATGAAGAATACTGAGATATTGCCATATCACAAAAGTTTTATCATAGCGATTAAGATGATCATAATAGAAAATTCCAATTTAAAAAAAAAACTATTTATTTCAAAATTAGTGATGTATTTTTATATCAATTGGAAGAAAATAATGAAAGTGAAATAACTGATAATATAAGAATCAGGAAAAATTGCACTGATACCAGAAGTTTTCCGGAGATTGTTGCTAATAAAATATTAGAAAATATAAAAAAAAAGTTATGATACATCTAATAATGATAATATCGTGAATAAAAAAACAGAAGAAACAAAACTATGAAGATTAAGTAAGAAAAGAAAACGAACCGGCGTACGGGTTCCGCACGATCGTCAGGAGATCTGGTAGCGGCATCACAATCAGTTTGTTTAATTGCTTCTGCAACGAATAATAAAATTTATAATGGCACTATTCATTCTATTTCAAAGAAACTGTAATTTTGTTCCTTGCTGTAATGCAATGTAATTCATTTTCCGCCATCACCTAAATTGCCCAGAATCTTTTCCTAATGATGGTGGACTTTTAATTAGTCTTTTTCATTTCTATCATTTTGAGCTACCACTAAAATATATACCAATGAAATAATCAAATCTATATGCTAAGATTATATTCTTTGAAATGCTATCCCAATAGTCCCTCGGCAATATCGGATATAATAATTTTTCTTATATTAATTTTTAGCAATTTAATTATAAATTTGAGAAATTTATATCGGTAAAATGTTTGAGAAATCCATTCTGGAACTGATTATTTAGTTGTCAAAACTCTTCAATCTTTTCAGTTTATATTTTACATCAAATAATTAACTTATTAAGCAATAAGGATGAAAAAATTTGAACTGATAACGAAGCGTGTTTGAGAATTCACTGGTCTAATCATCTTTCTATCTTCTAAAAAGTCAGGATTTCAATAATTCCTTAAATTAACTAAAGACATCTATCCTCATTGTCACTAATTATTTTCAATTTGAAACTTCGTTTAAATAACACTGAAGGTTTTCTAGGAAGTATTCAATTTACTCACATTTCATTTTACAAAATAATTAATTTTACTTAATGTTAGGAACAAGTTTAAAACTTCTATGAAACGAATGTTTTTGCTATGAGATCTGTTAAAATTGTAAAGTGACGTATCTATTCATCAAATTGATCTAAACTGGTGAGCGAATAGCATTGATATGCATACGTAAGATTATAATTATATAAGTGAATATGTATGTGAGTGCATATTTAATTCTTGTAAGAGTTTTAAAGTAATTGAAAAAAGAAACAACAATTAAAGTTTTAATTCATATACCTGACTTGCTTATTTTTAAATGCTTTAATACTAAATTAACTGTATTAACACGTATTTTACATTATTAAATTGATTTCTCAATTTTTTGAAACGATAATCTTAATTTTTAGTGGTTGATTGTTTAACTTACCTTTGCGATCAGAATGTATGGAGTAGTTCAGTCTTTTATGTAAAGCTAATAATATATAGAAATACTAAAGAGTGGAATAAAACTACGAAATTCTAGAAGTTATTAAATAAACTGCTAATATTAATTCAAATATTAACTGGACAGATTGAAATAATAAAGAAGGTATGAATATTTGAATATAAATATTTTTAGCAGAATTATTTTAGAAATGTTATGACCATGGATAGGGTAATGTGAAATCGGTCATACTGCAAGGCCATCCTTGTTAGGTTCGATGTTGTGTGTCTGTGACAACAACAATCCATTAAGGGTACTAGAGACAGAGGAAGGAAGATACTTTGGTTAGGGCATCTTTCTCACTACAATAAAACATTCATTGCATTGATTGATGAAATAATAATAATAACAACTGTATTCTCAAGTAAGGCTCACCCAGAAGTACCACTATCACAAGTAAACTTTCAAGTGATAACCTATCTCTCAGATAATTCTTTTATACAATATTAAGCAAATTTCTTAATAATTTGTATGAATGAGACTGATAATATTAATCATTATAAAGCAATTTCAAAAATACATTTTATTCTAAAATTAGATAAGAAAGACTGACTAATGACCACTGACTTTTCTCTGCTGGATATACGTGTTCACAAGATAACCTTAGAATTTTGAATTTTTATGTGCAGTAGCTGACGAGCTTTTGGGACTAATTTTTAATCTAATTAAGAATACAAATTGTAATCTGAATAAGTCTTAGTTTATTGATTTTGAGGTGAGAAAGAAGCTAGTTGATATTTTAAAGATTGAATTTATAAAGCATGCAGCTTTTAAATGAAACTTTTAATTGCCCAAATTTAAGATTACAGATAAAAGTTGAGAGTGAAAAGGATGTTGTTAGCTTAGTTGAGAATATTTATGCATCAATTGTTTTATTTAGAATTTTATTATTTAGTAATGTCCATCGAAATAAACTGGAAGAAGGAGGCTATTTGTAGTTGTGCTAAATAAGTATTACTATTATCATCTATCTATCTTACTTCAAGAAACACTGGTCACTTAATGTGGAATTATCAGTATTTTCATACTATCTGGTGGACAATTTTACTGAAATTTTTATTTTAAATGTTTTGCTAAATAAAAGAGGTCATAACGGTTGAATAATGGTCGTAGTAGTAAATTAGTTAAGTGAATTAGTTGACGAATTATCAGGTTAGAACTTATTATGTTCTCGTAATAAATCATCGACTACTTCTCAGAAATGAAATTACTCAGAAAATGTTGCAGAAGTGATCTCCTTCTAAGCAGTTCTAATCATAACTTCATCTGAAAGCATTTGTCGCTTACTTTGTATTAATAAAATAAGTGAAAGAATTGAATATAATTAAAAATAATAGGCAAATAAACTTTTGAAATATGCTTTTTTCAATTTTATATTTCCCTTTTTTCTTCACATCACAATTAATAAATAATCGGTTGATTGCAGTATGTCGTATAATAAAAAAAACTAGAATCACTTTTAAATGACTTATTTTTATAATAATTCACAGCAGCTGAGAAAAAATCTAGTTACAATTGAACTACGTATTTTAAACGATTCAAAAATTTGGAATTAACAAAAAAGTGCCACAATAAATTTATCAGATAGCTTTTAAAGAAATTGCTAGCGAAACAGATTCAATCATAAAATAATTCAACTTATTATTTTTTATTGACCAATTTATTAATTTTCATAAAAATAAAATTAAGCTATCAATTTTTTTTTCACTAAGAAGAATTTCGAGTGGAAATGAAAGGCTAATGAATTTGAATAACTTTGGAGAAACTTTAAAAACATCAGATTCATTTTATTCTTTGAGAATTATACTTCTACAAATTGATAATATATAAAAAAGACTTATAAACAGAGGAAAAAGAATGATAAGTACTCGTTATCATTCGCACCATCTTCACTACTCTTTTTCCAATCAATCATCTGACTCTTTCGTTGTCAGACAAATACTTACACAAGTACAAATAACAAAAAATAATAAGTCAATTGGGTAAACAAACAAACTGTATATAATTCGAGTAAATTAAGTTTATTCCTGCACTTAATTATTCATATGAAAGAAACAATCAATTGGCTATCTGTAATATCTCATAGATTATGATGCCATATTACTGGTGGATAAATTTTTGATGAGACAGTTTCTACCGTTATTATCGATGGAAATTATGAATTTCAAAGAAGTTATGAAAAGTTCTCTCTTCTCTTTCAGTTCATCCAACTACCAATACTCATTAAACTGATGGACAAAATGCCTCTAGATGGTATCCATTATCCATTTTTCGATAAAGATTAAGCAATGATGAATGACAGAAAGTAAACTGATATTTAAATTAAATTCAAATTTGACTTTAATCTAAATTTCTGCTTTAGAAGACTTACTCGATAAAATTTCCGAATATTCTCCAGTAGCACTAGGAATCTTCTCAAGCTGGTTGTTGTATCTGAGAGTGAATTTTCTTCACCACGCATTATTATCAAATTTAGTGTATTCGGTTCCCTGCAACGTCATCACTTTTCATTTATTTGAAGTTGAATTTTTTTTTTTGTATTTAAGTTTTTCAGCTTTCTTTTATTGATAACAAATCTATTGATTGTTTTTTATGCAACAAATGTATCATATATAGACATAGTGGAAGATAAAACAAAAACATTCCAAATTAGAAAGTTAATGTCTTTCGAAGAAGTAATTTTAATTATTATTTTAATCTCCCTAAGAAACCTTCCGCCTTTGATTTTATTGAAATTATATCCAATGAATACCAAATAAGTGAGGTGAAGTGTGTATTTGTAAGAGAAGAGTTTCTGACTCAAGCAAATCTTAAACAAATGAATATTGGGTGGAAGAGTGGACACTACATTAAGCGAAAGAGTGGACATTGGAGTGGTAATTGGCTATTTGTTTCCACAAAATGCAAAATCATTAACAATCTCTCTTTGCAAAGATAACAAATTATAGAGGATTTCTCTGTTATTTGTTATGTTTGCTTGCAATAAGCTTACACGAAAACGAAGAGAAGGCTGAAAAGGAAACCGTCGCAGAGTTCCGAAAACCGTAAAATACGTCCGCGATATTTTTCTATTCGCCATGCCACTTCCGGAAGTAATGCGTCTGATCCAATAATGCAATCTCTAAAGCGATTAAATGTTCCAGTTTAAGTTTTGTATTTTGGGTTTTTTCAAAGTTTTTGAAAAAATTCTGAATAATTTTGTAATGCAGAAGTTTCAGAAAGAATGATTTTACTTTTATAATACTATTTCTTATAACTTTGATCCAGAATTTGAAAATGAAGAAAGAAAACTAACAGAATTAGTTGTGAGATTGATTGTCTATAACACCTAGTAATAATTAATAATAATAACATTTACTTTATCCATGCGCCAAGTGGTTCCTTCCAAAACTGCTCTTCGCTTTTCTCGTACTCTTCCTTGCCATTATTATACAATTGAAGCATGTCGTACGTTTACTTAAATATAGATGAAATCAGAACTTTGCTTGCTTACGTATTCATATAAAGCTTAATGACATGAAGACACTTAAAATATTTGTTTAACTGCTGATGACATTTCATAAATTCGTAATGAGATTAATGGAAATTTGAATTAGTCCTGTATTTCAGAAATTTCGTAAAGAAACTGAATTAAGAAAAATGAACTGAGTACGAATAGTATATTTTACAATATTACCAGAAAAGATTAAGAAGTTTAGAAATTAAATTTAACAGAATTTGGAATCACCGATTCGTAAGGATAATTCAAATACGGAGGAGAAGCGTGGATAAAAGTCGATGTAGAAAGAGATGGGAAAGTTAAAAACACTGGAAAGGAGAGAATAACTGAAACAAAGATCTTGATCACATCTGCCTTACCGTCTGTCTTGGAAGAGAGATAGCTCTAAAATCCCAGTTTCGAAGATGCTTCTATTAATCCATCAGATGTTAAACTACCATTAATTATTTTATTTATAGTTCCATGGCATCTTGATTCTGGAAGCCTCCGTTGCTTCGAAGTTTTAAGTCTGGATAGCCTAAAAGTTCAATGGTTTAAATTTTTTGATATTAAACAATGCTTAAATGTTGCAAAACACAATTTTAAAATTAATTAAGAAGTGCTGTTTACAGTTCAAAATAAGTATTGGAATAGATCAACACAACTAATATTGTAGAGGGAACCTTTTTATTCTCCATGGAGACCGAACAACGAATCACTGATAGGTGGTGGTGGTTGGCCATTTGAATGCGGTTGCTAAGGAGGTGTTCTTCTAATAAAATGAAGTGGTGCCAACATTAGACTAACATCTGAGAAGGTTATCGTTATGAATAACGGCCAAATTATAGATGACACATAGATGTCACCTGAAGTATCTTTTGGAATTTTTGACTATTTGTTTAATTAAAATCCTTTACAGTAATCATTTTAGAACAAAAAATGCTTCCTTGATGAATTGGAAATTTTTTCCTTATACTATTGATAAGTATTATACTATGTTTTCTCTTCTTGATAAATGTAAGAATAACTTTAATAGCTTAAATTTCTTGCTCTAATTTGTCCTTTAAAAGTTTCGGGTTATCACTTAAATTTTGGTATAATTGAAATTTGGTATAATCAAAAAAGTCTTTTCCAGTTGATTAAAAACATTTAAGAAAGAGATTAAAAAGTAATGAGGATTCTGAATGAGCCCTTTACTAACAAAAAAGATTTCAAAGCGTAATTTTTTGGAGGCGAAGAAATTTTGATCTATCTTAATTATTACTTGTCAGAAAGATAGGAATACCCATTGCCTTATTTGTGAGAAATAAATAATGAATTCGTGATGATTTGTCCTACAAATCTTACTGTTCATAAAATGAATCAATAAATTGCTAACAGTGAATAATAATGTAAACTGTTCCACAAAATATAATAACAAGTAATGTGAGTAAGTAAGGGGAATAAAAAATCAAATGATCGTTAGTTATCTGACAATGATAATAACTGAAATGACCAAACTTAATCTGTGACATCCCCAATTGGTATAATTGAAATTGAAATTTTTTTATCATTATTACTTTCAATTACATTTTTCGTATCTGTACACTTATATTAAGATAGATGAAATTTAGACATCTGAAAAAGTAAAAACCAAAATTTATATCAAGCACACTGCACTATTTCAATCACTATTATCAATATTATCACTTACATTCTTATTGAACTCATCGCTGTCACTTGTAAGTAAAAGTTAAATTGGTGTAATCAAAATCAAAATTACAGATCAATGTTATTAAAAGTAATCAGTGGTTCCTTCAAAGGTCACTGATGAGACATATTTGTATGTGTCTGTCAGTCGCCACAATGTTACCACATTATTTTAAGTATCTTTTCTTGAATCTTTTAACATTAATTTTTTCTTACTTGATTTTCTCTTTTCGAGTTTCTTTGGTACATCACCAATGGTAATTTTTTTAGTATTAATGCTAACATTTACCATTTTAAATTTACTCTACTATCTATTTTCCGGTTGAAGAAATAAAATTAAGTAAAAATAATGTTAAAGCAACAATAAAAGAAAACAGATCTCTTATAAAAGTCTTATTCCTTCTCTGCTTATCAAAATGTTTTACTAAACTAAAATTCTTAAATTTCAAAATTCTTATAACAACTCTCAGCACGGCAAATATTTTATAATCTAATGAATCTAAATTAAAGTTTTTTATTCTCTTTCTTCAATTCCAAAATTTCCTTCCATGTGAACAAATACGGATTCTTACGTCGCTCATAATGTAGGGTTGACACTTTAGGATTGAAAACAAAAATTAACCATCTGCACATTTCCCTCAGTGGAGCTAATTTGTTTCTGAATAGACATTTCTTTAATTTAAATTGAAAACAGTTCAGATTCTCTAAACATCATTATTTCTAAACTCTTTTTAGATAATGCATAAAAAGTATTGGAAATTCATCGAAACATATACAGAAACTTCAGAAAATTGTTCTACTCATACTGTATCAATAGGAAGAGCAAAAATTGAAATGTGTGAATTTGTTTTTTTCATCATCGCTGAACCAATTCCAATTGTTGGCGATTTAAACAAAAATTTTAATTCGTACGAACCGATCAGTGTTGTAACTATTAATTTAGCTTCTTATGACAGGCCATGTTTCGCACTCTAATTAATTGCATGCTTCTGACTTCTCTTTTTTTCTTTGTAAGATATTTTAAAGTTTTAATTAGTGATCTACCTCGAAATTTCAATTTTTCTCCGCACGAGAATTTTCTCTCCTACATCTTGCCTTGAAATGCTCATCTATTTAATTTTAAGTGGTTCAAATCCCAAAAATTAAATTCAAATAGACTTACAGCAGTCATTGTAGCTAAAAGACAAATCTTTAAGTTTTTACAAAGTCTTTCAAAATCTTTCAAATTTTACAGATCAAATTCTACAAATTGAAGTTATTTTCCAACTTTCCAAATGAACAAAACGGATAACTTCTTACCTATGCAATCATCACCAATGACATTTCTTGCAATGTGTGAAATTCAAGTATGACTTTGAGCTCTCTCTCTCACTAATTCTCAGTATTGAATTTATTTGGCTATAGTTCTAACGATTCATTTTTTAAATATCAAAACATTTGACGAATGATCTCAATTATGAGTTGGAAATTGTTTATGGCCTAAATGATTGAGGAAATGAAAGATTGGGTAGATTTGAGTTTTGAGTTCAGCAGTAGATATCTTCTCCATACAGTCTTTCAGTTCTGGGATATTCGATAAAATAAAAATATACATATGCTTAGTCTCTTTTTTATAAATTAATTTAAATTTCATGAAAGTTCCAACATTTTACACTGTTTTCATGTGTTAATAGCCTTATTTGAATTTTGTAAATTTAGAAAGAAAGGGACTTTAAAATCAATTCTGATCCAGAAATCCTTAAGTAGGAGTTCTTGAAGTAAAAATTAAGGAAATGACTTGAATTTCATACTAAGAAAATTGAATATAATGGAACGAACTTTCGACTCCATTCCTATAAGTTTCTCCTGCCTTCTCAGAATTTGTGCATATTCATTCAGTAGTAAAAAAACCACAGAATGACATAAAACATCTCTAAGAAAAGTTCAAAATAAGCAATCTTTGTAAGCACTAAACTTCTTGCTCGTTTCTCTATAATCAACATATTTGGTAAGTAAAATATTCTGATATCCATTTTTGATGCTATATTCACAGAAAAGCAATTCTGCATTCTTAACCATGCAGCCAGCTAACAAATGTAACGATGCTGTTTAAGCTTATTTGTGTTGTGAGTGGGACAATCAGTACATATGGAATCAGTGTATAGTTTAAAACTGAAAAGTGATGTGAATATTTTACTTTCAAAACTTCATTAATAAGCAAATATATACTAACTGAGAACTGCAAACATGCACTGAGTGAGAATTAAATTAATTACAAAGATTAAAAAGTGCGAAAAAAATTTTAAACGAGCTGCCAAATAATATAACAATAAAGTACTACTAAGTAACAACAACTTTCTATTGAAATTTGATTATATAATCTATGTACCAGTGGTGATTTATAAAAGTAGCATCAATTTTAAAATTGATAAAACACGTATAACTTAGGTAGCACACAGTACTAAGCAAAATACAAAAACTTTTGGGAAATTTTCTTGAGACTGTTGACATCATGGAACTATTCCTTATCACAAATTGGTCAGAAATAAAGGTAAATATGTCACTGAGTACAGTTTAGAATATAAGTTCAGAAATGAACACCGAACATGCGCGATAAAAACCGAACGACCTTGTGAAAAGCACACAATGTCGATACGAAAAATTCAAGACAATGGACAAGCTCCCACTGGGTACAGGTTAGAATTTTAACAATATGTACGTGAATACCTGTTGAAAAAATGTCGTTACAAAAAATCAAGGATGAGAATCTTTTAAATTTGTCGTCAAATAGAAACAATTTCCAAGAAATTAAAAAAAAGAAAATATTACTGCTGAACATAGTTCGGTTGAATTGTTGTTAAAACAGGAACCGGTTGAACTATGGTTGGTGGCTGTTGTTGTCCGGGATAATAGTACTGAGTTGTGTTGGATAACTGTGGCTGCTGTTGGCCGACTGTAGCTACGGCTGCTGCCGTTGCTGCTGCTGTTGCTGCTGTCGGTGGTGCTGCTATTGTTCCATATGCTGCTCCTACTACCGTTATACCTTAAAATCAATTCAAATTTGGTGAATCCAGTTTTCCGCTTCAATAAAGCGGTTTCACAACTCACTTTACTCTTTCAGTTCATTAATGTTTTCCCATAAAAAATATGGGTCACAATAGTTGCAGCCAAATATGGAATTAGAGTTGTTCTAAATGTTGTGAAGACCGATTGAATGCGATTGAATGGCGCACATAATTCGCAAAACTAAATGCTTTAGTTGGACGACTCTACGATCTTCCGGAGTTGTTCTCGAAATCAGACTTCTTTGATTATCTGACTCACCATTATCTGTGCTCGGCGCAGCTGCATAGTACTGTTGCTGTTGGTGAGTTGGATATGCCGTATAGCATGCAGCGGTTCGCATTTTTTTGTCAAGTGGATCACTGAAAGTAGATGGATCCAGCTTTCTAACACTCATAAAACTTAAAATTTGAAAATCTGTGGTCTGATTAAACCTTCTTAATGAAGCAAGTAATAGCTTACCCAGAACCTCTCACATCAGCAGCTCTTTTGTTTGATACAGCAACATTCTCAATACTTTTTTGAAGTTGTGTGTGATATTCTAAGTGCTTTTGGAGGCTGAAATAAGAGCATGACTTGTTAAAATCAGTTTTCACGAACATATCCCTTCACATTTTTTTACATAGAGATTTTCCTTAAACAATAATGATGATGATAAATGAATAAATAGAACTCGTCAGAATGATAAATGAATAAATAGAACTTTATTTAGTTTATTGACGAAGTAAAAAATACACGGAGGACAGAACCAATTAACAAGAGATTATAATAAGGCAACTTAAAGAAAGTTTAAAATGCTGGAATTATAAGAAAATACAGAAAGGATTAGAAATAAATGAAACTAAAGCAAGTGAATCAGAAAGAAAGTTGAAGATGGTAAAATTATAAAAAAAGAAAATATATAAGGGTTAAGAAACGAAGATTAGGAAAAGGTAAAATGGAACAATTAAAATGAAAATAAAAAGTAACGACAAAATTAAAGACACACATCGTAAAAACTATGGACTGAAATTCAGAAATCATTAGATTTTTAAAAATGAAACATATCTTTATTACTTTTAACGAAAATTTTCGAAATTCCAATTAAAAAATTGATTTTTTATCGATATATACAATTTCTATAAAATTTAAATATCACTGGAAATTAAGAGTTTCGGAACTAACGCTTCAACATCTGTTCCCAAGTCCTCCAAAAAGTCCAGCTTTCTTTGTGAGAAACGCAATTTATCTTCATCAGAAAGTTGGTCACTTTCAAGAACTTCATTCAATGCTTCGATCACACTTCGTTCATTGAATACTGGTGCAGTATAAGCCAAATCAACCAGCGCCAGGTAAAGCTGTGGATTGCTCTGGAAAAATTGGAATGGTATATGCATTTATTGAAACATGGAAATAATGAAATGCTGAAAGCTGAAAATAACAAAAAACAGCGAAGAGAGGAAACAGCATATTTATATGCTTATTCTACTAAACTATACCGACGTCGACACCATGTACAATAATACCATAATTTGTAAACTTCCACTTACCTTATCACGATTTATTGCATCTCTGATGATTTTTTCAGCAAGTTTGCGATCATTCCGTGTTTTGGCATGAAATCTTGCCAGTTTTAGGGCATAAAATGCAGACAGTTTACGAGGAGTACGTGAATCATGTATGAGACGCTCAAAACGTGATATCACAGAAGAATAGTCCGGAGAATCCCTAAAAGACAATTTTTCAATCATTTGACGGCCTAATTGGAAAAAAATTCAAAAATCGTAAATCCAAATGGATTAACTTGTTCCCTCAAACTATCCTTATATTCCAATAAAATCTATGGCATCATTACGATAACTAGCCTATCTCCCGCTTGTCTTATCGCAAAGCGCCGCTCGATCCCAATCCTACGTAGTGCAATAACAGCATATCCTGGATAGCGATGATCAAAATTTGCCAAAATCGAATTGGCCTTCTCAAAATCACCTGTAACAATTGCATAAGATGCTATCATAAGGACTTATTAATTGTAAGGCGAAAAAGGCCTGCAGAACTTTTTGACTAACATTTCGAGGAATTTGATTTTATCTTTAGTGGATTTCATTTGCATGAGAATTAGAAAAGGCTTCATCAGCAAAACATGCAGTTACATAAAAAAGTAGTCCTCAATGAATGAATGCAGTAGACGGCTCATTTGCTGTGATCTGTTGAAATGCAACAGCATTAAACTCCTTCTGCCGAACTTAACAACATAATTCGTATTTAAGCCTGTAAACGAAGTAAACAATGGCTTTCCAAGGAACCTATTTTTTTTTAGAAAACTTAGAATTTCGCAGCCTGGAGAGGTCCGCATATTCCGCTTCTTAATTTTGATGTCTTGAACCAATTTTGCGAATTGCGGAAGAATCTACTAATTTCATTTCCACAATACCAAACAGATTAAAAAAATTAATGCTTCTGTGATTATTTTCATGCGCCTATTCATTCGTTGTTATGATCATTTTTTCCCTACTCAACAGTTCAAAAACTCGTTCGAGATGGAGAATTAATTTAATTAGTTTCGGATATTTGCTTGAGTAGAGAAAATACTACTTGGCTTACCAAAAACTTTTTTAGAGTTTACTCACTTTTTCAAAGAATTCCCGACCAGTTATTATGAAGTAGATGGAATGTATTACGTTACAAGGAATGGAGAGAATCTTGAGACATCAATATAAAATGTCAGTCATTATGATATCAAGCCAGAATCCTCTTATGTCCCGACATCCTTTAAATTCGACTATTAAAAAAATAACTCAAATCCACTAATTTGCAAGGCTTGATATGATTGTGATTTTGAAACACTAATTAAAATGAAAATGGAGGTAAATTATGCAGGAAGCGGTAAATCAGCTCTTACACATTAAAAAGAGTATCTTTTTTACTAATGTAATAAAAAAAAATCTACTAATGTAATAAAAGGGTAGTATTCAGAATCACAACGATCAACTTTAAATTCTTCGTGGATAATTTACTGGTAAAAGTATACTCCTCTTACAACTTTTATAAACGTTTAACAGGAATCCGATTTCAATGACTTTTTCCCATCTTTCTTTCATGAAAGAATAACTAACAGTCACTTATATCTCACATTAAAAAACTATGGGACCACTGCTATCTGAAAAACGGAGCACAAATCAGTTTTCAAAACAGTGCTGATCAGTAATCCGAAAATATTCAGAAACTCCATGGATTTAAAATTTTATGCTATAGGAACACGCTACAGAACTAGTTGTTGAAAAAATCCATTCATATTCTAATAGCTTTTAAGACTTTGAATGGTAAAGGCTGCACTTACAAAATTTCCAGGATTTCGATGAACAGCATTTCCTGCCTTCAAGTCAGATTTTGCAATTTTAGTTTCGAAAAATCCGAACTTAAAGCCAGTAAAGCGTTATCCTACTTTTTTAAACAATGAAAGAGATAAACAGTAATGCTAACCAATTTATGCCATAGAACTATATCATAAAGGATCGCAGCAACTCGTCCTAGTTAACATAAAATCTTAAGAATGGATAAATATCCATCTTTAGTAAGTTATTTAATTCAATCTTATAATTAAACAAACATAAATTCTAACAGCCATTAAAGACCAAGAACTCAAAAAAATCTCAGAATCTTACACAGGCAGGAGATAGAACCTTTTTTTAAAAAGTCCATTTTTTCAGCAAGTAAAGCCGACTTGAATTATGGAATGAACTTTGATTTTGATTTCGCCTAACTCAATCCAATTTCATTAAATTCCTTTAAATTCTAAAGTTTTCATCTTATTTAATGATTCAGTTTTTTGAAACGCCAGAAAGTTCGAGACTGTTGAACGCAAAAGACAGGAAAAAAAATTCGAGTAGAAAAGGAACTGCATCTTGAGCAAGTCGAGATCCGATGAAATGCACAGTCTCAAATAAAATGATACCCTTCTCATATTTGAATGAATAAAAAGATACTTCATCTTTGATCGCATCGCATTTGAAGACTTTCATCACTTTTTTCTAAATTATTTTCTAAAAACCATACTTGCCATCTAGTTGTCGGACGAGTGGAGCACCATGAGTGAATGTTGTCTGCTGACGGTGATAATACTTTAGCTTATCATCAAAGTTAACCACATGAATGAATGAACGGAAAAAGAGATCACCGGTTCGTATATCACAAATATCACATTTGCTGTGGTTATTACCATTTTTTTCTTCGAAGGCGCTGTAGGCAAGATGAACATTCGGTTTGCGAGGTAAGTGAACTTCGGTTGCTCGACGAAAAATACTGCGAGCACGGCTGGATTCTCCAATACTCTCCACGTAACGAGCATACTGGAATTCAATTTTTGACAGAATCGTTAAGCGTGATAAATTGGTACTTAAAATAAAACTAGATGCGTAGTACATTTCACCTTAATCCACATTTCTTCATACAAAGCACAAGCGATTAGACATCTTTCGAATAGAATAATGATACGTGTGATATCACCACACTCAATTTCAAAGTCAAGGTAAGCACGCCAATTACGTAATTGAGCTCGCTCCAGTGGTTTTACATGAAAATATGGTCGTTTTATCTGAAATGAAGTTTTTTTTTTTTTTTTTTTTTTTAATAGTAATTAGTAAGAAAATTACTTGATAGTCGCATGAATTTGAAACAAACGTACATTCTCTTCAAACGCCCAACGTCGACTAACTTCCTGTTCATTCAATAAATATTTTTTATTCCGTCGTTCGAGTATTTCTGCACGTAAAACACGTAAGGCTTCTTCACAATGCTGCACGAAATATTTTAATTAAATTAAAAATAATGAGTAAAGAATGAAGATAGTAATAACTACTTCCACAGATTAAAAAAGACCTTGCGTCTCGTAAAAATCTTTTTCGGTGGCTCCTCGCCATTTTCCGGAATGTAATCCGGTGGAGAATCATCGACGCAATCTTCTAAAAGAAATAGATCACCATCAACGACATTATGCAAATCTGGTTCAACCTAAAATAAATTTTCACAGAAGATAAAAAAAGATAAAGATACAAAAGATAAAGATAATTTTTTAAATGGATACTACTCACTTTTGCAAAAATTTCACTGTATTCATCTTGACTTACTACTCGATCTGGCTCGTTTGAATTCACGAAGGTCTTATATCTGAAAACAATGAAAATGGTTGAAAAACGGCAATAAGAAAAGCAGCAAATGGAAATTCATTTCTATCGAAAAAGTATGACGAAATCAAAGGAATTCCCCTTAATTCATTACAGAAAGAAAATATAGCGATAGTAAAGACAACAACAGGTGAATAACAACGCTAACAGCTAATTCTCAAAGAAAAAACGAATCAAAATGTTATAGATCATATTAAATAAAATTTGTCATAGAAAATGATGATAGTCGGTAAGGTATCCATATAATCTTCAATATGAAAAGAACATACTTATCAAAATGGTTACTGTAGAGCAAAGTGGGTATGCTTAATATCTGATCAAAAAGTGCTCCGGCTCGTACAGTTTCACCATTACTTAACTCCCAGTTAATATATTCATCCCACAGCTTATCTGAACGAAATTCCATACCACATGCTTCGATTGCATGATCATAAATTCTGCAAATGTATCGATATTATAAATTTTGAAATGAAGCAAACATCATTAACAGTACTGTTATAAAGTTACACTCTGGTCTTCTGCACTGCATTCTCTTGATGTTGAACGATTTCTTTAATGAAAGCAATGTAATGAAGCCAAAGATCAACACTCAGTGGTATAGCCGTGACCCCACGTTCATAAACCTGCAAATATGCTTTCATTTTGAGTTAATAATGTTAATCAATCTTAACTGTTTCCGCTTCTCTTCCTGGTTAATTTCACAACATTATATAAAATAATAAACAAAAAATAATAATAAATCATGATTAAACAAACATAAAATATATAATAAAGAAAAATAAAAATAATAAACATAAGATGAGGATAATAGAGAGTTAAAAACTACACAGCAGTAAGATAAAAGGTATCGTGTGCCAAAATTACAACTTACCTCAGTGCAGCGATCGTAGTGTTTATGACGACGTTCAAATTCAGCATATTTTCTCCAATATCCGTAGCAATACGGGTATCTCTTAAAAAAGTCATCATATGCTTCACGAGCAGCTTTTGTTTCATCCTGAAATAATTCAATACGGGTAATTTTCGGAATACTATATCTATATCATTGATTATAAACCGCTGATAATGTTGAAAAAACATCAGAAATATTATGATCGAAAACTAAGATTTCCTATAGGATCATAAAAACTAAGTCTCAAATCACAAAAGCACTCAGGAAAATGAACCAGGTAAATCTATCGAAATTTTAGCATAGAAATACTAAGAAGAGTCGATTTATGTCTACTTTTCACGACTGCTTAGGCAAAATATACTTCAAATCTATGTAACTTAAACAACTCTTACAAGTTGTTCGATGTACTGCAGAAGATGAGTCCAAGCATCAAAATTTCTTGAATCATCTTTTAGTGGTTTCCAACAAAGTTTCAACAAATCTGTCGTTTCTCGATCACTCGAACGACTTCTGCTAAAATAATTTTCTTTACCAATTCCTAAATAATAAAAAACAAAGGTCAAATTTAAGTATTTTATACTAGTATAACACATATTTCACGGAGCATTTCATAAAAATTTAAAAGCTCTTAATGTAAAGCGAACTTTAAGCGAAGAAGAAAAGAGGACATCTATAACCGACCGTTAAACTCTGAATTTCAAGTCTCAGTGTAAGAAAAAAGATTTCGTGCCAAAGTTGAATGGAGACATTTCATTATTTCTTTTTTTGCACTTAAAGAAGCTTATACTGTTGTTCTCATGTGTTTCTAAAATCTTCAACTGTCTATTTCTTGCCTCCCACATCTTCAACCACTCGTGTTTTCTAAAACCTAAACCCCTATTGTTGTGACTTGTTACAGAAAAGTTTATTATTTATTTAATAACAAAAAATCTGATACCTCACGAATCTTGGTAGTAATGTATGCAGGTTAGAATCATTCAGTTGTAGACGTCTCTTAATTACTTATGGCAAGTAAGAAATTTTGGCTTATTTAACAATAAAAATAAGCGTACCTTCGACGATCATGGTGATGGCTTCGACTTCTCGTACGACCACGTCGCCTGCTATGACTACGACCACGATGACCACTATTAGGACTTCGACTACGACTACGGCTACGACTTTTGCTAGAACTTTCACTCCGACTTCGACCACGACCCATTTTTTCCAGCTTCTTCGTTAGCTTTTAACTGAAAAGTAAGACTCAGAAAAAAAAATTACTTGAAACATAGCTAACGGTTAACAATGCAAATACGCGTCGCTTTGTGCGTTTACTCATACTCTTAATAAACGCGACAAATTGATACACGTAATTCCACGCAAAATAATCTGAATAGCTAGATCAAAAAAAATCAATATTATAAAACTCAGTTTCATATGGAAGTTCAATACATAAAATTACTTATTTGATGATGACTGAAGATTCACACAGTCAAACACGTGGAAGAGTAGATGCAAGAAGAAGAATCTAAAATACGAAAAGCGCAAAGGAATATGTATGAAGTGCCCAGCACCAGGCCTCTGTAGTTGCATAGCGTCGCCTATGCAATATGATTCCCTTATTGGAGTGGAAACAACGTCAGGTGGTTGTCGTCGTGTCGTGTCGTGCTGAAGTGTCGGTTGTCTGCATGGATGTAATGTTGGGTGCTCTGTCATTGTCCTACGTATTCAAGCTTAATTTCAGGATGGCCACAAGTCTGTTCACATCTCTCTTACTCACTATATTACAGTTTTATAAGTGTTGTAACAAAGTTTGGAAAATACATTTGTTTTGACAATTATTACATCTTTGCATAAACTTACATTCCTATTGTTGTAAGATTTCCGGAGTGATACCATCTGGCAAGTGAGATTAAAACTATCTAATCGATCGGACATAAAAGTTGACGATGACGCGTTTTACATGTCCGCAGAGTAATGATATGATATTATCAGAGGGGTCAAAACAAGTTGCTTTTATATGGGTGTTTAATACCAAAGTGATGAGATGTTAGACGTGTATGTGTAGATAAGCTGAGATGAGAGGGACGAAGACAGTGTTCATGTTTTGAGTATGCTGGGACGATGCTTTATCCCTCGAAGCGTTTTCCCAAATCAGCTTCCCAAAAACGGGAATGCTGAGGTGGAGAAAATAATTCCCACCTATTGCAGGTGGACAAGTTTGGTTTGTTAGTACGGTCAGAGGCGCAACACAGAGATACCTACATTTTAGATTAAATGTCATGTTTATTGAAAATATTACATGAAAAGTGAAGCCATCAGAATTAAGTTCAATCGAAAGAGAAAAGGAAGCTGTAGCTAGCTTAGATTAGTTTGAACGAGATGTTAGATGATCGTATCCATTTCTATTCTCTCTCCTGTGTTTTGAGAAAAAGTAGGCGAATTGAATGGCTTCTTTAGTGCCACCTGTGGTAGTGTATTGAGCTGATATATTTATCAATCATGTTATGTACTTTTCCTAACCGATACGTCCTTAGTGCATATGTGATATTTCATTAATTTCAGTGCCTACAACTCCACATACAGTTTTCTGTAACTAAAGGACTGTATGATTTATTCGTTATTTCAGTATCCAAAACAAAGGTATAAGGATGTTTTACGTTTTGATTTAGATACAATCGCAGTAATCCAATTAAACAAGTTTAAGCATTTTGAGAGGGAGAGATTTTGATTGACTGAAATTTCTCTAGAGATCATTCTCAGAGTGAAAATATCAGAAACTTCAATTTGTAAAAGGAAGAATATGTGTTATGCATTGCGTGGGAGAGCCAACAAAGAAGTTAATCGAAAAATCAGTTTGACTAAATGATTATTATGAGTGGATAAAACGAACGAATGAATATCTTCGCTCCATTTTCATCCTATTCCATTGCATGGCGAATGAGGGATTGTTAGACAGGGAAAAAAGAAAAGGGGAATAATGTTGACGAACTGAGGGAAGCGACAGCAATGATTACCGATGGTTAGGGAAATGGAAATCAATAGAAGCTGACATTGTTGTTGTGTGATGTTTTCATCATATTTCGTATTTTCTCCTAGAAGTTGAATGAATTTGCACTTTTCTATCGATCTTAAATGGTTGTTCTTTGGAATTTTTTTTAAATCCCCAGTTTGCTAAACTGAGATGTTTGAGACACTGTAAGATTTTCTTAGATCATCCCGTATTCTTTGGCGTAAAAATTTAAAAGGAAATGTCGCTTAATATTTGGGAGTGACATGTAATATTTGTTTATAAGTCGTAAAGAGCTATAAAATGGGTAGGAATGATCTAAAATGGGTGAGTCTTCAAGGTGTCACTGATTTTGCTTTCGCCACTGCTTAATTTGGAATTCATTTTTTTTTTTGCTATTAAGGGGCAGTAAAAAATGTTGTTTGTTTTAAGTTAAGTATGTGAGGTTGCATAAATTGATGGATTTAACCTTGATCAGATTTTGACGTTTCTTTGTTGGATTCACATTTTCAGATTTCAGATTAATTCATTGGGCTTAACAGATTATATTATATATCGCTTCCATTGCTTTTTAATGGCAGAAAACGAGGCTAAAGCCCGGAAGAAGTTGGAGGACGCGGAAAAAAAGGCAAAGGGTGGAAGTGGATTTTTTAGTGGTTTATTTGGCAGTGCTAAGGCAGAAGAAGCTGCCGATCTTTTCGTGCAAGTTAGTATTTTGCAGTTTTTCGCCACTCAAAGTTTGCATGAATTTGCTGTTTTGCTAGGAATTTGTCAGTATTTGAATCCGAACTTGTTTTTCTTGTCACAAAAACTTGCTGAATTCGTTTCTAAAAGGATGCACTTTTGGAATTTGGATTCCACATATATCTTTTTAAGAGCACTTAGATTCGTGTAGTTCAGTTATTTTGCGATACTTTTTAATTTGTCTTACGTTTAGATTTGATTTTGTAGTTTCCTATGGAAAGTTCTAGGATGATTCAGAAACCGTATTAATATGCGAAGAAAATGGCTGTGGAATGGGTTTTCATGATGTCGCCGCTTTTGAAGACCATTATGAGCGGTTTCATAGATATCAGTGTGCTATATGTGGACGGCAATTTCCAAATACACATTGCCTAGAAATTCATGCTGACGAGAATCACTGTTCGATTTTTAAGATCAAAAGAGATCGTAATCCTTCCACAGCTCTGTTTCGATGTTACGAAGTCTCTTGTTCCCAAATATATGCAAATCCGGAAAAAAGGAATTGTCACTCTGAAGAGATGCATGGTATTAGAGATCCTTCACAATTTATGAGGAGGAAGTTGCCACGGAAAGAACTTATAGTAGAACAAATGAACGAAGTCAGCACTGTCAGCAGCAATCATCCTCGAATACTACGAAGAATAGTTTTTGGCAATGAACAGAAGGAGCCAACTTTTGAAATTAGAAGAACGAAAGTTCAGACAGACCAATGAGTAATGAAAATATATGAAGGAAGTTGCTGATCACTGACTATCCGTAATATTTGTAATATGCTACTAGTTGTTGAGTAAAATTAAGTTTACCTGTGCGAGTGAAATCAGTCGTGAGTTAATTCTGTTGCTGTCGTGATAGTGTTATTGAGCTGGCTGATTTTATAATTAGTTGTTCAGGCAGTGTATAAAATAAATAATTGCATGTTAAAGATTTCTCTGCAAAATGAGGTGCAAAGAAGCCACATAAAAAAGGTGTTTTATTTACTATTGTTATTGGATGATTTACTGTTCTTCTAATTATACGTACCATCCATATTGTGCCTTTCTATCCATTTAATAAAATTAATGTGGTTGATGGTTGAGGCTAATATCAGCAAAAAAGCAAGTTCGGAACAAATATGTTTTGTTCAATGCTTTTGGAGATTATAACTCTAGGAGGATTCAGTAGACTTGATATGAGACTTTTTTGATTGCTGTTTTGGATGGAAGTGCACCAGTTATGTTGCATTTTAATAATTAAGGCAGGGAATTTGTTCAAAATATCAAAACTGTGGAGAGAAGCAGGTGATGCATTTGTGAGATCCGCAGAATTACATGCAGCAGCTACTGATCGAAAGCACGATGCAGCTTCAAATTATGCCGAAGCGGCTAATTGTTATCGGAAAGTTAATCCGCAGGTAAACTTTTTGGGTTGTTTTTCCATCTCTTTGTTTAGTGATTAATTAGCAATCTGCATGGTAATCCAAATTTTTCCAGTAGATGTAAGATTGTCAATTTGAAATAATAGTATGCTTTTCATTTCATCGAATATTTTGGTTCTCGCTATGAACATGACTTTCTAAATAAACTTCCTATAACTGTTATTTTTTTTTTTTTTGTTTGTTCAAAGTTTTGTTATATTTTTGTTAACTTTAAGTAAGAGTGATTACGGATTATTAATTTAAACTAAAGTGGTGCTTTTGTAAGTGAATGTGACATTCTTAACAGAGATTATCCTTATGCACATTCAAATGCATGTATCTTGTAAAAGTATTCATTTTTAAAGAGAGATCGATTTCTCGTCAATGTTGCATTCCTTCCTTTTCTGATAGCATTAAATCCTTAGAGAGGACGAAGACTCAGATTTCGTGATACTGCTAAACTGATGTAGATTCGTTTCGTATATTCTAAGTCAGTAATCTGTCTCCCCCTTGATGTTATTATTAATTTTATGGTTTTAAAACTGTTATATGAAGTCATTGTTATGAATAACTTATTATGAAACATTGTGAAAAATTCAAAATAAGTTTTGTACAAATTTACAGAATAGTACATTGAAGCTGAAACGAAATTCAATAAAGTATTTGCAGCAAGCAATTGATTGCTTAATGAAGACTGCTGAAACATACACGGATATGGGTCGTTTTAACATGGCTGCCAAATATCATTGCACAATGGCCGAAATTTTTGAAAGTGAAGCTCCAGATATGACACAGGCCATGACTCATTATCAGGCATGATTTTTATATTGCTCAGCTTTTTTTTATTAGTGCAACAGAAATGTCTGAGCCTCCTTTCGGATCACATCGGTTTACATGTAAGTACTTCCAATTTTTCAGGAGGCAGCTGATTTTTATAAAGGTGAAGAAAGCCGAAGTTCAGCTACTAAGTGTATGATTAAAGTTGCACAGGTAATTTCTACTGTTTTTCTACATTTACCACCTCCGCTTCAAAATTAAATGCTTTTAATCTTCTTTGGTCTTCTTTGTCTTTGAAACGACAACCAAATACTTGATTTCTATCTACATAATTATTCTTTCTTAAGCAGTTTTTATGCCATTTTCAGTACGCTGCACAACTGGAAGATTATAAAAGGGCAATCAAAATTTTCGAAGAGGTAGCTACTTGGGAAGCCGATCATCCGACCTTAAAATATGCTGCAAAAAATCACTTTTTTCAAGCTCTTCTTTGCCACCTTTGCTTTGACTTGGTTAGTTTCTTTTTCATTATTTTAGAGGAAACATGAAAATGACTTTGGCGACATGAATGACTCAGTTTGCATAAAAAGCATAAAGTGAAAACATATTTCATTTTCCTCAGAACTAGTGAGAACAATCTATAAGTGTGAAACGGGGAAATTTGGAGATGATGTGCTGTAATATATTTTAGTAATACAGAAAACATTACGGTGTTACCCGTGATTAATTATAGTGAAATAAAATTTTTAATCTAGAATGGAGTTTTTGTGACTAGTATAATATTACGAAGGAATTTTGCTCATTTTAAATATTATACTAATATATCTTTTTTTTTACTTCTGTTGTTTAATTGTTAAAATTTTTAGCTAGACACTCAGAATGCGCTAAAACGCTACGAAGAAATTTCTCCATCATTTGTCGATTCACGAGAATATAAACTTATCAAGTTTGTCTCTGTCATCATTGTTGGGAGTTTTCGTTATATTCATTTAATGCAGCTTGGTCTGTTTGTTATATTTCAATATTTTAAACTTTATTTCTCAAGTTACTTTTCTTTTGTTGTTTTCAGTGAATTAATTTCGTGTTTGGAAGATAGAAATCAAGTTAAATTCACGGAGGTGGTAAAAGCTTTTGACAAAATATCACGTTTGGATCAGTGGCACACATCGCTTTTGGTCAAAATCAAAAGATCATGTGGTGATGAGGATGATGATGATCTTAAATGACCTTGTTTTATTCATTGTTCATAAAATATTAATCACTTATTCTATTTCAATTCCAGAATATTGACAACATAATTTAAGGAAGAATTGTAACTTCTTTCAATAGTTTGTGTTTTTGAAAATTTCCATAATCATTCAAAAATTTGTGGTTGAAGTGGAAATTTTAAGCTATTACTGTTCATCTGACTGATTGTATTGAAAAATGTATTGTGAAGAAACACTAGTTTGCAAATTGCTAATATATGAAATGTTTTGCAGTATAATTTTTATCTTTTTTAAATGCTTGTTGAATATTGGTTTGTTTTATTCCTGCAGGAAATTTTGACCAGCTTGATATCTTTCTAATTCACAAATCTCCCAAAGAACTCAAAATTTAAAGTTCACAAAACTTAGTGACACATCATAAACCCAAGAATAATACTACTGTTATAATGTCTCTTTCTCATCCATAATGCTTTCTTGATTGTAGTTCGATGACGCTTCGTAATATTTATGTATATATGGTTTTGCTTCGATTGTATGTGGAAATGTCTAAGATTAACATCATTTTGAAACCAAATAAGGTTGATTCTTTCTATTCCAGTGTTTAAAGATGACAATTCAGTTCATTGGTGCAGATTTCAAAATTATAGATTTTCATTTAGACGTTGATTTTGATCCACCAGTGAGAAATATTACAGTATGCCCGAAGAAATGTTCATTTGCATTGAAATCCGGGTAAGATTGTTAATGTCTCTTTTATTCATAAAGTTAAAGGGAAGAGAATGATGTTTTGAAATTATTTGTGAAACATAATATATAATCACGGGAATTGTTGAATGTGCTGTATAATTTTGATATTTCTAATAATTCAGTGCATTCACGTATGAAACATTGGCGAGCATACGCCAGCAAAGAGAGATGGGAATGAAAACGATGAGTGAGTTTCATGCAAAATCACAAATCATCCCTTAATTTGAAATGCAATTTTTGTACCCTTACTTAAGCCTGGAGGATATTTTTCTTAGCTATTTTGCATGCGAATGTTCTTAACTGCGGTGTGATATTGATAAAGGAATTTATTAAAATAAGATTATTTTCAGACTAGAAAGACTATTAGAAGGAAGGAAAAAAACTGAGGATTAACTTTGAAATTGAGAAAATAGAAAAATTATTTTTTAAGCCGACCAGTTATTATATTTTATTTATTAAGAAAAGTGCTGTACAAAAGGTTTCCGCAGCTTTATAATCCCCTGTATATTTTGAGTGAAGTCTTTCCAAATTGAATTTGAAAGCATAAAAAAGTTTAATGAACACAAATAAAGGGCTTAAGATTTCTCATCGTTTTCATTTCAAACCCATTCTTCCCTCCAAACTTCCTTGATAACATCCCCAAATTTCATATCTCAGTTCGCTGAGAAAATTAAAAGCGAACATTAGGAGTTTGCTTATTACGAAATGATTTATTATAACAGACTTTTGGTTGCGTTGTTAAATGAAATTAGATTGATTGAAATTTTGGATTTGTTTATTAAAAAAAATCGGATTTAAATCACTAAGCTGCACAAATCATTGGCATGTATCCAGCGCTACTCCGTTGATTTGAAGCTGAGTTCATTTAAAACGATATTCTAATTTGATAAAATTCAAATAGCAGCCTCAGAAGAAACTCAAGCTATTGAGCGCTAAGCTCCCTGATTTAGAACTTTTGACTACCGCACTTAAAACCATGCAGATTTTATGATTTGATGCAAAGAGCAAGTCATGGTTGATCCTATGGGTTATCCTGCACAAAATTCCTCATCCTTGATACTATCATTTCTCTTTCTCGTATCTAGTATTTCACATAACTGGCATTTGAAAAAATTTAAATCTAGTTTCTTTCTAGTACCTCTTCTTGCTTCTGTTTCTACTTTCTCACCCTTTCACACTTTTCTTGTCCATGCCTGTGTATTATGGTGTATGACTTATGTAAATAATGCAGAATGGGAAAAAAATCCATCTGGTCGATCAAAACTTGGTCTACACAAGAGAAGAATATGTAATTTATTCATACAATAAAAAATCAAAACAATCATTTCATTTGATATGCAGATCTATATCCGCAAGTTTAAGCTATTACGACAACTTCAATTCTTGTTTCTTTTTCTAACTGTTACTTTTTTCCTGCTCTTATCTATCTTTTCCCGATATCCTTGAATTTTTTTGCAACGGATTTATACGGTTTGAATACTGAGCATGATATCAGCGCTTTTTCAATAAATCTGAAGTTATAAGCAATTTGGAAAGTTTTACAGAAAAAAATTCGTTTTTTCAAAGTATAAATGATGGTTTCTGGAAGATTTTGGATCTAACGAAATTGAATTAAAGCGCTATATCACGGTAGAGTTAGGAATAAGATTACAGATACTCCTATACTATGCTTGTCATTCAATTATCTCTAGTTGCAATCCCTAAGGAGGAACACATTTTAAAGAAAGTTCATTCGTGAAATGACTAGATTTTCTCAGCTTGAAAAGGAGCAAATTTCTTCACTGCCCTTTCATATTTTTGAGTACACGAAAGTAATACTCGATCGTGATAAAAGATGACACGGTTCCTATAGAATTCTTGCAGTTCTGTGACATCCCTAATATTTTCCAAGCGAAGCGCATGCATCAATGCTGACTGAAATTTTTGGAATTATTTCCTTTTCTTACGATTTTATTCACTGGGTAATCACTATACGTACCCAAACAGATTAAACATCTAAATGTTTTAACAAGCCGTGATATTACTGCCATCGAAGAGTAAGCTGTCTATATTAACAACTGAAAGGATAAACAGAAACTCTAACAGCTTGTAATCTTTTCAAGCATAGAGCGCATTCCTGATCAAACTTTAATTTTTCTAATCTTAAATTTTTGCAATGTGGCAAAAAATGAAGTAGCCGAGAAAATGGGAAAGAAATATTTCCTTCGATTTTTATAAAATTAGAAATACAAAGTGACATACAGGGAATGCAGTTTCTCTACCCTCGACTCGGCGCTGGTGTGAAAGATTCAAGTTAATACACATTCGTTTTATTCTCGCAGCAATAATCCGTGATATGAGATATGTCACAGATGATTCCATTTCTGAATGAGATTTTTCAATAACATACTTCAACGGCTCAATATCAAGTAGCAAGCTAAAATATTAGGTGTTAAAAAGCAATGTTTGTTAAATTACATTCAGGCAGAAATTCCACCATTAATGTGTTGTTAAGGAGTACTTTGAAGCATTAACCTACTAATAAAACCTAAATGAGCAGCTAAAACAGCCACCGCTTTTCTGAGCAATAATTGCATATTCTCTTCCGAAAACTCATCCTCCATATCTTGCCTGCAATTCTTGCAACTTTTTAAAACATGTAGGAAAAAAGAAAGTGTTTTAACATTCAATTTTGCTTTTACCAAAAGATTTCAGAACATCCCTTTCTTCTTTTTCAAAAGTATAGAAGTATTCCAAAACACTTACGAGTTAGGCAGTTTTAATTTAACGGGACTGAATATAGGTAATGGTGGCGGTGGTCCCATTCTTACCCGATAGCAATTAATTTTGCGATTATACCACAGCAGTGAAATGGTATGCATTACCAACGGATCGAAATGAATCCTACAGTGAAAATTTTCACCGTAAAAATATTTCACTTAACACAATGCAGAGAGACATAACTAAATGATAACATTAAAACATGGTCCTTTAAAACAAAAAACTTACTCAACAACCTTACGTTTCTTTGTAGTTTCAGTTGAGTTGAACAGTTTGTTTTGTTTACTAAAACCATCTGAAATATACAATTACTCTTCGAACGACAATTGGAAGCATTATGAATTTAAAGAAAGATGCAATTTAGAACCGTGCCTGAAAAAATTTAGCAGATTTCAAAGTTCTGAAACCGTTAGCAAGAAACCAACACTGAGAAGTGTAGAAAACCAACCAACAACAGATTTGGACGGAGGTACAGCAGTCTCGAGTTCTCGGATCATCACTTCAGGCCTGACCAACAACAGAAAATCTTGCAGAGACCTTAAAAAAGTGAAGAAGGTGAATCAGAGGGAGAGAGTTAGAGAAAATGATCCATTCAAGTGCAAATATAAGTACCTGCATGGATGCAATGTCTCCTGAAATTAACAACGAGACTGATACACCGACTATTTTGAATGAACAGGATGAAACCAGGAAGGTATAGTTGCTGAAATCAAATATTTCAGTAACTGTACCCCTTTCTCCCCTCGTCATTGTATTCTATTTCTCAGCCAAGAAACTTCGTTGGTGTTACAAAATAAGAAAGATAATAGTCCTTGTCCAGGTAAAATGCATTTTACACACTTCAATTTATTTAACTGTTGCAAATTGCAAATGAAGTTTTTAATTATGAACTGAACCCAATGTGCAGACATTGTACATTTAAGCAATCCGGATAAATAAAACTATATAGACAGAGAGTATGTTCAAGTAATGCCAATGAATATAAATGTATCAAATTAATAAAATCAAAACTAAGAACCTGAATCAAGTAGAATACACTAATATGGGCAAAATTCGAAACACAATACACTTAATTTTATATTATAGGATCTGCACTACTGCTTAGTGAAGTATGATAAGAGCAGTATAAGATAGAACATTTTCCCTATAAAATATACAATTAGCAAAAAAAAAAAAAAAAAAAAAAAATGAGACTAACAAAACTGCTGAATTCGAAGATTTGAACATATTAGAGAATTATAAAGGTCATAAAACAAATTAGATTTAAACTAAGTCAATATATGGATTGAAGGGTAAAAAATATCAAACATCGATGGCTGAATATGGAAACATGGGGGTCACAGAAGAAGGATCAAATAAATGAAACTAATTGAAGCAAAAAAAAAAGGACATAAAAACTAGGTTAATAATATACATTTTAGACGTTTCATACATCCTCCGGATATCGCTAAAAGAATTTCAAATAAGATCATCTTCAAAAAGGTCCGGTAATGTCTCACCCTGACTCAAACTAAAAATATAATCACGTTCGGACGGTGGTGGACTTAGCTTCCTCATTACTTCTCGAATTTCTGAAAGCAAAATTAAATCTAACAAAAATTTCCAAAAAATAGAAAAGACGTAAAAATACATCTAAGAAGAAATTACCTTGACTAAACGTGGGACTGGTCTCTATTTGTGATTGTAGAGAACTGCACGTTTGCTGAGATGATTTCTGCCGATCGCTTTCTAAAAGGATTACATTCTCAACCAGGAAAAATTCTGTCTGTTCAGTTTTTATCAACATTTTTCTCATGATGTATTTTTTAGCATTATATCATTTCTGATCTACTATTATAATGTTTCAAATATTTTATAGTATAATTCAAAAAGAAACATTGCTTACGAGAGGGAATAAAAGGCAAAACGGGATCAGAGCTGTCGCTAAATTCTTCATCCAATCTCCTCTTCTTCAGTAAACCTTCATCTTCATCCTCCTCCAAAAACTGTCTGGGTACATCACCCTCCACAACATATGGTATAGGCTGAAATGGATGCTTTAGCAAAGTTTTTAAGAAGTGACCGAATCCTATGGAAAAAAAATCATGAAAATTATTTACATTTCACAAATTATAAATATCATTTTGAATACCTGAGACTTGTTAGTAAATAAGTCGCCTTGACTTTGATCACTGTTCATTTCTCCTAACAGTATTGCGTTGGCGGGGCCAAATGTACTTTTCAGTCGTAAATTGTATTGCATATCAAAGTCACGCATCTGTATATTTCAGTTTCAATTGAAAAACGAAAATTACAGATGAAAACGAGTAAAATGATATTAAGATATTAAAAAAAATGCTAAATTGTGTAAGTAAAGCAAACCCTTGGAGGTGCACCAATTTCAACAAAAGTCCCAGGAGGAGCCTGTATCGCAAAAACCCGGCTATCTTCAAAAACTGACAGTATGTCTTCTTCCGTCAAATATGCCAACTTCATGTTTTTTTGATATTCACTAACATTTCGTAAGCTCTGGAAATTACACTTCATAATTACATTTCAAAGATAAAAACAAGTAATAGCAGATGAAAATGAAACCATAAATATGGAAGCGGTGAAAATTTAAACTTGTTTCATCCACTTAATGTGGGTATCGAGAATGCGTTCTTCCTTCTCCAACTCTTCTAACTCAGCTTTCTGCTTCAAAATACGTTTCTGTTCTTCAGGATCAATATCCGGAAATGAACCATGCTTCCTCAACTTTCCACCTCTTTAACGAAAACAATGCACCAATTAATTAAAAATTAATGAAGTGGGCATCAACAATACTACTACTTGAAACTTACTTCCAATTAATGATATTTTTCGACTTTTTTTCAATTAATCCAATACCTTCCAGCACGTTGGTTATATCGTATATCCTTCGTTTCTGTCTCACTTGTAGTTCTTCTGCGGCCTTTAGAATACATAAAAAAGTTTCAAAACCACTGATGTTCAGATCACAGAAATTCAAATCAAGAACCACAACTTAGATACGCTTCACTTTTAAAATAGCCATTCCTTTGCCAGCTACTTCAGTCATTATTAATTAAGCAACAGAGAAAGAAAAATTCCTCAAAAGCTAAGAATGTAATGAAATCGCACGAACAAAAATATGATACTCTGAAGTAGCAAAAAATAAAGTGGTGAATAAAAAAACACACATATATCAAGGAAGATAATTTTTTTATTATCTTACAACTTATCTTAGCAATCAGGAAAAGAAATCAAGAATTCTCACAATATTCAAATCGACAATGCCACCCCGTGCTCGTTGTAATAAATCAACAAATCGCTGGGTTAATATGCCAAGTGATTTTTCAGCACGACATACAGACGATGGTTGTTTCACATCCTCATCATCGACTGATTCTTCATCATATCCACTTACAACAATTTCGGGATCTTTATCCTCCATTGCTTTCTGATTCGGTCCATTGATTTCCAGTGACTGATGCCTCCACTGTTTCACACTAGTCATTCTTTCAAGATGATGCAATTAGTGCGATGTCACACTAGAAACTTAGTCGCAGTAGCTAGTCTTGAAACAAATCAATTAAAATAAACTCCTTCTAATGAAACAGGAAGAGATGATTAATTTACTGAACTTCCTGCATCAGAACAACTTAGCATGAATTAATTCAAACTGATGTGAAATGAAAATGAAGCAAATCCTTCAATGGTAATCGATTTCACAAATTTCTGACGATGCTAAAATCGAAATGCGTAAAATCCTAAATAAGCGATCATTGTTTTTCAAACGATGGTGAAGCGCATCAACAGATTCCATGTGAACGACCTTGCATCATCAGCAAAAAACGCTAATACTTCAAGCACTTAAAAATGACAAATAGTTCCCGTTACTAACGGTTTGCAAAAATTAAAAACTACCAGCTTCAAATTTTTAATAAGTCATAGTACAATAACTAATAAGCAAAGTTTTCATTTAAATAACTGGTATAAATCTGCACTACTATTTTTCCATTCATGAATTCAAAAAAGTCTAATACATTCAGTGCACAGATAATTCATAACTAAAACAGTCATACTATATTGGAGAACCATCAACAAAGATTCAAGAAAATCACACCAAGAAATAAAAGTGAAGCATAACAACATCATACATACAAAGATTTAACAAATCTTAATTATCTTCATCATCATCATCTTCAATAATCACTTTTCTTTTTTTCTGTTTTCTCCTTTCCTGCAATGACAAACCTAATCATTTTGAATCTATTTATGGACTCATTTATTACAGTTATCCTGCGACCAGAGGAAAAAAATACCACAATACTGTATTTAAAGAATAATATTAAGCCAATAACCTGGTCACTATCACTGTCTTCACTATCTTTTTTAGCATCATGCAGTCTCTTGGAATCTGAATCTTCAGAATCTGAATGGCCAATCAACGGTCTATCATCCAAACCATGCTTATAGCGATTCTTGATGGCAGATATTGACTCTTCGTCTATAAGACAAAATGTTAAATCTAATAAATTAAAGATCAATGAAAAAAAAAAATAGTAAAATCTTTAGCTGTACCAGAATCTTCGTCTCTGTCCTCCAAAAAGTTAGCGGTCAGCCCTGACCGACCTAGAGATGGACGCATACGATTACGCCTCTGTTGTGCTTCACGACGACTTTGAGCACGCATACGTTCTTCTTCTTTTCGAACTATTTCCTGAAGCAGAATAACCTCTACTATATTCTATCCTTCCTCTTACTCAAAATTACATTTGCAAGTTGTAAATTGAAAATAAAGAACAAATTATACCGCCTTCTTCGATTCTGGATTTGAACCAACTGCTGTTAAAACTTTTACTTTCTGCGACTTATTAGATCGATCTGCCATTGATAGTGTAACTTTTCGATGCGTGATAGAATCAGTTGAATGCGGCCGAAATACTAATTTTTCCCTTTAAACAAAGATGTTCCTCATCCAAAGTCAGCACATATAATAAACTAAAAAAGCTTTCCCAAATCATTTTATTCACACATAAAATCTTCGGGGCTTGGATTATGTCTTAAAAATGAAATGAAACACATCTTATGTCTGGCAAACTCAAAAATGAAGAAATATAATTTTAACTAGAAAATTGAAAATTGGAATTTACTTGAAAACAGCATGCCCTTGTAAGCCCGCACCTTGTCGCAAGAACAAATGATTATCAAGTTGCATTGGTTGTACTGTTATATCGAAAATTTCTCCACCAAGGTAAAGAGACATCCTGAAAGTCTTTCCACAGGTGACACTAAAAATCTTTTAAAAAATCCAATAGATTTGAAAATCAACAACAGTATTCCAGAAACACACGTTCCATCCGACCAGCGAACAACCTTTGAATTCCCCTGCTTCTGTATATTACCAGCATCATCTAATACATAACGCCAACGGATTGTATTTTCCACCTACGAACAAAGTAGTTTAAGTATTATAAATAAAATCAGCACTAGTTCAATATCAATTGATGTGCACAGATGCACTTAATGACTGCATTGTTACATTAGCTCAAAATCAGAGAATACCTGGTTCGCAGTTTTATATCGCTCATTACATAGATATAACTAGGAAATGAACTGCAGTCATATCCCTATATATTTGTTGCAGCAAGCTATTTTCTTGAGCAATAGAGTTTAATCAAAATGTATGCTTGACATTAAATAGTTCTTGACACTAAGCAATCCATTCGAGGCTAGATTTTGAAAAATAGTCATAAAAGCTGAATGCTGGGTATTTTACATATCTGTTAATCATAAGATGCTATAAAGAAGAACATCAGTACATACTCGCAACTTTAATCTAGCACGTCCCTCTTCATCTAGCAAATCGTCTTCATCAAATTCATCTTCATAATGATCCTGATCAAATGGACGCGGTTCAATACTCAAAAAGTTTGGGAATTTCACAAAATATAATCCTTCGTCAGTGAATTTTGGACATATTCTTGCAGTGTTAACTTCAACGATTGTCGGCTCAAGGCGTTCAGTATCTGCAGCACTTGTTTCTGGATCAGGATAAAGACGCGGTCCAACTATGTCATCCTCTGTTAATTCCTACAACAAAACCTTTGTGCCTTTTTTGAGTGATAGAACTAATTATTGAAGTTAAAGTCTTATCAAATATATCTTACTTACAATTCAGTATGCTATTAATGCCATATTCAAACTCATTTAATACGCAATAAAACTACATTTTTTTAAATTCTCGAAATCAGATTCATTTTTAATTGGTATCATGCACCTCAAACATGACATCCGACTATTTCCCAAAATTTATGGAAAAGTATTTTGCACCACAACATGTTATTACGCTATTTGCAACTACGGAAATTTTAAAGCAGCAGTGAAATTCGTTCCGGTTTGCGAAATAAAAGGAGTGATTTTAGTATTTTTTATCAAGTTTCCCAGAACCGATAAAGTAGATTTAAAAGATCGTGAATTCTATAATTTAAAGTTAACGAATTTTTATTGGTTATCAAAGGTTTCGCCTTAATAATCAATAAAAATCTAAGGAAACTAACCTTTCGTCCTTCGTCACTTTCTTTATCACTGTCACTTTCAGATAATGCAATATCTTTAAGCCCTTGTTTCCCCTCCTCTATTTCATCTGTTTCTGAAGGGCTCTTTGATGTGTTGTCACCATCTTTTTCGCTATCATTGGATTCCTTTGCTTCATCTAACTCGTGTTCCGAAACAGAATCTGAATCATCAGAAACAGCTGGAAGTGGCTGCCGTTCTGATAGGGCATCTAAATCTTCCTCAGCTTCCAAACGTCGCTCTGAAGGAGCACCAGAGTCATCACTTTCTGCAGATACGCTTTTTTCAACAGTGAAGCCTTCCACTGTAAAGAAAAATCCACAATTACTAAGTAAAGTAAAGAGGAAGAATGTCATCAGTGAACTTCATAAGCACTACGTATTTCACCTTTCTTCCTTATTTGTTCATCATCATCATCCGATGATGTGACTGTACTTCGTTGCTGCTCCTCAGCTATGGAATCGTCCTCTGATGTGCTTTCCTGGGCATTTACTCTTGATTCGTCATCACTTGAACTATCTTCTGAGGACATTAGTAAGCTGGAAATTGAAATAATATAGTACAATAAAAGTAAAATGAAAATAAACACTGCTTGCAAAGTACAATTACTTTATTAATATAAATAATTTTGAAAATGTGAGAAAAAAATAGTGAAGAAATGATAAAAATGAATACATAGTATAATTACAATTACCCCATTCATGCTCATACTCTTCATTAAATCAGTAGTTTATTTCCTTCAATGCATGATAAGGTAAACCGGTAAGCACTTCGATATCACGCAACAACTTACTCTACTACTAACAATTACCACGTAGCTACGTAAATCGACGTAAGTGCTGATGCGCTCGATCAGAGCGAATGCGGCCCGTCAAATTCAAACCCATTTGAGGTAAATATCAATTTAGATGGAAATGGGACCTAGGGAATACCTATACTGTGGTAAGAGATAAGTAGAGGTGATGTTTCGCTCTGCCCATCGATATATCCCGTCATCACGAGTAATTCATCAACAGCTATTGAGAAGATACAGCAATTACGGCGAGATCGACTTGAGGTAACAGTTTAGGCTTTAATAGTTGTGAAGAAAGCTATCATTAGTATTCGTCTGTTCTTTTTTTATCTTGGAAGCATTCTGTTTGCATCATTAGCATCTCTTCTTTTATTCTGGAAGTATTCTCTCTGAGGATTTGAAATATGTAGAAATTTTGATGTTCGAATATTTGAATGGAAGGATGTGCTGTTAAAAGAAGGATAAGGAAGAATTAAAGCAAATGCAGTGATCACAGGAACATTAGTGATAATAAAGTGGTGAAATAGTTAATGGTAATAATATATGGTGAAAAGATTAATTAGAATAAGTTCAAATTATCTGTCGATGAATTTAATTGAATTTTCAGCAAACCGTGTACGGTGATTTGTAAGAGCGGCACAATTGCTTGCTGGCATCCAGAGAGGTCATTCCCCTACGAACATTCCAAACCCATTGATTTGAAAGAAATAAAGGCGCAGAAGCAGGTTGTTCTTGTTTTATTTGGAAATATGATTGGCTGATCGATGAGGTCTCAAATGTATAAATGTGCAATGCGTAGTAAATAGTAGTGTGTTGCAATTTTTTTTTCTTATTTCTCTTTGTTTCAACATTCATAAACAATTAAATAAGTGAGATCGATAGAATCAGTGATCTAAATGAATTTCATCGAAGTTCTACTTTGAAAAGAAGTCGAATTTTATACCACGGGATTATGCTTTTCTTTCACAAGTTGCAGGGTTCGAGTGTACTGAATAAAGAGACCGAGTGTATTGCTGATTTAGGAGGTTCACTTGCACGTACAGGCCCTCGTAATTATATACTTCGTGAAATATTTTATACTGGCAAGCACGAGTGGTACACAAGGTATATTTTTGCAGTTTTGAAAGATATTAAACAACAGGCATTTGTGTGATTCATACTAACCTCGAGAATGTGGGAAGCTTGAGCTACAATTGTTCCCGATTTCTTTGTACATGGAGATGCTGCGTCACAGATCTTTTCATGCATCTCACTTTGGTCTGTAAAAAATAGGTATTGCAAACTGCATATTTCAGAAGCTTCAATCAAGCTGGAAAGATATTCTACAAAAGGTATTATGCAGACTAAAACTTGCTAATATCTTTTCTGTTTGAATTAGTCTAGCCCATATATTGGAACTAGTATTTCATGTTTCTATTTCATTTTAAAATAATATTTAGCACATTTTTAGATACCGTGAGGAAAGATTGCGTTCGGTAGCAGCACCTGACCCGAAGAGACGCGAGTGATCATCCTTGAAAAGTTATTTGAATAGTGCTAACTCATTGTGTTGTCTTTAATTGTTGCTCCTTTATCTTTTATCAGGTCAAACTGTTTACTTAATATTTGTTTTCTGCTTGAGACTTCCCATTTTGATTTGATATGCGGTTTGATGCGTTTTCATTGCGAAGTGTCGCTGATGCAATATGGTTAGGTCGTATCACCTATGCTGATGGATTGAGACATCAACACTGTTATGTTGACAAACTTCTTGCTTTACGAAAACTGGGATCTGATTCGATGAAAAAGTAAGTTTGAGTTGATATTCTGCAGGTCCTTACATTTATAAAAATCCTTATATTAAAAAAAATTTTTTTTATGAGATTTCAGGAGCTACTTATTATTATTAGAGCACACACCTGTCTATACTGTTGGAATAAGGCACTTCCAATACAATAAAGATGAAGAAAACCGGTTGAAGAAACTGGGTGCTGATTTCTTTCGGTATTCAGTTTTATATGTTATGTAAGATAAAGTGATCATAAAGAGTACATATGTTTAATTCAAAAAAATTTGAATTTTTGGAACTGAAATATTTGATAAAATATAAGCACCACATATATCGATTCTCGCGCGCATGATTATGCAGCATTTGATTTATTTAACATGTCTGAATAGACTTTTATGAGTGGTAATCCAAAACTTCAGCTAATTCCAGGATGATGGAAATATTCCTTTCCTAAATCTTTATTCTTCATACATTTAGTTCAAATTTTAATTTCTCAATACATCTTCACTTTTTTTTCGGTTTGAGTATTTGGATTTCCAGGACAAAGCGAGGTGGACTCATTACATTTCATGGCCCAGGCCAGCTTGTTGTTTATCCTATTGTTGATCTCCATTCTTTGCATGTGAAGGGTCCGGACCAGAACTCCACTGTTGTAGGCGTTCGCCGTTATGTATATCTTGTCGAAGAGGCAATCATCAAAACTGTTCGTGATTTCGGTTTGCGTGGTGCAGATAGATCGCCCAATACAGGTTAAGTCTCGAGATTTTAAGTAAAATGTCCTTTGGCAGTATTTTATCACATCTCATTTATTTTTGACAGCGATACATAACCAAAAGAAAATTGGAAAGTCCGAACAACAAACTATACTGATGGCATATTAAAATCCAGATGATTGAAGTAATTCTGGTGCATGTGAGTTCAGATGACCAAATTTCAAGATCGACATTGGAAACAAGAAAAAATTACCAAGTCATCCAAAAATTTTGCCTTATTATATTATAATGTTATTATTTATATTTCACTTGTTGCTATTGTTTTACTTGATAAATCAGTAGTATTTTTAGGAGTTTGGTTAGCAAATGGTATGAGGAAAATAGCGGCAATTGGCATAAATGTTCGCGATGGCATCGTTAGTCATGGCTTAGCACTTAACTGCAATACGGATTTGAACTGGTTTCATCAGGTACAATCTTATTGCGTTTAGTGTTTCCAATCATATTTTTTGATGTTGTGGATCTTGCACAGGAAATACGATTTGTTTTCTTCACACCATGTTTGTAACCGTCTCATTTTATATTTTAAAGTCCAAACGCCAGAACATTTAAATTCAGATGACCAAATTTCGATCACAATCGGGGACTGGGACAAGACAAAAGTATCAAGTCTATCCAAAATCTTTCTTGACCTCTAAATAAATTCTTACATTTTACATTTTTATCATACATACCCCCCATGAAATTAGTTTCAGATTGTACCGTGCGGTTTAGTTGGAAAAGAAGTCACTTCTCTAACGCAAGAGCTGGGAAGAAATGTTTCAGTAAATGATGTTTTTCCAATTTTTTGCGAAAAGTTTGCTGAGGTATTCCATTTTAATGTCAAAATTTGCAGTTCAGAGAAATTTTGTGAAAATGATTAAGTAAAACTTTCAAAGATTGAAGACATCACTAGTCATTTTGAATCTTTTTAGGTGAAAGAATTTTTTCCTGAGTTCGGAATCTTTTTTCTCCTTAAAATGCTTTTAATATAATGAAATGACTGGGTAGGTAAAAAGTACTTTCGAGAATTTGAGTCGGAAATAAATGTATAACTAAAGTTAGTAAAAAATAAAGAATTAGACGAAATGTTGATTCCAAAAAATGCCTCGTCGTGGAGCTCTAAATCCTCTGAATCTCAAGAAAGAGGTGTCTGCTGTTGTACTTCAGCTATTATTATATCGTTAGCATTTCAAAAGTGTTGCTTTCTTTCATGAAGTAAGTGTAAAAGTGATTTCAAAAAACATATCCTCACTTTTTGTGGTCCAGAGAAGTTTTGCAGAAAAGATTAAGCTTCAAAAAATTGAAATTACACAGCTCTGAATTGAACATAACTGCATTTCAAGATTTTTTTTTACATCTCTGCAGTAGTTGGCTTTCTACTTCGGCACAAAGGTCGTTTAAATTTTGTTGTTGTCCAGCGATATAACATGTGATTTTATAAGTCCATGCATAAGCTGCGGTTCAGAGATCGTTTACTAAATTGCTTTCGCTAAATGACAATGACTGACTGATGTGATTGCGATTTGCAAATCTTATTCTACCGATACTTTGGTAGAGATGTAGATCAATTTGGTAACGGTTTTGAATTGGGATGCGGGTTGCATGTTTGCGCAAATTGTGCTATGGATATGCCTAAAATATGGCCCGAATTAAAGTTATTACAGCTATGAAACACTTTTAGTTTCCAGTATGTCCCTCGGGAGCAAGAACAAAATTACAACATTGAAGTGAACTATATCCAAGTTCTTCATCAGATGTTATTCCATCTCATACCTGTGGCTAGCTGTCAATTGTCAACTGTTTTGGTTTATTGAATAGGATACTTCCAATTCTAATGCTTTAGCAGATGGTAAAATCGAAGAGATAAATTTATAACAAGATGTATTTCAAGATAGTAAGATAAAATATGTCGTTAATAACGGCAGCAATATTAAGAATGTTTTTAATAATAACAACAGATAAAAAGAAGTAAATAAATAATAGAAAAATGCCTGGAAATAACTAGATGAGGTTTTAAAATTTACAATTTTCAATTTATAAAGCATCGTAAGGATTACAAATCTTGTTTTCACTTAACACCTCGCTATCACAAACGCGGTACTGTTCCGGCCAACCTTCTCTGACTGTTTCTAATTGTCTGTAGCATGTGTTGTCTGATTTCCTGCAAAAGAAGATGTGCTTGTTACTGCCAAGTCGAATTCACGAAATAAAAAGAAAAAGAGTAAAAATAAATGACAGAAGTGAAGAGATATGATAAGGTTGAGAATATATTCCTACTTATATGAATGAGAATATATTCTGCAACGAGGACACACCGCAAACAATTCCAGCGCGGATACAATTTCTCCTTTCATTGTGGAAATGTTGAGCAGTGGCACCTAACAGAAATATGCGCAACAGTTAGTAATATGTTTACTACTCGTTAATTCTTTACAGGATATTGAAGAAGTGAGGTATAAATTTTGGGAACTTCTCCCGAATTCATCAGAATCAAACCAACTTTGAAAATAGTTAATGGCGTTATTGAAAGATTTTTTAGTAAATAAATTCCATTCACTCCAGGACATTGACGTAGCTGAAGTTTCTGATTACATCGAGCTGGTTTTTCATGACATGGAACCTGCAGCAGTAATAATGACTCTTATGTTAAATTTTTCCTTATCTCCAAATACTTCTCATTTTCTCTTTTCTGACAACGTAGAAAATATAAATTTAAAGCTGAAGTAGTCTTTCTTTTTTAAACAAGGGAGAGAAAGAGAAGAAGATCATGCCATGTATTTTCGAGAGAAATTACCATCGAAAAAAGTTAAGAATTTAACTGGCCGTTTGAATCAGTGAAGGACAGGTTGATTCCATTTTATTTCCAAGAGAATTTTCATATCTCAACACAATATAAGCTGAGCTTCCACATTGTTTATCACATAATTCCTGTGATAAAGTGACGAGTAATTTCACGTAGAAGTGAGTATTCATTTTTGTAGCTCAAGGAATATCAACGATTCTATACAATGTCTTTACGTGCAAGTAAGAATTATTAATACAATTATAAAAATGGAACTTCATGTTGACAACTTCAGGAACTCTATACCATTCTATTATTATTAATAAAGACTTTTTTAAGGCTTCAGTACTTGTACTTAGCTGTTCCGATTAATAATGTATTCAAGGAGATAGGTAGATGACACATATTACATATACATGTTTCATAAAAATTGATAACATTAAATGTAAAATAAATAGTAAAATATTTTGTAAATAAACTTGAAGTTGTAGAAAAAAGAGAGTTGTTGATTGTATGTACCTCAGACTTCTGCGGATACAAGTAATGACAGTGTGTGAGTGTTATTGAACCAACATAAGTCTGATAGATTCGATGTTCTGCTTTCATTACTGCTAACTGTTTCTGTAATATTTAATACTGATAACTATAAATAGTTGTGTACATTTTAAATCTGTAGGAAAGGCTGACCCTCGAATTGTCTAGTAATAGCATGACTGGTATGAAGAATCCAATGAGCAAAGCCAATATTCCAAATTGAATGAACAACAAGTATTTGCAAGGTTTACGACGACTAATATAACGCAACAAGCGCTTTTGAAGATTCTGATGTGACATGCTAGGCTGGAACAAATGAAATAGAACAATGGATCTGTTTTGAAATAACGAAAACTAGCATATGCTAGAAGTTCCTTTAATGCTCAAAAGTATTTGCTAACTTTGGCTTTGATTGCTTTGTTTAGTAGAAGTCATAATAGTAGTGGATTTTGTAAATATATCATTAATGTCATTAAATTATACGTGAAAAACTTAAGTAAGTAAGAATGAGATGAAATGTAGCTTTGCATGAAGTGTAGATGGGAAAAAAAATTACCATTCTTGACACACCGCTTAATAAAAGAACCGCCCGTGTATTGAAATGAATACTAAAATCACTTGCAATCTCGAATTTTTTAAACTCTATCAAATTTGTACCAGAGTATTTATTATTCATGCATTTGATATGAAATTTAGAATGAAATTTGCATGAGAGAGTTAAAGTATACGTTTTTTGATGATCACAATTTGATATTTTAAATAATTAAAATGAATCTCATTCATTCCAGTAAACATAAATTTAAGGAGTTATTGTAATATCTGAAGAAAGCCAAAAGTGGTGTTTAATGAAATAAGTGATAACATTATTAGCCTAAGGACTTTTTGCTTCTATGTTTCGTCACGAACAATTTCTGCTAGATGTTTGTCATTCACAACGTGTCAACATACGCCTCAATGGCTGACATCCTTTTGCGCCACCATCATTTTTTACATCAAAATAGCATACTGTTCTTACCCTTACAGATTTAGTACAGTGGTATGTATGGATGATTTCAAATCACTTCAGTTACTTAGATATCAAACAATTTTTTGACTTTGCAATAGTATGCAAATATAATTCAGGAATAGCTATGATCTAAGTTTGCATCGTTGATAGTAATGTCCAGTAATATTCTGTCCATGGGAGACTATTAATCTCAAATGTCTTGAACAGTTTCTGAATGCTACAGTTTTGAACCATACTATAGATTTTAAACGACTTTGTCTGTTTTTTTTCCATACCATAAACTTAACAATAAGCTTTGATAAATTTCTATTTTTGCTTCCTGCATCATATGCGAAATAATGTTTTATTTTTTAAAACAAAATCACTCTGAATGCTTTTTACCCGTCCTTTCCCTTGTTCGTCACAGTTCACTGTTTGGTATTTTTCTCACAACGGTAAATTTACTATAGTTACGAACAATTTTGGCTGAGATACGGAAGTGTTTCATTTCTATTCGAAAGCAACTATTATTTAACTTTTTTTTTTTTTGTTTTCATTTTAATCTACCTTAATTTTACCCTTAAATTTATCCTTCAACTTTCATTTATTTTTTTTTTCATCTATTACCTCAAAAAAAGTTCTATTAATTTCATTTCAAGTTTTCAAAGCAAATCGAAATTGCAGTCTGAAAATGGGGTTCGCCAATATATTCGAAAAACTTTCTTAGTGCAAGACAATCAGTGATCTGAGTAGCTGATCATGGAGTGATTCCTTTACATTTTGGATGGATAAGACTTAATGTAATTGATAAGAAGAAGCATTATTAACTTTGTATTCTTTGTCAAAAATTAATGCTAAAATCAAAAAATTTTGCGAGAAATTTTAACAGTTTCAATTAAGAAAAAATTGTTAAAATTTATGGTTGAAAAATTTCCGTGTCATCAGGGACAATAAAATTAACATAAATTTCAGGGCTTATTGAATTCTTTTTCGCATGTAATTAAAATTTTTGAGAATCTTGGATATAAACTTTACATTGATAAATTACTCGAAAATGTCCCATTTGATGTTCTGTGGAGTGATGAATATCCATTTTATGACCTTTTATTCAGCTTACATTTTAACCAGGTTGTAGCCTTATCAAAAGGAGAATTATATGGCTCAAGCTCAAGACATTACACAAGCAAGGTGAATTTAAAACTTTAAGAAAAAGTGTAGCGCTCAAAGCAACAAATGTTCTAAATTTGTTTCATCCTATAAAACAAAATTGGAAGTCAGCAAGCTTAACATCTGAAGTAACAAAAGCTTTCGATTTATTGCCAAAACGAGATGAGTTTTTAAACTATAACAAGCAAGCGCTCATCCAATAAATAAATAAAAACAAAAAAAAAAAAAACGGACATCATGGGATCAGAATAGGAAATGTCAAAGAAGTCCGTCTTTTGGACAATGATTCATTTATTTGGGAATATATATTAAGCTCATTTTTCATCGATCAGACGGTAAATCAGATATGAAACTATTAGTAAGATCAACAGAGATATTATCAATATTTTCCAGCAAAATATTGATATTTTGTGGTTGCTGGAAAAGTGTTATGCCATAAATACCGTTATTGTTATAAATTTAATAAAAAGACGAGTTTCTTCGCAAGATATTCGAAAGATTCGAAAAAAAAAAGCCTTTTTTGGAATGATAAGTTGGAACTAGAAAAAATCTATAAGCATCATAGATTGACAACAAAAATAAGCAAGTAAAGTTAAATGATAATTGTTGATAGAAAGTTTTTATTTCAAATCCTGCAAGGTTTATTAGTTGATTGCTTTTTTCAGTAAATTCGATATTGGTATTTATATCACGCTATTGAAAGTATTAACTTGATTTATTTAAGTTTAAATATATTCCAAAGTAATTTATAATATCTTTTCTTTAGTACAATTTAAAATGGATAAACCTACCAAGAAGAAAAAACCGTATTTAGCAAAGCTAAAGGTAGTCAAGAAATGTCCGTTTCTGTTTGTGATCTTCAAGTGTTCAACAATGACTGCGAATTTAAATGTTTCGACAAAGATGGCCGTAAAAAAGAGCTGGCAATTATTTTCACCTATTAAAGTATCACTTAGATTTTTGATAGAACTACTTCTGTAAATGTTATTAGTTTTGCATTTTAATTTCCCTATGCTTTTACATCAATAGACTGAGAAGTAAGAATGATTACGGAATTATCAAGTGCCTTTCACAGTTTAACTTCCATCAGTGTACCTTATAAGCATATACCTTAGCAGGCTGTATGCATCATTTTTGCATACCAATTTCATCGGTAAAGTTGAATTACAATCTCAAAAAATAGCAAATAATAAGTAACACACTTCAACCAAACCATTTCCAGAAATACCAACTATACAGGCATCGCATGAATTATCAGTTGTTGGGCATCCTAGAATCAACTTATGAAGAGCACATGCCCAGGCGTAACACACGTCGAATATTGCCACGTACGATACACAAAGCAAAAAATGTTAGCCAACTTGGGTAGAAAACTGGATATATTGCTTACTCTTTCATTCGAAAGTAAATTTAGGGTTGATAAAACTTGGTGTTTTTGAATATTCATCGCTGGAGTAAATTGCATTTTCGCCTTTACTTTTGTATCAACGTATCAAAGGGAATAAGTTATAAACTGAAGGAATAAGCTATGTCAAAAGGCGAATATATTTTCTAAAAGCACATTTCTTCTCATATTTTTGTCACATTTCATTAAAAAAACAAAAGATTCTTGGAATTAAAATCTTTAAATGCTAGTCCGATAAGTATAAGTAACAAATGGAAATCAGAATTTAAAAGGAGTATTGCTTTAGGATACAGCACGATTTGATATCAGAATTCGAAGTAGGTAATGTATGACTTTTAACACTACTAAAGGAATTTTTTGCTCTATAATAAGCAATCAAACACTGACTGAAAAGTAAATATCGATGTGCAGCTAGAACCATCATTTCTTCTTTTAACTTTCGTGCATATCTATTAGCAAGTAAGTTTCAAATTCTAGAGAATTAACACGGTAAATTTTATTAGCGAGTTCTTTTCCATTGCTATAAAACCACGGAGTTTCTGAACTTAATGACTCACGTAACATGCAAGATATGCAGGATCAATGTTACAGCATGCATTATGTAGAGATGAATAATGATCTTAAGAAGAATGAGTAAGTCAAACAGGTCCCAGTCACACAAAATATCAAAAATAAATTGCTCTTAGATGAATTACATTTAAAAGATTTGCCTCTCTTCATGATCTGAAATTTCATCGATCTTCAGTTCATGACAATTTCATAAATGCTCTTAATTCTTTTAAAAACAATATTTTCAACATCTATAGGATTTTTATAATACTATTCCAATAAATTTCCAAGGTCTATGAAAGGTTCTATCAAATGACGAGAAGCTGATGAATAGCTGCATGACATTCTCATCTAACCACAAAAACGTAATTCTGCGACTGCCTTAAAAGGCTACCTTAAAAGCAAAATATTTTTACTTATCGAACAATCGGTGTATGTTCAGTATATGTATATGCTTCCTTCGAATTTGCTTTGTATTTAAGCCACGGTAATTTAGCTTTCAAAAAGTAGATAAGAATATATGCTAATGAATTCAAATCGCCCATACTACTTAACGATGTGAACTTTTTTAATATAAATTTCATTTTATTTATTGAAAATTTAATTTTTTTGCATTTATTCCAAGGGCATCACTCCACTTTTCATGTTTGCAGTAAAATTGATATTGAATTATTATTTATTCGTTACTGATAAAAAAAGTTCTTACGAAAACTAAGCATTTGAAGAGACGAAACATACAATAAAACTTTTTTTTTTTTTGTATTCTGTATGTGGATCCATGAATCCTTGCATGGACTCATCCATATCTGTTAATTTAATGAAGACCATCAAATAAACATCATTTTCTTGGCCATAACCAGCACCATGGATTATTAACTCATAAAGATGACTTTAAACTTTACTGTATATGCAATGTAAGGTATCTCTCTGTAATGATAAAATTTTACCGAGGATATTTACTAGGAAAAAGAGAAACATGAAAGCAAAACCCGATACAGCTACGAATTTTAATATTTTGTGCTTTGCATCAAGACCCATAATAAAGTCTCCAGGTTTGTTATCTCTGTGAACGATACCTGCCAGATGTAATGTTTGCAAAACATGCTGATAGAGAAGAATTAATAGTTAAATTAAGAATTTAATGATTCTTCCATATGAGAAAGAAAATACATCACTTATATATTAAAAGAAAAAAACATTGTTGATATTTTGCAGTCAGCAATGAAATTACAGAATTCAAAAAAATTAGAACATATTATACTATACTCTTAAAAGATAGCATTGAAAGTATTATGATATCATATTTCTTATTAGAGTATTTAGTAATGAATAAAGAATGAAATGCACAACTGCTTGAGAATAGTCAGGTATTAAATTGCATGCCAGCTGGTTTGCTAGAAGTCATTAGACTAAAAAGGCAAGCTGCAGAAATTAAACTGATCTTTCAACGAAGAACTTAGCAATTCCATTACTAATATGTTGCAATTACTTTGATTACCAAACCATGGAACCGAACAATCGAATGATAATAACCTTATAATTCAAAAATTAGCAACCATAAGCCTTCTAGCAATCAAAAATTACAGAAATCTTTTACATCGGGAAATCCAGTTTCTCTAAGGTTTTGTAAATATAATATTCATGTCACAGTCTTTCGTTGTTCTTAGGTTTTATTGCCGGCTTTAATGCAACTTCTCTATAATTCCTGTAAATTCAATATTAAGAATTTGTTCAAAGCACTTCTATGAAGAAACAAACAAAGAAGAGCCTTAAGGCCTTCTTCCCTCTTTCCTCAACAACATACCTTTATATCCTGAGTAGCACTCAACTTCCAAAAAGAAAAAATAGAGTAACGATACTGCAGGTATTAATAATGATAAGAATAAATAGAAGGTAACTTTGTAAGCTTCTCACTAGCTACTTTGAGTGCCAATCGTGGCGATGACAAACAAAAAGTCGTCATCATCATCACCATCCTTTTCAGCTCCATACTGTTTCTTTAGTTGTCATTACAGTGAAATGATTATCTGCTAATATAATTTGATTTTCAAACACTTCACCAAAACAATATCAAAACGTTCACGCATGTCACGTATCACTCTCTAACTTTTCAATATTGAAATGAAAAATATTAAGTATATCGGGAACAGTCCAACTTACTAAGCTTACGATCTACTCATTACACGCCAGTATTTCACTGCAGCACGTATATCAATCACTTCACTACTCCTTGTTACCACTACCAATGAACAATGAATGCTCTTTTTATCATTCTGTTAATGAGTAAATCTTACGTGTATTCTCTTCTCCCTCTGTGTCGGACTACGTCATTTACTTCTTTATAGAAATATTCCTCGTGCATGCTTTGTCTCTCTTTTCAAGAATACCGCATGTCCGTTTTCCTTTTCGAACAGCAATGTCTTTCGCTGAAGCAAATTGCGCACGTTTGCATATTGACAGTAAAGTGCTAAGGTAGCGTATGTCTCCGGAAGGAAGGAGAGGGTCATCCTGCGATTTAATGCGATAAGAATGAAATCTTCCAAGGATGTTACTAGGAGATGTCGAGTTTTTCACTTTTTTAATATATAAATTTTGATTTTAATTTCTTTTCATAATTTTAATTATATTTTGATTATGCGAGCTTTAATTTTTGAATTGTGGCGTTACTTATTGCAAGAAAAAGTATTTTTTTCATTTGGAATGTTTTTCTGGTAGATCACGGAAGATGTCCTATCTCTTGATTACAATTAATCAAGAGATAGGGAGCAAATTTGATCTAAATACCTTGAAATTCTCTTATTTTATCTCGTTTTATTTTAGATGCTTCAATCTTAGGGTCTTCCCCCACTTCTGTCCTACGCTTTCTACTAGAAAAAAATTACATTCAAAGGTATATTAAGTTATTATAAAATATACTCAAACATACATTATACAAGATTTACTTGTCTATGGGTGAACTTTAACCTCAGATCTAACAGTCGGAGGGTCTGCTATTAAGCTGTGAAAAGATTTCCGTATTTCTCTTATAAGAAACGTTTAATATTAATTTTAGGTTGTTCCTTAGCGTCTTATACAAAAGTTCTTTCAAAATGGCAAAGAGAACAACTACAGAAGAACGAATGGTAAAAGAGGAGGATTCGGAAATACTGCATGTCACCAGCACAATTTCGGAAATGAAAATTTCTGGTAGTAAACATTCAAGAAATGCGAAAGACAAAGTTGTGAACATTGAAAGTGAATATCCGAAAACTTCTCCTGGGGATCAAACTACAAACAGTCAACAACTAAAAAGCTTCGTTGACGTAAGCTTTCAAAATTTTCCCGCATTGTGATGTCATTTGTTATCCTCATCTCTGAAGGACTCTTGTTAACTTCACATATAATTCTCGACGTAGTCCACTGTTTATAATTTTTTTTAAGCTAAAAGATTTCTTTATCTGTTTGAACACATATGTGTTTTAATAATATTCAACTTATCGCATACTTCACTTTCTGAATGACAGTTAAGACTTGTCTTGTTTAACCTTTATTGTGATGAAAGAACGATAAATTATAAGGTGTAATGGCTATTGATAGTAACTACTGCAATGATTTATATCCGCAGCAAATGTAAATTGATGTGAATCTAGTAGGAAGTGAAAAAGTTTAGCTTTAAGAAAACTTCCTTACCCTTGTTATTTCACTTCTCGACATATCAAAGATGGCATTCAGTAGAGGAACACAACTGTCATCACTAAACAAATTCAGCTTAATAAAATCGGATGAAAGGAACCAGAAAAATAAAAATGTACAGAAAAGTTGTGATCATATGTTATTCGCATTATTAATCCTTGTAGATATTGTTTTTTTTTTCTAGGAAGAGAAAGTATCTGAACTTGACCAGGACCAGGATCAAACACATCCAGCATACATCCCTCGCATAGGACAATTTTTCATGCACGATACTCGTGAAACTTGTGAGAGAATTACACCACATCTGTTGTCTCGTGCTGATTGTAAGTGGCGGCATGATTTATACAACGAAATAGATCAGATACCAATGTCTAATCAGGAATTCGCCAAGAAGTACGGTGTAGATCGGGAAGGAAATCCTATCTCTTCGGTAAGGCAAGTGAAAATTTTTGTTGAAAGCATGTTTAGCATGCTTAGATTGAAGCAAACAATTTTAATTGAAAGAGCTATTTCGAACAATTTTTCATGGCTTTTACGTTTCTTCTAACCTATTAAGTTTTCGATAAGATTCTTTCAAGGACAAGTCTTTCTACAAAATTTTGTTACAAGAATTTTTTCGGCTTTCCAACATGATATGCGTCGCACAAATCAGACTCGAATTCGGACATCAACGAACGTTTGGAACGCATCACGTTGTTTTACAAGGACACATAAGAGTATGTTTTTGATATTCGAAACAATTCGAAACAAAAGTTGTGCACTTATAAACTCTTAATTGAGCAAATGTAATTTCCTGACTTAATTTTAATTGTATCAAATACATTTCAGAACTGTATTATTTAATGTATTGTTTTATAGTTCATGGTCATGGGGCTAATTATGAAAATAAAAGAAAAGGTGTAAAAAAACAAGAAAACGGTAATCGTTTATCATTCATTGGTAATATACTGAATAAAGAACATTCTAGTGTTTGGGAAAATAGAAAGTTAGATGGAGGTAAGTAAATAAGTGTTGAGTATGACAATAGGTTTATAGAAATGAGTAAAAGATATGTCAATTAAGATCTTTGTAAGATTAATTCTCGTTTCAGATAAATTAGGTCATTGTTTCTTTTAGCCATGTTTAACCCGTTGCTGGTAGACACCTATAGGCATTTCTTGTCTTGCAGCTATAGCTGCTACCCACTTTGTAGATTATGTAAGATATGTCATATTGTTCTGAAGTAGAACAGTTTTGGATCCAACAGTTACTAATCCATCATTAAAATCAAACAGAAGCTAAATTTCCAAAAAAATATTCTTATATGTTGGCTTTAGGTAAAGAAGCAGAAAGCAAGTCTGAGACAAATAATACTGATGATAATCGTGCGAAGATGGAAATGCGTCTTGGTAAACGTTATTCGACACAGCGACCAATAAAATCGTTTGAAATATAGACTTTTTTTTTTACAAATGTTATCTGCAACTCTAAGTTTTTTGTTGTCTTATTTCCACAGTTAAATAATGTTAAAGTTTGTGTGTAAAAGCTGCTCAACAAGCAACTAATGTCATTTTTCTTCACTTTAACGATGTAATAATATAAAGGTGAGGCAAACTTGTCGTTCTCATTGTTATACTTGTTTTATCTATTTGAAGACACTTCCATGCAATTCATGAAAACGGATTTTGTGCAATGATTTTCTCAATTGCTATCATATGTTTTTATATGTCCGCCGTTTCATTCTTAATTCAGATTTCAAAATACTTAATAAATAGTTGAAGCACTGTTTCTTTTTCTCTCCAACTGGTTTTGATTTATAATCCGTAGGACTGAGCTAGAAGATCGATAATTTTCCGAAAGTGAATTTACCGCCTAGTGAACTATATGTTGCTTTTTAGAATGAATTCATCTCTTTCTTGTTCATGTACAAGTGCATTATCAACTAATTCTGTAATTTGTCTGTTGTGATACTGCAATAAAAACTGCCTTGGAAGAGGTGAATCATAATAATTTCGAGATTATGTCTTTGAAGCTGCGCTATTCTCCAAGTAATGTAGTTGGTGAAAAGCAGAAGATGAGTTCGAAGTTTTCATAGTGGCCTGGAGAGTGGTCTACAACGCAACGAAACTGTTAGGTCTTGTTTGAGGGTAAATAGTTGTGGTGTGGGTGGGGAGATTCGGTGTTTCTTTAGGGGATTGGTTATTGGTAGTGCGGGGTTTGGTGTCAGGGTTGAGGTGGATGAGATGGCTTTTCGTTTTGTGATTGTTTTCATTTCAAAGCTTATCGAAATGGCTAAACGGACGAAGAAGGTTGGCATAGTAGGGAAGTATGGAACTCGTTATGGTGCTTCACTGAGAAAAACTGTTAAAAAGATGGAGGTATTCTTTTCATTCACTTCTACTGTTTTTAAACCATTCCAGTTGGTGGATGCAATATAGTTTGTGATTGCATGTGTTGGTATTAGCAAGTGAGTTGGAAGTTTTTATATTAACTGTTGACATCAGGAAATGTAGTATTTTGTTTGCTGCTGAGTCGGGTTCTATTCGAAATACACAGTATTTCTCTGGTGTAGAGTAATTCTCCCAAGTTTCTTTTTATATCCATTTTTGTTTTTCCTTTTTATTATTACAAGTCGTAATATACCTATAAATATATATTTCTTCTCACCATTTAAGTATTTCAGGTAACACAGCATTCTAAGTACACATGTGCTTTCTGTGGAAAGGAGTCGATGAAGCGAAAATGTGTTGGCATTTGGAAATGTTCGAAATGCAATAAAATAGTTGCTGGTGGTGCATATGTATACAGCACAACCGCAGCAGCCACTGTGCGCAGTACCATCAGGCGTTTACGAGAAGCTAAGGAATGAGGAAACGGAATGAAATTTTTGTTCGCGTTTTTTGTTATTGAGAATAAGTAACAATAAATTTTTTATATTACCAGAATTAGATCGAAATGCATCAGTGAAACTATATTTTCTATTAAGACGGATTCATTATCTGGTTGCTATTATCAGTCTGGTTAACTGCAAAAGGAAGTTATCTATCAGGTGTGCTACACAAACAGATGTGACTGTTTACACCAGGACTATCTCGGTTGCAATCTTTAATCGTTCTGAATGTCGAAATATTTAAGATAGTAGAAGACGTTTTGTTTTGTTTAATTATCTCTATTAATCTGTTAGGTTATGAATGCAATGACAGTGGATAGTTTCAGTTAATTTTTCCTTCGAATACCATTTGGAGCACTTCTAAGCTAGTGTCTTTCGACTTATGAAATTCGTTATTGTCAGACTCATTAAAATAGTCCTTTGTTGAGTGACGTATTGTTGCACTGTCAGAATTCCTGGTTTTCAACTTCAACTTTCTGCTGTGTCTAACCGTTTATATGTAGTAGTTTGGCATGTCAAGAATGTTAGTTTTATAGGATACCAATAGCTTTGGTTTGTAGTGCTTATGGAATCTCCGAATTATGCCAATTTTATCAGCAATAAGGTAATTTTTTTAACATTTTAAATTTGTAGGAATTTGGATGCTTGCTCACAAAGAGCGGTTCAGCAGATTTACTGATGCGTCAGAATAAGTATGGGAAAGCATTTATGACTTACCAACCCCGACATGTCATTCAGTAGCTGTCTTCTGTAGAGCTTTACATCGATAAATGAGGGCAAGAATCTATTTGTGAAGTGTAAATGAGTCGAAAGAGCTATATGAAATTGAATTTTTCTCCTTTGCTCTTTTTGAATCAACTTTGGAGTATTATATGTTGTTCATCTTCCTTCACCTTACTGCATTTTTATATTCATTTGTCTCCGTATCGGTATGTGTTGGGAAGCATATGTTTATAAAACTTAAAAGAAAAAAATTAAGCTCTGTAAACAGTGCAAAAAAAGAACCAACAAGATACGATTGAATATATTAAATCGGGTCTTCTTTAAATACAGTGACAGTTTCACAGTGAGCAAATGTTATTGGCATTATTTGACCAAGCAATCAGCATCTTCTCATAAACTTTTGATACTTTTAATAGATTGAATACTAAGTATAGCAGTGAGAAGAGTAACAGTTCAGATTGAGCACGGAAAAGTGCAGCACTAGGAAGTACGTTCTCGATTGAATGTAATATAATGATGTCAGACAAATCAGAGCAAAAATTTACCAGGCAATACAGAGGAGCTGAATTTTTAAATGCTTCACGAAACTTTTCTTGAGAATTTACAAATTCTTCCAAGGAAAATTATGGGTTCTCATTTTTTTTCTCCGCTGCGATTCATTTTTATGATTATCTAATATTATGACGTTTTAGTAGCTAGTCAAGCTCTGATCATGAATTCAGAACTTCTGCCATGAGATTAGGACAATATTTGGTTTATGAAAATGCTTTAATAAATGAAATTGCAGTTTTATTATCAGAATTTTCAATTGAATTATAGCCTTAAATTTTGAGGTCAAGAAAGAATTCAAATTCTTTTAGTTATGTAACAGATATTTTTGGGTAAGCTGATCATTTTTACGTAATATGAAAACAGAAATAATGGAGAAAATTGATGGCTTTGAAGCAAGTCGTCAAGGCTTATTTTCTCATAAAATCAGATATCATTCTAGGTGTTACTTCCTTCCAGGACATGCTTTTGTCTTATTTTTGCTATATCTCCTTATCTTTTCCATAACTACTTCTTTTCTTGGTTTCATTTTTTGTACAACTTTTGAGTGGATTCATTTTCAGCCTCAACGGAAATCATAAAAATACCCTGAAGTCGTGAAAAATATGTTAGAATCTGGTCAAACATGCTCTCGATGGGTAGTAGATTGAAGATTGGAGGACAGAATTTTGAATTACAATCGCAAAGTTCTCGGTGTCGTGTCGTCGACATGAAAACAAATGGTGTTATCTACAACTAAAATTGATTAGAAATGTATTTTATTATTGTAATTTAAATTTATTTTGATATAGAGTAGTCTTCGTTCAATTTCTTTCTTCTTTTCTTTAATTCTGTTTTTCTTTTTTTTAAGGAAAAAAGTTGATCTCACTGGATCAGCAAATATCTTTAAAAGAACACATCAAAAAACCATAAGTTTCATGCGATCTCGAGCCGAAATTCGGTTAGATAGACAATTATTTAAATAATGAAGAATAAAAGGGAATACTTGGGCTGGAAAGAGAAGAGACAAATTTGAATTGCGTAACTATGCCTTCCTTGTAATCTTTCAACTTTACTGGTAGCAATCAGTAAGATGAAACGTATGCTTAATAAATTTTATACTTTGATGCAACATTCCGATGTATGCTTATCTTTGAAGCAAATTTTGCACCTTTATTTACTGCTTATTATAGAAATTCTTTTATTGGTTACAAAGGGCACGGCTGTCATTTTACAGTTTTCTCTCCATCATAGAATTACATGGTAAAAGCAGTCTGTTAGTTTTTTAGATTTTAAACAGAGATTCACACTCAGGTTTTTTTTTTTATAACATATTTTATAAGTATATGTCAATTTCTCAGAGGTACAGATGAAAGGATTAAAAAAATTTCCCAAACTTCTATCAAATAGTTGAGGAATCTGCTAGTGAGAACGAACATGATATCATGGAAATAGCGACATCAGCAGATTTGTCAAGGCAGATTTTGCCCATTGAACTGTTTGGAGCATGCAAAACATTCTAACACATTACTTGTTGAAGATACTCGATTGGTTATGATTTCGTTCGCTTTTCAAACGGAAACTGATTTTTATTTTTCCTGCAATACAAAACGAAACTTCGCCTTTCTTGATGTTTTTTTTTTTTTTTTTTTCACCAAAGGATTTCAAAACAATTAATTACCGAAAAGTTATTTCGGTCTGTCAAGTAAAATAACGTTTAGTTACTCATTTTCGAGTCAGCATGTGCTACATGTTTGTCCTTCAAACGTGCTTAGAAGATGATTTTTTTGCATCAACTATTCAGGAATGGAATTGTCGTAAAACAGAAATTTATTAACTTCAGTGGTTTGCGAAGGAATTTCTAGAAAATATTGAACTGAAAATTTTAGAAATTATTGGAACTTTTAAATTTGGTTTTCTATGTAAATAAAAATAGTATTGAAGAATTGAAATGTGAAGTCAGTGATGTTTCAAATTTTACTAAACAGAATGTGATATATCGAATTTTTTCGAAATTTAGGTCCAGAGAATATATTAACAAATGAGATAAAGATGTACAAGTATAGTAAGTTTTCATTAATCCTTAATTTCCTTGTTATCTTTTTAAAGAAACTGTTTCTAGAATGTTTTATGTCACTTTTCAACTCCAAAGAAATGGCTCACAAACAAAACGCGACAAATGAATAAGAGTTTAGTGCTATTTCTGGAATTTCATATAGTTACATGAAATGGACACTTTGTTGCTTAAATCTATTCTACCTAGGATATATTATTGTTATTATCATCACTACGCTTCGTTTGCACGGCTTCATTAGACATTTTGAATATTTTTTTAGACCTTGTTACTATTTCATTATCAGTTAAGAATTTGATCTCAGTGAGATGATTTCTATGATCTGTTTTTCCGGACACATCACACTGTTAATAAATGAATGTTATTACGATGCTTTGCATGCTGGCAAACTTTTAAACATTTTTAGTGGCGCGGTATTCTCTTCAAGGCTCACTATAACTTCTCCCTACTTTTATAGAAAGCTTCAAATGGGATTTCGCGGTTTTTCTGTACAATGCATACAATACAATTTTATCCTACTAGTTCTGCATTACTTTCATTTTTTTCTATTATTAAAAGGTCCGAAACTAGTTGGGACTGCGTTCATTACCTCTGCATTTCTCATGTTTTAGATATGTATTGCTAAGTACATTTTCTTTAAATTATTCAGCCGATCTGATTTTTTGATCCTTTTAAAATAAATTTATAAACCACAGTTTCATGCTCACTTCACAAACCTTATAATGATCAAGAATTCTACTTGGAAATATTGCTATATGTCTCAAAATATAAGTTTGCTTGAATTTAAACAAACATGAAGAATTTGTAAATATATTCCATTGCATAATTCGTTTTAATTTGTTTCATCGTAAAAACATTTCAAACACTGTCATTGCTGACGCTTAAAAAAGCAAGTAAGCTTAAATTTGTTCACTAACCATATCAATCTAGTTTAAATGAAAAGTAGTTGTTTGCACTGATCGGTAAATACATTAACAGAGACAGCACTTCGTATCTGCCAGCATACATCGAAAGGTAGTGTTTTTATCAAACTTTACTCTAATATTCCTCCCAACACACATACATATACACGTGCGGGATCGATCATAATCCTCTAATTAGCAAAAATTTTTGCACATCGTTTAGACCCGCGTCTAATTTCTTATATTCACACTCACTGGAACATAACAATACGGTCATACCAATATCTGAATTAATATCTTCTAAAGATCCTTAACAAAGAACAGGTCAGCAAATTATGGATAGATATAAACATACTCAGAAAATAATTCAGCACAAATGAAGGTACCAACCAAAAGCAATTTGAGAAACAACTCGCAAAAATATTATGTAATTTAAATTACAAGCCTGTAGCATACGATTTTAAATGATACACAAAGGCGTCTGAATGTTCACCTAGAATACTTTCTTATTTTTTGTGTAAAAAGACGTAAAAGAAATAATGAGAAGCGTGACGACGTGAAAGAAATATAATAGTAGGAAATGAGTGTATTTGTTACAATATAACCTTGTGAAAAATTTAAAAAATTTATTTTGTAAAAGCCGTCCTGCTTCATTAGGACTTTACTTTTGATGTTGATTTAAAATAGAATTAAACCACAAAATAAACAAAAATGTCATTGAATTAACAAGAGCAAAAGATAGTTACTAAAAATTTACATAGTACCTAGCTACAAAACAACTGATTAACTGTTATCTTCCTCAATGAAAACGATTTAGCATATGTCGAATTAATACCCGATCCGGTTCTTAGTCTTAAATATGGAAAATAAAAAGCAACAATGAAATTATGCCTAATTTCATGACAAGAAAATGATCAACCGAGAAGTGGTAGAAGTAATTCTTGAGAGTTAGTAGGAGAAAGTCATAGTTAGTAGTACAAAGTTTGCGACCAAAATATATTGTATTTTCGTATTTCCAATTACTTCAAGTGAAGTAACTTTAACCTTTTCGTTACACATTCGTACTGTTAGTAAATTCTTAACTTCTAGAATCTTTAGTAGTCAAAAATTAGTATCGGCAAAAACTCTTCCATGCTTACTCCATAAAGACTGAAATTCTTTTGGTTGTTTTCCAGCTGGTGGTATCTGCACTGGTTTTAACTTGTTTGGATCCTTTCGGCCACTGTTGTTCGAGACTTTAAATGAAGGTCGAACTGGAGTCTTACCTTCCTGATTGTAAACAAATGTTGCAGTTGATCTGTAAAATTTTCATTTGTAAATTTTAAATATCTCAAAATTTTAAATAGCTCAATTTGTAAATATTTCAAGATATTAACAAACTAATGGTATTTACACGTTAGAATATGAACTGCTAGTACTCTAAAATATGTAGTACCGCGAATTAAAAATTAACCATGTTTCTTCTATTGTCAGAGCAAAATCAGTGGTTCATTTGGTCAAATAAAGTAAGCATGAATTACATCAAATTTTGTCTCAAAATGCAATGCATCTTACTTTTCCTATTATTACCTTGTAGGACTTTTGAGCAGAGGTTTTTCCTGATCAAATGCATAGAACTTTGGCCAATAGTCTTGTGGCATTCTAAGTAAAGCCATAAATACCATGATCTGAAAGAGATTTTTTCTCACAGACGTCATAGTTTAAAAATTTAAATGTATTTAACACTTTCCAAAAACAGAAATTACCTGCTTTGAGACTTCCTCAGCGTTTTGCGCTATACTTGTGGCACGTGACGGTGCGCGACCAATAATTGTTGGAGCAATACAACGAGCCAGAACCTCTGGAGACATTTTATTTCGTAAACGGTTATCACAAACCTGAAAAAATATTTCAAGATTTCAAATTTCCCCGAAAAAATGAATGAAATAGGACTTATAAAGGAAGTGAATACAAACCCTCTGGAAATGAGAGCAAAGGAAGGCGAGAGTATCTCTATTTGGATAGGGTAAATCCATCACGGAGCGATTTAAAGCCTCGAAGTCATCACGTTCAGCGGCACACACAAATTCTTCCCAAGACGACACCGGAATTACTGGATCCTGAAAAAGAAAACCTTCGGAACTGTCAATAAAACAAGGAATCAAATCTACAAAACTTGACCAACTAACCCTTATTTCTCTTAGGAAACGTTTTATACAGCCAGTGATTGTCTCTGTATCATGATATTCTAATTTGGGCAGTGAGCGACTGTTTTTGAATTCATTCAGTAATTTAACAATTTGCGATTCCTGGCTGGAAAATACCTCAATTATTACTCAATAAGTAACAGTATCAACTATGAAATATATTAGATATAAATACGAATGAAAAATTATGTTCGTAAAACTTGACAATAATTTTATCATTTTTATTATCAAAAAGTAGCATCAAATATGAAAAAATAACTTTTACCCAGGAATTCGATAAATGCCTTCTGTACTCAAACGATCCTTATCTAGAGCCAGGACGCAGTGTATGATGAGAGACGGAATCATCGGTTGAGTTGGTGGACAAAAATCTTTCAGCCGAGGACGTTGTTTACCAGGTGTTCGAGGTGTTGCTGTTCGAGGTACGCAAGGGATTGGAGCACTTCTTATGCATAATTTATGCAAACGAATTCCACAATCTGAATAAATTATTGGAAAAGATAAGTGTCCCTATAAAATGTCTCTTAGATATATTAGTATGACTACTGGAATTGAATTAAACAATATTCCAGAACAAAATTTAAAAGATGATATCCAGAAATTTATTAACTAAAAGCTAATTTCGCTTACCAGTACATTTGTAAGCTGCTTTACCAGTGAGCCCGATCCAACGGTTACACACTTCACAGCGATCACCAAGAATCGATGTGAAATTAGCAAAGCTATGCGGTCTAGTCTCAATTGAAGAACCATTTGTCCAAGTTTTTGCTGCAGTATATGGGCTGTTCCTAAATTGTCAAGGCAATTATTTATAGTTTCTTAACTGATAACGCAATTAAATCGTTTCAAAAATAATACCCTTTTATGTCTTAAAATGTCAATAAAAGTTAGTATTCATGCCATCAAAACTTCATAGGTTTTCAAAATTTTGTATCAATTTCTTGCACGAAAGCTATACTTTAAGCTTTAGAAAAAAGTATGCAGGAAGTTAATTACCAAATATCAGCACCATATAAAATGATGTTGAGAAAAGTAATTAGTATAGAAGCGAAAATATTGGTGCACTGAAACTGCAGTGACAAAAATTTGCTATTCTACGCCTACTTCAATTTTATTTGTAATTTTATTTGTATTTGCCATTTTTTGTCAAATGTAATTGATACTGAAATAATAAATGGATACAGTTAGTAACATATTCTGCTTCCACTCTATTAGTACCAATGATCGCACAATTCATGAATAATTTAGACCAAGAAACAGATTCACAGTAATATATGCATGGCCTCATTTTTTTCCTGCCATTTACAGGATCTACCTTAGTCAAAGCATACTAATATCATTAAACTTCCATGACTTTCACCATATGACATAAACTATGGTGATAAGAGCTACAGTTTTAATGGTACAACAAAAAACTAGATCTAGTTATGCCTGCAAATAAACACACAGTTAGAGTTATGAGTCATAAGTGATGTCAAATTAAAACTGTTCTCATAATGAGACACTTTTGTTTCATTTTTTTTTTTTTTGCAAATGGAACAACTTCCTCCATTCTATTTTAGATTTGACAGATTGGTATGTGAATGTTAGCTGCTTGATCTGATCAAAGAAAACAAATCACCTTTTAAAAATAATCCGATTGAGATTACTATTCAATAAAACTACAATAAATAATGAAACGGGAGAGGACTGCATTTAAAGAAAAAGCATTATTTATATTTCTTAGAAAGATTGTAATCATATGAGAAACTAACTGCTAGTTGCTTTCATAAACTTGGTTGGAAGAATAAAAATCCTTACAAATCGAGAGCACTGGCTCCAAATCGTGGTGTGGTTGCACCAAATTTTGTCGTCGATTCAACCACGGCTTCTTCGTTTTGCTAAAACGATAAACATGAAGATTCAAATCTCTCTGTCCAGTCTACAATACTCCAAACAGACTCCACAAATGAAAGTACAAATTATATGAGAGAAAGAGCCCTATGTTATGAAATGAGTTTTATGTGAAAAATTGTAATAAGGTATTCAAAAACAAATGGTTAAAACAAACATTCAGAATATTCGATTCTGACATCGACCGATTTGAACGTTTGAGTGAGACACTAGCTGTTGCTGGTTGTCTTCCTTCTGGATTCATAGTTATTGCTGTCGTTGTAATAATTGTTTCAGTTCCATCTTTTGATCGTTTGCATGGAGTGGCCTTAAAAGTTATGTGAGAATAATAGACAAAAAATTGGCACTGCTACCCATTGAAGAATGAAAAGAAAAATTTAGTACAGCTTTACAGTGCGAGAATACCGCAAATCTAATTCAGTTCTAGAGATATCGAGATAAACAACAAAGCATCAGTTTCTCAATGAATAATAAAGCATCATTTCTACGCAGAAAGATTTTTGCAAATTTATAGAACTTACTATTTCTTCCTCAACAATATTCATTCTTTTAGATTCTTTGGAACGCTTCACAGTAGCAACAGAGCTATGGGTGCTTGGAAGAACGGCTAAGCTTCGTGACCTACAAAATATTCTAAAATAAAAACATCTACCAAGAAGTGAAATAGAAAATAGAAATCAAAAGGATTTTAATAGAGATTTTCCCACCTTCTATATACTTTACCATTTCGTAAATGAGATTCATCAGAGTCATCATACGAAATGTCCATGGAGTCTGCCGTCTTATCATAATCAGTGTCTTCGCCATGTGAAAGCGTGCGTGAAACACCATGGAGTATATGATGTGCTTGTCTTTCTCTCATAAGTGGTTCATGGAATGATGATTTGTAGTTCAAAAAAGATAGTTTCTGGCGATCTTCCTCTTTTAGTAATGACTGGTCATTCTGAAACAGAATTTCAAGTTTAGAGAAAACAGATGAGAAATATCGTTCACTTTATTATTGAATTTCAGATGCAAACTTTAATTCAAACCTTCAGCAGTTCGTTAACTAACGCAAATTTTCTTTCCAATTCAACCATGTCACGCTCCAAGTTCTGTTTATCGGACATCAATGTAGCAATCTGAGCACGTGCATCCCTAAGTTGTTCTTTATACATCCGATTTTCTTGTTGCAACCCACTGGAAACGATGTGACATATATTCACACAGTTATTAAAAAAATTCATACTTTCACAAAAAACTTCAAAAATTCGTGTCAAAATTAGGCATAAGTCAATTTAATGATTATGCTCGATTCATAAAGTATAATTTTTCCAAATGTTATCGGTTTCTAATTTAATTGCCCCCTACTGTCTTTTTCTTATGTCTGCATTTTTCATTTAGTTTTAACGATTTCTACTCATCCAGTCTTCAGTTGTTTTCAGTTTTTCAAAATATTTTCTTAAAAGATTATATTTGTAGCCCGAAACTTTCAAGGATAAGCAAGTGAAATGGAAAAATTAAGAGATAATTGAGAAATTAATTACAATATTCTATGAACTTCAGCAGAGAACATCAGTAGAGACTTAATTTAAAATCATTATACCAACTTGTCAGCCAGTAGTTATTGAATAGATCAGTTTTACCAATTAATTTTTATAATGGATTTCATACAAAATGATTTACGAATTTTTATATTTCTAGCTTGTTCAAATTGAAACATTCTTTATACGTACGAATAGCATTTTCAGGTTCAAATCGAAGTCTGCTAGGTAATGACTAACCTGTAATCGTATTCTCGAGTATTCATTTGTTCCTGTAAAGTATCTGCCCTTAATTTTTCAGCATCCCAGTTGTGACGCATATTTTCCATTATATCAAGGAGATGTAGAAATTCTGTGCCTGAAAGGAATATAATAAATGATTCTCAGGCTCTAAAGAGACATCGAAATAGATGTTGAATATTTCCAAATACTAGATATTTAATCAAAAAAAAAAAGTTCTAAATAATTATGCTGGCTGAGAACGAAAAAAAAAACAAGGTAAGAAGCAAAAAAATACAAGTGACAAAGCATAGAGTTATATAGAAGAATGACAGTTCACCAACTTTTCATTTTTGGTAATGAGTTGTATGGCATTGACTTAAAACATTAAAATGATTAAAAAAAAAAAATAAAATTTTCATAAAATAAGTTGAAAACTACCGCTAATCCTCTAACACTACCCTGGAATAGCAAATTTTGTGACAAAGTATTAAACCATATAGTTGCCTTAATATCAGCTTGGTAAAAGTTTTGGTAGTTATCTAGGAGTGTCGTCGCTTTCCAGTGTTTAGAATACATCACACGTAGAACAATAAAATAATGCTCAGTACATAAAACAGCAATAGTACCTTTAAAAAAAAGTAGCAGAGGTAGAAACACCTACATATATATGTTACTGTTATGTAATTAATACTGTTTGCATTTGAAAGACGACAAACTTACAGGTGCTTTGTCCTTCAACAAGAAATTTAGCAATACCGATTGTCTCGGCGTACTCATTCAAGACAATGCGAGATCTATCATGGCAAATATTATCATTCATCACTTCTTAGCTTTTCTGCAACAATATATAAACTTTTTTTCGCTAAATCAAAAGTACAAAAAGAACGATGTGATAACAATCTTTTCCACAAAACAAAAAAAAAAAAAAACGATGAGAACTGTCATAACCAATAGTTTTCTCAAGTAGAAGATATGATATGCTAAATATCCAGTAAATATATCGAGGAAATATTCAGATGAATCACCATGAGTCGATGAAAACATACACGAATATTTGCGACTGTACATACAAACTGACATCAAAAATTAGTAAATATTTCTAGAATGATATGAGAAAAGAATAAATTTGTTTGAAAATCTCAATTCACTACCTATTGTCAAAGCTGCTGTATTAGTTTAATTAATATATGACAATCCATACAGCCTGACAATAACGGACATTAAAACACATGGCAATCTTCCCGCCGTTCATAAATTTAAGAGCTGTGTGTGTTGCAGCCCTAAGTAGAGATGTCGGTCCAGGTAACCCAGCAGAGAGATTGGTAATTTGTTTGCGTAGTCAGTAACATGTTTCCTTTTCTTTATTGTATTCTCCTGGGTCAGAGGTCGATACTAACCACTGCTGCATTGTAAAAGAAACTGCTACCAACACTAAATATTTTATTGATGTCATAAAAGCACCTAGCACTACTTTGCCAGGCGCACTACATTTTAAGTATCATTGTACACACAATAAGGTGTCATTAGTGTTTTCAAAAACGAATCATATGTGGTAATAAAAAGCGCGATAATATACATAAAATGTTATTGCGTAACAATCGTTGGAGAATGTGATATAAAAGAAACAAAACATATATATTTGTATCAAAACATTTCAGTACCGTACTCAGTGGCCAAATTATTATCACCAAAATGTTTACTTTTATGTCTAATAATGTCAATCAGCACGTAAACTTGGGTTTTTAGTTGAAAATCTGAATCAAATTCAATATAGTGCTCATTAAAAATATCAGAATAAGAAGGAATAAGTATAAAAGCAAATATTTCAAGAGTTTTTGAATAATGTTTCGATATTTCATGCCTTGTGATAACATGGTATGTCAGGTATAGAATTCTCTGTAAAAATTTCTCAAAATAAACTCAAATGAAATATATCTATATTTCAGTTAACATAAGAATGAATTCTATCAAAAACTACGAAAGAAAATAAGTGGAATGTTAAAAGATGCATTCAGCTCAATTAAACGGGATTAATTATTTAATTTAAAGAGAAACCCATGCAAACCACAGTAAAAATATTTTTTTTAAGCTCATTCAAGGAATAAATTCAAGATAAGTACGAAATGTGTTCTTTTGAACAGGTTGATAAGTTGCATCTCATTGTGACAATATGCATAATCGTTAAAAGAAATATGTCATCAACAAGATCGATGCTATTATATGTCTTCTTAAAAGGTTACAAGTTATCTTTCAAAAAAGCAAACGTTAAATCTTCAAAAAGAAAAAAAAACTTCAAAACCGCAAGATCTTCAAAATTGCTTTTAAAAATTACACCAAACAGACATCAAAAACACCAGATAAAACTAAGCTCAAAAAATGTCGCCCAGAAAATGCTTTCGTTTTGATATTTTCGGTTGATAGATACTTGCTTTTTGTCCAGATGGTGGAGTTTCAACTGGTCCCAGAATTGATCTATTTGGATTCTTGTATGGGATTTTCCCAAGTTTCCTGTTGTCATATAGTGTACTGAAAAATACTTCCATGGTACATGTTTTCTGCAGTCCAAGCAAAAAAACGAAACTATTTGAGAGATTTGTGACAATGAAGGAAAAATTTGTCCTGCTTTTTCATAAGATTTTTATTTACCATTTGGGACTATTGATCAGTGGTATTCCTCTGTCAAAATTGTAGAACTTAGGCCAGTAGTCTGGAGGCATTTTGAGCAAGGCTGACATAACTGTTATCTGCAAAATAATTCCTTTTTTTTTTACCTTTTTCAACTTGCGCTTCTTTCAAATGTTTAAAAAATCATTTCGCATCCCTCACACAGTTGTGCATGAGATATAAAATTCCCTTGATAATAAATCATTTAAATTTATTTAAAAAAATCTTGCAGCAACCTGTTTTTTTTCTTCATCATCTTTTCCTACATGTGGAGGAGCTGGACCTACAACTATTGCTGCAACACAACGTGCGAGGACATTTCGAGGCATCTTGTTTTGAACGCAGTTGTCACAAATCTAAAACAAAAAATGAACCAGTAAGAGGTCTGAACCAAAACATAGTAAAGCTGAGTTTCCTCACCGTTCTAAAATTTCATTTCAAAAAAAAGTAGCGGGATATTACAAGTTAGGTGATACAATGAAGAGGAGTTGCCTTGTTTCGAAAATCCAAAAACTTAGTACTTGTATTCTGTAATTTTCAAACAAACAAACAAAAAACCTTCTGAAAATGAGCACAGAGGAAAGCCAGTGTATCTCGATTTGGATAAGGCAAATCCATAATTCCATTATTTAGAACTTCAATATCATCTGTTCGGGCAGCATTAACAAATTCCTCCCAAGATGTGCTTGGGATTACTGGATCCTGTAAGTTAAACCATAAAGAAATTTAAAGGATTCTGCAAATCACGATTTAACGAATGTTCAGTAACCAATTCATTAAGAGAAACCAAAAGATATTCATCGAACGAACTCGTAGCTTATTTAAGAATTGCTTAATGCAGCTTGTTATTGTTTCCGTGTCTTGATAGTCCAATTTTGGAACGGAGCGACCATGTTGAAATTCATTTAATAATTTCTGAACCTGAGTATCGTCCCTAGAAGTTATAAGAGATGGGTCAAACATGAAAGTCTTATATGGGATTTCCTAAATTATTTTAAATGATGCTTCTGAAAAAATTTCTAAAGCTAAATTAAAATTAGAGAATTCAACAAATTACCCAGGGATTCGATAAATACCCTCTGAGCATAATCGATTCTTTTCCAGAGCTAAAATGCAATGAATAAGAATTGGCGGTATCATAGGTTGCGTAGAAGGACATAAATCCTTTAAGCGTGGACGCTGCTTGCTAGGCGTGCGAGATGTTGGAGTTCGTGGCACACAAGGCACAGGCGCATTATGGATGCATGATTTATGAATATGCAAGCCACAGTCTGAAGAACTGTTATAAATGTAAAAAATACATAATTAAAAAGTGTTGTGGAACTTCAATAACACATTCACAGAACCAACTCGTTCCCTTAACTTTAATGTAAGATGTCATGAACAATTTTTCAAAACAAATTTTCTTTAAAAAAAAATCACAAAGACTACCACAGCATTTGTAAGCCTGTTTTCCGACAATCCCAATCCATCCATTACACACTTCGCAGTGATCGCCAAGAATTGAGCTATGATTAGTATATGTATGTGGGCGTGTCGAGATTGATGCACCACGAGTCCACGTTTTCGTGCCACTGAGTGGAGTTCTCCTTTGAAATATTTTCACATAAATTTAAATTACATACATTTAAAACCAATCTTGGTTTGTACAAACATTTTCGTTAAAAAACCAACATCTGAAAGACTATTTTCTGAAATAAAAGTTACATCCAAGTATCTTTTCGCACTATAAATGAAGAACGAAAACGTACTATGAAACGAATTGCGAAAAGTATCAGTTTAGTTTAAGAATCATGCAATAGAGAATCTTGATTTCATCAAAGAGAAAATTTTATAAGATAAATTTAGCACTGCAAAAAAGAAAATCTGTGGTAAGTCTTATGAATTCTTCTTGTACTTTTATTCTTGCGGACTATTCCAGCTTTCAATATATTTATATATGCATTATATCTTATGTGGATATTACATAACTGGGTAAACAGATATTAATAAAGAGCATTAGAATTAACCAATATAAATGTTGTTGAGCTTGAAACCACAAATCCACTACTTTATCGACATAAATAGCGCAAATAATCCCCATAAATCTAAAGCGCAAACTACCACTACTATTTGATCATACAGGTATCACTAATATATGCAAAAGTAGGATAGTTCCATCTCTTCATCTTTTTTCATTCTTGGAAATTAATAAAAAGTTCTCGCTATAATGTATTTTATAAACATTAGATGTGCTCAAAACAGGTTTGAAAATTCTTCTTAGTTCCCCATGATTTTATCTAAGTTGAAACTCATTTTTAGGCTAAGGATGGATTAGGAAAGAGCGCGTTCCAATACATTCAGAAAATTAACGAGCAATGTGATAAACTGGAGATTTTTATTTAGTTTATTCAAAAAATCTGCTCTATTTTTTGAAATAGATAAATATCTTCGTAAAATATCTTCAGTAACTGATTATTGTAAGTGCATCTGTGAATGATCGGCACAATCCGTCGTTAGCGAGATTATGGAAAAACTGCAGGAAATGATTTGTTAAGACAAAAAAGCCATCAGCAGTGAAATCCACATGCAAAAAAAAATTGGTCCATTCAGTTTCTGTGCAATAAAATTCTTGTGAAAAATAACTTATGATTGTTTATATTCACTCGTTTTCCATTCTTATGTTACAGACGTCAATACTATACATTGCTTTTGTTAGGGAACAGTTCAGCTATAGACGATGTCAATCATCACGTGACGTCACAAAAACGCTCGATAAATATACAGAAAGCATGTCCCATAGGATACAGTTTCAGATGCAAAAATAAAAAAACTAACAGATCAGTTGAACTTGTTCCACATCGTGGCGTCAATGTATTTGTTGGCTGTGTCATCGTCTCTTCTGACTTCTAAAAACAATAATGTTTTATTTCATTTACCTTTTTACTTTGCCAATAGGCTTCACCGTTCTGAATTAGAGACAAATGACAGTGAAATCAATATAGCAATTTCACGAACATTGAGAATATTAGACAATGAACGATTATTCATTGAACGTTTAACAGCTATTTTAGTTGTAGGTGAATTATTGTTCCCAGTATTCATTGGGGTCATTATTTCTGTTCCACTTTTTGATCGTTTAGAAGGTGTTTCCTAAAATTTATTGAATATTTAGAATGTTACAATTAAGTGCAGCATTGCAGTGATATTAAAGCAATAGGCGTACTAAAAATAGAACAATAATTACAACTTCTTTGAAAGCACATCATTAAATTTCACTGAAGCTTACCACTTCCTCTTCAACAGTATCTATCAACATGCTTTTCTTTGGTCGTTTGCTGGCCACTGCTGAGATACGTTTTGCTGTCAGCGAAACCATGCTACGTGACCTAAACTTGAGGAACGAACAAAATTTAAAGTATTCTCCAATTAATTCTACTAACTGAAATCGAGTGAAAATAAATAGTCATCACTCGCCTTCTATAAACTTTTCCATTCCGTAAACGTGATTCATCCATTTCATCTGATGAATTATCAGATATATCAGCAGTTTTATCATAGTCTATATTTCCCTCATCTGAAGAACAGTGCGAAAAACTTAGATGTGTATCACGAGTTTCTTGTAATTTCGTAGGCTTTTTATTTAAAATGCTTCCATTTGTAAACAACTTCTGTCGATCTTCCATGCTTAGATGTGATTGGTCCTATAAAAAATAATCATGTTTAAGAAAATGCAAAAGATGCTTTCAAATAAAATGAATTTTTAACTTCATCGATAGCATTGAAGAAATTGAAGAAACTATAATAAAAAAGTGACCTTCAGAAGATCAGTTACAAGTTCGAATTTCCTTTCCCATTCTCCAATATCATATTCCATGCTTTTCTTGTCAGACATTAGAACTGCGATCTGTTTTCGAGCATCACGAAGCTGCTCTCTGTACATCCGAATTTCTTTTCGCAATCCGCTAAAATAGGCTGTGTTCAATAGTATTCATATATTATAGGAATTCTCGCATTTTATGAGTGCAAACCTCATAAATAACGTAGCGACAAATGAGTAGCACTCATAACATCTCAAAATCTTCAGCAAATCAATAAAAAACAACTGAAAGAGAAAAACAAATTGTGCAGTGTAGAGCGAAGAATACAAAATAAAACGTGTGAACATGTAATAACTTTAAAAATCAATAAAACTTGCATAATTTCCGACATTTTGGAAAAAAAATTTACTCTTTTTCTTTATTCCCTTGGTCAAGCTCATCCTCCATAGCTTCTGCTCTTATTTTTTCATAATTCCAATTATGTCTCATTTGTTCCAGTAAGTCAAGCACTTTCAACATGTCTGAAATACTTTTCATGCATTAATACATTTCGCAATATAACAGAAAATATGAAGTGAAAAAAAGTACCCAATTGGTTCTGTTTCTCAATCAATGTAATCGCGAAATGATTGTTTTCGCCATATTCTTTAAGAATTTTACGGGATCTGCCACTACACAGGATTTTATCCATATTTGGACTATATTCTTATCTGAAATTATTTACCATTTAAGACTTTCACTTTCCTTTCTATAGATGATACTTAATCAGTTGGAACTTTTCTATATTATCCTTTCTAAGCAACATCACACCTCTAACTATGCACTAACTAGTATAAAACTAGCATAATCTGGAAACCTGTAGAAATACCAAGACTAACCAGTAACTGCTGATATGTTCCTAACTCATTGGTCACTATTCCCGCTTAGGATTAAAACATTCTTTCCCCTTCCAGCAACAACTAAAAGAATTATTTCAAAAGATTTTTAGACACAAGGAAAAAAAAGACGAGAACAGCAATAAATGCCACAGAATTATTAACATTCACTCCAAGACGATACTGCACCTACGATGAACGTTTTGGGGCGCTTTTAACTACTCAAATGGGCAAATGAGCATATGTAAGGTATAGGATAAATTTCCCATTCACACTTATAATAGTTAACATTGAAGGATAAAAAAATCAAGGAGACAAAGTTGAACTAAAACGTCTCCGTGGTTAGGACGACTACGATCACATCTTCAAATGTCACCTTTGCCGCCAGTACTTTGTCTTCTCCTTCTGTAGCACTATAACGTCGAGAACATCCACCGCGATTTGTCCGGTCAATAACCGTTGATCATCTTTTCGATGATTTTGATGAAAATACTGAATAAGGACTGATAAACACATCACTACTTTCTTGTGAGGACGAAGTATCAAACAGAAATGTATAAATGACTTTTTGCTTTTTTTTTTTTATTTGTCCGTTTTGAATTTCATATTGAGTATTTAAAACGATTAGTTATGAAGGAAAATTTAGTAAAGGAAATAAATATATTTTACTAAACATATTTTTCTTTACAGTTTTCTTCAATTTTAATAGTAAGGATGAGTTGGGCTAAAAATAAGTCGAAGAGAATAAGTAGACAGTTAGCCCGTATCTGGTCACAACCCAGAATGTCACCCTACACATATCTTTATTTTCTCTTTCGTTTGATGACAAATTTAAGCTTTTTGTTTCCTGATCCAACTTTAACAAATATACTATCACCTGGTCACACATAGATTACTTCCACATTTGAAACAATTTGAATCAAATTACTTCAATGAATTGCAACACTGCGATAAAACATTTTTTGTTCTATAATATTGCATAGTCAAACGATGAAACTGTTGGATTTAGGATAGATCAAACAGTTCCATTTTAAATTTTATGAGAAATTAAAAGTTGGAATTCTAAGTTAATTTAAAGCAACTCATTCTTTCAGTCTGTCTGTGAACCCAATTGTATTAGCTTTTGGATAAGAAATGATTACATCCATAAAAATTTTTTAGAATTATAAAGAGTTTTATTTAACAAAAAAATTATGATGTAATTGTAGGAAAGAGTATTAAGCACATGAAGTATTGCTTAGATATAATTATGCCGCACTCACAACTATTATTTTCGACTGCTCAAGTTTGCTAGTAAGAACTATTTATCACAGATTCATGAAGAGATGAAGTGAAATTAACAACATCGATCGAATATATCAAAAAGATGATATGAGGTTTCATGAAATAAACCACTAAATTATTCTGAAATAATCATCTTTGTCAATAAAATCTTAATAACCAATTTTGTTTACATCGGTAATTTGGTAGATGGCAGGGAATCAAAAATGCTGAATTTTTGTCAAGGCTTTATTATTCACTAATCGAGATAGGCGTCAATAGCGACCATATATAATTACTACTTCTGGTTGAAATTATTTAACAAATTTCTGTTCTGCAAAGTTTTATTCAATCTTACCAACAAGAATTGAAGAATGATTTTTAACGCAAGGAACGATATGTTCTGCATTATTCATTTTCAATTCTTTTCAGACAATTAGAACCAGCACTATTCATCAAGTTCAATTTCTTGGTTTTCATTTGATTATAAGGGAAATAATATTATTTTCCAGCAAATTGCTTTCTTTTTCAGTTTTTTTTTTTTAAAAAAAAATTTTCTTGAGAGTCTTTTAAGTTACAAAATTTAGGAGGTATTTTCGAGTCACAATATTTTCGTTCCAACGAGAAGAATCGGATGAGGCTTAAGATTCAAAACTTTTTTCAGTGATTGTAAAATCATTTCAAGAAATACTTTTCACTGAGCAAAAACCCCATTTCATCACTTTAATCTACAATTTGCATGAATAAAGCAAGCATATAAATTGCAAAGGATAACAAACAGCTGCATTCCTTCTTCGATCGCTTATTTTCTCAGTTGCTTTCGCGTTTTTGGATTTGAAAATTGTAAATATAAATGATTTTGGATTACTAATTGCAGAATATTTCATTTATAAGAATCTTCAATCTTTAATATGTCCATATTATTTGTCAACAAGTAACAAGAGTATTAAGGCAAATCACTACTATCTGAATGGCTGAAAAAGATAAGACCGAAACTGAATTATCAAATTCATCTGCCAGTAGTACTGTCAGCAAAATAAGTATGAGCAGCCGGAATTCAACAGCATATATGAATGAACTTGAAGAACAATCTGATCACTTATCAGAAAGAGCATTACAAAGTTCTGTAGTCGACATCGTCGTCACAATTCAAAATAACTTCTTCAAAAAAGGAAAACCGCTGAAAATATGGCATCAATATCTGCTCAATAAAATCCTTTACAACAAAAATTATGTTTACGTGGATAAGGTATTCTGTTTCGTAGAAAGCAAAACAACGGTTAGAAGAGAACAGGTTTGTCCTTTAGATAGAGCATTATCAGATAAGGTAGGATACATATATATATATATATATATATATATATATATATATATATATATATATATATATATATATATATATATATATATGATAATATGAGAGAACTTCAATTGAGCCAGCTATCATCTCGTACCCTAGTCAGTAAGATAATATTTTACTTAATATTTTATCAAGATAATATTTTGATAGGATTTGATGTAATCTGCCAGTTTTCCATGAAAAACATTAATTTGCAGATATTCTATGCAATAATATTACTGCTAATTGCATTTGTCCTGCTAGAGAATTTTGATCCATTACTATGCAGCATAGTTAGCTGTCTTTATCCTGCATACGAAACTACCAGGGTTTGTCTATCAAAATTTCCTTTGATTTTTAATTTATCCAAGATCAATTATGGGACATATCAGGTATCAAAGGTCTCCGTAGACTATAATTTTTCTCATACATTTTATTCAGCAATCTTCCTACTCCCACAAATTTTTCTCTATTTGGAAAAAAGTCAAATCAGAAGACTGATGAAGAAGTAATGAAAGAGATGACATCATGAAACTTATGAAACTTGCAACAAAGTTGCTTTGTTGAAAAACAATCGAAATTTCATAAGCTGAGATATAATTAAAGACAGCTTTATGAGGATTTATGTTTTCTAACATTTTTAATAAAATTTCTTGACAAAAATCACTTTTCTCTTCTTTATTTAAGCAATTTTTGAAGTTTTGCAGTCTTTAACCGTTCACAAGAATAAAGCACGCAAACAACGTGAGCATTGGCTTATCTACTGGATTGTATTCTCGTTTTTTACGCTTCAAGATTACTATACGGAGTGGTTAACAAAAATTTTCTCGCCACTTCTTTTACTGAAGGTTGCAATTAATCTAATAACGAAACTAATAGCAGAGATTCATTTTATACTTTTTTTTTTGAAAATTTTTTAGCTTTCGTTTTGAAGTTTAACAAGCATAATAAGTTTTCGAAAATTTTTCAATTTTTTTTTTTCATATGTAATATTACTTTATTTAGATGTTATTTTTAATGCTTCTAGCATTACCGCAAACGGGGATGGCTAAGTTGTGTTATCACAACGTCGTAGTTCCCGTATTTTCCATTATCAACGATGCCTTCATTAAGTATAATCGGGTATGTTTCTAATTACTGAAAGAACCGATAAAAAGGATGCGTAAGGCTCTATTTAAACTAATTAGCATAAAAAAGACATATAAGTTTGAGAGTGATACTTCTTTGCAAGACAGAATTACCTTTTTTATGGTAGCTGTAACTAATACTGAGAAAAGCCGAATAGATTTTAAAGATTTGTACAAATGTTTATTCAGCGAAACTGCGATATCGAAGGTATCACAGGAAATGCTTCAGAAATTGAAGAGAACGAAAAGTAAAAAGACATCCCACTTTTTAGAAATCCTTCCTTTGTTGTAACTCTGATCCTAGCTTAAATGTCGAGCTTTTACAAACAGTTCTTAGAAAATAGTAATTAACAAGATTTCGTTGATTTTCCATTATTTTAGTGGAATATAAGTAAAATAGGAAGATTGTGACCAAAACTTTCTAAGCAAACCTACCGCATTTAAAAAGTAGTTCAGATCAATTCCGAGCGCACATGAAAAAGCACTTCATCATAATTTGAGATGAGTTAAAGGTTCATGGCATGCGAAAACTACTTGCGCTCACATTTGTAATCGTTTGCACACTGTAAACTTCAAACAAAGGCAAAAATAATTTTAATACTTTCAAAACTTAAAATCTTATGTACAACAAATTTTCCCTCCTCACATTTCGATGTTATCCTATTAAGTATAATTCCATTGTTGTCACGGATGTCTCATGCAAAGCAGAATAAAAATACTACTGAAGTGTCGACACAATGTGTCACATGAAGCCTTTCGAAAGACATGAATAAAGGAAGAGATGTGTTTCGTTTGACACTTCAAGTTTCTCGTTTCCTATGAATGATAACTTTAAAGCATCGATGTTTGATTGTTTGACCTTTTGTTGAAATGAGCAGTGATGTGCACATTACTATTCATTGTATACATCTTGAGAGAAATCGTGTCCACGTGGGACGGAGTGTTGGTGGCTTAAATGAATCAATCTAACATCCCACAACATAACAGTTCTGTGTCACGCAAAATATGACGCAATTTCGAGACGTACTACTACGTCTCCTAACACATGCCAAATAACTTATTCCATTTTCACTTTCTTTTGGTTGTTCTCAAACATTTCTCACGGCTTCAGAAAAATTCCTCTGAGAAGAAAGAATGCTTCCCCTCACATCTCTTCCTTTATCTATATTTATATCTCTGTCACCTAGTTCCTCGCCTTAATTATATTCAGTGTCACACTCAATCTCCTCTACTCACGCATATCAATTCTAGTCCTTCCCAAAATTTTCCGTACAATTCCCCCGTTTTCTTTTTCAGAAAGAACAAATGCTATTAGAACTCTTCCCACGTTCTAATTCCTAATCGAAGTGAAAAGAACGTGTCATGACATCCGATGAATCATCATCCTTAGCATTTCATTCTCTTGTTGATTGCTTCGATATATATGTAATCATTCTTTTCTTACAGAAATGTTAGAAAAATATATTTTTTACAAAAATATATTTCAAAACTCTTTAACAGTGCCTTCCTCCAAGCAGATCTCTTCTAATAGCGCCATTAAATGAAAGACCAGTTTGATACATTCATTATTCTCAATTACTTATAAAAGGTAAGGGACGACTTATTAAAATAGTCTTTCATCTAAAGCGCCTACCACTTACCGCCTTCATAGCAGCCTGTTCTCTCGATCGACCGACCACTCCATTCAGGCATTCCACTGCCTGCTATTGCTGCACTGAGTGGTTGTGCAGAAGCTTTGCCTGCCACCTGTTGTAAGAGAGCGAAGACACAAGCAGAGAAATTATTTTAAAGAGATACGAAAGCAGAAAACAGCGGTGTGCTGTAATTTGAAATAAAACTGGACGGTGGTTTCATTTCCTAGTTTAATTACCTGCACTCTGCTACTGTTAGCTAAAATTGGCTGACTTCTGGTGGCATCAATGTCTCCTTGGTTCTGTTTATTTATGCTAATTACTGCTAATTGTGTACTACTGGCTGTGTTTGTTTCCACTTCTGATTGCGATAGTTTAAAGGACAACTTCTGCAGTAAAGAACGACAGAGGTTGAGCAGTAGTCGAAAAGAATTCATTAAATCAGTTTCTGCAGGAGAGGAAAGAGAGGGTGAAAATTTACACCCAGAAAGAGAGAAACAAATAAAATCCAGAAAAATGAAGATATTCGAGGATGCTACACGACTACTAACTCGCAACATAAGAAACGCAATGGCTTGGATGTCCGGTGCCGATTCGAATGTTGCTTTGGTCAATAATTTACAGAGTAATTGCTAATTTTTTCTTTAAAAGTAGGGAAATGCTATCTTAAATTTGTTTTCCGTTTTCGTACTTTATAATCTAATATTAATGCACCGGGAAAATTCATGATGATAAAGTAAGAATCAGTAGCGTCAATTGATTAACCTTTTAGGCAATAATTTATTCAAGGATAAGCGTGTAAGAGATGCTATGCTGAAGGTGGATCGAGCTGATTTCACAGCTATAACGCCGTACGGCGATCATCCCGTTTCAATCGGTTACGGCGCTACGATTAGTGCCCCGCATATGGTAATTGATTCTGTTTCGATTCCGGTTTTCCGTTGACTAAAGGAGAAGAAAAAACTTACGAATAAGTTTTTTTTTCTTTAAAAAAAAAAAAGTTTTCTGTGGTGTTAGTAGTAATTAATATATGAAGAAATTATTTTGTGAGAATAACCGGTGTTCTTTTTTGATATTCAATTTGAAATGTTTCTAAAAAGCAGTATTGATTCTGACAAAAAGTTTCAATAGTCAAAATGAATAAAAAAGCGAAATTTTAGCATGCGTCTTCACTAGAGCTTCTGAAGGATCATCTGAAAGAAGGGAATCGAGCGCTGGACGTAGGATCAGGTTCCGGTTACTTAACAGCCTGTATGGCGGTAATGGTTAGATTTCTCACAAATTTTCCAAAAAATAATTACAATAAGAGGCCACAATCATTTATGCGCTGTTTATAAATTGATGTGGCAGTTTTTTAGGTTGGTAAAACAGGAAAAGTAGTTGGCATAGATCATATTCAAGCTTTGGTGGATGATTCAAGGCGTAATATCATGAAACATCATGCAGATTTATTCACTAATCACCGCATAATTCTTGTACAAGGAGATGGTAGGAAAGGTTATGCAAAAGAAGCACCGTATAATGCTATTCATGTCGGAGCTGCTGCACCTGAAATCCCTGTTCAGGTCGTATTCATTTAAGTACTAAAACAACAGACAAAATGATTCAATTTTAATATATTTATTTTGGACTGAACTTTAAGTATTTTAAAGCCAAATTTTTTTTCTTTTTTTTTTGTTATGACTTCTGGGAACATTTCTACGTCCGAAAATGTAAAGTACCAAAAACATTTATTGATATATGCTTTCGATCTATATGTTACCTTGTAAATATCAGAAGAGATTATTTAAGGAGTTAGGAATTCATGAGCAAATAATGTCTCCATAACAAAAAAAGAAAAAAAAAACATGTGGTTTTGCAATATATAATGAAATTTGTTTCAGTTAGTAATATATATATATATATATATATATATATATATATATTACTATATATACAAATAATGAAACTTGTTTCATTCATTTCCTGCGAATTTTAACCCTTCTGAAACTGGCAATGTTTTGCACATAACTTTCTTCCAATAAACACACTATTACAGTTAATAGAGCAGCTTGCTAAAGGTGGAAGGATGCTGATTCCGGTCGGTCCTGAAGGTGGTCCTCAGCGGTTTGTACAGGTTGACAAGGATACTGACGGTAATGTAACGCAAAAAGACTTAATGGGTGTAATATATGTTCCTTTAACTGATCAACAGCACCAGCTTCATAACTGAACAGGTGAGTTAAACTTTTGCTCCATTAGAGAGATTCTTGTAGATACTAAGCCTTCCTTAGTTACAATTAAACAATAAGTGGACGAGTTAACAATTAATTGAAAAAAAAAAATGATTTTAATTCTGTATAAAATTTGTTGTAGAGAAGTTTCCCTTTATTTCTCAAGAACACTGCTTCTCATATGCCAACAGAATGTTTCCTTTCCAACAAGTTAATGTTAATGAATGTTCCCCATTCTTGTTGAGAATTATATATATATATATATATTTTAAGGTTATTTACATATGGGATCATTTTCCAAAAACATGAGAGCTCGAACTGCATTGTATATCGAAAGGAACCTACATTGGATAAGAAAGCGAGAGACAGACCAAAGTTGAGTTTTTAGTAAAAACTGAAAATTATCGTATGCGCGGGGTAGTTTTATTTTTGTTATTTAAATAGACCATTAGTTCTGATTCCTCTAGTAAGCCTAGAAGAATATTTTTAATCAAACTTATAAAATTTTCGAGGTATTTTCTAGTACCCTTCGATCTTCCTTTCCAAGGATGTTGAATCATAATAAGGCGTGCCATCAAAATCTGTTATATTCAAGGTTTACAACGAATGAATTAGCCAATATGCCTAATAATAATATGCCTTATCAGAACATTAAAAACTAAAGGCATCTAATTGTGAGCATACTACGCAAAATATCATAAAGAGATGGAAACAATCTGTCCTACTTTGTGGTTGCTGATATTGCCTGTGAAAGTTACTGGAGGTTATATCGAATAAAAATATAAAAAGTTTATTGTATACGGGCATTGCAGGATTCTGATTCAGGAGAAAGGCAAAATATTTTTATTACTGTTGTCACACAGTCATAACAGTTAACATAAACACAAAACAAAAGAAAATTCAATAAACATCGTCGGTTGTTAGTCAGTACAGCAATTATGTTGTACTCAGTTGATTTCGGACATACCACTGATTAGAATCTTCTAAAACAAATCAAAAACATACTGAAAAATCTAATCGAACTAACAAATAGATAAACTTACGAATATGAAACATTTACGAATGAAGATTCTTTCAGAATCATGAGTCTGAGCTACTGAAAGAGAGGAAAAAAAAAAAAAAAAAACAAACTTTCTCGATGACTTTGTGGGATGTCTGCTAACAAGATCCAGTAAATCTGATGGAACCGTTTGTTTGGCTTCTTTCAAAACACTGACAAGTTCGTTAACTATAGGTGCATCACTGCGTGTGCACAAGGTGTATGAAGTACCCTGACGAAAAAACAATGCAAAGATCATGTTGAAATTTTTTTATTAAAATCAAAGTAGTTTTTTTTTTTTATTAAAATCAAAAGTTGAATTTATCCACCTTCTGTACAACAAATTAAAAAGATTGTTTGCATGCGTTACCTGACTAGATTAAAATGTTAAAGAAAGGCATACAGTTTTATCATGGCGAGCAGTTCTTCCAATTCTGTGTATGTAATCTTCAATATTTTTCGGACAGTCGAAATTGATGACATATTTAATGTCATTTACGTCTGAAACAATCCTTTATAAACAAAACAGTCATTGCTTTGATTATCAAGATTTATGGAAGCTAACGAAACAAAAAACATTAATGCTTACCCAAACCGCGAGCAGCAACATCTGTTGCGACTAGAATCGAACATTCACCATTTTTAAAATCTAAAATATAGGAAAGATCTCCCAAACAAACCAGAAGTAGTCGATCATTCACTATGGCTGCATCAAAACATGGGTGTCTTGAAACATTCATGCTGCTAACCATTCAAACGAAGTAATCTATTCTCCTATTGATATCCGCTCATAGGTTTTAATAATAACGAAAAGAAAAAAATTTCCGAATCATGCTAAGGTGTGATAGAATTCAAATTAAAATCACTTTCATTTTACAAGAAATATTGAAATCACCGTTCATGACAAAATTTCGTTCTGTTTGAGACTTATCACCATGTAAGCTCAAAGCTGGATATCCTTTCTTGCGAATCAGTCGTGTTAACCAATCCGCTGTGCGTTTCATACCAACGAAAATCAATGTTTTGCAGTGTTGCTGAGCATATCAAAAAATATTATTTTCTATATAATGAGAAATAAATAGTAATGAGCTTCAGTAAGTAGTGCCAAGCCTCGAAACAACTGCAAAATTTTAAAAATAACCTCGCTTGACGTCCTATTTAAAAACTCTAACAGCTTTTCTTCTTTCTCATTTTCTTCAACAACCGTGACCAGTTGTATGATGTTACTGTTTGCGGCAAGTTTCAATGATCCAACATTAACGAATACGGGATCACTTAGAAAATCCTTCGCTAGAGTACGCACTTCCTTTGGCCATGTCGCTGAGAACATCAAAGTTTGTCGATCCGGCTAAAAAAGAATCTCTTTAACTGTACTTCAATAATTCACTTAAAATGTAAAATCAAACTACTCACTCTAATCATGGATACAATTCTACGTATCTGTGGTTCGAAACCCATGTCTAACATACGATCAGCTTCATCCAATACTAAATAAGTGCACCGATTTAGATTCAAAACACCAGCAATCAAGAAATCCAATAAACGACCTGGAGCTGCAGCCAAAATGTCTACTCCTGAAAAAAAAAAAAAAAAAAAAAAAAAAAAAACATTTTTCATACAAAACTACTAAATCATATCTTCCCAGAACAATATAATCCATAAATTCCAACTTTTGTTGTTGTGTATTTTAATAACTTTTTGCCTACTTTTTGTTGTGTACCTACTATTTTTATGACACATCAGTGCGTATAATGAGACAAAAAACATGTGCTTATGATACCCTGACAAAATATTTTCTTACAAGCTAATTAGCAAATATTTTACATATAATGAACTAACGAAACTTACCGAATTTTAAGTAAAACAAACCAACCTTCGCGTATAGTTCTAGCTTGCTGATCCCGTCCAGAACCACCATAAGCACATGCTACTTTAGAGTGAAAGTTCATCGCCATTGAGCTTATCTGTTGCACCAACTCTCTTGTTGGTGCTAAGATAAGCACTGCTGGACCTCGGACTTTTTCCGGCTGTTCTTGATTTTGCATATGTACAATCCCCGGTAAAGTATACTAAAATTTTGGACTTCTAGAAAACTTTATAGAAAAACTGAGGAAATAACGGTGAGAAAGCTTTCGTGTGCACAGAAATTTTTGAATATGAAAGAAAAACAGTAAAATCAATAGAAATACTTGTTCATTTGCCACACCAATTAATTTTCCAAAGATCTTAAAATCAATTTTCAGAAAAATATTCATTAAATAATACGCTGAATATTTTTCAAATCAGATTCATGAACTCACTGCTAAAGTTTTCCCCGAGCCTGTTCTAGCAATCGAAATCATATCATGTCCGGTCAACGCAACTGGCCAAGATATCGATTGTATTACAGTCGGTTTTTCAAAGCACGCTTTTTTGAGCTTCTCTATAATTGCTGGAGGAAAACCTGTCTCACTGAATTCGAAAATGGGGCGAGGAGAAGAATTTCCCTTTAACGTGACTTCATTATGCGTAAACCACTCAACTATTTCTTTCTGAAGATCAAAAATCAAATTTATTTTAAATTTAACCAAATGTGATTAAAATCCAGGAACAATAAATATTGCAATTTGGACACTTATGAACAGGAAAACAAGGAATGCGACTGTACACTGCTTGGGTAATGCCTGAAGAGGACTTCTGACCCTCTACCTGCGACCTTTATACAATGATTTCATTTTGGCATTTTATCGGCCCACATGTGGCATACACATCACACATGGTTCCTATATGCCACACAGTTAGTTACTCCACTGAAGAATTGAACTTTAATCTTTAGTTCCTGTCTGGTGCCCACTCACCACTACACCAAACAGACTCCTGTATTATTCATCTTGACTAAAATTTTCAATTAGAGTTCCGTTTTGCTTTAATGAACTGTAAGATGCTAAGCACACTGACGATGAAAAAAAAAGGTAACAGTGCATTTCAACAAAAATGATACCTCGCTTCTGTCTGTAACCGAAGGATTTTCCTTGTAAAGATTCTTCTGAATGGGTGGTAAATTGAGATGTTTATAATCGACTTTTGGCATTTCAACATCTTTATTCCATGATCCTTAAAATACAAGAAAATAAAAAAGTTGAAATGGAAAAACAGATGACAAATTAATTTTGATGAATCCTGCTTGTAACTACTTGCTGCATAATTACTTGTGGCAACCTGAATGCAAACGAGTATGCATATATAAAACACACACCTCCAGAGTTTCTATAACGATCCGATAAAACATTTCTTCGAGCCCATTGATCACGTGCTGTAAGTCTCTCATGCCGACGTTGAGTATCAAAAAATCGGTCCAAACCAATGTTACGAGATCGAAAAGTACCTGGTCGACCTCCTTCTTCTCGATTTACATCAATCCAACTAGAAGGCTTTCCACTGGTAACTCTGGAATAGTACATGGGTTAGTGCTGACACATCCACGGATAAATTTATTAGGGGAACATCACAAACATATTCCAGATACAGATAATAACTATACCGTAAATTAATTCTGGAACGACCACTTAAAGATCTGCAACAGCTTTAAAACGATTGTTCACTGCATGGTTTTTCCCAACTGTCCTTGCTCACTTAGAGCTATGTCACGAGAAGGAATATGCAGCGGTCACACCACTTTCCGGACTGCCTCTCGCCAGGTGTCAACGTAGGCCGGATTAATTTACGGTATGGCGGACCGAATACTCGCCCCATTATGTTGAGGACGTTCGATGTTCCGCCAGTGAGAGAAGGAACAGGCCACAGCAAGCTGTGGCCCAAACCTCCCCACACTACACACCGATCAGCACACACTAAAGGAATCGAACCCCAACTCTCCATACTCCAGAAACAACTCGTAACCAAATTAACTATCAAAGCCAACTCCTTTTCGTCCTTATTTAAACTATTTTATAATCGTTTCCTATTTTTTGTTTAAAATATTTGTTTGTTTAGACAGCAGAGAGAGAAAAAGAGTTTCGGTCTCAATTACCCTATTTTTAAATCTAAATGAAATGGAAAAGCGACCTGAAATCGGACTGTGGTTGTTGTGGGGATATCACATCATCTACATCCTTTCGTCGATCTTTTGAAGGTTTACTTGAAGCGATTACTTGAGAGGATGAGCAACGTGCTACCCACACTCTGCACAAGTCAACTTTCCTAATCTGTCGCAGCAAAAAACCACACATCGAATCACTGCTAAGTAATGACATCTTCTAGTTCACCCAGTTCACTCTGTCACCTAAATTCTGATACTGTCGTACGAACGTACTACAGTGGACATAGCACATTGGCATTAATGGTACCGCTCATACCTTAATGTTTTACTATGGTTCTACTGGTATATTGTAAGGGTAGGTTAGGATAAGTTAAGCCAGACAATGTCTGCACAGAAACTTAGCCTTGTTGCCCCTAAAGAGAACAGCATGTTAAGAAAAAAACCCCAACCCACCCCAACCCACAACCCAGCGCCTTAATTCATTACCTCGGCAGTAGGCCAAAGTTTAACAAAATGTGGGAATTTAAACCGTTATCGGAATGCAGCTTTGCCAACAAACGATATTGATTTTCGTTTACATGCACCGTGCAGCGTAAAACATTCCTTCATGTGCATGCAACGTAATTCGTTCGTTTATGTTATCCATAAATTCCGTTATTGGATAATTTATGCACCAGTGATCATTATCTGAGTCAGTGTGGCTTCATCGATCCATCTCAGTACTTTCTCCTGTTTGTGTTACTGGGGAAAACTGTCAAACTTTAAAACCATCAGACAATAATTATTTCTGTGGAAAACATATCAAGCTGCTGTTTATCAGTTACTTCCATGGTTTTAACTCTTCTTTATTGCTGACATAATATCAGTAGAATATAGCATTTGAAACCACTAATTATATTTTCCGATTCCATGATCCAAATTCCTTTTATTTGTACCTGTTATTGATAAGAACTTGAAATTTCTGTCGATATTTTCAAATAGGAAATAATTACGATGAAATTATTTCTCATCATATCTATTAACTATGACACGAATGTTGCAAGAAACATTTGTCACATCCTCTGATCTACAGTTAAGTCCTGGCCAAATTTATGTTTATATATTGACGTTATTTCATCATTTCATGTATAGAAAGTCTTTAGAAAGACTACGTTGTTTACAGTAAAGCATCTACGAGCCATCTTTAAGAAACGAAGGTCAGTCGTTGACACTAAGTCCGTTTCTGTTACAATCTGAGACACTCATATATTTTCTAGTATTTATATTATTATTTAAATATTTCACGATCCATGACTAAACGAGTTCACTTGTCCATTACACGATGGAAGTATGTTAAGGTACATCACGAATTTCCAACTGAGTGAACACTTGTGGTTTTCTTCTGAACTGTTCATTCTGAATGACTGCACTATAACCTGAGCTTCCGAATCAGCAATCGACAATTAATTTATAACCACTACTAACATTATTCTCATATAATTACTTAAGTTATGTCAGCTTGTAGTTTCAAGAGAGTAAATGTCAAATACAGGATAAGAAGTATGAAATTTAGTGCTGTGTGCCATAAGGTTTGTAAATTGTTTTGTAGATGGATGAAGCTGTCAAAGTTTTGAAGTGCTTTAGAATTATTTTCTCAAACTGTAAGACTAGAATTTTTCTGAGTTGTTTGTAATACTGATCATCAGTTTGTGTATAAAATGTTCCATAGATTTTTTTATTTTTTGCTTTAGTTATTGCAGTACGATTTGCACTTGTTTCCTTTCACATATTGAAATAAGAGGACATTCTTTTATGTGTTTTATGACATTTTATTTTATATGTTATAGTAATGGAAACAATGACGACGGTAACATCCACTGGTGGAAGTACAAAGGTTAATCATGCAGTTTTTGCATCACAATCAAATTTTTTGACTGAATCTCATCTTTGTTTTAATAAGGTATTGACCTTAATTTTATATCTCAAGATTGTAACTTGTTTTTGCGCTTTGTATCTGCAAAAAGAGGTATTGGAATAGTGTAAATGAAGTTGTGAGCAACTATAATTTCATCCTACTGCCCAAAGCTTTTCATAATTAAATCATTTTTGGATGGGCAAAAATTACATAAATTATGTTTATTCTCATTCCATGCAAGCATTTCACGCAAGCGTTTTTCCGTTATTTATGCCTTTTAATCGTTGAATTTTTATCCTTCACTTACTACATTTATATTGTGGGAGCACGGCAGAGTTTATATGTCTTCTATTTACCATAATAAAGTAATAATGAAGCAGAAATACTGACGTGATTTTTGAAGTTAACTAATAATCAGTGGGTAAACAGCTTTCCAGAAGAAGTATTTTGTTTTAGGACCAATTCAGTCGGACAGATTTTATTGTGGAACGATTTCTAAAATTGGCTAGACGACGAGCAAGTCTACAGCAAATCCATAACGATTTACGAGTTTATTTAAAAATTGTGCAAAATTCGATGATTGAACTCATCAATGATGATTATGCTGATTTTGTGAATTTGTCATCGAATCTTGTAGGCTTGAAGGAAACAATCGATAAACTGACTAAAGACATTGAAGTGATTTTTACCTTTCCAAAGAGAGATCAAATAACAAAGGAGCATTATTTTTTTATTATTACTGTCTTCTCTTATTTTGGAGAGAAAAGATTTAATAACAAGGTACACAATTGTTTATATTTTTAACTTGGTAGAAAACAAGTTTTTTCAAAAATGGTTTTTATTTATAGACGATATGGCATGATTTCTGTAGCAACACGGAGGCTGTGAAGCAGTCTGCTGAATTTGTTGCGCAGAAAACTACGGAACTCATTGAATGCAGAAAAGCACAATGTGAAATTCGTGGGCAGATTTTCTTGATAAAATCAATTGAACGATTAGCTGATAAAATTGCCAACTGTCCAAAAGAGATAGAACAATTTTGGTGAGTTATACCATATTTGGATTTTGCTTTTTTTGTAGTTGCCAAGGTGAAAATAAATACCAAAATATTGGCTGTGAGAATAATCCATTCATTTGTTATATCTGTGGACTTCTCTATTATTATTTGCAATGGAAATAACAAAACAGTTTATTGTTCACGATTTTTTGTTTCATAAATTTGATTGTTGTTTTCCTTACCAGCTTTTAAGAAACAAGTTTAAATATATGTTAACTCTATTGCAGTATCATTTTTTGACGATCATTTTAGTGTTTTCATTTGTATCTTTATAGTATATGTGAATTATCATACAGTTTTTGTCGCAATATTATACAAGGTTGTAATAATGTTTGCAGGTTACAAAATTTTGTTGACGCAGTCATTGATATAGTTTTATGGTTTGGTAAGGTAAACGTTGTCGATGATAAGGTTAGTTTTGTTTATTACAATTTTTCGTTTCTCTTTTTCTCAAGTTTCTTAATCTTTTGTTTTATGAATATTTATAGGTAGCGGCTGCTTATGATATTTGTTTGACTCATGTTGGTAGACTGACTGAGTATTGGCTAATACAAGATCTCAAAGGTGATTGTCGCTTCATCGAACAGATTCTTGGTATAATTACATTGAATAAGAGTACCGATTCAGCCGTTTCTTGTGTAATGACAGAAATTATTGCTGAATACATTGGAGAACCACGTAGCAACTTGGGAGATTTTTTGATTGAAGTATATGCAACAATTCGAAAGGTTGTTACAGTCCATTTTTTACTTGAAAGGAGTTTTGTAACTCGTCCAATAATAACATTAATTAAGATTTTCACTCGAAATAAATTCAAGTTGTGATTGTGGTCTTTCATTTGTAATTGAATAATTTTAGATAACTTAAACCTGTAATAAATAGATACTTTGCTATTTCATAGCTTCTGAAAGGTGAAACTGATTTGGTCATGAATTCAGCTTAGAGAAAATTGGATGCAAAAAATGGAGAATAGTGGCGCGTCGTTCGCAAATATTTCATCATTTCTCGATAAATGTCTCCTCACTTTTATTGTCTCATCTCTCGATCAGGTTGTTTTAATTGCTGTCGAATATTATTGCTGTCTTTTTTTATCTTTAGCTGATTATCTAGATTGGAATTTTGACGAAATGATAGCCTAATTTATTATGACTAGGATTTGTAAATATACTGAAGTGTTGTTCAGCGTATATGATCTTTTCAGTACTTTGGTTCTGTTGTTGTCCCAAGCGATAATCGTCTTTTTCATCGGTGCTATAAGACAACTTGTGATTTCATCGGTAATTGGCCTGATGCCGCCAAGTCATGTACTGTTCTACGGATGATACGTAATAGATTCAATTTGGTTGTATACTTCAAGCTGGAGACGCAGCAGTTTCTATCGCAGTTGAAGGATCAGCTTGATCCTTCCATTATTAAATTGATCACTAACGAGAAAAAAGAAGAATGGGAAGAAAAAATCTTTTATGATTTTTCGAAACTTGTTATCGACACTTTAGAAAGGATTTGGTCTGATGAAGTTTATCTTCCGACTTTAATTGATAAATTTTGGGATTTTACGCTTAAAGTCCTTGCCAAATATTTGGAATGGATCGAAGGAATTAAGAGGTGAGATTGTTTGATTAATATTTTAGATAACTTTGAAATCCCATAAAAGATGTAAGGACGGATTGTTTTTATCTGACCTTAGTACATGTAACACATTTTCAGTTATTACTGGATTGACAGGAAAGCGCCTGAAGATTTTGAAATTTGGCGCTTATTTTGTGCTCTTTATGCTGATTGTGTAACTGTTGATAATCGAACTTTTGGAATTGCGTTGTCATCAATTTGGCCAAAAATTCGTGAACATGAGGTACAAGAGTTTCCAACTTTTTTAGCGACTCATTTTAAGTGATTTGTAATTAATGGAATTCTAGTTGGATGTGACAATATTCGGGCAATGTTTATCGATTTTTTCAACTAAGATAGCTGAAAAGATTCAAGAATTTGAAAAAATTATTGTCGAAGATGCTGTTACATCGGTGGCAAAGGTGGGTTTCTTTTTTCTCAATTTATGATGCAATTTCTTTAGATTTCGTGCAAATTGTGAGACGCTTATGTACCAATGGCTGATTTTACCTTCAGTGTTCATTATTTGTTTAATGTGCACCATTTTAATTAGCCTATATAAGAATACTGTTACTTTACCTGAGAATATAATCTGCATGGTTTTCTTAGTCGCAACGACAGTAACATGCAGTTTGCACAATATCGTACCAACACTAATGATGCATTTCATTCTACAGAATTATCTTTAATGTTACATTATAAGCAATTTATCATTTTTTCATAATTTTTCATGATATAGGAACGAGGAAAGAATATTGATGATATATTTTTTATATGCAATTTCCAAACTATTACTTATAGTTGTAGTTGTAAAAAGCTGAATATAAAGTTGTTAATGGCATGCTTCAAATACGCCACATGCAATTTGCCAACAACTTACAACATAATTTTTCAGGTTTTAGATGGTGTTTGTGGAATTCCCCGCCAGTATCGCTGGACGAAAAAGCCTGCACCAGCCAATATATCGCCATATATCAGTGAAACGTCAGCTGCATTGAAATTATTCAAGGTTCATTCGAAACTATTTTTTTTTAATTTCCAAGGTATGGATTATTTAAAAGTAATTTCTTTAATTTCAGATTTCTTGGAAACATATATGGTTTTCTTGTTTTCAATTAATTTTCGTCAATATCAGAAAATTTTAGGATGAAATGAATCATTATTGTTGGAGTGAAGAAAATATTACATCTGTATACAAACAAATATTTGCTGAATCAATGGAGATATTTTCTGTTAAAGCGAAGCAGGTAGCTTTTATAGTTTTGTCTCTCCATGAAGTTCTTATTTAGCCAAGTTACGTTAAGCAGTTTTAATTACCAAAGATTGTAAGTTCTGCCATTTCTATTTCCCGAATTCGTCATTACGTCGCTTAAGTTATTACTTTATATTGATTATTTCTTATGATAGAGATTTTAATTAAATTAAAATTTTTAATTTAAAATTTTTCTGGTCATTAAAATTTTTCTGATGCAGCTTATTTAAATAGTTCTAGGTTTTGAAGTCTGTTGAGCAGACGGAGACAAGTTTGCAGCGTTTCAAGCGAAAATCAATGCCGGTAAATGAGAATAATGCCGATTCTGACGAAAACAAAATAAGGCGACAGTTATTGTTAGATTTGGACTATTTCAAAACATTAGCAGCATCTTGTCACACTGAAGTATTACATATCGACGAATTAATGTTGCGTGCAAATCCTTCAACAGAAACCATTCAAATCCCAAGCTTGATTCAATCTGTCCCTAGTACATTAGAGACTAGTACAGCTGATATTACGGAAGAAGTATGAAGAATTATTGTATTTGATTGCGATGCTTCCTATTTATTCTTGAATTTTTAATACAATCGATTGCGTAAATTTATTTATATTATTGTGGATATCATCGGAATGAACTGACTGTTTATATAAGCTTCTGCATTGTATAGTGACATGCAGGTATATTAAATTATTTGCATAAATCCTCTTTCCTCCATGTCTTCGGCCTTTAAATTCATTCAGGTTCCAGATATGAACTCGCATGGAATATATTTGAGCTCATTTTTATATGGAATTACCATGGCATACATTTTTTTTAACGTCTGTTCCATTAACTTTCATTCCATTAACTTTTTCTGTTCACTTATTAGATTATGTTAACGTTAGTCCTGACACTTTTTAGTTACTGAATAGTTTAAGATGGAATCAAAGTTTTGGGAAATTCGATTTCTTTTCTGGGGTTTCAAATTTTACAGATTTTATATTATTTTATCGTGTTATCTGTTTGCGTTAATTTATTCATTCGTTTTTTCCTTAATAATATGCAACTGTGATATTATTTTTTATATGATAAAAGGATAACAAATTGTTGTAATTGTCACAGTACCTTTTCCGTCATCCATTTGTTGAAATTTCAAAAACTATTTGAGCGAAATTAATGGCTAGTACTTATGAAATATAAGGAATTTCAGTGAATTCAGGAAGATGGTTTAAGTAATGCCCGTCTAACAAGGGACTGGTATGAGTTTAACGGGTATATCTCGATCTATGGTGTTTTTGCACTATTTTTCCATCTTTACTTGAAAGTGAAACACAACCTGTTCAATATTTTTGTAGGATGGTGCGTTCATGTGAAGCATTCGAAAAAATGAAAAAAATTTTTTTTAATAAAAAAAAGCATATGGCTAAAAGGGATTCGGAACGATTAAAAAAATTAGATGACGAGGTATGTATATACTTCTAGAGGGAGATTTATTTCAGTTTCGGACGATGAGTGCCACATGGGCAGATATACAGCGTTTGGCTGCTGATTTTCAACGATTACAGTTAACAGAAAGCTCAAAAAAGTAGGTTCTTTGGAATTTATTTGAGATTCTGAAAAAAGTATACTGAAAATGATGCCTGTCTCATATTAAAACCTGCTATTTCTTTTAAGACTATCAGAAAATAACTGCGTGGAGTTGATGTCGATATTAATCAACTCAAAAGCTATCGATATTCTGTTCACAACTGATGGCAAAGAGTATGTTACTCGTAGTCATTTATTGAATGAAGTGAAAAATGAATGTATCGGTCGAGGTATCTGTTTTGTTCATTTCTCATCTGACATTTAAGCTCTCGCTTGCAAATAAATGCCTTAAAAAATATAACCCTTATATTTTTTGCTGAGGAGTAGATGACTCGAACGATGAGAACATTGTTTATTTGTTTTAGAAGGTCGCGTTTCACTATATGATTTGGCGCATACTTTGAATGTCGATTATGAATACATTGAAAGTGCTGTGTCTGTCATCATAAAACAGTCATCGACTTTTATACTTTGCAACGCCGAACTGATTTCCAGATTTGTTTTTTCACTGCTTCGATAATATTTGTAGTACTTATTTATGAAGTTGGGATAGTTTTTCATTTCGGTTTAACAAGCAGAAGAAAGGTAATAGTTGATTTTCTTTGGAGCGAAATTCTTTTTAGTTGTTTCTTGACAAATATTGACTATTACGCTTAAAATAATCCTTTTTAGATGGTATAATTTGTGGTGCTTATTTGGTTTACCTGTATTTAGTCGTTTTTTTTTTTTTTTCAGGGGTTATATAGATGTGTTGTGCAAAAGTCTGAATGAACGATTAATGGACGATGGTATAGTTTCTATATCGCAGTTAGCAAAAACATGGGATTTGCCAGCTGAAATAGTGAATAGCTTAGTTCTGGTGGAAGTTGGCTCGAAGGTTGATGCAATACGTGATGGTGATGCACTTTATACTCGATCTTATTTATCTGCTCAACGAAATATCCTTAGAGCTATGCTTTGTGGATTAACCAAGTTTGTTGTAATGTTTTATTTGAAGTGTTGATGCAAGGTGAGAATCTGTTATTTTATTATGGTTTTTTAGAGTGACACCAATCACTAGACTGCAGGCTGAATTACAGTTAACAAATGCGATGTTTTGGTCACTTTTTGATGAGCTGGACACAATGAAAGAGGTTCTTTCACAAAAACCAGTTTTTTGAATTGTGTTGCATGAGAAGCTTTTGTATAATGTTTATGATTAGTTTAAAGAGCAAAAAACATTACTTAGTTGACTCCTCTGTTATAGCTATTTTATATTTATTGTATTTGTTAGCTTTTGAATTCTTTCATCAAATTTTCTAGTTTGATTTGAGAGCTGATCTTTTTAATTAAAAAAATTACTAATTGTTTGGGATATCAAAGTATTGCGCTAAAAATTTTTATATCTTCAAGAGCATAGTAGTCACTACTACGTGTCATTCATATAATTCAATAAATAATTCTTCAGATAATAATATGTTTTCTTTAATTCCTATTGCCCGCGGAATGCTAGAAACTCACTTAAATTTATTATTGTATAATTCTTATTAAGCCGAAATGCTAGTTTTCAGGTTGCGGGAAAAATAGTTGGTATTCGTACTTCAAATCACTGTTTATATCATCCCAATATTTATACAGTTCTGGTTAAACAGTATATACTAAAGACATTTTTGCAAGAGGGAATGTTGAGTAATATTTTGATTTATTAACTGCATGCGTTTCGGGGTTTTTAAAATTAAGCTGACATATTTTACATTTTCTAAACACTATACAATTCACTTCCGTGCGGAAGATACATTTCAGAGTTAGCAGTGTTCAAAAAACTTTCCGTGGCAGAGCCAAAAGTTTATATGAAAGAATTATTGGAAAATACGGTGCATTCGAAATTAATATATTTCCCATCCGCTATTATGAGCATCAAACTTTGGGATGAAATTGAAGCAGCTGTGAAGGAGGAGGTTAGCTAGCACAAAATTTATTTGAGGAGCTAGTCAACATGCTCCTATAAATTCCTGTTTTATATACAGTTTTATAGGGAAACATAGATGTATTACAATTTTAACTGTTATCAGTGTTTTAGATGAATTCTAAATCGGTTGTTGATGTCCGATTGCATATTCCAGAAACTGTTCAAAGTAAAACAGATATTGAACACGCAGTCTCTTCTTTAATAAAAAATAACGAGGTTTGTAATGAATAATGTTTGATTGAACTATTTCTACATATATTTCATATTTCCTTTCTGGCAGGAAGTTCGTGTTTCATTGTCTCGTGTTTTTCGTTTTTAAAGGATTGGTTATTTGTGTCTGGTACTTCTTATCTCTATAACCGCCAGCTTCACAGATATGCAATGATAGCTTTGGATAACTTGATCAATACACGAGCTGAAGAAATCACTTCCACTTGGGGTAAACAAAAACCTTCCAAAAAGTCGGAAAAGGTATATTGAAATATTTATGCGTATTTCACGCGTATATATTGTTTTATTCGCATTGTTCTTATTGTTAATAAATTTTGTTTGAAAAAAAAGTCACGAAATTTGCTTATAGAAGCAAGATGAAGACTGGGATATAGCGAAGAGCAAGAAAACTAGAGGTGGAAAAGGAAAAATAGTGAGACAGATTCTTTCTGAAGAGTCGACTTCAGGTATTCTGGTTCGATAATGAAGAAGATTAGGGATTAATTCAGTTCTTTTGTGTTTTCTTAATAGTTTCTGTCAGAGATGGCTAAAAAAAATTTTTTTTTCTTTAATGTGAGTTTAATGGTTCACAATGTTGATTGAACTTGTTCTTTCCCTTTTAAAAATTCTTTCAACATAAAATTTAGAGCTGCTAATTACATTATCAGAAGAGGAAATCATCAAGGAACTGAAAAGAACAAGTGATATACCAAATGAACTGCTGGAGGATATTACTGATCATATACGAACGAAAGCAGAAACTTTGTTGAAAACTCGAACGGAATTATTGTTGCACAATGTGTGGACCACATCCGTACAAGATCAAAAACGTGCTCATGCACAGTTACGGGAAACATTGTCTGCACTTTATGATAACATTTGTATTTTCGAATATGGTGCATCTACTTTTGAAGGTTATTTTTAAACATATTCGTAAATGTTTTTGAATTTATAATATTTTCATGTTCTTCATGTCTAATATGTAAATGCTCCATTCATATTAATGAATGAAAAACTTCAATGGTGTATTGATGTCTTCGAAAAGGAATTATTCTGCTATTCCAACGGTTCTTGTTAGTTAGCTTAAAAATTCTTGAAAAAAACTTTAATATACTATCTGGAATTATTTTTTATGAAAACAGTTCAGTTTTCGAGAAAGAAATGAATTCAGATACGGTGGCTGATAATCTCAAGACACATCTTCTTCGCACATTATGTACATGTTTTGCAAATAATGTGTTATCTTATATATCGAGAAAGCAAAATATTGATACTCTTAACGCAAAGGTATCGTATAATAATGTATGATTCATGTTATTGGTTTTGCAAGTTGTATTGAGGGAACAATCATTACCTTGACTGGAAACTGTTTAAAGTTAGCGAATACTTCAGTTACTAATTTTTCGTTCTGAGATTAATTTCACCTTGATAGTACATTTCTTGCTAGTGAACTTGACTGTCTGTTCGTTATTCTTATATTAACCAATTTTATAACTGAATCTCATTTGTTCATAAATTTAATGAATTTTATGTGCAACTGATATCACATTTTACGGGGAAGTCTGTTTTTTTTTTTTTCTAGCTTTTTATGTTTTAGGCTCGAAGTGAAACGATAGCAAATATTGAAAGTATGGAAAGTCGTATGGCCGTTGAGAAATTATTCGTAGCGTTATCAAAAAAGGATCTGGAAGCATTCCATGATGCAGTATTTGGGGTTTGTTCATCAGCCGTTTGCGCCTTAAATTTAAAAGTGCCTGACAAAAAACAACGGTTTGTGCTTTACTTTTCTTTGTTTTAAATTCTTATAAACTATTATAAAAAAAATTCATGTCATATATTGCTCTGATGCATTTGTCTCTGCATGTCTTCCCTCCGGAGATGAGATTTTTTATCATTTGTTTATAAGCAAATTTATTATTGCTCTATATTATTTGTGCATTTCAATGAAAGTTTCCGAAAAATTGCTGCACTTCTGCAAAGAGTTAGTATCGTTTCATATATAGGATTTTGAAATTCTGTTTTACTTTTTTTTCGTGCTTTTTTTAAATATAGTTTATCCATATGTTTCCAGTGTGGAATTGATCAAAACCTATGAAAATCAATTAGTAAGCCAATTACGGGAGTGCACAGATGCACCTTCCGGTCTTCTCTTAACACTTTTAATATTGCTGGCAAGAAATGAAAAAATCGCGGTGCACGCCTCAGGAAAATTTGTTTCACACTTAATTGCAAAAGTGAGATCTTTTTTATAAAAAAGGTGTCGCATGAAAAACGATCTATCTATTTGGCCTTATGATCCTGAATGGTTATCAATTTCTGGCTTTGTAGGAGGCAAACATTATTTATATATATCAGTAAAAACTGATCCTTGTTTGCAGGTAGAAAAGCATCCCGAAACAAGTGTGGAGCTTGCTGAGTTATTGACGAGCTCTCAAAAAATGATTATTTCCAGTATGCATTTAAAAGACGACGTAAATCTGACGGCAAAGTTGAATGAGAAATTACTAGCATTAATTGCAGCTGTAAATGGTTTTGAATATTTGGAGAAACCAATGTTTGAAACAGTGTAGTCAAATTTTGTTTAAATATGTTTGTTGGTGCTGTTGACTGTTTATTATATTTCATATTTCATTTTTATAAATTTGGGATTTCTATTTTACAAATTTCTATCTTGATTTATCTCAAACATTTAAAGGTTAGTTTTATACGGTTTAAATGTTTTATGATTTGTTAAACTTTTTTTGCGCATTATTAAAACATTTCTTTTATGAGATTTCATTTTTGGGTAGAATTTATTTCTTTAGCAAGTTTTTAAATTTGAGTTGATATTCTTTAGTTTTCATTTTACTCAACTAAATAATTTCTCTTCGTTCGTTTATACTGTAGTTTGGTTGTGCTGTTTTCATAAGGTAACAGTTAATAATAGATTTAATAATGAAGTTTTCGAATATATTAAAATCACTAAAAGCATGAAAACTGTGAACGATCGCGGAACTTATATTTACTTTCCACTCTTCCAATGTTTATCTGATAATTTAGATCCACGGTATTTCTAGATAGTAATGAATTTGGAAATGTCATTGAATAATGTGCCAAAAAATTCTCTTGCCGGTCTTTTTAGTACTTTTAAGAATTAAATTCTTTTCTCTTTATAAAAATGAAAGTTATTTGTTGAAATAACATTTCTAATATGTTTAAAAAATTTAAGGAGGAAGTGTAGTTGAGTGATACCTGCTCAGGATTTGTATTGAAATTGAGTTTTAATTTACTAAGTTTGAAGAAGCGCTTTAGGTCCTGGATTTGCGTGCTTTCTTGTCCGTAGATTACATCGATTTTTTGTTTTACATAATGCAGCGAATAAAGAAGGCTTCATGTGTTTATAATTTTGTGTCTGTAGTTTTCATCGGGTCAGTTTTATGTTCCGATTCCGACTTCATTGTCTTATTCTAAAGAAATTTGCTTAATTATATTACAGTAGGTGACTGAAAAGGTAGATGAAATATGATGGGATCAGTAATGAAAGACTGAAGGCAAATGTACTCAGTCTTGTTCAGAACAACTATATCTATTTGAGCTCATTGAAATCGTTCCAGAAGAAAATTCGAGAAATATGGAAATTTCCTCACAAGAGTGGTTTTATAGAATTCCACCCAGAAATCTTAATGAGCGTCAGGATTTCGAAGGTCGATAAGCTATCAAAATTACTAGCAAAATTCTTTAATTTCCAATTCTTGTGTCGATGTGACTACTACTCTGTATCATGATCTATTAAACTGAGTGATGTATTTGTAGCATTTTTAACTTAGATCTAGACTGAAATATCCGACAAACGGGGAAACATAATGTTGTGGTACTTATTCTTTGTCCTGGTCATTGCAGTTTTTCAACAAGGAATTTTTTCTTTTCCTATTTCTGATTCATACTTAAATGAGAATTCTTCTGACATCCACACTGCATACTTGTCTGAATTTTAATTTTCCTGAACATATTCATTTGTACGAGTGTGTTCTTCCCTGGAATATATGTTCATTTTACTTTACGTCACTGAAAGATTAGAACATGAACGATTGTAGATACTCTCGGCTATTAGTCGTCACTCCAGGTGATAAGGCTACAATCATAGAAATCTTAGAGGAAAATATGACGCGACTTATTCCGTCTCCTTTGTATCATATTAATTATGTCACAGTTTTTGGATCTATGAGATTCAAATTATTTTTGTGCAAATCCTTGCTTTACCTTTTGCAACACTCTCCTCTATTTATTCTGTTTTCAAAAGTATGAGAGATCTATAAGAAGTGACGAGTTCAATAAGCTTACATTTATTTCTATTTCTTTATTAGTGGGATTTAATCAAAATGAAGTGAAATTTCTTAGTTAAGAGCACTCATTCTTCCTTCATTTCTGTCATAAAAGTTTTTGTTTTATTAAACTGAAGGAAGTAAGTATTTAATTGACGAATAACAACAAGTTGTCAGGAAAGATAGGAAAACATGCATTCAAATTACAAATGATTTAGGAAGGATTAAATGTATCACTGAATGTTATCAATATGTATTATCAACTAAATTTCAGTCTGAATAAAAGTAAATCGAAAGTAAATATATCAATGGCTTATCATTCTGCCACTTGATCATAATTTTGATGATAATGTTGCATGAAAAAGGAGTTGGTTGTATATACTATTGGATAGATTTCAGTTTCGGGTAAGACGAATTAAAAATGATTGTATAATGTAAAATGGTTATCATTTTATCACTTAATTAGCATTTTAATGTTAAGATATACCACTGTTATAACATCTAAAAATTTATTTGCACGGAAAAGGCAACATTTAATGAATATATTGTGGGTTTGGGTAAAAATGGCTGGATAGTGGTTTAAATAATGCTAACAGCTTATCACTTTATCATTTGATTAGTTTTTCATGCCAATGTTTTTGAAAATATTATAATTACAGTTTCTAAAGTGATATTCCTTATACGAAAAAAGGTCATATTAATGCATGTATCATGCACTATATTTTTTCAGTTTTGGATAAAAACGAATTGAAAATTATTAAATAGTGTCAATAGCTGGTCATGTTGTCAGTTGGTAATCATTTGGCTTTATTATTAGATTTGAAGTGATCAAGTGGCGTCAATGGCTTATCATCTTATTACCTGATTAGCATTTTGATATATATTTAAAATCGTTATATGGAAAGATTTTGTTAAAATTTCTTAAAAAAATGTTTGTTGCACGAAACAAGATGTCGTTTATATTATGAATTGAATTTCAGTTTCGGGTACAAATGAATAAAAATGATTAAATATTGTCAATAGTTTATCATTTGATTGTTCGATTAGCATTTCAGTATGTTCCTGAATTAAGCAGGATGGAATGTATCACTCAGTAAATCTAATTATACTGTTTCTGAATTATATCATTGAATGCTTCTCTTCATCAATTTATCATTGTTTAAATTTATTTAAGATCTCTTTCTTCATAATTCCATTATTATGCTGAGAGACTATCTTTTTGTCTTCGATTTTTTTTTTTTGAAACTGATTTAGATTCCATCCAAATGATTTTTTTCTATCTATTATCATTCTCGCTGTGGTCCTCCTATTCTTCAACTCTCGTCTGTGATAAAGATTAGAAAAGCATAAAAAGCAAGGAAATGTGTGTAAGCAGGATTACTGATCTACTGAAATTGCGCTTAAAAATAACTCTGATGGAATTTGTTGCAATAATTCCATTTTTTTCCAAGTAATTCTTTCCTGAAATGTATTTCCGAAAAAATTTCAACATTTAGATGACAGACTAAACCAAATGTTTTATGACAAAAAATTTCCCGCTAAACATATGGATTGTGTTCAGATATGATGTATAACTTTTATTAAGTGTGGATGGAGACGGCTCTTTTGTTTTCGTTTTTTTTCTCGAAAGTAATTCACATTCCACTCAAATGATTTTTAAGCAAGTTGTATCAGAAACAATAGTGTCACACAAACAGATCAAAGGATAGACTACTTACAATCGTTCTGGAATTAATGCTGTTTTTAGAAATGTGAAAAATCCATAGCTAATACTGAAAAGACGGGTTTAGCTATCTATCACTAAAGAAGAGTTTTATAAAAAGAGTCGTTAATTTGAAACGGTTTTTCAAGTAATAATGGAATTTTCGAAAACTTAATGACTGTCATGTTCATGTTCAAAGTTGAGGCTTTAGTCTCTCTATTATTTAGCCATATATGTTTACTTATCACTTGCTTTTTGAGTGGATACAGAGTTTAATCCAAAAGTAAATGCACTAATGAAGGTAAAAAGAAATATTAAATGGGCCGTGCTTAACAACATCATTTTTTAAATTTCACCTTATCAACTAAGGGAGATCAAGATCAGTTCATCATCTAGTTTAAACATTTAGGGGAGGTTCGGGAAAGAAACCGCCATTTCTGGTCGTCTTGTATAGTATCCATCGGAGCGTGAAACTAGGACGGGAAGGAAGAGAAGGAAGAAGAAGAGGAAAAGGAGAGGAGAGGAGAGGGAAGAATTTGATTTCATAACAGAGGAGGAGGAGGATTTACCTCCCTCTGAACCAGAATACATCTGCTCGAACTATTATTATTATTAGATGCTGGCGGTAGTGGTAGTGGCGCTAGTGGTGCTGGTGATAGTCGGTGGAGGTGGTCTCCGCAGTCTTAGTGGAGAAAGGCTGTGAGGTGTCGCAGTCGCACTCCAGCTGACCTTCATCCTCCTCCCGCCTCCGTCTGAAGGTCACCTCTAGCACACCCCGCACTGACTAGACCATTCACTCGAGTCTCCAACAAGACAGCATTGATTTTCATTCCTTTCCTTTTGTCTACTAAATAAACTTCGTTTGGAATGCTGCCAACCTCCATTTTTCTCACACCAATTTTTATTCAAAAGTTCATTTAAACATAAGTGTGAATAGTAAGAGATATCTCTTTCGTCTATTCCATTCTGAGTCGTAAAGCTAAAGTTAAAGGGTGGATGGGACTGTCTGAGGAATGCAAGGAAGGAACGAACGTCTTTTTGATATCATTTCCTATCATAGAGGCCTGCCCCGTTCTCTTCCAGTATTTAACTCCTTCCATTCTCTCTTTCCCTCTCCCTCTCTCTCTCTTTTCTTACTTCCCAGACATTATTACTTGAGAATATCAGAAGCATTTGACAAAAAGAATTCTCTGTGATAAATTTCAAAATAAAATGAGATTTGTGTTTATCATTTGGTATTTTTAGGAGATCGTAACATATGGTTGTCAATCATTTTGAATAATGACTGTTCTGTCATTAATGCTAAAATGAATTGAAAGGTCATTCATTTATTCTTCATATCTTTCCTCTTTATCATTTGCAGTGTAATTTTTGCACTCTTAAAATTCTCTTTGTTTCCTTTCATTTCTAAATTTATTTTCCTTTTTTCACTCTGCTAATTAAGATTAAAGACACTTTAGTAAATTTCTTTTATGCGGCGTACTGCTGCAACTTAAGAGCATGTGAATCATTATTGAATGATTGATCTGATATTATGAATCAGTTTGTCTACAAATTCAAAGCAGCAAATAGCTCTAGTGCATGCAAAAAACATATCTCTGCTAATTCATCACTATTCAACTTTGGTTTTTTGAAATAGCTTGAATTTATAGAAAAGACATTGGGTATAATTGAGTCGTTTCAAAATTGAGGAAAATTAAAAATCTTAAGATGTATTAAAAAAGAATTTTGACATTGGTTCATTTAAGAATTTTTTAAAAGATATTTGGTAATTAATTATTCTGAACTATCTTCGTTTCCGTACAGATTGTTCATTTCATTTCTTATAAAAATAAAATAGCATACTTATAATATTTGCAAGCAGCCTACTAATTTAATCATCTTCTAATGGAAAACTAAATTAACCTTGACCATTTTGTATCCAGTTTCAAATACAATTTTGTGGAATGGAGGGTGACAGTTTTTAAAAAAATTTTCTTTTTTTGATCAAGTTGGTAAGTGTTTTTTCTGCCAAAAATATTTTTATGTGAGAACTTGTGAAAAAGATGAACACATCTCGACTAAAATCCTTTCTTTCCTATCAGTTTCAGTCTTTTCTTAAGAGTTAAATATCATTTTATCATCTTTAATGCTCAAAGTTGAGAATTCTTTCCTTTTTTGATTAGGCTTGTGCTATTTGCTCCTATTTGCGTAGAGCGACAAAAAAAAAATGTATGTCTATGATAAAGTAAGACTACCTATTGCACTTCATTAATCAACTATAGTTTTTGAGAAGAGTAAATCTCGCGGAGGAACACTCAGAAAGAGATATGATATGGATGAACTTTTTGCAAATTCGGATTTGATCAAATTTATCAAGTGATGATGACTCATTTTGGAATTCGTTCCATAGAAACTTTTGCTGTTTTCGATTTTGGATTCTGACAATGCTTCCTTTTATCACTATGAAGAGATATCCTTTCCAGATAAGATCAAGTACGAATTTCTTAAATTTCTTTATAAGTGTTGGCTATAAAAACAAATATAAGTAGGGGGAATTGGGAAGAGGTCATTAGATGACTCGAGAAACTCTCTTCATTGCGCCAATATATCAGTTTATCAGATAGATGTTGCAATCAGGCTATTATGGCACAGTTAATTCCCGGGATAATCTCCCTTAGTTCTACTCTTATCATCAAGCTAATAATGATTTTGTAGACGAAATGAATTACTTTTAAAAAGAGATCTGTTTTGGAATTAGTGACATTTTAGCGTTCCTAGAAAGACTCAAACAAGCGTCTTTTATTGCACATAAGCAAAGAATTCAGTTCTTTTGTTGACCTTTCACTTTTGCACTTTGTTGATATTTGTCAACTTTGCATTTTGTATTTTTCATGAATATTTACAAGATGAAATAGAAGGCAATCTCACCTATATCACATGAACATTGTCGATGTCCTTTTGATGATAATTTTTTAGGGTAGTTTAAGAAATCACCATAATTAGCAATTGTCAATATATGACTAGCACTTTATTGCTGTCATGATTATCACCACTCCTTATTTGATTCACTGACAACTTCCCTTCACCAGCAATAATACTTCTTAAATGGAAAAGACATTGTTCTTTTGATGTTTACAAAATACAATTTTTGCCTGGCACTATCAACTCGAAAAAAATTGATTCATCAAGCGATTACAGCTTTAGTCACATTATTCATTTCAGATGTTTGTTTTAAGGAAAACTTCGCATTTAAGTTATTATTACTTAGCGAGAAGTATTTTATTTAGAGCCAGTAAATATGAGTGATTGTAAAACAAATATTAGATCTAATGGCACTTGAAAGGAAAAAAAAGAATCAGAAAGATTTTCAAGAAAACTTTCAGTAAGAAAGCCAATGTACTGTTAATTGCGACTTTAATTATTTCAGTTAGTGAAGTTACATGGTTTTCAGCAATTATATTACTTTATTAAATTTATTTTGATGACCATCGTTTCAGCTAGTAAGGCTTATAAAATGCTCATTATTTCTGGTTTTATTACTCTTACTACATCTATTCTATTAGATTCCACTATTTTGATTTGAATAAGGATTAAATTTTATAAATTAAATTTTTTTTTCATAAATTTGAAAATGGAGAAGTTACTTAATTTTATTACAGAGGCTGCTTACTTATCAGGAAACTCCTGACAATTTTCCAGTGTTATTTTTATAAAAAATTCTCCGAAATTTTCTATATTTTTTTTATAAAAAAAATTTTCTATATTTCTCCCATTTCTTTATAAAAAATTTTCTATATTTCTCCCACTTTGCTTTCTGCTTATGTAGCGTCGGAAAATTCGAAAGCTTAACAGTTTTATCGTCCTCTTTAATAATTTCTTAAAAATTTTTTTGTTCCAAAGAATCGTTTCTTCAAATTACTTTCAGATTTCTTCTTCATTATTTTAGAAATATCTTTCGAGAGCAGTCCTGGCTTAATACACTGTTTCCTTGAAAAGTGTTTTTAAATGACCAGTATTTTATTTATCAAGAAGAGTTTTTTCAGTCTCTTATTTTCAACGAATTCTTTAACGAACTTACAACCATATAAGTTTTTAGAAATTTATGTATATCAAAATTTCAAATTTTCAATACAGTATTGTCGAATGAAAAGTGACGGATTGAAAGTAAATCAGTTTCTGTTTAAAAAAAATACATTGCATTAAATTTCATGTTCGAATATCTAAACTAAAATGCTTCATCGAAAATTGTTTTATTTTTCTAATTTTCAGAAATTTTTAGAATCTAGGAAATATTTTAAGTGATTGTGATCAACTGTTCGTTCTCCATAAAATCATTCTTCCTCCTTTCCTGCCCGAATAATTCCCTTCTCAAAATGTGTTTTTATTGTTGTAGCAAAGTACAATTAGTATTTTTGTGAGCTCTTTTATTAACTTCTTTGTGAGTATTCTAGAAATGATCAGCCGTTATTAAACTGGACACTTTGCTATTCCATTCATTTGGTGTGATGTTTGACGAACACCATTGACTAAAAGTAATGTCAAGGGAAAAGATATTGGCGTTAAAATGAACCCATGTGGACTGATTCATCTTGAACAAAGATGAGATGACATAGTTTTTATTGACGTTTGATCAGCAAATATTCATGTTATCTTCACTGACAGATTTCATCAAAATTGAGAGAAAAAAGAATAAATGTCGCTATTATGTCAAATGACGTTGAAATAAAATTTTGAAAGAGAAGAAAATTTGAGTGGACAATGCTGTGGAACGAAAGCTTCATATCTTAATGCGAACATATCATGAGAAAATCCTTGCAGAGATTTTTGACTTACCTTCTTTCTTTCTCACTCTCACCTTTTCTTCTTCTCTACAGAGATATTAATGAAGATTTTCCCAAAATTTTTCAATTAAAATGAAATATCTCAAGAGTTTCTCTCTCTCTCTCTCAAGAAGCCAAAGGCTTATCACTTCCTTTGTCCAATTCCTGCGGGCTTACCTTGGTTTGTTGTGAATGGTTTTGTTGATAATGAGAGAAAATGCAGGTGAAATTTCTTCCATTTCACTTTCTAAGTGTCTCACCTGAAATGATCACAGATACCATCTATTGATCATTATTATCTGCATTTTTTTATTAATGGTATATGGATAATTATTAAAATAATCTTTTTGATAAGAGATTAATAAAGGGATCAAATGCTAGCTAAGTTATTCAGAGCCAGTTTTACTCCTGTGATCGAGAGAACAAAAATTTGTCCTCATTACCTCATCGTCGTCTCTTTCATAAAAAATTGAACAGCAAGTGCATAGACATAAATACGAACTGGCATATGCCCAGTTGAATTTGTCATTTTTAGTTGATCTTTTATGTGTCCACCGCTACCAGTCACGACGGAATTTGATATCAAAAGAGTGGGTCATATCGTTGATAGCTGCAACTATTTCTAAGAAATTTACTTTAATTCCAGCTGTCACTTCACTGTCCTCAAAAGAAAGTCTGTTAGTGTTTTGTTACGCAGGGATATTGTCCAGTAAAGCGGTAATGACCGTTCTGGAAGGAAGTGTTCAAAAGAGGAATAACGACTGCACCTAACTATGTACTTAATATTTCAAATAGAGCATATTCCAAGCAGATGGACTAAAAAACTGGCAGGCATTTCGTATTTGATTGATTGCGTCTGGAACTGAGCATTTCCCTTCTAAACATAGGCCTTTTCTTTTTTTCGTCCTTTGAGCTAACAGCACCGAAATATCTTCTTCCTCGTTCTTCCACTTCTACCTTTCTCTATCATCTAGACTTTGCAGTGACATAATCAGAATTGCTTTCCTCGAGAAGCTTTCCATCCAGTTCTTTTCCCATCCTTATTCAACCTTTCCACAGCATTCTCTCATTAATTACTTTGGAAGTAATTTAGTTAGCAGTATTGGAAAGAATGCTGCCAACTTATTTTAGAGAAGAAACAAAAAAAAAAAAAAAAAAAAAAGAGTACTACAATTTTTCTTTTATAAAAAAGCAGGAAGAAAATGCTTACGTTTATGAAATATGTAAAATTCTTTCTTCTTTCTGCAAAAAAGAATCTGAGGTACTTTTTTGCATATTTTGATTAAAATTTTTTTTTCCCTAAAGTTTAAGTGAGGCTAGCAATTATTTTCTTCCAGTTTCAAAATTGAATTAATCTCCAACAGATTTTGTTAAACTAGAATTTAAAAATATAACGAACAAAGAAAATTCTTGCAAACTTTCATTTAATTTATTTTTAAAAATGTTCTCATTTTTTTATTCCATTTAATTTTCGTTTTCTATTAGTAACGATTGATTTGTTTGAAATGTAATCGAGATAAGAAACAAAAGTCGTATAAATGAAAGTAGTACTAATTGGAGGTCTAAATGTTTAACATTTCTTACTTTTGAATCATTTCTCACGTGCTCTACCTTTACGTTAAAATGCAACTTAATTCTAAAATGTCATATTGACCAGCTGGACTAAGAATAAATGTTAAATACTCCTCAAATTTTTTTTATGAAATACTGCCATATACTCATATGTTTATTCTGGGCAAAATGGAGCATATCAGATTATTTTAGAAGTTATCGATGATTAAAGTTAGCCTATCAGTGATTTGGACAGGATTAATTATTCATTCCTTTAGGTCATTACGGTCACCTTTTAAATAGTGCAATGATTCGATCATATCGGGGAGAGAGAAATAAAATTAAGCGGAAACGAAGAATTAACGATCAAATCAAATTTCAGTACAACTAAATTTTTAAAGAATAAGGAAATAAAATTAAATATATTTTTCATACTAGCAAAAATTAAATCATCACAGTCAGTAGGTAAAAGTGCAGGAGTTGTTTAATTTCTTCATTTTTTGATGTGACTTACTTTTGATAAATATTCTCTCAACTATTGTTAAATTAAGCAATAATTATCAAAGCTATTATGACAAATGAAGCAGTAGTATTCGCATGTCTTGTCGTAGCCGGGAAGACGTTTTTGTCTCACAAAAGAAAAAAATTACTCTCGAGAGAATATTCCAAGAAAGTTTAACATTATTTGGTTTCGTTACGACAGTTCTCGCAATTGTCATTTTTCCCAACTTTTTGTTAAATCGGTTGCGATTGGATCCTTAAAATCTTTTAAAAACAAGGAAAGTAAAATTAAGGAAAATAATCAGAGTTGCTGGAAAATTATGTCTTTTTGTGTATTAAAGGCTTGTCTAAATTGTTTCTAAAAAATTACAATTGCACAGATCCTTCATATGTACGATAGATTTTTGTAGTAAAACTCAGACTGTACGAATTTGAAGAGTTGAGTAGCTTTTCCATCATTTGACACTGCCAAGTTGAGGAATATTTTTGTCTGATTGTGACATTTTTTCTGATTGATATTGTAATTGTAGAATAATTGTAGAATAAGTTCTACTTCACTGAACAAAACAAAAGAGTTGTGGTAGATAAACAACACAAATTCAGAGAATATTATTAAGTAAAGCAATAATTAGTTTTTGTGAACAATTTTTTTCTTACTTATATGAAGAATATATGGATTAAGAATTTGAAAACGCTGGAAATAATGAAGAATGCTGGAAAATGAATCAGTCATAAATTTAGAATCAGTGATATTTTGATGAAAATGAGACTTAAACTCTTTCTTGGAAGTATCTGCAGCTTAACTTACGAGTAAGAGTAAGAACAATTGTATGCCTAAGGTAAAGAATCGAACGAAAAGCAAATATCATCTTTAGTTCATCTCATTAAATTAAAAGTAGATACTTGGTCATTGCACCTATCCTATCATTCTTAGTTAATCTTTCCTTATTTTCAGCTCCAGTTTAATAATTCATTTATATATATTTGAAAAAAAAAAAAAAAGCGAAATATATATGCTATTTAACGGACTTAAATTGAAATGTGACACAGCTCGGGCAAAAGTTCTCGTTCATTTTAGTTCTTTCAGTTGCGCTTCTTAGGTGCAAAAGTTAGAAAAGTTTATTGAAAGAATTTTTGATGCCTTTCTTAAATAATTGAAAATATTCCTAACTTTATTCTAACCCCAGATATGAAGTTTTTTAGTGCTCTTTTCCTTAAAATCATACTTTTGATTTTCTAACTTGTAAAATTTCCACTTTTTTGTCGTCAACTACTGCCTCTTTCGTCATAGATACAGTCAAAATTTCATCATTTCAGTATTTTAAAACATAACGAATAATATTAGCATCTCAAATTATGTTAATAATAGTAATGCTATTCTTCCTATTAACTGCTGTTGAATTCTTTTTTTCATAAGAATGCACAAGACAACAAGTGCAGGGAAGAGTGCACAATGATGTCATCAGGTAAGTTGCTTAGTAATGAGAAAGGGATGTGTCTTTTATCTCCAGTTTTTATCTTCCGCCTAATCACCAATCATTTATAAGCGAATAATAAGTGAAATAGAAGCTTAAAGCAAAAGTCTGAATTTTATTTTCAGTAATAATCAGTGAATACCGCCTACTATTTTGATTTTAGATTATTGTCGTCTGCATTTTGTCGCATTCGCAGTCACCAATGATTTGATCAGCTGGAGCTGTGCCAGTTCTTGGCGGGTGTTTTTTTAATTTAGAGAGATTGCGGGACGATTGCTATGACGGTCCCTTTAATGGAGACTACAGAGAGCATCTGTCCTTTTATTGTTCACTACCATTAGAGAATGATTTCCTTCAGACATTCTCTTAGACAGGAAGAATAGAGGGGATGTGATTATTTCGGATATGTAATTTTGTTATCAAACATAATTCGCTGATAAGGAGATTAAACAAGCGCAGTATGCAATAAGAGGGCAGAAAGATAGCGAACAATGCCAAACGGAATTATTTCCTGTTGAGTGCCGGGGATAATGCTTGTGCGTATGACAAGACTCTCTGCTTTTATCGAAATTTAAAACATTTTTGAATTGATACAGTGTCCATATTAAGGAAAGGACAACAACTGAATAACGTGTTTAAAAGAAAGTGGAAGGTAAGAATTAATTTCTCTAAAACCGTTTTAAAATGAGGAGGTTTAGGAACGAAGATAAGAGAGAAAGTGAAGTTCAGTTGTTGTATGACATTAAACTTCAACAGTTATGTGACATTTCCACTTTATTTTACTTCTAATTTCATTCCTTGTAAACAAATTTGTGACTATGGAAAAATTAAAAAAAAACATTTTTTTTCAATATTTTAAGATTTAAAATTAGTTTGATTTAAATTAAGGCTAGTATTGCAATATTAAATTCAGGCAGTAGCATGTTAACTATCTGGTAAAAATTTATGGCTATCATTCACTCTAAAAGTGAAATTGAAAAAAAAAAAAAAAAAAAACCTCCATTGAATAAGACTCTCGTGACAATAGTTTACTTCAACTTCAGACAGAGATAATCACACATTGAACTCTTATCATTAAAAAGAGGAAAAGTGCAGTGTTATGCTGATTTGTGCAAATTTTTTAAAAGTAAAGTTCAAAAATTTAGCTTTTCGAAGAGAAGTTTAACAGTCTGAATTCATTGGTTGGACAGTTGTCAAGTAATTGTTATCACCAATCATCCAATCATTGATAAGACTGAACGAAAGACTGAGAGAGCGGAAAGGAAAAGAAGGATTTGGAAAGATTTGTAGAGCTTTTTCCTTGATTCAAGGAAGGCAACCTGGAAAGACGAAATATTTTTTTCATCAGAGAGGAAGGAATAGGTAGGGAGAAAACGGATGTATCAAATCAGAAAGGCGCATCTTAACGTAACTTTGAACCTCTCTCTCTCTCTCCCTGCAATATTAGGAGTCCTTCCATCCTATTTGAGAGTTTTATTCGCGGAATACTCAACTGAATATCATTACCCTATTCTCGCACCTTTTTTCATTTGTGACAGTGATCCATTTGCAAAGGGAATTGTTCTGTTTTTAAATATATTCGTGTTGCAATTTTTTCTTAGAAAACTCCTCTACTTCATACGACCGGAAGTGCTTTAAATATGATTTCTTTCTCGAATGTATTTCTCACCTTTCTTTGTCTCTAAGTGCAGGAACAGCAGAAGGACAAACGAAGATGTTCGTTCATCTTTCAGTAGTTCAGAAGATCAGACAAGTAGAAGTAGGCAGGACAAGTGAGTTATTGACTTACAAATAGACAGGACTAGGGAAAACTCTCTTATCCTTATCAATAAATGATAAGCAGTTTTGCAGCAGTTGAGTCAGTGAATTGTTTATACTGTCAATCAGTCTTTAGTGATCAGTTAACTCTGTTAATACTGCTTAGTGTTTTTTATCGCTAATGGCAAGATGTTTAAAAAGTTTCGGAAACAGTTGACAGATCAGTGTTCCTTTTGTCCCCAGAAGGGATTTTATGATGATTGATTAATTTTGATCATAGTACTACTATTCTATAATTACGTTCGTTGCTGGATTTATTATTGTATTAAATTGAGGAGTATAAGAGATTCTAAGAAACATATCCAAAGCTTTTAACTCAGTCATTCCAACTGCTGACTTTGGAACACGATTAAAGTTAGGTCATTACAGTATCATTAAAGAATCATTCATGGAATGAATACGTTTAATTTTTAATCTACCAACTGTTTTACTGTGAATTATTAGGGGTTATTTTCAGAAAGAATAATAAGTAGTGATAAGTTAACAACTGATGAGATATATGCAAGACTGACTTTTCAACTTCAATAAATTCTTCCTGCTTCATTGTGTCGTAATTTTTCATCGCACTTCTTGTTGTACACATTTAGAGGATGAACGATTTTTTTGTAAACAGCTGTCTGAAGAGATGATTCGATTTTTCGAAATTTGTTGATCATTGGTCGTTTGTTTGTAGCAACTGCCAAAAGTTGCATCCTTTGGCGTCCCTTTTCATTGATCTATTATTGAATTCTTTGCCAAAAAAATTGCAATGATTCTTCATGAACCATTGGTTCACTTTAATCAAAACCATACAGAAAAAGCACTCAACTTTTCCACTTTTTTTCCACCATTTCTTATTTTGAACCATTCAATATCCAATTCCTTTTTTCGTTTCTAGTATTTTTGTCCAGGATAAGTGGATGTACTGAAGTATTGGAGGCTGTAGCTGTACTGGTTGAAGACTACTCACTTTGTATCAGGGAATCATCACTGTACCGACCTTTCTCATGTTCTATCATTTTCAGAAATGTATGTGTTGAATGAATTGCTTCTTTTCTTTCTGATATCGATTATATGACGAAATAGAAATAGACGCACTCACCGGTACATATATTTTATAGCTCCTACTCAGTCAGTGAGGATGTTGGTTTGCTGTTTAAGTGGATCAGTTTGCCATGGGAGTGTTGGGAAGGAAGGGATGGTTTCCGTATTTTTTTCATTCATTTGTCAATTTATTCAAGTTCATTGAAAGTATACTCTGAGAAATGGTCGTTTATCTTCTTCCGGCTGTTTAATCTTTTTGACTTTATGATTTCAATCTTAAAATTGATCAGATAGCAACAGAATAGACTTGATTATGATTACGAAAGTATTCATGAATAAAAACATAGCTGGTTCTTTTGTCAGTTCCTTCTACAATGGTTAGCAAAACCGGCATGGCATAAGTTATCCATCACTGATAACAAATGTACTACCATATCATGGTGACACACACATGATGATTGATATACTCACTCCCTCTACCTTAAACGCTCTATCCACATACTGCTAATACTATTGCATCCTGTTTGTGTCGTTTGTTAGTTCATTTCGAAACATTGGAGACGTTTTACTATATGATCGATATTCGTTTCGAAATGGCAGTACTTTCAGCAATTGCGAAATTTTAGCAGCTGTCTTGTTCAGTGGTTCTCACCTTGACAAGCTTTTCATTTTTGCTTTTGCATGTATCTCTCCGATGCGCGCAGCTGTGGGACAAAACTGTGTGATAGTGCTTTTTCCCTTCTTATCATTATCATTGTTTTTACTTTTCACTGTCTTTTGACATACTACCAGAAATATGAGATAAAGGTTTAATATTAGCATTTCTTTCCCTTTTTATAACATATTTAAAAAAAAAAAACTTGTTTCAAAAAGATTATTTTTGATTCAGTGATTAATTTGCTAGAAAGATTTTTTCCCCAGTTTCTTAAATTCCTTTCCCTCTTGACTGAAAATTACGTATTGATTATTTGTGTCCAGAAAGCACGAAAGTTTAGTTATTATTAGTGTGATAAAAATATTGTCTGTAGAAGAGGGAAGCAAGTAATGTTTCCAATATATTATTGTGTCACTTTTTTTTTAAATCTTTGTTAGCAGGCGAAAATGTAAACAACAACGCCAACAGTAATAACAGTTAGTTAGATTGTTTTTATAACAGTTCAAAAAGTCTTTTGCATTCTTCATTTTGTTGTCACAAATTTGTGTTCCTTACTAAAATGGGAAAAATGGTCTCTGTTCATTTCATCAATATATTTTACTACAGTGAAAAGCACTAAGTAGTCCTTTTGCTTATCATTTACGCATAATTACGATTCACAATTTAATTTAATTTACTAACTTTCTGAACATATTTGCTGATGCAGTCATACAAGCTCATTGTTTTTTATGAAATCTAAGTCCTAATAAATTGCAAGCATCATATGGCTGAATGTGCATATATTTTTTTAAGATTTCCTCCCAACTTGTTTGCTGTTTTTTAAATCTTGGTGTTAAAAATTTAGAGTTCCCTGTGGTTTATTTCACAATGAAATCTAAATTGAGTGTTCAGGATCATTAGTTGTGCAAGTATCACATATTAGTTTCAAGCTTAATTTGCTCTTGTCATTAGAGCTAAACATTGTTATTGCATTATTAATTACTCGAGAACATTAAAAACGATGCATTTACATTTCACGTCTGAACTGAGCAGCACAACATCCATGTCGCAGGAGCAAGGAGACATTTCTTAAAATATAAACTAGTTTTGTTGAATAGTTTCTGTTTTTCATTCTGCACTGCTACAGCATTATTGCTACAGTGAACTTTTGAGGAAAACGTTTGATCGTGAATTTTTCCTAATCATTTGTATATAACTTTAGGGTTATTTGTTTTCATATTAGCTGCATGATTTGCTTTTTGAGCTTCCACGTCATCGGTCTTCATCATCATCTTCATCTTCATTGTTATTTCAGTATTATCGTCGTCATTATGTTGATAAGTATCATTTTAATTACCTGAAGAGAAGATATGTTTTGTGTACAGCGATCGTTCTTAAGCTTAACAATAAAACAGTAAAATATATTGCTTTAATAATTTGGATTATTGGACTGCATTTCAGTTAGAACTGTGTATTTCAAAAATGTTATGAAGGATCATTTAGTGTATGAGTGAGCAATTTTGAATGACACATTATGAGTCAATATATTTTTTTGATTTTCACACCTGTTTTTAATCTAAAAGACCATTTCAAGCAAAGCATTTGATGATTATGGGTGAAAGATAAAGGTAGAAGAATTGTCCGTGTCAAAGGAATGTTTGGCACTGTTTGACGCTGCACTCTTTCATCTTTTGCTTTATCGTTTTGTCATTAAGAGTGCATTGTTTGTCATTTTTCAAATGAGATAAGTTTTTCTCTTCTATTATTTATCTATGACCTTTTTATTGATCGCATTTGTCCTATTTAGACCATAAGCGGAATGTGCTTGACACAAAGTTGATACATATTACAATGCCGAATGATAACTGTCACCAATAGATGCTCTGTGAGTTTATTATTGTCATCTAATAAGATTGTGATTTTTCATTGATATCAGACTGAACAACGAATGAGTTGTATAAAAGTTGAGACCATGGTGTCTGTTTTAGAATAGTTGTTTTATACTTCATTAATTGTTTGATTATTATATTACAAGGTGCATATATCAGCATTTTTTTGGCACAGAGAGTACTAAAAGGATTCTTTTGTTTGTTGAAGCAAAATTGATTTCATTTAAATCCACCGATAGAAATTGTAAATACCTACGAGGTTTAGTTTTTTAAACGTTTGTTTCTTTTATCTTTAGACATGTTGGGTTAATGAAAACCAGATTCGCATACAGTCATTATTTAAATAACAGTACTTTGTGGAAAGTTTTGAGAATTTATACGGAACTAGTTCAGTACTTTTCGTTACTCTCCACTCTACCAGAATTTATGTTGAGGGAAGAATCGAGCGACCCGTGGCGGTGGTGTCTTTTAATCATGGGAGATAGGTGAAAGCATCCACAAACTTTCTACGCTTTTTTCTTCACTGAAATGAAAGCAGAAGATTCGAAACTTGTTTTACTGTTTTTCACTTTTCTGCGCTATCTTTCATCATTGAAAGATTAAAAGTTTCTTAAGATTTCATATATTGTGTTTGTATTTGTATGTGTGTGATCATTTCTGATCTATTAAATCAGACAAGTGGACATTGGTATTAATATTGTCCTTTTGCGATGAAACAAGTGATTGGATCAATCTTTCTCCCTCTCTTCCTTTTTTTCTATATTTATTATTATAGGAACCACTTTTATAATTATTATCTCTCAGTAAGTAAGATGATTATTTTTCATTGTTTTTATGGTCTTATTTCTTAGATTTAGTCCAAAAAGTAAAGTAAGACGAATGATTTCCGAGTTTTTGTGAAGGTTTAATGAAAGAAGAGATGAAGTAAGTGGACCGACTTAATGCCATTATTTTAAATTACAATATAAAAATAGAAAATGCTGCCAGATAAGAATGATTAGTTTCTGTTTGCATTTTTTTCGCATACACTGTTGCTGTAATGTATCTGTATGTTAATTTGTCGATAATAATTAATTGTTAAAAGGACTGTTCTAAGCAAATACTTTTCTTTATTTCTCTCATTATTCGCAAAATAAACCATTAATCTTTCATCATTTGCTGTGTTTCGTATTAATCATTTTGATGATTCTTCTATCAAGAAATTATATTTTTCATCGAAAATTTCTTTTGGATTTTATGATAGTTGTGCTAATTAAGCAAGATTAATATGAGATCTTTATGAGTTTTCTACCTGTAAGCTTTACATTTATGGTGGTAGTTGTATTTCCGTGAAGGGTTATTCTTCGACGAGAAATTTTCTTTTTTCTGATGACCTCTGAAACCTTAACATGATGGGAAAATAAAACCAAACATCAAAGAAGTACATTTAATCATTTCATAAGATATTTCTAAATCGTTGACAGCCGATTATTAAGTTTGTCAAAGATTGTTTCTCTTTGATTATTTTCAATAAATTTTTGACTTGAAAAAAAGTTGAGATATAGAAATAGATGATTTAGCTTCTATATTTACTGTTTTGAGTTTGCCGCTAATTGTTGGACAACAATTGAGAATGTTTTAATTAACAATACCTTTCATGTGCCTACAAGAAACTTTCCATTACTTAATAAATGCTCTTTTATAATTTCGTGACCATTCTAATGAACTAAATGGATTTATTTGATGGCCGATTACCATTATTGAATCTGCTAACCTATCTATAGGATTGTTTTGCTTTTTACATGACTATTAAGCCAAATAGTGGTCTCTGTACAGTTATGGAAGAGAAATGAAGGATGAAAATTTTTCGGAACTACCATTTTGACAGTTTCGGTTTATCGTGTTGCCATATAAAAATTGAAACCTTTTAAAATGTTTTGAAAACAGTCAATTTCAAACATCTTATATCAAAGTGTGAAATTCATTGTTATAATGGTAGTTTATTTATCCGATATTTTTCCTAATTTAATCAATCAGAACTTCCTTAAATTTCTGCGAAATTTTATATGCAGAAATTTGGTTCCTACATGTAATGTAAAGATCATCAATTTCGATATTTAAGGACTTTTCGAGTAGGATGGGAGAAAGGGAATTGATTTTGGTGTCATCGATTGAGTCGGGGAGATTTATCGCACTGAAAGAATAAGGTGAAACAAAATTTGCATTGCTGTGCAAAGTAATATTTACTAACAAATTTTGCTGTTCAAAAAGCAAAGTGACTGCTGTATGATGAATTCACTACTAACTGAACGATTTATTTGCAATCTGGCATCTGTACAACAAACAATAACACTGTCGTAGTTGGCTTGACGATAATGTACTTCAGAAATGTATCAGTAGTAAAGGACGTTTATTGCTTACTTCTCATTTCTACTTGATAAGGAAATATGTTTGCTAATAGCTAAGTTACTAATACTGTTATTACAACCTTTATATATCTTTCATCTGTATTATTTTCTGCAAGTCAGTTAAAATAGATTATCGGTAGTGATAAAAATATCATTAATGATGATTGAAATTATCGTAATGCTTCTTAAGTTTCACACTCGTAAACATTATTATCAACTCTTTGCTGATTATTTGTTATGAGCTGCTGAAATGCATGTTTTAGTATATACTTAGGAATGAGTTTAACTTTTTTTGTACTTGAACATTTCTGTTTGAAAACAGTCCTTTTGTAATAAATTTGAAGAATAAGTTTTTTATTCCCCAAATTTCCTTTTTAAAAGGTGATATATATTCCAAATTTAGTAAGCAGTTTGAATTAAATTCAAAGTTAAATCATATATCAGTTGCCACTATGATACAAAAATCATCAGCTATCTAATTATTTTTCATTGCTTTAAGTACTTACGAAGTTTTTGAGTTAGTAGCATTTTCTTCAGTTTTTTTTTTTTTACTTGCAGTTTTATGACGCAGGGTGGAGTATTGTCTAGTCGAATAGATGACAGTATGAGGGGACAATTCATAATTATTTCCATATATATCTGCGTAATTAGCAGAAACGTTTATTTATCTATAAACAGTTTCTTATCCTATTTGATTCCTTACTTCAAAAATCTTAATTTTCTATTCTTCTGCCTTTTTTTTTCTCTGTTCAGTGGAAGATTCTAAGAGACGGTCTGATTTCTAAAAGGCTTTTTGTGCGAAATATGTGCATTCTATAGTGAACGATTAATTTCCTTCAAGAATCTTTAGATCCTTTTAAAATTAAATTTGATAGTCCTACTGTCAGCATGGATCTTTGAGCTGGGAACGTATATTAAGATGTCATAATCAAGCGATTTTCGATTCTTTATTTTTAACAAATATCAACTTTCTTGTACTAATGTAATCCTTTTATTGTCGGATTTGTAAGTTCCTTAAAATTGAAAAGTTCAACATTTATCCTTCTGCTAAGAGAAAAGATCATTGATACTTCCTGTTCGTGTTGCATATAAGATATGATTATATGTTCCATTATAAATAATAAAAGTGTTATTTGAATGAATGATTTATAAACGCTTAACTCGTATATCGAACTTTAACCTCGTTGAACTTTAACCTCACTATGAAATGTAATTGTTCAACATGCGATTCATTTTCAAAAGCTTTTATCTTTACATCGCTAAAAGCATTCACAGAAAGCATAGAGCTTGATAAGGACAGCTTTCTGGACTTTTTAAGAGCTAGGAATGTACTTGTGCGCACACACACACACACACACACACACACACACACACACACATGCACATACAGACACAAACAAACATGCACATGCTGCGACGTATATGTCAGCTTTGCTTCCTCTTTCCTTGTACTTTGAGTCTCGAATTTCTTCCTTCCTTGTTAACAAGGAGTATTTAAATTCAGAGATATATCGGTATTGCTTAAAGCAGTAAGCTACTCTCCCAATTACTTTTCACTTCCGCTTGAGGGGAGGGATGAATCCTTCTTTTGGTAGACAAATGGATGAGTGGTATGATGACTGACATAAAAATACTAACTATTCTGTAGTCGGAAAGAGACTTACTTACTTTATTTGTTTATGTTATTGAATATGAATATGTAATTATTAAAGATTCGCAGAAGAGCATTTTAGATTTTGAATTAAAAATATTAAAAAAAAGAAAACCTGGAGAGAAACTTTTTCTAACTAAATGAATTTGATTTCATTTATTATTTCTTTCAGAAAACACTGTCGAAACAAGGAGTTAACATGACAGGTGGAAGTCTCGACAGTCAAAGTTTCGAGTCTCCTCATCTTGGAATCAATAATCGTAAAGGCTTGACAGCAGGTGCAAGGACATCACCAAATTATACCACTGGTAAAAGTGGCTTCTCGGTTAGAAGCACGAAAACATTAGGCTGGTACTTAACTGATGAATTGTTTCTAAGAAACAACGATACGCAGCAAAATAAAGAAAAGAAGGAAACTGGATCGAGAAGTAAGTTATTTAAATTTTAAAATATACAAGCGACGGAGGTTTTCTGGACATTCCTTCAAATAGTACTGAGAACTTCATTTTATATTTTGCCTTACCTTCAAATAGTACTGAGAACTTCATTTTATATTTTGCCTTAAGTTTATCTTTAATAATGATAGAATACATTTTGAGATTACATTACTGTTAGCAGAACTTTCATGAAAAAAACTTTGTTGATTCTAAGACCGTTCCGTTGATCATCTGTTACGCTCAACTTAATGTAGAAATCATCTGTTTAATCATAATGATTTGGAGAACCTCTTAATTCATCATAGCTTTGAAACGTCAACATTAATCATCATCCTGTCATCCTATTTGTTTTATGTCGTTTTTTATGTATACATACTAGAATTATTCTAGGAAAACTTGATATCTATCGAGAAAATGAAGCTAATCGCACAAAAATTTCTGTCACATGAAGGGATAATTAACTGCTCTACTAATGAACAGAGACTTTTAGCGATTGATTTTACTTGATTTTACTCTTCATATTTCATCCATATGTTCCGAAATTTTTTACTGTTTTTTAAAAAGACATATCATCGAAGCAAAACATTTATTTAGTTATATATTTTCATGTCCATTTTTGATGAACAACTTAATTACATTGACAACTGTCATTAATTAGACTGATGTGCTGTTTTTAACATATTTGTGCACATATCCGTCATTTGCGTGCTATTTGCATGCACCTTAGTATTACTCTAACTATCCTTGTCAATGGTCAGCGATGGTCAAGTCATTAAAGATAAGTGGTATGCAACATCGCCATAAGTTCATTCATTTGATTGCCAGCTGTAATTTATTGAAAGTTTTTGACCAAAAACTTTTTTTTTCTCTCCCTCTTTCTGTTCTTTTACCTAATCTGCGTATTGTCATCGAAAAGCCTCCAATAAGTACGTTTACGTATTGAAATCTGTTTACATATTTTTGGAATTTATGAACTGGTTTTTTTTTCGATTTTTTTTCTTGTTTTGTTTTTATTCCTACCTATCCTTTCGTTTATTAGTTAATTAATGAATATCATTGCGTCTTTCAGGTTCATTGGGTTTCGCTTAAATTTTAGGGATTTTTCTTTTGATGTGTTTTTCTGGACATGTTCATTGCTTCTATTTTGAAGAAGCTTAGTTATCCCCGATATTTCCATCAAATTATTGAGTATTTCTTTGTTAAGCTGAAGGAAAGAAATCTCTGTCAAAATTAGACCATCATTCATTTCGCTGCAAAAATAAAAGTTCTGGAATGACTGGAAAGAACTATTTTCCAGTTCTCATATGGTTAAATCAAATTAGAAAACTTTGTGACTTGAAAAAGTTTAAGATAGATATTACCATGTTTTGGATATTTTCATACCTTTCATAGTTCTTTTTTTTTTTTTTTTGTTTAACTGTGTTTGCTTTTGTTAAATCTTTTTCTTTGAAAGAATGATTCATTCCATTCTGGACATTATTTTCATCTTCTCCTTTCTCTTCTTTCTCTCCAACCTGTTCAACTGTTTTCTTCGAAATGTTTTTGCTACTATTTGAAGCTATTAAACTTGCTGTTTCTTAGTTCCATTACCTTCCACACGGGAAGAGACGAGAGGGACGAAGACTTACGGATAGAACAAGGAGTTCTGTTATCGAAATAAATGAATGAACTCGGATGTTCACTTTCTTTTCATTTCGGTGCTCTTTTTACACTTTAATTCTACTTGGTCCGTTTGTTTTCAATGGATGAAAGTTCTCAGTTTGTTGAAGAGAAAAGGCATTTACATTTTCATTGGTCTTTTTCTCTGTCTCTTGTCTCATTCCTTCCTTCCATTCCTGATTTTGAGGAGTTGATTTCTTCAAAAGATCTCATTTAAACGTTTCATTTAAATTTCATTACAAACTTTCAATTTTATCATATGTTTCATAATTTATTCTTGCAGAGAGCAAACTTTGTCACATACAATGTTCAGTGCTTCTTTTAATGATCTAAGCGTTAGTTAATTGATGAGATTGAATCGATTTCATTCATCAGTATTTTTTATTTTATCAACGTGTCTTTTTTTCTTTTTTTTTAAAAAAAAAATATTAGCAGTTTTAGAGATATTCATATCAAAACTTCAATTTTTAACAGATTCATACCATAATTTGTCTTGCAGAAACTTTCATTTAAATTGATGAAATATACATAAATTTCAATTTTTTACAAACAACATAATCAAATAGTTGAAATCCATCTTCTTCTGAGTTAAAATCCATCATGAATCTTGCTATGAGTTTGTCGTTATCCCTCCCTTTTTACTAAGTTATTTCTGTTTTCTTCCTTCCTTTAATTTAAAATCATCGTAGTTGATGTTGACGATTTTATAATATTTATAAACTTATATATTTGTGTTTGCTGTGCGTCAACGTGTTGATGATGATGACAGATGAATTACAAATAGCATTAGCATCAGTGTTCCTTAAAGCATAAGCATTTGAGAACGGTCTTCTCAAACCGGGTGATTCATGCACTTTTCCTGTATCTCTCCATCTCTCTCAAAAATATTTCTAACTTAAAAAGGATTGAATGTTTCACTTATAAGAAAATGTGTCTAATTCACAATAAGCACCATTCCACATTTGTTTTCTTTTTTTCCACTTAGTTTGAAACATTGCATTAAAGTTTTGTGCAAGTTTCGTTTCTCATTCATCCGATAATTGTCATTAAAAATCGATACCATCTATAAGCTGATCGCAATTCTTTGATGCAACTCTAAACTTTATAATTCTAAAAGTAATATGAAAAGAGCCCATTTGATTTCTGTTAAATCTAGTATCACTTCTCCAGTAAGCATCTGTTGATGTTCCTATCTCTTAATCCAGTGTCACCAATTTCCCGAAATGTAACATTTTTAAGTTGACATTTGTTGTATTTATGACTTGCATAGCAGGGAATTAGTCTCTTTTTTTGATCTTTTATCAAATACCAACTTTATTGGAATTTCGAGTGGTGTATAAGAAAAAGATTGCTTATATACTTATAAGATTGCTTATGCTTATATAATTTAATTAAAGTGGACAATTTCTCTCTCCCCCGTTCATCAACTGAATGCAGTTTATCCATATCTTTCTAGAAGTAATCCTGCAACTGAAAAAATAGATTTTGAGAAATAAGCCATTCCGGCTGGATCTATGATTTTCTTGTCCAAAATATACCTGAACAATGTAACAAATATGTATTAAAGTATCTATTTTACACTTTTATTGTTGAGAAAAAAATTATGAAAATGAAAATTTTCATTTACATTATTTTCTATAGTGAAATTATTTCCATTTGAATTCCTTCCCAAATACTGGTGTCATAAATGCAAGAGAAAAATTTGATCATATTTTTCTCCGAAGACAGAAAATGCTGTATTTCTATAATTCGTTTTTTTTTTTTTTTTTTGTAAATAACTTTAAATTTTAGTAACAATCTCTTAAATCAAGATGAATTTGTATTCATGTTGAAATTTCATTTTCATGGAATGTATTCATTTCTGGGAAATAGTTTTTCCTACTTCAACACAAATGCGAATAGAAAATTTAAAAATTGAAGTAGAATTTTTATGATGAAAACAGGAAACGGTAAGGAAGCTAAGCTTCTTTCCTCTGAAACTGTAAACATAAGAAATTATTGTCTTTCTCTTTCTTTTTTTTTGTTCTGTTGGTGAGAAATAAATGATCTGTTTTCGAGGTAAATTTCTTTAAAGAATACTTTTTCATCCTTTTTTTCATTCCTATTTAATTAAATTCATTCTCTAAGTTTCGCTTATTATTTCTTTTCGAACATTTCTGTTTTTCCTTAAAGGATCGGTGTAAAGACTTTCTTTTCTATTTTAAGTAAATTTTTCTCAGTCCCTCGTATTGCTCCAACTGCACTTGTTCACTGGTGGTAGTTCTCTTTAGTGTTTGAAAATTCGATGTGGATACTTCAGGAAAAAGAGAAATATTAACGACTAGGCGATTTCATACAGATCGATAAAAATTTACCGATAACTTTAACTGTCAAAAACTTGATGAATGATTAGCAAAGGTTAATTCTAAAGTTGATATGATGAGTCTCATTTTGAGTCTCGAATGTGTGCTATATCACCAGATAAATTTGCTAGAAATGATAATCTTTCATGATTTTCTATCCGGAATGTAGATTTAGCAAAATAAAACAGATATTTCAATTTCTCACATTATTTATGTTTTTTCGTTATTCGGATTTATTTGTGCTACCAATTGGCATAGAAAGTATTTTTATTGCCGCGTATTGTTAATGTCGTATATGACGAAATCTGATTCTATATTGCATATAAGAAAATTAAACTTAATAATTGATCGTTATACATATAGTTCTAGGTTCATCGCCATCGTCACCATCACGAACTACAGTTGGAAGTACAGAAATAGCAGAAATGATGCATGCTCAAGAGGTATCTAGGAGCCGAAGTAACACAAGTCGGAATCTACAGTCACAACAAAGCAGCAACAATAATGACGGTACGGCAATGCTAATACGTGGGGCAACGGATGATGACCGAAGACGAAAACGTTTCCGCCATCGTGTCAACAAGAAGGGATTAAATAGTAGTACTACAGTCAATAGCGTTTGTCGAACGGTTGGAAAGTTGGATATAAATAGTACATGTTTACTTCTTTATTTTTTGCATGCTTTTATTATTGTATGCATTGCTCTATATCATCTGTTTGTTAATGATCAGATAATTTCTCTAAAAATATTTATTGAAAGCCAAAATTTTCTGCTGTGAAAGCAATAATAAAATCAAGGTTCAGCTCAGATAACTATCAGTTTGCATTTACTCTGAATCCATATCTGCTTCATGGAATTGTATTTTTAATTCTTTAATACATTTTTAACTAGAGCTAATAAATAGAAACTATCAAATTTAGCTTGAATTCTGTTACAAATTAGATCAAATTTTCTTCTTATGGTTTACACTGATAATCCATAAAGTGAGCATGGATTTTGCAGACGAAGTAATACAGCAAGAACAGGTGCAACAGGAAACAACTATTACAGATGGAAAGATGATGAAAACGCCGAGTGATTTCAAGGATGCTTATTGGTTGGTTAATTTGCATGTTTAATTTTTGTTTTTTTGTGATGTATTAATATTTCACTTACTTATTTTTATATTCCAGGTACTATGATCCAAAAACTGATGGCTTCTATTATGACTCGAAAGGTTCCCGTGGTTGGCGTCGACGAAATCCTGCTCATGAAAAGAAGCAACTTCATAGAGTAGCTTTTGTTGTTAAAATCGTTATCTTTTTTCGAATGGTTTAAGCTTGACATCATAGAAACAGTGTTTGATGTAATTAATTTTAGAAATATTGTAAATACTGTTTTCTAGGATGCAGTATCCTGTTTGTGGGCTGATCCAAATCTTGCATCATATGGTGGAGGCGATCCATATGGATATCAATATAACAATCACTTTTCTCCTCATATTCAGTAGGCTCTTTTTTTGAATTTTCCATTATTAATAGCAAAATAAAACTGTAATGTAAAGGTAACGCACATAAGGTCTTTCCAGATATTATGATCCAGAAACTGACGGATACTATTTTGAAATGCCTTCCGTTGATGGCTGGAAGAAGCGGCAACCACATTCAATTAGCAGCACCGGTACGTCATCGCTAATAAGTTACAACAGCGGTCGAATGGTGACGGATTCAAATGCCCTTCCTGCAATATCTGCACAGTCAACAGTTGCCGATGCCGTAGATGTACCACGAACGTCTTACGGCGCTGCTTTAGCTCGAGGACAGTTACCACCATGCATTGTGAGAACTAATAATGCTATTACGAGTACTTCCAAAAATGTTAGTTTTCAAGTTCATTTCAAATTTCCTAATTCCTACTATATGTATTAAAATAAGGCTTCTTTGCAGATGAATGGAGTAATGAAAGACACTTTTTCGAATGCTGAGTTACCGTTTTCAACACTCTCATCGAACGATGATTTTAGCGCTGCATCTTCAGTATGTTTTTTTTTTTTTATATCCGTTCTGAAGATTCAGTGTCATTTTTATTCATATTTTTAGCCAAATTATGTTATTTTCAATGGATTACGAAATTTAATAATATTCGTATTTAATTAAGGAATCTCGCCCAACTAAGTTAAAGAAATGATTTGGGCGACCATACTAGTATTGGTTGACATGAATTGAAAATTTAACAAAATATAAAAGAAATATAGCGAAAGTATTTCTTTACAAAAAATTGATTCTAGCGCTTTTTGTCTTTTTTACATTATTATTGTAGATGTTATTTGACAAAACCTCAACAGAATGGGATAAAAAAGGAAACAGCCAAGGAAAGTGTAATACACAAAAGCCTTTCTCATATGCAGACATCGTGGCTTCATCATGTGATACAACTATAACAGCTAATGTTGATGATATTGAGAACAGCCCTCCTCCTCAACAGATCGTGGTTAGTTTTTTCTTCTTGATCTTTAGTTTAGCACTTATCATTTTTAGCAATTGCACATGGACTTAAGTTTGTACTATCATCTCAATGAACTTTTTATGGGTGAATTCAGCTCAATGAACTCGATATTTTTAAATTCTATATTAAAATTAATATAGATAATTTTATAGGACAGTCCCTATAAACGACCGGAAACATTGGAATTACATAGTTTTGCGGGAGAGAACGATGTTGCTTCATTAACAAATGAAAAGGACATAAAACGAACTGGGCTGACTAATTTTAATGCAGATAAATTCATCGCTGACCTTCCGTTCAAGTAAATTTTGTTATTTAGACTTAAGGAATAGACAATCGTTTTAAAATATATATATCAAAAGGCAAAACCATATAAATAATTTCAGTAGCACTGATCGAATATTGAGAGATTTAGCAGCACTGAAAACACCATGTTCAGCACCAGTTTACAGTATGGATTCTCCTCACACACCATCATCTGTCATGAAAGGGTTGTATTCACCGTTAGGAATTCCAAACCAGGACATCGATGCTTACAATGCTTTGTTAGCTTTTTTCATTTTTTAATTAAATTATTCAATATTGCTGTTTATATTTATTCGTCTTCCAGTTCCCTGTGTACTTCAATTTTTTGAATTTTAGACGTAGTTTTATTTGATTTGTTTGTACTAAAACTTGCATTTCATTTTAGCTGCGATATGGAATTAGTGTTGAGTCAGATTTTAAGTTGTGCTGACGAGAAGGAATGGGTACCAGAGAGAGCCTCAGCAGGGACATCGAAATTAAATTTTTGGCGTAATTCTGGTCTGGTTGCTGGAGTCGCTGGTGTTTCCTGTGACAATGTGTGAGGAACTAAAAGAATTTAAGTCAATCGCATCAGCTTTCATGTTTCAGAGTTCAATTGCCAATAGTTTTTATAAGTTCATAAAAGTTTAATAACTTCTAGTTTTATTCGCTTAAAATTAAGTTCGAATTTTTTCAAAAGCATTTTTTTCTTTTTTTTTTTTTTTTTATAGGTGTGAAATTTCATTGTTTAATTAATTGAGTATTCCGTCTGTTCTTTTTTTTTTTTTTTTTTTTTTTTTTGTTTTCTGCACAAATATTCTGTTTAGGTCCTTTTGAAATAATTACAAGTTGTCATCGTTATATTTGTTCACTTTATGTGAATATTTTTAGGGAAATTAGGCGACACATTTTTTCATTTTCGCTTTGTTCTCTGCTTTTTCTCTCGTTCAGAGTTCTGTTCTTGTATTTTCAGCTGAATTTCTTTGGCTGTATTTTTACATACGTTATTAAGTTTAAGTGTAATTTTTTTCTAAGGCTTTATGTTTCATTTTTGAACTGTTATCTGCAGTGAGAATGTTGAGTTTAGGTTTTTCCGGAAAGAATTTTATGTTTATCTTCGCTAGGTTTAATTAGGTTATGCTTTTTTCTCACTTTCAAGTGTACAACATCTTTCCACAATTCTGATTATCTCTGTTCCTTAATCCACTTCTACCTGTCATACCACTTATAATCAAATTCTTCACTTTTCTGTTATGCTGTATATCTTCTTAGTTCGTCAGTATTGGCGTCATTAGGCTTTTCTGTTGATTTTATGTCTCAATGTAGATCCATTTCTCTCTCTTTCTCTTTAATATGTTACGAAATATTGATATTATGAAGAGATTGTGCGCAATTAGAACAGAAGTAACCTTCAAAGAAGGGTTCTTCTTTTAGGAATAATAATTAAGTCATTTGTCTTTTGAAGGCACTTAATAGAATATTTCGAGTACTGCAGTTCATGTATATTTATTTTCACTTCTTTCCATTTCCTTTTCATACGTTTCTGATTTTGTAAAACTTTTTTCGAAATCAGTTATAATCTCTATTCTTCTTCAGCATCATTTTATTTCCATTCTGGCATTAAATATAAAACATTCCACCCTTTCTGATCTAGCACCTTGGCAAATAATTGTGGATTCCTTTAAGAGTAGATCTAATTTCTACATTTTTTTTTTTTTTTTTTTTGAAAAATGAAAAGAATTTTAATGCAAGAGTTTACGTCTTTAAATGGATCTCTTCACAGTGTGATTCTGGAATCTTACTTTACTGGAATTTTATTCTTGAATTATTTTTGATATTCCTAAAGTTTGTTTTTAATTAATCTCTTTGTCTTCGCTTAGTGATCCCATTACTTTCTGCATTGATCATTTTATCAATTTCATCAAAATAGTTGCTGTTAAAGGCAAATTTGTCTTCTCAGAATGTTTACTGTTCGCTTTGTTCTGAGTATTATCTCTTTAAAGGAATTATCAAAAATAAGTAATCTGAGATATAATTCGAAATCTAATAACAAAAAACTATTAAATTCGAGGTTCTTGCAAAATTTCCAACGTTTCAAAATCCACGTGTTTTTCAGAATGTGTTCGATTTATCCATTGTAGTATTTTCACTTCTAGCAACAAAATCATAACTGTTTCAAAATTTTTTCCTCCTTCATTATTCAAATTGTTTGAAAGATTCTCTTCTGTCTATCAAAAAAGCTTGCGCACTAGGATATGAAAAAGGCATAAAAGATCATTTATTATCTGTTCTTTTACATAAGATTTCAATGGTCAGTTGAAGCCACTCTCAAATGGTTTCGAAATTTATAAAAAGACGTTTTGAATAATACTGCGTATATGTCTGAGTCGAATTTACTTTTGATCTGAACTGAAATTATTGTGAAGTGCTCGATGGTCAGTAAGTAGATATTTCAAGGTCGGGGTTTTCTTATTTAGAAAATTAAAAATCTATGGAGGCCTGAAAAGGAGTCGATGAAAGGGAAGTGTAATGTTTATACAGTTAGTAACATGTTGTTGAAATCAGGAACTTCATATTATGTTCCAGGACGTAATTCATTGTTGCATTACGACACATGATACATTTCATTACATTTACTGATAACTGATAGACTGCATTTTGGTTTTGGTACCGAAGAAATTTATATTCCGCAGAAAATGATCGAAGGTTGCTACCTCTGACCCCACTACATTGTGCCATCGCATAATAATCATTGACCATCATTTATAAGTTCCTTCGCTTTCTTTACGGTGATCCCAGGTTTTCTCTCTAAGTTAGTTCTTCAAAAAAAAAGAACACTATTCCAAGGGAATTGTTCTGTGATTTCGATTCTATATAAATTACAAACATTTATTCAAGTTTGTCCTTAATGAGAAATTAATTATTCAAATTTTGTAAAATAGAGAAGAGTGTAATGCTGTCTGATTTATTTCTCAGACCGCAGTTGATGCCAACCTTATGTTACCTGAAATTGCTGAGCTGGTGCTATGGATAGCTGACACCGCTGTACTAATATTCATAAAAATGATTGTAGAAATATACTGGATTGTATGATAAGATGATGATACGGAATCAATAAAATAATTATAGAGAATGACAGGCGACATTTCATCGGCTCCACCACCATACACTCCTACGTCAGGTAATGAAACGAAATCAGCAATGTTCCCGACATCGCAACCGGATTCAGTGCAATTGCTGTATCAACCACAACATTCGTTACCACCGTGTTTGCAAAAATGCACCTTTTCATCCTCGTTGACACAAGCGCCAGCAGAACCAATCATCATGCCAGTTGTGGTGACACAACGTGATATTTTTCTCTGCTAAATTAAAAAGTCTCTCTTTCAAGAATTACTTCCTTAAAATAACATGCAAGAAGCATGTATTAGTTTAGTCTTTTCCCTCTTCTAATTAGTTTCATTAATTTTTTAGCAAATGTAGCACCATATCCCTACCAACAACAAATGTCGGATAAGCCAGTAAACGTTGTTGTTAATGCTAATAGTAGAACTGAAGAAAACAGTTTAGGAAGAGATTACAGGATATGTAATTTCTGCAAACGTGGAATTATGAAAAAGAAGAAGTACGTCTCACTTTCGCTTTATTTAATTTGATGTTTTATTTGGCTATACTTATTGGTACCTTTGTATGTCTGGAATTTTTGTCCCTGAGCAAGTTTTGCGAAAATTTTTTTTGTACATTTATTATATATGTAAATTCTTCATTCTTTTGTCAGTGTTCTGCTTGTGATTATTTTTATTTTACAGGGACTGGCTGAGGGTTACAGCAATTTTACTTGTGAGTATACTCTTCCCACCGCTTTCATTTTTATGTTGTTTTTTCCTATGCACTCGTGTGATTTACTTTGGCGAATGTTCCGCTTGTCATCGTATTTCAAAAAAAGAACATAGGTAAGTACTTTCAATATTTTCATCTGTAAAAAAGTCTAAATTTCAAAAAAAAAAAAACACTTAAGTAGACCATCAATCCTACTGATTGTTCCACTTATTTTCGAAGTTGAGTTTTGCTTTTGACAATTCAGTTTAGTCACCATTCCTTTTTTTTCCTAAATCCATTTGACCTAGATTTCAATTCTTTGAGACACAGTCATGACAGTATTAAACATCAATCAGGTTACGCCGCAGTTTCGTAAATTTTTCATTCCCTCCAAATTTCCTTTGTGCAGAAGGCAACGTGGTTGTTGCCGTTGATAAATTCTGGAATTGTGCAATACAAAAACCACTTGCAGGGCATTTTGAACTGCTCGAGGAAAACAATTACCCAACATCAGGAAACTATCAAATTTCTTTCTGTATTTACATCAAAAGGTTCATTCATGTGAGTTAGAAATGTTGCAATAGTTCACTTTCACTAAGTTTTAAATTTGCATATATCTGTCGTTAGTGTTTTGTAACCTATCTAGATAAAAATTTTCTATTTTCTTCGGAAAACCTGACAAGATAAAATATTAATTTAGAAGAGTTCCAAGATTTCCTATCTACCTGAGTTAAGCTAGAAAAAAACATCCAAGAAATTTTTTTCTGCACCAATTGGGAGAAATGTGAAAAATTTAACAGATGGCAATGATTGGCATGGAACAATCTTGGCAAAAATTTTAATGATTCATTCAAAAGTAATTGAATATTCCATACTGGTGATATCAAACAGTCTGAAACCGAGGAGATTTTCGAGTATTACTGGTCTAAAATCCAATGAAGCTAATGAATGCAATATTTAACTTTTCCAGCTATATCTTCCGTGAAAAACTGGTGCCTTTACATGTCTCCTACTCATGCAGTCCTAAAATTCCTCATTCCAAAAACAATGAAATTGAAAGTAAAGTCAGCTCCCTATATTCCTACACAGTCATGCCATAATGAAATGTTTCCAACAGAACATTTAAATGCACAAGAAATATATATCAATTTGTTTTGAAACGTTTAGTGTCAGTTTCGTGTTGCGAATCCGTCGATGATACTCCCAAAACTGGTATAGTTCCAGGAAAACTTAGAGGGCCACTAGAAGACTCTGCAGTACTCCGATGAGCAGGAATTAGAGGGACACTTGATGGTGATGTAAAAGCAGTCTGTTGGCTAATTCCCGATGTTGGATCTTCCGTTGCCGTCAAATTCTGATTGTTTACAGACGAACTCTGTACAGATTTCTCAACTACACCACTAGTGTCGTTTTCTACAGATATTTCATTTCCACCAAAATTAAACTGCTAAAAATATTTAGCGTAATGGCGTGAAGTTATATTCGATATTTTAAAAATACTAAATTTTGATCTTAATTTATGTTTCCCAAATTCCCAGAAACTTCAGTCTATTCTGAAGCTGGAAATATTTCGGAAAATCAATAATGTAAAGACTTCACAAAGATACATACAACGTCGTCAGGAGGTGGAAATTTAGCAAAAAGTTCCCGCAATATCTGATCCGTCCGAGTTCGTTGATAAAAAGTACTTCGGGCAAGCTGTGGCTTTTCTTCCTCTTCTGTTGCCTGAAATAATCATTTGAAATAAGAAATTTTAAAGAGTTAAGCAAAAAGAATAAATCTTTGGCATTTTAACTTACTTTTTTAACAGTTTCACCATCCGAATCTTTGAATTCCCAATAATATCCTTTAGCAATATTGAATCTGAAAACATCCCGAAATATAATCTATAAAAATAGCGAAAATACCTGAAAATCAGAAATCGGGAAAATTGCTGCTACGAAATAGATAAGAATACCTATTAAAATTCCGAGCTTGTTCAAGAGCTTGTCGAAGTGGATCAACAATACTAATCAATTTTGATTGAATATATGTATAAATATCCGGACATTGATACACTGTTCCATTTACTATGTAGTAATAGGCCAGAGGTGTAACTTAAAGAATTACTGTGTACTTATTACAATATATTTTTTGTTAACAATTTATTGTACATTTGAGGAAGCTGTACATGCATAATTTTATGGAATACAGGGTAAATCAATGCGTGATTACCATTTGTAGGACTATTCCGACGCTGTTTCATTATAACATACAATGGAGGGAAAGTGCCAACAACCGTATATTGGATACCTTGCATAGACCTGAAGAATACACTAAAATTCAATTTCTTTACTGACCAATTTGTGTTCAAATCTAATAATTGGTCATTTAAAGAAAATCAGTAGCCAGGATCATCACAGTTTACGCCGTTTTAAACAAAAGTTTGTAAAACCAGCAATCGAGTCTCATCGTTCAAGTTTGTCCAGGCTTTTTGGTAGTTTTTCAGGCTTTGACATTTAGGATTATCAACAAATAATATTCAACAACGCTTTCCTGAATTATTGGTCGTTTTAAAACACCGAGTTCATAAAAGTTCTATTTTTAAAATAGCTCCCTAGCGAGTTTTTTTGTTGGTGCAGCTTCTTTTGCGCCAATATATGCCATGAATACTCTGGCGCACACTTAAAGAAATAAGGATTTGGTACATGATTCTTCCTTACCAAGCCAGAAAAATGAAATGGGGTTAGAAAGCAAGCTGAGCTAAAAATAAAACGTACTGTAGGCATTCGTGCAAAGGTCGATTAAGATTTTGCATTCTGATATGCTGATTGCACGAAGAAACATCGTAAAAAACATTTCCTGGATCGCAAAAATAATCCAAAACGTTATCGGGAGTTATGAAATTTGGAGGCCAGTTCGGATTTTTGAATGACTGATGAAGCAAGGAAACAATCTGTTGATATGAAGAACCAGACTGGGAAACGACATTTGGTACACCCATGTAGGAACCTGTTAATAAAATTATTCTTGTTGTGATATGACGCTGATATTAAACAGAACTTTAATGAAATTGAGTCATGTGAAAAGCAAGATGTAAACTCCCATTTCTTGGTTACTAAAAATAACTATCATAATCGGGAAATTATGTTCGTTGAGATTTAATCTCTTATAATTTATGAATAACAAAAAGGCTATACCTGTTAAAAATCATCAGACAGTAGGAAACTCAGCTTTTACTCCTTAAAATGGTTATTGGAAGTTCTATTTTTCAGATGATTTCCTAGCAATGTGTACCAAATCAGATAAAAATAAATACTGATCTAATTCATAAGTAACTCCATTAATATTTGCAGAAAGCATTAAAATTGAATTCATAGTCTTTTAAAGTTTATAATGCTAGACGGTCCGAACAAAATTTCAGCAGTACATTCACAAACAGTTAAATTCAGATTACACAGCACTCACCACAATGTTCCACTCTGAGGAATACTCGATTTTGTAAAAAGTGCAATGAGATAATGAAATCTATGCCTATTTGATCTCAATTAAAAAATCCTTTTATTATGAATTATTGCAGCTGGGGGAAAAATCTTTGGATCAATATTAAAAAAAAAAAAGAAAACGACCGAGAATTAGTCAGTAAAACAAAAATGAAGCAGTAACAAGTATGATATACCTTGTGTCTGTCCCATCATGACTGACCGACTCGGTCCACCAGCCTGCATCATTCTTCTCTCTCCTGCAACATTACCACCGCAAATTACAGAAACAAAATATACCTCATTTTGTCCTTCCACTGAATGCATGAGCTTATATAAGTACAGTACCCAATAATATGGCATAAATAAATAGCGAACCCGACAACAAAAAGTTTATTTAAATAATTATCATCACAATTACGTAAAACAAATGAAGCTTCAAACTTCGTTTATCTGTTAGATACGTCACTCCTTGGCTTCATTACTGTAGCATTTTCCAACGTTAATTAATTACAAATAATCCTAAATTTGATATCTTTCACATTATTAAATTGTTCTTTTGCTCAATATTCCAACAATTTTAGTGTTTCGGAAAATCAGATACAAGGAAATGATGAGGCAAATGAAATCAAAAATCACTTGTTACATTGCAGACGATTGATTTCTGATGATTGAAATTTTTTAGTAGCATGTAGTCAAAATTCCGCACTAAATTGAAGTAAATCTCAGTTTTCTTTAATTCTGGTACAACTGATTTTGTAGTGACAACAATCCAGTATCATCCAGTTAAACAGTATAATCAAAATTCAAGTAATCACATGGCTCGATTGTCTCATCTTTCCCAAGCAACAAATCCCAGTGTAAATGTGAACTATGCGATATTCCCGGAGGTCCACGGTTTATCTGAGACGCTGTTTTCAATTCTCTAAAAAAGAATGATGCACTTTTGAAGGAATTTTCAACAAACAGTAACGCACATTGAAACTTTAGGAATAAATTCTGAACTAATTTTCATCTCCAAGTAGAAAAATTAGGGGTGAAACAATAATTTTAATTTCTCTTTCAAAAATATGGGTACACTCCTCAATAAAATCAAAAATTGTTTGAGACAATTATCCTTCGTGTTTTGTAGGTCACTAGATGATATACGTCAACTTAACTACCGCGATGCTTATCAAATTACTCTCCAGCTATATTCTACAGATGTCGATAACGGTATCATATGAATGAAGATATGCGTATCACTTACTTCAAAAAATGTTCAGCATATGCATTTCCACCAATTGTACGACATTCATCGATAACATTTGCAACAGTTCTACGCATTCGAGAATGCTTGCTTAACAATTCATGATCGTTCTGATTTGTCACCAAATCTGTAAAATAATATATATAATTTATTTTTCACGAAAACATCAAACAAACAAACACCTTTTGACACTTAAAAAATTGAGATTTTCCAGAACTAACGTTTGGGTGCTTCCAGATCCTTTTTATACACGGCTGCAGATCGATTCAGTGATTTCGTATCGTCAAGTGGAATCAAATGTGACATTTGTTTTGAACTATCAAGCAAAAGTAGATCTGGTTGAACTTTTGATAAAGAATCTGCTGACATCTCCCTTAACCTGAAAAAGTTGACTTCACTTATATGTTTTTTGAGTAATAAATATTTTACTTATTGCTCAGCAAAAATTTTTTTACACTATGAAATGATTAGTATATGGAAAGACACACCTTCAAAAAAAAGAAAACGCGAACAAGCCACTAGTGAGAATTAAAAAATTGTAAAGTATACAAAAAATTAGAAAAGTAAACAGTGAATACTAAAATGCATTTTTACAGCAGAAGTAATCTGAATGATATATTCACTATGAACTCCTTAAATACTATTACAATAATCAAACAACCAGCTGACCAGGTAAAAACTAACCTATACATGCCACAACAAAGCAATGAATAATCGCTAAACATTACGTACAGCAAGAAATCTTATGAGAGCAAGAAAAAATTCTTTATAGAAACAAAGTTATTTGTAAATCAGCCATAAATAAGTAAAACAATATTGCACTGATCTTCTGCAGAAGGCAGAGAAGTCAAACAAGTTAGTAAGGAAACGTAAATATGAAACCATGTGAGAGAAAAACTGAAATAATGAAGAAAACACGCTGTCCAATTAAACGTTTTCATGATGAACACGATAATGAGATTTTTTGAAGCTAAATGGATTAAATCCTATCGTTCAACTACGGATATTTATTCCAACATGTACTCAAAAGATTGGCCATGTTAAAAGCTGAAACAAACAAAACAGAGACGCCCGTTTTCACTGCAACCAGGCGGCGAGATCTAGATTTTCATAGCTAATAATGATGCCAAGGGGCGATTGGTTGATTATGAAAATGATGGTCCAATCCATGAAGTCGTTAAAATATAGGACGTTTGTTTGTTCTCGTATGTTTCGTTTCAGTAGAAGGAACTGGCCTTGTTGTTGTCTGGTTCTGTAGTATTGCTAGCGACTATAAAATTTCTCGAGCAAAGATCATTACGAATCAAAGTTGGAAATCTCGATTTCGTTATTCAGCAACAGAGCTTACTTCTCATAGTTGAACGAAACTGTTTCAGTAATCACAAGTAGTACTTTTTGATCAATGCATTTTGAAATCTATTCAGTGTATTTCTCATTTTTGCATAATACATTGGAAAATCAGTGCTTGGAAATGTGTAGTGCTTGGCTAGCCGAAAAGAGACTCGACTGGATGTTGTTTGATTCAACCCAATCATCTTCATTTTTTATAATTCCTCAAATCAAAAAGCAAGAAGTATTTTAATCTGAAATGGAACCAAACTATATTACAATTATTAAGTGAAAGCAACAGTGTGAACTTCAAAATAAATTCAAGCTGATATGATGCCATGTATGTTTCCTACTTGTAGATCAAATTTAAATTACTGCATCGTAATCCATGTAGCGGAGAAATGATCTTTCATCATAAACGTAAGATATCGAACTATGGATCACAGCAGCCCAGCACCCTTGGAAAACAATATATAACATATATAGTAGTATGTTTCAAATTTGTTTTCAATTGAGATGTGTCTGTAATTCATCGTCCCAGTCGTACGGTTCATCCATTTTCACACCGTAATTTTTCATTGTTAGTTGTAGCATTTGTGTTAAAAACTTGTGATCCGGCTGACTATGATATGTCAAGGAATCAATGTAATTCAGAATACGTCGAAATTCAACCTATAACTGTATCTTGCTGTTACTTTTCTCCATTTTTAATAACATAATTCCCGAGGATTTTAAGTGTTTTTTCTTTAATTTTGAAGTCTAAGAAAAAATATAAATATATTAAACATCTACTTTTCATCGCTGAACTAGTCACAGTTATTGGAAGCGTAGATAAATGACTAGCAAACAAGAAAAGGAAAAGAAGTGAATGAGCTTGAAAAAAAAGATAAACGAAGGTGTTGTGAAAATAAAAAAAATGATTAATTTTCGTTAAATTTTTAGTTAAATTTTCAGCAACGAAAATTTCAAGAAAAGTAACCTTTGGGCAGTCTTTGAGGAGTGTTTTAAGTGCATCGGATGATCGACACTGCTCCTTTTTACGCTCAATTTGTTTACGATCTGTTCGATGAATATTACCCCATGGAAGTTCTCCTGAAATACTGTAGTTTAACGGAGCAAATCTTCAATCTCTAGTTTGGAACAAAACTTATGTCCAGGAAAGAGTCATTGCGAGTTCTGTACTTATTGTACTAATGGTTATACCAGAAAGCATTTCGATAAGCATATAGAACCACGACTCGAGATCGTCTTTCGGCGATATTTCCTCCTCTCGATGTGCTGCCAGTGATGCGTAACGTGCAGTCCCTCTGTAATCTTTCCAAGTTTTTAAAAATTACTGTTTTCAGTTAAGCAAAATAAGGGTAACTTTAATCAGTAAAAGAGTTTCTCTTAAGTTAAGTACTTTTCTGCCGGTATTTTAGTGAATTATAAAATAACTTTCAAAATTCAAAAAATCATATTGCTACAAAGAGACCTAAATGAAGTTTTATTCCTAGGTGGTTTAATTCCATCCTTGAGATTTCGATACATTCGACAGAGTCCGAAATCAATTAAATACACATTCATTTTTGATTCAGCAGGATCGCTTATTGCAAAATTTGATGCCTACAATTTTTGAAATTAACTTGCCTTTGCTCCAAATGATTTCAGTTTTTTTGTTTAAAATTGTCCAGTATGTTATCTTAAATCCACCTCATAATTTCTTCTAGAAATTAAGTGATGAAGCTTTTGTTTGAGAAACGTAAAAATACCTTCAACTTCCCTCAATGAAAATGCAATATATTTATTGAAATTTTAAATTCTAAGGAGTCATGCTATGCAGCAGTAACTTTTGTAATTGAAGATGATAAACAAATAAAAGATAAAGATGAACTTTAACATCCCTGTGGACAAATCCCATTGAATGCAATTCTTCCAAAGCAGCTAGTGTCTGAATTCCAAGTCGAAGTGAAGTTGATAACGAAAAGTGACATTCAACAAATGCATGTCTCAGTTTATGCAGATTGTCACCAAGCTAAAAGGTAGATTTAAAAAGAGTATTGCTATGCAGCAATGAATGTGTTAATATGGCTCACAATTCACCTTTGCGGTTATTTCTTCAAAAAAAAAGACGAAAATTAGAGAATACTAGTTTAAAATCGACTAAATTTACTTAATTATTTCATACAAATCGAGTGTTTGTGGGTTTCATCTCACCCAAACAATAGATATTGAATAAACATAACGTCATTAGCAAGTGACCATTTTCATAACGATGAATTTGAAATGCCCCTCGATTTTACCCTGATCGATTAGACTTGCAATATGTTCACATGAGACTTTTGTAGCTTGTGACAATACAATGTAATCCATATTTAAGCCATGAGAATGTGTGTCACATATTTCTAACTTTACTGCAAAACGTCTTCCATCTGTACGCCTTAGTACCTATAACATGTGTTTATTTGATATATTTTCATGGAATTTTCATAAAATTAGTAACTAATTCATGATTTTGAGACTTTGAAAACTCAGTGATTGAAATAAACATTATAAATTATAAAACTCTGTCATTATTCACCTCGTATACAGCACCAAATCGTCCATGGGAAATTAATCGGCCAATGGCGAATTCAAAATTTCTCCCTTTAATTAGAACATTTTTGTTAGGTAATCGATTTGTAATAAAATTCTGGTCCTTATCACAACTTCCTTCACGTGAATTATCATTCATCGAATCCATCCTACAATAACTGTTATAGCAAATTAGTGAAAGCAGGTATTGCGAGAATGGCCTTAAAAACCTGTACAAAAAAAAAAACATCAGAAAATACCGTAAAGGCCTAGTAAATAACTTCAGAATGACAACGATTTCAGAATTTAGATTAAAAGTTTAACATAGATGTCAGTCTAAAATGTTTTTTTAATGCCTGATATTGCTAAAAAAATTACTAACAAAACAAATCATATTTTCTTGAAAACGAAATTATTCTTTTGGAAACTTATTCTTCTTATAAACTGCCTTCAGCGCCTGCTTGTGAAACTAACAGAACTTCAAAAAAAAAATAAGACACAAAATTTTGGAAAATATTTCCTAAAATTTGTCATGCAGAGACAAATAGCCAAATTAAAAGTTAAAATGGCTCGAAATGACTGGATACCATGCAAATAAATTATGCTTCGATTTCCATGACCTATACATATCTGTAAAAGTTAATGTGTAATTCATCTTTTTTCTTTAAAAATTCTCTTTATACTTGTATACATTTTTTACTTGTACACATTTAAACTTGTACACATTTAAACTTGTACACATTTAAACTTGTACACATTTAAATTTGTATACATTTAAACTTGTATCATTTATACTTGTATACATTTAAAATATACATTTTCAAATAATTATCATTCTGAAAGTTCAAATATAATTCCTTTTTTCCTGCTAAATTAAAAAAGAAAGAAGCATATTGGTATTATCTCTCTATTTGTAATGACTCATTCTATATACTTCTGCGATTTCTGAGTCATTTACTCCACTTTCTTTTCCAGTTAGATTTAATGATTTGATCATAAGATAACAAAAGAAATCACTTCCGCACAAAGAAAAAGTATATGATAAGGGGAATAATCCAATCGATCGATCATCAACTCATTTCTCTCACCCATCCATCAACTTTTTGATATTTATTTGCCCAATCGATTGTGCGATATTTCGTATAAGCTATTTAAATTAAAAACTAGTTTACTTCTTACTACTCATCATTGATACTGCTAATGAAACTGTCAAAAACTGCTGATTCTCGATCATCGTAGAGATGAAATTTCGATCAAAATATAAGTGATAGAATGGCAAAGTTAAAAAGCACAAATTATACCACTACAATTGGCAAAATAAAAATTAAATGAATAGCATTGTAGCTACGATTTGGGACAACTACAAAAATTCTCGATAGATTGATGCTAATATCAACCATAATTTGTTCGCACATGATTGCTTTAGAAAATTTCACTGACAAATGAGTTAACACAACAATTTTTTCTATTTTAATTCGATGACAGCAATATTTTCGACCAAATATTTCGTTCCGTTTTCTGGCAAAGAAAGTGGAAAAACAAAAATAACCGGATTGAAATGAATAGGCAAGAAGTACGTGTGAGAAAGAGATCGCTTGAACTCAAGCAATAAATAAAACAACTATGAGACAGCTTAACAGCTATATCAAAGAATTCGCACAACTTGCTGCCTTTCTCCATTCCTCATGCCACTAACTTCTCTTCCTTGATACCACTTCCCGACTTTACCAAGGTGAAATTGCTAAAGTGGATCGAGAGAACAATTTATCCCTCTCTTGCTTATTTTCTCTAATAATTTACTCTATCTCATCCTCATACTGAGATAGGCTTTTTGGAAGTATTATTGTTGGATTTATTAAATTTGTGTGAATTATATATTGACAGTTATCATATGACACTTTGAGGATTATTCGCTGCTGATTACTTCCCAGGATTACTGTTAGGTAATATCTTCTGTGTTTTCGATTTTAATGAACCATAATTTTCAGTCTTGAAATATATACAAATCTCTTTGTCAACTATCAACTAATAAAAGATGAAATTTCACCAAATTTCGTTTTTTTTTTCTTTTTTTTTGTTGTAAAGAAATGGAAAGAATGAGAGTTCTCACTTTGGAGATGGCAAAATCAACAACAATTCTTCGATTGATAGGATTAAGAAATTTTGTCTTTTTTGAAGAAATTTAGGAAACTCTGCTTAATCTTTTGGAATTTCTGGGACGCTGCATTGATGTAAGGAGCAAATCAACAACTCTTCCTACACCATAAACAAAATCTCATAACTTCATTTAATAATTGCATACCATCTCAAACAATTTTATTAAAATTGAGACAAAATTAAATGCTGAAACAAATTTGCAACAAAGCATATTTAAAAACTATTTCGATTGATAGAATTAAGAAATTTTGTCTTTTTTGAAGAAATTTAGGAAACTCTGCTTAATCTTTTGGAATTTCTGGGACGCTGCATTGATGTAAGGAGCAAATCTTGATGGTTTTGATAACAAGGAATTTGTCTGAATCTGTTTACATCCACGATTACCATAATTGGATAACTAAATAAGTCTTATTGAATTATAATTATACAGATTTGAAACATTTGACTAATTGTTAGATAGAAGAAACAAATTTTGATAACATTTTTAGTTTTATATTTTTTAAATGTTCGTGTCAACGATGACTATACTTTTGATGATTCCATTTCGAGAGCATCAAGAAGTGTAATATGATGATTTAATCCAAACTATGAGTTTATTTAGGAATTGTACGAGAAAATGTTTTTTTTTTTTTTTTCGAAAAGTCTAAATGTTTCAAAAGCTAGAGTTAAAAGATCTAAATGAAAAGTAAGTTTTCTTCGAAGAATGATCCATGAAATGGAGAACTAACATCAACATCGAAGTAATGCCGATGATCATTGACATAGGCATTGTAATTCTTGAAGTCATATGTTAAACTATTGCTACAACGGAAGTCTTCACTTTTCGGATAACCTAAGCATTCGTAGAACATCGCATCTTTAGCCATTCCGTATGGGTACCTACAGGTATTGTAGAATTTAAAAACCTTTAAAAAAACTCAATTTTTCAATAATTTTGAAAAAAAGTACCAGATTTCAATTCCATGATGGTATGGCGAGCCAATCTTTCCAGTTAAACAAGGTTTACTTTTGCCGTTTTTTTTATCCCGATAGTTTGCATCTTTCTCACACGGTGGTAAATGTGGTACTAAATCTAAGTGATGGACGATCCGAAAGCTAAAACATTGCTTTTATTAAAGTAACATCATTTGCACATTTTGAAATAGCTATTTTTACAAAACGATGTAAAGGGATGAAAACTAGTAAGTATCACTGCAAGCATTATTGTATATGTATATCATTAACTACTTCTCTTAGTTTTCTCAAGCGAAATCATTTCAATCTTCACAGATTTCTTATTAATTCAAAACTAGACTAGAAATAACCTTCATTCTAAATTTGGAACTTTGAATCACATCATTTACCAATTTCATCCTAACTATCGTTTATTTATAAATCTATTCTAAGCTCAAAAAATTTTCACCTGAACGAGATATGAGCGTTGTGATACACTGCAAATTGATAGTCGCCAGTTCGTGGTTCACCAAATGTAATAAGTTTAATTTTATTGCCAGTTCGTAATCTTTGGATTACAGTACGAGTTGCTGCCAATGATGCTATTGCTCCTCCTGCATTAAACTATCTTATTTTGCTCTTTTTATTAAAAATTTGAATGCTAAATTTACTGAGTTACTTCTCACTAGTTATTTTGTGTGCATCGACAATTTTACAAATTTCTATCGTAATAGTAAGGGACCTTGATAAACTGTCATTCGTCTATCTTGATGAATAATAATTTGAGGTTTTTACTTATATCAAGATCATCTGTTGATAACCTTCAGATTATTTCAACTCGATCAGTATAGTATAAATTCATTTAATGGATGAATTGAGCATTTGCTATTGCCGCGCATTTTACAAAATGTAAACTTACCTAGAGAATGACCAGTGAATTTAACTTCATATGACTTGAACAGAGGATTCATGAGAACTGGCTCTATATTTGGCCAGGTTTTGTCAAGTGCTTGTAAGAAATATCGATTGACCTTAGGTAATTGTTTATTACGAAAAATTTAGTAGAAATTGGACTTATTAAAATTAGCTGAAACTCATCTCGATATCTCATTAAAAGTTATAAAATTAAGATTTTTAAAAAGAAACTAATATAATGACACTGCAATCAAAGTTCAAAATTATTATATTTTGGATTTAAAATTGCGAAAGTTCGCTAGAATTGCAATTTTCTTTAACCAGTTGTGAGTAAAAAATGTTAAAAAAGTCATTTAAGTTTTAAAAAACTAAATTCTAGGAGGAAACTACCATCCCAATATTAAAGAAATTTTTTTTGGATCTCATCGACTGCCATCCTTCGACAATTAATTGCTTAGTTGTCGTCGTACCTCGAAACACAATTATTATTTCTTTCATAACATCCGATCTTATTATATACAGTGAACAGAAATTCTGGAATGCATCGCATATCATGCTCTCTGTATTGGATATCAACCATTTCTGCCATTTGGGTAATGTGCTGTAGCAAATTTTTAAATCACACCTTTATAAGCCACCAAAGATTTGAAATTGATTATAAATGAGCTATTCGATAACGATAACGTTTCCATTTCTTGTAAAACTTATATTTTTAAACATCAATTTTAATTAAAAATAAACCAGTAGTATTTTTAATACTACTGGTTTATACATATGTAAACAAAAACAAAATGATGCTTAATAAATAAGCCAAACGTCTTCTTACTATTATCACTAGTAAAATTACGATATCATTCAAAAAATGTTTAACGTTTTAAGAAAACAGTTAATTTTCACAGCCCAGTTGACTCATGAGATTTATTTCATCTCTTGTCATATCATATCACAACCACATTTCCTCCAAACGAAAGAAATCTCAGGAATGATTTTCCGAATAAATTTATGAAATCACTAAGAAAAATAATTCCTTTTCCACACAATGCTTTAAGTTAACGAAACTTACTTGTTGACACATTTCTCCGGATCAGTGGAATAAGCACCAGCAGTAAGATTGAGCAGAATCTTAGCCTCTGTTTCATTATATCGAGAAACAAGTGGTACTAGAGCATAAACTGCTCGGCTGTATACTATCAAAAAATATGTCACTATAAGTCTAGTAATCATACTATTCCAAGCCAGTAATTCATGCACATGAATGCCTGGAAGTATCAGAAAAGGACTGGTTTGCTGCTTATTACCACAATCAGTAATTTCTCGTTAACCACTACATTCTCAGATGACCGACAATATAATTGTAATTGTATTAAGTGAAGATCAGCTTCTGTCATCTTATTCATCATTACTTAAATTTCATTCAAATAAAGGAATTCTAATACTAATATGATAAATGTGTGCCACTGCAAAATGTAAAAATTACATTCTTCTTTAACTCTCACACTTTTAGTGATACAAATTTAATTAGAATGGCGCATTAGTGAGGTGGGAACAAATTAACTTGCTTCATACAAACGTAGCAATTATGGATTCGAAAAGAGAAAATAATGAATGAGTTGCTGTGGAAAAGGAAATACCATTAAAATTTATTTTTTTTATTTTAGGGAGAACAGGTTCTCTTTTCGAGGATGCCAATAGAATACAGATTATTATCTGTCTGGTAATCATTCCAAGACTTACTAAATGTGCATGGGTCAATTTCTCAGTAAAAAACTTGGTTATGATTCAAAAAAAAAAAAAAAAATAAAAAACAGTACTTTGCTCAACTCAAAATACAATTACCATATTTTGCAAATCACATGTAGGAAAAGTAATGAACAATGCTTAATAGTGGGCTATAAAATTTTGCAATTTGAAGCACTATGCTAACATGTTGGGAATTGTCATTCTAAATGCAATGGCATGTGACAATGTGACAAGTATTCAATTTTTAACAATATAGATTATCGCTCGACAATTTCCGAATAACAATTGAAAATGAAAGGAATAGAAGCAAAAGAATATTTGGTCAGTCACATGAATTCACTTCTGTTTGATAGGAATAAATTAAAAAGATGAATATTACATGAAAAGCATACGGAAGTTAGTTTTTTCCTTCCATTGTTTGTACTTTTTTATTTTAGGAAATTTAAATAATCAGCTTTTTTTTAATATGAATCACAAAATTTTCAGTTTTTCTTAACAAAATTCCAATGAAAGATCGCAAAGCAAAAGTAGAAGGAAATATAAAAGCTAAAATATTTTACTTCACAAAAAGAACAGATGGAAATGTAAGTTGGCAATGAAATTGGTAAGTACAAAGTTGTTTTCTACTAAAATGAAAATTTTTTAAATTCACCTTACTAGTTCATATTTCACTTGTAAAATTTAAAATTACAAATATTTTCCATTTGAATGTACTTGAATCTATTTTCTACTTTCAGGAAGATTGAGAAAAGGACAATAAAATGTAAAATAAAGTAACACGTTAATCGTAAAATGCCACACGCAAAAACTTCTGACTTTTAGCTTCATCTTCTAACGCAGTAAATAATTGGAGCATTCTGGTTGACTTGGCCATTATATAAAACAGTAATTGCTTTCTTCTGCTTCAAATTTCTGTTGATTTATTCGCATTTGAGGAAGAATTTTGAAATTGACATTTAGTTAGAAAAAAAGCACAGTCATCACACTTTTGATATTATTTGCAAAAGTAAGAACCTTGCTCAAATTATCAACTATATAGTAGCACCATAATCATCAATTGCAAATATAATCTGAAAAGCAATAATTAATTCATGATTACGTTCAAAGATAACTGCTATGAGATTCTTCCTGATAAACACTACAATTCTAAACCAACTATATTGTATATAATTTAGAATTTGTCAGCATTATTATGTCAGGTATCTGTCAATTCATACAAAAAAAAAATTAGTGTCACATCACGAAGTAGTCCATTCTTTCTGTATGCAAAAATTTGCTTCTTAAATTGCTAAAAGAAGTTTTTAAAAAAATTTAAGTCTACTTCATATTATTCACTTTAAATTTGAAAAAAAACCTCATATTATTTAAAAATTTAAGAAAAAAATTAAGTGAAATAGGTAATTGCCTGTTATACTTAATATGAATCATCTATCACTTATTCGTATTACAAATGAACGTCACTTCACAGCTTACTTCACCCTTTCATTTGTCATGGGACACCATCAACTAGGTTTTCAAATGAAATTCGATAGCAAAAGATTTTTCTTTGCAACTTACAGTAGCTCAAAATTTGGCATTTGCTTTTTTTTCAATGATGATTTTGAAATGCAGTTCATCACACATTTTAAATCATCGTCCAAATTTTCATTTCAAATTTCAATTCAAGATGAGTTTTTAAATAAAAAGAATGGTATAATATAGAAGGAATGGAGGAGAAAAAACTTTGAATAATTTTTTTTAATAATTTTTAATAACCGTATTTTAATAATACTGAAGTGGAAATAATCTCTTGCTCTTCCTTCTGTTCTACTCATCAACTAATCTTTCCGTCTAAAACATTCATTATTTGTTTTCAATCTTACTGTTTAATGACTCGGTTTGCTCAGAGATATGTTTGATCCTATCATCTACCTGCCTTTAAGCTTTATCACTCTCCACTATACTTGCACGCTCTTCCTATCAATATATTCATCATATCATCATTAATTCTTCACTGGGATTACTTTTACATTCTCTATGTCTACTTCTACTTCCTCTGTATAACTCATTTTTTCTAATGATCCACTAAATAACAGATCTTAAAAAGAAACACAAGAAATAATTAAAGATATTGTGTCACTTGGACATGGATATTTCATTAAGATGCCGCATAAAAAGAATTTTCATTTTTTTTACAGAAAGATTGTTCTTATGGATTGTGTTCCTGAATTTTAGAAGTATCGATTGCGAGTTAGGGATGCCTTTATCATGTTACGTTTGTCCGGTCAGTTTTTGTATTCATAATGTTATTTGAAGGGGTAAAATGGAATTGGAAATTTACTGCCGTAGAATTTCTCTTTGAACTGAATTTCGCATATTAATCTTCAAATGTTTGTAAAAACAAAGAGAACCTAAAGACATTATTATCTTCATTTTAAACTTGTCTATTTTTGTAGTGAAGTTATTGATAAATTATCTTTCGTTTACTTGTTTCGTTAAAATTCTACTAATGATTTTATGTTTGGAACGTTGGTTAAATACAAGCACCACTGATTAGAAGACCATCGATCTGGCTGTCAAAACATAAATAATCTTATGATTTTTTAAACTTCAAATACTAATCTGTTACAAATACCATAAGTGTTACAAATACTATAATCTGTTACAAATACCATAAGAGTTGTTGGTATTTGCAGTAACGGAATAATTTAAGGTAATCCAGTAAGATTGGACGATTTATAAAAATTTGTTAGTGATTCAGTTAGGATTATTCTTGTGCTTTTAAAGAACAGTTTCTGTTTATGCTTTATTTATACTAGGAATATGCGTAAGGAATGTGAAGAATATAAAGCTTCTAACCTTTTCGTTTTATATCGAAGCTTAGGAATTAAGATGGATTTATTTTCCATCCTTAGCTTCAGGACAGTTTAATATTCGCGATCCATCCCACTGTTGAATCTATCTCATTTGAGCTTTTTTTTCTTTTTTTAAAGTTATCACTTTGACCTCATTATTCGGACACTTATACAAGCAAAAAATTTCTATAGAAACTTATTTCAAAGGATAAAATATTTACCACTGTGACATTTGCTAATAACTGCACGTTATTTGTGCATTTTTTCGGGCGAAACTTGTGTTTATGCATTATTTATACCAGAATGCACTTCTTTCCTTCTTTATTTAATTTTTGAATTAAATTTGTAATATTTCTTTTTTAAAACTTGTATTATCTAACATATGTCTAAAATTTTGTCCAGTTTATTACTTTTACAGTACTTTTAGTGTTGGAAATAATAGTTTATACGGAACACAACTACTGGATATTAGTGAGGCGCTGGTGTTGCGGGCTGGAGAAAGAATAGAACATTTTTGGAGCAAGGAACGATGAATTACGCTTATCGTCTTTTGGACAATGTTAAATACTTTTATAAAACACTCAATCCAGCTTCACTTTCTGGTATGTTTCACTGTTGTCTTTGTATTTTTTTTTGGAGATAACTCAAATGTAGAATAAGATAGCTGTTCTTCAGTAGTTTCTTTAGAAGTACGAGCAGATGCAAAACAGGCGCTTCTATAATAGAATAATTATACGTTTATTATTTTTTGCGAAAGGAACTCTTAAAATTTTTAAAGCGTTTGATCTTTGCAACCAGAAACTTATTTACTGTTCTTATTTTTAAAAATTTGTCTCTAAAAATACATGCTTGTTGGGTTTACTTAGTTTTTATAAAAAAAAAAAAAATAATAATAATTTTCGTTAGCTTTTAGCTTTTTTGTTTTTTAAGAGGATTTATGATTTTCACTTTGGATGAATTTTTGCTTTGAATTTTTCAAATATTTCAAGGGGCAATTGATTTGATTGTTGTGGAGCAGCCGGATGGATCATATTTATCAACACCATTTCATGTAAGGTTCGGAAAATATGGCGTTTTAAATAGCGACGAAAAAGTTAGTTCGTTCTTTAATCTTTATGAATCTTTATTTATATTCCTATTTTAAATATTTATTTAAGCACAATCTTCGTTTTTTATTTTATATGCTGCTGTATTTGTTTCTCGAGAGGTCAAAGAGTAAGAAAAGTTTGGCAATTTGTTCAATGGAATTTGTTTCAGTATGTGGATATAACAATAAATGGGAAAGAAATAGATTTAAAAATGAAATTGGGTGAAAATGGTGTCGCATTTTTTGCCGAACTGACTACGGATGCTGATATTCCTGAATATCTGGTGACGAGCCCAGTCCCAGGAAGTAGCTATGCTCCAGTTGACGGGAAGGTATCACAGCAACGCTGTTATTGTTATATTTGTGCAAAATATATTTATATATTTGAGATTGAGATTTTATTTTAAGGATCTTGCTGATAGGATAGAAAAAATCCGACGAGAGCTGTCGCGTTCAAGATATAAAAGAGCACTTTCAGAATGTTCCAGTTCCCGTTCACATTCTTCGCATTCACGGTTTTATTTTTAAATTTTCTGTATATTCATATGTCGAGTCTCCTTAAGCTAAAGTAAGTAGACATATATTTCTTTTTCAGACGTTTTTATTTATAGCGAACATTCCTGTGAATTAGACATTCAACGTAGAAAAACACTTCCATTCAATGCATCACTGTTTAATCAACGTAGAAATCGATCTTTACCGAATCTTACTGAATTTGTTGACGACCGACAGCAAGAACAAACTAACAGAATTACGGGAAATAAGAGGTAGTATTAAAATTTGAAAAAGTTATTTTTGTTTAAGAACACAATAATTCCACATTACAATCGTAGTGATGTATTTACGAAATGGGCTGAGGATACAAAAGTCATCACAGTTGTGTCAGATCAACTTTATCGTTTTTCTGGTTCAATTTCTTTGCACAATAACGATTGATTATACTTCTGGATGTTTTTTGGTCGTCTTTCTCTTGTTTTAAATTCGAAAAATCTTGTTGCACTCAAGTAAATTACTTGAAATTCATTTTCACTATGATTTACAAAAATCGGTAATTCTCTAGTGATTTTTTTTTCGGCTAATAATCAGATAGTGGGTAATCTGTTTTGTATTTTTAGATTTTGTAAACTAGATTTGATAGTTATGATTTGTAGGCAGTTAATGTACTCTCACGCATTCGCTGCAGGACACACTCCAGCTTGCAACTTTCGCAAGAAATATACAAACGCTTGTACCAAGCCAATGCGTAAATCATCAAACTCAACAAATGAGGTGCTTTATTTCAATACCTCAGCCATGTAATATTTAATATTTTCCCCTGGCCTCTTGATTATTCATATACATAATAAGTGAACAAAAATACAGATTTTAGGAAAGTGATGTAGACGATGCAGCATCAACAGTTTCCATTGATAGTGGAACGGATCATTTGCAAGTTCCTGGCTTGAGAATGATTGCTGATGGTGCATTTTCGGATTCTGAACTTGAACGACATCGAGACATTCCCGAACCAGTTAACTTTGCTTCCTGCATCTCTGTTATCTAAATGCTGATCTTCCATAATCTTTTTTATGAAATTTGTAACATTGCTTCACTTCTTGAACTTAAGCGTTATTACGAATTTCAGCCCGAAAATGAAGTAGTGGTATGGAAGTGGGGTGAGCTGCCAAGAACACTTGAAGAAACGGAAAAAGCAAACAAGAAACAAGATGATACAAAAACTGAACAAGAAAAGAAGGGATCTACATGGGGTGGATGGTTTCGGTGGTCACGTACCAAACCGACAGAAGATCAGGGTGTCTATTTGGATGATCTTGTACAGAATGCCAATGATCCCAGTAAAATCGAAAAATATCTAGGAATGTCGCCTCCTACTGTGTGGTGAGTGATGTTAGCGAATTGCCGTTTTCACTGTTTCAACAATCAAAGCAGGTCTCTTTATTAATTTGGGCTGCTTTTCATTTTTGGTCATACAATCAAGTTTATAATTAGATATGGCTGGATGCTAAAAATCAGACATTACTGCAAGCTAAATTTGTAACAGTGAAATGGGATTTTCTTATCCAGTGCTTTATTGATAAACAACGAATTGTGAGAAACTGGAATTTCACAATCACTTATTTTGATTTTGTTGCAGTCCTTCACCACCCAGTGACAGTGGGAATGGTTCTATAACAGGACTGAATTCTCCTACTAAGGTAAGTGACAATGAAAATGAAGCGAATAGCGAAGTACGGAAACAAGAACGAACTTCGACACCAACATCCGAGGGCAAGGTTTATTTTTTAGTGTCATTCGTAGAAAGCATTTGGAATTTAATTCATTCGTAGAAAGCATTTGGAATTTAATGCTTTCTGCTAATTTTGCAGTAACCAACTGTTGTTCTTTCCATGTCACTACTAGCTAGAGAATATTCAAGAGAATTGCAGAAACATACAGTTAATGTAAATTTATCGGACAGTCAGCATTCTTTTCGGTTTTCCGAAACACATGAGTCGACAACCGAAGCACACGGTTATGAAACAAGAAATCATGCTCGCAGCGTAACTCCCTCCAGCGATATCTTGTTCGTATTATCAAATTAATTTTATTGCCATACCTTTCGTGATATTTTTCAGAAATTATGAATTCATGCACGTGTGTTTTTATAGTCCTATGAGTGATGACGAAATGGAAAGTGCAGCACCTGTGTCCTCGAATCCAGAAACTACTGTGGAATTCCCAAAATACATTCGTTCTTTGCGACTTTCTAGTGATAAATTAAAAAAGTTGGGCTTACGCAAGGGAGCGAACGAAGCAAGATTTTCGATTACTACAAAATTTCAGGTTTGCAAAATTTCTCATCTTGACGTCCTTTATAGTCACATGCATAATCTAGTTTATTGTGTATTGTGTTGCACATTTTAGGGTACCACATGGTGCAGTTGTCATATCTATCTATATAAATGGACTGAACGTTTAGTTATCTCCGATATAGATGGAACCATAACGAAAAGTGATGTATTGGGACATGTTATACCAGCAATTGGTGGTCAATGGGCTCATGCTGGTGTCGCAGAACTGTATACTAGGATCAAAGAAAATGGGTGAAATTTTTTTCATTGTTAAATGAGGAATGCTGAAACTCATCAGCCAAGAAAAAATTGAAAGCGTATAATCATCTTGAAGAACATGTCATCAAATTTGCAATGCAGGTTTTTAGTTATCAGTTGGTCTATTTGTCTTCTCGAGCTATAGGACAAAGTTATTCTACAAAAAAATACTTGCAAAGTATTGCTCAGAACGCAAAATTTTTACCTGATGGACCATTATTATTATCGCCTACATCTGTACTTATGGCTTTTAGAAGGTATCACGTATTTATTTATTGGTAAATTCCAGTATTTAACTTTGACGTACAAATCAATAAGCACTCTTCATTGGGTTTTTTCCGGGCTTCTGTCCTTATTTTTGCAAATGAGTTTCTGCTGTTTGTGTTGTATATATAATGTTGCTGATCCAGTGTAGGTTTTCATAAATATGGTCAGATGTTCTTTAATGGTCAGATGTTCTCTTTATTGGTGTCACTTTATAATGATGGTTTGTTTTTTCAGAGAAGTTATAGATCGCAAACCAGAAGAATTTAAAATAGCTGCTTTGACAGATTTGAAGGAATGCTTCCCGGTAAAACGCCCATTTTACGCTGGTTTTGGAAATCGTGAAACAGTAAGGTTCCAAGTGTTGTTTAGTTTGTTCAAGATACAAAAACTATATTACTGGATACAATATAAAATCTGTGAAGTCTAACTTCATAGTAATTGTAGATTTTTTTAATTGAAATTGTAGACTCATTAGTTCTTGTTTTAATGTGTCAGTTCGGTATCCATTGTTTTTAGAAATATGGTTCTAATCTTTTGTCTGAGCTTACTTTTGTTTTTGCTTCGTATTCTGTTACGTCCCAACAACATTGTATAAGATAATACAAATAATGGAAAGAGCATAGATGATAGGATATGGGTACACTTTATATGCTTGCAGATTCGGTTTCACTTCCGGCACAACTTAGTTTTTCGAGGTCTTGTTTTATGATTAATAAAAAGCTGAAGTAGTTTTTACTTTATGAAGTCTTTCTCAGGACGTGGTAAGTTATCGAGCAGTGGATATACCTGCAGATAGAATACTGATTATTGATAAACAGGGTCGTGTTAGACGTGCTGATTCCATTGGTTTTGAAACATCATTTATGTCATTGGCAATGGACACGGTTGATTACATGTTTCCTCCACTCACCCGTCGTCGAAACGATCGCCAAAAACTGAACGAGCCAATGGAAAATTCATTTCTTTTGGCGCCATCATTTTATAAAGCGCAGAGTTACAGGTTTATTTATCTCGATACACTTCACGATTTCTTTTTTTTTTTTCCAAAACTCCAAATATTTTCAGTTGCTGTACATTTATCAGATATCATTTCATTTTTTAAGTGATTTTACTCACTGGCAGTCAAAACCGGGTTGTGCTGTTCGCTTAAATGACAGTACATTAGAAAGTTACGAAGCGAAGAGGAAAAGTTTTCGTGGAAAGCACAAGAAGAAATGAGCTATAAATGTACTTAGTTACTTTTAAGCTTGTTCGAAATGGAAATGTTTAAAAGCAACAGTTTTTACAAATTGTATACTTTTACTGCTTTAAGTAGAATCGCAGCGGTACTTGTCATCTCAATCTTTTCAAGAAGACTTTCATTCTTCTGGTCTGAATATTTGTTATTTTTCACTGAAAATTCGTTTTATAATAAATCTTTCATAATGAGCTTCTGAGTTTCAAGCGTGACTTAATACGAATGATTTGAGAGTTTAATTAGTTTGAATAATTTGTATACTAATTTTTTTCGTTAAGCTCTCCATAAAATTTTTGCACAGCATCATGACCAACACTTCATATGAAGAAGGATGTATATCAACATGTTTGAGTAATGTCACTTTCTACTGCTAATTTTGTTGATGATCTCTAACTGGTTCTCGCAAATTACCTTTCAGTTATCTAATATCCGAGTAATGCTCCTCAGTCAATAAATTGCTGTCTCTTTCGGTCTTTATTTCTGAAGTTTTTTTTAAAAAGATTTTGTTTGTTAATCGTCATGAAATTAGGAATACTAGTATCAGTGTTCCGTTTTGCGCTTCTCGTCATTCATGTTAATCTTATTAATTTACTCAAATTAGCCTGGCTTTCATTGTTCCTTTCAATCATTTTGCCAGTGACCACAATTTCGAGGTTAAGTTCTTTTGTATATATTCCATTTACAATTATTTTACGTATTGCTCTATTCACTTAGTATTTACATTTAAAATTAACTGTAAGTAATGAGTAACACTGGTGACAATACTCTATTCGGTTATTTCCGTGGTAAAGAATTATAATGGTGTGATAGATCAGTGCATGTTGAAATATGTGAAATCTGATTCGAGGATTGTTATATCCATTGTTGTGTGGACCACTAGAAAATATGGGGTAACGTAAACAGTAACTTCAGATTCCAGCATTAAGGACGGGTAAACTATTGCTAGGGTCAGATAAGTCTAGGATCAGGCAATTGTTTTTAAGTCTAAGTCCAAGATCAGTTGTTTTTTTTTTAAGCATGCTTTTTAAGTCTACGAAGCAAGTAGTCGACGAGGACGTATTTCGGGAGAATTTTGGTTTGTAGTAGTGAAATAACTGTGAAGAAAAGTGCGTTGTTAATTGAAGGAAAAACAAGTAAAAGTGTTCGAGCTGATAACTTGTTTATTGACGAGATGTAGGAATACCCGTTTTGTAGATACATAACACTGATCAATGTGAAAACAAAAGACTGTAAGCAATAACATAGAGTAAAAACAAAGGAAGAAGGCGATGAGCTTTGGTCGATGTTTGGAATGAAAATTTTCCAAAGTATTAGATTATTGCTAGGAAGAGATCTAGTGTTGTCAATATTGAACTGGTAAAATGATTTGAGGCTAAGCTTATAAAGAAGGCAGCTGTTTCTTAAAGTGACTTGAAACATGAAAACATTAATGCCTAAGGTGCCGGACATGCTGGTGTTCGTTCATATTAATTGGATAAGCATGAACTTGCGTTATCAGATCCTGATATAATAGAGCAATACAGTGCTCTATAGAGCGTAACTGTTTGGATCAAATAAAACAAATGAAAGTCACTAATTCATGCGAAATATTTCCTTCCACTTTTACAAAAAACAAAATAGTTGCCGTGACGTGACCAAGTCTCAATCAATACATCTGATTAGCAGCAACAACAACAAATAACAAGTTGGTACTATGAAAGTACTAAACAGCTGCAGATAACCATCACCGTTGACAAATTTAATGTCATATGCATTTTAGATGAATAATCTTCAAGATAACGATGCTTCAAAACCCAGTCATATGGTGGTGGTTCCACTTCTGAATATCTTGGTGGCAAATCGATTACATATACTTTCGTATTGTTTCGTGTTCCTGCAAAGATTGATATTGAAATCATATTCATAGAATTTAATTCTTAAATAGGCTTGAAACAACTTAGAGACTTGAAAAGGTTTAAAAGTTAAATTGCATGTATATAACTGCTAAAAAAACAGCTGAAAAAAAAAAGCAATAGCTTAGGTCGTACTATCGTACATGAAGTATTTGATTATTATAAGCAGTGTTGGCGTTCAAATTAAAATTTAGAAATTTCAGAAAACACGAAAAAGCATTTCCCAAATTATCGATATTAATATTATTTATCTGTACTTTCCCTGAAGAAATTTAATCAGATGATAAGTGAAAATGTGCAATTCTCTAGTATTAAAGAAGGAGCGCGCTAAGTTATGCATATTTATAAAGGATGTCGATGTTATTCCTGATGTCATTCCGTACCAGTTAACCGTTAAGAATATCACGATCAATGATGGTCACATTCTCCTATATTGTCTGCTCTGGCCTTATTAGTGTCTAGTTTTTGAGTGATAGTTTTACAATGCAATGTGATAAGACTTTTAAATAGCTAGGAACTCAAGCGCAATGCAGCTAGGTTTAAATTCCATACATAGAAATTACAAAAATTCTGTTGCTCATTTGTTTTTCCAGCCATCATATTTGATGATCACACTAAAATTATTAAAGGCCGACGATAGAAACATTCTTAAGGATATTCTATTAACTCTATGAGCAACATATTTCAATGTTAGATAAGCATCAGAGATCTTTTTCAATTAAAAATAATTCGTTGGCTTAAATTTTGATAAGCTAATTTAGAACAAGCCATTTATCCTCTTTTTAAGTCTTTTCCATCATTTATTAATATCACTTGTCATTCAGTGCTAATTCCGATTCATTTTTCTACCCTCATTTTTAATTTAATGCTAATTAGTTGTATCAATTTCACAAACTAATTATATAAATTGATACACTGGCAATGTTCAACATTTGTAGGAAATGGAATGATGCGAAAAAAACAAAACGTTACCAAGTCGAGCTTTAGAGACATTGATTGTGAAAAATAGTACAAAAGAGCCAATAATGAAACCCATGAATGCAAACAATATGTAGAGATTAGAATACATCCTGGATACACCTGAATAACTGTTTTTAATCAATCAAAGATGGAACTTCATTTTTGGACCAGAAAAGTTCAGAAATTAAGGTCTGAAGGACCACTGAAATTTTCATCCAAGAATTCTTCTAGAATTAAGTGAATAAACAAACCGCAACAAAAATTATTGCTTTTCGCTTGCAGGAAATGAAGAAACGAAAAAGACTTACGGTCACTTTCGATGCTTGGAATTCCGGTGATAAAAGTGGAATTATCCGGAAGATACATGGTAGCAATAACAATAATAGAACAATAACAATAATAATAAAATAATAATAGTAACTGATATATGCTTACAGGAATAACCACCAAGCAGTCGAACACTTTTTGTTCCACTTTGTGCTCTGTAAAATAAACAGCTTTAAATTGTTACCTATTATCACTTTCCCAAAAAAGGTTGTTATTTTATCCTAGTCAGAAAAAGTGAAAAAAAATAGAATGGAATAATATTTGGATAATTATAGTAATTATTAATATAATATATAGCGAGCGAAATTGCATGAACAAAAAAAAAAAAATGAGCAGTTCAATATAATTAATCCGTTTAAATTTGGTGCTGGAAGTTAAATTTTCAGACAAAAGTGCTATTTTTATTTCCAATTTAAGAATTATTTGCATTAACAGATTAGAAAGAGGATTACTTAATACTGAAAATTAAAAGAAGTTGTAGTAAACCATAATTTAGTTTAAATTTTCAAATACGCAAAAAAATAATGAAAGCAATTTGCAACTTCGCATTTATGAAAGTTTAAAAAGCTCCTAATTAATACTGGTACTTGAAGGTTTATAATTAAGGAATATGATACCTCATTGAAGTTTCTAAAATACCATCTTTTTGGTCAGAGAGGTTTTTAGTTAAACAAAGAGTTAACAAGGAAATGATTTAGTATGAGAGAAGTTGAAATATATCAAGAACTATTTTAATTAAATTAAAATGAGCGAAATGAATTAATAATCATAGAAGGTTATTATGGTGTATTATATATATATATATATATATATATATATATATATATATATATATATATCATACATGATATTAGCTTTTCCTATAGCCATAACCTTTAATCTTACAGTTCTCCCAATACTTGATAAACAGAAACTGTAAAGGAAGTTCACAAAGAAATAAGTTGATGCAAACTGAATTGGTAAAACATAGTCGAACACTTTGCTGATGGCTTGAAAGTGAACTACACCTTTAACCTATTTAAATATGGAGACCAGGAATCAAGTTCTGTAAAGCCTTTTGCATTTGTTCCTGTCGTCGTCGACGACATTCTTGCCACCCTTTCATGCATACACAAACATTCTCTGCTGCAACGCACGTGAACAGCAGCAAAACACATGTACTTCCTGCATAATTTATGTCGAGCTAATGACACCACAACATTTAAGGATTCCCGAATTCCTGGATATCAGACAACATCGCATAATAATTATTGTGCATTTTGCTTAAACAAGTAAAATTTCAACAAATCCCTATGGATAGATATTATATATAAGTCAGTTTTTTTTAACCAAATCTTCTTTATATGTACAGAGGGATACGATATTATAGCAGTAAAATCAGCTCTGTTATCTTAAAACTTCACTGTTTTACACAGAAATTCATTTTGAACTCAGAATTGATAATCGAATATGAATTAAAGCTATGAATCAAATCAGATATACTTCAGTGTTCCAATTAATTATCTTTTTTTTTTAAATTTATAATTCTTGTAATCTCATTGGAAATCTTGCCATCTCTAGTTAATTAGGCCTAATTTTGTTTACAGTTTGACGCCATTTGCAAATGCGCACTCTCCTGTTATTATTATTAATATTATGAATATAATCATCAGCACAGTTACCGCACACGTGAATACGGCGTGCGATACACAGAACGTTGGTGCACTGGTTTAAGACACAAAATCTCCGTCCATTACTGTTCTCTCTTACTTTCCCACATCTTCTGTTTTTCTTTCAGGAAAATGACTCAACAAACTTTTAAAAAAACTTTTGATTTATTCTTCTGCTTGACGACATGAAAATTTGATAAAGGAATTTGAACTGCTTTTATCCATATCCAAATTATACGACACATTAAATGCACAAACAGATTGCGCAAGTTATAAGTGTGACAGCGTAGCCTTTGACGGTATTCTGTTATTGTTGAGGAATACATGGAGCTACAAAGTATATGGGACCTTCTCTTACATTACAAGTAATAACAATATACTTCGAACATTGCTTCCTTATAAATGCTGTCATTTCAATTTATTATTTACTATCTTTCCCATTTTCATTCTTTCAAAGCTAATTATTCCTAAAAAAAATATGAGAGTAATGTGAGTTCATTCTCTTTTCAGTTAACGATGTTTGAGATTCCATATCTGAAATGCTTATCACAATGGTTGATATATCACAATAAAAAGATTAACCTTATAAAGCTTAGTGAACTTGAATTGCTGGAAAAAGTTTAAAGCAATTTGTTGACAGAGTTAAAGATTAAATAATACATACTACTACACTCTCTTTTCCTCTCTCTCTCTCTCCCTTTTTAAGAAAAGAAAAGAAACGACAACATCGCAGGTTGATTGTACAACAACAGATAAATGGTGGCACTTTTCTTCACGACGGAGGAACTATGCATTGATCATCGACCCGAGCAATATAATGCAATACCCGTACAGTTCATACGTATATCAATGTTGTCGATGAGAAGTTAACTCTAGTAAAATGATAATAATTTCACTTTAAGTTAACACTTTAACTTTAAGTTAGAATGCATACTAATTTGATGAATTCGAATTCATAGCAAATCTTGCTGAATAATTTATTGAAATTCAAGAAAATAGCATAAAAAAAACTTCATTGAAATTGTTATTCCACACCTGCATCAGTTGAACATGTGTAATAAAATGAGGTTAAGAAAAGAAAAACGAAATTAGTTAAATTTGTCTCGTAAAGAAATGAGCCAATAAAATTGTTCATTAAAAACAGTGATCCATGAATCATTCCCAATTTTCCTTCCATTAGCAATTTATATCATTCTTCTATCCAAGATAAAAGACATCTAAAACATTTGTAATCATCATCTGCCTCATTTCTAATCCAGTTAGCTTAAATTCTACATGGATTTGTTTCCATTTAGAAAATTTTTGATAAATTTCGAAACAAATAGTGACTTCCGCGCTGTATCATTACAGGGAAGATTAATAGTCAAAATCTGGTTTGTTAGGTTTCCTCAAATTCAAGGAGTTATTGATGATGCAGTGAATGTCATGCAATTTTCACGTGAAAGACGTACAATTAACCAATCATTACCTTACTGACAATTTGGTTTTTCATTCTTCACTAAAACACAACTGGTCTGTCCTTATGCTTAACAAAAACAGTATTACCATGATGACGACATCCACAACATTTGCTTGAAATAGACAGTGACTTCCACGTTCATATGAATCAGTGATGAGAGCAGAAAACAGATCTTAATACCGACACCAGTAATTCAATAACCATCACAATCCAATCCAAGCAACAAAGTATTTTGAAAACATAGCAGTCTGTTTGATTGTCAACTCGAAATCGGCGACCAAAACTTCATGCTTTATCAACGAAATTTTATAAACAGCCCTTACCTTATCACTTGATCTTTATAGAGCTATCCATGAGGCAAAACTTGCAGCAAATCAGCAAAACCCACAAGCAGTACCTTTCACTGTTTGCTACAAAAGTGATTATTTCAAAAAAAAAAAAAAAAAAAAAATGAATACTCTTCAAAAAATGTAAACTCTTAAAAAGTTTCCACAAGTCTTAATTGTAAAATACAAATCTGATTAAACTGGATTTGAGATTCATATTTATTTGCTAATTCTGTAGACAATGAACTTTACAGACAGTGAACTTTACAACATCAAATCAAATGATTTTAAAAAAGTAGAGAAACACATGAAAAAGTATGAGTGAGGACGAATCGTCATTTTCTGGACAATAACGAACTGAGCGAAATTTTGAAAAAATTTAAACATAGGCAAACAGTGCTATGAGATTCGGCATAACACATGTACAAAACAAAGTGGAGAATTTCAGAAAGTATCACAGTTTCAATTTAAGACGCAAAAAACAACAACCACTATAGTAATATGGCACAATCGGCTGAAATTCGAAGTAAATTAAACACTATATTTAAAACAATTTCAGAATCTTAGTTTTAGGAAAAATTTTGACCTTGAACTTTCACTTCTTAAAAGTTGAAAAAAACTTCCAATAATCGAAAAATAATCACTAATAGTTACCAGATAATTTCATGGAACCATATTAATAAAATATAAATAAATTAAGTTTAACAACAGAAATAAAGGAAAAGTATGGCAAAGCGAAGTGGATGCTCAGATTATATTCTGAGTACACAAGGCTGTAGAAGTTTAGGCACTTGATTAATCGAATTATTGATTAACAAAAAGGACCCGTTATGAACTAAAGAAATAACAGCAGTGAAGGTACTACTTTGCACAGCTGAATAGTACAGCTAGCAGAACAGTAAGAACAGTACAATTTCTGCAACAAAAGTCCAGAATAAGACGAAAATCAGTTTTGAAATAAATTCCATTCAAAGCAGTTAAATTTTTTTGTGTGTTAATGCAAACCAATCTCAGAACAAATGTTCCGCTTTCTTTTTAACTGGAAAAAAAATAAAGACGTTCTTTAAAATGTCATTACTAAATCATTATTTTAACCATTACTGAACACATTATTGCCATGGGATTATCTTAGGAAAAGGCAAAGATACCGCAGGCTAATTATGTAAATAAAAGAAAGTCAGTACAATTATTTATAAATGGTGTAAAATATTGTCGTCAGTAAGCAACAAACACATAAATTTGCTGTATAGATTCGGATCAGAACGGCGACAATATTATTCAAAACTACTTCAAAACTAACTGCTTTAGAATGGGATCTTTAAACGCAATAATTCAATAAATATTCTACACGAAAATTCTAAGCCTGCCTTAAACTACTGTAAGCGATTATGTTGTTGCCTTCGTTTGTAAGTTTTTGGTGGTAATGGAGGAGGTGAATCGAAATCATTTGTTTCTTTAAGCACTTTTTCACCACACAATTCTTGCGGCTTCTTGTTGTAAAATCTGAAATACACTAGTTATATGTTACTGGTCTCAAACATGCAAATACCTACATTTAAAGAATGATCATTATAGTACTATCATTTATTAAGATACGTAAAAACAATTCACAATTTTGGTGGCCTTGGAGGCGGTTCTGCTGGACAAGCTCCTCGTGGATACAGCTTCGGTGCTGTAGCAGCACTATTTTGAATTGAATTTTGCGATGATGAAGGTGGTGATATGGTATCATCTGCATCGCACACTGCTGATTTCGCTTCCCTAAAAACCGTCAATCAGTTAATATGATCACAGCAGCAGAGATATACACTTTCATTTTCACAAATTTGTGATCTGATTTACAAAGATTTGAGAAATTAACTCTAACTTGTTCCAGACGACGTGCACAGCATCACCAAACAATGGGGATGGCAGCTGTTCAACTTTTTTCCTCGGTGGTACTGTTGGAATTATGCCTGTTGTTTGTGCTACAGGAGAGATGCTTTCCAAAGGTGCTATTGTTCGGGATACTGCATTCCCTCCATACGGAGGAAAAACGAATGAATCTGAAAGTTCCTGAATATCACAACTAACTACAGTAAGTGAATATGAGGAAATTTTTAAGCAATGCAAAGGGTGCGATATCAATTTATTATATCATAAATTCCGATATATTATCCTTCAAGTCATTCATGTCCAGGTATCAAAATATGTTTGAAGCTTTCTGAAATCAAGACAGCTCTGTTTCATAATATACTGTGGTATTTGATAAAGTGTTCAAAAGTAAAGGATAATTAAATACATTCATTGAAATGATCGAACCTGGAGTAGCGCAAAAAGGAGCAGAATGAGGAGGAACAGGACCATTCAAATCTGGAACTCCATGAGTCAAAACTTTTAGAGGTGGTGGTGGGGCCAGCTGTTCCTGGGTTGACAACTTTCGTGGATAGAGAGGAGGTGGTGACGGAGTAGTAAAATGTCCATTCTGTGATGAACGAGGACTTGGTGGTGTCGACGATGCTTTATCGTTTCGTTGTTTAGCCCTTGGCATTATTGGCGGAATCCGCGGTTCAGTTGGTGAAGCAACTGTTGATTGTGTACCACGTTTTGCGTCACCAAGATATCGCGGTTGCTGGCCTAGAGATACAAATATTTCAATATATGAAGCTGGAAATTTCAGCTTCAGTATCAGCAATTTTAGAAATTCATTCAAAAAGCAGTGACCACTTCATTTTTAGGAGAGAGCAAAGTCATTTTATTCTGTTACATAGTGAGCAGACAGTAAACATAAGAATCAGATTAACCTGGAGTGATTTCAACCATTCCAAGGTAAGAATTTCGGTCCTCGAAATTTGATAACAAATTGGGACGTGACCTGAAGAAGCATATACGTAAAAAGACTGATCTGCAACAATTTCAAAAAGATGTAGTTCAAATGATATGAGTTCAGTTTCCGCAGATCAATACCAAAACAGCACGAGGAAAAATTCCAATCCAAATAATTGCTTTTCTTCAGCACTGCAGCAACAATTTCATTTTTAAAATAAGTAATTGAAGGCATTCATTTTGAAGAAAAATAGGAAGCATATAATGTTAAACCAGTATCTGATCAGAAAGAATCTAAAGTGCTAGCTAGCATCAAATGTCCAAAAAAATTACAACAATCTAATATTCCTATTTGAAAAGTTACTGTCACAATTTTTGAAATAAATACAGAAACCAATTTACAAATTTTCCTCAGATAACGTGGATGACATGACCCTAGTGGTTTCAAATACAACTTCATCTTTATTGTAGTTTCTAGCTAAGCAGTGAAGCGGAACACTTCTATTTTTTTTTTTTGCTCTCTTCAAAAAAGACATCAAAATAATCCAATTTTAAGATCGCGTTTGCAAATACAAGGTAGTATATTGTACGTTCGTACAGAACAGAGCACCTAAAGTCTCAATTAGTAACGACCACTAACTAGAACCTAATCTAAAACAAGACGAGGTAAAAATTAAGCAGTGAAACCAGATTGTGATCAATCTTTTCAACAAAACCAATCAATGTTATTTCCAAACAACTAATGAATTCTATATGATACTTTACGAACACATGTTCATCAGACGATTTATATTTGATCAGTTGATACTGTACGACTTATTATCGAAGTCATTCTAATAAAATGATGTATCAAAAAGCTGCGATATTAAAAACTCACACATCCGATGAGTGAGATATGTTCGGACTGTAATTGTTAAGTGCCGAGAAACCTCGTCCACTAGCACGATGTCCTGAGTAATGGTTCGACGGACCACTAGTTGATGGTGCTAATGAGATTGATTTGGGTGGCTTGATGCCTGGTGATTTCAGCACATAAGCTGGTCTGGATGGTTTCTGTAAACGATAGCTGTTACAATAAACAATAACGAAAAATGTTTAAGATGGAACTGAAGATAACCAACGAAATGTACAATAGTTGGCAGAAGAATTAAATTATGCCAACTAATCAGAAGAATAACATTCACTACAACTACCTGAACATTGCTACATGTAATCCTCCTTTCTATAGATCCATTTTAGATCCTTTCAACATGTGTTCACTTCAGAAGAGAATAACTGCTTCAGATTTATCAAAAATAACTCTCAAAAAGTTAATAGTCAACATTACAAGGGTGAATTCGACAATTTTTGTAGAAGAAACCAGCTTTACAAGTTGTTCACAACTTGTCAAACAGCATAAATGAGATTTGCTCAATTTAATTCCACTAGTTTCCGGAGAAGTTTAACAAATAAAACGTTTTTCTAAGCCTTTATATGAATCCTTAATTTCTCTTTTCAATTGGCAACTGCTTACTAACATTTTTAGGGTCTAAATAAGATATGCAAAAAGATAAACAACTAGAATAGAATGCAAATTTTTCGAAATTAACAAACTTTCTGTTGAAATGGTTTTGAAAACACATTCGTGGGAAGGAATGAAGAGGGAATGGTTAAAAACTGGAGAATATTTAGGTTTGGCTTTGTACCTTTTCTGCATTTGATCACCTTTCATCAACTGACACAAATACATATTACACATAAATAAAGCGAAAGGAATACAAAAGGAAAGCATAATAGAAATGATTCCCCAAAACCCAAAAAGTTATTTCTGTACACAATATGTATCTTCAACATTACGTTCTAAATTTAAAAACACAAAATTACGCTTTAGAAGCCACATTAAATAACAAAAGGAAACGTACGACAAATTCCATTTTATCGGGGTCCTTTGGTTCCACTTTCAGTGACTGTTCCCACATATATGTCTCCAAGGATTCCTTCCCATCAAAACCGTTCAGCGGATTGATGGTCTCAAAAAAATGCTGAAATTTCAAAATAAACAACTGTAACTGAAAATGTAGAAAAACCCTATCTTACAGGACATAATAGTATATAAGATAAACAGTACATAGTTAAATCAAACTTACCACTTCAAAGGATAGAAATAATTCTAGCTACTTCAAAATCACATCCAAAAAACAAGTGTTAAATCCAGTCAGTATTTTCTAGATATTTTTCTGGACTTCCAAGTGAAATAAGACGTACAATCATCACATATAGTCTGAGATCATACGAAAACAATAAGAAGGATGATGGGAAAAGAAGTATTTTTACTGATGTAACGCATACAGATAAAAAGAGGTAGAGTAATCAAATTGCTGAAGACAACATGCGGAAAAGTTGCATATAAAATATAGTAACAAATTTCTTCTGGAAGTAAGGTGCATTAAAGAATTAAAATAATTAGATAAAGAGCAAGAAACAAATTAGTTAAATGAAAATGACTGCGGATAAGACATTTACCAGATCATAAGACGGAGAAACAGATGATGTTGCAGAAAATGATCTAGAGCAGCAGGAGCATAAAGTATATGAAAGCATGCTGCAAACAATGCTGTTTGTCAGTCAGTATATCAGAAATATGATAATGTGGTATGCACTAAATACTAGTAATTAAAGAATTACTTATGGGTAAATACGTTCGCGAATATGTGACGGATGGATGACGCCACTTATGAATCAACTAAGAATTTATTAAGTGGTTTTTAATTAAAGGACTCCAAACTACTAACTAAGTGTAACTCGTGTATCCTTAAACAATAACAAGGGCTAGGATGCAAATTTAATTTTTAATTCAGGCCAAATCGCAAGAGAGGTTAAACATTTCATCATAATAGGTAATTCCAAAATTTCATATTCATAGAAATCTAGATAAGTCTTCAAATTCTGAATTAATGAAATTCTTGGCAACTGTTTTAAATTCATTATCTACTGATCAAAATTATCTTTTCAAAAATGGTAGAATAAACTTCAGAAGAATCCAAAACTATAACAAATGTTCACGAATCAGATAGGTTAATAACAGAAAAATCGGGTAAAAAAATATAAGTGCTACCTACTACTACATCATACACATAGCTACAGAGGGTTATGTGGAAATGAAACAAAAGATTAGGTATCGTTGTGAAAGAAGGGAATAGTTTAGAAAATGCATTAGAGACTTGTAAAAGTCTGCATAAGAGTAAGAGCAGGAGCAGGACTATAATCATTGATATCTGTTTGTTTAACCGGAAGTCGTTCATTGAAATCAACACCAATGGAGGCATATCACTGTAAAATGGATGAAAACTTTAAGGTCGAGTGAGCAAGGAGAGAAAAGGGAGAAGTGAATCGCCGCTCTGATAATGTGAATCTGCAGATAAGAGAGTAACAGCTAGGTAGCGATTCTAGAAGATTTTCAAAAGTGAGACAACACAACAAAAATCGTTGGCTGGCATTTTTACGAAGGAAACTGAGCTAATGAAACGGAAGGGAAATAATGCGGTTCCGCTCCAGATGCTGCTACGGTAATGATGTTCGATTTCGGCCGCAGATCACTTCAAGCGATGACTTCCGCAATTAACTACTTATCATCCAACTAATTGTGTGAATATAGACAAAACATCACCATATTGCACAACAATATTAATGTTACAGGACTGGAGATAAGTGTGCGATATATATTACAGGAAAGCAGGAAATAATCTTTCAAAAAGGACAAAAAAAGTACTCACAATTCAAAAAGGACAAAAAAAAAAAAGTAAAGTGATGCAACACGAAGTGGTTAGAGGGGATAATATATGTATATATATATATTTTATGGTGAGAGTGCTACTCATATATCCCGAACTGGAATTTTAGCATGGGAAAATGAGCACATACTATCTTCAAAAATTAAAAAACCTCTGGAATTTTAAAACGCTTGGGTAGTAAAGAGCATGAGGGAATAGAACTAGAAGTGGAATGAAGTCCAAAAGGCAACTGTTTTTGTATATAAATAAAATCAGCTAATGATTCAAGCAATCAAAAATTACTAAGCTAGCGCATAATAATGAGTATTTCTGACAAAGTGAAGCAACACGAAATGATTATATATCCCAAGTTAGAGGTATTCTTTGACTGCTTGAATCATTGGTTGTTATAATAACGATTAAATGAAACAACAGAAAAAAAAAAGCACTAGAAATGATTTACGAGGCAAAAGAAAGAATATAATTTCTGTACTTGCAATTTTCCTACCGGGAATATGGAATGTACAGTGTCCTTTTAACCGCTTAATGTTCTCATAAATCGTTAGTATCAATTTATTCTTCACTAATAATTCAGTTCCAGATTAGCATATTCCATAGGCAAAAACAAAACGAAACTCGAAAAAGATTGGAAAAGGAAATTCCGGTATCGAATGACTCAGAATGAATTTTTTGAAATCGACAAAGAGAAATGAATGATCGAAAGCTCAATCAATAAAATCATTGATTCCTTGATTGCTAACTTTGAAAATGCTTTCAAGATATCTTTTCTGCACCATCAAACCATCTCATCATTATCTTATTTTTCTCTATATAAATATAAATTTTTGATGCTTAGTCCTAATATTTTTATGCAATATATTGTTGACAAGTATATTCTTTGCAGATTTTTATATTTTCTATAATATCTTCACAACTGCAATATGTACTAGCATCGAAGAACAATAGAGTGAAAATAAAAAACAGCTTTTCATTATTTCATCTACTTATTATAGTATGCCAGTCAAGACTATGTTAGCTCTTATTGTTTCTATCATATAACCATTTAAATCTGATTCATAGTTGCAGCATCAATATTTCTCTTATTCAAAATAAGAGATTTGTTCATAACACAACCAGGCAGTCTTGGAACGGATTGTAAAAATAAAAAAAAAATGTGCTTATCACTAATTGAACTCAAATTTAGGTAAAGATTCATAGAGGGTAAACATTAAATACGATTCATAGAATTCATAGAACTCTTTTACTTCATATTTGCTCGACTAATTAAAGCACCCATATTATGAAAGAAATTTTATTAAGAAATATTCTCCCGTTATTATACATTGTATATCACAAGTCTCTTCTCTTCATTCTATCTCATCCACCGATGATGACTTTAACTTCCAGCTCTAGTGAAGCAAACTGACAGCTCTACGAAGCAATCAGCAATAGGATGCAGTGAGAAGATTCATACTGAATATCTAAATCTCTCTTTCTGCTCCTTCTCAATAGAAATAGGATCCATCAAAACAAGACTTAAGAGATGCTTAAAACAATTAAAATCACATAAACGTATCATAAATATGAAACAGTCGGTTGTTACTCCACAGATGAAAGTAACTTTCCGTAGGAATTATTTTAAGGAAAGAAGAAAATATGTTGAAAGCATTACTTTCTCCTCACGCAACGAAAACAATTTAACTATAAACTTTCCCAGATCCTACCAAAACGATAATGTAACTACACTTTGGGAACGACCTTCAGAAGGATGATAAGGTCATCCGTTGAAGCAAGCATTCAGGTTCATCTACTTACTCCTTCAATTGTCATCAACAGTTGAGAGGAAAATAGTATGATTTAGAATAGTGCTCATCACTGTTTAGTTACAATGTTCCATTACACTCAAAAATTTTCTTATTTACAAGAATGGAGAGACCACAGACCGACCAATATTTCTTGCCGGAAATCATAGACGTACAAATTAATTAAGGTAATTAATCTATCAATGGAACATCATAAACTGTTTCGAAAATTAAAAACTTTCAAGATCTACAAAAGGAAATCACCATATCATTTTCTTCTCAATCAGAATAAAACGATTCGCGTCAGAATGGATAACTTATTCTCAATCTATTTACAACTATTCAAGGGAACTTACGTGGTGATGTTAATGTGTTAATATTAAATAGAAAACAGCATTGGAAAATTGTGAACAAAAAATTTAGTGATATTTCAGGATTATACATATGAAGTTCAAGTAATTCAGTCATCAGACCAGATAAACATTCAATAGAACTAAACGACCTAAATATCATAGACAAGACAACAACACAGAGGGAATGGAAAACATATATAGACTAAACCGTAATTATTGCTGTCAGAACCTCTTGTTACTATTTTTTTCTGACAACATGAAAATTAAGACTCAACAGTCCTTCTTTATAATGATAAAAAAAAAAAAAACTGAGTGCTAAGGTCTATTTAGAAAAAACAGAAAAGAAAAAAATTGTTTTCAAGCAGGTGCAGTTCTTTATGAAGTAAGAAAAAGGATTCAATATTCAGACAAACCAATTAGATCAAAAATTTCAGAAATTTAGTAATGTTATTTGTGTCACTGCTTACTAGACCCAACTCAAAAAATGACTGTCAATCGTTTAATTTTATAGACATATAAGCACTACATAACTGAACAAAGACATTAGGATGAACCATGTCAAGGAAAGCTGAATTATCGTGTCATAAAAATAATTTAAAGAAACAGAAAAAACTTCCGATGTGAATAAGAAGTGATAAATTAACATGTCTTGTTTCAACAGCAATAACAAACCAAATAGCAATATCTCCCTTTTCCTTTGCTATTTTTTTTTTTTTTTTTTCAAAAAAATCACTTTTATCCTTGATTTTAATAAATCACAACAGGACAACAATTTGAACTGTTATATTTAGCCTCAAAAAGGAGAAAACAGTGAAGTCATATGAGAACGCAAAAAGTCCTTTCTATTTGAAGCTTACTAAAAACCAAGAACTTTGGTAAATCAACAAGTTATTTTTATGCTCACCCTACCACTCATCACCAGAAAAAAAGTTGAATACTGCTCACCTTAGTTTGACAAAACCATCGCTTGCGTCTGCTCATCAAACATTTATCAGCAATAAGCGGTGTTGTTTCGCAATAATCAGTTAGTACCATCTCTTCACAATACAATAACATTAACATTCTGTTATTTCATTCATAACAATGAAAAAAAAAAAAAAAAAAACGCTAGAACGCGAATGAACATGAATAAACACTTCACATCAAAATCCTATATCCAAAAACTTTGAGGCGGAGATATACCGAATCTTTTCAGTGGGAAACACTGGAACAGAAGTTTTCAAGGGAGAATGAATGCAGCAGTCTGTTAAAAGTTTTTTGGAAAATTGTAATACAGGCTGGTCGACCATAAATACAAAACATTAAAAGGAAAGAAAGAAGTCAAAATGAGAAATTATCGTTATTCAACTTGAATTGTCATCAGCACAAGAATAGAAACTGGATTATATAGAAATTGAGAAATTTGCTTATCGCTAAAATCAAAACTATCCATCATTTTTCTAGCTGAAGGCAGTGACGTGAAAGAATAGAGCTATCGTTCAGTACAAACCCTTCAAATTAGTTCCAAAAATTCTGATATAAGAAACTTCTGAACAAAAAGGCAAAACGCACATGAAGTTTATATTATTAAATGGGAAAACAGATGGAAAGAGCACAATACTGAAATTCCTAGGTTCCGGTCGAAACATTAAAAGAAAAACTCGAACGGGGAAAAAAGAGTTCTGGTCCTTTTATAGCATTCAAAAGAATGAGGGATGAGGATGGTGAAAGTAGAAAATAATGGGAGGATCAGAGGAATGGACAACAGTGGGTCGTCATATAAACGGAGTGTCCAAATCAATCACAACCATGCATAACTGACACTAATACAAATACATACATATACTAACGCTAACACACATACACATTTTGTGATAAGAGTTGAAAGGTGACAGGACCCTTCGACACTGAAAACAATACCATCATTACGTCTCACAACAGGATATCTACGTCATGCCACGAAACCACCAGATCCCATAGATAAGAACAGTCTAAATCTGATTGACTTCGACATCATAGTAAAAGATCTAACAAATTCCTCACAATAAAACGATTTGTTTACTGGTGGCACGTTTTACAAAATAATTCGTAAGATTGTTTATCTAAAATGCTACATCTAAAATGAAAAGGGAAAACCAAAAAATACAAAATAAGTTAAATCTCAGGTAGCTGAGATTAAATAAAAATTAATATTTAAATGAACAGAAACAAAGAACTTCCAGTTCATTTTAAAATGATTTGTTATATACATAATATTTATCAATCTGTTATGAAATAAGAATATATGGAGGAGAATTTTGGGTACAACCTTTCTTTTCAATGGCTGAATTCTTGAACCAATTCAAAGCCTACTTATGTTTCTAAATTCAATAACGCGAGGAAAAATCTGAAACAAGAATGATGCAACCTTTGTAACTAGTTCAGATATTGAAATAGAGATTAAAATAAGGACAAATGAGTCACTCAATTATTTCAACTAAATAGCAACAAATCATTTTTTCAAAAAAAAAAAAAAAACATTTCCTAGGCATTTTAAAAGAGAAACAATTCAAAAAGAAGTTTCACTAAGCGTTGCATTAATACACAACTTGCTACTACAAACAGATTAATCAAATACAGAATGTTTCATTAGAATGTTAAATGATGGATCGATATTGGAGTCTCCAAAGTAACATATGAATTTTGGATGGGCAAATTATTTTAAAGTTAAAGTAAAGTACTCAATCTTATGAGTTTGTATCTAGCAATGATAGATAAGAAAATGTAAACTGCTAAGAGAAACTACTATCCAGATATTCTTAAAACTTTTTTACTTTTGAAAGCAAAGATTTTATCAGTAGTTTTTAACTGGGAGAAATTTTTAGTATCCCTAAATGTTAACGGTGATCTCCTCAGAGCTCCACTTCAGCACAATGAGGCTTTTCCATTTTTCAACCAAAAAAAAAGTTCTAAATAGGTAAAATTCACATCAAAAAGAACATGTCCCATTTATCACTATTTTGATGGGGAATGAATGATGAAGACAACAACGCGAAAACTTTGCGAACAAGAAGTTATTTCGACTGTTTGTTAAAAAACTTTGAAAAGAGGAAAATCTTGTTCAACCTGTCTCTGATTGCAGGGCAGATACAAAACGAAGACAGGCCATCAATAGAAACTATCAAATCCGAAATTAATCACAATCATCTGTCTCTCTTCAGCACAAGCCCTCTAACCATTGATTACACAAATATACATCGCCTCTCTGCATCTCTCTATCTTCTACATATCGTAGCCAATCTTTCCCCATGCCGTCTACAGATCGCTGCCAAATGATGAAATGAAAGAAAGAATTAAGCCAGCAAACAGCTAAATGTTTCTCCGGATACACAAAGAGACACTAATCATTTTTTACTGTTTGCAATTGCCGGCCTCAGAGGCGCTTCTTACCACAACTGCTACTGGTTCAATTGATTCGTTTAAATCCGCGTTGGCAGTAACTGATACCTTCAGCAGACACTATGTCTATCACAATTATCTCAGAACAAACGATCCGAGAGGTCAAAGCGCTGAAGTCAGGAAAACTCGATCTCATCTTTGAAAACGAGAGAAAGTAAACCAAAGAGGACAAAATGCAAAAAGACCACGATAATCTGGGAAAACTTCAGGATTTCCGCACATTAAGCAACAACAGTCCAAATGAACATGTTCAGTAACACCACTGAATAGCGAAAATGAATAGATGTTTTTGGAGAGAACAAATAAGATAAACACATTTTGTTCCCTTCCCACCTTGTCCTCTTATTCTCCAAAAAATGAACTTCCGGCTATCTGTTACAAACAAAAACTCCTTACTCCGCCTCTTCCTGTTATTAATGTAGCTAGTTGTTTTTTCCTTTAACTTCCGTTGCAATTCTCTTGCAGAAATCGTAAAATCGTTGATTTACTTTTATATTCTCAAATAAAATGCAGAAAGTATTTTAGCGAAAGCAAACTCACATATTAGCAGCCTCAATAATAATAAACAATTTTCCCAGATAACTTCGTCAAGTCGATCAAACAACTAGACATGTTTTTTAAAAGTTTTTCGAATAAAGAATATGAAATAAGATTTTCCGACAGAAAAAAATCACTGGAATAATAAAAGAATCATTGCATATAAAAAGATATTCGAAAAGAAAAAAGAAAGGCGCGAGGAAGCCGAACATACCAATTTCCAGAATTTCTATATAATTTTTAACTATCGTATTTATGCAGCTTTTAACATATAACAGAACATAACAATCAATAAAACAGAAATTAGTAGAATTCACAAAAAGAAACAAATATAAAAGAGATATGAATAATATTTTAGATGGATGACAAAAAAGCGAAAAAGTGAACATATGTATTTGACGTCAGAAGAATTTAATCCAACTTATAAAATTCATTATCAGATTTATAAATTCTCTTAAGTCACTTACCCTTATACTTGGCTCCACTTCCAATGCATACGATTCATTTTGATACATTTGGATATCACTGATAATTGATGCTATCCGACGGCATTTCACAAAAGACACCATCACTTTACGACCTGTTGCACCCACGACTGATGTGTTACCATCAGCACTAATCTTAAATATAATGTATAGATTTATCACCAGTAAACTGTCACATAACTTTAAACATAATAAGATCGAACTTTAAATTTAAAGAAATCACTTCAGAAAGCACAAGGTAGGATAAGACTGCTATTGAGTAAAAGTCAAACAAAAGTGAATACTAATCTATGGAACTGCTTAAATGGAATGAATAAACTGTGAAACATGTTAAAAGTTAAGCATATAATAGCCGTTTACATAACAAAAGTGTACAAAAGTGTACATATTAAGTCCTCATTTTCAAAGCCAAAGGCTATTAAAAATGTGTCAAATTTATTACCAATCTAAATGCCTCTGCCTGAAACAGAAATCAATATCTAAATTGGTGTATGTTTTGATCGTTTAAAAGCACTTCCGGCATTTCAGTCCTTGTGAGTACCGAGAGCTTAATATGAATTTAGTTTGTAACACAATAACACAGATGGATAATTATAAAAACACCATTCAAGTTTTTTAAAAAAAAAAAAAAAAACCTGCTCATGAGTGAGATCTTCGCTCTGTACAAATGTACTGTTCCCTTCTTCGTAAAAAAAGATTTTGGAAAGATAATGACCTTAAAGATTTCGCATAAACATAATGATACAATCCAATATAATTTCCAGATTCGTTTTAAGATATCGTAATTATACTGGTGCAGCCAATTAAGGTCTGCCTAAACTGCGAAGAAAATCGATCGTGCTAATGAAAACAAAACAAATTCTTGAATATTATAAAACATATCCCAATGAAATTCAGTTTTTTTCTAAATAGATATCATTGGAATTAAATGTTATTCATGCTCTATTTGTATAGTACTTATCAAAACTAACCAAAAAATGGGACACAAGGCGGATTTATACTTTTCAATCGTTCAATCATTTCTTTCCAGTGCGGATTGCACAGTTTCTTGAATTTTTCATACCATACTTGCTTTTCCCGATCAATTCTCTTCAAGCTCATCATTATGAACCAAATACAAAATGATTATGAACTCAGTGCAAAAGTTTTAAATTTAATAAAATGACATAAATAAACGGCACAAACAACAAAAAATAGAAAAGCAAATATGAGCAAAAAATACCTCCCAACATGCCTTAAGCCGATATACAGAGCTACTATTCAGAGCAGAATATAAAGCAACGAGTCCAGTGAAATTGTTGAGTTCTTCGAAAACAGACATTATTTCTAGCACACGTGAGAACATATATACTCGCTCGTCCAATGAACAAGTTTCCACAATAGAGCGAGCAACCCAATAAGTTAACTTGAAAAAGTTAAATTAACCGAACATACAACAAAGGTTTATAATACTTATCAAGATATCATTTAATGCGTGTTAGAAATACTAATAAGAAAAGTTTGCTAGCAAAAAGAAGCACTTCCCCCTTGAATGATTTATACTAAAGCAGGAATATAAATATTTAAGCGAAATATTAACAAACCATAGTACTATGATCGATGAGCTTAAGCAATTGTGGACTTCTAAGATCTTTATCCCTTTTCGTCCATGCTGAACCAACCAATTCGATGGGTTTAATAGCTTTATAAAGGTCAAATTGTAACAGGGTTATCTGTCGACCAATTTCAATTGGATGTAATGACAAGAGATCGTACGTTTCGATGGCTCCTTTCTCGGCAATATGCCACAAAATCTAAAAATACCTATTCAAATTAAATGCTATAACAAAGAAACGAAGATAGAATTTTTAACTGAATTTTTTGATTGGTTTTACATGCTGTATCCATATATAGGAAACGAAAATCAAACTTCTAATCATTTTATCACGAAGTACGTAGCAAGCTCCCTGTGTTTAACAAGATTCGAAAGTTTTGGAAATTTTTAATCCATATAACAACTAACGTATATTACCTTACCTTCGGTTTCTGTGGACCATACGAAGTGGTTGCCACTGGGGAAGGTTCACTTTCTAAACCACTATGTGTCGCCGACGGTATTATATCAACTCGTTTCTTCCTTTCGATACAAGTATGAAAAAAAACGATGATGAAAGAATTTTTTGAAAAAAGGACAAAAGTGGTAAGGAGTAGCCGTGATAAAGTGTATAAATATGACAAAGTTCAATTGTCCACTTATATTTTTGATAATGAAACTATAAAAATAATAACGTTGTGCAAAATTAAATTATAAATAAAAAGGATATGAATTATAAACAAGAAATTTGTTACCTTAATGCTCTTACACCATTTCTTGTACTGATTGATAACTTTTCCATGAGAATCAGTTTCTTCCAAAAACGAACATAAGTTTTCCAACAAAACGGGATTATGCTCGAAATCATACCAGTGGTTATTGACCCACTGTCGAATCACACTTAGTACTCTGTGTAAAAAATTGTTATGAGAGAAACTTTTCCAGATGACTAAAAAGTTTTTATTCATCTGGAAAAGTTTATAAGGTTCCAATACTTATTATTCACTCTTCTGCTGAATCTATCATCGTTAAAAATCGTTAAAAAGAAACTCCAGAGCAAAAATAATTAATGATATAAGGAAAATACTGGAAAAGTACCTGCACTGTATTGGTTGCTGATATTCTTTGCGAAATCGCTGATAACTTCGCTCAATTCTATTTAGCACTGTCGGAGAAACTTGGATCCTCAGACCTTGAGAATGTGCTGCGGCACAAGGACCATTTAAAAGCTCACTAAAACAATGCAACGAACTCTCCTTTTTGTACATTTTATTTTAGAAAAAAACGCATCTATTCCAATCCTAAATTGCATTTCCATAGATTTCGAAGTGTAAATTAACAAAATTTCGCTGATTTTACCGTGACTCCAAACTAGATATACTATTCGCTTCAGCTATTTGGAGTTGTGGCGGAATAGGTACTTGAAAACGTTCGATGAGCAACTGCAACAATTCTGAGGATGTGCAAAATGAGTGATAAGTGGTCAGGAAAGTACGCACATAATTATAATCCGTGTATCTAAAAAATGGGCGATGAAAAGTGGATGATTAATACAGGACAACTTTATTCTTGGCTGTAAACACTGTAGAAAAGACTAAAAAGTTATCAAAAGTATCCGTACAATTCACAAATTTGTCATCAACTGTCAGTAAAAACGATTTAGAACTTGCAAGTGATAAGTTAAGCGTTCAACAAGTTTTAGAACAGTTCCATGCTTAACGACTGGTATCCCACTACTTGATGTATAATCTTCAAACACAATATTTTCATCGCAGTCTTGATCAGCGAACCTGGAATTTTAATTGAAAGAATTCAAAAAGAGTCTAAATGCATTATTATAGCAATAAATGTCACAGAGTATTTGTAAGTAAGAACATCAATGGAAATGTAAAATTATACCTATACTGGTCAGATGTCGGCAAAATTAGTGGAACTCGTTTTTCTTCTTCTTTCAACGATGCATCCAACATTCGATCTAATGAACTAAAAGGCACGGAAAAGAAGAAATCGAAAATTTTAAATTTTATTGTAAGTGAATGTAGACAAATCGAAGAGTTCTATACCTTTTCGCCTGAATTTTGACTAAATCGCACATCCAACTAGTTTTCTCTTCCGGCGTTCGACAAAGCAAAGTCCAGGAAGTGTTGTCTCCTCGTTCATGAGTTATCGATCGCGATACAATTTTAAAGGCATTTTGAAATTCTACAATAGATGACTAGAACAGGCAAAAATGAAATCAGTTACAATACAGATATTATTCAGCTAATAACATTTAGGCTAATACTAGTGATACCTTACTTAAAGTAGAAAAGAAATAAAAGTACCAATCACCAACCTTCAGTATCTTTTAGATCGAATATATCAGTTTTACGTATAAGCACTTTATCCTTAAATTTATAAAGTGGTTTCTCTGGCCTTGAAGAGCGTAATGTTTTACAAAGCACCAAAAGATGATCGAAGAGAAATGTATGACGCATAGTTATTCCCCTGTTCTTTTTCAGCGTATCTGTAGGGGATTTTTGAAATTCGGAAATAATAAACCTAACACAAAACATTATCAGATTGCTAAATTTCATAGAAAAACGTTTAATTATAATAGCATAACTAATTATTTCTTAGGAATTTAAACCGTTGGTTATAAAGTAGTTTATGGTTTAATAAGTCTAGCTGTAAAAATAAAAATCTTACCAACAGAAGATGGTGGTCCAGATCGCAACAGTAACAAATCACCTTCTGTAAGATAAGTTAATGAGTAATATTGTAGTTTCAAAAAATAATATTGTAGATATAAAATGCATAAAGAACAAAAACTAGTTCATCCAGTACTTACTGAGAACTTATTTTCCTCCACTTTATTCGGATGGACTTTAATAAACTTTGTCATGTGAGCTCTTTATGACATTAAATAATCCTTTTATTTATAAAAAAATCCAGAGAGATGAAACCTCTAATAACTTCTGCACATTTGTAACCAATTTCCTTCCCTTCCCATAATTCAATGCTTCGCTGAATTTCTTGGATCCTTCGTCTCTGACGTGAGCAATTTGATTCTGGCAAAGCACGAACGCTTTGTTCCCTATAAAGTGGTAATGAATGGGATATAAAAGGAAAGCAGCAATCATGGAATTTTCAATTGTGTTAAAATAAAAATTAGAACTAACGTTTTCAGATGATTAATCAGAAATAAAGGACATAGCGACTCCATTTTTACAGCAAGACCGCTAAAATAACTTTTCGTGCTTTTTAAATCTTCGATTTCATCAGGCGGTCGTGCCAGGTGACATAAAATCTAGGATGAACCACGAATTAAAAAAAATCTGTAAAAATGATGACTTAGCAATTAAAAATATGTACATTTTATTACGATTTTATAATACAACAAATTTACTATACTGCAGTTGCTTATTAAATGTAGCAGTGTTAGGATAACAGAAAAATTCAGATTAAAATTTGGATGAATTCAGACTGAATCTAAATTTTTAGAATTAGGAAAAAACTAACATTTGTAAACTCAACATAACGAAAGAAATGAATAACAGGAATTTCGAGAAGAGAAGGAAGCACGTATTTAACAGCAAGTCGAAACGCTTCACCCCCAGGAGTTATACTGTGTGTCCGATCTTCCAGCTTAAAAAAAAAAAACGACTGTCTCAAAAAATTTCCTTCCCAAAATATACTCATTTATTCACAATCTTTCTTATTTGCGTTAAAATTGTGATTATGTGCGAAATATTAGAAATAATTCCAAACAATAACAAAAAAGCATCATATTTTACCAAGAAAAAATGTTCATATTTAGCATCGTTCAACACTTTTTCTATTACAGTTGTCAGCGACTGTTTGAATAAATCCTTAAAATATATCATAAAGAATAAATTCCTAACATCTCATATTCAAAAATGAGGAAGAGATTTCAAACCATATTTTGGCTGAATTTATTTATCTTATAGAAAATACCATATAAGCAATGTAAACATCAAATTCATGAGCTTCCGCAAGTTCCCATAAACCAGCTCCTACACATGGAGTATCAGACATTTCAATTGCATCTTCTAACATTCGCTGAACCTTCACTGTTAATTCATGCAATTCCAAAATGTTGCCAAACATTTCATCAAGACAGTGCTGGAAATATATTTCATATTAATGACTTGCTAAAAAAACACAAAAAAAAAAAAAAAAAAAAAAAAAAAAAAAAAAAAAAAAAAACAAAAACTTAGTCATAAACAGACAGAAATGTAATACAAGAAAATATTAAGCTTATTAGAAATTACTGCATCATGCTCGAAAGCAGTCTCAAAACGACGCCGAAAGACATGAATGATGAGATTAAGATCACGAAGATATTGAGCTTCCTCACGATTGAAATCGCGTGATGCCTAAATTTACATCTCTTTTGATGCATGCAAGACAATACATAATAAGTGTATGTATAACAAATGAACGCGCAAAAAAAGTCAGAGAAATGCAATTTGCTGATGACGGCAGCGCCATATGCTACAATATAAATAAAAGATACGTGATAATTTTAAAATCACCTAAAAAGCACCTCATCATATGACATTTCTTGCACAATATCTTCGACATTATCATTTAATATTCCGGCTGTGGATGTCTCCTCTTCATTGTACAACATTTCTGTAAGCTCCATCAAGCTCTACAAAGTTAGAATTATGAAGGCCATGAATCGAAAAGTTATCCAAATAATAAAGCACAAACATAAATTTTGGAAAAGGCAGGAGAATTACCTTCTTGTCTGGTAGAAAGATTTACCATTAATCTACTTAAAACTCCAATGTTTGTCAATAATAAAAATGAATCATAATAAAATGACTCACTGTATCAGCACTAAGCGCAATTTTCAAATTCTGCAAACCAATAGTGGGATCACATTTCCTTATATTTTTCACATAGTTTCCAGTCCACTGAAATAAATGACAATTACATCTAAGAAATAACTGAACATTTCATTACGATATGTTACTTCAAAAAAAGAGACAAAGATGCTTCCAATATACCTTTAGTATATCTGCAGCAATGTATTCGATAACGGAAAGCAAGTATAGCATTACCTCCTCATCTAATTTGTAACCCAGCAATTCCTGCAACACTCAACAGTTATTATTTGTATAACATAGTAATAAATTATTGATTTCAAAATAAAAGATACGAAATGATACCTTCAGTTTTGGTTGCAACATGTGCAAAAGTGACATCAGGCTTTTTGAGTTTGCATTTCGTTTATCATGAAGTTTTTTCCGTGGAATTCTGTGTAATGCTTCAGGAGTATTTTGAAACTGAAATAGAACATCTGCACAATCACTTGCAGCGCAAAAAACATTGATAACAGCAGCGCGAACGAATAATGAAGTTTCTAACGAAGGGAGTACCTGCATAACCCAATGGAACATGCTTGCCGGCAAAGTGGTACGCATATTTCGTTCCATGTCCTCGATTGTCTGTGGATGATATTCCAGTAATTCAAAAAATAAACATATCAAGATTTCTTGGATATGTTCAGCAGCTGCTTGGTCCAGTCCGATGCCAGGATGACAATTGTTGGATATCTGAAGATGTAGATACCAACAATGATAACGCCACATTGAAACAGTCAAAAGCATTTAAAAAATACTTGAATTTGGTGATATAATAATGAATATTAACGGTAAGAGGTAATAAGAATTCCAAAGACTAAAAACTGTCAAAAGATGTAATTTACTGGAAAGTAACGAAACAAGAAAAGAACATAGTGATAATTTACACTAGTAAGTGGTAAAGCATAGCGCGGTATGCAACAAGTGATAATTAGTTATTTACCTGATATATCCGATCGATGAATACCTTCTGACTCTTCCACTGCGATTGACGGTTAGCTACTAATGAGCGATTAAAGGTAGCATCACCCACGCTGATGCTCATGGAATGACGTGTGGCTCCACCTGAAGTATGAAGTATTAGACAGCATCTTCCCCTTCCATATAATAATTAGCAGTAAAGAAAATTGAAAGTAAATAGTAAGACTAACTAGAGAAGCAGAATAAAGGACAAATACAACCAAGTATTTTTAATGCATCAAAATAGAAGTACCATACTTTCCTAGCTCAAACATCATTTATTCATCAGTGCTTGCTTATTACCACTGCAATTACAGAAAAAAAATTACAGTTCCATTTCACGTGTTATCATCTCGTTCCAAATTATTTAAAAAAAAGCTGTTAAAACAAATATTGAATTATTTGGAAAAGAGGATCAACAAGTCATTTCAAAAAGAAAAGAAAAAAAAAAAAAAAAACGGACGGCTTAAAAGAACGAAGCTAAATTTAACAATCAATGGGACAAAATGGATGAGACGAAGCCAGCATTCTCCCACTCGTCCACTTCTTCTCTCTCTCTCCCTCTCTCTCTTTCCCGATCACTTTTTCTGTTTCTCTCTCTTCCATTCTACATGAACGGATGACAGTTCACGACAGTTACTAAATTGCTCGCGTAAAATATTAATTTCAAAACAGATTGGCTCTGCTTAACTTCGACACAAACGACAAACATAAAATACTGGAATGATCAATAGATATAGTGCCGGTTCGAGGGGGGGAGGGGGGGTGGTGGTGGGATCGTTGAGAATTAAATTAAACCTACCGTCAAGCTTCCTTTACCTGTCCGAATCATTCAACGCTATGAACAGACCTATCGAATGTTTGACTTCGACACAAAACTACCATTCCCTTCTGCAGCTTCTCAATTATTATTCTCTTAGCTTCACCGTACCACACTTCCTAAGGAGCAGACTAATTCAGAGACCTAGATTGATCAATATATATATACTAAAATAAAACACTGGAATGATTCACAGTAAAGTTCCTATAGAAAGGCACCACAACTCATATGTCTCAAATGCATTTGAAGTTAGACAGTTGATATATTAAGCTTCCAAACAGACTCGGAACCAAAGCTATCCGATGCCAGAGACCGAAATGTCGGAATAACTTCAACCTGACCATGTAAGAAATGCATCTCATTTTAACAAATAAGTAACAATAAATTTAATTCCAAACAAATAACACCGAAAACAACCTAATAGAATAGTTCAAATGACAGGCACACAAAATATTGCACATCTGATTTTAAAAAAATACCAGATTTATAAATAGTGATCAGGTCCTCTTCATAAACTCATAAACGACACGTTACATACGCACATACAGTGGAATAGTGGAAACTGAAATTTTTTTTGTTACTGAATTTAATCAACGTGAATTTATGTCTTCCTGCATTGTCAAACTCTATTCGAACTGGAATTGAATTGAATTAAGGAAAATTCAGTAACAGAGGAAAATGAACTGTGCAAGTGATATACTTTTCGACAATAACATGAATAACATGAAGTGTAATACCGAACAAGATCTGGAATGCAAATCACTGAGATCCTCAAAAAACACAGTTATAAATACTAAAAATGTACACATAGAAACAAATAATAGAGTATAACCATCAACTGGAAGGCCGATTATTCTATGAAACTTGCTCTATTTCAATTCTTAAATCTAACTCTATAAACTAACGACAACCATTACTGTTGGTTGTTTTAGCAACCAACAGTAATGTTTTATCTATCTAGTTAATGTTTGATTTCTGTTAACCTTTCTGTATATATTTATCAAATCTTAATCAGTTATAGCATTGTTTATTTCATCTGTCACTTTGTGCAATATAAACAACAGCTTTATTAATCGGCAAATTTAGCATTTTCAATTGCAGGCCTGAAGTGAGCGTAAAAATTCCTTAGCTCACCAATATGCGCAAAATCATCGTTCAACTCTATATGCAACAAAGAAAATATTTTATCGAAATCTTCCAGTTTCAAATCAGCAACTTTAGCATCGGATTCAACCAGAGAGCTTAGATCTATGTTTGCTTTTGGAAGCCATTCCCTGGAAGGTCCTACGTGTTATGATATTTAAACACGGAGCTTAAAAAATGAAACTCAACTGAATAGTTTCTAACTGCTGAGGTCTGCAGAATTACTGAACCAATAGTGGGAAAATCTGACAATCGATAAAGAGAAAATCGAGTTCATATCTCATACAGTTCCAGAAAAAAATTTATGACCCAAATGATGTCAATCGGCAGTAAATATTGTATCATACCTGAGTTTTTGGGCGACTTTTGTTTTAGCAGTCATCTTGCCTGTAAAAGTAATCCAAAATGCGTACTTCATTAGAATTTCCTCATTCGAACTGACCAATAAATTCAGATTACCAATATCAATTTCGTTTTTCGGTTCTATTGTCACACCATATAGATTTTCGTTCCTAATACCAATCTGAAACATTACATAACAAATAAAGACCATTTAATAGGAACTAACAAACATTAAAACATGTTAAATTTAACAGATTGTCAAAACTAAAATCAATGAAATGTGACTTTTTATTGATAATTTTATTATCCCAAACACTACATTATCGGTATGAATATGGAAATGATAGCAAAAAATGAAAAGAAGAAATTACCGAATTAAATTTTTTCTCATAAGAGAAAGAACTAGATAGCGGAAATGGGGGGCTAAAAGTGTTATATGGAAATCCTGAGTAACCAGATAATGGTTTAACAGCAAATAATTTGTTGAGTAGCCAGGATTTGTGTTTGATTCCATTCGATACGAACTGCATATTGGGATCCACAGCACACGTTGCCAGCACAAAATTGCTCAAAAAAAAGCTCCTATTTGTTTGCAAAATAGAAGCAAAATTTATTATTTTTTTTTAATGACAAAAATGTGAAATTACTGAGCACGAGAAATACTGTCACTATTCTCTTCGACTAGAGAAAGCAAGTTTTAAAAAAAAACAACTGTAAATTTTCCTTTGCAAGAAAAAATTAATTGAAGGAGAATCCACAAAGGTAGGGAAGTTTGACAACAATTTTATGAGTGCCTTTATATTTAAAATATGGGACAATAGATGTTTCTTCGCCAACCACAACACTGATAATCAACCATTAGCATGCACAGAACAATGCTAGTCATAAACTACTCAGTAAGCGCAGCGAATAATTACTGACTGTTGTTATGCCAAAAAAAAAAAAAAAAAAAAAGAGGTACAGCGAAATAAAGAAAAACATTACACGTAAAACTGACAGTTAAGAAATGTGATAAGCTGTACAGAAAGTTTTTCGTGTAGAAACTAAATCGTATTTCAAAAAAGAGTTCTAATAATTTGGGACTCATTTTTTACTATTATCTGATCATTATCCATCACATTTACACACTTTGTCAAAATTTTCTGATATTTCAAAAAATAACTACTTCAATGCTAATAACTTACCTAGCTGAAAGAAATGTGATAAGCTGTATAGCACCATACTGAAACATTGTATCCTTCTTCACAGCGCATAAATGCATGATTAAATTAAATATCATTGAAGTAAGCATATTAGACTGCTGACTAACTGTTGGTAAACAACCGATTATTATCGGTGCAAATCTTTGTTTATTACCGGATTCGTCATCTGAAATGGTAGCAAAAATAAGCAGATTAATACAGTTTTATTGCTTATTCGTTTATGCAAAAAAGAAATATAAACGAAACTTTTTTTCTTTGAACTCTTCAATATCAGTGAAATAAAATTCTCAAGTCCTCTCTATACCAATTTCTAACAGATATGTTTAAAAAAAGAGTGAGAGTTACAAAAAAAGGCCAATTTACCTAAAAAAAAAACCATTTTTAAAAAACATGACACCAATATTTCATCAGATTTTTAAATTTAGATTTTCGAGAATAATTAAGATATGAGGAAATATTAGCTACCAACAATTATCTCTTATGATTCTATGAATAAATGCGTACAATAATTTTAATATGACAGCTTTTCACGCATTAACAGTCTGATCAAGGTGAATAATTCCATAAGACTGATAAATAACTCCATCTCACAGCACCATCCATGAAAAGACGTCCTGTGCGAAAGTGAGAAAAAAAATTGGTCTCACACAAGCTGCCATCAACTTATTTAGACAAATTCAAGGAGTACCACAATTTTATTACTGTTTCTATCATTTATTATGAAATGAAACAGAAAACCAATCAACTATGTTACTGCTTTACATTCGCTTCAGAAATTCTTAAAATTTTTAGAAAATGAACAAACTAATTTCTACATGTTTCCCTAAAACCAGCAGTGCATATATATTTCTCTTTTTTGGCCCCTACTACTGCTCATTACAATATTCCACCAATTAACTAATATTTTAATGAAAAAAAAAAGTTGTCTGGTGTTTCAACTTACCACTTTTTCAGTTTTCATGAAATTTCCAAATAAATGCCTGTTAATCATTTTGTCACATCCTTTTTTTTTCGGTATGAAATGCTCTTAAGCTGAAATCGCAATAGAACCCACTAAAAATTCAAGAAATGAGGCATACCAATTTGTGCGGCACTTTCTTTTAGTAACTTAAACGGATTAATAGCACTCTTCATGAGCTGTTGGTTGGCGAAGAGTAGTTTAGCTGGGAATATTATCTGTTTCTTCCGTGTACAAAGTGGAAATAATGATTCCATGTTAGCTCTATATGCTCCAACTATCAATCCTTTCTTTTTTCGAATCTTCTCTGTATATTCCTTAAAAAAGTCTCTTTTCATCTCTTTTCAATAAAAAATCGCACAAATGTTCTTTAAATTTATGAAGTTAAGCAATTCAAGCAATACATAGAACTATTTAGCTTCAAAAAAAAAGACTATTTCAACTATAAGTATTTTTACATCCAAAACTAATATTCAATAATTTATGCCCATTATTTAAAAGTGAAAAATCTTTGACCCACTTTCTCTTCCTTAACATCACTGTTAACAGTTTATAAATGACTTAAATGCAAAATGCACAGATCATCGCATTTAATTGTCGCTTTATCCCTATCTATATTCGTTTATTCAGAATATTAAACCTAATTGTAAAGCGTTGATTTATGAGTTTTCCTCCACCACAGAAATTAAAAGCCTTATGTTCAAATTAATAATATTTTCTAGCAAAACGAGTACAAGGAACCTATGAAAAAACAGAAATAATGTAAAAAATTTTAGCCAGTGCAAATCTGCACCAATGCTAAGGATATCTAGCTGCTTAATTAATTGCGAAAATAGCTACAGCTCTTGATAATGACGAAAGTAAAAACTGATTCCTTTAATCGTTCCCAGGAAAAGCTCCAAGTTATCAAAGATGCTAACAAAAAAAAAAAAGAAAAACATCAAGACAGTGTTTTAACGTTTCGAAGTAATTATCAGAAAAAGTCGTTTATTTATTTTATTTTAAACTTATTTTGATGTTCATAGTTTAACTTAATTTTGTGACTTCAAGACCAAGAAAAAATATCACAGAACAAAATTTGAAGGAAAGCAAATTCTTTAAGTAGAATTCAAGATCTAGTGATGCCTGAAAACTGAGTATGATTCAATTGAGCTTAACAGTGCACTTTTTGTAATCAGCCAAAGAAAGCCGAGATAAAAAGAGAAATCTTTGATAAACATGTTTAATCATTTCCATAAACTAATCTATCATTTTATATTCAGCTTGTTAGAAAAATTTTTTTCCCTTTCCCTCACATATTATTCATTAATTTCTCACTTGTAAACAAGTATTTTGAAGAATTCCCTTCCAAACAATTAAACTTCACCTAACTACGAGCGCTAACTGCCACTGTCGACTAATTTTATACATTCAATTCATTATATTTGTTTAGTTCGCCAAATTGCTACACATTTACCTAATATAATTTCATTAATCCATTATGGTTCAGCACATTCAATCAGATCTGCTTTCAGAACTTTATAGATTAAAAAGAGATATTAAGGACTTGTCGTTATAATCACTATTAATATTACTGCTGCTCATAAAGCTCGACATGCCAGTTTATGCAAAATACAACCAAACCCTCTTTTCACGAGCATACACATGTACATTTTATAAACTATATTGTAATATAAATGAAGGTTTAATGCAAAAAGGTTTTAACCTTAGATTATCCGGAAAAATAAGGACACTATGAGGGATTACTTTGATTGCTAACTATATGTGTTTAAAATTCAAAAAAGTGAATTTAAATTCACTTCCAATTTCAATCACTAGCGACTTTAGAAAACAAAGAACTCATCGCATATTTGGTAATGACAATAATGAAGCTCAATCCAAATACCTGCGCAATTATTTAGAATAGGTAGCTCCCAATACCTTGAATTCTAACAAAACGTGCAATAATTACGCACATGTATATCAGTTTGCGAAAACATCCTTTAATATTCTTTTATCATTAATAATTAAGTCTTTTTTGCAAAGAAAATCAAACACTAAAATATGTCTATACACTTATCATATGTTTATACTATTATTGCCGTTAATTGACATTTTAAAGGGAAACTGGATTATATATTAATTCTCCATACAAAACTACATAGAAAGTTAACTTTTTGTTTGGGTGAAAAATCAAGTTATCTGGTTCGAAGATGAAACTGCTCGTTGAGGATGAAAAGTGATGGATAACTGATACCTAACATACTTACCGCATTTCATCGAAAAAATGTAGCAGAAAATCAATCACACTTTTGTGCTCATTCTATCTCATCTCAATTCAGTAATCACAACAGTAATGATTGATTTAAATTTATGTAAAGGAAGCACATTTCCAGAACTCTGTTTCAATCCTTTTTTCGGGACAACGTAATGCCCTCTCGACCAACTAAATAAACTGCTCATAAATCTCATTACTAGAAGATTACAATTACCAGTATGTCTTCAACCAGCCGTAAATAGAACACATCATTCACGATTCCTGACAAAATTTTTTTTATATCCAGAGTGGAAACATTCATCATTAAAAAATATCCTTCATTTTACTGCCTATATAGCTCTTCAATGTAAGTTCACTATCTTGAAAAAACCTCCATTAATATTAAAACAAAAAAATTGTTTCCACTCTTGAATATAAAAAATTTATGAGTATTAAGAAAATCTACATTTTTTATAACTTAAAAATCAAGTTCTCAGAGGTAAAAAACGTCCCTTATTAAACGTTACAATTACAACACTTAGCTTAATCATTTTTGGCAATAAATTTCATGCTGCATCCATATCATAGACAAGGGACACAGAAATCAAACCATTTACGTAGGATATAGTTCAATAAATAAATTGGGAATAAAGAATCATTCAAGATTCTAGAAGAAATGTAGAAATGAAACATTAGTGTTAATTCCTTACAGTAAACTCAGAATTATCACCTAAAATTTTCAGTGCTTCTTATTTCTATGCTGATACCAAGATCTTTTGCATCACTCTTCATGCTAGTAATTTTGGTAACATGCGTTTTATTCTTGTCTAAGTATCGCACGAAATTTGCTGTGCCAAATTTGGCGTATATTCATGAGTTTTTAAAAAAATCAACAAAAGAAGAGCTTTCTTCATCACTTTCTTCTATTGCAAAGAATATGTTATTTGCAAGAAAATCACGAGGTCAGGAAAACTATTACTGCTGAATATCGGAGCGAAACTGACAGCATCTATTTTAAGAAACAACAGATGAAAAAACTTCGAAATAGCAACATAAAATGTCATCTTATCTTGCTGTAAAATGTAAGTGTAAATTCGGCACAGTAAACTTACTAAATCAAAAGTATCATCTAGAAAATATTTAAATGTTAAATATTTAAATTAATATAATTAAAACATAGCTTTTTGTAGTAACACTTTTTTCTAGACTTACAGTTAGTAGGCGCCAAATGATGCGATAATTGGAAATCAATTTAAAGATGAATGTCAAATATAAAAACCGTTAAATTCAAGAAAACAAGGATGAAATAATAAGTAGAAGCGTTGTAACTTGTATTTTAAGTTGTAGGAAATTATTCCCTTTCTGATAATAATGAACAAGACAGTGAGTATTGGCCACCAATAAAACTGCATAACATACTATATATGAATCCTTGTTAGCAATCAAATAAGTGGTAATAAGTACGGATGTGAATGTTAAGTGTAAGTAGTAAATAATTACCAAACAGAATTTCAGGAATCAAATCCAGGAAAATTAAATCTCAGTAAAAAAGAAATAAAAAGCTGCTACAGTGAATAGTTCAGTTTATCCCTCACTCATCACCAATATATATAATGTTACAATCCGTTCAAACCAAAAAAATAAACTGCCAACTCTAAAATTAACTCAAAAAATAAGTTGAAAAGTATTTTTATTCATTATCATGATCGAAAGAAGTCCCTCTCAAAACAGTTTTATCTTTAATGAAATTAAACACAAAATAGGGAAAACACGTGTGAAATGAATCAGCATTATTTCATTAGAACTTAATAGTTTTCAAAACCAAAAAAGAAAACGAACCTTCGCTTTTTGAGCTTCATATTGAGATGTCTCAATAATGGAAAGACTAGAAACACCGGCATTTAGCAATCGTTCAGCAAAACGTCTTGAATGCAAATCAAACACAGCAATATTCATACCACTGAGCGTACTTCCATCCGGAGATTTCGAAAGTAGAGCATTCATCAGATATGCTAACAAAATAAATTTGATGAAAAAAATGACAAAGCATGCGTACAGAAGCTCTTTTCTTAAAATCTTCAGCATATTGAAACATAAGTTTATTTGTTCACAAAATTTACTGATCGCACAAATTCTTAATTAATTAGTACTAGAATTAGAACTCACTAACAGTTTATATTTTGGTATGTACTTCTTGCTATATATATATATATATATATTTTTTCTTTTTTTTTTGGAAATAACTCTTTATCAATTCGATAATTATCTTTTTTGTTTTTGTTTCTGCGACTTTGAAGTTATAGAATCCTTTCAGTTCCTGATGTGACAAAATAAGACTAGAAATTTTTGCTTATTTGTATTTCTACATTTGTCATGTAAAACTCCATAAGCCTACTTTCCATTTTTTCGTCACCGATGCCAATGCCTGTATTTCTCGCCATTTTAACTTCGTTTTCCCGTAGATAGAATTCTTTTCGTGAAACGAGTTGTGCCAAATTCCGCTTTTCAGAATGTTCCGGATTTTCCTTCAGAATCCGAAGTTTATCATCTTCAGGATATTCCGGAAAACTTTTCATAACCAGTGATTTTCCATTTTGCAGATCATGAGAATTTCTTTTGAACGAAGGCTGGAAATACTAAAAAAAATAATTTGCATTCAGAAACAACTATTAAGAATCGCTAAATTAATGTAACAATGTGAATTAAAAAAGAAATTCCTAAACTTGGAGATCATAATGCGTTTTAACTTTGATAATTTCGTAAAATTTCGTAAAATTACGTAAAATTTGATAATTATGAGATGAAACGTATGTAAATACCGCAGTAAACAAAGGAGATTAGTACAACTGGATGAATCCGAATAACTATGTTATCACATCAAGCCTATAGGGAACTCCAAAAATTGTGTTATTGCACCAAAGGAGAAATTCGAGTAGTGACATTACTCAATCATTATTTGAAACATGATAACGAGATGAATAGCCAAACCTTTGTTTTTAGACAAGCATCAATCGAATGACACTGATCAGATGGTACTGAATTCGACTGCAAGTGCAGACCTGAATGTGATGCAACTCCTGGAACGAGTGTAGAAGTGCATGCGAATGCACTGCAACATTTCTGAATTGCACTTGAAAACATCTTTAAGCTATCCTTCCAGATAATTTTTGTCTGCAAAACTCTGAAATTATATTAAGTAAATGTTTAAATACGCTACACATGTAATACCCCACATATTTACACGTGTCTAAAAGCAAGTATTCCCATTCCAGAAATATACCGTAATCCAATTATAGCGTTGGGACGCGGTTAGTCGCAGTATCCGCGGCGGTATGTTTTTGCTGAATTTTTGATCTCAAAGATTTGATCCACCCATTTGTCACATCAAATCTGCTTCAGAGATATCTCAATTTTCCCACAAAAGAATGTAATTGTATCAACGATTTCAGTTAGTTTAAGTGCGAAACAAGTAATTCCGATGTAGTAAAGAGTTTTTGTCAGTAAAATTGAAATATTGCATTGAGTAGCTGAAAAATGTCACATAAAAATTGCAATGAGATTGGAAAACTCGCTGACAACGTAAAATATGGGCGTATTATTTAGAAAGTTTGTAGCCACTTGCGAATTACCGTTTAAATAGTATTCCATTGCTGCTTTTTACCAACAATTGAAAAAAAAAAAATGACTCGAAATTTTGAAGTGATTACATTAAATTGCCTTCGGGTGATATTTTAAAATAGCATTGAGAATGGCATTGAGTATTACTCATCTCATATTTACTTTTATTTAAATTCTAATTTCATTCGCTTTGTTATTCATGCAAGATTTGTCTCCAAATAATGTGTGAAGAAAGACTGCAAAATTGTCGTCATTAAATATATCTGAAAGTCTTATAATTTAGTTCTATTTGCTTTCCACTTTTTTCTCAAATAAAACGAAAAACGAAATCCGGTTTTTATTCCAAACATGTGGTAAACTAACGATGATTAGGATGATTCGAATACAGAAAAAAAATTAACTTATTCATTGAATGTTTTTGTGATCTATCATTGTCATCCTCATCTTTTTAGTATTATTACCATTATCGTAGTACAACTATTATCATTGACGTCATCAAAAAGTACTGATATTATCACTGAAAGAATTTTTGAATTTAGAATTGCCGTAGGCGTATTTCTTTACTGATTCAACAATTGAAAGCATTAAAAGAAGCAAAAGAAAAGGGAAAGGAAGAAGTTATGAGACGATCAGTAGTACTTCTTAAAGACCTTCTGCGCCATTCTACTCATATTCGTAACTTGCAATTCTTGCAGTCAACTCCACTCTCTAGCTGAGCACTAGAAATGGCTCCAACATCATAATTACTTGTTGTGCTCATAATCGTTGCAATTCTTTTTTTTACATCTATCAATTATAATGCTTCAAATATATTTAACAGTGAAGTACATCTGTATCTCAAATTCGTTTGCTAATGCTTTATTATTATTATTATTATTATTGTTATTAATAATAATTGTTATTATTATTATTACCATCATTATCGTTATTATTGTTATCAATTATTACTATTATTATTAATTATTATTATTGTTATTAATATTATTGCTGTCATTATTTATTACTCTTACTATTTTATTTAGAAACAATGATCACGGTATGACAAAAAATTATTTGTCATACCTTACATTTTTACTGAATTTTCCTTTACACCACAAAAGACAACCCGTGACCTAACTAAGGTCTCGATCTACTTTAGATCAGAAATCTATTTTGTTAAAAAATTTCCATTTTCTAAAATATTTTCTCTTTAAACCAGGAAAACATTAAACCTGCTTAAGTTAGAAATCCAAATGGGAATTTCTTAAATCGTCAGAAGCTTAACCTACGTTATTTCAAATAGCTTTCAAAATAGTACAATCATTTATTGCTACATCAAATAAAACCATTGTAACCGACACTGACATCAGAGATGATCATATGCAATAAATTGTAATGTCTTTATTAATCTTTAAGAGACCAAAAAAGAGAGCACTGAATTGATAAGGTTAAGATGAAAATTTTCTTGAAACAAGCAGCCTTCTCATAAGCTTCACTAGTTAACCTAATTTTAATTTCAATTTCAATTCGGTTTTAGATCATGGAACTACTGATGCTCACAATCGTATTTATGCAAATTTGGGATGTTTGTAATACATTCGGTTGTTGTCCCGTTGCAGTACCTTGCATGCCATACAGATGCAAGCCATGCATACCAGTTCCATGTCCACCACCTCTTCCTCCTCCAACTTGCCCCCCTCCACTTCCTCCTTGTCCTCCACCGCCAGTATGTCCACTACCCCCACCTCCGGTAATTTGTCCCACTTTACCTCCTCCCTGTCCCCCACCACCAATATGTCCACCACCTCCTCCTCCAGTGATCTGCCCACCTTTACCTCCTCCCTGCCCTCCACCACCGATATGTCCACCACCTGTTGTATGTCCACGACCAATAATTTGCCCACCACCACCACCGCCACCTCCACCACCTCCACCGTGTCCACCGTCACCACCACCATGTCCACCATCACCTCCAATGCCTATCTGTCCTATTCTGGTAAGTGCACCCTAACGAAACTATATATAAATAACCAATATGCTAGAACACGCTCAAAATATGCTCAATTTTGGATTTATATTTTTTAACGATTATCAAAATCAAAAGAAGACACTATTTCTCATCTTTGTATTGAAGGCCCCGAAACTGACACCGACATATACGATACCAGTGATTAACGACTGTTGTTGCACATGTGTTGCGCCTTGCATGTACTCTCAAATGAGGATACACGGTGCCAAGATATTTTCAGCTTCACTTGTTGCTGATTTGGAAGACCACTCCAAATGCAATGATCCAGTTTTGAAATCAATTATGGAAGAGGTACACAAACACTCGCACTTCAACTTTTATGAAATTATTAAAATATCATCGTAAAAATAATCGAAATGATCTTGAAGCAGTAACTGAAGCAATCAATATTTGCCCCTGGTTCAACAACAGTTTGTTGAAGTTTATTGGTTCAGGTTCACTTGTTCATTTTTCAAGATTTCACTCCATAGAATTTTGTTTTGAAGTTTGAAGCTACAAAAAGATCAGAAAACTGAAGCTAATTAAAATTTTGGAGTATGCTATAATTTAATTATTATTTTAGTAGTATGTAAGAAATTGAATATTTCGGTTGAATTCCTGTCCTAAAATAGTTTATAAAAAATTCTGAATTAGGAATTCTTGCTACAAAATATACTTTTTCTGCTTTATTTATGGAGAATTGTGCCGAATAACCTTCTACTTCTTAGCTAGAAGTTACTTTACTAGTTTAATTTTTTTTTTTTTTTTTTTGATTAATTTATTTGTATCATCAATTTCAAGGATTCTGCTCTTATAATTTGTTTAAAAAAATTAAAAATCAAACTCTTCTGTATACATATATTTTCCATTTTACCAAACTACTGTGATAAAATTTGACATATCAGAACAATTGGATAGAAGTTTGAAGGTGTTCTCACATTTAACAATCAATCTCTTATTCATCTTCATTCATTAACTAGTACTAATTCTCAAAGATTTTAGAATATGACTGAAGATGCAACTACTAGTAAACGTTCTATCCAACGGGCAGCTGAGGAGAAATTATTCAAGAAATTCAATGTAATCTGTTCGGAAAGCGATTTTTCTTATATTGCGTACACTGATACTTTTTGTCAACACTCGAACGATGACATAACCTGTTATGCCTTTAGCCCATATTCGGGAATCTAACTTCTAGTTATAATTACTGATAAGCGAATTGCTTTTTGATTTCATTTAGCTCCTATCTCTATTCAGCTAGATTTAGGTTGAAATCTAGACAGAAATGCTAATCCTTTTTTAAATAATGTATGAAACAATTTTGGAGAAATTTAACTCATCAGCAGAATTGGAAATGAATGCTATTATTACTATTAAGCATAAGAAATGGTAGACCAACTAAGCCTACTTTGACTGTCAAACTCGACGGCTAGTGCTGAATATTCGAAATCATCGAGCACAATTACTTTTCAAAAAGTTATAATATGTAAATCCCAAACTTACCCAGTTAGCATAATATATCGTAATTGTATATTACACGGAAGAATGCAGAATTACGCATTATAATTACGATTCAACACAATATAAGTCAATTTGATTTGAAATATGCAAAAAAAATTTCGACGTAAAAGAATGTCTTGTAAGGTTATGTGTATTAATTTTACTAAAGAATTGTTTTATGCTTTTTCCTGAATTTAATTACAGTAAACAAAAAAGGCTTTTAACCCTTCATTTTTTGTCGTTGACCTCTGTGGAATAAAATCTTTAATTTGTTCATTTCAATTAACATATTAATACTTCTTAAAACTCATTCATAATTCAAGCTTATCTATAAAAATCGATTTATTATTTTCCTTTTCCCTTAGATGATAATTTCTAGTCTTCAGTTTATTACTAAAGACAAAAATTTGAAAATGGTAATGCAGATAAATTTGAAGCAAAGAAGTGACTTGACCCTACCAAGCATTTTTAAAGTACTTGTAATTATGCTAAAAATATTGAGTGGGATGGGAAGAGGAGTTTTCTTACATAATCCTTCTGACCTGTGATAACTCTCTCGGGAATACCTGAAGACAAATATATTTTGCAATAATTGACAACTGCTTAAATCGTGATAAATTTTTCACATTGAAATGCTTAAAATTGGAACTAAGGGAAAGTTAAAATTAAGATGAAAATATTTTAAATTTTATTTCATTTATCTTTATACTACGTTAGAATTAATCAGTCGATCAGAAATTCATCTTTCTATTGCAATAAACTTTTCAGAGATCGAAGCAAACAATTCGAATAGCAATAAGAAATTAGTTTGAAATGATTGAAACCTGAATTTAATAACCGATGATTTTCGAAACTTCGAAGTAAATCCTTTTTCTTTTCTTAAGAATGCAGAAAAAGGAATTCTTTAAAAACAATTTGGAGCCAATGGAGCTCGTGTAAGGTGTCTGCGAAATGAGGCGTCTGTCTGGTATTGCCCATTGTATGCTTTATCTTAGATTATCTTAATTCATCAAATTATCGGTGACAATAAATCGCAATTCGATAGTCTAATTATAACTGATTGGTTTAATCTCTATGTCAAAAGTAACAGAGATGATTCCTTTGTCATGGATTTGTCATGGATGAAGACAGTTCGTCGCCGAAGTAATTAATTAAAGGTGAAAAGGAACTGATTGAAATTAATTCAAAATATTTTGCGAACTGCTTCAGTACAACAATAAAAAAAACCCACTTAACATATTATTTGCAATAAATTGCGGCAATAATTGAGATGCGAAAGAGTTTAATTAGAATTTACATTTACATTGGAGAACTTTAATGAAGCAGTAGAAATATATATTTGAACATATATTCTTCATATTTCTTCGACTTCCAGTTAAGTTAAAAAATGCACTTCAGATATATAGATAAGTAATAAGTGACATATAGTCTTCTTACTTGTCATCCTTTTCTCAACTCTCGATGGTATTTTCAAAATGGGACTCCGTTGTTCTACCGAAATGCCCTCACGGTGACAAGAGCACAACCGGATTAGCAGCTTCGGCGACATGCCGTGACTTGGTACTCTGCCAAAAGCCATGCACAGAAAGCGTGGTTCAGCCGCGATGATATCATGTCGTCGAGCTGGTCCGGTACCATCGAGCACCTTCTGTGCTGAGTTGACAGCCTACCTTTTAAGCTCTCATCACCATGAAAACAAGTCGAGAGTGGCGCCGTCCTAGACACTGATATGTCCTGTATCTCTACCTACCCTACACACACATATATATATGTACACATTGGACAGGAATTACTATTTTAAGCAATGATCACTATCATTATCATCATCATCACTATTATTCTTACTATCATTATCACCATTAAAATCGTCATCATCATCAAAATCATTATTATCATTATTATTAGGAATGAAGACGTCTATCTTTCTTGCTTTATAAAACTAATATGGTAAGTAACACGTGTTTAATGATCAGCTAGCAGCCGATCGGTTCCCAAACTCGCAGCTCCCCTTCTCGTTACCCTGTTATCGACCGGCCTAAACTTTATTATCTCTTTCTCCTTTCCATTTTTTATCTTAATATTACTCCTCCCACTTCTCCTGCTTCACCCCTCCCCATGTACCTCTACTGACCGCATTCCCACTTCGGTAAGTTCTCATTTACTGCAGCTTTTCTACGAGTGTTTCATATCAATCGCAAAATGCTTTTATCAGTATCCTTTATAGGCCTGTTTTTATGTTTATCACAAAACATGCATGCCACTACTTTGAGAGTGGTATCTTTTGATTTAATTCAACTTCTGTGGTTAAAACTTACTACTGATGCATTTCTACGTGGACTGCATAAAATCAAATAATCTGAACCCGAATGAGATCGCTTTATATATACTAAATTAAGTTTCATCGATGTAGAGATACGTCCATCGACGAAAAGGACTATGAATTTCCAGAGATTTTGTTTGATCTTTTAAATATAAATGAAATAAGTGAGAAAAACATTTCAAGTTCTATACTGTTTTTTCGAAACAGCAGGTGATCAATCCATTTGGATGACTAAGAAGATGAAGAAGTGATTAGTGTTGTAACCACGCCCGATCCTCATCATCGGCTCCTTTCTTACTTTTGGTGGATCATCGGTATTGGATCATTCTAATTTCTGAACTACTCACGAGTATAAGGAAATATTTAAATGTCTTTTAAGCTTTTTAAATATATCGAAATGCTCTCTTGACTGGTTTTTCTTCATCACAGTCAATAAATGCATAGAAAAGTTATGATAGCATACATAATGCTACCGAAATTAACTGTTGCTTTATTTGTTGAAAGTTCTCATAAATTTTCCAATTTTCGACCTTAATTTCAAAAATTTTGAGCAGTTCTACGTATATGAGGCACTTTAGAAAAAATAGAACATAGAAGAAAAAGCAGTATTGCTAAATGTTCCTCTAATTAACTTTCTGTTAGCAATTTTAGTACCATTTTTGATCGCGCACTTATTTTCACCGTTTTAAATGAACTGAACAATGTATCATTATATTAGGTACTCAAAAGAAACCGCAACTATTGAACTATTAAATTTAGGATGAATTTTTTTGCAGCTCCCCAATCTGACGTCCTACACGGAAAGAAACGGCAACTTTGTTGCTCAAATATTTTCCATTTTACTTATTTTAACGCACATCAATTTGTCGCCATTCAAAATCAATTCCGGTGCTGTCAACAACACACATAGTGGTAACAGGAGAAAAAAGTGTGGGTTGCTGAATTGATATGCGAATTGGTATAACCGGTAGGGCCTTTACAGATAGGCCCAGCCTTACTATTATTGCATTCCTACTGAAATTTATGATGATACTAATACCTTGTAACTATTCACTGCTGCATGCTAACGGTACGCCGATCGTCAACATTGATGTCGTTGGACAGTCACCGGCCACCTCTTCTGCCCGGTTAGCAATATTCTCAGTAGTAGGAAAATCTCTAAATATGTTCTCCTCTAAAGCTAATTATGAGCAAGCTAATACTATCTCTTAACGGGAAATAATTATATTAAAACTGAAATTTTCTTTCATTGGGAATGTGCAAAATGTAAAAACCTATTTAAGAAATATCTTAAGGTATATTATAACAATTTAAAGCCTAACTACAAGTGAGCATTTCACCAATATGCAAATTAATTGAAATGAAGTAGAGAAAGTTGGCCGAAGAGATTAAATGAACTAAAAAGGAAAAAAACAAAATTGGTTTTTCTTTTAGTGTTTATTTTTATTGTTCTCTCAAAAACTTTTCAGATTGAACTGGCTTGCTAATTTAATTAAGTCTTTCACATCAAACTACATTCCTCAATTTTACATGCATGAGATATGCGCGCCTCTTTATACTAGCATTTCAAATGCAGCGCATGTCATTTGCATGCATTATCAAAGTTTGAATTTGTGATGGACCATTAAGTTATCAGTTTTTTTGACATGCAAGTAATAATTCTTTCGACAATTGATAAGAAGCGAACTCTAAAAGAAGTTTGAAGTTTGGACTTTGCTTACAAATTGTTGAATTTACGCTACACATGTAAAAAAGTGTACTCAGACGATTTATAATAGCTCTCAGTAACGAGCATTACTTTTTTTTGAACAATTTTTTCTAATCTTCAGGTGATACACATACATTTTAAAGATCAGAAAATCAGTCTACAATCTTCTTTTTGAATATTATTTCCTATTCGAAATCTAGAGAAGATTTGAACTTTTTCCAGATGAATGTATCGTTTTTTGCAGAGATTTACAGAGATTATTGCAAAATGTTAATTAAAACTAACTAAAATTGATGGTTTTTTTAAAGGATAATATTTTTACTTAAAAGAGAAATGAAATTTAGTAGAGAAATGAGTGATATCGTCTTTCGAAAGGTATATTTCAGTTGAAATTATTAGTGAGAAATAACATTAGCTGAATTAGTTGTATATTGTTGGATCCCATCAAGAACGACTAAATCTACTACTCATTATCAGTACATCACTGCTTTGTCACTTATTTTCAGTGAGAATTGAGTGATGCAAAAATCGTTATTATAACGACGATGTCCTCTGGGCTCATTTTATATTTTACACAAAAGATTTATCACTTACAACATAAAACGTTTAGTTCATTTGTAATTAAGACCTCACAAGTCAAAGTTATTTGAATGTTTGATTTCAATTTTTTGCTTTTTCGCATTTCTAACCATTCATTTTCCAGCTAAACCTATAGACTGATAAAATCCCCACGTTCTTCCCAACTTTATATCTATCTGAATAATTTTCTCCACCCTTTAAATTATCTCTCTGAAATTTAGCATCACTTAAGTGAAGACCTGCAATCTTTTCTTGCTCTAAAATATTAATGTACACACAGCCCATTCCTTTCCTCGGATTAAAAATGATTTCTGCTAGAATAGTTTGCCCCTTCGATTTGTCAGTCCAATTTATTCTTATTCAGAGTATTCAAAAAATTTTGTATTAATAAACAATAGTAATCGATCACAATTTGATAAGTTAGAAGCGGAGGAAAAAATAATCAAATAATTTTTTGCAATCATTGCTTATTTATGAATGTAATAATGATATATCCACTTTAACTGGTGATTAGACGCTACTATCAATTTATGCATATGATTTAAGGGCAACACTTTTTGTTTACAGATTACACAAAGCAAAACAACAAAAAAAAGTGGTAACTGTAAGTACGAAATGTTTAAGAATTCTCTTTGATCCATTTTAATTTTGTTAATAGTTATGAGCTCTAAACTTTAAATAAAGAAATAGAATGGAATAGAAACTTATATGTACTTCAAAACTTAGATTCTCTTGGAAATTTCAACATTAATATTTATTAATAAAAGTATGCCAACTTTTCGATTTCGTTAGATCGACCTTTATCTCCAAAATTAAAAAAAATCTAAATCTAAATTGAAATGGATAACTTTCGATTGGTTTTTTTTTTTTCAAATTTAACATAATTTTATAACAAAAAAGTATCTTTCGAAATGTTTTTCTTGTCCATCGCTGGGAGTTTGCTCTGTTCCTTTCCCATCCAGATATTCTTTTCCTATTATATTTGAGAAAGTTCCAGTGAAATTGAAAGCACTGATCTTTATAGTCATTAAAATAAATTTAATCCTTGTTTGTTACTGTTAAATTTCACTATTTATGACCTGTCTTTTCAGTATGATAGACTTCTTTTAAGCATTTACTGGGAATAAAGTTGACTGACTTCCCGACAACTTATATACTAAGCAGTTATAAATTTAAATAATATTTTTGCAATAAACCTTCTTATGTATTTCATTATCATTATACAGCGGCACATTTGAAGTGTAAAAGAAAGCGCTTCTTGCGCCTACAATATAACAGCATATTACTAAGGAAGAGCCATGAACTGAAATGAAGAACTCCTAGAAATTAATCCGTGCTGTTATTAAATTTATTTTCCAATTAGATAACAAAAACTAATTTATAGGTATATTCAATACAAAGAGGAAAATGGATCTGTCTTCGATGAAATAGCAAAGAAAGCATTCATTTCATTGCATTCAGAACCTTACATTGAACCGCCATTGTTAACTTTTGATCAGAAGCGGTTAAAATGGCTCCAACGATACATGCGAAAGCAATTAAAATCCGAGAAAAAGGGTAGAAATTAGCTAACATTTGTAGGAATGAAATTTCAACGCAGCGAGAGAACTTTTTGAAATTTATTTTAATTTGAAATTGAACTTTTCATATTATTTCATTATGTATTATTGTTGTAGGAAAGAAAATGATTTCTTCACCAAAAGAAGCATTGCATCAAGTGAATCAAGAAGTGAGCTTAGGAAGATTAGATGATTCAAGACCTACAGCACATTGTGATGGTCAAATTTTCAAGCAACGTATCCGTATGGACGGCTGTTTATCAAAGGTAGGTATTATTTATTCCAGTCAGTACTCTCTCATTCTTTCCGAATGTCGAAATATTATCAAACTGCTTTTTAAGCTTATAACTGAGGCCAATAATGGCGAATAAATCGTATTTAGATAAATTTACTGTGAAAAGTTAGCATCAAAGATTGAATTAAACTTCTTCACATGGACCAAATAGTTTAATTGTGTAGAATCAAGGAAGAAAATGATGTGGTTAATAAGAAATTGCAGGTAGTACACAATAGATTTTGCCACGGGACTTGTTCTTCTTATTTCATACCACGTTTGAGGCCACGAAAATTAAAACTAGATGCTATGTTCCAAAGCTGTTCAGTGTGTAGGCCAGCTGAGTGGGATACTATCGAGGTACATTTTCATTTTTGTGTCGTTTCATGAAGGCAACACTAAATTTTTCTCAATATTCTGCCAATAATTTATTTAATCAAATTCAAAAACTCAGTGCTGGAAAGCAATCGAAGAAGGAAAAGTAGTTTCTTCTTCAAAAAATCTAACCATAAATGAATAAAGACATTTTAATGATTCTGCTTTTGATTAGGTGAAACTGGACTGTCCAAGGAAGAATCCAAAGGAACTGAAGCGAAAAGTAATCAAAGTGAAAAAATGTAAATGTATCGCATTAGGCGGCAATAATCTAGAAAGTGAAGAAGATGGTCGGTAATTAACCAGGTTGTACTTCTCCTAATCATCCATTTGATTTATTTTTTATGCCTTCTTTTTTAAAGCAAATTTGAGGTTTCATGTTCAGTAATAACATCCAAATTATGGACTTTCGGAAAATTATTAAAGGAAAAATTTGATTACAATAAAACATAGTAATTCTAATAATAAACTTTAATAATAATAATGAAAGTAGGTAACAAATTAGAAATGATATTGAACTGAAGAAATTCTTGTGCTAAGGATTCTTGCTAAATAGAGTTTTTTGTAGTTATTCATTCAGTCATGACCAGTTGAAAAAAAAAATCTCGTATTATTTTGCAAAATAATAGAAGAACATAAATTGTTAGAACAGATTCCCAAAATTGGGATCAAGTAATCTCGAACTGTTAGATTCAGACAAAGATTTGAAAACTTAAAAATCAATTTCATCGACTCTAAAGTTATAATTTTTACCATTAAAATGACATTTTGTAATTTTAGCATGGGTCTCAAAATATAAGGACTTCATAGCTTCTCGTTTCTAGTAAGCTTACTTCTTCCTCATCCTACTGTAATGTTCAGCTAGTTTATCTTATCAAAATTAAAAAAAAAAAAGAAGCATACGTTCTTTGAAGTTGTTTATTTTGAAATTGTTTGCTTATATCTATCAAAAACAAATTTGGCTTTCTCATGAAATACAGATGATCTCACGTTTTTTTATTATTATGTATGTTATGTTTGCATTAACATGTATTTATACTGTTTTGTTTATCGAAAAAAAATGTTTTCTATATTCGTCATATTGGGCATTTCTACACTTAGCTCCAAAATTTATCTTATAACTCCTTTCTCATTCATTATTCCTTCACAGATTTCATTTATTTCGAAAAAGTTGCCTCCTGTTTCAGTTTTTTAAATATTCATTTGTAATTTCACTCAGTTAACTGCTATATTCACAGTTATATTTACACAAATGCTTCATAGTTCTGTCCCAAAATTCTCGATAACAAAGTAAAAACTTTCCAAAATTTAAGGTTTTTCTCTTATTTCAGAATTTTAGTATATCAAATTTTTATACATTAAAACTATTACGAATGATGTATTGATTCGTTGGATAAATGAAGTTGTGTTCGTATAAAATTGATAGTAGACATTTGTTCTATTAGATATTACTGTTTTTTGATGCTGGCTATTCTGTTCTTTGGATAGAAATTGTTTTAATTATATTGGTTTATATTCAAGATAATAATGAAGTGTATTGGTACTTCAAATGACATCTTTTTCATCAAATAATTAATCTGCATAAGGAGCTTGATAAAAAGAATAATGAAGGAAATAAACAATTCCATTGTTCATATTTTCAAATTTGTAATGTTGTTGGAAAACAAACTTCAACACGTTTGAAAATTTGATAAACCGCTATGAATAGTTACTCACTTAATAACAAATCTGCTACAAATTTTTGGAGTGAAAAAAAAGTTATTTGAAATTGCTGAAATGAGGGCGAATATACAGAAAACAGCTGATATCTTTTTAGAAGTGGCTCCTGAGAGGCGCCAATGAGAATGCTCGAAGTGATCGGTTTAAGGCGCCGACAATCAGTCAACGTTGCGTTGTCCATTCTTTTCCTCCAATACTAGGTGAGTCGCCATTCAGTCGATCAACTGTTGATTATTGTATTAAGGCCCGAACAACTGAACGATAGATCAAGGCGATCAGATCAGATCAAATCAGATCATGCCAACCTTTACACCATTATTGCTCACTTTGAAGATCACTTCCTACCTTCATTTTATATCTTTATCATATCAAACGTGATATGATTGCTAGAATAATTGAGGTGTAAGCTATTTAACCCTCCATTTCATTGGATTTTGTAAGAGCCACTATTTCTAAAACTTCATTACAAGTAGTTGGTATGAAATAAAATGGAATCGAAACATTCTGATTTAACCACTAATATTCAATAAGGAGAAATATTCGGACAAAAATAACTAATAATCGCAAATTTTATAAATCCTGTCAAGCCAACATAAGTAATAATTCATTCTTGGATTATATAAACTATCTTAAACAATTAATAAAACAAATCCGGAACTTAAGTTGAATTAAACAATTGATGTAAATCAATTCACAATAACTTCCTGCTTGCATAAAACAAATATGCCGTTGAAATTTCAACTATGAGTATAGATCATAAATGACAATTCAAATTTTGGAACACTTAATAGCCTTATTTTAAATTTAAAAATTTGCTAGAATAGATTTTTAAAGCTGAACACATTTACACGCTATAAATCATTGCTCTAATCTAAGGATGAGATTCGTATGATGCCGGAAAGTTAAAAAACTGAAAAAAGGATGACAAAACTCATCTCATCAGTTCAGAATCATAAATCCCGATTTTTTCTGGAATTAATGTGCATATTTGTCATTAGTTCGGTATCAAATTGAAGTATGAATCAGTCTAGTTAGATTTCGTTTTTTTTCCTCAAAAAATTCTTCCAAGGAATAAACAAAGTTCAATAAGTTAACGGAAGTAGTGTGAAGTGAACCAATGTTCATTTAGTTATAAAAATAACAGACATTGAGAATTGGAAATATTGGCGCCAGCAAAGTTCAAAGAGATCCTTCTCTTCTATTTCTGCCATATCTCACTCACTAGTACTACTACTGCACATTGATCATTCACTGTTCATGGACTGATAGTTGAAGTGCTGCTTTGTAGTGAATATGATCATGAAGTAAGTAGTGCTGGCATGCGAGTAGAACTTCAAACAAACTTGTAGAAGACTTCATCTACCTGCATATCAAGTTATACGGTTCAATTTCAACCTTCATCAAGTTAAATCTAATTGTCAGAGTTTTCGAAAAAAACTCCCCTATGTCTGTACTGAGTACTGGACATAACACCCAAATACATATCATTTCTGTTGAATCGTCTATCAAAGAATGATTCCAATACAAAATCTGAAGTAATCAATTTTGATCTAAATGTAACTCACACATTCTAACCGCTCAAAATTCATCATATACCGATAAGCATGATAAAGTTTGACACTTAATTGATTAAATGAAAATTGATGAGAAATAACTTTAAATGGGATTTATTGTTGAACAGTTCAATACTCATCGCAATTAATATTGCAAACAAAAAGGTGGCAGATAAATCAATCCCTAAAATTATATAATCATAAAACAAAATGCACTAGCTCCATAAAAAGGCCACAATCATGTCAGCATTTCTCGGGAAATCCGAGATTTTTTAATTTTACTTTCCAGCAAATTACACATGTTTGTTGTACAAGCTCTTATATTTCATTACAAATAATCATAATCGAGCAAAAAAAATAAAAATAGAATACACAAGATTGATGAATTACAAAACAACAAACATCGATGTTCAAAGTCTTGAAAATTTGAGCTGAAAAAAATCCATTCCACGCAGTTTATTCAATAAAGAAGTTTTAAAAAATCACAACAAAGCACAAATTACCCGTATCAAAAGATATGTCTATAAAAATTCAATGACAAGAAAGCCCATATCAAATAACAAAACAGTTGTTGTAAGAAAAATATAAAAAGGAAATGTGAGTGCTTTAGAATTCTAAAATTCACCGAGAAAAACATCCATATGACAGTTATCAGATGAATCTAGTTAACCACACGTAAAATCCATCAGCTAGCGATCAACGATAGGGAAAAGTAAAACATTGGATAGCATATAATCGAGGTCCGGTAACTGGTCATGAAGAGCCCGAGCATCAAGTGAAAGTTCGCTCACTGGCTTATATTTTCGTTTATCACCATTTTTGTTTAGTACGTAATCCAGTACAATTCTGGAATAAATAAACATTGATAGTTCGTAACAAACAGCATAAAATATCTGACAACCATTTTCTGCAAACAACACTGAAAAATTCAACAATTCATGGCATACATAGCTTATCTTCAGTAGAAGCAGCAGTTTTTTAACATTTGAAAATTATGACAAGAAGATGCGTTTTGCATTATAAAATACAATGCATTCTCCAACGGTTAGAAAAAGATCAATTAATTAGATTAACTGATTTCCGCCGCATAATGCAAATAAATCACTTACTGTGTATTGCTTGGAATATCTTTTTCACTTTTGCTGTTTCCAGCATCATCCGGGAAATTTAGACCAAACGCAGTAAGATCCTGTAAGACACCAGTAAATTTATTTAATACCAAATCATGATTTTAAGGATGTAGAAATTCCTCCAATGCATAAATTGGCATGTGGCTATCAGTTTTGATTTCGATGCTTCTCATGCCTGCACTTGTTGCCATTTTTTACCAAAAACAATGATAACACTGTCATAAGCAATATGTTGTACAATGGTAAATACGAAACACAAGCTGCATCATCTCTATTTCAAATATCAAAAAAATTTTCAGCAAGGTTTATTATCTAATTACTACAATTTAGAAAATAATAAATAGAACCTTCTGCAATGTTGAGAACATTTGTACGGTTGGCGAACCATTAGCAGGTAAGCCTTTACTACTCGTGGATACCAAAAAATCCAAGTCTAGTGATGCAGACGATACATTTAATGCTGCAAAAAAAAAAAAAAATTTCTCCTGGAGGAATGCCTGTTCATTGGATATAAATCAGTTCTAAAAGAAGTAGAGAACATCTTTAACTTTCAGTTACGAAAGCTGTCTTGCTAAAGTTATTATACTACAACTAAATTCCGACATGAAGGTTGAATAAATAGTGTCTACTCACTCTCGAGATTTGCATCTCTTTGTGAAATCAATAAAAACTATAAAAATCACTTGAAACACCAAAGATCATCAAATGCAGAAGACGAACAATATTCTATTAATAAATGAAAAAAAGAACATACATCCTGCTTTAAGAGGATTTGTTAGACCGGAATTATTCCAGTCAAAGTGCACTGGTGGGACGGCCAACGAATCAACAGTAATGGATCTTGAAGGTGCCTGCTGACCGATTGAAGACCTGTAAGCAGTACAATCTGACCTCTTCCTGTAACTTATAAATGTAAAGTGCAATCAGTGATGCTGGTAAACTTCTCCAAGTCTATACTTCTATTTACATCAACAAACATTGTTTCCGTCTCCTATAAATACTGTCAATAAAAAGCACATTAGAAATAACTAATAAAGCATTTATATCATATGGTAGACGAGGTAAACGAAAAATTAATGAACATTGTGAAAACAGACGCAAAAAAGGAATTCGAGCAAATTAACTCATTCAAATATTTGACATAACCTATGTTCAGGCTAATCCAAAATTTCGAAGGAGGCTCTTAGAAAGACAAACAAAGCAGATATAAAAGCAAGAAAAGCTCTAACTTACCTTTTGATATCTGCATGAGGTAAGAACTCAGCCGAATTTGATTGAGGAAGCCTAAAAATGATAATTAACTTATAAAAATGACAACTAAAGTATTGTTAGATATGGATAAGGACTGAAACATTACGGACTGAGTTTGCAAAACTTACGAATTTTTTTCATCTGCTAATGTAACCCTAGTGCAACTTTCGACCACAGACACTGGTGCAAGAACTGAACTTTCTTCAAGCTGTTGTGCAAATACTGGAAGATCTGAGTTTCGAATAACAGTCTGAAAGAAGGAAAGGATACTGCCTAAATTGTGGTAAATTATTTGAAATTCATTCGTAAGAATGATGTAATTATAATATTTTACAGTCTTTGTGTCTTTAAATTGCAATCTTACAATTTATTAAGAAAAAAATGATATTCGAGTAATACTCGAATATAAAGACTTTTTTGTATTAAAAAATAACAAACGGACTTGATTCACATCAATATCCAGTGAATATAAAAAGCAACTGCGGATCAGTGAATTGTGCCACTGCAATTTCAGCGCTAGCGCCTCCTCAATAATGCTTACTGCTATCCATAGCATTTCATCAGGCCTAAACATGCATTAAAGCGGGACTGGAACATTACTGGGTATACATCACAAATATTGTTTTGAATTTCATTCATTAGCGAAATGATTATTTCACAAAACAGAAATTTTTGATGAAGTGAAAAAATCATAAAACTATATATAATTTTCTACTAAAAGCATATGCTAAGCCTGAAGAACATAAATAAGTATTGCTACTGATTTCTAGACTTTCTAAATTTTATCATGAATCATGTAAGAAAAGAAAATTTTCACCTGTTTTTGTCTTTTGTATTTATTGCATCATTTAATGTTTCGTATATGCCGCTGTCATGAGTATCATGCAGCTCGTCGTTGCTTTCTTCATCCACAGCAATTACTGTCCACAGTTGATCATTGCATAAATTTTCCAGAAGAGACGGCAATAATGGCTAAAAAATAATCCAGAATTATAGTTTTCAAAATGTAAATTCTTTGAATCATTAGTTCAATCCGTAATAATCAACAAACCACTTTTTTTAAGACATCATTGCTTCATGGCAATATAATGCAAAAGAGATCAACTGCATAAAGAGGAGACATGTAATAAAACGATGTGTTACTGGAAAGTATTGAATAATTGTAGAAGATGCTAAATAACGGATGATGACTTATATTCCATCAGTCCTATCAGTTCTTATCAAACAGAGTTCAATCTAAAGTCTCCGTAAGATCACTCTAATAAACAATGAATAGGTGTAAGAAAATGATTTCAACTTATCTATTTTTTTTTTTTTTTTTAATTTATAAACTTACATTTTCAGTGGTTAACTGCAATTCCGGTTCTAAAAACGAAAAATCTGCAGTCGACTTATTTTTCATATCAGGCAATGAAGAAAATTCGAAATTTGCCCAATTATCATTTTCATTTTCCTCAGTTTTCTCCTGAAACATGGGAAGATATAAAAAGATTGCTTATGATACATTGTCAAATTTGAGAAACATTGGTACCTTTCCTTTAATTAGAATTTAATGAGCAAAAATGAATATGCACCGTTTTAGCGAATTTTTCGAAATCACCAAACTCATCATCATCTTTATCGCTTTCCAAAGTACTTTGCGTAACTTTAACTTTTTCATTTCCACCATTCAAATCGTTATTCTCCAACTTAGAACTGTCTTTTGTCTCGTTTTCCATATTTTCTGCTGGGATTAATTCCTCTCTCCCTTTTTCGAAGGCTTGAATATCGTGTGCTCCATCCACCTGAATCGACTAACTAAACATTGAGGGGAAGTTTATGAGAAATACATATGCAATAATCAACCTATTGACAATTGAATACTGACCTTAACAAAATCAGCCGTAACGAAGCTCTTTACCAAATCCGACTCTTCAGGGCAGCCTAAAATATCAGGCGATAAATGCTGAGGTTTAGAACATCGTGCAAACTGAGGAGATCGAAATCGCAAAGACGGAGACAAAGGGTTCTGCTTTCCATCATAATTGCTATGCAGTATAGTTTCTGTAACAAGATTATGAGCGCGATCTGCAGTTTCGCCTGTTTCTATAAACTCAGTATGAGGCAATGCCATCTCGCAATTTACAAATTCCGAATCTGTTTCAGTCTGAAGTACGGCTGACATATGTGCATCATTCCCATTGTAATCATCATCCGCAACAGCAGTAAACCGATTACGATCGCTTAAATCAGCAAAGGTAGCATCGCATGAGGTTTCGATACATGCAGCTGGAGGCAGTGGTGGCGGATCATCTTCAAACATTCTCTTTAATTAATAAACTAATCTGAAAAGCAAACAACAATGGCATTCTCATAACTTCTTCAAGAAAATAAATGTGTCGTCCTGCGTATTGGAAAAAATGAATTATATCTGCTTGATGTGAATTTTGTTCGAAACAGTCTGTGATATTAAAAGAAATTTGGCATATAAAATATCAAAAAAAAAAAAAAAACGAAGGGAAAATTTACGAATGAAACACAGGAATTTCTTTTTTTCACAATTACGACTACTACCACAACTTTGACCTTCGTTCACAATGCATATTGCTCAGTGAACAGTGGGCATTTTACTTATCCCTACCGTAAGGAGATAGATAACGAATATTTTTTTGATAAATTTTAATTAAGTTTAAATATCGTTGACAAGTGGTATATATAGATAAGTTATGCTATATCCTTGGTAGATTTTTAAACAAAAATACTATTCAACATTAATATGACTCAGATAGTGAACAAACCTTCCTTTTGATATTTAGAAGTATTCTAAAAGAAACCTATCCAAACAACGCATCTTTTGGATCATCAAGTACACAGTAAATTACATTCTAAAAATAATATTTTCGCAATCCACAGCATGCAACTAGTATGCAACACAGTAAATAAATCAAACAAGTTGGTTGTAAAGCTGCCCAAAGGGTAAGGTAGTATGGGTAAGGTTGGCGCTTCCTGAACGACAGGTGGGGAGGAGTGACTGCCAGTAACAAAGCATGGATAGATTTTTATAAAATTTATGATAAAAAATCTAGCTTAGAATAAAATTTTAATGAACAAATCTACTGGAATAATGCTAATGTCAACATTAGTTTAGGAAAGTTTTTTCCCCTGAATTTTCGGTAGATCATTTCAAATTGAAACGATCTGGAAACAGCATTACTTCATCTTCGAGTCACTTTATCCTTTTCATTGTTTCCATTTTCCTTTTACTGTACACAAATATACTATCATTTTTAAAGTCTTTTATCTACGTGTGAGGGGTAATGGAGAATGTGTAATAAGAGGGATTTTCTGAATTTCTCATACGAAATGTTTTACAGCCGCTGAAGTTCTATCATTTACCAGCACAACTATTGGATGTTTTCCTGTTAGGTTTTTCGATATTTTTCACTTCACTACTTCCGCTGAAATAATTTCGGTGATAGTAGTAAGCCAGAATTCACAAGGCATTATGAGCTTGGAAAATTGAATTAATCTTAACTTTAAAGTTAAATAACTGCTTGACAAATAAAAGCAAAGAGAAGGGTAATGATTGAGAAAGCAGGAGAAATGGCATAGGCGTGCGACACAACGACAAATACCACCTGCAGGAAACCCGTTACTGCTATCTTCATGCATTGCTGAGTGCGTATTGATTGTTATCGCATTAGTTCCTTTGGTTCCTTTGTTTCGTTCAATAAAAATTTTTGAACTAAGCAAAAAAAGCAAGAATGGAGGTAGACAGAGATTTTCCTGTGTCTCTGATTCCCTGTGTGACAAGTTTGCATTCGATTTATTTTATGAATATTTTAGCAGAAAGATTGTAGGTGATAATTTAATACCTGTAGTAGAACATGAGGACTAATCAAACCAGTTCTAACAAACAAACTAACTTAGCTTGACTAGGCGTGACGTACAACAGCACTTTGAGAGCACAGCATCGAGAAGTCTGTTATTCATGAACATTTTTGTCATGCAACTTCTAAACTGTCATGTCTACACAGGAAACATTTCATGCCAATTTACAGAATTAATGACGATATTTTCCAAAAATTTTATTTCCAAAAATATTAATGAAATTCGTTGTCAAATGAAACGTTAGTTGCAGAACATATATCACTTAACTTTCTTCCTCCTCAGATTTTCACCAACACTGCCTTAAATGTCGTATTAAATTTTCATGGATTATTTAAATTAAACCTAGAAACTTGCGAAATTCTGAAAGAATAAAATAATACGGTTCCAACTTTACTAGTTTATTTTATCATCTGATACTGGCATCTGGCGGCATCTCTATTTTACTCTCTCTATCCTGTAATTTCGAAAAAGATCATAGTCAATTAAAGTAAACACTTATTTGTGCAGTACAATTTTCGGATATTGGTTGAAATCATTGCAAAAAGAGCAAAAGCGAAGCGATGGCAGCAAGTGTTACAGCAGAAACATTGGATAAAATGATAGCTGTACTAGAAGAAATGGGTACCAAAAAAGTAAATCAGTTTACCCTGACCAAATTGATATTCCATTCTTACCCAAAAGTTTACAATTAATGTCTTAAAGCATGATAATAATATGCATCCCACATAGAATGTATACCCACACGCACACCCTTCTTAATTTGTTCTGAAACAGATGTTCTGCTCATTATTCGTAGTGACTAGCATGTTCAAAATTAAGACAATTTATTTCCGCAGGTTAATTAATGCACAGACAAATGACTATTGAGGAGTTGTGATGGGTGAGAAACTAAAAATCTTCAGGAGATTCAAATGAATCAAAAAATAACATTAGAAGAAATACTGGCGTTAATGTCCACTGCTGGGCTAATTATGATGGAAGAAGGTTCGTTGGTTGAAGTTGAAGTGCCGATCAAAGTGGTTGGCGATATTCATGGCCAGTACGAAGTGAGCAAACTAATCACCTTTCGCACTTCTTTATTTCTCTCAATAGTTGCTTAGATATATACCTTGTGTTTTCAAAACTTTAGAGAATTTGAATTGGAAAAAAGAAGAACTAAGAAGACAAATTGCTTCCCTACTGACCGCTCATCCGCTGAACTTTCACATTTTAAATTGTTTAAATCGTGTTCCATCTGAATTGCAAGTACTAAACTTTATTTTTATTAAATTGGAAATATAAAACCAGGATATGCATAAACTATTTGGAATAATCGGCAAAGTACCAGAAGTGAAAATGATTTTCTTGGGAGATTATATTGATCGTGGACCGCAGTCCATTGAAACAATAATTTATTTGTTATGTTTGAAAGTGAAATATCGAGATCGCATTTTTTTGCTTCGAGGGAATCACGAGACGCCAGCAGTAAATCGTATATATGGCTTCTATAATGAATGTGCTCTTAAATATGGGTTAGCTATTTAATGGCTTAAATTGGAAATATTCTGAGACATTTTCATCGTTTCCGTAAAATCTTTCGAAATAATATCTAAAAAAGTGCTTCAGCGTTGGCTTGTGGTGGGATTTCCAATCATTCTTCAATCGTATGCCCATGGCTGGACTTATCTCTAAACGTGTCCTTTGCATGCATGGTGGATTATCACCGCATCTTACCAGTCTTGAACAAATCCGTCAAATTAAACGTCCTTGCGAACCATTGGTAAGTGTCAACAGCAGTTACAATCTTCTTAGTATATCTCGTCTATTATTTGTTAACTTAATAAAATCTGTAAATGAAACTTCAGGATCGTGGATTGTTAATCGATTTGGTTTGGTCAGATCCGACAAATAAAGGAGATGGATGGTTCTACTCCCCACGTGGCCTCAGTTATTCATTCGGCAAAGGTGCTTTGCTTGCAGCTTGCAAACTGCTAAAAATTGATCTTGTCATCCGGGCTCATCAGGTAACATTTTTCTTTGAACATGAAAGATATGAGAATAAATATGCTGGTCGAATCTTCTCGGACCAAAAAAGTTTTGAGGTTGTACAAGACGGATACGAATTGATGGTTGGTGAGAAACTGATAACTATATTTTCTGCCCCAAATTATGCCGGACTGTTTAATAACGCAGGTGCCGTTGTTTGTATCGACGACGACTTACAGGTTTACTGAAAGTCTGAAATAAATTTACGAAATAAGTCAATAAATTATCGCAGAAAATAGGTATGTTAAACAAATTAGTGATGTCAAACTGTCTTGTTACACTCGCTACAGTTTCATGTGCAATCGAATAAATGTCATTCCATAATAACTTTTTTAAAGAATTTCAGGCATTCCTGTCATATTAAGCATTAAAATATTGAAAATTCCAGGTTACTTTTCAACAACTTCGCGTTCCTCCAGGTCCAACTTGCGTGCGGTCTTGTCCAGAAGTAGCCTGTGCTCCTGGTCAAGCTCTCACCTTACCACAGATAAAGCAGGTAGCAAGCATATCTCAGGTATGCTATACATTAATATTCATCTGACATACAAAGAATAGGGTTTAAAATATTTTCAGGCAAAAACCATTGTACCGAGTGCAGGAGAAATGAAAGAAGGAGAAAAAGATCAAAAAGACAATAAGAAGGGAGATGAGAGAGAAGGAAAGAAGGAAAATGGCAGTAAGGATATCGAAAAGAAAGAGGAAGAGAAGAAAAAGGAAGACGAGAAGGAGAAGAGGGATGAAGGAAAGAGTACAGAGAAGGTAAGTAACACAGTAGGAAAGTTTAAGTTAGCCTGGTAATGAAATGTGCGCAATAAGGCCTTTTCCAACTTCCGCATTGTCCCTGTATACCTTTAGAAATGTACGATATCTTATTATGAATGAAATTTATTTAAGAATGAGCATATCATATTGCCGTATTTCATCACATTCCTGCGCTTTTGACTTTTTTCTTACAATCTGCGCCTCAGTGGCTGGAAACGAAGCACAAAAAATCATCGCTAGGTTTAGGGTCAAACTGAAGGATTGTCAAATTGGTAAATCCCATAAGTTATGTAATGTTATAATTGAAATGAAAATAAAAATGTTTCAGAAATAAATGGTATCACGTGAATCTTGAAATATCAAGCTACACGCTAAAAATTCATCGCTATCATTTGGATCTCTTTATTTTCACTTTTTCCGTCTTGTCTTTCGGAATACGTAAAGTGATTATATACTACGAAATATTGTCGAAACACCGATTGCTATTAGTTTCATCATTGACCCTTAAGAATTGCATACAATACTAATGAACAGTGAATTCAAAATAAAAACTGTATTATAAATGATAAAAGAAAGGAAATTTATTCGATGACTTACACGGAAGGCCTTCGTTTAATTCAATTAACTTACTTCATTTTGATTCTTATATGATTCTTATTCATTTTGATTCTCATTTTGATTTCTTTTTCATTTTGATTCTTAAATTGAATTAAACAAAAAACGATAGTCCTCCATTCAGTGATGCTATATATCATTGTCATTTTGGTGTTTTCTACGCCTAAACAGACAATCAAATTGCTGGTATGCCTAAATAACCTACTGCATTTCATCTCCCTACATTATACCAATTAGTATTCAAAGAATAAAATCTCATGAATAGTTTGAACATCATTTAGCATCTATTCTAACTGTTTTGAAATTTTAGTCTTAATCTCAGAACTTAGAAAATTATTACTGCAAAAAATAAACCTGAGAAATTTACATATTGAATTGCTGTGTATTGTTAAATTCTAATAATTAATACATATGCAAAATAAATGAGTAACACTTAAATAATAATTGCGGGTCGAATTGTATTTTGTTCATTTTTTTTATCAATAAGAAGCAGCCAATGTCAACAGTTCATGTAGTCAGACAGATTGCTGAAGAATTTGGAAATCGCGAAACGGTTTTCCATTAGAGTTGTTTCAGAGTAAAATCTGATGTGATTAGTAAGAATCAGTTTTAATTTGTTGTCAGACTAAAAGTGACAATAATTTTTATTGATGAGAAACTTAATCCGACGCGTATTTTAGAATCAGGTGGAACTAATAATGGAGGATCTTCATCTCTTTTCCAATGGAATTTTTTCAAATGTTTACAAGGGACTGCTCAAACAACCACAGCATCGATTGATTGCTGTCAAAAAATCGTGGTCAAATCAGTGTGAGATAATTTTAAAAGTAGTAGGATGAGTTTTAAAACCATGCTAGATTAAAATGGAAGTGAGAATTGTTGTATCCAAAGAATATAACAGGGTTATTGCTATCCGAAGTAGAACCTTAATCTTTCATTAATTTAGCTAACATTGCAGGATAAGTTGATGAATGAAATAAAAAAGAGCAAATTACTTTTTAAAGATATCAAATTTTTGCAAAATTCGGCTCTAAAATCATAAAGTTTCAAATAATATAAGGAAGCAATAGTAGACGGAAAGTCAATTTAAACGAAGTTTTCGTTTAAACAAAACTTTAAAACGAAAACTTCTAGCAAATCACAGATCAACGGAAGTGCAAATTTTAATGATGTTGAACCGTATGCATCACAAAAATATTATTCAGCTGTTATATAGATTCAGCCAATCATATCCTGATCAGAAGGTTTGTTACATTTCTTGATTTAAATTGCTGATCTTCTCTTTCTGTCATGAAGTACCTAGCAATTTGAACTTGATATAGTCAATTTTTTATATATTGATTCTGCCGGAGTGATTGAATTTTACAGATATGCACGGCATTGGTTTTTGAATTTTTTCCAATGAATTTATATGAGGTTCGAGAACGGTATGGTCCCCTAAGCATTTTGGATGTCAAATTGTATATTTGGCAACTATTCCGTGGGCAAGCACATTTGGAAAAAGTTTGTTTTCTAATAGTTTAAGAAAGAAAATTTTGAGAAATCTCAACATATTTTTTGATTACTTCTTATTGCAGAATAATGTCTGTCACAGAGATATAAAGCCACAAAATTTACTGGTAGATCATAAGAGTGGAATGCTTAAAATTTCCGATTTTGGATCTTCAAAAGTTAGTTATCATGCGATCTCGAATAAGAATAATTTTTCTACCAATGTTCTGAAAGTATTGTCTGAATAGTATGATCACTTTACAGATAATAGATAACAAAACGACATCATATCACTACCACGTGACCAGATATTATCGTGCCCCAGAACTCATTCTAGGCTCTATTCGATACCGATGCGAAATTGGTTACGCTTTCACCGGTTTTCTCCGTCTACCACTGTTTAGTCTGTTAGATGCTTGTATCTCAGCAATTTTTACGTACAAAAGAGGCTCCATCTTGAACTCAGTCAGCAGTATTTTTTATGAAATGCAAACTGTCTAGTCTGAGTATGGTAATTTTTCAGCTCCATAGTTTGTTCATATCAACAAGATCTCTTCTCAATATAATAGAATTTGTTCCAGATCGATGGTCATGCGGTTGTGTATTTGGAGAACTTTTGAAAAACCACGTCTTATTTCCAGGTCAAACTACTAATCAACAGCTTCAGGTTATTTTTCATAACAAATTAATATACTGAATAAAATAATCTTGCAATCGTGTCATTTCTAGCTTGTCATCAACATATTAGGATATCCAAGTCCACGTGATATCGCAGCGATGCGAGTGACCACTGAAGTTCTTCAAAGCAATGACTTTCGTGATGATGTTCGTTTCGAATTTTTTGCAACATCTTTCAAACTGATATGACATATATACTCTTCTTGAGGAGGTTTACAAAGAGAATTTAGCAAAATTTGATGTGCTTCTACACTTCCCTCAACTCTATTAAACTTCGAACTTCTAGTATAAGTTGTCTGTAAGGAGTTGAGCATTTTATTCATTGTATTTATGTTCTCAGATTTCTCAATTTGTCATTTATTTATTATCCATTCGGTTTGACCTTTACAAATTTGTTAAGTTAGATTTATTTTAGTAACATTGTTTATTAAGAACTTATTAACCAGTTAACTTTTTAGATAATGAAGAAACCAAATCCTAGCGGTTTCAAAATGGTAAACTTTTCACAAAGTTCAGATTCGTTCTTAAAAACTCTACAGTTAATGCAATAAAGAATTTCAGAAAATGATCACTTTCTGAGACAAATTAATTAACATTTATTTTATAGCTGGTAAAACGCGCTGATCATAATGCATTAAATTTATTGGCAAAAGTATTGGTATATGACCCAATTAACCGCTTGTCTGGTCCACGTTTTCTTGAAAACAGTTACTTCAGTGAATTATTCGATCCACGCACCAGACGCAACGGACAGCGCATTAAAATCCTTTCTAAAAAAGTATCTTTATTTCTAATTTCACGATTCTTCTATTGCTTTTTCTTAAGAATTAATTTTGCTTCCAATAAGTGACAAGCATTTGATATTTAACCAATTCAGATTTGTTATGCTTAAGAGCTTTACGGAAAGTCGAAAGATTTAAAGTATTTGTTAAAAGCTAACTATTTACTAATTAATAGGATATCATTTCGATTATCCATCATTAATTTCTTCTATTCAAACCTACTTTATCCTTAAAGGATTTTGAATGTGCGATTGCTGGTGACGAAATACTGACAGGATCCACCACGGCAGACACCAGTGAAATGTGAATTCTTCATATAATTCCATAATTTCATCCCATAGTCTCTACATCATATAGCCGCCACCTGTTAGCTACACGTCGAATTTGATGGATAGCTGAAATACATTTGCATTAAAATTGTTTGCATTACTACATCACGATATAACAACACATACCCATAAACATTTTAAAACATGCTACTGCTTTCATTTAGTTTAATATGCTTAAATTTATTTAACCTTTAATGAACTAAAACTTGCTCACTTATTTAAGCAAAACATTACGTTTCATTTTATTCAGTTATCAGTAACTTTGATAGCTTGGCTGACGAGACTTTTTTTTTTCTCTCTCTCTCTTTTTCTTAATTTGCAATAATTTTCCAAATGAAATGAAAAATTAACTTTTATTATTATTACAGATCCGATATTACCAAGTAGAAAAACAATTCATTATTTGCTTAAAAAGCATAATTTTGCTGAAAATAACTTACGAACTTTGTCAGTTCCATAAAATTATGAAAAATAAATAATTTAAACTTAAAAAAAAAAACAAGTGTATCAGTCAATAACCAGAATTGAAAATTCCATTAACCGAGACAACATCTTATTATTCTTCCAGTAGACTTTAAATAGCTTTTAGATTGGTCAATTAAATATTCATTGCCAATTGTTCATTTAGCACTTTGGTTTTCAAATAAGCTTTCTGCTATTGAGATGCATACAATTACTCAGTCTCAATTTATTTAATTTCAAACGAGAAATACAGTTTAATTTTAGTTCAAGTACAATATAATCTTCAAATCCATCTACAAGCAAAAAATCTGATCAGTTCGAATGATAATAGGTGAGTGATTGGATCTGTAGTACCATCGTTTATCAGTCATGCAATATAGACTTTCACGTGGAAGACGCTTAAATCCTCTTATAGGAAAACGCTGAATTCTTTCATCTAATCTGTGTAATTGATGCACACCGTACGTCTCGTGTTTTGTATCATCTTCGCTTGAGTCCGCGTAATCACTAAAAGTAAAATAATTTTATAATAACAATAGCATTCCTACTTTTTGAAAGAGATTTTATGAAATTCCCAAAGGAATCTCAAATTACCAAATCCGAAGTTTTCTCCCACTCTCACTCTTGTTCAAATGATGTTTCCGTCTCTTTACAAATTATCTCAGTCGTTCATACTAATATCACTGATAAAAAATGATTGCTAAATGATTGAAATAGTGCAACTTACTCTAATTGCATTATATCGATTATTCGACCTTGCAACGCATGAAAACTGCGATTACAAGCAAATTCAGCATGCAAACAATAGCTGTCGTGATGGTACCATATTTTAGGTTTCACACACTTCAAACCTTTTTTGAGAATGGTGCAATTAGGTGATTTAAATTCCGGGCATGCATGACATGCTATAATTATCATTGCGTTATCATTAGCATTAACATCAGCGCTACAGCAGCGACATTATCAACGTATCACTTCTATCATTTTGTTCATTACATCTTCCTCTGAGTGACATGGGTGACAAATCCTCAAAGGTTAATAGGATCAAACTATCTATAATAGTCTGAGTGATACTAGAAAGACGGTTTGGATGTACTATCATCCTTATCATCTACCACTGCTTTCTTTTTAGAACTTCACCATATATGAAATTTCGATAACAAAAGAAATTTAACCTTCATTTTTAAGTCTTTTTTGCACATAGTACTGATAGAGATAATTGGTGACATTTAGTTCAGTAACAATATCCTCTAGATCGTTAATTGAGAGTACTGGTTTGACGTCAAATTCTTGATCATAAAGACGTTTGGTGTTTGGAAGACACGTTTGTGAAATTCGTATAATGTCGAAAATGAATAGAAGCCGAAAAGTCAACATGCTGGGATGGTTGTGAACAAAATGCTAGGTGTTGAAGTGGGAGAAGAAGAACAATCAAGGAAGGTGATTACAATTGATCGGAGGGAAGAGGTCACATTATAAGAGAGTTATTAGTGGATCAATGTTGTTTAAAAATGAGGTCGAGTGAATGGTGATTGCTTTTGGGATAATTTTAACAGCAAATTTAGTAAATTTTGTTTTTAAAATAATAAGAATATTGAGAATAAACATCTATCATAGTAGATAATGTATTAAAAGTTAGATATAGAGATAACTGAAAGAATTTGAAGAGACTTATGATCTGTTAATCTAGTTGGTACAATTTTATTTAACATCACATACTTATGGTAATTGATAATATTTTCTGTTTCAAGTTTTGGCATTATTGATTTTTTTAATTAAGTCGATTTTAAACACGAATTTTATAAATAAAAAGTTGATTTTTTTCGATTAAGAATAACAATTAGCAAGAAGTGCAATCTCTATTGAAAACAAAATAATCTATCTACAGTAACATTCTGAGATTTATAAGTCTGTAGTTCAGCAACTGTAAGCCAATCTTCCTGTTCCGTACAATTTGCATAGATGACCATTCGTAGACCTTCTGCTTCTGACAATGACCACCAATCCTGATGTAATCTATCCAAAAAATACAAATCGTACTCACTGCAATTATCCTTGTGAAACTGTTACACGGAGAAATGCAATCATTTGCAAACTCATGTTAAAGATTTAAAAAATCATAGGAATATCAAAAAAGAAAATCCTAATAATAGCAGCAGTCTAGGCTTGTGTCCTAAAGTTCAATGTGACGTAACTTCTTGGCTAATCGTGTAAATAGCAGCAGATCTCGAAAGCTAATCAGTTATTTTTGAAGAAATATCAGCGAAATATAACGATGTTATCGAACTTACTCGATGATAGTCCCAAGTACTGCCATTTGTTTAGTTCCACACCATGCTTTTGCTCTTAAGCATTCCCCGCGATCGTCATAGATGATTGTAGGTTCCGAGCAGCCAAAACCGATGAATATCGAACAGTTTGGTGGTTCAATTTTTCGGCATCGTTGACATGCTGGTATTGTTTTTCCTATTATTAGTGCACAATGGCTATAAAACTAAGTAATAAAATGTCTTTAAAAATTTTTAGTTTAACTTTAGTAAAGATCTATAATTCAAAAGAGGCCGAAAAGAGTTTCTGATAAAAAACACAATGGTAGTGCTTGCTAATTTCACATGATCAATGATTAAATCAGTAATAATCGTTCCTCATGTTCCTTCGAAAATTGTAATATTTTAAATATTAAAAAAAAGAAAATGTCACTGTTTTTGTGTCAAAGAGGAAGATACTTGTAAACGGCTCTTATTACTTCCCAAAAAACATTACCTTTCATGATCAACTGCCCCAGATCTCCCAAAATAGGATTGTAGATTAATAAATGGAACAGTGCTACAAAGTGATGAATATTTGACATTACACGTCGAAAAGTCCTGCAAGCATGAACTCTTACTTTGTTGAACCTTAAGGCGATACAATGATATAAGTATACTTTCAACCTAATCATCTACGTATGGAATAAGGATCGTTTTCAGTGCAATTCATTTGTTTTGATCAAGGAAAGTGAGATCTGGAAATTTTCAAAAGTAAGATGCATATAAATTGAAAAAAGATACAAGTTTTATTTGAAGAAAGAAAAGAAACAGATTGTGCAAAAAAGACATTTCGCCATGATCGACGGATAGTAGGTGACATCTGTCGATGGCTACTTTTACAACGATTATATAAAGATCAATAGTAAGTGACCTAAGTTGCGAAAATTTTCATCTCAACGCATAATGAAAGTAATTTTTTTCCTATACTTAATGGAATTTTCATTTTTCTGAAAATGTCCTAATGCTTAATCGTTGGTTCTTTTTTTTTTTCGATTATCAGTTCAGTAGCAATGTTCAGTGATAATTCTGTCCTTTTCCAGCATCATTTATAGCTTTTGATCATTTTTCAATTTTCTTAAACTGTTTCATTATTTTTCAATTTTGTTACTGTTAGAATACTTAACATTTTGAAAAGTCCATTAATCTTTCATTTTTGACTATTTTTTGAAGTTAAATGAGAGGCTTGATAAGAAAGGAATTGTAATAGATAAGACTGATTCAGAAAATCGATTCCGAAGGAAAAGTAAAAGCACCTTAGATTGGCCGTGTAATTCGATTAGTTACCTTTTTGCATCACATTCTTCCAGCAGCATCTTATATCCAATCTGGTAATACCGGAGAGTCGTAAATACTTACTGATTTCCCAACTGCTCATCAAATTTAACTTTGCTAATCTCATCAATCTTTGTTACCATCAAAGATACCGTCCTTATTTCCCTCAGCTAATGATGATCTATTGCTAATTTTCTTTATTCCCTAATGAATCTGAGAAATTCTTCACTCTTTTGTTATCTACAACTTCTAATCGAATACTTCTTCAGTCTTATCAATTCCCACTAATTTTATTTGCCGCTATTTCTATAATGATAATGAAGATTTAATAGATTTTTTAATATTTTCACGTCCTTCTTATCTATACCTCTAGTATATCGGGGATGTAGGTCAATTTACTTAACATTTCTGTTTTGGAAGTTAGAAAACAGAAGTGAAAAATCAGCAGAATTTATTATGTTTTATTATTAGTTATCAAACAAAAAGAACTGCAGGTGATGAATTCTAATAGAGGTGAAGGTAGGTGAGATCAATGAAATTCTATAAAATTCTGATGGAGACAAATTACAGTATTAAACTTCCAATTCACTGATAATTTTTGCCAATTTTTCTTATTTCTTTTCAGAAACCAAATATATTAGTAACTAATAGAGAAGAAATCTTTCCTTTATTCAGTGAATTTCAAGTGCGGCACCTTTTTTTATTTTCTTTGAAATGTTATAATTCAATAGGCTATTGATTCTCAAAAATATCTGTGACACCACTAATAGTGCAATGAATTAATTTGTTCTTTAACGGTCGCTTATTTCTTGCAACATCTTTCCTTCTCCTTGTCTTCCCTAAACAATGCTTTTATTTCAAATTTTTCTAAATTAGGAAGTAAGCTTGATTATCATCTACTAATTTATTTGTTCTACTACGACCGCTTGAAGGAAAAAACAAAAACAGAAGATGCTTGACAATGTCTGATTCTTTTAAACATTATAAGATATATTTCTATGATCTAAGTAAATATATTTGTTTGGCGTTTTCGAATCCAATTTTAGGAGCAAAAACTGAAATCATAAAAGAAAAGCAATTACCTAAAACTTTCGTATATGAGACTGAAATTATCTGTAGAAATGATCTATAATCTGCATCTAATTATTCAAAACTCGACCGTAAAAGTACCAAGATGTAACTTCTAGGCAATATAAGTTCAATGGACTAAGTCAAATTCAGATAATGGACTCAAGTTTGCACATTCTGAATTTCCACAAGCACATTTCAAAGATTTTCCAGATGAGGTAACAACATCAAGCTATTCTTAATGCAAAGCTCAGCAATAGAAGTCTGAAACAATTTTTAAAATGTAACAACTGTTCCACAAAGGTAAATCTATCCTTCACAGGGAGAAGGAAGGAAGATTACTTGCCAATCACTTCTCGATCCCTGTGCCTAACTTCCCTCGTCTCTTTCACTCAAGCTACTATTGACAATATTATCAGCAACCCCAACCAAGAAAAAATTTTAAAAAAGCTGGATTTTCAGTGCCGTAGTTACCGCATCTTTTAATTCTTCCTCTCTTCTATCACCGCTCTCATCTTTCACACTCTTTTCGGTAGTATCGAGAATTCCTGAATCTAAGAATTCAGAACTTTGCTTAACCTTTTCACTCTCTCACATTCATCACAAAAAATTCTCGGCCTGCTGCTAGTTCCACTAAGCATGATGCCTCCTTCTCGACAATATCCCTTGATGATATTTAACTTTAGATTCTCTCCAGCCTGCTTTCTTATCTAAAAAAAAAAAAACGCACTATTTTTTTCCATTGAACATTTGAATATGAATTGAACTTTACTACTTTTTAAAATTTTCTTGTTATTATTTATTAAACTGTTATTACCAGTATATTTCTCTTTTAATGATCATGCTACTGCTATTCCTGATATTTGTACATTTCTTAGAGATATTTACTTCATTTCACTCTGTAAATTGCGCTCTTTGAATAAATTCCAGAAAGCTTATAACTTGATGATTGACTGGAGCTTTTAACATAAATGAAAAATTTTGAGGGTGGCTATAGAACTGAAAGTGAAAAATAAATTTATTGTAAATTAAGTCGAAATAAGTTAGATTTCTATAACAAGAGTTGAAGGAAATAACTTTCTCCAAAAGCAAACTTTCCATTCAAATCATATAAATGTAAATTAAAGTAAATAGTAAAAAACTTGGAGTTATGGAAAATACTCGGCAGGAAAATAAGGTGAAGAGAAATAGTATCATGAAGTTATTCTTTCTGTTTCGATCATTGCTCGGCCTAACGTGATAATCCGATAAGTCATTCAGGTGTTGTTTTAATTGTTTACTTTTTTTTTTTGTTTACCTTCCACCACCAGGACTAGATAACTCCAAGCGGATAATTAATCATAGATAAAACAGAACCATTTCAAGAATTCCATAAAATAAAAGGATTTGAGTCGGTCACTTCTATCACATCTTTCTCTCTATCCTTTTCAGTTATGAGAAAGATCATCTAATGAATTTATGGTTGTCACAATTTGCTACATTTTCTGCTTTGCACTTTTTCTCTCCAACTCATTAAAATTACAAGAACCAACAATGGCTCATTCAGCTAACATTTGCTGTAATTATTGAGTTACTTTAATTTATTCCACACCATTTGTCTTAAATAATCTGACAGACGAATCTTAGGTCTAAAGTAAGATATCGAGGTTGAAATCATTTCAGTACGTCCTAATATGCTTTTTAACCTCATTACATTACAGATAATGTTCCACAGTTACATATGGAAGTTAAATCTACTACTGTTTAAAGTTAATTTGGTATTAGGTGGGCCGATGCGACTTGGTGCAAACAATAATGTTGATTCAGTGGTTTTGGCTGACAGCGAAAAGGCTGTTATCATCGATACTTCCACCTCATTTAGGGGTATTTATTTAACAATTTGCTAAACTATGGTTGTGATATAGCTTGGGAAGTAGGTGAAAAAGTAGGAAAAATATGATTTTATATATGATAAGATGAATCTGACACATGTTTTAACACAAATTTTATACAAATATTGTTGAAATTATTGAAGCATTCAAAATTTTCAATCTGATATGATTCAATTACAGAAAAAATAAGGCAATTGAATTTAATATCAGCTACATCAGATATGTGCAAAATTTCATAAAAAGCCAGTTTTCGGAATGACTAATAAAACAATGGACAATGTGGGTGAATTACAGTAGAGCGATTAGATACACCAATTGAGCGGATCGAGATACGGCTTATGGACGAGAACGCCACACAACCGGTTGTTATTGATATTCAGAAGTCAGTACAAAGTACTCCAACATCAAATGACGAAGAAATTGACAATTCAGTGATTGAATCAGGCAGCTTGAAGGAGAATAATGGAAACAAAAAGCGAAAAACAGAAGAGCAAAAGTTAGCGTCACTAGGAGGATTTGAACTTAAAGTGGAACGAAAAGTGGAACAGCATATCGTCCCGCGATCCGATCGTCGTTGGGACAATCATGAGCGAATTACTATTTCGCAGCCTGAATATGTTGATGATTTGCCACCGATTGATATTGATGATGAGGTGAACTTTCTTTTTTTTTTTTTTGAAATGCCATTTATCATTAGCATTTTAAACAAAAAAATAACAAAATGTTTTATTTAAAATGCGTTTGATCACAACATTTATGTTTCAAAAAGTTAACAAAGTATAAAGATAAGGAAGGAAAGAGTTGTTGATAACAAATACAACAAATTATGCAATGAAAAAAATATTTGAAAATTTTTTCTCATAGTTACACAGTTTCATAAATACAAGATACAATATTGTGTCAATCGTTCAATCTGAAAGTTCTCTTCACATGGTTACTCATTATTTTTGCAACATACATGTTTAGTTTTATCGAAACTAAGTTGATTTCATCGTATGATTCTTTTTGCTGACTTGTTTCTAGAAGTAGTTAATATCATACTATCTCACTTTCTTATTCTACTGATTAGATTCGCTTATTTTATTCGTTATGATGAAGTTAAGAACATTCTATAATTTACCTGTTATATTCCTTGCAAAAGATAGCTTTAGAGCAATTTTCCAAAGACTTTTAAATGAACCAAATTAGCTTAAATGGGAATCAAATTTACGTGATGTTTACTGGTAAGTACAATTTGCTGTATCATTTGCCATACATTAAAAATTTTTAAAAATGGCTGTTCCAATGGAAACGCTGCGGATAGAATAAATATTTGTGCATTTCTTGGAGATATTTATTTTATTTCACTCTATAAATCACGTTCTTTGAATAAATTGAAATTGCAGGATGAAGCACCGTTTGAAGTGTTGCCAGTTGAAAAGTGTTATTTGAATCGTGAAAAGTTAACACCAGATATTCTGAACGACATGGATAGGGATAAACGGAATTTGTCCCGAATTCTCAGACAATACAATACACAGCTCCGAGCATACTGTAGCCCCGAGCATGAAGCACGGGATGAAGCTTTTAGGTTAGTATTTCAAAATCACAAAATATTCGTTTATGTCTTTAAATTTGTTCGTAAAATTTGAAGTAAATCTTTTACTTGTAGATCATAAATAGTTTAAATAGTACAGATATACAGATAGGTACGCAATCCAAAGCAATTGCATATTAGATGCATGCGGAAATGAATCAGATAAGTTGTTATTATTATTTCTTAAACTTCTAGTTTATCGCTAAGAAAATGTTTAAGTGAAGACTGTAATGTTTTGTGTATTACTTTCGGTGAATCTTCTTTTCTTTAAAACATTTTTGTTTAATTACTGTTATTGAATTTAAGTATATTTTTTTTTTTAATAGTATTAATTTAGTCTGAATTTTAATTTAATAATATGAATTTTGTTTAGAAACTGTCCGTTGTGGCGAGAAGAAAAAATGATACATTACTACAAATGGATGCGACTATTATATTGTTCGGATTATAACCTCTGGCCAAATGCACCTAAAATTAAGCGTTCATTTGGTGCTAATTTGCCACTTTTCGAAAAGCTTTATGCATTTATGCCAAAATGATATCACAGGTACAAAATGTTTGTTCCAAAAGAAAACACTGCGTTTCACTTTTAAAACCTCAGTTTTTATTTTCTTATTTTTTGTTTTCAAAAAGCTTAATGCATTTTAACTCTGTATGGTATCATTTTACATAAGATAGAAAGTATTTCATAGGTAGGATACAAAATATTTCTCCATCAATCGAAAAAGCCACTGTTTTGATGATCACTTTATTAATAGGAAAGTGTTAACGTACATATTGATTACTGATAAGTGATAACAGATAGTTGGAATATTTCTTCAAATTTTGTTTTGCTTAACAGACAACGCTAAGTAATAACGCCACTTATTTTTCATTCTTCGGATAGTGCACACTAGGAACAGCTTGTGTGTTCTCCAACGATAGCAGACATATTTTTAACTTCTATTTAATTTATGTTTGTTTTATTCCACAAGTTTAAATTTATCGATCTTTTTCTTTTTTTGTTAAAAATTATTTGAAAGTTAAACAGATGACATTTCTCTAATCTTTTTTGATGATAGAATTGAATTAGAAAATTTACAGCGTGATCGATTGCAGAAAGATTCAGTGAAATGTCATTTTAAATCATTCAGTGTCAAATATTTTAAATTACCGTTTAAAATGCCTTATCTGTAAAATTTTGTAATAATAGGTTTTCTTTTTCTTTTTTTTTTTCCGGACTTTCTCTCAGCACTGAAACATTCGGCTATTTATGCGATAAATGCTGAGAGAAATTTATAACGAATGGAGGGATAATTTCATATTTGTTAATAAGAGCGTTATAATTGAATGATTTTGAAAAGGTTTTGGAAAAAATTAGCATATGAACTTGTTTTTGTTCTGTTTTTATCCGATGAATTACAATTTCTTGTCGTTTCCGTATAATATCGACGGAAAATGAAAGAAATGGGAAGAAGAATTGAAACAATTGTTCAAGGAACACGTTCTAATATCTGCTTCCACTCTCTTTTCACGTGTTTCTCATTCATTGTAGAATTCTGATCTTCTTTTGAAATTACTGATTACTTCAATTGTTAAGAGCTGTTCCAAAGCTGAAACTTTCTTATCTAAACGAAACAATTATAATTGATCTATACCGGATGTAAAATAACGAATTGAAGAGCACAATGATAGGAAAAGGCAGCTTTGTGCTTTAAAAACAAAAAGTAAAAAGATAGTTACTGCAATTTACAAATTTTAACTTTATTTATCTCTTCATTGAGAAAAAAATCATGAAGTATGCTTTATTTGCTTCTTTATTTAATTTAAGTTCAGTTGATTTAGCTCATTTCTTTTCCTAACTCTTCCTTTGATCATTAATATAAAAGCTTTAAAGAACGCATAAATTACAAAATGAATGCTTTTTTGAAATATTTCTCAAATAGTTTAAACCTCAATATGCTCCCTTGACCAAGAATTTTTTATAATCATTATTTCTACGAATTACGAATCTTTTTATTATAAATTAAATTCTGCCTTTTTGAGATGCGTAATTGAAACCAACTTGTGCTAGCGAAGAATTAATCGAATAACTGACTGTTGCGATTAGCTCATTTTTTAATCCTTTATCCGCTATTCAGATTTCTCTCCGAATAAATAAGCGGAATTTTGTTTCATAAAGTAACAATTACGCCTTTCAGTTTTTTTCGAAATTCAATTTGATTTTTTTGGAAAAAGTCATATTGAACATTTTAATGGTCTCTTCTTCGTTCTGTCATAGCTGTTTTGTAACAAATGCGTAAGAGCCATTACGCTGATTTTCGGTACGCAACGAATTTCACTACTTTAAGTAAGCATATTGTTATACTCAGTATTGACCGATTTGTTTAAAGAATCGGTCTGTGCGTTAAAACTGAAGTTTCATTTTGTAAAGACTGTACATAATTTTAATAATACATTACGACCTTCTTTTGAGACTCACACTTTTCTTCATGTTAGATTGTTTAGATTAGTTCACATTCTGCGGCATTATTATGATTTATTATCATTATTATTGCTATTATTATTATTACTACTACTACTGCTACTTCTACTACTACTATTACTACTACTTACTATTTCTATACTGTTACTACTACTGTTTTCGATGAATCCATCCTTGTTTCACTCATGTTTTAGTTATTTCAGAACTGTGGAAGCCAGATAATTTGCACACTTCATCAGTGTCAAGTAATAGAGATATACTTTTTCATAAGTTATCATTGCACGAATATTTAGGCATTGAAAATCATGAAAATGAATAAAACCAAAAAAAAAAAAAAATGTTCGAAAAGATACCTCAACCTTTTCTGTTAATATTTTGTAAATCAACAGAAGTATTGAGCATCTAGTAGATAATACAGAAATATTAAATAATTTAAAAATTATGATGGGAAAATGGTTCTTGAACTCATCAGTACGTAGCCAATACCGCATTAAGCAATAATTAGTTGTAAGAAGTATTTAGACAAATAAAAATATAACATTGTTGAGAAACATTTTTGAAAATTATTTGTTACTATTCATTGTAATTACTAAGCTCATTCGGATTATGACTTAATGCTGAGTTTTATTTTTATCACCACCAAATGGAAAGTGATATTTTTTGTGGGAAAACTTTAAAATTCCTATAGAAACCATCTAGATTTTGTTGAAACACCATAAAAAATAATTCTTGAGGAAGCAAAAATTTCCTAGCTGTTTATTAACATAAATCTCGATCAGCACCTATCGATATTATCCGGACAAGCACAAGTTACATCTATCTTCCCTGGAAGACACAAATGTTCGCATCCACCATTATTCACTGCACAAGCTGTGGCAACTGCAAAGGAGATTCTAGATGAAAAATTAGATCTAAACAGAGAAATTCTCACAAAAAAAATATTGAGGAAGAGCGCATGGTACCATTCTTCACTGTATATTTTCAGCGACATAAATCATTCGTTAACTTATTCAATTAACTTTGAGACTTTGAAAATTTAGCTTTCAAAAAAACAAAAATAAAAAAAACCTCCTTTGCATCGCAACGGCACAGAAACAAGACCATACAGTCGTCCAGAACCACCGGTTGTTGCGGGAAACGATATATATCCATCGCCATTTACCGATACCGAATGAATTTTGTTGCTATAACGAAGTACGCCTAGTTAAACATGAAAAATTAGATTGGTTTTTTTTTTTTTTAATTTGAAGAGCAATTGTCTCAAAATATACTTTCTGATTGTTCAACAAAACAAAACAAAAGAAAAATGAGTGAAAATGAGGAGAACTAAGACTCACTCGCTCCAATCGGTCCAGTAGAAACGCTGTTCGTTATGGACAGTTAATCCGAATGGATACTGGAGTGGCGCATAAACGACCCGACGATTTTGTCCATTTAAGCCAATACAAGATAAATGTTGTAAGCCAGCATCTACCCAGCACAGTTCACGTCGTTCCAGAAGTACGGTAAGACCTAAATTACTTTTCTTTATAGGCCACTAATGCAATACCAATAACTTCCAGTCCTTTGTGTAGTAACTCCGGAAGTTCGATAAGAACTAATTGCTTAATTTGCATATCAAGGAGTGGAACAAATTAAATACCGTTAGGTAGATTCACTTCTGTAGATATGAAAGCAGAATTCTCGGTACCATCCAGACGTACGCGTCCAATCACTGGGTTTTCACGATGCCAATCAGAATAGTACAAATACCTAGGGATGTGTAATTTGATTTCTTTAGATGGTAAAGTATTAACTCTGGAAAATCAAACGTTAGGCAACACTATCACCTGTCAGTGAGGTCGATGGCTAACGCACGTGGATTCACTAATCCTTCATTGATAAGCGTTTTGTAGTATTTCCCATCAAGACTGGCCACGCCAATTTCATCTTTAACCGAATCTGCGTAATAAACATTACGTGAAGACCAATCAATAGCGATACCTTCCGGACTTTTCAACACTGTGTCCATAAATTTCTGTTCATTCGTTCCATTTATCGATGCCGATAAGATAGAATGACCTTTAAAAAAAATGAGAAAGAAGGAAATACTGGGATCAGCTTCTTACGTCCTTCATATAGAAACAATAACAAACTGTTATGGTATAGCAAACTGATTTTCACGTTAACAAAACACTCCCAACCTGCGCTATGTCAATTAAATGCCATAAATAATATATTTTAATATATTTATATAAAAAATAAAAATAAAAATAACAACAGAACAATTCAAATTCCATTCTTACCAGCAATGTCGCTCCAGACGATCCGTTCTTCCTGACAATCAAAATCAATACCAACTGCTATCTGATGTGGTACTACTATAAGCTAAAAGAATAAAACAGTGAATACAATTAATTAGGCTGCATGATTGCTAACATGGGTATCTCTTTTTCGAGAAAAATACCTGTTTCCCCGGTAAATCAGGGTTGACACTTCTCTCGATTATTGTCATGCCGCGACAAATAAATATGGCTTCTTCGCGACTTTCACTGTCTGCTATAATGGTAGTTTTAACAGATCATATTTGTTCAAAATACTGTTCAGCAAATCAGATCACATCAAAACAAAACAATGAAAGATACAAAATATTGATTTGTTGTTTTAATGAGGGGTACAAAAAGTGATTTTTACTGCGCAATGTGTCATCATCCCGTTGTATTTCGAAGGATCATCAATATTTCACATCTTTCACTCTGAATAAAAGCCAGACTCCTATCACTGGACATTACATACGTGTGCAAGTTCGGCCATTCCCATGATATCCGTAGTGACAGTTGCAGATGTAATGACCATATTCGTTTGGTACGCATTCTGCATGCTCGTCACATAATGACCGATCGTCCAAGCAATTAGCTGTAATGATGTGCCAGCATTAGAGACTTGTCCATATTACCTGAATTATATGCGTCATTCTATCACAAGTAACTATCCATCAATATTGGTTTTAAACTATTTAAGTTTTAATGCTTATTGATAAAATAAGCATTAAAAGAGCATCTTCACATAATTACCACACATAACATCACTATAAATGACGCGTAATGCAATATTCGTAATAAGTATATAATTCGCGACATTCACGCAATGTCGCAATTGTTTTAATGTCGACCTTCTCTTGTGCTTGAAGACAACCACGTTTTATCTTCATTCTAATAATTCTGTTAGTAGTAATCAATCAAACAATTAGAACAAGGAATACTTGTTATCTCATTTACAACTTACCACTTCCATTTGTCTACTTCTGCTAATAAATGCAACATCATAGTGCAAAGTTAATGAAAGTACAAGGATTAATGACAAACTGTATAATGTGCACAAATGTCCATTGCCTATATATCCTTGCATGCAACGACATCTCCATGAATCATCTGCTTCATCGTGCATACATCGTGCATGTGATGAGCATTCACCACAACGGTGCATTTTGACTAAAACAACAACGACCACGTGCAGGACAGACTAATTTCAAAGATTAAATCTTTCCCAAATCACTGAACGCTCTTGATGAAACATCCAGTAGACTGTAAATATCGTTATGACCTAGAGTTAAGATTTCAGTTATCTCATAAATGGTGTGAATAATATAATGGAGATGAGAAATTAGAGAAAGATTAAGGAAATATAGTCAAACTAAGATTAGGATTTTAAGGTCGAGCTATTGGCTTTCAAAAGTTAAGCAAAACGTTAACTGATCCTCAATATTAATCAAAATGTTCACTAATCTTCAATAAATCTGAAAGCAAAGATAGGTAATTACTTTCTATTTACATGGTACTTGAGATTAAAGTTGAACACTTTCGACTTCATTTCTGATATTGAACTCTAGTCCTATGTTATGTACCCCTTGCACTTCATTCTTCACATCAAAACGCAACCTTCTTCACGGCAATTTTCATATCCGTCGCCAGTGGTGCCATCTTTGCAAATACACTTGTGTCGTCCTTCATCTCTGCTATATACACATTGCGCATTTTTATGGCAAATTCCCGGTTGTTCATTGCATTCTGTTAAATGTCGTGCTACACACTGTCGTCCATCATCAACAAAACCTTCAAAATTTAATGATAGTTCTGGCCATTTAATGATAGTTCTAAAACTAAAAGTGCAATTCGCATAAATTTAAAAGAAGAGGAGAAACTAACCTTGCGCACATTTGCAAGTGTACGTTCTCTCAACTTCTCCAAACACACAAACAGCATTCTTGTGACATGCATGTTCATCACCAGGTGTGCAATCATCTATAATTAATTGGAATTCCGCTGAAGGAAAGCCATAATTTAGCTTAAGCAGCTTAGAAGAAAAATGCCGAAGTCAAAGAATTAGTCCATAAATTAATCTTAATAATTTAAAATATTTTTTATTTAATAATAATTTGCTATTTATAAGAATAAAAGATGGAATAATTGGTAATTAAGGAATCCTCGTCAATACGCAATTTTCGATAAATGCGAACTTACCAAATCCCTTGATAGCTGTAAGTCTTAATGGACTCTTTTTGAAGATCAACATATGTACCCAAGGAAACTGCACATGGGAAATGAATTAAGGATTATCAAATCCCTTGATAGATAAACAGTCGCAAAAAAAAATCCAGCATTGTCCCTCATTTTTAAATCAATCAAACCTGCAGCAGTACATCGAGTGACACCATCACCTCGATAGCCAGGTAAACATTCGCAAAAATAATCCAATGAGTTTTCACGAACCACACAGTGCGCATTTTGATGACAATCACTTGCTTCGCGGCAAGTTTTAGCATCTGCTGGTTCTATAAGAAAGTTCATTTTGCAGAAAAATTGGCTTTTTGAGGATTGGCTTTCCTGATATTTAATATAAGAATGACAATTGATGGTTCAAATCAAGCAACACTAATTAACTGCTTATTATTATTATTAATTATACTTTTATCTTGCTCTCTGGGAAATACACCAAGCAAACCATGAATAGAAGTAATCTGCAAAAAGGAAAGTACGAGATACTGACAGAGAAAGAAAGAAGACGTTTGCTTATCTGTATCAGAAACTGTTCATTAAGGGATGACTTTCTGGATTCAGTTAGATGAAAATGTGGCATAATTAGAGGAGGAACAGAATGCCATATTCATTAAAACAGCGTAGTTTGTACGACAGCAAAAAAGTGAGGGAAAGAGTAGAAGAAGCTACCAGGAAGCAAAGATGGCAAAAGGGTATTTTGTCGCACAGTCTCACACATGTATCCGTCACCATCAAAACCATCCAAGCACCGACAATAATGACGACCGGTATATGCATCCAGTACACACACCGCATTCAGGTCACAATTACCCAACTGATCACATCCTAACACAGCATCTGCAAAATCCGCTAATGTCGCACAACCAGCTTTTTAAGAAATGTCAGTTGAAGCAATTTAGCTCAAATTGACTCATCTGTTGACAAATAACAGATAGGTCCTTTTCCACAAACATTTTTGAAACTTCTTTGAAATGACAATAGAACTTTTGGTATATGAACTTAGCTTGGATAAACAATTTAACTTTATGTATTATACGGATACCACATTTCTTCGAAACATATATGTATTGTTGAAAGTTCAAAAGATTTTGAACTTTCCTTATATCCAATTAACATTTTACTCCTCTCTTAAGGATCAATTTTGCATGAAGCGTTGGGAGAAGCATAGGAATTTAAGCAGCGTACATGCAGGAAGATTATCCAGTGAGGTCATAGTGCATCGATGACCATCTCCCGAGAATCCTGGACGACAGCGACAACGATATACACTTTCGTCACGATCATTCTTTTCAAAAATGCAATCAGCATTAGTATTACAATTATTAATCACATTGCAAGATACTCCTTCTAGAAATTCATTGCTAGAATCTGCAAAAATGAAGGAGAAGCAGATGGGTAGAAAAGTTTAAAAAGCTAAATTGTTAGTATCTTTTGAATGATACCAACAATTTTGCATTAAAAAAATGGAAAAGTATTTCAGAAAAATATGGTTGAAACAATAGATTTTTTTTCTGTGAAAGTCTTTAACTGATCCATATGCTACTGAAGACGAAGGGTCACGGACGAAGTTTAGGGTAGATCTTCAGTCTAACTAAACTTCTATTTATAAAAGAACTGTGAAGTTTTTCTGCAAAATATTTCATACTGTTTCCTCCTTTTGATTCTACACAATTCACTCCATCACTAAAATACGGTGGTACGCAAATACAACGGTAGACGGCAAGTTCATTGTTGTACACGCAGTTACCGTGTTTCCCGCATTCGTCATGTGAACGGCAAATCTTGCCTGTAATTAATTTCAAATTTAATTAAAATTTGCTACACTTCTGAATCCACATGCTGTCAGATTCTTTTCACAGCCCTACGCAAAAGATTTCCTTTTGCACGAGTCAACTCAAACAGATCAAAGTCACTATAAATTGTTTCCTTAAACTGAAATGATGTATAAAATTTAGTTTTTTGTCAAATGATATATGTAAATATCAAGAAAAAAGTGCAAACCGATTCCAACACTAATATCGCCAGAATCTCCTGTAGCGTTCGGTTTTTTCTGGTCACTAAAATGAGGGACACAACTAATTCCATTACCGTGATAGCCTTTCTGACACTCACATTGCTCCTAGAAGAATGAAGATGAAATTTAAATTAGACGATGAAAAAGAAATATATTTTGGTCGCTCAGGATCACTGAACGTTGATAAGAAATGAATCAGTCAATGTCGTGCGCTTTGATGAGAATACTTCTGTAGAATGCATGATACGTTTTCAGAGAAACCCATGTAGTTCCTGAACGATATTTTTTATTTGCTTTTACTATTTTGCGTTCTGTACCTAATAAATTGTTTGGTGTTGTTTTAATATTTGGGTCTATTTTTGTTTTGTTGGTTTTTATTTGGTTTAATAATTATCAGGCTATGATGGATAATATTTTATATTTTTTATCTATATGTTTTGTTTGAGTTTTTTTTTGGTTGACTTGGGCCGGTCATTATCCCACTGATTATCCATTTAGTTATTTTAATTTGATTTGTACTATTTTTTATTTTATTTTTATTTTTTTTATATGTTTTGTTAATTTTTTAAGTTTTAAATTATTTAGTTATATTTTTAGTATAATAAGTATTGTAAATTTAGAATTTATAGGTAAAAAATATAATTTTTTTAAAATTTCGCAAGTATCATAAAATGGAGTTTAGTTATTACCCTATTATATTTGGGCTAGGTGTGTTAGGTATTGATTTTGGATTAGTTTTGTTTATGAGTATAGGTATTTTTTGTTCTTTTTTTATTTGTCTTTTATATCTTTTATATGTTTCCTTTTTATGGATAAAGGATGTCTTTTTGGAGGATGTCAGTGGTCAGTACTCTTTTTATGATTATCGGATATTTAGTCAAGGGTTTCGTTTATTTTTATTTAGTGAATTGACTTTATTTTTTTCTATTTTTTGAACTTTTTTGGATTCTTCTCTGTGTCCTTTATCTTTATATTTGTTTAAATTCTGATGTTTTAACTTTTGTTTTTTATGTGGGATTTTTACTATAGTTTTTTCTGGATTTTGTGCTTTAATTGAATAGGATGCTAAGAAAGTTGTTGCTTTGAGTACTATGTCTCAAATTGGTTTTTGTTTTTTGGCCATTGGTAGGGGGTTGCACTATATTTCTTTTATCCATATAATTAGTCATTCTTTTTTTTGTTTTCAGAGAAACATTCTCACAAATTACTCTTATAAAAACGCAACATTTTTCAATTTTAAACAAGTTGGTAATATGTAAATATTTTGCTTTCGCCCTCTGTTTGAATTCTTGGTTATTTTCGGAATTGGTGAAGATAAACAGTTATTTGAACTTACGCTTCCTGATGATGAGTCACAGTATGCATTTACGTCACACATATATTCTCCGCATGTTTGTCCCGCTTGTTCTCGATTAGAATCTTCAATCACTACCTGCTTGACTTCTGTCTCTAAAATGTATCTTTCTTACAGTATCTTCTTAAACCAATATGGCCATAATTATAGAGCATAAATGACATTATGAATAATTGTTCCAATAAAACACATAAACACATAAAACAAACCTGTCGGTGGTCCACAATGATGCACACCATCACCTGTATACCAGCCACGACATTTACAGTAGCCTAGTTCCCCATTCCGCCCGAAAATGCATTCGCCCCACTGATGACAATCGCGATGATCGAGACAACCGCTTCCAGTCAATGGTCTTTTATTTTCAAGTTCACCATCAACTCTGACTTCTAAAAATTTCTTGGATCATTAGGAGCTAGGAAATAAATTTCAGTAAGCTGCTGAAGTGAACTAACAAAATTGCAAAGTAAGAGATCAAACATTCGATGAATTTTAATTTGTTAAAAAATAATCGTTAAAAAATAATCAAACATACATAAGAAAACATTTTATGCGGCAAAAGAATCGTATATGTAAGACAAACCTTCATTTATTAGATTTAACCAAACAAAAACGAACTTAAAATGTTTGTGCTATATCTTCCGACTGGTCAAGAAATTAAATTTTAGGTACCGAAAAAATTTTTAATAGGACATTAATAAAGAAATTTATTTTTACTTGTTTTCAGTGAATGGAATCTTGAGCTGAAAGGTGTTGATACACGTGATAATATCATATTATGCTGTGTTATAAAAAACGAAAGAAACAATTATAGTCTTCTCGTAAAAGCAGATTAAAGAGTATATGAATAGAAAGTTTACCTGTGTATAAATTCTTGTATCGGAAAAGCTACTGGTATAATTGAACCGGGATCATATATTTTCTGATACAATAGCAATTATTTAATTATATGTAAAAGAGAAAGAAGCCAAATTATTACTTCGGCAATGATATCCATCTCCTTCGTATCCATCAGCACAGCGACACTCAAATGTACCTTCCAAATTGATACAGATGGCATTACGATTACATTTATGCTCTCCTCGTTCACATTCGTTCATATCTACAGTAGAATACAGATTACCACTGAACTATTCCAGCACATCTATTCTATTTGTTTATAGCATAGATTATTTCAAATTGAAAATAACTGAAAGTCAAAAGTGTCAGCAGTTCTGTTTGCAATCTCAAGAAATTAAATAACTTCATTTCAGATTGAAACTGACCAATACATTTCCAGCCAAGCTCTGTGTCGTTGTCGTACTCAGCTTGATATCCTTTTACACATTCACAACGGTACGAACGTTCCACCGGGGCACAAATCATATTTGGCGATTTACATAAGTGTCGACCACTTTCACACGCATTCTTAAATTATATTCAATATTTAATTATTAAAGTCGTCACGTGAGAGCTAGAAACAATGAAAATTCAAAATATAAGTTATGGTTACTTGTAGACAATTAGTGCATGGTGGTCTCTGATTCTCTACATTTTCCTTCTGCAGATGATATTCTTGATTACGGTACTGTTGTTGTTGCTGCTGTTGTAATGATTGTTGATTAGTATGAAGTAATTGGTGATGATCTGTACCGGATGGAGCTATCATGATATTAGAGTCTCGTTTTGTTGCCATATTTGCTGATGCATAACGTACGATGTGCTCTTCAACATCGTAAACAACATGAATCCGACTAACGTGAATTACGACCACTGGATCTTTCGTAAACTGCAAATGAAAGGAAACGGTCCGAATTACATAAACAGAATCTGATAGATCACGTTGATATTGTGAAATGAAATGCTACTAAAATTTGCAAAATACGGTAAATATGTGAATAATAATAATGAGCTTTCGTTATAATCAGATTAGAAAAATTAATATTACCGTAAGCAATCAGATTAGTTTTATTGTAAACAAAAAATAAATAAACGTTCTAAAAAAATAATAAACTAATTTCTTCTTATCACTTCTCTTGAATGGTTGAATCATTATGAATAAAATATCCAAAAGCAACTTGAAAACATAAACAATAGATGCATCACGATGATGATGATCACAGCTATAGACAAAGGTATGCTAAGGACCGATCGTAGCTTCACATTTACAGTTTGTTTACTTCTCTATGCTTAGCTTTAGTCTACATAAAGCCACTTGAGCAATTACCTCTCTAAATGGACATTCTTTATAGTGTATTTGTTGGTCAGTCGATAGCTTCATTTGTGTTTCCACACCATTTTCTTTGATCGTTACCATCTGGGATGAGTATGATCGCAAAAATCCTGCAAATTTATTTAACGGTTTTTTAAAATTTCAGAATTTATCAGTTTTTTTTTCAGTAAGAAATTATGTTTAATAAGTTAATTGTAAAAATAATTTCATTACCAGGTCCTTCACGCCTGTATTCTTCGTCATGATCTGAATAAATTACCTCTGCACCTTCCATCAAAATAGGCAACGTCCCTGATATAAACATCTAAATTTCCAATAATACATGTTTTATCGATAAATATAACTGTAAATAATATTGCATATTAGGGTAAGATTCCTTCAAAACACTACTAACTTTAGTATCAATGACACTTACATGTGCTTTGAAGTAATGATAAATGTCACGGCCAGAAAACTGTTGCTTGATTGTTACCATGTATCGATCTCCAATATGAACGTTTACAGTACGATTAAAAAGTCCACCTGTAAAAATGTAACAGTGATGAAAAAGTGTTTTTTAAATGCTAAGGAAATTCCTCTTTTTTTTGAAATTCAATCACTTTATTGAAATTTAATTACAAAATTTAGTGGATTTTGAAGACTGAAATAAAAGAAAAGGATGAAATGTTTATAAAAGAAAATGAACCTGTAAGCATAAATCCGTTATAAGACGTCGATGACACCACCTTAAATTTTATGGGATATATTTTATACTTTTATTATTACTTTACATAGCTATGCCATAAAAATTGGTCAAGTCGATTGCATATTAGACGGATTAAATTAGCTAAATATTTGCGTTCCATTCAATATTTACCACTTGCGCTATGTATTTATCTTTGTTGCATTTATAAATTCTCTATTAAGTGATGGCATTATTAATAGACCCTATTATCAAGTTACTGGGAAGTTAACTTTTGCTGGAAACTTTGATTCTAGTAGCCTTAAAGTATACGGTTATCTTGTAAAGCACTCTGCAAAATGTTGAAGTTCTGCTACACTTCTTTCAGTTTTGCATTTTACTTCACCTTCTTTTAATTTCTTATTTCTTTTAAATCTTAAAAGATTTTGTATTTTCAACTTTGATAAAAAAACCTTAGCAAACAACCATCCCATAGCACTACCAATCGCATTCAATAATAGTAATGATCTTCCAATCTCTGGCGGTATTTGTGAAAGTGCTGTATAACTTCGACCTTCTTCCACCATCACATAGGTGTGTAACTCAGTTCGATCCATTTCTTTACCATTTATCACACCCTCAAAGCCACCATTGATTCTTTGTGGTTCCCCTAAAAAGACTAGTTCATTGTTGAGCCTCATTAATAAGCAACCCTTAAGATAAACTGTTGATGATCCTTAAAAAGTTCTTTTAACCGATCTGTTCAGATAATTTAAATTAACTCAAACTCATCCAGATTTGTTTAGAATTGGCTTCACTTTATTCTTGAAAATGATTCATAGATTGCAGACAGAAAATATGATAAAAGTTTACCGTCTTTCAAACATTCTTCGCCATTACCGTAATAGCCCGGTAGACATTCACAACAGTAACCTGGATTATAGTCATTGCATTTGGCGTGCAAACTACACGGTTGCACCTAAATTCTTTCTTATTGTTTATTATTTTAGCTATTGCTAGAATTAATCGATAAGATATGCAATAAGATGTAATTGCCTCTCTTTATCATTTCATTATCCTATTCGGTCACCGACCATATTATCACTGATATAGTCAGCAACGATATCTTTAACAATACCTTACTACCAATCAGACTCAAATTTTATCGAACTATGTTTGAAAAATTTTAAAACATTTTAAACAAAATAATATCATAAGACAAACTTTTTTACTGGCAATAGCACAGCTTAATGCAGTGCCTTCAATATCGTCAATTGATTCCGAATTTTTCGATTCTGTTGGAATAATTAATTTTGATTCTGAAAATGACTCTATGCAAAAATTTTGCCACAACAAGTCTTATAAATATGCTTGACATCGGATCTTATATATTTTGTCACACAAATTGAACACAGAAGTCCTAAAATTTGCTAATTGAGATTACCTCCTTCGCCTTCGTCATCTGGCTTTGGCTCTTTGTCTCTGATATCTTGTTCTTGTAATGCCTCTCTTGCTAAATAAATAACTTTTTTGAATTCAATTTCAAACTTGAATCTTGATTTCGAATAAAAATCGGCGATTTTAATCAATTACCACCTACGCTTTACTTTGATGACCAGAATGTTGAATTTGAAAATTAACAACTTACTTGTAGATTCACCTGGTCCTACATTAATTTCTTCACGTTGGCTCGGTACTACCACTTTGCCCATTTCATCGTCTTTCTTCTCTATTTTATTAAGGTCCGGTGGTTCTGAAACCTAACTCTTATTCTTTGGTTGACGGAATACAATCACTTCTTGGCTTATCAATAGCTTACAAAAATTTGAAAAGTGAATTGCACTGGATTTATTTTATAATATTTTATAATAATTGGTTCTTAGTTTTATAAACATATATTTAGAAAAAATATACAATGTATATAATATACATTTGTCTTCTTAACAAGTATTTTTTAATACTGAATTCTTCTATTGAATCCTAAATTTAATAAAGAACATCACTAAATCTTGGCGATATTTCGACTTCCAACTGCTAACTCTCAAACTTTGTTTCATAAACTTTAAAATCCTTACAGATTGCAGAAAGCTTGTAGGAGTTGTAGAAAAGTAGAGAAGGATAAGTTGAAAGGTCAAGAAATGATGCGATGAAAAGATAATGCTAGATTGCTAAAGAGTTAAACATTAACGAAAGGAGATTAAAAAGGAATTTCTGAAATTATCCAAAGATGGGATTTACGATTAAGCTTATGACAAAGGAAAGAAAGCACGGAGGATATGTATAGAATATACTCTTCCAGAAACTGCATTGCCATTAATGGCGTTGATGACGCGGTTCTCCGGCATATATTGGAATCAACGAGGGCATAAAAAATGTTTCTTCATTTCCGTCTTTTTTTCTCATCTCACAACTCAATAAAATTAGATGTAATGGTATCAAGAAATTATTCATCCTATAATATCCCTTTATCTTCCAACTTATCGTGTAATCCCTCTGATCACTAAACCCCCTTTTTTTGGGTACTGTCCTGAGATAAAAACGAGGAAAAAACAGACGTGCACAAACACAAAGCGAACATCCACGATCATCGGTCAGTACGTGACATTCCACTGGACATTGGTCACGATACGGATCTGTTGGACAGTGTTCTGATAATAGCTCTAGAAATTAAATTTAAAAAAAAATACACTAAAAATGAGCTCCATTCATTAATAATCATGAATTTTAGATATTAAATCCTGCATTACTCATTATTTAATGTTTATGTTTAACAGCGCCTCTCATAATACTTCACAATCAATATCAAAATATTATCATCGTTTTTTTTTTTTTTTTTTGTAATTTTCAGCTTAATAAAAAGACTGGATGCAACTTGCTTATTTCCTCTCTTCAAGTATAACATATGTTCGACATATATATTCAAGTATAACAACTTATGTTGCTATAAATCGGTAGAGTGTCGACAAAAATTGAATTCTACTAACTGTGTTGTCGTTTATGTTCATTATCAGAGTCATAGTCTTGCTCATAATCGTTATAATTGTAATCATCCTCAACTAGTGTTCCTCGTGGATCTTCAGGTGTAGCACCTGATATTCGGAAAATGTAAGTGCCTTCCTTTTGGTTATTTGATAGGCTGAAATTATTAGTTAAAATCAGAATTTTCTGTTTATTACAACTTGAAAAACAAACAAAAAGTTAAGGACGTTAAAAGTATTTGTGATTATAATTTATCATTTATTATATTAATTTAGGGATTAAATTAATGATTTCAGAAGTTCAAGTAAATTCATTGAGTTAAAAAGATTGATAAAAAAATTTTATGTCAAATACAACATAGATAGTTTGGAAGCAATTTCAATTACCTCTGTTTCAATAGTTTGAAGATGTAAAATAAATCAAAGCATACTTTACAAGTTCCCTAATATTAGGCGTCCCACTGTTAACCATCGTTTCACGTCGACCATCGGAGCAGTACAGACCAGCTTGCGCATAATGGCCATTCTTCCCAGTCCAAGTTATTTGATCGTAAATGAGAAATACGTATGAACTCATCCCATCTGTTACTAAAACCATCTGAAATACATGAAAAACAGATTTGATAATGGGATTACATTGCTGAGCGATTATCATTATTATCACAAATGCTATCAGTTCAGTTGGTTAAATATCGTTTTTCATTTACTTAAATGCTTAGTGCTTCAATTTATTCATATCAATTTCAAAAGAATGACAGCATTGCTTTGTCTCGCAAACTTCCAATTTCGAAACTAGGAAGAATTTTTTTTTTAAGTATTTATAATGAAGTAATTACCTGAAATTCATTTAAGCCTTGTTCAGCATCTTCACCTTCTATATTACTCCATGTTATTACAACAGCATGCAAAGCTGTGAAATCGGATAATTCCCGATTGGGAAAATTTTTTCGAATTTTATCCGTTAAATCATTCAGCAAATTTGTATCACTTGAAGTTGCTCTAACATGAAAGAAAGTTGCTCAGATAAATAAAAGTTAAAAAAAGTCATTTCTTAAACATTTTAAATATTTCTTTGCTTCGGGAGAAGAAAAGAAATCGAACGATTTGATTTTTCCAACCCAGTTAATAATACAAATTTTCAAATTCTAAATCAGCGAATCATTTCTTTCATAAATTTTGATGTTACTAAAAATGTTTACCGATAAAAAATTTTTCCCGCACTGTTTTGTGCAAAAAATATTGCAATTGCATTGATTCTTTCTTGATCCAAATCAGTCATTTCCGTGACATCGGCAGCTTTACCAAATGTTACAATACCTTTCGAAGAGATAAATAATTCATTCTGACTCTCTTCAAAATATATTATTGGTACGTCCAATGTTACAGCATATGAGTCATTTGAAAATGATAGCACCTAAAATGTTAACAAGTACAAAGGTCAGAGATAGTAAAAGATAGTAACATCACTAAGATATCACAGAAGTAAATATAAGGACGGTGACACATTCATTGACAATTTTTATTGCCGACGCAAATAATCAGCTAATTAACGTGACAGCAAATTATCTTTTTAAGAAGAACAGAGAAGACTGTCAGCAATGATCGCCTGAGAATACAGTAATCAATACGAATTCGTTGGATATTTTCGGCGCAGTTATTTGTAGTATTGTGCACTATCTTGATGGTACTAATACTTATTGTATCACAGACTCATTACAACATTTGACAATATTAAATCTTCCTTACCTGATCGCCCTGTTCGACACCGAATTCAAAGAGCTCTGCTCCGTGAGAACGTGTCGTTAATAAGATAGTACAGTATAGAAAGAGTAAAAACAGCATCGCTTTTCGAAATGATCACAAGAATTTCATTTAACACATAGTATAAATTAAAATTCCTGCAAAATGCAATTCATTTTTAAAATTTCATCCATTTCGAAATAGTTTCCGAATCGCTCTTTTCTAAATTTTTCAGCGTTATTTCTCTCAATGTTGAAAAATCTTTTTATCACATCCTAGACTGATTAAGCGTAATGATTTAAAATAGGATTGTTACGCAAAATATCAAAATTGTCAAAAAAGTTGGAAAGGAAAAGAATAGATCAGAATTGTTAATAAGAAAATGCAAAAATGTGGATGACATGAAATTATTGAAATTGAATTTGCCAAGAACTTCTAAAGTTGATGAAAGAAGGATGGAAAGAAAATTTTTGGAATGATGTGGTCAAGCGTAAACGAACTAGGCAAGTAAACAGAGAAAGAAGGATTGGGCACAGATATGCTCTTATAATAAGAGCATATCTGTGCCCAATAATGGAACTATTTTTGTTAAATCCATTTTACTACACATTTGACCAAAGGTGATAGAATAAATTATGCATTAGCATATGTAATTGAATTTCTTTCCAGTTTATTTTCTTTTTTTACTTTTCACTTACTCGGCTTTATTCTTCTTTTTACTTTTTGCTTATTTGGCTTACATTTATTCTTTTCCACTTAATAATTAAATGTTAAATAAAGAAGGTTACCTTTTAACACGAATGAGAAAGCATTTGAGGATATCAAAATGATAAAGTTTTGTGGAAGGTTATGGAAAGATAATATGGAATTCGAGTCGGGACTTTATTGCTAATTAGTTTACAGAAAAATAAAATAACTAAAAATTTAAAAAATGGGAAGTGACCGCATGCTATCCGAGATATCATGAATTTCTTCCTACTGTTTGCAAAAGAGAAATGCTTTTTATGATTATCTAATGCTAATTCTGTTACTCTTGCCTAAATTAAAATATTTTTGTAAACTTATAGAGCTCTTCTGTTAAGAAGAGGTGAGTAGGAATATATTTCAATAATTTCATTAAATTAAGTACATATTCAATAACTTTCACTTTTCAGTTAAGCAGTCCCATCATCGTTAAATGTGAATACATCTTTTTTTTAACACCATTTTTGCAACATTAGAGAAGGAACAGTAGTGAAAAAGAGATATAAATTTTAAACAGTTTAAGTAGGAATTCCATTAATTAGATTAATTAGGATAGACAGCACTCTAAGGTAGAGAACTTTTTTTGTGAATTTAAATGAATCAGAACGGTTTAAAACCTAAAAAAGATTACTGTCATGAAATTACTTTACCTATTTCTTGTATAGCTCTTTTAAAATTTTAAAATTCATCAGTTTTTTTAAAAATGGTAAGTGATATTTGGAAGACCATATGGTTATTCAATAATTTAATGCTCAAACACAGTATACCTACGAGGATTGCAGAGAAAACTAGTGAGCAAACAGTTGTTGGAGTTGCTTACTGCTGCCTTTTAACAATTAAAGAGTAAACAAAAAAGTCGCCCACGAAATATGAAGTTTCAAAAGGGTTGCAAAAAGTCAACATGGGAATGTTCAAAGGTCATACTGCTCAATTTAATATAATTTTTTCGATTTTATCGACCGTAAACTGGTGAGATTTTTTTCAGAAAATTGTAAGCAATCATAAAATTTCTCCCCGCCCAACTAAAATTTTCAGAATGCAATTTGAAATTTAAATACATATAATACATTGATAAAATGCCAACGAATGATGGTTCAACAATTCTACTTCAATCAATGAGTCAAGGTCAACTGGTCAGATATGAAGTGTCCCCCAATCAGATTAACAATTATTTCAAAATGCTAAACTAAGTGTGCGAAGAATGAAATAATTCAATAAGGAGAGGAATGTGAATGATTTTTGATCATTAAACAAATATGATTGATAAACTGGAATTGTTATAAAGAAAAGGAAGATAAAAGATGAAATAAAAATGGACAAATGCTGGTTAAGAACATTATTTGTTTTCTTAAGATATAATCTGAAAAATTCGTAAATCTAAACATTTTTTGTTCAGAGGCGTAAATTTTAATTCTAATATTTTGCTAATTTGTATTACCACAACAATAAATTAATTTAATTTTAACTCACAACTAATAAAACACTGAAGGAATGATAATAAGGAACGCAACGATATGTTCATATCAAAGTGCTTTGTACAGTTCAGCTGATAAATATATCAAAAAAATCAATGTTTGCTGATAATAACGGCACGACACAATATTATTTTCAAAATAGCTTATACATTTGATGTCTTTCTTTGATGAAAATTTTTTTTTCAGCATTTTCTTGATGCGTTTGAAAGCAAAAAAAAAAAAAAAAATTCTTAAAAAATAGAACAAACAAAACAAAAGAATTGAATGAACAGCTAGTGAATAATGGATAGAATTCTTTATTAAAAAGTGAAATTATAAATAGGGTTAATGCGGTGATAGTTTGCGAAATGAAGTTCAAAATATAATTTGAAGCTTGCAAAGAAAGTATATTGCGACTGCAGAAATGAAGGGACGGATAACTAAACAAACAAGCGGAGACTTTCGGATATCAGCTTGAGTTGCAGTTGAACTGCACAAGCTCAAAATCAGTTTCCGAAATGAATTTAACTGCAGAGCAAAAGAAAGTTATAATAGGGTTGTTTCAAAAAATTACAAACACCAAAGGCCTTATCCTAACAGACAAATGACAAGCAAGTCGTTTGCAGGATTCTTGGTATTGTCGAATTTAGCCGAAGGACGAACATTCAGTAATATTTGTTCGTACATTAGTATCCAATTTATCGGCACAACTTTTGTCTTCCAATTATTATTTATCTAATAAATATTTATTTATCCAGCTTATTATGAAAAAAAAAAAAAAAATGGAGTTAGGAAGATGGCCAATGATTTATCTTCACTTATTTATCGACACTCAAAGATTCAATTCATAATTAACTGAAATCTGAGCTTCTTTAACTTTTTTATGCATTCATCCAAAATAAGTTTTTTTGATGGACGAAAAAAAAAGAAAGGGCGGAAATATCACTTTTGCGCAGATACACATATATTCTCCTAGTGGTCATTCTCCTCTTGCGCTTATCTTAATATTCTTTCGCGTCATTTGGACAATCTCATCACTATTAGAACATCACTGTTAAAAAAATGTCGTTGACAGGAAGAAGGAGTATTGCACTTCTTCTTGTCATCACTATTATACATGGGAGCAGCTTAGAATCCATCATGTATAATACATAACTGATATGTTGTGCACAGTGACCTTCGGCTTGTCGTAATGAATCATCTTTTTCCGCATCTCATATAATCGGTACTTCGTAGATAGAAGGATTGACGACAACTTATCAATCCAAAAGAAATGAAGAAATTAATCGACTTATACAATTTGCATATTTCAAATTTAGTTCTCAATAATTACTGATCATAAAATTACAATTGAAGATATTTACAATCGCAACAATAAAAGAAAATTTTTATTTCTTTTTAAAATCAAAATTTTCCGTATTCCATAGCTATAAAATTATTGTTAGCTTAATGAATGAAGCCATTACATAGATAAAAATTGTGAGTGCAATGATCAGCAATACTAAAGCATCGATGTTACCGTTTGCGCCATTCCATCACATCGCTTTCTCTTTTTCCATGCTACTCTATTCATTTATCGAAGTTACGATCTTTCTAACCAACGTCAACGTTACTACAAATCTGAATATATCTAGAGATGACCTTAAGATATATGTATCGGACGAATAACTGGCTTATAGTTCTTTAATGAATAATTCGCTATAACTATTTCTAAAGAATCAAATTTGTCTTTGGACGAGCTTTCGTGTCGCAATTCCTTGATGTCTTATTTTGCACTGATATGAAGGGAAAAATGTTGTGCAAACAAATATCGTTGGCGCCTGAGTAAAAGAAATATGAGTGAAAGAGAAAAAGGCGATTAAATTTATGAAAAGAGTAGAGGAGTCTATCTGGACAGAAGTAGTTGTACCTTTGGATTGTAAAAAGAATTTAAAAAAGTAAAGCTATCAGTAGTCTTTTAAATTTCACACTGTGGTTGTCTAGAAAATAATTCGAGAAATAGGAAAATACAGAAAGTAGTAGATAATTTAAAAATAGAATCTGTGGACAAATGGAACGTAGCTGCTTAGAAGTGATGGTGAGATTCTGTGAAAGGGATCTAGCATTTGTTACTATCAATAATGATAACACTTATAGTGAGCGATAATAAGTGATTATAATAAGGGTGATGAGTCATCTTGACAACGGAACTCATTATAGGCTTTAAGTTACAATTACAACAGTAAATTTCGGGATTTCCTGCGATCCAATTTCATTTCGTACCAGCGCAGTTGACGAGTTGAGTAAAGTGAAAGAGGTATGATGTATATGTCTGAAACTGTTGTTGTCCACTGGACTTTACACTACTGCCACAATGTCTGCTATTTGGCCACGGTTCAGAGGTCAACTGCCTCTTTGTATTGATGAATAACTCCTTCATGCATTCACTCTTACCCTTCCTCAATTGTTTCATATACATTGTCTGTGGTTCTATTACTACTACTGCTACTGTTATAACTCCTATTACTAGCGGAAAACATCAGAACACTGATAGGAAATTATAATCCTCTAGGTGACAACAAATTTCTCCCATGCCATTCTCTTCCATCGAGCTGTCATGCTGAACGAAAACTTAATATCGGTAATATTCTTGTCTATACCTATCCATTTACTGATAACGTGTACAATTACATGTGGCGAGATGTGAAAATATACTGATCAATTTCCAATTTTTTATTGAAGACTTTAGTTTAGATAGTACATCGACCGGATCAACCCTAGAATGACTGAATAATGTCAAGCTTCGATGCAACTGGAAGCTTTTGTAGTACCTCTTACGAGAGTAATATGACCTTAATTAACAATCTTAATAATTCCATCAAAAATACTGTAAAATGAAAATAAAATGAGTAGTTCATAGACACAAAATGTGGAATTTGATAAAACTAGTTTCTTCAAAAATAGTATATCCAATAGCAGTTCAAGCAACATAGAAATTTCCATTGCCATCATTTGAAAGAAGTTTAAAAATTTTTTCTTTAAGTTTAAAGTATTGAAACTTAGAATTTTATATCAAGATAAAATTTTTTAAAACCGATTCGAGCATGTAGTATGTAATATTTAGAACACAGTTCTCGACACTATTTCTTGGTATTATTTAATTCCAGTAATATGAAAAAATGTGCATATAAACTATTTCAAGTAAATTGTTACATTTGTGCTATACAATAAAAACAATGAGAACATCTGATTTTTGAAAATTACTCAATTAACGGATATTAGCAAACTGAGCGATTGTCTGAGAAGTAAACTTTAGTGGGACATTGCTTATATTTGTTCCAGCATTAATCATTGTCTTTATACCAGTGTCCAATCGTGCTCGAGTTGGTCCAATTATTCGCATTTGCCTATAAACACAAATAATTCAATTACATTATTTCATCATTTCCGATTTGTCAATTAAATTTTTCGAAAATTTAATTAGCAATATATGAAAACAAGAAACTGCAATCTGTCTTAAAACAGATTATTACATCAATAAAATATTCTAATAGAATTCTACAATCAATACGCGAAAAAATGTTAAATTTCAAAAAATTTAACTACATTTACTGGTCTTCTTTTCCTCTCAACTTTACAAATTTTAAGAACGATGAAAGGAATAATAAATGGCAGAGAAGAATTTGTATATTTGAGGGAAACAATGCTGACTTCATAGTGTAAAAAAAACTTAAGGACATTAGATAAATTATGCATCAAAAAAAAAAAAACGCCGTACTTCATCCACTTATTTTCATTAAAAAAAACTCTGGCAATTAATTTAAACAGCAATTTTAAAAATGATATCATACCTTATATGAGTATCACGGCCATTCTGATGGTTTTGTACAACTTGCAACTGTAAGACAAAAGCACGAGATGGGCCCCCATCAGCATCGCGTAAATCGATAACCTTAAAAAAATGATTTTCGACCGAGTTATCTTGCTTATTTTTTCAAACAAAACGAACCTTAGGCTTGCATGATCCTAAAGTTTTTGAAAAGATTATTCTTCAAATCTCAAAACTGAGTTATGAAAAAAAAAAAAAAAAAAATAACCTGCCAACCCACTGGTTCGGAAAACACAACTGTTAAACCTTCATCTACATCCAGAACTGATGAACCAAGACGTACAACTACTCTGAAAAAAAAAACAAATATATATATATATATATATATATTATAATAATAATAAATACTTAAACCTAAAATCATCATAATTGTCAACAATATTCACAATGAGTTGAACAATACTTTTAACACTCATGTAGACCAAAACAAACTTCGAGAAATCAAATACTCACAGTCCAATCAAGTTATTAATCTTTATAATCACTACAATTAAATATTGGGTGAGACCAGAGAATAAAAGGCTTAAAAATATAGTGTAACACCGAAGCATTAACTTTTAATCTATCAAACATTCATTTATTTTTCTCCTTTCAAAAAACATTCAAAAAAATATATTTCTGATAATTTCAACAAGGACAGATATTTCAGGAATCAAGAAATTTACTTGCTAGGTGTATACGATTCATCGGTTTTGTAATCCAAATATAATAACAAATACGAAATATTTGTTTTTCTGCTAAACTCAATTGTCACCGTATGCGGCTGTGGTCCATCCGACTGCCAGTACTGTTCCAAATCTTCATCTAATAGCTGCTGGATACCAAAACCATCTGAAAAACGATAAAAGAATTAAACAAGAAAATAATTACCTCGGTCCATGTTGTCTGTTCAAAATAATTATTTTCTCTTCCCTAGTTTCCTGGAAACCAGGAAAAAGGTCAGCATCTTTTCCAGTTAGTAGCTGAATTCCTAAATCTAATTACTGTTCAGAAAAAAGTTTAAAAAAGACCCGTTTTACAACTGGATAACGTCCAGAACGCCTGATTAGATATGTCGCGCACATCTCCCACATTATTCTTTGGTAACGATGCTATCCACGGAGCAGTCCCATCATCTTTTTTCGGTGTTTGATTCTCTAATGTATCATTTTCATCCACTTCCATTTTCGTATCAGTTTAAATGATAAAAATCATTTGTGAACGCTGAAAAACTACCAGTAAATTCGAGACTTTCAGAATACTTCTTGTACTTCATCTCATCATTTATCAAATTCATGGAGAAAACCTGCAATTCATATATTCCTTATGCAATAGTGATTTAGGAAACTGAAAGTAATGACTAAATCATTATAGAGTAAAAACAATTTATCTTACAAGAAGTGAGAATACATCTTATAGCACACTGAAACTTATTCACCTTAAAGATGTCATTTAAACTGCGAAACTTAATGATTCTTAAAAACTCGTCCTGAAAATACAGGCAAAATATCGAAACTTCAAAACGAAAATTGCAAAAATTAGCGTTCATTTTAAAACAGCAAAAGTACAGCGCGGAAAAACCGGAACTGACATATTCTTTAACAATCCAAAGAAATGTTTTACCACATGTTCTGCACGGATCAACTGTGATGTCATTTAAGAAAACAGAGCGATCAAAATAACATTTAAATCCATAATAATATGCACAGGACTAAAACACAGTGGAGAATAATGATTTATTCATCGATTGAGAAATAATGGGATTTGACAGCTTAAAAAGCAAGAGAGTCAATCTTTCATTTCTGAAGTAATTGGAGCAGGAAGTCAGTCAAGTTCAAAGCCAATATCTTCCTGAAAAATCCATGATGAAAATTATCCTTAATTCCTTGTTGTATATCGTGAGTATTTCTTCATCTAATGCCAAATACAGAATTCAGACAAGACAGTTCAGCAAGCTTAATTCATTACTTCCATAGGTGGACCTGTCTCGTGATATAGTGTCAGTGTGACAAGAATGAATAAATATGACCATTAAACCCCTTTTTGCTAATAGCTAAGCTCCCAAATTAATAACTGTCTTACCATTAATTTTTTTTTTGAAATGTTGACATTTTCACATATTACATCAACAATTCGATCTGCAATTCGCTTTCGCTCCTTGTACTGCCCCGTATAATATTCTTGCTTTGCGACAAGCTCCGATTTTCTTTTTTCATTTACAACTTCGTCCTTCGCATGAGTTACCATTCCACTGATACGTTTCTCCATTTCCTTTATCTTTAAAATACAAATATAGAATCTAGTAGATTTGGATTATTTTTCTAAATAAGTAAGAATGTAGCCACTCTCATCATGCCGATCATAAGCAGTCAAAACTATCACTCTAGTTTTAAATTACATATACTTTCAGATTATGTCACCAGATGAATGATACCTGTGTTTTCAGAGTCGTTTGTAAAGCAATCATCTCTTCTATTCTCATTACGTTTCCATACTCTTTCAACTCTAAAAAAATAGAATTCGCGGAAAAGCAAAGTTCGGATTGTAATGAAATGACTTATATTTCATCTAAAACAAAAAATCAAAAATCTTCATATCATCATTTATAATTTCTGGTTCTTACAAACAAGTTAACTTTTGTCAACAAATAAAAAAAATAAAGATAAAAAGTTATCCTGAGATGAAGAAAAAAAACTTTCTGCAATATTACCTATCTGAAATACTGCAATATTACCTATCTGAAATACACATGATAGGTCATATATTTCACTCCTAGACAGCTCAGTGATACGAGAACACAGCTATCAAACACGACTTCTGATGTCGAAATTTTCCAAATACCATTTTTTATGACTTTTATTTCGTTGCTAAGTTCATTTAAGCGATTTTTCTTTTCGACGATAGATTCGTTCATAGCTTGGAGCTCTTCTTCATTGCATTTTTCAGTTTTGCTCTGGAAATAATTTCCAGTCAGATTAAAATTTTGGGCTTCCTTCCCATAAGGATTTCTGGATTTCCAGCAATTTCTATTGAAAATTGAAATAAATTTTGAATTACATTGTTATTTTCAGGGTGAATGTTAGCATACTTGATCAGCGAAGTAGATCTTTTGTTTCGAAATAAGTTTCTCGCATAGGAATCCCCGTTCCACCCCAACATCCAAACATTTGATTACCTGCTGAAATTCTCTTTTTATTTGCATCATATAGCAGTTAAATAAATACGATCGAACATTTGAAAAACTGCAGCCTTCAAAATTAACTTTTAGTTAATTAACAAACCTCCCAACTTTCAAGAACAAAAATTCAGGAAGCGAGAAAAACTCACAGCTTTGGGATATTCTTGTCGGAGATTATTCCACACATCAATAGCACTATACGGTCGATTTTGTTGCAGCATATAACTACATACCATCTCGATCACTGCAAAAGTTGAATTTAATGGAAGCTAATTTTTTAGGAATTCAAAAGAAAGTTACTGCAAGAAGCAAAATATAAAATAAAGAAGATTCAAATTTTTTACCAACTTCATCCAGTTCACATTTGGTCAAGGTGCTGACGTTGGATGGCATTCGATTCAATCCTACAAGAAGCAATATATAATAATAATGCTATTAAAGTCAACCCTATACCAGAAGCCAATTTCTACATTCCTTCTAACACATACTTGCGAAAAGTATAGTTACCTTCAGAACTTTGAACCTTGATCCCCATGAATAAGTACTACTTATGGGGAAGGATGTACATACTTCATTTCCCACTGAGTCCCTTATTCTGTGAATGAAAAACTCGCATTAAAATGCAAAAAGAAAGAAAACAATGATATTTTCCAAAGTCTGCAGTTAACTACTGATATAATTTATTTCAGATTTTGAATATTGAGTTGGAGGTTGTTCCATACCAAATTTTCAACTCACGAGAGTGGGAGGGTACAGAGTTCAATTTCTTCCATAAACCGTCTTCGCTCTAACAATCTAATTATTTATTACTATTGGTATTATTATTATTATATTATATTATTATTTACTTATTATTTTATTTATTACAACTACCAGTATTTATAGAATAAAATCCCTCAGTGATGCGCATAACACCGTATACAATAACTTGAATGCTTCAACCTATCCAAAGAATTCCGCTTCAATCCTCTCCTCTTTGGTTGGTTAATCTTCAAGTTTAACGACATCTTATCCTACCGGGTTGACCAACATGCTGTCTTTCACACACACACACATGTGGCTTATCTCTGCTAAAATTCCTTCAATTAATATTGCTCTCTTTACCTTAAATATGTAATTAATAAATCAATGACAAACATTTTCCAAAATATATGGTCCATGTGTTGAAACCTGATCTATTTATAAAGGCTCAAATATATTAATAAAAATGACGGCCACATGAAATGACAAGTTTACAGGAGTGATTGGAACATCAATAACTAGTTTGAAAAAATCTTTCAGCTATTTCTAGGCAAAGAATGGGAAGGCAGTTCTCTTACGAAACCCTTTAACAGAACTGAGTAGCATTATAAAATCGTTAGAGATATAAAGAATAGAAAATTTGTACAGTAACACCAATTTGCACTAATAATAATCATTCTAAATAAACATTTAAAAAATTCCTCAATGAAGCAACAGAACCGCTTTGATATGTGTCTAAGAACAGTCAATTAAATTATAATTTCTCATTAATAACAGCATCATTTAATATTCAAATCGTTCCGTCTTTACTCGCAGTCGAGTAAAGACAGAACAGAAAGTCACTAGAAACTAAACTTAATTGAGAAAGTTTAAAAAAAAGTGAACCCCATTACCATTAATTTGAAAATGAATATTAATCCCTGTATAGTTCGACACCTCACACTATGTAGACTATAAATCTCGTGTATTTATATGTATTAAAAATGCAGTCATATCTCGTTCGCCTCACTTCATTCAGTGTATCTTATTTAAATATAGTTAACAAATATTACGCTTAGTTTAAATTCTTAACACAGAGCTAAAATATACAGGAAAATAGGCAATAATTTATTCATATTCAAGTGAATTTGCTCATCACTAGATCTTTTCTCGTAGTTGTTGGATCTCGTCGTTGCATAAGATCACGAAGTTTTCGTGCTGAAGTTCGCGGTGTAGAATTCCGTAAATCTTCAGCCACTTTCATTAAATCACTGTCATCCTGCGGTAAAACTGACTCATCCATACATTTACGAACTTTTCCTTAAATAATCAGTATTAAAATAATTCTCTTGGAATTATTTTCTAGGGCACCTTTTGTAATGGATAGGTCAAAATCATTTCATGCTTTGTTCGACCTCTACAAAAGAAAACAAGAATTGGAAGTTATAATTCCATAAAGATCGATTAAATAAGAAACTTACTCGTCAAATATGGATGTTTCTGTAATTCCTCAACGCTAGACCGCTGGTCGGGATCTCTTGTTAAGCATCTCTAGAAAAAGGCACTTCATAATAGTAAAACTGAAAGCATGCTGAACAATAAGATGAATAAAAATATGAGCTCCTGCACAATAATTATAAAAATATTTACTTTTAAAACATCCATTAAATCAGCATCTTCGATTTTCTCAAAAACTATTGGTTTATTCAAAATAGCATGCATCTTTTGGATTGGGTTTGTCCACATTTGATATGGCGTATGTCCATAAACCATGTTATACAATATGCAACCCAAAGCCCATACATCACATTTTTTACGAACCTAAAAGATTTCCATAAGAATTTGAAATAAGTTTCTAAATCTCGTAATGTCACTGTAAACAAAGAATGTTTCTAATTCATTTCTAAAGAGCATTCTAGCAATTTGTTTTCCATTTTACAACTATCGTCCCTATCTTTACGAATTTATAATACTAAATATCGAGTTCCTTAATGAGAGGAGTAGAAATTTTCATTTTTCTCTAACCACCAAACCGATAAAAACAAAAATGTTCCTAAAATTTACCTTGTAAATCTCTTTTCCGTCATGCACTGAAGCATTTGAACCTGCAATAGCTTCTGGCGGCATATAAGATAGTGTTCCCATCTGTGTGTCTTTCATTACTGACGTCTTATTTGTTGGAATAGCAGACGAAATTCCAAAATCGATTAATTTTAGATTTCCGCCGACAAGAAGAAAATTTGCCGGTTTCAAATCAGAATGGACAATACCTGGAAATTATAAAAAAAGTCATCTAGCTTTGACAATAAAAAAGAAAAAACAGGATTCTTGCTCACCTTTTTCATGAATAGTACGCACACATTTTAACATTTCACTCCAATAAAATCGGATAAATATATCATCAATTTGATTCCTCCGAGTCTTCAGGAAAGTTGCCAAATCGGTATCACCTTTTTCCATCACTACATACAAGAAATCACCATGAAGTTCACTAAAAAAAATAACTTCATTGACGTCTACCAAAAGTTTCATAGCTATGCTTGAGATTTGTTTTAACTTATTAGTTGACACTTTCTAGCTGATTTTTACTAGTACTATTAAAATCACATACTAATCAAACATCTCCACAACACATCCTGTATCCTTCAAACTAAGCAGCAGTTTGATTTCGTTTAAGTAGGCACTGCGGCAGCAATAATCAGCTTCCGATAAATCAACACACTTCACTGCACGTAATTTCTTCTGTCTTTCGTCTAATACTTGATAAACCTTGAATAAATGAAAAAATCTATCTCTTTTCAAACAAATGAATCGAGCGCAATCGTAATTATTGAGAAAGCAAATATAACTCTTTTGAATAAGTTCAGATCAAATGTACGTATGAAAAATTGAAGCAATTGAAAATACTACAAATAAAGTCTAACTTTACTGGAGCCTCCTTTACCCAATAAGTCGATCACAACATACGGATGACTGTTTACGTAAACATAATGGTTAGGACGAGAAGTGGAAGCAGATTCTGAACGACGTAATGCGTGGACTGCTGATGTTGCCACACCATCACCATTCGGACCTGTTGATTGCTCCTTGAATAAGACTTCTGTTAACTGTTCCAGAGTTTTTTTGTGAAGCATTTGAATTTTTTGGCACCATCTAGTCAAAAATATTTAGAAGCTCTTAGTTAAGAGATATATTCCTTACAACATGGGCACTAGCAGTTCGTTTTTTCCTGTCTTCAGCTGATCTGCTGGCTGATTTGCTACACCGCGCAACAGAATCATTAACTTTCTCGATTTGATCAGGGGCTACAAATATTTTTTGCTCAAAAAGCTAATCCAATCAAATTCAAAGACATCACATTCTTTTTATAAAAAGTAGTTTCTGGTTTTTGGTTTTGATCCCTAACATAACTTAAATCAACCTTACTTTGAATTCGCCATGAAAACTTCAATATGTACTGCAGAGATGTTTAATTTTACATAAAAACTAAAAAGACTTAAATAGATGAAGAAAAAAAGCAAAAAAATTAAACAAACATTTTGATGTTGCAATAATGGGTTCTATAGGAATGCCAACAGAAGTTCCAGTTTTCGAATTATTAACGGTAAATGTACAAGGTACTGCACTACTACTCGGTTTCAATGATGAATCTTGTATTGCAGGTTCTGGAATAGATGGCGTCTTGACCATGTTAATATTTTTTAAAAGCTTGGTCGGAGCTGTACAAGTCATGCGTGTATTTGTCGGAGCTGTAAGTACACTGTTTTCTTTATCGCCATCACCTATAAATACATCGCTTCTTTCTTATAAACACATTATATACCTTAATGGAGAATAAACTTAGGTTACTCTTAAAAAAAAAAAAAAAAAGTCCTGGTAATATTATATCGACCTTTTCTTGTCAGCAATATAAAGAAATAATTTTCACAATAGCCATCTTCAATCTTCATAGCAATTTCCTCATTACGATATATGCTTCGAAACCCTGACTGATCTGTTACAAATTTAAATAAAATGAGCAAAGACGTACTTTGTGCGCTTTGATTCTGATCTCCCTGTTCTTTCTTGTTTTGAGAGACTTGTAGTTCTCTAGCAGTACGCTCCGCTAATTTACGAAGACGTTCTCGCAAGTCTGAAGTTGACATCTGAAAAAGAGAACAAGTTACGGTTAACGTAACAAGTCGGGTTAAAACGAGCAGAGGTATACGAAATTTATTTTTTATGAAATGATACACATCATAATTCAGATTTTCTTCTTTCCTTATTTCACGATGGTCAAGTGGTTAAACCACAAAGATAAATTTTGCCCTGTTAAGCAAGCTAAAATGGGTTTATTCACTTTAAAACGAAATTAGAAATGTTGCTATCACATTTCTATCTTTTCTGGCGATTTGGCCACGATCCTTAATTAAATTTAAGTGACACCACGGAGTGCTAATCCTAAACAGTAATGTGTTATCGATAATACAAATCTCATTATATTCTTGTCTTGTATTAATCTACTAGCATTTTATTTCAAACACAAATAATGAAACTGTTATCAAGCCCATATAGCAATGATAACAGTGATAACGCACTAAAATCATGATAACAACATATCACCACATAAGTTAAGCAACTGACTCAAACTGAAATGAAATGCGGAAAAATGAATCTCATCAGCCCCGTCGATTTGGAAATATGCGCGCGCCTGGTTTAAGCTTGAGTAGCGAAAAAAAAACCGGAATGGGAGAGCGACTTTTAAGCGCAAGGGGGAGGGTGAGAAGTTGCTGCAAAAGTTCCGCGGAAGTGAAATCCTCGGGACTGACTCTCGGAAACCTCCCTTGAAAATTTCAAGTTCGTCTGTGAAGCAAAATAATTTGCAAATCTCTCGAAGCATGAAAATATAAATTAGAAGATATATTACATCAAATCAGTAATAATTTCGGCGAAATCGAATATCAGTGAATTTCTTAAAAGTGTTAACAAGACTGTCTGTGTTTTTTTTTTAAACTACATGAATTGAAGATATGTTTTGTATGGGTGAACTTCCATAGATGGAATAAGTATTTCTGGATATGGTCTTTCTGCTTTATGTCTAAAATTAAAGTAAAAGTAACTGTACCATTTAATGTTAAAGTAACTATGAGATTAAGGAACTCTTCCTCAGTTACAGTATATAGATAATAAAAGTTAAATCATCTCTTGATTTACATAAGTTGAAGTAAGTGAATCAAAACAAACTTTTTTACATAGATTACAAAAAATTTTATGTAGTTTAAGCGTACGTCACAATATGAACCACGTAATCTAAGCGTTTTGGAGCAACGTTCATTCATTAACAATAGTGTCAGGCTGATATGATAACTTTTGCCATAAATAATATCATATACCACATTGATCCACACAAAATTGGTCTTTTAAATTTATTTTCAATACATTTATGCAAATTGTTAAGTTATGTGATATGCTTGTATGGAGTAAGGATAAAGACGGTTAGGCCAAAGAAATGAAAAAAAAAAAAAAAAAAAAAAAAACAAATCAATAGATGGAAAAGTGGAGTGGGAAAAGCCGATAAAAGCACTTAAGATATAAAAGTTAGTGTTAGATATATGTTCATATAACTTATTGTTTCTTATAGACACTTCTTAGATTAAAAATAATTTGTGTGTGTCAATGACCTTTTTATTATCATGAATTCCAGGTAATTTTTAAAGCAGCAAACTTAGTTTATTCAAAATGAACTGCAATTATAGCTGAAATAAAAGAGGTAACCTTGAAAATTTTAGATTCATCGTTTTTCAATAGTACATTCTTCAACCTTGATAACTTCATTTTTTCGTGATATTAGGAATTGATCGACTCGTACCGAGGATTTGCCGGAAGGTGCAGACTCCACGTTTCAATGTACTTTACCCATACATGAAAAGAACTTTATAGTAGAAATCAATAAATTCTGTTTTTTTTTTTCTTGCGTAAATGCGTCTTTCACGTAAATGCAAATAAGAGAAAATGTAATGTAATTTGTAGAGAAAATCGTTGAAAAAACAAAAATGGTGATTTTTTTTGTCGTCATTGATGACAAATGTCTGACTGATCTGCTCATTTACTTTTAATTCTGCAATTACCTTCGTTTTTTTTTTTCTTTTTTTGTAACTTCACTGGCCTGCTATAAAAGTGTTCCATCTGTAGAATTTAATTTTTATATTCTCTCTACATATCGAATTGCCGTATTAAAATTGGTGGAAGTTACGGGAACGCCGTCGAATTTCAAAGTGATGCGTTTGACATATTTCTGCTTGGCTTTGTTTTCATTTGTGATACTACCAACCGATAGTTACTTCTGCTGCGTGTAAGTGTATTCCTCCAGAATTTTTAGAAAATAGCCCTGATTCCACCTTTTCCGGATTGTATAAAACCTTTAACCTCAAGAAGTCATTTTTGGATCATATTATACAATGACTTGATGATATTCTTAGCTGAGAGATGGAAGAAAAATTTTTGAATTATTATTGAAAAATCTATTTTCTTACAATGACATTTCGGCTAATTTAGTTTAAAGCCTATGTGCATTTTATTTGTCCCTCACAGAAATGTATTTACGAAATTTTAGCATCATTATTTCTTTCCTAGTTTATTTTGTTAACTAAAAGAAAAGCCTGAATAGATAATGGATCTCAGTTTTCCTCCTTCGTTTTAACAATTAGCAGCTCTTTTAGAACCTTATAAAATTTTCAACTCTTAATGCTATTACATTCAGAATTAAGTTATTTTTAGGCCTTTTTTGCCGTTCGTGTGTCAGTGTTTATGCTGTCCACCACCACCGCCACCACCACCACCACCACCGCCACCACCGCCACCGCCACCGCCACCGCCACCACCGCCACCACCACCACCACCCGCACCTTACGTCTATCCACGAAGGCCTATAGGAGTCGGCTATGGTTTTGGCCTGCTTCGAAGGCATCGCAGTGCAAGATCGATAGTCTTTAAGAGACGACAGTTGTGATAATAGTAATCTTAATATTTTCCACAACCGGTCAGTATTGGAGCCTAGGAAAATGTCTGAGTGATATTTTCTTCTTATATTCTCTATCTGAATTAGAGTGAAATTCTTAAAACATGATGTTATCCTATACATGGAATCTTGTACTCATATTTATCAAAAGAGTTAACACTACTATATCAGAAAAATATTTTGATTCATTGTAATATTGTAGAATAAAATAACATATCATTACTCTTGGCAGTTGCTACTATTAATGATTAGAATTAATCATAAGAGATTTATGGCATTATTTTAGCAGATATTATTGACGATAATGAATAAAAGTTGTTACTAGTTTAGTCCTCAATCAGAGAATTTTTCAAAAAAAAAAAAAAAATCTGAGGAAAAATATGTTGATATTTCTATTCATGCATTATATGCACCTTAAAATAAAATTATTGTGCGCATGCGCTGCATAATATGTTGCATCGAAGGACTGATGCAAAAACATAGAAAGTAATAAGATCGAAAGAAGAAAGTATGATTTAAGGAAAACACATCGAATAGTGTTTCTACGTTTAGCTAAAAATCTATCAAATCTTTCTCAACTGATATTCAAACTATTTTTGGATGGAATAATGTATATACACGGTATGGTGGCGAAAAAATGAAAATCTGATTAAATTTAAATTAGATTAGAAATTAGATTAATTAGAAATTAGAAAGAGCTTAAATTAGAAAGCAAGTGATAAGAGTGCCCTTTAAATTCTATCTTGACACATACATTTACTTCTTGTTTATCAATAAAGTAAGGGAAACTTTCGATTGTCACCTTCATTAATGAAATGATAAATATATTGGTTTTGTGTGTGAAGAAATGTGACATATCACATGAAAACATTATTCATCCGTTACACTTAAGCGTAATCTTTAATATAACTGTCAGTTCACTAATAAAGATGACAGTATTGAAAGTCATTCTTAAACTTAAATTATACGGAATGAAGAGCACATGTGGAAGCGACATGTGAAGAATGTTGCCACACTATTTAGAATCAAACGAAAATGAATTTCTATTTGGCATTATGAAAGAGAGTAATTGTGCAGAAAATATAAATATTTTTTAACTAGAGTGGAGATAGGGAGAATTTAGAATCAGCAATATGACGAAAGCTTTTTTTTAGTACGAAACACTGAAATAAATGGATAATTTATTTACTTATTTACTCTCCTACTTGCAACGAGTTAATAGTTGCTGTTATTTATTAAGAATAGTAACTATTAACACTTACTGTAATTCGTAAAATTTGATTGATATAAATTTACATGTGAGTTCACGGCAAAAATGAATGTTCAAACTTTGTAAATATCTTTAAGTCAAGAAACAAAAATATTTTAATAACATATGTAACACGGCTAATGTGGATGCAATAAATATAAAGATTGCTTCAAATCTAGAAGCTCATTCTAACCTATTTTAGTCCTAGAAATGTCTTTACGATGTCAAGACGAAATGATGCATGCTGTAGTAGGTTTGCTTCTTAATCTGGCTTGCATGCAGCAGATCTGCCTCAGACCGATCATTGAAGATTTGCTTCAGGTCTCCATATTACAGCTTTGTCTCAAACCTGCTATTCCTTCTCTTTATTCATTTTAATCCATTTTCGTTGAAAACTGAGCTACTTCTTTCGTTATGATCTTTTGCTGTTTCTATCAACTAATGTGCCAATAATTCGAAACCAAAGGATAATCAAAGTGGGTACAGTAATGGAGATACGAATCAATGATGAAAGGAACATCTTCTTAAAATCAATAATTTATTTAAAAAAAAATTACTAATTTTTTAAAGAACTAAATCTTCAAGTAAGTTTTCTCAGTTTTCCAACATTTCAAGCATCGGCTAGCCAGTTAATCTGCATATAAATATTTGTCAGATTAAGTGTTAAAAAGCAGAACCCTACTGTGACAATAGCAGCTGCGTTGAAGATGTCTTTTTCTCCAATTATATTGTACTATTTTTTGCATGAATAGCTCCGAATCATTTCATATAGTTATTATAGCTTAGCTAAACTGTGCATATTTACATAGTAATTAATTTCTCAATGATAAAGTTGGTTGTGATGGTAAAATGAAGTATCGGAAGTGAGAGACGAAAGTGATAATTAATTTTACTGTCATTTGCTTTTTTTTTGTGTAAAGCACAATTCCTTCCCAATATGAGTAATTCATTGCTCTCATACTGATGAAATAACGAATTACACTTGCACGACTTCATAGAAGTGATGGGAATCAGAGAGAGACCTCAAATTAAACAGGTTTGTTTACTCACCAAACTATAAACAGTCATCGAAATAGTTGAAAGTTTCGGGAAACATATCAATGAATTAGAGATTTTAAGAAAACAAAGGAATGGTTCCTTTTCAGTTTCATGTTTGCAAGGGTTGAAGGACATTTTCGCACATCACTCTTTTTCTTCTTCCATTTCTCTCGCACATCACTGCTTTGATCACCGGTTGAAACAACGGTTACTACGAGCATGTGAGAAAAAGCCCTTACTGACGTATCAAATGACACAGAAGGTTACACGTATCGAGAGCACTTCAACAATTTCACTTTCCACATTTGGCATCGAAATTTCATGCCTTCCTCAACTGCAATCACAAAATTTCAGAAGTAATATGTGCACGAAATAGCTTCTAAATACTAATGGAACATAATCAAGTGCAATTGTCCAAAAGTGTTCGCATACTAAAAACTGGCGTTAATCACATTTCATTGGATGAAGCATCAAGAACTTCCTGCATCAGAATAATTTCAATTAATATCATTAATTGAAATCAAAATAATTTCTATTCGAAACGACCGTTTTATTTCTTTATAGATTTTGTAAAGTACTCTTCTTTCCTCAGAGATCATTTCCCATAAGAAGGTGCAAAAACTGCAAGTTATCCTCGAAGTCAGAAAAACACACTTCAACAATGATATTGATGAAATGAAATGTTTTCTCAGAAACTTTTTTTCGGTTTTATTTTGATACGTAAAAGGTGAAAATGGAAGCACTAATTGATGCATTAATCAGAAAAAAAGGATGAAGATTTATGAGCATTTGGGGGTGAGAATATTAGCACCAATATTTTCTTGGGAGTTGTTTTGAGGCTATTGGATCTGTCTAATTTAGTGCTAAGCTATATAAAAGTATATCAATGATTGACAGCCCATGACACTCTGGTGAAATTCCATTTTTTGTTGTTGATGTTGAATGAACTAAATAATTTCATTGGAGTGTCTTTTCCTCCCTTTTAATTTCCCTCTCAAGTTGTCATCATTCCCAACTTTTTCATCTTTAAATCTGTTTACTTTAATAAGATTGAATATTAAAATATGAGGACAAAAAGTGAAAAGGTACAAACAAAATATTTCTGTTGTCCAAAAACTTCTTCACATGCTGGATGTCAACCTAAAGCGACGACTGCTTAACATTTCACAATAGATAAAGCATATAACGAAGGCAAAGAAATTGACTGCACTGCGATATCAAAAAGGAACAAAAAGCGCTCATCAATAGTAATCAGTTAAGCGCCTTCTGTTCAATCGGTAAGATAGTTAGCAGAGAAGATTACATTATGTAGCATAAGATACAAAAGAATTTCATGCGAGGCGATGAAATGAGACATACACGTCTAATTTTCAACAATAAAACTGATTTCATTTTAGCGTTTGGAAGTAAAAGATTTTGTTTTTGATAAATTTTACTACTCTCAATATCCATCAAACTTATGTGAGTTATTTTATCAGAACAGTATGAATAGTACGAGTGTTCTTTAGATTCTGGTACATATCACTTAGTAGAGACATCAAAAGTTTTTGGAAATGTTTCAGCATATTTTCGTAGTAACTTAAATGAATATCGGTTGAAATGATTTGAACTTGCATTATTAGCAATCAGTTCCTTTCCACCGTTTATTTTCTCTGCAGTTTTTAATAAGACAACAATCTGAATTCATTTAAAAGAACAGAAATATGAGGATAATAGCAACTGGATCGGATTCCATTCAGCTCATACTAAATTCGAAATTTTCGATACATCGATCATCGATCCTCTTTATTTTTAAAGTTTGAACTAATTTTTAAAAGTTTGACTTTCTGATTCTCACACACAAACACTGTGGATGCTTTTATTACCCTTTTTATTTTTTTTAATAACTTTAGTCTTAGGTAGAAAGCTACTCTTAACACTCTGATAAGAAATCGAAGCGGTAGAGTTGCATTTATGGAAAATGCATAAATTAGACAAAATCACTTTAACTAACTAATTAAATTAAATAAATTATTAACTGAACTAATCTAAGATATAATCACTCAAAAAAATTCCTTTTGATAATGTTTCCAATGAAATTTTAGTTAAAAAGTTTAGAAGTTCAAAAATATTTCTATTTATACTTATAATTTTTTAATTTAACAAATAACAAATAATTTGTTTTTGTTTTTTCGATCAACAAGTGTTTTTCCTTCAATTACTTAATACTCACATTTTTCATTGCTATCTTTTGCAATCAGTTTTTGAATCCAAGGATGCTTCAAGATGTCCGTTAGCAGTAAACGTTTCACGAGATTCTTTTGAAGAAGGCGTGATATAAGATCTTTTGCACCATTTGGTACACTACCCAGTATTGTAAAATATCTACAATTGCTTGGAACTCTTTCCTTCCAGCACTGAAAACTTATAATGATTTAACTTACAATATTATTTGAGTAAAATATTACTATCCAGCACCTATTCCACATGCTGATGAGCCTCACTATATTTGAAGAATGTATAAATTAGCATGTTAATAGATAAATCGATCAGCTGATTAATTCCATGAAACTTGTATATGCAACTTTGCCGAGCTTATCAATCATATGACACGTGTTGAGACTAATTTAAGGCCAGATATGTTAATAAATAAGCATTTCTTGCATAAAAGTTAAAGAATTAAGTGGATTTCGATAATTTATTTGTATTCCACTTTGTTTTCTTTCTAAGCTATACGGATAAACTACACTGTTATGGTACCAAAATATCAGGTTGCTTGGAAGGTAGCTTTCATCCCCAACACGCAAAAACTAATTGGAAGAAGTCAGTAGATTTTTCTCTTGTTGAATATTTTCACAGGGTTTAGCTTGATTATTCTGTCATTCAATTACTTGCTAAATTTTGGTGCTATCGCAGAAGGTTTGCTTAGTATGATTCATTTCATTATTTGCTATCTAACACTCTCTTAATTTATTTTCATAAAATCAAACAAAAATAATGGAACTGATAATGGCATTGAAAAACTCAACTGATAAAAAGATTTTATTTGAGATGAGTTCAATAACCAGACAATGACTGAGCATGTATCATAGGTTTTTTTCGATGATAACTTAAAGTCATTATTAACTCAGCGGCACATCTTTGTGCAAATGGGGTGATCCTATCTAGAAGAAAAAAAATTAATCTTTGCTCTGTATAATCTTCAAGGTTATGAAACCACCTAGTTTCTTCACTTTGAATACTGAAATGTCGGTGTATTAAATTAATGGTCGTTTTTTATGAAGGTGATACTAATTATCACGCATCACTTTGTCAAATTTCAGTAGTTCAAAGACGAAAACGGTTGTAGAGATAAAAGCGCTTGACAAAAACAATATCTAAATTCAAGAATTTCTCACTTTATTTTCATGCAGTTTCTGAGGTTAACTTTGTTGTTTTCAATGGTTTTTTGTGAAACTGAGACAAAAGAACTAGGAAAATATTATTCAGAAATACGGTTTCATATTCGACGTGTGCGTCAGTATCAGAAGATTTGGTTCATTTAATTGCTGTTAGCATAAAATATGTCATTGTAGATAGTAGTGAATTAAATTAAAACAATATATCATTAAATCACTGAGGTACATAAAGGTAACAAGTAAGGTAAATGATATATGTCAACGAACAAATTACGGGAACATATAACACCTTAAATAACAATAGATGAAAGCCAACAAAAACATCGCATCCAAGTTTATTAGTGCATTGGAAATTCCGATGTGGACAGTTTATAAACTAAAAGCCCTTTATTTAGAATTTTTGATAAGCAGGTTAAATTATATCGGATTGTTGGCCTATTTACAGGATGAAGTTAAATAGAAATACCAAATTTTTGAATTAATAATATTTTAAGCATATTGAGATTCTGGATTGTGGATCTAATTCTGGCATTTACGCCAATTGACTTCTGCGCATCTTCAAAAATGCTTTGGTTTTCTTTTCATAGTCACTTTTTGTTGGTGATAAGTTGTACTCGGTTCCAGCAATACCTGCGGTAACAGCTACGGGAGTGTCCGATTGTTGTGGCCCAAACATATACTGTCCCGTACCAGGAACTGGTAGCTGCGGAGGTAGTGCGCCAAATTTATTCTCATTCTGTCCACTCTGTTGTGGAAGACTGTATGCGGATGAATAATCACCGAAGTTGCCATTTCCAACGCCATACGGACCGGTTGCATAACCACTAGAAACACCGGCAGCCGGTTGTTCAAGTTGATTTACGTTGAAACCATAAGCTCCCACATTTTGATACTATAAAAATTGCATTTAATACGAAATACGTTGCAACTATTATTATTCCAATTTAATACAGTGTAACTATTATTATCTCAATTTAATATATAATTATATTTAATTATTATTAAAAAATCATTATTATCAAATCTACTACTTTATATTCTAACAACGTTTCTATTATTAATGCTCACCCAGTAAAAGTACAAAATGACAAAATAACATTGCTATGAAGAACACCAGGAGTTACTTATGCTAAAATCATGATTGCTTCTTTTTACCCATTTTTATTACCACCACCATCTCCAATCTAACTAATAGTAAATAACAGTATCAAAAAACTGTTTTCAATATGTCACATTATTTTCGGAATAAAATACAAATGGAAAAGACTGGCGATGTCTGCGATGTGACCCAACCGAAGCTCCAGGATGCAGTAGGCTAAATATGATTTTATAAGTATCTGTTTCGCAAATTGGACAGCAGCTATTTTTTGTAAATTACCTCACTCCAAGCAATTATGACTATCATCTAATTAATAATAAAATTTTTATTTTCTGCTGCGCAAGTTATATTAACTTTTCAATTCCTTCAGTAACAAAAATTAAAAAAATGAAAACTTTTAAAGAATTAAAAACTCACTGATGATTGTTGTTGACTTGAAGTGCTTGGTAGTGTTTTATATGAGTACGGTTGTTGAAAGTAACCATTTCCGACCATTTGCTGTCGTATGTTACTGCTATCAGGTGTCGCATAAGCACCACCAATAGGATATGCAGATTGTGGAGGTGGCAGGGACGGCAATTGCGGGTGCAAAGGGAATCCACAAGGGCATTCACAGGTAGGTAATTTAGGAAAACATGGTGCCCTAAATTGCAAAATATTAATCACAACAATTGAGCAATCATTGAGCATTTCTGAGAATTACTTTTTTCTCCGGTCACAATTATTTTTCAAATCAAAATTGATTCAAAAATTCATTTTTTTCCAAATCCTTATAACATGCTACAAAAAAAGTTAATTCGAGCATTCGGATAAAGGTACTTACAAATTTAATAGCTTTCCAGAGAGAGAAAGAAGAAGAAAGATAAACGCAATAGCTTTCACTATTTTAAATCTGTTAAAATTCCAACAAACTTTGGGAAGTATCTATTTCTAAGTTTTATCATTGTAGAAAAAGTAACGAGTAGTAAACAAATGATAGTGTCGAAAAAATGAAAGAAAAAAAGAAACTAACATGCAACATCCAAATGCATTTGGGCCTCCAGCTAATGCATGACCATTGGAATTTGGAAGGATTATTATCATACATATGATAGTAGCTAAAGCCAAAGAAGTTGAACAGAACCACATGGTTTAAATGAAAAGAAGATAATCGAAAATGATGACAATGGTTAAAGAAGCTGACCAAAAGTTGATCGTTTTTTCTTAACTAACTATTTTATATAAATTTACGATTGCATTTGAAATATAAAACTGGATTGCAGGCGAGTAGTAGGCCAAGGTCATCGGAGGGTCCGTCCATATTTCCTTTTTGATTTCTTTTTGCTTTTCTGCTCCTACTGCTAGCAAAAAAAAAAAAAAAAAGGGAATTATAAAACTTTATTATCACAAAAATTAAAATCCTAAATGTATGTACTGGAAATGCAAGAAATTTTCCAAAAAGTATGCGCTCGTCTTGGATGATTAATTAATTACTTACACAAAGACTTAAAAATAAGTTTAGAAGCCATTAAAGAATTCTGTTTTCCTTCTCCTTGAAAATAGACCATTATTTATTTGTAATGATTCCTGATAATTTTGATGTTTGTGACACTTTTAAAACTTGATGCAAACGATATAAAAATATTATTTCTTATTTTCCGGCTTTTTATTAATTAGAGGAATTCAAAGTTGTAATTTCAGACAATTTCTTTCTGAATAGAGAACAGTATAGTTAAAAATAAGCAGTTATTCTAATTGAAGTCACACCAACCATCGCCTGTTACTAGTTTCAAAAAAAAAAAATCAATTCATTACTTTTTTTTTTCAAAACTCAAAATACGAACTGCATTGAAATAAATGTGATAAATAGATTTATCACTGAGGTGATGTACTTTCTGATATGGAAAAAGAAAAACAACAAACGAACTTGAAAAAAAATGCTTGCCGAATTTTCAAAGAATTTGTTACTAAAAACCATTTTTGATTTGAAGTATTTGATTTGTTATTTATCCTAGCATTGAATTTCGGGTACTATAATTAGAATGTATGCCTTTACGGTTTCCATATCGAAGCTATGAGAACCAATTTCCAGCTTCAACTTTATAACTTCATTTAAACTCTGCCTATTACTCTTTATCCAGTTCAGTTTTCTCATCCTTACCTTGGTAACTGTTGTGAAATGATTGAATAATAAACAGCTGGAAGAATAAAATCATATTTTTTCCTTACAATACTTTGATATCATCCAGTAAATTTGAAGTATATCTATGCTTCAAAACTACGATTTCAAAATGACAGTATAATATTTCAATTAAGATTTGATGAAAACAGATGAAAAGTACTATGTTCCATATTCTCTGAAACAAAAACTCCATGAACATTAGCAATAATTTTTTCCATTGTTAATGATTTTCTTGTTAATGATGATTACAACTCTTTTCATCTTATAATTTGTTTATGAAATAATATCAAAATTTGAAGTGGTCTTTGTTCTCAGTAATTCATGTCAGCAAGCAAAAGAAAATCGGAAATCATTCTTTAGCTTTATTTTCAAATTTTTTCTCACTAAAAAATGAATTTAAATTAATGCCTCAAACAAAGTACAAAACTCAAAAAAACAGTTTACTTTTTTAAACCACAATGGAAATATGTTTGTAGCTACACGATTACTAAACAAAACATTGGATGCTCCCATATATTGAAAGTATTGAAGGTGCCGGGAGGTAAAGTATCAAAGGTGTCGGAGAAAAATTGACAAGCCATCATATGAGTTCTTTTTCTTTCTTCACGTTATTTCAGTATCATTTTTATTCTACATTTAGTTAAAGGTATGTTTAGAAATAACAAAGCAGTCAAAATAAAGCATGTTCCGACATTTTATTAATAATGATTGATAAAAGCCATAAATTAGACCCATCTGAATTAAAATTAACTTGAACAAATTAAACAACATTATGAATTACTTGTTTTTTTTAAAAAAAACAACTTCCCGAATTCCGCACTTTGAAATTACAATACGTGGAAATATATTAGTATCTTGAATTAAAAATGTAAAAAATAAAAGACTTAAATTCAAAACTAATTTTATGCCATTTGAAATATTTGGAACTGAATGACCTTCCACGAATATGTCTCCTTCCTCTGCTACTCTATGAGAGTGTTATCAATTATATCATTTCTTCCTTGAATTATATTAATGACTGTTAAATCTTGACTGTTTACTATTTACTTCTGCTAATATTTACTTACAAAATTCCACTACTTTTCTTGCTCATTACATAACAAACTTGCTAAACTCTTTCGCACAAATTCCGGAAACTGTCGGCTTACAATACTTGGCGACTATATAGCTATGCTTTCGATTCATATCACAGAATCCATCGAACTTGAAAATTTCAGTTATTGTGTAAAGTTCAACTGTAATTAGTTTTCAAAGCCGAACGTCTTTTTTCTTACAACGTGGAATCAAGTACTGTAATGTTTTTATTAAGTGGAATTAAGTACTACCACTAGAAAATGCTTTCAATCATATACTCCCATTTTTCCTTACAAATACCTGTAAACCTGTTTTAAAAAGATGTTCCTTGAAACAACATTTAAAATTACTTTATGAAAATATTTAGGTTTTTCTCCAAATGTTGATATTTTTCATAAATGTCCTGTGCATTAAAATTTTAATGTGTATCTTGTAAAGTACTGAAGGAATGTCCTTATATGGAATTAATTGCGACAGGAATTAAAATAACTAGTAAGTACCAAAATTTGTTAATGCAGGGATTTGGGGTTTGTTGCACTGATATGTTTATTTCAAAAATTCAACCTTTTCCGAATTTTAATTTAACGGATGTGTCTTTTCAGAAAGTCAGCAGTATCTAACAGTGATATAATGAATCTTATTCCTGCTCTGTTTCTGATACTGATGCTGCCATTTATTGTGAATTCGTATTATTTTTATCCTTTTTACGGATATTATTATCCTGTTTATCCTGTTTATTTTTCTTTCGGATTCTATTCTCCTATGTTCAATAGGCAAGTTCATTCCTTTTTAATTTTCAATAAAAATTTGCATCTAAATTAACTGAGTTTTATTTGAATACTTTATTTCATCTATTTCCTTCATTCGAAAATATGAAGTTAATTTATGATAAACAAAATATGAAATTGATTTATGATAAATTTACTTTCACAAAAAGTATGAAAATGTTTTATGATAAACCTGAATTGATGATCTAACAGATAGCATTTTCCGATTGGTTTTCTTTCACTGTGCTTATCTTTTTGATTTATGATATAAAATTGTGCTGAAAGAACCAATAGGTTCTTCTTCTCACCAAATCACAAAAGGAACCAATTTTTGTGGTTTGTCACCATTCCTTCAACTGAGAGACTTGACCGCTGGTCGCCTAAGTGCTCCATGGCCAAAGATACCAAAAACCACAAATTGAATTATCGGCAGGAGCACTACCAATCTTTGCTTCACCAAGGAATCTACGCCTCTCAATTTTGATGAGTACTGTAAGCTTTGTCACTGATATCATCGAGGGAAGCATCAGGTTCATCAAGCACTTTACCTCTTCCTTCCTTTCCTCTATTAGAGGAAAGGTGTCTACATTAATCTATGATTAGAAAGAATGATTAACATTAGCTTCTTGTAGCACTGAAAAAGTTTCAAGTAAATTTCAAGGAGTTTTATCGTCTTGATATTAAAGCACCAAAATTTAAATTGTAATGAAAGTGAGTCATAAATAACAAATATAAGCCCCATACAAAACCAATTGCTCGATTAATTCCATCGATAAAAATATAATAATCGAAGGAATCAATTTCCATAAAATAATTGAAGCTAATTCTATTCACAAAAATTATGATAATAAAACTAATCTTATTTACCCAACATCTATAAAGAAAATAAAACTTTGAGTGCTCTTTCTCTTTGATCGAGCCACCAAAATGATTATAGATCAAGGATCAAGTGTATCTCATGAATGAATCTTGCAATGTCTTTAAGTCACACACACACACTCACGCACGCACACGTCATATGCTTCGTTTTACGTTGCCCTAAGAAAACGGTATACCGATGTGCGCCCCACGATCTAATTTTTCTGTTCTTCTACCAAATTCATTCGAGCAAATCTATTTAGACTGGTTGGGCATAATTTCTGCTCCCTTCTTTTATCACTGGTATCGTCATTAAAATTGTGTTCTTGGAATTCTAATTCCTGAGTATGTTGTTGTATTAATGTTAATAAAACAATTACCCAAGTTTGAGATACCAAAAAAAAAGAACCAGAGAGGCAGAATTAGCCCTTCCACTTTTTGTTGATATCAGAAATTGTCGACAAAGACTATTAGGTAATAATTCGGTCTAATGCACACCTCATCATCCAGTTATCAATTTTCAGAATGTCAACCGGATTTCAACGTGGTGCTGAAATAGGTGCTGCTATTGGTGGTCTGATAGGAAGTTTCACAGGAAAGTAATACTAATAAAAAGACCAGTTCTAGAAAACTTCAATTATGATTTTCGCTCTATTCGTTTAATACCGAATAAAATGTACTAATTGACAAGTCATTTCTTCTATATTCCTCGGACACCGAATACAAATTCAACTTGATCGAATTATATGAACTCTTCAGAACATCATCAGCTCCATATTGAGTCCCATCTGAACAATCCCTTCCATACTATCATCAAAACTAAATAAGGACTTTTGTGCAATCCACCAAAATCATTGAATTCAGTATTTCTTTAGAAAAACCCATCTCACTGTAACTTTCTGGTTGTGCAGGTAAAAACGATTGGAATGAGTTATCAGAAATGATTAAATAAGAACACGATAAAAGCAATGAGTAATGGGCTATTCACAACTTTATGATAAAGTCAAACGCATGCCCAAATATGGTAAGTATATTAAGAATATTAATTTCCATAAATAATTTCACCACTACCCATTTTAATCGTCTTTATATGCATATCACAACTGCTGCAATAAGAATATCAGTGCAAACCTTAAGCTTCGCTATTTTTTTTTTCAATAATATATATATGCACTTTATACATCTCACCTAGCATTTCTTCTTTTCTTAAAAAACTAACAATACATCTCGAATGCAAGCTTCCCAAACAGCAAACATGACTATTATGCAAATGTCTCCGCTAGTTCATATTGAAAAACAGATGAAATTTATTGATATCAAAAAGCGCAAATTAGAATAAAGTTATTATCAAAGCTTTAACAATGATGGAAATTTGTTTTTTTACCACTTCTTTTCTCATCGAATAGGAAATGTCAATATAAAGAGGTGTTTGATAACCATAAAGATCCTACTTCGATTAATATAACGGTAATAATGCACAAACAAAAGCACAACATCAAGCTTCTTATAAGTACAAAGCTTCCGGAGCTCCTTCGTTCTTGCGGTAAAGCACATTTTCTTTTGATTTCTTAAAATCGTCCATCGTTACTCGCATACGGCGTTCACGTAATGCAAGTAAACCTGCCTCTGTACACATCGCCTGAATTTTTTTTTTGGATATTCAGCTTTAACTTCCAACAAGTAGAAAATCAAAAAAAAAAAACTTAAATTTCAATTTTTTAATATTTTCAGTTCCTACCTCTATTTTGAAGGATCGATACTAAAATGAATGATCTTTTATCACATTTGTAAAATCCAGTTTAAAAATATAGATATTTTTTTTGAATTCAAAAATACATATTTTTTTTTATTTTCGAATTCACTGAGGCATCCATATGAAGAAAAAAGGACAGTTTTACAATAAAGACTTCGGTTGTTATTCACGGCAATATTGCTTCATCCATAAAATAAGAAGAAAGTACAACAGTAAAGCCCGACCTTAATATCTGCACCACTAAGCTCATCCTTGGCCGCAATGAATTCATCAAGATCAACGTCGTTAGCCAACGTCATTCGTGATGTATGGATTTGAAAAATGCGACGCTTGGTCTTTTCATCTGGCAATGGAAATTCGATTTTACGGTCGATACGACCTGGCCTAATCAAAGCAGGATCTAGTGAGTCGATGCGATTTGTCGCCATCAGCACCTAAAATCAATCTCTTTCTCCACCTTTTATAAACATTTCTTTTTATACAACGATCTCGAAATATGCATATGAAGTCCTTTAAAAAGAAGCCTTACGACTTAAGAAAAAAATTACTTTAACGTCACCACGCGAATCAAAACCATCTAGCTGATTAAGTAATTCAAGCATAGTACGCTGGATTTCACGTTCACCTCCAGAATTAGAATCATATCTCTTTGTGCCAACAGCATCAATTTCATCGATAAATACAATTGACTGAAAGTTACTTTTTACAGTTATGGTGGTAATAAAAGCAAAAACACTATTAAACAATGAAATAATGACATAAGAGATGAAAATGATGCAACGGAAAATGTTTACAGGAGCATGTTCTTCTGCAACTCGGAAAAGTTCGCGCACCATTTTAGGCCCATCACCTAAATACTTCTGGATAAGCTCCGAACCAACAACACGCAAAAATGTAGCAGATGTTTGATTAGCAACTGCTTTGGCTAATAGCGTTTTACCCGTACCAGGACATCCATAAAGTATAACACCTAAAAGAACAAAATAATTGAATTCCCGGAACATAAAAAGAAGTGTTCAGAAATTTCCTACAGCAGAATCGCAGAATTAAAAATTATGCTATAGTAAATGTGATGAACTTTCAGTGATTTTTGAATATGTTACAACAGAGTTCCATCATTTTCATTAAAAACAAAGAATAGTTCGCAGGTTAATAAGATATAAGATAGTAAACAAACTGTTTCTTCATAGCAGACTATCAAAAAATAATCAGAGTCATTAAGAAAAATACGAGATATTTCTCAAAAGAAGAAAAAAAAAAAACAATGAAAATTTTAAGCCGACACTTTAACCTGCGAACCTTTCGGCGGCTTAATGCCCATTTCTTCATAATATTCAGGATGAGTTAAGGGCAATTCCACAGATTCCTTGATCTCTTGTATTTGCTGGTCCAGTCCACCAACATCTGCATATGTTTCCTGTAATGAAAAGTCTTAGGTATAAATGAAATCCTAAAAGCGTTTTATCTCACCATATAAAGCGAAGGTCCCGTCCAATACTTTTCTGCTAAACAGATTCCATCTTAGTTAACAGCAAAGTACTCCTAATAAAAAAATAGCTCTCCATCAAAATTTCTCTTTTTACCTGTGGAGCTTTCTCTAACTTCATCACAGAAACCATTGGATCTGTGTCATCAGCCAAAACTCCAATCACAGCATGAGTTTTATGATTCAACAACACGGCACAACCAGGTTCCAGTTGTTCCTTATCGACAAAAGAAAGAATGTTCACGTAATGCTCGCTCCCCACATTCTGGAATATGGATTAGAGCACGCAGAAATTACAATAATATGGCTAATGACAGTCATCATAAGTATGGATATGTACCGTGGAAACGATTGCATGCTGATCATCGATGATTTCTTCCAAATTGCCAACAGCCATTGGAGTTCCACGAAGATCATTCACTTTACTACGTTCTTCCTGAAATAGCTTTCCTTGAATTATTAAATAACAATAAAAATTGTTATTTCTTCCCGGTTTTCAACAAAAATCACGGAAAAACTAGAATTACCTCTTGTCTCTCTTCTTGTGGTTTTAAGCGTTCCTGATTTCGAATAAATTCTTGCTCCATCAGTAGGTAATCCTTGATTCGCTCATACTTCAACAGTTTCAAACGACAACGAGTATGAGGCGTTACTTAAAATGGGATAATACTGTAATGCTTGTAAATAACATTTTGTTGTAAACCATGCCTTATAAACCGTTCCACATAATTGAGTTTAAGAATAATAACCAATGAAGCATTTACCCGTAGGTAGTTTCGTAGCAGCATCTGGTCCCTTCCCCTTCTTCTTACGTTTTCCTATTCGTGTTGGGATTGGTGCCTCGTATTTTCGTTTCTTTTCCTTTAAAGATATTAAACGGCAAATCTTAAAAGCGCATTCACAGAATATGTAAGCTAGTCAATCAAAGCTGTAATCTTTCTCTTGATGTATAGCATTCAAATAAAAAAAAACGAAAAACCTTATCTGCATCTCCACCTCCTCGATCCTCACGTTTCCCACCGAAACCAGACTGTTGCTGTCCCATCTCTGAATGAATTTTGGTCAAAACGTATCTGGCTACAATGATGTTATTAGCTTTAAATCTATCATAATTATGCCACACAGTTTTCTCATAATCTTAACAACAACTACTATGTCTAACTCGTTACTTCTACCATTCTAATTCTTTAGAATTGTACTCAATGTTCTCATTGAGCAAACTTAGTCAGTTGGTAAAAAATAGACTACAAGGACAAGCTATAAAAGTTGTTCATTTTCTTACAGTTCTTACAGTCATTCTAAAGTAGAGTTAATATTACAATTATAACTAATTAATCTATGACCAATCGTGGTCCCTCACAATTCTTGCCGAATCATCTAGTCCTTTATCATGTCGCAATCGCCTTAAAAACCATTCCCGAAAATTTTTCAAGTAAACCACGAGAAATAATCATGTCCTTGCATAAGACTAGAGCGTTGTGAAACACATAAATCCTACGGCCTCGTTTATCCGGATCCGGTCCATATTTAATAACTACTCTTAGAAGTGAATTAGAAGACGAGAATCAATATAAGAGAAAAATGTCTTTAACCCTTTACGACACTAAACCACTACACTATTCATTCCCTATTCTCGTGTCTCTTTTACGTGTTTCTGTAATCACCACATCCCTCTTCTCTTGTTCATTGTCGCTAGCATGATCAATTAGCACTAAATATTTGCTCGCAAAAGCAATGTGACATGAATGTTTGCGTAAATGTTAACACAATTCACGCAAATGACAAAATCATATACCAAATTACACATCGAAAGTTTTCTTACCTGTCTTATAACTTACTGTGTTGCATTTCGGATATTTTTTTTTTGAACAACAAATTAAATATTGGATAAAATTAAATAAACAACAAATCAAATATTAGTCAAGAATTGAATATTACAACATTTGTACTTATTTATTATCAGTAATTATTAAATATTAATCAATAAATTAAATATCATGTCAATTTTATTTTTTTACTATCAGTAAATTCTTGCAATAATTATACATAACAAAGACTATAAAACGACTGCTCAGTTAATTGACACCTTCTTCTATCTGTTATAAATGAATATTAATTATTAATTATGCATAGAAAAAAACTAATAAGCAAAAAGTTAGTTTACATATTATAAAATGTCCTTTGCGTTCCTTTTTCTTCTATTTCCACTGATTGAAAAATAGTGGTAAAAGGCAAATATTGTGAAATAGAACACTGTAAAATACAAAAAATCAAACAATCTTTCTAAAGCTAAAAAATTGATTTGTCACAAAATTATTACCAATAATTATTTCTCGCAAATAAAATTTTCGTAATTAATCTAGTACAATCGATCATTCATCAACAACGTCGGACATGGCAAAGACTAATCTTCTCTCTTTCTAAATAAACCACACCCATGCTAACAAAACCGCTACTAAAAAAGTGTAACTTGTACCAATTATAAAAAGGTAAAATTATTGAAATAAACTTATTTCGGATATCACAAACAATTCGAACTTTATTTTATAAAGCTCGAACTATTCTCCAAAAGTGATTTGCTTCTATAAATAAATGACTTATATACAAAGCAAGTTCTCCACACATTCTATTGCTTTACATATAACCGTCGACTTTCCTCCAACTTAAATAAAGTCATTCATTCAACAATCCTTATTCATACTGATATGATCGCATTTCTTTTCTTTACAAAAAAGATGGAATTTATCTCAAAGCAGCTAGAGTGAGAGTATGTGACGAATTACTCCACAAAAAGATATACGAATATTTTGGAGAAGACATCTGACTCCTTCATATCTGTATTCAAATATCAATTAATCAAATATCTCCCTCGAAAAAACGACAGATATACGGGACGAAATTCTTTCGCAAAAATTAATAATTTGTACGAGAAGACATCTGACTCCTTCATATCAGTAAATTATAGCCACAGAATATTCATTTCTCGAAGTACATCATTACACTTCGAAATTTAACCAGCTAGCTACTACAGGAAGTCACTTTTTCTTGGTTAATACTATAAATCCAGAGAACTAATATTTTTTTGACTTAATTAAAACACTGCTAATGACTGGTAGAATTTGAGGAAAGTAGAGGGTGGCTGCTAAGGCAATTTCTATTCAGTGAAGCCAAAAGGACACTCAAAACTGTTTCTAGCAAACAATTATCTATTTTATCAGATAACTCTTCAAACTTGGTTCCAAAAAGGTATACGCAGCTACAAAGGGTAACCTTACAATGTGTAGGAAAATACAATTCCGATGAAATAGTAACCTAAAGCCATGCAGTGATACAAAACCCGCGAATGTTGAAATTACACTTCTAAAGGATGGAAAACTTAGCGAATATAGTCAAAAAATTTTGTTAAAATTATCGATCTCGCAACTGAAACTTATCACACAATGCAGAAGCGTGTAATCACAAATTCTAATGACTCCGAGGATTTCATTTGGCAATGAAAGAATCTGCATCGGAACCGATTATAAAGAAACCATAAAAAATCTTCCAGAGAATCATTTTACTTCAACTAGTTCCCAGCAGTCATAATAAAATTACTAAGCCTACAATTTGAAACAAATATCTGGAAGAAGTAAAAGAAATGAGGAACACTAGAACGAATTGAAGATACTGTATACGACAATGATATCTCTCCAATTCATTTTGAAAAAGGTCAGTAGCAATACCTGTTTGTCAACAGATCGTAAGCATCTCTTAATACTTTCAACCATTAAACATCCTATCACTTTTGATCATACATGATTAATGTTCCTTCCTTTTTTATTTTTCTTCTCCAAGAAGATAGTGAAAGTATGTCTTGCTTTGCTCCTTTCAAATTATCTTCTAAAAAAATTATTCCTAATTTTAAATGAGCTTAACTGGTACCAGACTTAAGCCTGTAACATATCTATTGACTAGGAATGGTCATAAGTTACCTTTGACTTGAGCTATATTTCCTAATTAAATTGGTTTTTTTTTTTTTTTTTTTAATTTCTCAGTCCATCTTTTAAAATGAAATTCTAGTCTTCCATTTTTCATAAGGAAAAGGATGAAAGACAGATAAAAGTGAGACACGAACTCTGACTGAGAAGCAAAAAAAAAAGATATTCCTATATTCCGTCAGACTTTAAGTGAGATGACGGTTAAACCACCATACGAAATGGAAGCTGTTAAAAATGGATGTACAATATGCAAATTGCAACTTCAAACGAAAAAATATACTTTAGAATGTGCTACACTGTGCGGTTTATTTTAACAACTGAGATAAGACACATTCCTTAAAATAAGACATTCATTTAGATCTTCCGACCCGCCTGACGCAAAAGATATTTCCGCAAACTTTCTTGACGATCTTTAAAACTCCTTTGGCGATTCTTCCCTCTCAGTTTATGCCTCACCATTTGGAAATTCTTCCGTTTCATCAGTTCCCTGTTTGTACGCCCAACGTGTGCTCCCTAAAATCCATGTAATAACTTTGATATGCTAGAAAACTCGGTACCTGAAGTCAATTAGCCTTGTTCATAGATAAATTCAAATTTTAAAAAGACCATTACCGCCTTTTTCGGCTTTCCAAACTGTTGACGTCCTTCTCGGCCTTTCTTTACTGTCTCCACACGTTCTTCTTTTGTTTCTTTTCTCAATTTTTTATGGAATTTTTCAATGTCTTTAAGCCGTGTTAAACCATTCTCTTCATTGTGCCTGCATAATGTATTTTCTTAACAGACTCATATCATTATAAATTTAGTCAAATTTAATTAGGATGAAGAAATTAAAAGATGAAATATAAGACAGAAATTTAACTTCTAAAATACAATGCAATTCACTAATTAAGTAAAAAAAAAAATCTAATTAAGTAAAAAATCGTACACACTAATTAAGTAAAAAAAAAAATCGAGAATTTCGAATATCAAAACTTCTCCCTTACGTTACTAAATATTTTAACCAGAGATGAAAGTTCTTCAAAATTCTCTAAGCATAAATGATAAAAAATTGCCTAGCGATGGTTTCTCCCAGTTCTTCTTCCAATTTTATGTCATCGTTTCTTCGCTTTCCATCATACCCTACTTGTTGTTTCAAACGGAAAGCATTGATTTTGCGGAAATCATTTTGAGTTAAGATTCGAGTTTCACATACCCGCCTTGCTTTCTTTTTTGTATCAGAAAATGTGATTTTCTGATCATTCTACAATGTTAATTTGATTAAGTTTACTTAGTAATTAATCATCGGATTCGGCAAAAAAATTTTACCTAAAATCTTGGGTAGAATAAAAAATAAAAGCAGTGCTTTCTTTACTACTTTTCGCTGATTTTACTGAAGTATTTCAAAGAAATTAGTATTATATTAAAAAATTATATTACCGATGGATACACATAAAAATCCGAATTACCGTTTCAAGAGACTCCTTATTCGGAGATCTTGCATTGTTTACGCAAATATCAGTTACTACTACGTGATTACCGCATGAATCCATATTTACATCTGAATCCAAAGAGTCATGTTCAACAAATTCAGTGTCAAAATCAGAATCAAAATCAGTATCGTCGCTTTCATCGTTCTGCACCTGATAATCATTTTAGACGCTATTACAACAAAATAATAGTTTTATGGCAAATAATTCCAATTATCTTGAGTTTTACCAATTGCATAAAGGATTTGTTGCACATTTAGTGTGCAATAAATCCTTTATCATATGCTCACAAAAAAGCAAAAACTGATTCAGAAAGGATTCACAGCGAATCAAAACTTTTAAGGAGTAAGTCTTAATTAAGATCAAAATCAAATCTCATTAAAAAAAATGAAATAAAGAATCGAAACATACCAGCTCCCTATCAATTGCATCAGCTTCCACTGGTAAACATTCTGCTCCTTCCACGAATTCTTTCGCATATTCAACACCGAATTCAGCTACTTTCAAATCTTTTAATTTTTGTGTTGGCCTGAAAATATTCCAAAGCACTACAAAGTTTGTCACAACAAAAAGTTAAAAACACACTGTCAAGTGTACCAACCTTCCCCGATCCTTCCTATGTAAAAGCTTCGGATTAACAGCGCGAAACAAAGTGATAATACCTCGTGCCGCCATGGACACATTCTTGTTTTTAAAGCGTTTGTACTGAAAAAATCGCTGATATACAAAAACAAAGAAGTAAAGCAACAATTTTACCCAAACAATAGCATTTTATACTTGAGCTATTTCAACAATAATGATTATTTCTTACAATTCATGACTCTTAGAGTTTTTGATTTCAGTCACATATAGGGAAGTTTCAGAAATATAAAAAACAAAAGGAAAGTGAATGCATACATCAGTCAAATCTCTAAGTAGATCCTCTGTTGCAGCAAATGGACAGTTTGCGAATATTTCACGTATAGTATTTAATCCAACTGTTACTGCCTCCGGTGTATTTCTGTCAGAAACAAAATTCTGGGCAATAACATACACCAGCTGTTCGATAATATCTGGTGGTACCAATTCATGACAAGCCTGTGCTACATATAGCAATATCCTGGTAATCTGAAAATAAATGTTTAAAGTATTTTGCATTATGGAAATTAAAAATTCCTATCTCCAAAAGTATTAACATTTAGCAAAGTACGGAGCAAATCACGATGCTTTGAAAACATCTGTTTATAAAAACATTTTCATGATAAAAAACGAACTTCTCTTTGTTTTGGCTGGAGAAAGCGATGCATGTAGGAATAAAACGATAATGCTTGCAATCTGTGAGTACCAATCAGTCGGGCACATAGCGCCATACACAGAAGACGCGTTTCGAATTTCTCATTCTTCCTGTTCTCCAATAACCCGAACAACCGCTCAGCAAATGTTTGAGGATCATAAATGTAACGAATTGCTAATAAATTGCAGAATTTTCCGGCATTCTCATTTTTGGATTTTTTGCCTTTGCTTAACAGTTTCTTAGCTTTCATATACCTTTCCTTCTTTTTACGAGTCTTTTTTGCAGCTTTATATGCAACGACAACCTGAAAACTATTTTTGGTGTCTAAATTCTTTGAATGGAAAATGTCCTTGAATAATATTTAAAAATCCAATGCATGTTCAAGTTATTCGGTAAAAATGCACTTACTTCTTTTAAAGTTTTTTGATCTTCTTCACTTGCACTTTCGTCGTCATCTGAATCGTTATCTTCCAATGAGCCAAGGAAAAACCTTATTGCTGCAATCTATAAATAGGATAAATGCACTGTTCAAAGTAATGAACTTAGGAGTTCAGACAGTTTTTGTACTTTTTATTTCTTGCTACGCACCAACCATTTGTTTTTGTCACCAAAATTGCTTAATTACACAGTCGAGCTTATGCTGTATTACTGAAGATTCAAGATGAGGTATGCAATACTCTAACAAAATATTATGATGACAGCCAAAAAAGTATTCTTTTTTATCTTCTGCCTAATTGGTTAGATTATTTTTATCATAAAACATGATTCAAATAAACCTGAATGCGTGAAATTTTGTGAAGACAACACTCTGCTAAAGCGTTCGCTGTTTTAGCATCTTTCAAAAAACCCTTTCGAAATCCATCGATAAGTACCTGGAAAGCATTTAAAACTAAATAATTTAAGTACGATTAAAGTAGAAGTTCTATATCCGAATAACAATTAAGAACAATTAAGAGAGAGTTGATACCAATTCAGCTGTGCGAACAACAATGGATCGAGAGTCCTTTAACTTCGTAAACAAAAAAGTTCGGACTTTAGATAGCATCTTTTGATCCCGATATTGTAGTGTAAGTTTTTTTATTAAAGCTTTTATTGACCCGCAGATAAACTTCCTGAAAGTCAAATAATACTGTTATTTCCCTTCCCTTAGCTGTATTCCCATTTCAAATGGTTGACACTTATTAACTCAGTCTTTTCATTACGTCCATGAAAACCGATTTCAGAAATGAGAATGTTCAAGTATTCATGCGTTCAAGCAAAGAATTACAAACTAACCTCAAATTTTTGTCTTCGCAAGGAACAAGAGTAAAAAACAAATCCATAACAGCCAACGGATCAACGATTCTGCGATTTCGTAGTATAACAAGAGCTTTACAAAATGCCACACGAATCTGAAGTTATTCTTTCTAGGAAATTTTATTGAACTTACTTATATGGTTTGTACAGAGTTTGAAAAAAAGGTAAAGGCAGAAATCTTTCCTCAGCATATCATATCATTTTCCTAATTTTTTTAAAAAAAGGACTTCTCTAAAGTTCTCTGAAAATCCACAAAATTACCTCTGGGTCAAGTCCTGTAAGTCGACTATTCAGAATCTCCATAATACTAGCTGCATATTCCGTACCCTCTTCTGCAAAATGGAACCTATATTGCTAAATTCGCAAAGATTTATAACATATCACCACTTTTATATAGCTTGTTTAGACAGAGATTCGTATTTCAGATAAATCTTTTAGACTAACTTGGATAGTGAGTACTAGCAGACGCCAAGAAATTAATCAATTCAAGCAGTGACTGCAGATCCGCATGATTTAAACTCGGTTGCAGTCTCAATAACTGTATTGTTTTAATATAGAAATTGTATTCCGCTAAGAATTCTTCTTTGTATGACTCTGGATCTTTATTTATCTGAAACAGAGTTTTACCATGTCATTCAACTCTCTCTTACGCTCAACACTTGTGTTTGATGTGACAGTATGGATTCATGATTTTTTATGTAGCATGTCATCTATTCTTTACAAACAAAAGGAAAATTCTGTCAACTAAGATATGACGGCATAGGATGATCAAATGTAGGCAGGTAGCCTTGTGTTCCAAATATTTTCATTTACAGTTACTTAAGAAGATATATCGGCAAATAAATAGATCACATCCTCCATGCTTTCATGTACGATTTAATGAAATATATTTTCTCATTTTCCATTTAAGCGTAAAATATGGTACTGAATTTCATTACCATGTCATACAATAACAAGAAAAGCTTCAAACAAGGAAAATCGGTACCAATTCCTGCAATAATCCAAGGTTTGTTTCCAAATGAGTAGCCATTACTCCTGAAATTATGACACGTCAACATCAAATGTAAATCAATTTAGCAGAATTAAAATCAATTCCAACCGTATATATTGATCCAGTACCAACCATTTACCTATGTATGCCAAAGGAATTGATGCATTTGTCCCTTCATCCGCCCTGCCTGTCGCACAAGAAACGCAAATGGAAAATAGCAGGCCGAGGGGTACTTCACAGCTAATCAGTAAAAGGTTAAAGATTACTTGGTGGTTAACTGTCAGCGAATCGTCGACGAGCATTCCACTGGAAGTGTGTATGTGTGTGTTGTGTGTCACAAAGTGGTGCTGGAAATGCTTAGTATGGAGGAATTACTAACGGAACAGGGTGGGAGAAGATTACCCGAAGATTAAAGTCTTCCAGGAATTTAATTTGCTTGTCTAGATATACAACAGGCTAATTTGAGATGTGTGACAAAGAATTGTGTGCTTTGGTTAGTGCCAAGAACAGACCCGAATTGCTTATTGCTCTTCAAGACGCTCTGCAGGTAAATGCTTCTTATACCCTTTCTAATTCTCGAGTATGAGTATTTTAAGTCTGAGTTTAAACTTAGTAATTTACACAATGGTGTCATCGTATTTTTTTTTTTTTTTATGGTTTATAAACCTAAAGCTCTTTGTGTATTTAAGATTAATGGCAAATTCCCTACTTTTTCCCTTCTTTTAGTCCTTATCTATTTATGTAATTTCAGTGTGTGTTATCACCAGAACGGTTACCGTTTGTGAAATATCGCATACTCACTCAACTGGTTAACATATTTCATCCTTCTGTAATTGGTAACTACCTCTCTTATTTTACTTATTGGTAAGATATTTAGTTGTTAAAAAGCTAGACATGACAAACAGATAAGAGACCACAAAACTATTAAAAAATGCTTAGCACGTGAGAAAATAAGATTATTAAATGAAAATGGAAGTTATACAAGAAGTCAGAAAGACTGTTATTGTTTTGACAAAAGGGAATGAGCAAAAGGAAGTTGTTTTGATCTTAATCATTTACATTCTTTAATAAAGAAAGTTTAATCAGAAGTGTGGAACAGTGGAACATCCTGTAAGAAATAACAGCTTAATCGGTTGAATGTGATTTTAATTATCCCTTTTTTAGTTTAGGATTTGCATTCACTTTAAAAAGGACTGGAATTCCAGGTCTTTTGACATCGAATGAATTCAACGAGTTGTTTACAACATTGTTCCGTTCAGCTCCGTTAGACGATGCTTTCCTAGTTTTGATTAATGCTTTGCATTCTTGTGATGGTTCTCAGATGTTTCGCTTGCAGCATATAATAATTCTACTGGATGATCTGGAGAAAACACGTTTAGAATCATTGCTTGTTGACAGCATTGGGAGGGATCCGAGCGACGGTCAGAAACTATTCGTTTATTATATCTCAAATTTTCTACAGAATTTTCAAAACAAAGCTCAAAGTAATCCATATCTAAGACATATGGATACATTAATATGTTTTTTGGTAGTTAAATAAATATTAGTTTTGCAGATAAAAATATTAATTCCTTTTTTGAAGGAAGAGTACGTCAGAATCTTAAAGATACACTTACTGCTCTGTGTTTACTATAATTCGCAATATTACAAATAAATGTCACGTATTTCTTGTAATTTTAGTGGACTGGAATGTTAAGCAAGGAGAATTATGCAGACTTTTGGGTCAGACTACCTGTTTGGTACATAATGTATTTGGAAATTCTCACCTTTTATGTTTGGTTAGTTTTAATTCTTTGTTTCCGCTTTTTCGGTTTTCAGCATGGAAGAAACTTATAACAAATATAATAGACGGAGATCCTTAAACTACAATTTTTTTATGACACTTCAATTCCCTGAACATACTTAAATTTCATATGGTGAAGAAGTTTTTCTTACATTCTTCATTTTAAACATCATATGTCAGAACTGAAATTGCCATTTGAATAGAATCATTATTCTTATGTGCTTTGTAAAATTTATTGATGTTTTTCAAGAAATTAATGTATTTTGAAATCAAAGTAGTTTATTAAGGTCAAATCAAATTATACACTACTGAAAGCTTATTTAAACAATCACTGGATTTATTTATTAAATTCGCTTAAAGCTGCTCTCACGAATGCACTAGAGAGATGTCGAGACTCAAAAGATGTGAACATGGAATTCCTTGTGGGCGTCACTTATGAGTTGAGCCGCGGAGATACTGCTGTTGGTCTTCATTTTATACATTTTGAAATTATTTTTTCGACTAGAAAGGAGGATGAAATTTTTTTTTTTGAAAAAGATTTTCGAGAACTTATAGGGGTTTGTTACGTTTTCTTAATTATGTTTAAAGTTTATTGTAACCATACGTTGCACAAGGTATTAATCTGCATCGACAATATATTAATAATTTCATAGGCAAAAGAAATAAATGAATAAGCAAAATAAGAAAGGATTTAAATGAAGGAAATCAATGACTGCGTAAGAACCTGAATTAAAGCTTCTGATATAAAAAACTGACCCAGACAAGGTTTAATTCGTTATACGGTGAGCATTGGCTAGCAACAAAGCGCATGATTATAATGAGTAATGAGCTATCACTTCCGGATGATCTTTGTTCTTTGTCTGATCTTTTTTTCTGTTCTATTCAAGTATTACAAGGTGACATACTCAATGAAATTTGTTCTTTTTGATTTGTGCTGTTCTGTTCTAATATTTGTCTAATAGGTCTACTTTCTCGTCCTTTTTCTATTTTATTCCGTTTCGACTAATAAAATTCGGTGACTGATTGCTGGATTCTTCTACAATATTTTGACACATTTTGACACAAGTAGATTTAGTTTACAACGAGGGGTTAATTGAACAAAGAGCTGCCAACTTTTTAACAATCAAGTGCAAGTTTGACTGAAGATCGAAAAGTTTTGACAACAAAGGAATATTCATAATTTATTAAAAAATTCAAACTGTTTTTACATCAAAGAATTATTCAGAATAGCTAAAGAATGTTCATATGTATTTTATCTATATTAACATATTAAGCGACGCACATATTTTTTGTTAACAACTGTAACATTGTAGACCACGCAGACATAATTATTAATTATAATCCAGTTTTCCCAATTTGAGGATATAGATTAGAACTCCTTGTCGACTTGGTTTTTATTCCCAGGTATTTCATATGCTGGTAACATGGTTGGGATCCCATATGGATGATACGATTTGGAGCCGTATTAGCGCTAGACTGCTTACGGATACTTCAAATGGTATAGCTAATTTGGAAAAGCTACTCTTACTTGTTCTGCTTGCAGCAAAAGATGGAAAAATGCTCCAGGTAAACATTAGTGGAATATAAGAATTTTCAGATTTTAAAGTTATGAGGATTTTTAGCTGCAACAGGAAAAAAGAGGATGATATTTGATTTACATATGGATAAAGTGGAAGGACGTAAAGAGCCATATAGCCGTGCATTAAATATTTTTTGGAGCCGAACTAGAAATTTAGATTAGTATTTTCTTGCTTTATCAGTTTAACTGCTGTATCAGGATATTGCCTATTTTAATGAAATTATTTTGTATATTATATGTTGCAGAAATTGTTTGGTAATGAGATATACAAAAACCAGATAGTAAAACGAATTTTCTTTGAAAAAGCGCTTTTTGTCAAGGTCTTTCCTTCAACAGAACAAGTTCCTGAAAAACTGGCTATGTGTTTGCATTGCGGCGACGAAGAATCCTCTGGTGACAGCTTTTTTATCAGTCTTCTTTTGTATTCAATCTCTAAAAACATCCACTGCCAAATTTTTAACTATTATAATTTGCTTTAATTTATTTTAAAGTATATATATATATATATATATTTCATCTGATTTCAAATTGTCATTTACCTATATTTTTTCCCCTCACTTATTCCTTTAATTCTTATTCATAAAGCATATTACTATTCACATTTGTAATAACGCTTGTATTCAACTGCCCATAACAGGTAGTGGACCATGGAGTAGATTACATGAGGATACTATATGTACAGCTCTGAATGTTTGGGCCAACGGTATTCATGTGAATCATTCTTCCGATGAACAACTTGATTATATTGATGTTGTGCTTCTAAACTTTGTCAAATATGCAAAGTAAGTTTCATTTCGCTCAAGTTTGCGCTGGTCCTTTAATTCTTATATATTTAACAATCGTCGGGTCTTAAGTATGATATCACCATAAGATTGGAAGGTTTCAGCAAACAAATACGTTGTTCTATTTCAAATGAAATTGTTACTAAAATGGCTTCTGGTGTCAACATCCGTCTTAAATGTTCAGATCCTCGACGCAGGCTAAGAGGAATGTTTGTAGCAGGTCCATATATTTTTTCATTTTGTTTTACTTATTTTGCATTTCAGGGACATTTAGGTGCTCACAGAAGGAATCCTTTTTTATAGAAATAAGATTTTACAAGTGAAGTTATGGATTAATGTACAGATAATATTATAATTTTAGAATTGTATATTTTTTTTCAGAAGTGATTACGGATTGGTTCTCTTTGGGTGAGCTGAAATTTGAATTTCCTCCTGAAGCAGATGAGATCATGATAGACTTAAAGAAGATTGTGGATGATGAGTACGATGCAGATGTGCAACCTCTTAAAAATGATAATGAGGAGAAGAAAGTGATACAACTGGAAATACGGGATGCAGAGAATGATGCAGACAAAGTGGATAGTGATGATGATGATGACTTTCCTGTGTACGAAATCCCCGAAGAGGAATTGATCTTAAAAAAGGTTTACATAGTTGCTGTATATGGCCAGTTATATTAGGCCGTAAACAATGTACTTTGGTCAGGTTTTTTTTATAGAATGCTTCTTTAGGATATCTTTATTTCTCCAGGAAGAAAATGATGAAGATTACCGTAATGTAGAGATGCCATATTATATTATGGATTGTATTGAGGGACTGAATGAACAGAATGATTATGCCAAATTTGAGGCTGCATTTAACGCATTGAAACCGATGATAAGGTAACACTTAGTTTTGGCTTTGTTTTTAAACAGACATGCTGGTGATTTTTATGTTACTTTTTGGTTTTTCCAGTAAAGGAGTAGGATAGAACAGTGAGGATTCAGGAAATAATGCGAAATGTATCGGTATGAAGTGTTTCCGGTTCCTGATGACGAAAATTTTTAAGTATTTCATTTAAAAAAATCCATGATAAAAATTCCACATATTTTGGTTGATTTGAGACGGCGAGCTGTTGGTTATGAGCAGTGTGCAGAAGAACTACTTTGTCGGCTTATCGACCTTAGCAATCGCTTCAAAACCGAATGTTTTCAGGTAATTATACTAATTACTACGTTGTTGAAGGAGTAATATGCATACCGTTGATATTCAGAAGCGAACAAAAGCATTTCACGTTATTTTGCAGTTTTGAAATATCAACCAAGATCATAAAAATCATTCTTGTCTGTTATTGTTTCAAAACAAATTTCGAAATAGATTCATTTTTTATTATGAACGGACAGGTTTCTGAAAAGAATTACTACTAAATATAGTTAATTATTTTTTTTTGCAGTGTATATTTTATAAATTTTTATATCATTACCTGTAGGAAAAACGACTACAACTTATTCAGTCATGTTTGGTGACAAGTCCACATCTGGGTAGCGTTGCTGTTGATATCATGTTTTCAAGAAAGTTTGTTTGAATTTGATTGTTGCATTATTAAATTCAATCTGTTTCGTATAGCGAAGAAATTCTGGAAGGAACTGTTTTTGAAGTGCTTTATTCTACGGGCATATGTTCATTTATCAGTCATTTTCAGGTGTTCAATGACGAATCGATATATCATTCTAAAGGCTCTGTCCGATGCGGCATTAGAATATTCATCTCCAACCGATGTTGTTGAAAATCTTGATGCAAGAATTCCAAAAAACGGTGATAATGTTGAAGGCATGTTCTTTATAATGACTAAACTCTTCCCTTTATCTTCCCTTTAGTGGTTTAACATTTTTTGTGATTTTGCTGAAGACATGTAATAGTTTTCAGTTGTACAATATATTATTTTTTTTTTTTTTCGTAGACTGTTGCAAATGTGAATTGATTCATGCACTGATTATTCAGGTAGCACAGTTGTGAATGCTGGAAAATTGATTCCTAAAACAAAACGTTTTATGAAAACACCAGTTACGTTGTTAAAAGAAAACAGATTTACACCAGTGGCAAATTCCTTTTTCTATCCCTTGACTGCAATTGATCAGCATCGTGAATATCTTGATCTCACTGTGAGTCTTATTTAGAGTTCTGTGGAACTGATTTCGGTCCTTGTTTACTTGTTTCGGAATAATTCAACCATACTATGTTGCGAAAACACTTGACTGATTACTTAAGCATATAGTGTTGTGAATAAAGATAAATTTGTTATTTTTAGGGAAGAGATTCGGAATTATTGAGTAGGATTTTGTTCTGCATGGGTCATTTGATCAGATGTTCTGGTTCTTCTCCATGCACAGTGAAAATGGTTAGGTATGTTAATTGGATCAGAGACTTTCATTTCAATTTCAGACAATATTAAGATTTTCGAGGATTAAATTATACTGGTCGAAAGGTTGAGTTCCTTGGCATCGATAATTTCAAGTAATTTCACTTCCTTAATCATTTTTCTGCAATTTAAAAGCTGTTAAAAATTTTTTTTTGAATAAAATTGGATATTTATTTTTGTCTACGAGGATAATTTGTTAGACACTTAAACTAGTCTTTGCATGTGATAAGCAATGAACCAAATGAATTATTATTATCCCAGAAAAAATATGCTGTTTTTTAAAATGTTTTCTGGTCATGCCAAATTTGGGATTTTCAAACAAAATTTGAAACTTTGTTTCACGAAATAATCTTGCCATCTTCTCATATTTAGATTAAACGACTCACTGTTTTGGAATTATTTACAAATCAGTTTTTAGAATAGTGTTCGTCTTGTTTTATATCAGTTATAACTCATTCTGATATCTAGTAGCATTTCACTCGTTATAGGTCTTCATATCAGTTATCTGAGCAGGAACATACTGTGTATTGCCATATTTCTTATTTTTCATAAAATTAGAGTGTTTTTCTTCACTGCAGTACCCTGGCTTATCTGCTTGTTCCGCTACGACATAATACGAATTTTGCGGTGAGACAGGCTGTACTTTTTTGCTATGCTTCTATTTGTGTATCCTTATCGAAGGAGGTATTACTTCAGTTCTATTCGGGTAAACATCTGTTTTTTTTTCATAGCAACCATAACAGAGTCGTTATCACAATTAGATTTTTATCTACCCTAACAGAATAGATTATCAGTTTTTATTTATATTGTGGAAAATGATCGCTAGAAATTCTAATAAGAGTGCAGTAGCCTTTTTTCTCTTATCCAATGCTTGGTAATTTTTTTAAAACAAAATTTCGACGCTAAAAGGACATTATTTGAAATGGATTTAACTTTTTGCAATTTATTTTAATTCTTTTAGATGAATTAGTCGATTGGTTAGAATATGCTACGAAGCTAGCTGAAGCTGATCCGTCAACAGAATGCCGACAAATTGCGCAAATGGCAGCTGAAACCATTGCTATAATTATCTCTGTTAACGACTAAGAAATTTACTGAAAGAATCAATTACACCGATTGGGCAAAGTTGGCAGAATCATTGAAAAATTGATCCTTTTTTGATGGGGGAAGAAGCCTCCTGCTTTGGAACATCTTCATTTGCATCTGCAAAATATTGTGGAAAATGATCGCTAGATTTTAGTATTTAAAGGAATTTCTCGTCTTACTTTATATGCTTAAATTTTTATGAATTAGGAAAGAACTGATCTCATTAAATTTCACTTAATAAATTTACAAGAAACTTTCATCTTGCATTATAGCAAGTCGCATGACAACTCGATACTTGCTTCAATTACTAAGAATCAGTCCTTGATCTAGTATCATAAAGTTATTCAGAAACGTGCTCAGATGATAATGTTGTTAAAAGACATCGCGTAAATTTGGACGTAACATTGGTCCATAAACATTTATTTAAAAAATGGGGTGGTCGTAAGTCATCGTTCCTACATCTACTCAGTTATAACATTTATCATGGACTGGCATTCTTTTTCATTATCTTTCGATGCATCTTTTTAGCGTTAACTAAATTAAATTAAGGTGAGCAATTTTCATGCACAAATTTTTAATTATTAAGTGCACTATGTCTTAGTAGTATTGTGAAGCAGTTATTTCTTCATTTCAATTTCAATAAAATTCACACTGTTGAAGAAATTCTCTTAGCTGCAGGTTTTGCTGCAGTACTCTGCAATTGCTTCTGCTCTAGCTCACGTGATGTGTTGATCTGAAATAACTTACTAAGCTTAGGATAAGGTGGCTATTAATGCCCACCGAGTGACACATTGTCCAAAATAAGACCACATGTATATGAGACACAATATACAAAGATGCATTGACAACTGGCAGTGTCAAATTGATGGTAAAGGTATCCTCTGGATGGGAAATAGACCAATAAGGGAACATAAAAGCACAAAAAAGAGTGGACAGCTAAAGGTGGCCCATTCGTTTTTTGCTGCGGAGGATCTGCCGTTGCAATAGTCATCATAGCAGGTACATACTGAAATGTAGCTGTCATCGCTTAATTCGGTTGGTAGTTTGAATAGTTCGCGCTTTCTGCAATGTATTCAAGTTGTCAGCTTGAATTGATTTGAGTGCATTCTCTAAGAAATACAAGAAGGAAATAAGAACCTATATTGACGGCAAGAGTCGCGATGCATCCACCTGTACCACGTGACAATTGTTTGGTTGAAACCATTATAGAGAAGTTCATCAAGGCATCCGCGAATATGACCTCTTATACGAACTCCTACAAGCTGTTCATCTACAACAAAATTACTCTGATTTTTTGCAACGTATTAAGAAGTTATTTTAGGACTGAATATAGCGAAGTCTTGCATATATATATATATATTTGAATATAATAATATCTAATTTCTTTTTTCTCCATTCAAACATTTTTATTGCTGAAATGTCATTCAAGCTTCCTGCATCGATCCAATTAGAATTTCAATCCTATATGATATTAATTTGAATAGAATGAAATACCAGCTACAGCCGGTTCTTCCCACATTCGTATACATATTGTTGGACAATAAGTGAACGGAACGGCCTGTGGGTCAAGATTGTTCTCGTTACACAGATCTGTGAAATTTTTCGGCTTTTTGTAAATAGAAGAAAGAGCGGGCCAAACTGCTTCATACAGTCGCGACATGCAGGAGAAACAGCGAGCAGTATCTGGAAATTAAACTAATAGATGGATAACGGTCGATACTTAACAAATTCATTATAAAAAGTCATTTCACCAATAACGACGACTTAGAGATACTGATACACATTTACTCATGCATATCTGAGATGCAGGAACTTGCAATGAAATAGTGCAAAACCGGCACTCACAAGAACCGGATTATTTTCATTTGTGATTAATGTGAACTTTTCTCCTTTCGCAGGAATTCATCCAAAGTATTTCAAGAGTTTGGTATCTACAAACATCAGAACACTGAAGAACTGATATCTAGTTAATTTAAATATCTGTTTGCAACTCACCAAAAATTCTGCATCGCTATGAAATCAACTCAATTAATATTTGTAATAAATTTTCCTATATCAGAAAAAATACACATTTTTTGCATTAAGTGATACTTCATTTGCTACCATCAAATTAGTGTTATTACTAGGAATGTTAACATTGAAATCATTAAAATACGCTAAATGAAATGATTTGGTGAAGCGCAGACTTGTTGCCATCTGCACCTTTCTAACCCATAAATGTTGCTGTATAATTGGGAAGCATCGTTGCAGCACTGATACTCACGGACAACAACGCCGATACTGCTGCTGAGATCGTTACGAAGTGGAAATACATCGGCGCATCGCGTAATATCAGTAACTGTAGAAGCACAGTCACTAACCAATGAATGGGTCAATTGGAAGTATGACGAAGTATTGAATCCAGAATTTGAGAGAGATATTAACAATACTGAATTGTTGCAGATGAGTTATTAAATAACAGTGATGTACTGCAATTCAAAATTGCCTCTAATTAATTGTATGCCAAACATAATTTCAATAATAGTTATAAGATTTATAAGAGTAATCAACAAAGTTTAATTTACAAATATGCTGTAAATTAAACTAAAAAATAATGACACACAATTAGTAAAGCGATTTTTGTTTTCTGACACTGAGTAGATTTGTTGAAGAGATGTATTTCAAGCAAAAGGTTTGTCTCAATATGTGTGAAAATTTCAGGTTAAAGGGAATTGAAATTCTATTCAAAAAATTAATTAATCAAACCCATAGAATTTTAGCTGTATTGTTTAAGGATGATTTATCAGAGTTACGTACTATTCGCGAAATCTATTGCAATAAATGAAGTGAATGGGAGGAAATGTCAGTCAGGTTGAAAGAAGACGAACTATTTAATGGCTAGTGGAATAGCTATGGGACAAACTTGAGCAACATATAACTAACTATGACATTAGTTAGGTCCAGCAAGCATATTCAGTTGATAATATCGAAAATGGTTGGACGCTTCCGGCACTTCCGACGATCAATCCTTATTTGACAGAAAGTGAATGTTAGTTATCATGAGAACAACGAGAAGGACAACCGAATAGATTATATAAACACATCATAAAATTCTGTAAATGAGGTGAGAAAGGATGACAGCTATCAAGGTAAATCTTTTTTTCTCAAGTAAGACTTGACGATTGAATGAACGAGTCTCAAAGATTGATTTCTTAGAAGATTACTATTTCTGCTTCCATTTCTTTATTAGTTGAAGCACTCACTCATCAATTTAAGTGCCATCAAATCCTTTTTCAGTCTGTTTTATTTGTCCCACAGTTCAATCTACTCAAGCAATATAAACGATTGTAAAATGTTCAAGTGAATATTATTTTGTTTATGATTAGTATAGCAACTTACGCACCTTAAACTTTAATTTGAATTAAGATTAGCACGAAATTTGTTGTAAGTGCTGCAGAAAATTGGATTATTAAATGTCGCATAATTCTTATCTTCTATATATCAATTAATTAATTAAGTTTAATCTCTAATGAGCAATGATTGGTAAATAATGTATAATAAAAATTAATGTAATTGATATGGCAAAAATGTACTGATTAGGGGAATTGATTTAAAGTAAAATGTCAATAAGAAATGTATTTATACAAAAGCAAAAAGCTGAAGAACTAAAGTTACATATTGCCGAAAATCTGAGAAAGTATTTTGTTAGATATGAAACGCTACGAAGAAGATTTGGAAAAAGCATAAAAAGTATTGTGATGAGTATAAATGGAAATAAGAGCTTTTCATCTCTTTTTTTGTAATTGCATTCGCAAATGAAATAAATTAAAGAAGCAAGGGAAGCATTAGGAAAATCACAGTGCGTATTTCATCTTTATGCTTGAGTATTCGGGAAAGTCGAAGGCTATAATGAAAAAGAAATCCATGGAGCAAAGTAAAGTCTGATCATATGCGATATTTGGAAAGTTCCAGATAAGATAAGCAAGGAAACTTTTTAATGGAAAATTAAAAAGGATTATAATGAATTTCGCTGGACATAAATTACTATTACAAACTATTAATTTACTTTGTCAAGAAAGCTTTTAATTACCTCATAAATCCATTACAGATATCTATTTTGTTGCATCAAATTGATTACATACTTTAAAAAAAATTTTTCCCTTACATTAGCCAATTTCTCTCTCATAAAGAATAATAATTCAGCGATGTTGCGCTTTCGCACTTTTTTTCATTATAGCATTCCGTTGCTGCAAGCAATTCTCTGAATTTCCATGAAAGAGTTTTGCTCGTTTCTGGAACGAATATAGCCGGATAGGAAGGTATTATGCTGAGCTGTCTCTTTAGCAAAAGTATGTATATATATATATATATATATATATATATATATGTATATGTATATGATAGATGAAGAGAGAGAGAGAGGAGGGGAAAAAGATAGGTAGATAGCATTGTTTACATAATATGTAAATTTTATCAAATTCGATTTAACTGACCCTTGCAAGAGAGAAATGACAGGTGAATTTTGTGAATGGAAGTCGAAAATTTTTGGAATCTAAGCATATGAATGTCAATAGACTCGACAAATACTTCCATCTCAATTGTCAAACGACACTAGCGTGTATTGTTAGATTTCAGAACATTTTAAACTTTGAAGAATCTGATAAAGAATCGAAATTTTAGAAGACAGCTCGTCGTACACTACTAGTTGCCATGTTTTGCTGGATTTATTAAGAGCTAAAAGTCAACCGATACACTGACCTCAGTGACACCAATTTTAAAAATAGAACTATCCAATAAATCTGAAAGAGCGATTATTTTAGTCATTTTTCATGTTTTTTCTATAACTACTTTAGTTTTTGCAACTTGAATGGAACAAATCACATTGTAAATGGATAAACAGAGATTTGTAAGGTATAAGTTTTGAATGAAATACAATCACCGAAGTATCATGAAAGCAGTGATATATCAATGACAACAAGTGGTTAAAATTATTTAACTTTAGAACATTGATCTAATACTGATGGGAGCGTTAAATTATTTTCCCTTGAAGTGGACAAATAATTGTCAAAATCTCTCTTGCACTGCAGTTGTTAAAGTAATAAATTTAAATATTAATTTTGGAGGCTCTGACCTTATCAGACATAGACGTATAGCTTCTATTAGCATAACTATTAGAAGTATAGCTTCTTAGTAATAAGCATATATGATTACTCATTCGAAAATGACTGCCTTATTCTAATACCCTAAAAACTTTGCGTTATTTGAAAATTGTTCCTCATCTCATAGCTTAAAGATTATCTGAATTTCAACCTTTAATTCTTTGTAGAATGCATTTCCATGGTACCAAATATACCGATAAACAGTTATGGTACTTGTAACTAGATGTTTCACATATATATTTCTGTCTCGGATCCAAACGTTATACGTGATGTCAAAATATTTTGGATGAGAAAGTAGAGCCATCAATAATTACTTGAAGAGAAAAAAAGCAAAAAAATAATCACAGCCTTCTTTCCCACATAGTTATAAATTTTAGATTTAATAGATGTGAGATAACAAAAGAAATGATAACTAGTAAGGCCTCAAGTCAAATAATCTAGTGATTTAATGTCTGATGGCCAAAAACAAATCTTACTAAGCTTAACCACACATTAAGTAACTTTAAATCATATTGTATTGAATAAATTCTAATTTTTAATAAAAAATATGAAACAAATGTTACGTCTAGTGTAAAAAAAGGTAACTCAATAATGGTACCAAAGAGGAAATAGGCTGTTAGCAATAAGAAGCAAAATTAGTGGGTGAAAACAAATTTAAAAATTGACGGAAATGATAGAAGTTGGGAAAAAAATTTGATAAAAATTTATTGATATTTCTATCCCTTGAGAGCACATCGAAAATACTTGTTTTAAATGACTCTTTTTAGAAATTCGTAGAATCATGTGGAACCGCAATTTCATACATTGAAAAAATATATTGCTTTGGAAAGCCTCCATAACGAAGTTTGAATGTCATTTAGAAAATCAGTGGTCGTTGAGAACTGGCCAGGTCTTTTGACCTTTCTTAGTAATCAATTTTAATTAAAAAAAAAAAAAAATTTTTTTTTTTGAACTATGCGCTTTCTTGGCTTTAGTGATCGATCAAGCGGAGAAAAGAAAGGAGAAAGAAAAAAAAATCTACATTTTTCCACCTCTCATATCAACTAATACGTACAATTCATGATTACAAAAAAGAAGAAAGAATGATAATTATTGCATTTAATCAAAAACAAAGCAAATTGAATGTGAGAGCAAAGAAAAATAAATCTATAATAGCAACAAAAATTTTTCTTCCATTTTGATTTTATGAAGAAAGTCGACATTTTATTCACGTCACGTAATACATTTCACTAAAAATCCAACCAAATTTTTCACTTTCTGTATGAAATAAAGGAATTAAACACTATTTTGTTCGAATAAACAGCGATATGGATTGAAGTGATTGAATTTTCTGATCTCAGTGTGTTAAGCTTTAGATTGAATTAGTGCTAAGAATGCAACTTGCAAAATTGTGACATTCAGAGTGACATTTTAAATAATCTGACCGACGACATATTTATTTTCAAATGCTAAAAAACAAAAAGAAAAAAGTGAAGTCTTCGAACAGTCATTACATCTGTTCAGTTTCATTAAATTTAGATAAATTGCTGGGATAAAAAAAAGAATTGTTAAATTCAACAGCACTTCAGAAAGAATTGCTGAGAACAATTTGTGTCATTTATCCATGTTTTTTTACGAACTATAATAGGTTGATAAACTATGCCTTTTATGTTCAATGTTGTCATGAATGGAATGTTCCAGATCAGTTTTGAGAGACTGAATAAGAATTACTCAATCATTAGTGTATTTAAAAATGTCACAAACTTGGCATCGTATAAGATATCGGAGAATTAGTGAATAGTAATGCTGCTTTGAATAATAATAATAGTGAATAAAAATAATAACACTAAGGAACAATACTACTTTCTGTTGTTCTTGGAACTGAAGTAAAATTAAAATATATTAGAAGTGACATTTAGTTTCTGATTAAGGAGATTTTTTTTGAGGGAGTTTTCGATTAAGAAGTGATTCATGAAGTAGACTAAAAGCATACATAAGAGAAAGAATACAAGAGTTACTGGACGGATAATGAAAGTTTAAAAAGTTTCAACAAATATTTCTTATATTTCTTTCTTAGCGCCGAATGACAAATTTATAATTTTAATTCTTCGTGATCAAATGACAATGACCTTAAGCTCATTAGAAACACAAAGAAAGTTGTCATTCTAAAAAGATTTTCTACCATTCTCAATTTAACTTAATCATATTCCAATGTTTACATATAAATTATTAAAAACATTCTGTGACGTCAGATAACCACTTGAATTTTATTCCATGCGAGATATCCTGAGATTAGATAATTATTGAAAAAATAAAATTTACGGCTGTTGTGAAGAGTTGTTGTGACACTATGAGCGTGTATTCCAATGACAGTAGATGACAGCACGTAGATGATAATGTTCAGCAATATATTCATCACACCTCACAACCTCACATCCTGAAACAATAAATATATTTATATCAGTATTTAAGTTCTACTTTTTCAGATTCTCATTCAAAACTGTTCGTCGGTGTTCCAGTGAGGAGACCACTGTTGGTAAATATATTATGCTCTGATATTGTCAGAAATGACTTAATACAACACGGCACAGGTATTATATGACGTGTGGGTGATCTTAGCTTCGTCCATTTTATTGAAATTTTATTGAATTTCAGTGACAAACACATCACTGAAATACAGCCACTTCACGTACAATTATACACGTACGTATATAATTATACAAATATACAGAATATATATATATATAAGCAGATTTAAGAGGAAATGATTCAGTGGAAAAGTGTGCTGACTGCAAGTTTCAACAGGAAAACTCTTTATCATATCTTTCTGTTTTGCAGTTTATTCTAGTTCTTCAGTGTCCATTCTTGTCGAGAATTCGGTATTTGATGCAAAGATTAATTTAGAATGAGCTGAACTGTGTTGTGATGAATGCTCTTTTCCTCACATTTATTTGGCATCAAATTCGTTTTTCTGATTATAACTATGATTTATGTCTATTTAACTATTTGAAAAGTGATAATGATTAGACTGGTGATAAAAAAAGCACGACTGTTATTTGGATTACTTAAAATTTCTTGAACTAAAGTGCTACTATGAATTCTGTTTTAATATTACTTTGCGCGTCTTGATGAAATTGAAAGATGGAAATAATTCTGTTATGAAATTGTTTAGGACAACGGACACTCCAGAAATGACTTTCCTTAGTAGTAATCGTTTTGGAAATGGCACCAATTTTCATTAGAGCATTAGGAGAGTTCTAAATTGAATCAATTCCTTCCTTTCCTTCGACTTTCCCCTTCTTCTTCCTTACTAAGTTAAATCGAAATCACTTCTAAAAAGCATTACTGATGGACAACTAGGTTCCATCCGTAACGATGATGGATATGAGCTTGGGCACTTCAATTAAAAACTTCAAAACAATGATGATATAGAAAACGCTGAGAACTACTCGAGTAGTGAGAAGCAAAACGGATTTGTCTACTTTTATATTGGATCTAAGAAGAAAGATAGAAATTAGGCTCAATTTTTACCCACCATTTTCATACTTCATATAATTGATGGGTTGATAAGAAAACCAGCCAAGTTGCAGGAGAATTGAACAAATGAAATCATTTATGCACCTTCATAGTATGAATACTAAAATTCAGTGAATTTTCTTTCATAATCCTTGAAGTGAACTACAAAAATGAACTATAGATTATCTTAGATGCTTCCTGACTTTACATAATTCTGGAAGTCAGCCCAAGAGTTTGAACTAGCAATAGGAAATGAAGTAAATAAGTCTTAATGATACTTCAAAACTGAGCTGCTGGAAAATTAGTTTACAAAGCGGATTGTCTTGTAAATGAGAAAATAATGAAGTTGTACTGATTAGTTAAGCTATTGATTAGTAAACCGTGGAGAGATTCAACTGCAAATAATGTTCAAAAGAGAAATTGAAAACATTAGTGCCTATTCTGAGCAAAGTAGAACGAAAAGATCAGAGGGCACTATTGATCACATATCTCAATTATTGTAGAACTATTTAAAAAAATGTGTTTTCAGAAAAGCCTCAGTTGCATTTTTTTTTTGTTAGCGATTGATTTTCTGTGACCCCATTGACCCCATTGACAAACAGCTTGAAAACGTTTTTGCTGTGCCGCTATGCCTTTCAGATTTTTCATTGTTTATGTTAATGCACCCATCTTTCCATCCAACCGATCTTTCATTTACATAGCCAAACTGGACATGAGACATTGGAAAAGTGTAGCAACAGATGTGTAAATATACTGAATGGAAGTATCATAATGACCGATGGTACGAGTCACATGTCCATGCAAACAAATGACCAACAGCAATGCCACGTTTCACATGCAATGTATGACGACGTGTAAAGAAAAATTGCGGTTTCAATTTAGTGACCACAAACAATATGTGAAATGAAAGCTTTTGAGATTTCTTTGGCATGTTGAATTCTGCAAAAGTAGTTAAAGTAATGGCGCATTCAATAGAATTTAAGCTAAACAGAAACTTCTCAGTGACAGTTCTTTTCGTCTTTGTCGTATGCTTTAATTGATTAAGTCCGCTTCTCTTTTCTAAATTCTAACAAAAAATATTTGATTTGCTAGGAGATGAGAAGCATTGGATGCAATATTGCAATATACTGAAACTTGGGTAAATGCCAAATGATCTCAAGAATTCGTATTGCTGCTACCGGTGAAAAAAGATCAATAAATGTCGTGCCGTTTCCGGAATGGTAGCATAGTGAAGAATAAAACTGCCAAACGATATACCGCTTCTTACATTGTCTTACATCATTTGAATGGGAAAAATGATTGCTTAGAAGCGATCATTAATATGTGAAAAGAGATAAAGAAGAGAAAAAAGGACTAAATTGAAGGATGAATTTGTTGTTCTGGACATAGATAATAGAGTTTCATTTCTTATGATGACAAGATTCGAAGACAAGCTTTTCTGTATTGATAAGTTATGAACAAGTAATGCTTGCATTGATGACAGATGAAGCATCCGTGAATTTTGGCTTTCTTCTTTCTTTTCCTATGAATTTCTCAACGTTTTTTCTATTAAAATTGAAGAACGGAAAATTAGAAAGATTTTTTTGTACAATGTGAACTTATTGAATATCGAAAGTATTGGATGTAAAAATATTTAAAATCTAATTCATTACAAATACTTCGAATATGATCGCATAGTTTTATGTCTTTCCTCTCTTTTTTTTTTTTTTTTTTTGTTTAACTTCGTTTCATTAGTGAAGTGGAAGCAATTTATTTAACTGTATTACCTGTAATAATAGCTGTAAAAATTGAAACGACTGATATAACACGAATTGCAATACTCAAATTATGATTGTATTGAAATCGATGGAATGAAATGAGCCATTTTCCACAGCTTTTAAATAACAGAAAATTCCCTATCAACAGCGTGCGAAAATTTTTATTATTCTCAGGAAGCGTTCGAAGGAATTCGAAAGAATGCTTAACGGTAGATTAACATATTCTCCATTTAACGAGAAGTAAGGATAATGATGATGTTCCGGAAACCAAATCAACGTGATCTCGAAGGAACTTTAGTTACTTTTGGTTTCATTGAAAATTAATTTATGCAATGAGTTCGTTTTCTAAACTTAAGTGGTTTAAAAGTAGGCATAGCATAGACAATGAAACATGCAAAAAGAGGAAAAAAATGATGAAAAGCGCAAGTGGGAGATAAGTCGTGAAAGTTTTGGTGGATAGGCCAGAACAAACAGAAGCAGATAAATTATTTTCACTCGAAGACGGATGCCATCGAGCAATAATAAATGGTGACGATATGAATCTTCTGAAATCCCTCCCCTCCGTTAGATCCGTTAGATAAACTAATAAATGATAATTTTCAATTTAAAAAAAATTCCTATTTGTGGACGGAAATTATCATTTTCGCATGCCCTTTTTAAAAATTTCACGAAATATGTAAATCGAAATAAATACATAAATGTTAGATATTGAACATCATTAGCTCTCTGAGTCTAATAGAAAAAATATGAAGGAAGGCATTTACAAATGCAACTTATGAAATTTATTGTTCAGTACACAAGATGACAACTTCATGCGACATCATCCATATTCAGGAGCAATGCAAGAAATAAGCCGTAGCTGTGGAGAGCTTTTTATATTTAATAAGCGCCATGTTTTTCATTTACTCCTCACTGAGTAATTTGAGTAGCAATTCAGCAGCTTAGTACTCGTAAGTAACTAACTTTATAATTATAGTTTTAGATGACAGCAACAGCAGCAATCATAAGTTACAATCCATTTTCGGGTTAAATTGTTTTGTGCAACATAACTTTGTCATTCTTCATATGGTAATGAATTTTTCGTTGAAGACATAAGTTATCCTTTAGACTAATGCATTTTTGTTTAAGAATAGAATGATTTTGAGTTTTTACCGCACGTTTTTGTAAGCAAGTGACTAGAAATCAAGGGCAATACTTTTAAACAATAAACAATAAAGTCTAACTTGCATGGGTATATTGGTAATGCAAAAATGAAACCATTCGATTTTAATAAACAGTGAAAATTTTTTAGGACAAATTTTGTAGTGGTTAAAAATGATAAAATGTGTTGCTGATAGACAGGTGAGATAGAAGTATCTTGCACCAGTGCAGTGATTGGAAATTATAGCAGAAATAGACTTTATGAAGTTGATGAGCAATTCCGGAGACTCGAAGTACGGATGAATGATGCTTTAATAATCCAGAATGCGTTGTGAAGACTGGAAAAGAGACTTGAAATTCGACTACATTTCTATTACAACTAGATAACTTCAGTTAGCAGCAGAGAGTTTAACTTTTTCTTTTCTTGTTCAAGAAAAGAAGTAATGAAGACGTTACTGAATTCCGATCTTTCACGTTTCTTCACTTCCTACTATCGTATTTATTCTATCGAAGAGATTTATATCTGCAGAATTGCCTTTGAATTGTATGCTGAAAATATGATCGAATCTTTATTGTTTATAAAATTATTACGTAAATCATTCTAAATAACAAAAAAGTATTAACATTTTTTACTAGGATAGTTCAAGTTGTGGCGCAAGATAGATCCAGTATAAAATGTTCCGACGTTTTTTTTCATCCTAACTTTTGCGACTTTTGCACCAGCATATACGAAGACTGATACCAATCAAATTTGTAGCAAAAACATCTTACGCTTTCTCATAATATCACAATATGCAAAACAAAAAATTCACATAATTATTTCTTAATATGCAAAAAGAAAAAAAAAATATTCATAATATGAGTATGTTGAACAAAAATTCATATAATTATTTCTCATAATATCACAAAAATAAAATAGATGAAATTGTAAAGGCTCGAATCATCGACTTTGAAATTCGTTAATGCTCGGAAAAAATAGTGAAAAAGTAACGTGATTAAATGCGTGAAAAGGAAATAATATGGCAAAGTAAGGAAGTGCTAATTATTGTGTGCTAAAGTATTTCAATCCTAACTTGTGAGTACACTTTAACACGCAGTTGATATAAATTATAATTGTGACACATAATGAAAATACTTTTACGGTTAGACCTGCGAACTTTAAGCCATCAAACTTGAAGAATTATTTGGAAGTTCTTTAAGTCTAAACAAGAAAGAAAAACACTTCTGATTCTATCACAAATAGTCTTTTTTAGGTAGTTTATGATATTTTATTCCTCAATTACATAGCTGAAACTAAGTGATTACTTTGAACTATTAAAGTCCCATTAAATGACAATATATTTACTACGAATTCTGATGAATACCTCAGAACAACGATTATTTCCCAGGATCGTTCGAACCGTTCCTCAGCCCAGAATAAAAAATAAATCCAAAAGATAATATGGATGCAGCGAGGGACTGCTAAAGGCCGAAAGCGAATTGGATTTTACAAATGAATTTTGAGAATGTGGGCAAGCTTTTGGGTGGGAAAAGAAAAGATTCCGTTGGGATCATGTTATTGCAAGCATTAAAATAGGATTCTTGACAAAAACGTTATTTTAGCTAAGAAATGAGGAAAAGCAATGATGCATAGGTATTACTTCTAAAATAGAACGAAAAAAAAAAAGAAGCATTTAAGGTTCCTAGATTATAGTCCGGAAAACAGGCGAAATAATTGCGCTAGATAGGAAGTATCCCGGAACGCAGGTACTTTTTCATAACTAGACAACATAGAGAATGTTATTTTATTTATATTTTGGTTTTACTTCCAGTTATATATTCAGGAATGTACTAACAACCTTCTTCAAAAAATTTCACAACCAATATATGAAAAACTTTTCAATAAAAACAAGAAATTTTCTTGACAGTTACAATAATAACCTTTCTACTACAATTCTTAGCATATATATTCCAAACATTATCTTAGAAAATTCAACTCCATAACTTTATAATTTCTTAGATGGTCACAAAAGTACGGCATAAAAATTTTTCGTTGTTCTAAGAGATGGAAAGATTCTAAAATTAATAAATTCTTAACTTTCTTCAAAAAAATAAATAGTGGCAATTTATCTTTTATCAATAAAAATATAGAGGGATTTTTCACGTTTAAAATGATGGATAAATTTGCTTTGAAATTTATAATTTGTGAAGTGCAAACAATATGCATTAAGTTAGGTTCCAAAAAGAAAAATTAGGTTATTGCACTGAAATTTTCGGTTCATTATGACAAATTATTTCGTAATTGCGGTTCAGAATAAGCAGTCGTTAAAAATAATTCCTCGAAGAATTCTATTCAGCAATAGATGTTCAACGGATTTATTGAAAATAGACATGATTTTGTTTAAAAATGAGACAGATGACATGATATGCTTATATATACTATCCTTTATTCATTATCCATTCCATAATTTCCTGCCAAATATTTCTTTTTTCACAGTCCTTCCAACATTATCGACTATGCAAAGCTAGGCCCGATATCATATCTAGGCCTAGCTCTGCTCCAGCCTTATCCTGAACAGGTCTGCTATTTAAATGTTGCCCAATGAATTTTGTTATATTATAGATTATTAAAGGACAAAAGTTTTTCAGCAAACAGATGAAACAAAATAAATCATCATGCACTTCGATATGCTGTGATCGAAAATATCTTTGAAATATAAAATCACTACACCAATCACCGCACTACGATCACTACATCAATAATTCAGTTGACATCTTATTTATCCATGTAATAAACTCTGTTAAGGGCTATGAATATGTCCGGAGTAATTTATTAAATAAATAATTGACCAGTTAATTGAACACATCTTATGTAATCATCACGCTTAAAATTGCACCATCACCATTCGGGTCAAATAGACTATCTCTTTCAACTTTTGTTGAGTCTCTTTCAATTTTCAACTTTGTGAAAATGAAGTGAAAGCACTAATGCTAATAGGTTGGAGGGATTAAGACGAACAGAGAACCGATCAGTTTTGCTGATATCTGAACATGAATAATGAATTTCCAGAAAGATAAGATTAAATTGAGAAGGGAACAAGCATTGATTATTTTCATTGCCTTTTCCCTTGACTTCTCTTTGTTATCTTTCCTGACATTACTCCAACCTTATCTTCCAGCCTCCAACTCCAAATGTACTGCTACCTTACTTCTGCTTCTTTTCTCATTTATTTAACTTTAAAGATCACCACTCTCGTCCATTTTCAATACATTACTTTAGCGACTCGTACATAGTGTATGCCACGCTCAATAAACGTACATTGTAAATTGAATAAGGAAAACTGCATGAAGAACGAAGGTGTTGTCGAGTGTTTTGTTTTTCTTATCGTTCTGATGGCGTGTTCGAATAGAATCGTTGGACAAAGTAAAAACGACACCATACAGCAACCAGACAGCAAACAGACGTTAAATTTACGCGCAATACGCGTAAGTCAAGTCCCAAAGTTAAACGATCAGGTTGTTACGCTGCATTGTTTGAGCATTGTCTCAACACGCACTACTGCGTTGTATTGCGTTGAAATCGACAAGGACCACTGACGGTGGTTAGTGCGGAGCGCACGTGGTCTGCGTGAAGTATCGCATTCTGTTAATTGATTATTGCTCCATTACGATTTCTCTGTGTTTCCGTACTTGACTTCAGTCTTGTTCTAATTCACCTTGACTTGATTACTGTAGTGTTTCCGGCTCTACGTGGTCCTTGGCTTAATTCGAGATCAGTAGTGCTCTTGAGAAAGGTTTTTTTTTGTGACAAACAAAATCAAAATCATTTCAAGAAGAAAAAGGAAAATTGTAAAGCACTGGCCGTCACAAGTGGTTTCTTAAATTTCTCAAGCTGTTCTGGGATCAGTTGTTTTCGTAAGAGTCGTTTTTTTTTCAGTTTTAGGAATATATTTCATCGAAACTTTTGCTTATTGTTTGTTTTGTTAAGAGACTACAATTCATGGAACTTAACTGTTATCTAATTATTTTGCATCGTAAATTCAAGTGCAACTCCTTTCTACCAATTTGGAAACAAGGATTACGATATATATTCCCTTAACTTTCGTGTCTTTTGTGTTTACACCAGTACATTTTTTCTTGAAGATGCATATAGGCTTAGAAGTTATATGGAGTAATCTGAATCAAATTAAATATTTTCAGGTTAAAAACATGGCTGCAACAATAGGTGGAGGTGGTGATGCAGTTCAGAACGGAAATCCGGATAGAGAAAAGGAAAATGTACCGAAGAATATTAAAAAGGAAGCTATTGGCAACTTGCAACTGAAATTGGTAAACGGCATTGCACTGAAGGAAACAAGTGATGTTGCTGATTTGAAAGTGGTGCCAAAAAATGTATCTCCTTTGGTTATTCTATGATATTGTATCAGAGTTCGAGATCTTGTGTATTTGTTCGACTTTAAGATATTCACTCTTCCCGATAATGTGTCCATTTATAACGTGTTTATATGGGTATTAATTTTAAATTAGACAAGGTGTTAGGATTTTTAGTTGTCAGTATATTGTAGAAAGGACATAATCGACGGAACACAGCAGGAAGTAAAGCAGAATCTTGTGATGAATATTCAAACAAGGAGAGCAAGCCACGTTCAAAATCAACAAATATAACGCAGGAAGCGGATATTGGATATCAAACGGTGCAGACAAAACGACGTTATAATTGTTAGCAACTTATATTTCATAGATATTTGTTTCTTTGTATGATGTCTAGAATGCTGCTTTAGAAATTTGCAAGCTCTTTGCATAGGAAAGTTGATAAAAAATAGGGGGATCAAAATAGCAACGAGATTTTTATCAATTGTAAATCGTTTAAGTAAAAGTGGTTGAAGTCTTAAACAAGACTGCAAAGGAGCAAATTCAGTTGTTAATATGAAATCTGAGAAAATTGTAATTAAAACTGTTGGAAGAGCAAATTGAATCTGCAATGAAAAAGGGGAAGTATGGACAGAGTAAAACAGCCAAAGAATTGAGTGAGTGATGAAATGAAATGATAGCATTGAATTATTTTTATTCAATGAATTCATAGCAGCCATTCTAAAAGTAAATAGTGCCTATTTAATTTAAGCTGTCGAAAAAAGCCGTAATACACAACAGCCAACAAATTCGATGATATTGGAAGGATTTATTTATGATGGTGAAGGTACGTCGTTTCTTTGAAGTACGAAGTTTAAAAATACTTTACAGAAAATTTCATAAATTTACAAAAGTTACAATTAAATCCCTCTAATTCTTTAGTCGATCTTGAAGAGCCGTTCAGCGATTCCGACGATAACGATACTTTAAGGGGACCAAAAAAACTTTCGCTGACCATTCCACGAGGGCGCATACGTACTCTTTCGGGCACTGTTCCTGCAGTAGGGTACAGGTAGACATTATTATTAATTGCGCATATTTCAAGAACCCATTTACACTAGATTTGTTTTTCCAAAAGTCTGTTTGATGATGGCTATTTTATATTAGTTGTTGATTGGTTCGAAGCAAAATATGCTAAAAGCTACAAAATTGCAGTGAGTTAGGAAGGTTAGACTCCAGAAGTAGTGCCAAACGTGGTGTAATAAATCACGATAGAGCATTGTAAATGATATTTCTTTTTCAAGCAAAACTTGTGAAAGTAGTTTTGCAGTCCAAAATGGGGTGGCCCAACGATGTGTCTGAGCTGTTTGCAATTTTTTGACCTTCCGGAGCATCTCATGCAGTTTTCGGAGTTAGTTTTTCAGTTTAATTTTATACTGCTTTTTTTCTGTATTGTTTTTTTATGGACGAAAAGTATATGAAGCATTTTGGCCTTTATTAACTGTTTCACTGCCTGACACATTTTTCACGCTGCATCAACGAAATACATTGTACAGGCATCTACTTGATGATCATCACATTGTTATTGTCGAAATTGATTTGATCGTTGATCCAAAGAGGTTAGTGCTTTAAACCGAATTGTTTATCGCTTGGTTTGTAACTTTTAATTCTAATCGATTTACTTTATTGGTTGTCAAGTTTTGATGTTCTCTTATACTGATCAGTTATTATCCTAATTTATTTAGATACGTGGAATACTGGAGACAGCGTTTTGCGAGGGAAAGTATTGATACCATTTTCCCGAAAAAAATTCCTACTGAAAATGACGTGTTTTATGGAAAGACAAATTATTTCTATGAAATGGGTGAAAATCTACCGGAGGATTATGCATTACGTCAGAAACTTGCTATGAGACGCTTGGAAGAAGTATACTCTTTAAACATTATGTATTTACATTGACCATATATGTAAAACACTTTTGTTGTGATTTTTCTGCTGAAAGTGTAGTAGAATAATAAGTGTATGGTATCATTTGACATTTACACTGAACATAACAAATTACTATCTCTTTGAGTAGCTTCTTTCTTTTTATTTCTTGTTCAAAATTTTGGAGTTGTAGGCATTAGCATGTCAGCAACGTGAACGAGAAGATACAAATTTCATACAGCAGTGCATTTTTTGTCGATATACGGCACGTGGTAATCGGTCGAAAATAATCCACCACCTCTATATGATCCATCATTTGAATCTTGGCTCACCCGACAACTTAGGTGCTTTCATTCCCTTAAAATAATATATGACAAGTTGTTTCTAGAAATTGTACATTCATTCTGCGTTTGTTAGCAATATTCTAATTTATTTGTGTAATCCCTTTAAAATTAATGGTGCGTATCATTGCAGTTTTTGTCACCGAGTACATTGAGTGTCTGAAGTCGAAACTTCTCAGGTTGTCATTTCTAAAATTAGCGCTCATTTCATGATGATTGACTTTTTGATTGCTTTTTATCCATTTTATTCAATTTTAAAGTTTATTTGCAGCAATGAATGTATTTATTGTGAAAAAAGGTTCAGTGACCGCAACACTCTGATGGATCATATGCGTAAACGAAATCATAAGGAAGTGAATCCAAAGAACAATTATTATGACAAATTCTACATTATTAACTATTTAGTGAGTGTCATGCTTTTGTTTCGCACTGGATATTTTGTGGAGCTCACAAGGACTTTTAGAGTATTATTGGTGAAGTTATCCCAGTGTTAATTTTTAGTGCTAATTTTTATATATTACCAGGATATATTGTGTTACCTAGGCTTTCTAAGGATTTATACGTCTTTCTGCTAGGTATCCTACACTTTATAGAGTGCTGAGATCTCAAAACTAACTTTTACGGAATATTTAGTTTATATATATGTATAATTCTGATCTAAATCTGAACTTATTGCTTGCCCAAAAGCGCTTTTTCTTAGGAGTTGGGAAAGCGTTGGTTAGATGTATTGAAAGAAGACTTCGAAGATACTATGCCAACATTTGTAGATTCCGATGAAGAAGAGGAAGAGTAAGCCGTTTTTCTTTCATTGTTTAGTGTTTCTTTTCCCATGTTCCTGGTGTGCAAAACACTTTATGACCCAAGTCATTTCAATTGTTTTTTTTTTGAATTCTTTTTGAAATATTTTTTGAATTATTTTCATTCTGGAATTCTTCATTTTCCATTTTTTAGGAAAGTAATCTTGGAAAGATATCATTAAGCCGTATGATTTTTTTTTTTAATGCTTATCATGTGCACTGAAATTAAGAAAAAAAATAGTCATTATCTTAAATTGACACCTGCACTTTTTAAAATATTTTAAGAATAAAAGTGAATTAACCAATATTATCGTGAATAGGGAATCCTGGCAGGAATGGCAGGAGGATAACATCGATGTGGAGCAGACTCGTGTAGTTTGTTTGTTTTGTGAAGAAACTGAGGATCACGCTGCTCCATTACTTGAACATATGAAAGTAAGTTTAGCTCGCTTAGTTTATAGCTTTGCCTCTAGTGGATAGTTTTCAAAGTCAACAAAAATTTGGTGATTTCTTTTCGAAAAGTTTGTAGGTAGAGAAGTCAAAAACATCGCACATTTTAGTCATACACATTTTTTTTTTTTTAAGTTGTAGATATTGCTAGTGTATTATTTTCATTGGATGAAAAAAAAAAAAAAAAAAAGAACCTTAGATTTATAAAGTTTTAACTTTAAGTCAAACTTTATCTTATTTATTTTCTAGGATGTTCATTATTTCGATATTCTCGGAATAATTGAAAAAGAGAAGCTGGATGTTTATGAACGGGTAAAAATGATTAATTACATACGTAAAGAAAACTACAATGCAAGATGCTTCGTATGTGGTAGGGATGACCTGGGTTCGTTACAGAAGCTGAGGCAGCATTACACCGAAAACGATCATCTTTCGAAAGGGTTACCAGAAAAATCAGTTTGGTGCACGGAAGAGTTAGTTTTTACGATGACTGAATATTTCCTCGTTATTGTATCATCATTCTGGTTTTTACTGTTTCAGAATCGGTTGTCTATTAGAAATTATCCTGATGTTACTGCACTGAGAATCTTATTTAATGTACAGTTTTTGTTTCTTAACTGTCCCAGAATAATCAACTATTCATTTTATTTTTCAACTCTGTTTTTATTTTTGTTTTTTATTTTTATGTTATTTTTGCAAAGTATTCAATTTAGATTTGAACAAGTGTTAGAATTTTTTTGTTGAACTAGATTGCTTCCAGGTAATCAAATTTTATTAAGCAGTTGAATATCCAAAAAGAAAAAATAATAATAATAAATGAATAAAAAATAAAGTTGGTAGGTGTTTCCAATTAGTTATAACATTTTTTGTGAATTCTTATCTCTAATTTTGTGATTAATTGTGATATTATTATTTCTACCTACTCTTCCTTGTAGAAATCTGGTGCCCATATTCGGTAACGATCATCTAACTTGGATGCTTGAATCATATATTGATGAAAAAGAAGTTTCTTCACAGAACGAAGAGGGGACAGCAGTATTCGAAAACATCAGAGAGTATCTTCTGAAGCAAAGTGAAGTGAACTCTGTTGAAGGTGTAAGTATTGACTGATAGTTGTTTTATTTTAATTTTTTATGGGAAACAATTCAAATATCAGCTGAAATACCAGTTTTTGAACAATGCTTCTTTCTATTTTACATCTGAAGAGGCCTTGAGCAGTATATCGAACTAAAGTCAGCTCATGATATCAGGACATTGTTAAATTACTGATGACGTGCAAAGTTTGTTTTATAAAAATCCTCGCAACTTTCTATAATGCTCAGACAGATGTATTGTAAATATATTTTTAAATTTAATTTCATTTCTGGTATATTTGACATGAGTAATTTCTGCTAATACTTCATTTATAAATTTAGATAACATGATAGGAAGTATCCGTTTTATATAAAATTTACTCCGTTCGATAAAACTGCCATTGGATAGAAGACAACGGTTGATCTCTTGTAATTTAATCGCTTAATTTTGATCATATTAGGTCATTTTTTCAGGTGATTGCTGAAGATTTTCCGGAGTTGCATGATGGTGTGCTTACAGATTTGAACTTATACGATTCGCTGAAATAAACGAAAATGAAATGTTCTGGAGCATAAAAATAATTTTAAAACGACAAACACTGGATGCAATGGGTGTGCTCCACTAAGGGCATAACCATCACTACAACTGAGATTGCTCACTTTTTATGAAATTTACTGTTTATGTAGAGTTGCCAGCTGGTTATTCTGCAATTTCATGCTTGATTCAAACTTTATCGCACATTTGCAACTCATGTAATTGATACCGGTATCAACTGTAGTACGGGACGAATAATAGCAAAGTATGTGTTATGATGTTTGCGCGTAATAAGTTCATTTCTTTTCTCAAAAGCTTTCTCCACAATTGTTTGGATATATTCAGTATTTTCTCCATAACCATATAATTAATGTTTTTTGATAGTTCATTTATCAATCTCTAAATTTCTATATCTGTTCTGATTGTCAAAGCACTTTTCATCCTTGTTGGAGTGGAATAGAAGACAACCTGTGTCTGTCAGTTCTGCCTCCCGTTTATCTTTGAATAAGTTGGACATTTTCTGCTGTATAAAACTGTGTTAAGTGGGATATAGATTGGGATGAAATCCTTATGTTAGAGATGATAATCACCACTTTACTAATTCTGTCGATCTCCCTTGTCCTTGTCCTTCTTGTTAATTTCCACTTAGTATATCTGCGTTCCAGAAAAGGTAGTCCACCTATTTGCCTTTATGTTTAGTTTCTTGTTTTGGTTTTTTCAGATGTTTTTAAATGCAGGTCTCTCTTTTAGTCCTATTATTACTCCGTTATTGTTGTGTTCTGTGCATTATATCTGTCTTATGGATGTCATATTTCCATTAATATCATCGTACTTTCCGTTCAGTTCATTCACCACTTACTGGTTTCTTGTTTTATCTGTGTGATTCTAACAACTTTTTTTAACTTTGTAAATAAAGTTTAAAACAGTTCTTTCTTCACCTACTATCCTGAAACTATTACAAGAGGTATAGAGGGACAAATATTTCCTCGGGAATCCCGCGTGATATTCAGATAAGATTGCCGAAACATAAGGTACTGTGTAGGACCCAGTGCATCTGTGATAGTTACAATTTCCAGATAAGATAGTCATTTGATAGCGCAGTCCTTATTTTAACGAATATAAATATAGAATAGAAATGAAGTCTGCATAAATTATTTCAGCATAAAGTTTCCGCCAGTTATTAAGCAGAAAGAAATAAAATATCCAGTAGTTAACTTGTCTCATAAAAGCTCGGCTGGTGTAATGAGATTAGGTATATCAAACGAGGTATGCGAGTTGAAACACATCAAGAAATGGGCAAATCTCATATGTTTTTGCTTTCCAATTATGCCTAAGAGGAATTATGACAGACATGTACACATACATACATATGAGGAGGGGATAGTCCAGGGGAAAAACTGGTTCTGGGACCAGTTTTCTCCACATCATAATTCTCTCGGCCTATGGTTTTGTTTCATGTCATGAAGCATCTTTCTCTTGCCCTATTTCGGATAGCTACAAAATTTTTTTCACATAAAATTATATTTAGATTTCATCCTGGTTAAATCTGTACATCTTCCTAGTTAAATCTGTACATCTCTCACTCTTTCCTCTATTTTGCCGCTCTATAGCAGGGTTATTTTTTCTGACCTCTATCATAAGCACGTAACTCTAGTATTCATCAGTTTTGAATTACTCTCCAATAGAACACGGCCGGTTTTTTTAATCAACTAAGTGATGAGTGAGTATCCTTAAATATTCATCATCCCTATCTGGAAAACTCATCTAAACATCTTAGGCACTGTAAACCAGAAGCGTACCAAAAACATAAAAGTTTTTATCACTATCCGAAGGATGACTGAATACCGTGAACTGACCGTATGAATAATCGTATTCATAAATTAATTTTCCAAATTCTCAGTTTACTTACTAAAGGGCTGCTTTCCTCAATTTATGATAAAAAGCGATTATTTCTCTTCCAGGGTACTGTTTGATAAAGTAGTAAAGAATGCAGATGAAGCGTAATTACAAAAAAGCCGAAAAAAACATTATTTCACTACGTGGCAGTAAAAAGAAATGGTTGAATTCTCAAGAATGAACTGCACTTTTATACAGAAAGTTGTAGAAATAACGTTTCAGCTTAAAGAGTCTCTGTTATTGCTAACATAGGAGCAGAAAAAAAAAATGGCAGATCAGGTCGTCTTCACTATATATAATTATATATAAAAAACAACCATTTATAATTGCAACTATAAACATCAGCAGTTGACGAATGTAAACTTCTTTTGTTATGAGTAATCACTGTGTGTCAGCTCATCGAATAATTATTATGATGAAAAGAAATGAAGATGTCAAAAAAGTGACAAAATGGAATTCACTGGAAAAAGCTTTGCTAGCTAAAAAATGTCTTCGGACTCATTAAAATTCGTAAAAATTTCACCTTGCTCTTACTCAGCAAAGTAAAGAGAACTTGTGCTAGGAAAAATTTATTCTACAGACATAAAAAATAGTCAATGTAGAGTTCATATTTCTCTATCAACATCCTTAAAACTTCAGGAACCATAATGTCAATTAGCTTCTAAGACATGATTTTATCATCCCACAACCATAGCCTCCACTGGAATCACTTACATAACGAATATTTTGGACCCGACCAGTGCATGGTATCAGAAAAACACGTGGGTAGCGATGAACAAGATCTTCCCAATGCACAAAAAAAATGTCAGGAATGCGTAATTTATATAAAATTTGTCCGGTTACTGACAGCTTTTTTACCCGGCATAAACTTTCAATATAAAATAATTGCACATTATGAAGTCGTAACAAATCGAACAGTGCCGCAGCAAAACAAATTGGTAAGCAAACACCTGGTCCGTTGCAGATTATTGCATCAGGCCTGAAAAAAAAACTTTAAATTTTAATGTGAAACTTCAATGAAACTTTAATACTTTGCACACGTTAGAGAATAACTTCGACTCCAAACATCAGGACCCCTTTACCAAAAACAAAAAGAATCTTAGTATTGTTGAGGTAGCGAGCATAATAATTCCTCCAACTTCGAGGCTTAATAAGAAAATCCAACTCGGACTTTAAATCTTAAAATCTGAAATGTTAACTTCATAATTTTCCCAAGTTCCAACAATTCCGCCTCTTCCATAATTTTAAAAATATTACCTTCTATGTGAACAGTAAACTGATCACCTTATTCGCCATATCAAAAATAAGCTTTCAATGCAGGCCCAAATTGTTGTCCATATTGAAGTAATGTAGTTTTGTTTTACTTCCCGACTTCTGCTTATTCGTTCTACTCGGAAGTTTCCCAGGCTTTGCGATTTTTCAAATTCGATTATCTTAAATATTGCTGATAAACTCAAGCGTCGTTCTTTCTTTGAGTTTCATAAAAGCTCACAAAACTTCTCAGCAAATGACTTTTTCCCAACACATGCTGAAAGTCTAAATTCGTAGATGCATTCTCCATACTTCACCTTTCGTCCGCTTAGTTTGTCAGTATCGGAAACAATATATATACGATGACCGAACTGTTGTCTAAAGGCGGATATAAGAGTTAATAATTCAGCAGTGTGGCCGCCTGAAAAACAGACAATATGTACTAACTTCAGAACTCTTAGACTGAAAATAAGCCAAGTTATGTTAGAAATTTTGCTAGAAAAACGAACAGGCACAAATATTTCAAACATAAGTTAGCCTAATTCTAAATACCTGGCAGACCAAATATTTCCATTAAAATATTCAAGTGGAGAAAATGCATCATATTTATTTGCTAAAAAATATAATATGTAAGCAATTTGCAGCAAAATCATACCAGACCCAAACACATAGCACATTCGTATTGACGTTGACGGACGCTTCCCTTTCGCCATGTTGTGGTTCACGCATGAGTGTCGCTTGACGTACCACGCGTATAACACGACAAATGTCAACAACGGTATCACCGACAAGTGCACAAACGTCCCACAACTACTGATATACTCAACCATGCCAATATGCTCGCATCCTGTCCACTAGTCTTCTGGGACAGAAGAGACGCTTTGCAATCCAGCATCTCACTCACATGTGGAGTTATGGATGATAGGTTCGTTTGAAATTAATATAAAGGTTTTTATTGAAGTGAAATAAGAGAAACGATATTTCATGCTACATCGATTCATACTGAAAGGAACAATCTTCTGCATTTCATTTCTCTTGCCTTCTTTTTTAATTATATAAAATTTGGTTTTCCAAACTTTGAGTTTATAGTATTAGTAATAATAATATTTCTTTGGAAAACTTCAATTGAACATCAATTTGGATATAATTAAAAGCATTTTTTATGAGCTTTTGATTGGAGTTGAATTTTCTTCTGCACTTGCATTGCATTTGAATCCGTTTCACAAAAAAGATAAATGAAATCGATAATGCATACGATGATTACAAGTATAGCAATTATGGATTGCAACGATAAGTGATTACCAAACATTTTATATGCAGCCAGTAAGCATCGATCACGTAATTCTTGAGGTGCTTTTTCACGTGGACCTCTGAAAATGGAACTAATCCAAGTTGTTTCTATTGACTTTTAATTATGCATTACTGTTTCTGTTTGCAACTTCGAAACTTACTAATTCAGTCGATAATACTTATTTGACTTCAAAGGAACAAGACCAGTACCTGATAGCATAACAAAGAATATCACTGCTTTCTTCGATATCAATCATTGAAATATTGTGCAATACAACATATGCATGTGTGCCTGTAATGTAATCGCAACTGGTCAGAGGTCATTCATGGAGTTCAGTCCATCAAGAGCTCTGAATCATCTGACCAACTTTTTTGCAATGATTTCCTACTATTCTAACCACCCACAAAATTCACCCTTCTAACATGTTAAATTCATTTTTAAATCCCCTTTTTTTTTTAAAAAAAAAGGACAACCTGTAATGCACGCATAAGTAAGTGCAAGAAAGGAAATACTCCCATCAACTATCGCTGCTCTACAAAATGATACTTTGGAAATGAAAATAATTAATAAATAAATGCTTTTTGGGAAAAATATCATCAAGCCAATAGCTATTGTTACAGGCGAGTAAAGGACACGAATAGAAAGTATCTGAAATAATTGATTAATTTCAAAGTAAAATAACTCATATTGTCTTTCTATTTAATTTTCTTCTTTCCTCATCAAATACTGGTGAATATTTCCTTCTTCCGAGTTTTAGAATACCTCTTTTTGTGATATTCAGAAAGGAAAGAAATATTTACCTGGTTACGGTAAAGTCGATATTCGGAAACTGATAACTTTGCATAGCTATCAGGCCATATATGGCCATAGTGATTAAATCGAATAGCAAGAAACATGCCTAAGTCTATCAGACCACATGCAAGAAGAAGCTGCAATGTTACGTAAATAATCGATCCATTTTATTCTTTAAATTATAGGATTTCTTGGATTTTAGAACTAAGAATAAGAGGAAACAAGTTCAGCTGAAAGGAAAGTACAAAATGTTCAAGATCGACAATTGCGCCATATTCGTAATATCAATATAAGGAATAATTACATGCATAATAGCAATTATCATTAGTCCATTCCCACCACCTTTCTGTTTCCTTTTGCTTCGTGTCGCCAATTTTGCTGTACTGAGAAAAGTATTCTGAAATACCGCCCACACAACAGTTTAGTAATTTTATCCTAAAGTCTAAGTTAACATATTCCTATAAGAGTTCCATGAGAGATTCTCATAGGTAAATATATGTCTAGTGATGCCTTAAATGTCATATGTGATATAAAATTACCTCCCGAAAGGAAGGGGCACTGTTTGGCACGGTTGCAGATGGTAATACGGATGTTGCTTGGAAAATCGAAGGCGCAAGTGGTAAATGCGTAAGTGATCTGCCTGTTTCCATCTTGCCTTTACCTGATGATATGGCTTTGATATTTATAACACTCCCTTCTTTCGCCAGATTGTACTGTTGTGACTGATTTTGTGACTTTTTCATTTGGCTCTGTAAAATTTGTCCAGCCATAAGGAAAAACCAGTTCACCGTTTCAGCTGATATCATTTAGAAAAATAACAGAAGATATTGTTCCTATATGTTTTATATAGGTGATGACAGAAATTTGCATGCTGTTAAAGTTGAATTTAAATTCTGGAAATATCAAAAATAAAATGTTACATTGTCAAAATGCAGACATAATTTTGACATTGACCTATCCGTTTATTAAGCATCAAAATTCTCATCAGTTTGAGAACTCCAGAAGCATTTTTCGAGATTTAGAAATCAATAATAACTTCTCAGCAGTGCGCCTGTCGTTACATTCAAGATTATTTCACTAAGAATCCGAAATAGGATGGATATTTCTGCAGTGCACTTCGTTACAACAAAATTTGATAGGATGTTTAGAAGTGCCTAGAACTTGTGCCACTCATTGAGGAATCACTTATCACTGCGAAGATTTTTGCAGTGATATGAAGTGCAGAATAATTATACTCTGCATTTTTGGGTTTAGAAATGAATTTAACTTAATTACATAAAATGAAACAGTATTGCGATTTATTGGAATATTTGTGAATGGATAATCTCTATTAATAGTGTGTGTGTAACATTGCTATATGCTATGATATCACAAGTGTATTTAGAAGGTTCGCTGGTTCGCAACAAATAAAAGCGGTTGACCGATATAAAATAATACGGTGCTTATATAATTGAATCCGTTAATTCGACTCCCAAATCGATCAAGTAATAACAGACTGGCAAAAGCCATAAGCGATAACAGACCCAGAAATCTTAACAGTGCAGCCTGAAATAGATCGGTGAGGAAAATCAGATTTCCTTCTTTGCTAACGGGAAAAGCAAATGGTTCAAAGCTTTTTCATTTAGTAAAATAAGTATAATAAAATGAACTGGGAGAATGAGGATTAGAATCGGTACACAAAAGATTTTAACATTTTAACATATGCGAGCCCAAATTTTTGTGATTAATTCTGCGAATGAAATGTCGAGAAACTTATGGAAAAAATAAGAAAGTGAGTAAAACTGCTGTATAATAATGAACAAATCTCACATTACGAATTTCATTTCAAAAAAAAAAGAAAAAACCAAAAGATTTAAAATCACAAACCTCTCGTACATCTTCTCGTTCAGATCCGTAATGCCAAATGGATCCGGCCGCAATCAAAGAAATTCCAAGTATAATAAAATGAAGTGAGAGATTGAGGATTAGAATCGGTACGGACCAGAATAAATCAACAAAACAGACATAGAGAAAAGCGACGACGTATGTTGTTACCACTACCGCACATCCAAGCCATAACCGCCGAATAGACAAAGTGAAGGATGATATGTATAAAATATGTGCGATTGTAAATAATCCACAAACGATTTGTAATTTATTATGCCATTGCGATGAATTTAAATATATACCAAGAGCTAAGAAGAGAGCTTTAATATAATTTCGATAGGTTTGAAGTTGTGGCAATTGAAGTGTAAGTTACACGATGAGAGATCACTCGATGATGTGAAATGAGATGACTTTACTTCTAAGTCTTGAACTTTCATCTATTCCCAGTACTTTAGTTTATCTTTTGAGTAACGATGCAAAAGTTTCTTTTTTTTAATTTGCAGTCTATTAATGTTTTAATTCAATTCAATTCAATTCAAGATTCAGTTTTTTAATACATAAATTTGATTTACGACTAACTTTAGTGAACAGGTTATACATACCAAAAACAAGAAATGTTAAAGAAGTGAATAGTTTGATTTCCCTTTTCATACGTAATGTTAACGCAAGTACAGTCAAAGCAAGCGTTGGCATAATATTCACGTACGGAACTTCACGATGGAAACCATCTGTTTCAATGTATAACAAACCACAAAGTCCACCATAAATAATTAACACATGTGTCGGATTCAACACCGGAAAACTGGACATATCTGTGACTGAAACTTTTACAGTAAATAAAAATGTTTCTATGACATAATGAAATAGTTTGAAAAAGAATAATATATTAAACGTTTACAAGCAATACTGATACATTATTTTTCTCGAAATAAAAAGAATATATGGGCGTAAAAGTTTATGAATACCTTCGCTATCATTGGACTAAAAAGAATTTCCACGAATAAAACAAAATGTTTTATGATTTATATGTTGGCAATTAGTTCGAGGCATTCATTTTAAGCAAAACAAAAATCAATTTTGAAACGATAAATAAACTTAGTTTTACTGAACAATTAACACTACCTAAGCTCGTTTCATCAAACGTTTTTCCGAATTTATGGAAAAACGACATTGTTTTTCGTCAGTAATGTTTTAATGACAATATAGAAAATGAGTATTCGACTGCTCTTAGCATTAAGAAAAACGAAATTTTAATTTTCCTTCACTTACAAAAAATAAAATATTTAGAAAATAAATGCTTTTTTCCAAAAATTTGTTATATATATATATATAATAATTTGAAAAAATTCTAAAAGAAATGTCGAGGAAATAATAAAGCAAATCTCTTATGTAATAATTGTATACGATAATCACCTCAACTTCAGTATCAAATTAGAAGGTTAAGTCAAATCAGTAATTATTTTTTTTTAATGTGATTTATTATGACTTTTTGTCAAAACCTTTAAAAAATTAGTTTCAAACGTTTTTTTGGTTAAAGGTTTTCAACCTATATTTTTAACCATTTTTTTTTAAAAAGTGGTTTTGAACGTTTTAAAAAAGATTTAACAAATTTTTTTAAGGCTCAAAAAAGATTTAAAAAGATTAAAAAAAATAATAGCAAAAATGCACATTAATTGTGTTAAAATTTATTTACTACATTTAGGACATTCATAATTTCATCTACTAAAATTTAATAAATAGTTCGAAGATAATGAAAGGTACAAAGGACTGAGTTATGCACAAAGTGTCAAAAGATACATATTTGCAGCAAACAGCAAATAAGAGAGAGCGACCAATTTGATACAACAAAACATAATTTTGAGAAATTTGAGGATGTCTGTTGAGTGAAGTGTATGCATATTGAGAAAAAGAATACACACCAATTTTGAAGTCATTGAGAGTGGCAGGGTGAGATTAGACAATCACAAAAGTTGGAAAATGTCAACACAAATATGTGTCAAATTATGACTTCATTGATCGAACGAAAAAAAAAAATATTTTAAAACTATGTAATGGAATAAGTACTTACCTATTCAATTCAATTGATCAATTATATTCAAATTTGACTGTTACTTCTCAAATTGAAAATGTTGCACCGAAATTAATTTTGGTTGAGGAAAAACGAAGTGAAATTCACTAGGAATTTATTTGATGACAATTAGATAGTAGTAGAAGCTATAACATAAATAAGAAATTAAATTAGGAATTATATGGATAGACCAGATACTCGTTAATCTCGTCAGCTAGTAATAAATTAGCCAATTTAAGAAAAGCAAAAATAACGTAATTCTGATTTGGAAGACCATGATACAGTGGGCATATCGAATTCTTCATATTGAATGGTAATAGATTAGTAATATATAGACAAATTTTGGATAAAAAATAACTGCAAAATTAATGCATTAAAGAAAAAGTATGAAACAGTGATTTCGAAATGCATGAGATAAATAATTCTCATAAGGTTTATTACCTAGTTTTTTTTTTTTTTCACGATATTAAAACAAATTAAGATTATGGTTTGATAGTAGCAAGAATAGACTGTCTACATTAGAAACACCTATCAAAATGTGTTTGTCCTTAAAAAAGCATTGAAATATTCTGATGAAATTTTCAAATTAATGGGATCAACAAAAAGTAACAGGATAGAGAATATTTCTTATATTTAAGATATATTGGGGAGCCAGGTGCGTACGATAGAATAGGAGTGATAAGTAATTATGCATACTTGCATGTACTCATGTTTGTTGATAATCCCATGAAGCTTTAAAATAACATAAACGTGACACGTGACGTACATGCGTGTATAAATAATAAGAGTCAAGTCAGCGGTGATAGTTTAAATCCATTTTTGTTAAATAGTTGAATGAAATTTGTTATGGATGGTTTGGTGAGAAAAAATATCTCATAGGAAAAAAGTAACACAATCTGTTGTAAGACTAGTCTGAATTCTTTGTAAGAAGTAGTAATTAAACTTAGAGAGGACTACTAATAGATGATAATAGCATTTCACTAATAAGCTAATCAAAATGGAAAGTTGAAACGAAAGTCAAAAGTGTATTATTAATGATTTGTAATTTGAAAAGACGAATCACTTTTTACTCAATAAACAGAATTATTCTATTGAATACATTATTGCATTCTGTTTTCTTGTTTTTTCTTTTAAGATATTAGCACAGTTTTTTTCTAATTTGTATATTTTTTGCGCATTCAAACAATGCAAAGTTGTAGGAACAGAGTAGGTGAAAATGAGAACAGTAAGTAGTAATGTGCGAGGTTGCTCTCTTTCTCTTCTTTTTATCAAGAAGAGAAAACTTTAATAAGAGAAGTCGTCTAACTTAACAATTAAAATTTTTCTGAGTTAAGATTTAACTTCATATTTGTTGGGTCTAAAGGAAATTTATATTCTACGCTGTTACAAAGTTTTGCTTGGACATCCCTTTCTCTCCTTCAAATATTTTGATCCGTTGGGAAACAATGGTGTAGTGAGTAACAGAGCTACCACGGGAAAGTACCCTGCCCAACCTATATAGTACATACTACATCTCGTCGAAATCATACAAGCCAAGTCTTTTGGGTGAGATATTGGTTTGCATCGTAGCCAATGACTTTCAGGATTTGGAAATTAGAACGGGATTTGAAACTACTAGAACTAATCAGGTGGGTGGTGAAGGTATACCGAATGTCAAGGATCGATGGGTATTCGCTGCATGTACTGGGGTCAAAGGGTGTCGAGAGTGGTACCGGATTCGTACTTTCTAAATTATTCTTCTACTAAATGCTTCGTTTCCTCGGTAATTTTTTTCCTCTATTTCCTTTCCAGCTCATACTGTTTCTAACCCTCTACTCGATCGATTACTTTAGAAGGAAGAATTTGTCGCAGGAAGAACTCGAATTTCATGTCTTTCAAACAAGGACTGATGAACTTTTAATGATGCAAGAGAACTGACAAATTCAAGGAGTTAAAGAGCCAGTTTCTAAATACCAATTTCTAAATACGCTGGCTTTTCTGTTAAAATTTAACATGGAAATCGTATCAATATATTCATGCATATACGCTTTCAATGCTAGGAAAACCTTTCACTTTGTGGAATCTAACTTCACATAGAATTCCAAAGCCTGAAATGAAAAGCATGAAAATGAGTCCAAACTACCAATCATTCTGTATTGGAACAACTGTCGCTAATTTCAGAACGCATGGGTGGTTTGTCAGTTTGCCAAGGATCCGTCTGTAGAACATTTGCTGGCTATCGGTGATGAAAATGGCTTTATTCACTTCTTGGATGCTCGAGAAGATGTTATAACAAATTGTAAGTCCACTTATGTAAGTCCACTTACTTTGATGCATCTCCAACCAAATAGCGTTTTTTTTCTTGATTTATTTCTTGTCTCTTTGTTTCTCCATTTTATCTCAATTTTTACTTTATTACTTTGTTCAAAATTATTGTTCGGAATTAATATTTGCTGCGCGAAATTACTTTTTTGGAGAGAAGAAAACCAAGTAAAAGCTTAAACTTATGGTAAGGAGATTTGAGCAGCTCATTCATGTAGCATTTCCAACTATTTTTAGCAATTTCTGCTGATCGAAGTTGTGTAATCGATGTGTCATTTGTTGCAAATCGGCCGAACAATTTAATTTCAATATCTGGTCATGCAAAGGTAACATCATGGGATATTGAGCGACAACTTGCGTTGCAGCAATTTTTAGGTCATGAAGGTTCCGTCCGCGCTCTTTCTGTATCAGACGATAATCCTGGTTAGTTTCGTAATCCTCTTTTCATCAACTTTTCATTGCAGATTAGAGCTTTTGGTGTTTTATGACTTTTTCATTCAAAAAAACAACTGCAGATTTCAGATCTTTTTGCAACAGGAGCTCGAGATGGAACAATTTGCATTTGGGATCAGCGAGAACCACAAGCTTCTGTTGTACGTCCTTTCAGTCTTCTCGAAAACACACATCCTTTACTAGCTTCTAAACGTACGTTAATATTTACATGTATATGCAACAGTACTCCAGCAAGTTTAATTTTCGAAGTATGACTGATAATACCTAAAAGCGTTTGGTAAAAAGATGGAGTATTTGACTTTTTTGATTTTCCTTTCTTGACTTTCCTTTTTTTTTCTAAGAAACTAAAAAGAGATATGTCAGAGCAAATATGAGCTGTTAGAAATGAAGAGAGATCGTGGTATTCTTCCCTCTTTTTAGTTTATTTTCGTACTAGTGTGCCATCATTTGACAAATGTAGGACAAATTTGGTTAGATAATTTGGCATTATAGATTTTTGAGATCTAGACATCCTTTAACGTACAGAACGAATCAAAACGCAGGAGTCACCGGTCTTATTTGCTTCCTTAATATATCTCGGTCTTGTCTTTGTCAGCTTTGTCAATCCAGTTCGTAAGTCCTGGTAGCATTTTGCGATTCTGATTCGTGCTTTTTCAGGTCAAAGTATTGGGACAAAACGAAGATCGCGTATGTCAGTTTCGATGAGTTCAAAAGGAATCACTTCTTTAGTACATTATGGTGGAAATACCCTAATATCTGCATCTTCATCTTTCAAAACGTAGTGTTTTGTTTTTGCGGCTAATACGCGTTTGTATTATGCTTTTCATCTAATGGTTCTTTTATTTCTCATACTGGTGCTACATGATTCTTCTGATGCTAAATTCACTGCAGAGGTATTCGCTTTTGGGATCTCCGTTATCGTGGCAAAAATAGTCCATTTCGTATCCTTGAAGATCCAAATAGTTCTTCAACTCGTGATTTTGGTGTGTTGATATTCTAGAACTCGCATTTATTTTAAGCAATTAACTGGAATTACTTTGTGTAATTTTGTTCCAGTAGGACAAAAACATGATGTTATAATTTACAAGACACAAATTATATTATCATTTATTTTTCAAAAAAGAAGAATTGAAAGAAGCAATTTAAGTTTTATGTCATGATCTCACAACAAATCTGAATATTTTTTCTAACAATTTCGATTATTTTTTGTCTAGTTTAAATAAACTTTTAAGAAATAATCGCACTTTTTTATTGAGGTATTGCTTCGATATGCCTTGATCGCTTTAGCTCATCACTTTTTGTTGCATCCACAGACTTGAAAATTTATCAGTACAGCATACAGGGATTGAATGACACACCAGGTACTTCTTTCATTTTAATATTGTTTAGAGTATCATCATATGTTTGGTTTCGTTCCCCATTTATATGAAGGATTAAAGTTTTTGAAAATTTCAGTTGGAATTTTACAAGGAGTGAAGCGAACGTCTTTCAATACGTATGATTTTAGAATTGCTGCATCTCCAACTTCTGATCATGTAATGTTTGGAGGTGGTGATTGCTTCGCTGTTATTTGGGATTTACAGGTTATTAATTAGTTAGTATTTTAAAACTTCCGCATTTAGAATATGTTAGTTTTCAATGCTCTTAAGCATTGAAAGATTTTTTCATTTATTAATTGGATGTGTTCTTGATTCTGAAATGCTTTTATTTTGTCAGTTAATTATTGCAGGAAAAATATTCCAATTCTAACAAAGGCAAATTGAAGCATTTGCCTTATCCGAAATATACTTTAGGTGGTCATCGCTATGAGGTTTGTTATTTCTATCTTTTATTTTAAACTAAACACATGCATTCCAGTATAATATGTATTAAATTTTTCTTTTAATGATGATGACACCGGCACTCGTGAAATTTTTGCTCTGTAACTTGATGCATTTCCGCTCATTATTATTTTAAATCCTACTTCATTGGTAGCTTCTGTAACTTCAGTGCTGTTAATATAAAAATTTTCATCAAAGAAATAGGTTGTTCTCACTCAGGTTACTGTTGCAAGATTCAGCAACTGTGGACAATATATTGCTACGATGGATGATTCGTATTTGAAAATTTGGAAATGGATTACGAAAAGCCCTGGAAATCAAGACTTATGTTCAATTACAATACAGGACCGTGTCGAATTATATGAATTACCTGAAACAGCTATGGCTGAAATGTCAATGTATGCTTTATACTTATCACTTTGTCATCACTCATAACGTACGGATGCAATTTATGATATATCGAACGCAGTTTTATGTCATTTATTTATATAACCATTTATTTGTATATATCTGCATATTTTGCAGGAAACAGTTGAATGTGTCAGTTTCAGTTCAAAAGAAAAACACAGAACGTAGTCCCTTCAAGAGTCCATTTAAAAGTCCGCTAAACCGGGTTGGTATGGAAACGAAAAGTGGAAGTGGATCACCTGTGAAAAAAATGTTCAAGTATGGTTCCTTTCAGTTTATTCCGCATTTTGTGACTCTTCCAAAAAATTTCGAAGCATAACGTTTTCTTCTAGCTTTTTCCAATAATTTTCTTTTAAGAGCCACTGAATCGATGTCTCCACCACTATGTGATCTAACTAACAAATCAAGCCATGCTGCACGAAAACTTGATTTTTCTGGAATCGAAATGAAAAATCGAGTTCCATGTGCTTTCTACTTTAAGTATGCTTTTAATGTTGATTTGATCTGTTGATTTTCTTTTAACTACTCTTTTGTTAGTGTGTTTGAGAGCGGGAGCAAATTGTGGGTCATTTAAGGTATCCAACAATGAATTTGCCAGATTTTGTCAAAGAAAAACTTGCAATGTCGAACATGAATCCAGAGTTACAAGCGAATATATTAAATAAAGGAAGAAGTCCAGAACTGGATGAATATTCATCCAATTCCGATCGGTAAGACTGTTTTTAATTTGTTAATATTTTACAAATTTTCTGAACAACTTGTAATGCGCTGAACTAGGATATTGAAATATGTTCTGTTATTCATTTGCTTTACGTTTTTTTTTTTTTTTTTTTTTTTTCTTGCACTTTTAATGTCCTCTGTTTTATAGGCCATCTAACTGTTCATATATGATTTCGCTGAAAGAACGTTTCGACCGTACATCTCCTCGTAAAATTCGCGTTAAACAAAGTTTACATAAATCACGTGATCGTGTTCATCGGCAGTCAACACCAAAAATGGCAGCGAAATCTCGCACTGATTTACAAAACTCAAGGCATTTGCAGTCTCAAAATTCTTCAACTGATATTCGTCAGTCAACACCAAAACCAAGAAAAAAGAGTGGGACACAACTAACGCTCGATCAGTATTTCAGCAAAACACCACGAACTTATTAAGTTTATTTCTGTGCATTTTTTTATTTTGAATGCAGTGATGTATAATACTGGTAACCAATCTTTTTTGCATGATTTTTCGCTTAATTTTTATTTTTCACAAGTACTTTTTTTTTTTTAACTTACTTAACTTTCATGGCCAAATGGGTTGCCTCAGATCTCTCGGAATACAGGCGCTGTAAATAACTGTTTGTTGTGAATTGCATTATGGATTTTATCCTATAACATTAACTGCAAAAAACATGTGAAATCCAAAATTATTTTTGGTAAACAATTTTGAAAATCTTTTATATTTTTTTTAGTTGGTGTTTAGTCCTGTTGTAACGTTTGAATATCTTAAGAAAGTGCTTGTTTGTTATTCGAGGTACGCATACTTATTCAAGTTCTATCCTATATTGAGGTATGCATACTTATTCAAGTTCTATCCTATTCCTACCTGCTTTCATTTTTGTTTTACATCAGAATTTATTGAAACCGCAAATTTTCATGGGCTGATTACCTCAATATATTTTTTTAACATGATTCTAGAACAGTTATCTGCTCCTGGTTTTGATGTTCAGTATTGATATCTTTGTTTCGACATTCCTTACGGTTTAATGGCTACATAACATTTTTTCTGTTAACATGCAGAAATAAAAGAGTTTATTAGAAATTGCTTATTCTTATAGGATAAAAGAATCTATTGGAAATTGCATACACTTATTGGTCTCACTTTTTTCTTCTGTAAATTGTTTTACTGGTCTCTTGGTATAAGAGTTTATTCTTTGTAAGACATTCATTGTAAAATGTTGAAACATGAAGTCAGTCTCAAACTCTATCCGAATTAGTCGACATAATTGGTCGAAACTGTGCCTACTGCTCTCAGGTATTCGTATCCTTTTTTCGCTCTTTACTCCCTTGTACTTTTCGGCTTTTTCTAATTACCTTTTTTATAGCATTTGGCATGTAAATGTAATATCATTTGTTTGCTATTGTGCAGTAAATAATGTAATTCTCACTTCATTCTGATGCTACTTTCACTTAAAATTGATGCCTTTTTTTATTGAACTGTCAAATGTTCTGTAAAATTTTAAATTTAAGAATTTTTCAAGCGAATGTTTCTGTAGCATAAAAGTTCTTGTGACTGATTGTTAGCGGCAGCATTTTCCATAAGTCGTCTTTTTGAAACCAATGAAAAACATGTACGTATATGTTTTAATGTTGCACAAGTTATTCTGTTTGCAGTAACTTCCGACAAAAATTATGCCAAAGTAGGTGGCATTGACTAGCCAGACTATCGATGTTTCATGGTTTGCTTATTTTATTGACAAGAATTCATGGTTTTATTGACATCAAAAAAATAGTCGAAACATTTCCAGCAGTAGTAAGAATAATAGAAATAAAGAAAAGAATTGTTATAAGATTGGAGAACATAACTCAAAGTTCAGTTTGTCATAGTTTATAGCATATCTGTCACATGGACAGTGCGGGAGGTGTGGTACTGTAATATTTCTTTAAAGAAGTCAGGGAAATACCATAACCGTTGGAGATTCGTTTTTGTAATTGGAAAATCTTAGAATTGCTTTTAAATTTTCTGCTGAACAAGAAGTTTAATTGTTTGACGATACTGTGGAACAAAAGATTTTTTAGATGCATAATAATTACGAGTTATGGGATGAAGTAGTGAAGATTTTGCGATAGACAAGTTGAGAACAGGTAACACAACATAACGAACGGAACTGTTCCGAATGGCAGTATTTGTGGAGCTTTTCATCAGATAATTCAAGGCACATTGATGAATTCAAATCATCGCAGTCTGAAAATTGTTTTAAGTAGAATACATTTGTGGTTACATTACAGAATACAGAAAACATTATGTAATTATTTGGAAAACTTGAGTTGGTCACAGGTATATTTTTGGATGCTTGAGAGTATTTGTTTTAAATGACACTGAAACACCACAAAAAATTTCTCAAGACAATGTGGCAATAGTTACAAATGAGCTCACTTTCTCTTTCTTTGTCGGTTGCTACACAATTTCCGCCAAGACACCACTAAAAAAAATTGGGATTTGGTGAAAAATTGAACTGAAAAACAAGCACTTAAAATCAGTACTGATTTTTGCTACATTATATTCAGTTTTTCTATCAGCTGTGTTTATTTTAATACACAAATTTTAGTCTAGAAATTTCCAATTAATTTGAAATGTTTGAAATTATGGTAAATTAATCATTTTGTCTACTGATTTTTCTCATAACATAATTTCTATCCAAGATTTGGTGAAAAATTGAATTGAAATTATTTTATTACTTGTTTTTAGTGAGACACTTTTATTACTTGTTTTTTAATGACAACGATAAAATTAATAAAAGTTATTTAACCTTATCATGTCCACATTTAGTTCCGTCTAATAAAGGTAAATACAATTTGGTTTCACATGGTTCTGTCTTGCGTAGCTGTCGATTTTTGCACCAAAGTCGTCGACATGGATCCTTCGATAAATATTCCTTCCTCTTAATTTAAATGAAATTTGAAATATATTCTTTCGCATGTAACAATGTAATAAAGTGCATGTGATAAAGCTAAACTTAGAGGGAAAGTAAAAGATAAATCTTTAGTTTAGTCAAATCAATGGTAGACGATAATGCAGAAATCACGGGAAAATTATTAGGGAGCGAAAGATCTGACTGCATCTCAACAAATATAGTGGTGATATTATCATAGTCCTTACAAAAGCTTTCCCTTTTCTCCGATGACTTTTTCTTAACCTTTAGTCAAATATGTATTATGATTAAAACCTTGTTGGAAAGAATCCTGAGTTTTCAATTTTAATATTTACTAATTTAAATATATCACCTTTCACCAGCATATCCCTCACTTTTCATTCAAAAAATTAATTTACCAAACAGACACTATAATGGGCTCCAAATGCTATTTTGCACTGATTCTGTTGCACTAACAATTCGCCGGGTTTGCGATGCTTTCGTCGAGAAGTACGTCGCAATCGCCTTTCACGACTCTTTGATCGCAGCAAGCAATCAGCTGTTCCGTTTCTGCAATTTAATTTCTTTTTCAATTATCCAGTTCTAAAAATGTTACAACAATTCATATAACAAAAATTGAAAGAGTGTAAATTATTTTTCCAAAAAAATATTTTGACCATTCCAGAGCTATTTCTACTTTTATTTATTCAAATTTCAATAAAGAACTACGCAAAAAATAATTGAATCTGTTGAATTGAGCACGGTGAGAATTTGAATGTGTTGAAGAATTTTTGTTCATCGTCCGAACTTGATACTGTTGCAGACATTAAATAGTTTCTTCCGCAATTTTCAGCTGGTCCACCAGCACCGTCATGAAATGCGCCAAGGCTGTAAGAAAGTTTCTTGAATTTTTGAAAAAAAAAGAAAAACGTTTAAATTTTGAGAATTTCTTTATTAAATTACATTGTTGGCTTTAAGCAATAAAATTTCTAAGCAAGCATGTGAGTGAGTACCTATGAGCCAATTCATGAGCAGCGATTACAGCTGTAGCCATACCGCCGATGTCCTCTACTACACTTGCTGATTCGGTAACTCGACACATCGCCCCAACGTATGCCATTCCTTGAGTGCTAGAGTCACCTTTAGAAGAGAGTAAATCGATCCTGCCAAGAAAAGTAAATTTTATTTAAAATCAAAGAAATCTTTTATATCATCGATTTAATTTGTTTAAATTCGAGCACTTAGAATTCGAATCAACTTTAACTTCAAACGCACCAAAACCGTAATTGATACATTGCACAAACCTTGTCAAAACAATGATATGATTATGCGCTGGAATCCATTGTGAATAATCAGCCACCCATTTTTGCACATAATTCACAGCATCTATTCCATTCATCCTAATAGCAAAATATTATTTTAAGTGTATTTCTCTCCCCTAAAATTCACTGATAAAGGAATAATGCTGTAAAAGCTTATGTGAAAGATTTTGAAACTTATTGACTGGTATTTCGGCTTCTTCTATTGTTAACATTTCGTGGACTTTTTTCGTTGAAATTTTCTGCAGTTAGTTTAGACAGAAGGAAAAATGATTTTACTGTGTTGCATTTTCCAAATTATTCAATTCAGTCTGTTTTAGAAATGGCGCAAATGGACAATCATCTTCACGGATTATTGTCATCGTTGATGCCATATTCAAAGTTACCGGAACATTCTCGGACAAACCATTACCATCGTAAATTGAGCGCACCTGTCATTCATGCTTTTTGAGAATACATTAAGTATTTAACGTAGAAGACAAAGTTAGAGCAATTTGTTGCATTATTGAAGATCCTGGGTTATTCAGAATCTTCAATATCATTGTCATGTTATTATCATCGTCTTCAATATCATTCTCATATCATTATCATCAACATTCTCCTCATGACAGGATAATCAGAATTTAATATCGTTGTTACTCTCACTACAAATGTCATCAACAACCATCATTATAAATCAGTAATCTTTCCATTAATAATGTTATTAATATTTTCAGCTTTGCTAGCATCACTTATTTCTCGATCTATAAACAACTACCTGTTCAAAAATTGCATACAAGTAGTCGTTTGTAGCCGAAAGCGCCGAGTAATCGTCACCTCGAACAATGTGCATAAAATTGGTGTAAACTGAATAATCGGCCACCATTAGAATATCAATCTGATATCTGAATGATGAACTGTCGTGTTGTATCTTTGGATTACGGGATAGTGGCACTTGCTGCAGAAAGAACTAATACATATTCAAAATATAAATTTTTAAATTTAATTAAGAAGGTTCATTCAAAAAAAATTGTTACAATATCATATATGTTAAACAATAAGTTTTTTGCTTCAAAAACTCATGTTTTGATATTTTGAATATGTATTAGAAAATATCGATCTATACAGAGAAATTTTTATAAGATTGGACTAGCTTCAAAAGAGAATTCGAAAAAACAAAAATATTCAAAATGGCATTTTGTCTCATCGTCGATAGAAACAAATATGAATCTAAGATAAATAATTAACGTACCTTTCCAAAAACAACACCAGCCGATTTCATTCTTCGCTGGAAATGTGCTGCGCTCCAAACTATAAATTGCTCTTCTAATAGCATACGATTTTCAAAATGATGAAAATAAAGGAAAGAAAACAGAAATTTGCTGAAGATGATTGAATACCTCTGATTTTCATAGAATTTTATTTTTGTTGACGTTCTGAATATAAAAAGAGAAAACCTTTGACCTCTCATAGAAATCAACTGTTCCATTATAAATGGACTTGATGATTCCCAAGACTTTTTTCTATACTTTGGAGAGATATGCAACTAATGTCTTAAGTTTCTAATGAATCTAAGATAATAAATATTCATGGAGGCCAAGTTATGAGATTATAAAAACAAAGTGAAGCAAGAAACTTTCACACTACCTTAACTACGAGGTGTTGTTATAACGCACACTTACTCTTAATCTCGGCTTATTTTTGTCAGTTATCTCATTAGAGATATACTTTGTTTGGAAAATTCTCAAAGATCAGTAAATTATTGAATTTAATAAATGAGAAATTTTTGAAGAACGGTTCATTTATCAGTCTCACCTGGTATGAAATTGCATAAAAGTGTGTATATGAAAGTATTAGAAGCGATTCGCACCATTTCTTTAGAAATTGAAATGTCTTTCCATTCATGAAGGTAACACAAATGACCATTAGTATACCTTCATTCTGCGGCACCTGACCACCCCTACAATTTTCATCGTTCATCCCATCACTACATTACTCAATTACAGAATCGACTCTAGTGACTCTATCGATGTTTGTTTTAAGCAAAAGTCTTCTGCGAATTCTCGATACTAACATATTTTACAGCACAAATTTAAACAAGTACTGCTTCTGCACAACTAGTTTCTTTACATCTTCAATAGGTACTGTTACCTGTTGAGTAATGCAAGCTAACCAGAAATATATGAAAAATGAAGTTTGCACTTATCAGAATAAATTGAAAATAAGAAATTTAGCATTTGTAGAACGGGTAGCTATTGTCTGAGTAGTGATATGTAATGGTAATAGCTCTGACTGGCGTAACCTTTTTCGAAAAAACTGGAAAAAATTGGGGTGCGGTTCGGATAAAATAACAGCGGAATAACTATAAAATCATATTGAGAAGTCTGTACATGTATTGATAAATGATAACAATGGGTAGAACTCGAACAAGTAGATCTCGAAGGTTGAATGAACATTTTCTGGGTTCTGCAAATGATGAAAATGCTACTTCTCTCCAACAAGAATAAAGAGTAACTGATAATTCAAATGTCATGTGCTTTTCATCATGATGTGATTTGATCGGAAACCACTCAAAATACCGCCTTAATACTCTAGCAAATACAAAGTCCAAACTGATAGCAATAATAATATCATTCAAACTGTCAACACAAAGCAAGCATTAATAACACAGTTTTGAAGCAAATTTTAACAAATTTTAACGAAAAAAAAATTTTTTAACACGAATTTCAGGTCGTACTGTAACTAGAAAATAGATGATCGGATTAGAAAGGTCTTGTTGACGGCGATGGCTCAGAAGTGCGAAGATGAAAGTAAACACACCGTCATTTAGTTTTGTCATCGAAAATTTTAGACTGTTAGTGCAAATTGGAAGGCCATAAGAAGCTGATTGACACGAGATAACAAAAGGTTTTTATTTGCTTGACAATTTGAAACATTTATTAATTTCTTGCTAAAATATTTTGGAATTTTGGATAGCTACAATATACAGAATGGTAGTAACAGCAAGCACAACGGAAGATTTTAATTCGCAGAGGCATGTTAAATATTGCAATTTGGAACATCACATTTTGGGAAATTAAAATAAATAAGTCAGAGACTAACTACGAGTTAGTCTTCTTCGGAAAATGAAATTAAATGCTGAATGTAGTTATCTTTTTTACTCGAATATAAGTTCGGATCATCAGATTATTCATTTACGCTCTCTTGAAAAATCAGCGTGAAAAGGACATAATGTCTCTCGACTTTTGAAATCAATAAATAAGCATTGGTATTTTAAAGGTACTGCAGTCTTTTGAAAGACATGATTAAAGATTAACTAATTGAATATTTTTAGAAGATGCCAGACATATTTTTGTTGATTACTGTTAAAGTTTATCTTTGGTGCAATCAACAACAGAAAATCGTGCTGTAAAATTTTGTTAATTCTAAAGATGAAATACAAAGAAAATGATAGGACGATCTCCTTAAAGATTACCTTAAAGAGTCAGTACCTTGTATTTACAAAAAAAATCAGCATTACCGCCATTCCATAATATGACTTTTTGTTCTTGTTTGCCTGGAGAAGGTGCCATTTTCTCATTGGATTCTATTTCCTCTCATTAAAAGAAAAAAGGAAAAAAAAAGGAGAAAAAAAAAGGTAAGGTGCTATTTCTCACTATCAGAAAAGGATTTCAGCAAATTAGAAAAAGAAATGTTGCTCGAGAAATCTTTTATCCTTATTCAGACAGAAGAAAAATGATTCATTTGGTAAACTCATTTGAATTGTTAATTGTAAAGAATTTATCAATGCAAATGAATAGCTTATAGCACCAGCCGCTAACTTCACCATAAAACATATCACTGATCAAATATCTGTACGACCATCAGATACATAGATAAGGCACAATTAATCATGATTCGAAAGTGATTTTCTTCCTACGGAAACAAATCTCTGTTAATATTGATCCCAGCTGTTTTTGATAAAACAGTCAATATGAAATGGTTTGTCATGTTGTTCCGAAAAGCATAAGTTACGCTAAGGAAGAGATATACCTACTAAACTTTATATTATTGATCGTTGTTAAGTTTCCGTCCAAAGAACACGAAATATTTTTCGAATTTAACAAAAAAATAAATAATTTTCTGCTAAAGAATACTGAAACAATTTCAAAATTTGCTTACATAACAAATATGAAATATATCAGTTTCTTCGACAATGGCAAGTGCAACATTCTTTTGATAAGATAAATGTATGTTGAAGCATAGTATGAAGTTAATTCATTCAGTCGTATAATCGTAAAAATGACTGACAGAGATATTAATCAGTTTGTTCATTTAAGTCACACAAATCTCAATCAGCAGTGATGATGCTCTCTTCGTTATAAAAGACCAATTATCAAAATTAAGAATTTTTAATAGAGAAAACTTAAATATAACAATAATATATGGGGAAAACAACTTTCGTGTTTGCATAGAAATCACAGGACAGGCACTGATAATTTTTGAGGGCGAAAGAACATTTAAAAATATATACAGAATGAACAATTTCAATTTTCAACAAAACAACATGGTCAGAGAAATAAATGAAGCATAAGCATATTTGTTGATCAAAGCTCTGAAACGCTATGAATGGGCAACTTTGAAATAAGTAAAAGTTAGTCAGAATCATCGATCACATAATATCGCGAATCCTCGCACTCGTACCTGAACACTCCAAGCTAGCATCACAAATTTTTGTAATCAGAATAATAAACTAGTAAACATTTTTGGGACAGAATAAACTATTTCTTTCGCAAATTATTGACAAAAGTTCAAAAACACTTTCAATTTTCAGATAAAACAGGGGAAAAAAATAGTAGATAAAACACATGGAAAAACTTCAGATTGGAAGGTAAAGGAATAAAAATAAAGTAAGAAAAGTTTCCAGAACCAAGTAAGTATTGAAAAAATAAATAAATAAATAAAATGACAAAAAAAGAAAGGAAAAATAAATAAATGAACTGAATGATTAAGTAACACCAAATGAAGTGGGGGAAAATTATAATGATAATGAATAAAGACAAAACATGTAAGCAGCAAACAACATCATATAGAATCTAACGAATAGTAAGTGTGACAGGATGACATACTTTGAGGAAATAAATTAGCATAAACCAAGTGCTGTTGAAAGATTGGTAATGTGGACGATGAGCGGCAGAATATCTGACGATGACGAGAATTCGATTGTTAACACCAGATCCAACCGTTTGAATGTTTCAAGCATCGCTTGAGCACGCCCTTTGTAGTATGCTACGCGAACGCGATCACTGTTTGCTACCGCTTGCTAAGATCAGAATTAAATTTTGCGAGAGAAATCTGCGGGAAGTAATAGAAATATGTCGGCGTTTAGAATAGAAAATGAGATTAAAATCATTAAGTTGTTTTAATTGGATTCCTTTTTTGTGATATGGCCTTGCTATTTAGCATCCTGTCTTTATAAGTTTGCTGCTGATAAGTTATACCTTAAGCCTTATGCACCATACAACAAAGGCCAGCCGGTAATGGAAAAAGTGTTATTCAGATAATTTTAATCTGTGGAAAATTTTTGACAATATTATATTTTCCATAAATTTCGGCTTCTAAATCAGGTTCCTGACCATCCCATTTAACAATTCACTTTAAATTGGGATAATCCTTTTCCTAAGCTTTGCAATGATTTTGGCTTCTTTTCTTCTCCAGTAAAATCAAATTATTAAGCCCAAAAGATGTTTCAAATTCAAATTTCAGATTTCAGTGCAGTCTAAAAATTTGCGTACTTTGAACCTTTTAAAACGATTAGCTTTTACAGTGAGTTTTAATTACACTGTTTATGTCATGACTCAAGCGATGTATGATAGAAGAAAATGTTTAAAGAACTTGTTGCCACACCATACCAAGGTATGTTTCACTCCACCACTTTAACCATCTCAGCTTTGAAGAACTTCCCAAAATTTTCAAATATGTCTCCCTGACGGAAATCTGCAGCAAGGGACGAGAGATTTATACGATCAAATGGGAAATCAAGAGATATTCGTATAATATTTGATTTGCTTCATGGCTTGTTAGTATAGAAATATGACGAGGTGTTTAATCGATCGTCGGCCAAAGACCAATCGCTATCTTTCGGTAACCGGAAGAAACTTTTATAAAGCGAAAATGCTGTCTTTCATTTTCATTTAAAAGACTGCAATAGAACTTTTGAAGAGCTACAGATTTTCGCGATCTTTGTAAAATATTCCTCTCATTAAGATTTTCTCACAATCTTTCGGTGCTGTAAACGATTTGGTTAGACTTATTTGATGTCCAAAGGGTTAACTCACGTTCACTTTCAGTTTCGCACCCGACTGTTCTTCATTGTTTCGTATTTTATTTTATTTTTATTATTTTTTTTTTTGAGGCAAATTTAGATTTCCAATCTTAGCATACATCCAGTACGTATCCACAAACTTTCACATTAAAAATTCATGAATAAACAAACCTGTGCATCCTGCGGTGTGAAACCGATCAGATTATTGATTGCATTGTTATCCACTAAGCAATCGAGTGCATTGCAAGTTTCGTCAGCAATCCGAAGCGCTGCTGTCCAGCTTTGTCCAATAAATTGCAAGCCAGCATGCAATTTGCAAAAAATTGGCTAGAAGTATTGGATCAATAACTAAGCATGCTACTAGGAATGCTTTAAAATTAAATAAGAATTTATTCTGTTGAAAGTATCACATTTCGAAGAATCTAACTGAGCAAAATACTGCAAAATACCTGAACTCGTTTACGATGTGCGACCAGACAAAATCTTCGTTGATGGTAAGCTTCCCTTATCGACACAATGTTCAAAGCACGATATCGTTGTATGATATTTACATGTGGTACTATCTGGAGCGTTGTGTCAGGCAAAATTAATGTTGCCGGACGATTTGTAAGAGAAGTATTACAGTACATAGGATGTCCTTCAACTTGCTGCGGTTCTGTATTCACGAATGAGTTTTGAGAAGCGTGAAATAGAATCTGAAAATTTGACGAATCGAACTAAACGTTAATATTAAGGATAAGTTAAGGAAAAATATAACATCAAGATCTTTTTTTATCATTTAGTTTAGTTAATAAAAATTATTAGGTAAAGATCGTGACTATCAGCTCTAGATACACTGAGAGCTTTCGCAAAACTAGAAAGGATCGATTCATGGTCGATTTCCTATTGCCTAGTTGGAAATCTTCAGAAAAAAAAAAAACCATACATTAACTTCCTTTTCATAATAAATAGCTAATAAAAAAATGGATATTTACAGGATTCTGCTGGATATCGGTAACTGGCGGCCTACAAAGATTTTGCTCTGACGCGGAAAATAGTAAGCCGGAACGACATGGTGTCACATCCGGTTGGAAAGCAACATTTGATGCTGAAATTAAATATAAGAGTAAACCAGCTTAATAAACAGTGAAATGAGTGCCTCAGAATATCTAATAGACGAAATCAGAAGATACGTCCAGGCTACTTCATTGATAAAAACTAAAAAAATTCTGTATATTTTCCTCTTCTCATTCAAGAACATGAAGATCATTCGCTTTCGGATTGCATATTTGCTCCAATTTTCAGATGTTTGTAAGAAAAGGAAAGTAGGCAGAGGAAATGAACCCAGAATTTTCGATTTTTTATGTTTTTACATTCTGTCAAAGATAAAATCTGTGCCTTTCTCCCAAACTAATTATGGTATATGCATCCCTGAATAGAAGTTTTTTTTTTTTTTTTCAGTAGTTCCAAATCATGCCAAACAGTAAGGGATGATAACAAAATAAGGATCTCATAGTAGTGTAAAAAAATGTACTTCCATTAATACATTTTTCCGAGAAAGAACCTAATTTCAAACAATCGATAACTGCGATCATGCAGAAATCAAACAGAATGTTAAAATAGAATTAACTAGATATTAATTAATGAAGTAGAAGAAAATGAATCAAATTTCGAACAATAAACCAGAAAGTTCAGTATTCATTCAAATCACGGTGAAGCAAAATGATTTTACAATATATTTATTTATGAAAATATGTCAGCAGTTATTCAGTAACATAAAAGAGACGAAGTAAGTGAGATAAATTTACAAGTTCCATTTATCAAGTTTGTCAAAATTTGACAGAGTGTTGGCATGACCCCGACGTGATTTGAACACGCAACCTTCTGATCTGGAGTCAGACGCGCTACCGTTGCGCCACGGAGTCGCTGCTACACTCCCTATCATTCCGTGTAATGACCTTAAAAAACTTGCCTTTGACGGTTTGCTTTTCTTGTAAATTACAAGATGCCTGTTTTCTTGAAGAGTTCTGCGGCGAGTATCTCACACTATGAATTGAAACTGAATTTACCAGCAAAGCATTGTCATTATGCTTTGTTTGCACTTGCACCTTAAAATTGTCAACTAATAATGTAAATGTAAGCATTCTTACATTCAACCTATCAAATTTCAGTTTTTATTTAATCTTCTTGGAGTCTACAGTGTGCACCCTTCACAGTTTAAATGAAAATAATGAGGTAAATAATAATAATAGTTTTTAATAACAATTTCTACCTAGTCAGTTTCCCATGCATAAAAGTGGACCTAATGTTTGCATATATCTATATTATCGTTTGTTAATATAAAGTCCTTTTAGCTCTTTAAAAAAGTTACTTTTGAAGCAGGCACATGAAATTCGTTTACCAAAAACTGTTTATTGTTCTCCTTGGTTGCACGTTTCCTATTAATAAATGTATTTTCATAACATTTTCTGTAAATAGTAATTTTTTTTTTAAAGATTCATTTCTGTAATTTGAGAACTGATGTGAAAATAATCAATTAATAAATTGAAGGCTTTAAATTGCTGTATGTCTTCATTTAGTGAATCTGAAAAAAATCTGATAAAATTCTTTAAAACTATGAAAAAGGTGGAAAAGGTCATTCAAAAAGAAGACAATTGAGATATGATTGATGAATAAGGAATAAATACCATTTGTTAGCAGCCCAAATTGTCTGTTCCTGAATATTTGATGAGGAAATAATAGCTTCATGCATAATCGTATCTGCGGAATTTCGTTGTAAGTCTGTAGACCACGTAGGAATCATTGGTTTTGCTTCACCATCTTTTCGTTCACTTCCTCCATTAAGTATAACACTGCCATGAATAGTATTTATTTTTCGGACGTGAAGACTATTAGCTTCAACCATCGATGACTCAGTTTTAGAATTTCTTGTCCATAAACTAACTGAAAATGGAGTCTTTTCCGGCTGTATTCTGAATTCTGAAGAGGTATTGAAGTTTTCTACATTTGGAGATTGGTAATGCATCATGGTTATTGATTTTCCAGTTATTTCCTTTAATTCAGATTGCATTCCTGAGTCACTTATTATCTTCTCTGTGCGGGTAACCTGTGATAATGCTATTGCAGGTGAAGCCAATTGTTCTCCTAATGCTTCATTTGATTCTTGCGGAAAAGTGATCATTTCGATAGAATGCTGCGACTGCTTTTTCGAATCGGAAACAGGAAATAATACTGGTGGAGGCTGCATTTCTCGCTGTTTTTGAAGTGGACCTCGTGCTAAGTATCCTGGTTTAAGTTCCTCTTTAATCTCCTGACCGATTAATGGTGTCTGAGATTTCGTTGAAACTTTTGGATTTAATTTGGAAGTAGTAACCTTATGCTGAGGTTGAAAATAGGATGTTATCGTGCGTGACAAAACAGTTCTCTTCCTGAAAATTTGAAGTCAGGCACTTTTGGTTTAAATTCTTCCAAAACTTGAAAACAAATAATATACTGTTTTTTTGCTCTAGCGTTTTCTCCCTTTCCTGTTCTACGCATGTTTGCACTTTGCTGTTGATCTGAATTTACTGCAACATTCCCACTTATGAGAACTGATGACATTGTAGTATGGATCTATAAAAGATGAAGAATTTGTAAAAAACGAATTATGAACTATTTACAGGTAGGAACTGATTTCAAAAAAATTTCGTTTTCCAATTTATGGGCAAACAGCAATATTCACCTTTTCCACTTTTTCCGTTTCTATTCCGTCCATTATCTTCATCGAATTTTCATATTCTTTATCTTTCGCGCTAAAAAAGTTTCGAAACTAAATAACTTTAAAAAGATCGTATAATCTTAAACTAAGATTTAAGAAGAAATTCACAAAGATGAAGGGTACATTTTCCAATGAAAAGTACTTTCATAAATCTAAATCCTTTTAGTGAGCGACGAATAATAGAAAAAACCTACTTTATTTATAAAAAGAAGTACATTGATATATTTGAAGACGGAATATTTAAATATCCCCAAAAGAGCGTTTTTTAAATGCTATTTCCTCAAATTTTGTAATAATGTTTTTTTTTTTTTCGAAATTTGTGAAGTATAAATAAGATTACCATTCCAGCAATTTCAGCTTCTTTTCATCAATTCCTAACCGTCGTGCAATAGCAAGAACTGAAACATTCTGCTGACATGTTTCGCTCTCACCACCCAATATCATCATATTATTTGGCGTTAGCAACAACACGTTGCGACGACAAATCGTGCCACCGTAAATTAGGAGCTTGAAAACATGTAAATTCAGAACAAGATTATATCCAATTATACAACATTTCTGAATAAAACATGAAAGTTTATGCTTATAAGAAATTGTCCACATCAGACAAAGTAATGATGACAAAATACAGTGGAGAAGCGGTGAAAAGTATTAATTAAAGAAGACAAAACCATATCACCAATTGCGACGATATCGTTGATAAGACTTGGTTAATAAAACGTATTAGGTTGATTGGATAAACAATTAGAGAACCTGGACAACGTAAATCAAACAAACCTTTGTCCCACATGACAATTTTCCACACAATTCATCAACTTTTTGGTATTCTACAGCACGCAATTTCCTTTGGCCGTCGGTTACTTCCATCAGATACATTCGATTTACTGAATCCAAATCCTTTAAATAAGAAGGGCAAAATATGCCAGCCAGAGCTATAAATGAAGTTAAATATAAATCGCAAAGGGGCTAAAATCTAGAATTATCTAAGTAGTCCATATCAGATTTTCGCGCCAAACTATAATTTCACTCGTAACTAACAAAGATGGCAACCGTAACATAAAATTATGTTTTCTTTTACTATTAATAAAGATCCTAATTTTTATTAAAAAAAGTTTTAGGTCCTATATCCAGATTATATCTAAAAAAGATTTTTTTTTTTTTTTTTTGGTGAAAATTAGGATGAATGTAGTAAATTAGACATAAAACTCAAAAAGCAAATGACAAAGAACAAGTTTTTGATTTTCTTGCATAAAATTCGCATCCCAAATTCGAATTTAAATTACAATGATCAAGAAAAACCTTTAACACTGAAAAAAACAGAACAAAACAAGGCAAAATAAAAAAAATCCGCACTAGGAATGAAAGCAGAAATGGTGATCTAAATTGAAAAAAACCTCAGCAGTCAAAAAATTATCTTTTGAAATCTGTGCAGGAAATTTTCAAATAACCTCTGCTCCCTCATTTGGCTCCCAGTGGAAGGAAATGTTATCTAGGTTACAGCCAACATATTGATTTAATTTCGAGTACATTGAGGTGTGTATATCTACCAGCCAGTTTATCTGAAACAGCATTATCTAGCTGTGATAAAAATAGAGCAGCGTTACGCATCATCACAAAAAATATTGAATTACATAACACGCGCATTTAAATTTCGAAATTTAAAAATAAACTTAGAATGGCGTTAACGTTTCCTAACAGATCTTACTTGAACAACAACATCACTGTCCAAAGCTGTTTTCTTCTCGAATGGTGGCAGACGTATTTTTGGGCGTGTACTATTCGATAATTCCGAAAAAAGCCACTGTTCGTATACGAGTTGAATTATTGTGGGAATATCCTGCAGTGAAGTAGGGAGAAGATAAAAGAAGCGAACTTCGAAATATGTAAAAACCAAACCTGTTATAAGGCAGCGGATAAAATCAGAACTGTAAAGCAACTTTCTGAAAATAGAAAGTACAGTTATCTTCAATAAGCCTGAAGTTTTAACAGGGGAAATTGGGAATAGAAAGTTGGTTTATTACTGATATTCAGATTACTGATGATGCAGCAGAAATGGAGGCTGAGATGTTACTTTCGCTCAAAGCAATCAGACTAGAGAAACTTTTTCTTTTTAGACTCATAATGATACTTTAAAAAAAGTGGGTTAGAGGTATCATACCGCATCTGCTCTTTCCAATTGAAGATATTCCAAGACTTCATTTAACCAAGCTTCTTTCAGTGTCACGTTAAATTTTGAAAACAGTTCAGCAACACTAGCTTTCTTTATATTTAGCATCGATAATTGCTGCTTATCTGAATTTAACCAATGTATTTTAAGTGTTTTATGCGCATAAGCTTCCTTCCATCTAGCGTTTCAGTCACGTCTTTAATACTCGAATGCAATTCATCCCTATTTTGAATTTCAGGACTCATTAATTCATTCCATCACACTTTCAACCCACTTTCTCATTACCGTCAATTCCATTCTCGACATTCGCATAACCCCAAAACTTCACTCATATAGCTACATCTCAAATTTTGAATTCCACAAGACGTCTTCACGTTCGACGCTTCGTGTCATCTACTGCACGTCTCTCCATGTTTGCCATTCTTTCTTAGCTTCTCCCTCCTTCATTTCCTCACATCATCGCTTAATTACTGTATCTCATTTCTTCATCTCTCTGTCACAGCAGTGACACATTCTTTTCTTAGTCTCTCATAAACTAACCTCTCATCTTTCTTCACACATTCTACTCATCCATACCTCTACACACTAATTGTCTGGGCCAATTTAGCCAACCTTTAATATTACTTCTGTAATTATTTCTTATTTCTATAGCTTTATCTCACTGTATGCACCTAACAAGTGTCAGTTTTACCCTTTTAGTTTTGCTAGTGCCACCGCTCATCTCAATTCTCAATTCTTTGGTACCACTGTGAAAGATCTTTTTGTGTTATAACAACCATATTTCCCATATGATCTGTAATTTATCTAGGATTCCAGTTAAGAACCGTTTATTTTAAGGTTATAATGAAGGCTTATCGTCTGAAAAGATCTCGACTCGTTTAACTTAAAGGAACGTTTAGTATCTTGGTTGAAACTAGTGTTGGATGAATTACGATGTTTTTACCCTCTTAATTCAGGTCTGTAATGATCGATGGAACTTTTGAGTGCAGTGACGTGAATTCAGATATGTTGGATGAAGGATTAGCACCTAATATGATTACCGTAAGTGAAGCTGAACTACGAGAACAATCCATTTCAAAAGCTAAAGAAACACCAAATGTTGAGGAGTCAGCTTCAGAGAGATTCACAAGTCTTGAGAAAGTACCATCTGCAGCAAATAGTACACTCGGCGATGCACTTCCGGAAACAGAAGAATTAGACGCTGAGAGATGCGTTACAAATGCTGGCGCAGTTGGCCAAAAACCAAGTTCACGTGTGCAAATACGAAATATTCCACCTTATTTGAAATACAAACAAGTCAAGGAACTCCTTTCGAAGTATGTGGAATCTTTTTGCCAAATTAACTCAGATAGTGAGTTTGCCATAGTTCTATAAGTCTCATTTCTGCTTTCATGCAGATTGTTCGGGAATACTATGTTATTTTTGATTTCTTTCTTTTCAGGCAATTGAACAAGTCCGTTGTGAAAAACATTCGACATACGGGCATAACAGTGTTTTTTTCACTACCAACTCCGAACGAAGCTGCTGCTGCAGTGCAAATTTTTGATGGTTTTAAAATGAAAGGTCGAATTTTGCAAGCCAGAATAGCACAACCGGAACAACTAAAAGCTGTAAGTGAATATCGTTCTTTAAGCTTTTAACATGACTTTCTGTTAAGTTTCCCTTTTTTATGGCTTATCAAAGCCAAAGAAGGTTATTTTTGATAATCTAAAACTAGTCCTGCAAGTCACAAGATGTTTTTGTTCATATTATGTGACTAAACAGAATAGTAGGAAAAAGTATTGAAAGCATGTCATATCAAACATGTTTAGCCAGCAGCTAAAACCGAGTGTGACCAGCCATACTTTTTAATTTATAGAAACCGCTAAGCAACGACCAAATAAAGCGTACAGCACGCGAACGTGTAACGCCACTGGCTGACATACCATACAGTGAACAACTCGAAATTAAAATGAAAGATGTTAAACGAATTGCGATGAATTTTTTGAAAGAGATGATTGTTGCTCATGTAAATGGTGCCAACAGAATCGACATTGAATCGTTAATTGAATCTGTGAGTTCACTTGCCAATTTCCTTTGAGGTGCTTGTTACCGAATCTTCCTTTTACGTCTATGTGTTCTAAACATTTCTGGTATTGACAGAGTGTACCAAATTTAGTCGTCCTGGGATTTTTTTCGTGGAATAACTGTAATTTCTAGATTAGCAAACTTGAACAATTAGGGATGTTGAAATAGGTTGTATTTTTTGTGTGATTTTGGAAATAAGGTACAGGATGTTCAGCTTAAAGCTGTAGTGGTATATTTGTCATTAATATTTTCAGATTCGTCCTTCACCTCGTATTACTGGATATCGAAATAAATGCGAATTTACAATTGGTCATAATATAGATGGTCATATTTGTGTTGGTTTTGTTGGCGGCCGATTTGCGGCTAATGAACATTTTGTAGTACCTGTGGACACATGTGACAACATATCAGCCCATATGAAACGAATTGTGGGAGCGTTCGAAAAATTGGTTTTGGAAAGTGGTGAATCAGTAAGTTTTACACTGCTACCTTAAACGACTTGTAGAATCATAGAGCATATTGCTCAATGCTGAGTTTTTCTTTTTTTCCGTAGTCTGAAAACATTCAATTGTAGGTATAATTGTCTCGGGGATCATTGTCATTTGGCTTATGATCAAAAGGATATCATTTACAAAACATGTCCCAGGTATAAGCCTCATTTTTCCCATTACTAAATCATCAGTCTTTTTTCTCAAAACTATTCATCACTGATTGGATTTGGAAAAAAAGCAGTATGTAGGTTGGGCACTCTTTAGTTTTGTCTATTAACTTGTTGGGAACTAGTTGGTAGCATGATATAAGTTTCACAAATGGATTTTTGCAGCCATTCAATGAGTTTGAAAGGAAGGGTGTATGGAAAATGCTTTCCATTCGTGAATTTGGTTCTGATGTAATGATGATTGTAACGATATTTCCTATGGAGGACAAAGAGAGCGAAAATGCTTTGAAAAAACTTGTGGAAGAACGATTTCTTCAGCTTGGTAATCTCTCTGATGAAAATAGTTTTTTCCGCATTACTTCATTGTATTGGCAGCGGTTAGCGAATGCTAGTGATCCGGTTATCTATGAGCACATTGCAGGTATATTCTTTTTTCGGATTTTATTTTAGCTTTGTAATTTTAGGACAGTTTTGCAAAAACTTACATGGTTCCATAATTTTAAGTGCACTTCTTTGTTTTCAAAAATATTGTAATTAGATTGTCATGCAGTCTTTTCTGAATTCTCGATCTTAATTAGAAAAATTAGGTTTGTTTTTCTTCGGTAATCCATTGTTACTGTTTACGTTTTTCCGAACTTATGCTACTTGATATTCCATTTATTATTGTGTAAATATTTTGTAACTTCAAACCGTGTAATTTTAGATATTAAAATTTTAGCCATGATTGTTATAGTTTTTTTTTGCAATTCAATGGTCAATATAATATGTATACTGTGATGTTTATCTTATATAATTTTAGAAATCCTGAAATTATATATCATCAGAGTAGTATCATTTTTTCCTGGGTATCTCCAACAAAGTAGTAGACAATTTATTTGTGATTGAATCATAGCTGATTTAAAAATTTTGTTGAGCTGTAAACTCTTTAATTTTTAACAGGTGCTCCTTACATTTATGAGATAATTTTGGATGCCCGGTTTCGAGTTTCCCCTTCATCGTTTTTCCAAACAAACTCTGCTTGTGCCGCAATACTGTATAAAACAATTGCTGAAAAGTGCGGTTTATGTAATGTGGATAATGCAGCTGCCCAGGAAGCAATCAATGCTGATATAGTTACTGCAGTTTTTGAAAAAGATCTCGAAGAATTTGCATACGAAAATATCGACGGACCAAAAACGAAAATAAGAAAGCTTGAGAAGGTAGTGAAGTTTTTGAACAATTTGAATTGGAACTGTTATCTTAATCTTCAACAATTTCAATAACTTCTTATCCTCTCTGTGCTTATGCAGTGATATCTTTATTCTGGCATTGTGATTTGTTGTATATATTTTTTCTTTTATATCTGAATTACTAATATATTTTTAGGTAGACACTTTTGAGCAGCAGGCAACTTTGATCTTAGATATTTGCTGTGGCACTGGAACGATCGGAATTAGTTTAATGAAATTAGCAAAAACCGTTAGTCGTAAATTTTTAGTAGGCATTGAAATTATCCCGGAAGCTGTTGAAGACGCAACAATAAATGCAATTGATAATAACTTACCATCGGACAGGTATTCCTTCTAAAAAATAATTTTACGAATTTATGGAGATTCATAAACTAGTGGGAAAGAAATTTTTTTAAGCCGGAATAGATAAAAGAATATACATAATCCTGATCTTGATTGTGCTGATGTCGGATTTTTAGCTACAAGTTTGTGGTCGGTAAAGCGGAAAATATTTTCTTTCGTTTGGAACGGCTATTACCATCATGGATTGATTTGAAAACAGTAAATATAATAGGTGTAATAGATCCTCCACGAGCTGGTATTCACGAAAAAGTAGTTATTGGATGTCGGGCAGTAAGTATTTTTTCTTCTGATTTTTCATACTTTCGAATTTAATGAATTTCTCTCCCTTGGAGTTGAGGTGTCATTAATCTTTAAACATAAAGCATTAATCTTTGTTTAAAAATGACTGGATGTTTATCCGTCACTTGAAGGGTGACGTGTATAAATCAACTAGCTTAATGTTTATTTTCTGGAATTGCGAAATTCTGAACGATGAAACTGAATTTGAAAGAAATATTGAAGGTATATGTAGTTGATTCCACTTCTCGGTATTTCAGCTTACACAGCTGAAAAAAATTGCCTTTGTCTCGTGCAACCCGTCTTTGGCTATGAAAAACATGGTTGATCTCTGTCGGCCGACATCCAAGAAATTCGCAGGTGAACCATTCAAGCTGACTTCTATTACACCAGTTGACATGTTTCCGCAAACATCTCATTGTGAATGGGTTGTACAATTCGAGAGATAGCTTTGATGGTGTTCCATGAATCTCTTCATTGCTTCTTAATATTTTTTATATTCCATGTCGAGTTTTCATTAATTTCTGAAACTTGTATTCTGTCATTGATTTTTTGGTATTGGAAACTGTTTCATTTCTTTTTTCACTTTTAATTCGATTCTTATGAAAATTTTTCATTGCTATTGTTAAAAGTTTCCTTTCTTTGACGGTTGTTATCTGATAAGGGATGATGCATTTCGAGGCATTCAGTTTCATGTTTTATTGCATATTTTTTGTACGTTGAACATTTTCGTACCCATGATGAAGCTAAAAATAATCACTACAACGGTTTTTTTAGAAAAAATATGGTATGTTTAAATTGTTTAAGCAATATAAGTTATGTATATTTAAAAAGTTTCTGTATTTTGTCTGAAACTAGTTTTCTGTTTACTTTCAAATTGCTCATTTGGTTCAGTATACAGTTTGTGTTTAAAAAAAGCTGAAATTATTTGGAAATGGATATAGAAAGCTTAAATCCAGTTTTTGGAAGAAAAGATTTCTATGACAGAAGACAGGATTGTTTTGAATGTTTGACGGTGGAAATATCTGGTAGAAAGTGAAAATGGGGTCGTTACTGCACTGAAAAGAGTGTAGAATAGTTTGCTACTGGATGGCGACGAATTAAGTATTCGAATTTAATAGTTAGGAAGCTTAAATGTTTTGAGAACAATTTTATCAGGAATCTCATTAGATTTGCTCTATATGTCAGTTCGAGTTCTAAATTTTAAGATAAGAATTGTGTTCTGAAATGTGCTTCCTGAATTTTGCTTTCCTTTCTTTTAGGAGACTGATATTGAAGCAATCATGGCTACCATTTGCAAGGTGACTGTTAGTAATTTTATTTTAAATTAAGAGTTGGTTAGAAAATAGCTGGGTTTAGACATATTTACATAAAGTCGACCAGGACATTTTGTTCTGGTGTTACGGTGGAAACAGCTGGCGAGAATATGAGATGTAATGGAGTTTTCTTTGGTGTTGTCATAACACTGAAAGGCTTTTTATGATTCGTACACGTTAACGGAATGTATATAGGATTTCACCACGAATTGCAGCATTAAAAGAGAAAGGGTAGCAGCATGCTTTCTCAAATAACTTTTAAAACAAATTTGATTTAAAACATTTCTTGATCAATTCTGGCTGAATAGGCTGCATATATGAACAAATCTTGCAGACTATAAAATGCAGAGCAGCGGTTGCATGGGAACCCAAAAAACCACTGAAAATTGAAGAAATTGAAGTTGCCCCACCGCGAGAATATGAAGTACGAATAAAGGTAAATTCGAAAACTTACTTTAGGGTGAATTTTGATTCGAGCAATGTGCAAAAGATGTTTTTTCTGAGTTTCGTACTAATGATTTTATTGAATTGTAGTTGGTTTGTCTAGGTTTTGTATACTGCGATATGTCATACGGATGCTTACACATTGGATGGTGATGATCCGGAAGGAGTATTCCCCTGTATTCTTGGACATGAAGGTGCTGGCATAGTGGAAAGTGTTGGTAGTGGCGTGACATGTGTGAAACCTGGTGCGTTTTAACGTTCTGATGAAAGTTCACATTTGACAACAGAAAACTAAAATGTACAGATAATTTCTGAAGTCATTTTATTTCAAATTAGAGTCACTTTGTTTTATTTTGTGTAACTGTCTCTTTACTTTCAAAATCGTTCTTAGTTAAGGGGATCATGTTATTCCATTATACACAGCACAATGCAAGGAGTGTAAATTTTGTCTTAATCCGAAAACAAATTTGTGTCAACGTATTCGGTAAGATCCTTTTTTCTGAAATTACTAGAATAGAGAAGTATTGAAGTTGTCTTGCAGTGTGTCAAACTAATGAAATCTATCGATTATTTGTATCTTGTTATTCCTTATTGTTGCATGGAACTGTAAATCTAATAATTTCATCAATCTTTATGCTTTAATTTTAAATCGTACAAGTTATTTTAAACTTATTAAGGGTAACACAGGGACAGGGTTTGATGCCAGATAAGACGACTCGTTTTTCGCAACATGGAAATGCAATATATCACTTTATGGGTTGCAGTACTTTTAGTGAATATATTGTCGTGTCACAGTATTCTGTTGCAAAGGTATTTTCCATTTTCAAACTGCTTTCGAAATAAGTGGATTACAGGAAATCGAACTTATGCGAACTTTGAAAGCGTGAACTTCAAGGAATTTTGCTTAAACTGTTACCTAATCGAATTATTCCATTTCCGAAGATAAGATTATAGCGGTTGATTGTTTTAAATTGTTTTAAAACATTTAAGCTAGCTATTTCATATGATTTATTTTAAGGTACCTTGTAATGCACCATTGGACAAGCTTTGTTTGCTTGGCTGTGGTGTTTCAACTGGTTATGGAGCAGTGGTAAACAATTGCAAAGTTGAGCCGGGCTCTACTGTTGCAGTTTGGGGGCTTGGTACCGTTGGGTTAGCCGTTATTATGGGAGCTCGAATTGCTGGTTCCAGGTTGATCGTGGGAATTGATAAAGATACGAAGAAGTTTGAGAAAGGTAACGATGCAGTTGTTTAGTCTTGGCAATAGATGATTTATTTTTTGGTAATTTTAATCTGAAATATATATTTGAGCTATTGAATTTGGCGCAGATGAGTGCATTAATCCAAATGATATCCCAAAGAATCTGCCATTGCAAACATTTCTTGTGGACAAATATGATGGTGGTTTCGATTATACCTTTGAATGCATCGGACTTGTTGAAACAATGGTCTCTTCTACCAGTATTTTTAATGTGTCAAGTTTCTTGGGGTATTTTATGTCATATTTGCAACAACACTCTTTGCTAGGTAGATTATTCCAATATTTTTCGAAAAGTCTTTTATTATTGAATACAGTATTTTCTGTGTGTTTTTTTCATTTCAGCGTCAAGCACTCGAAGCAGCACACAAAGGCTGGGGTGTATCTTGTATCATTGGTGTTGCGGCTTCAGGGAAGGAAATATCAACACGTCCGTTCCAGTTAGTTACTGGTCGTACCTGGAAAGGATCAGCCTTTGGAGGTTCAGTAATTTTATCGTAGGATACAAAAAAATGACAAATGAATGAGATTTCCACCCACTGTTGTCGTTTCTGGAAGAATTCAAATTTAAAAGCAATACTGTTTAAATTTAGCGGATCATTTTGAAATAAAATATTCTTCGCTTTCATCTAAAATGATAGTTAAATCACAGGTTGGAAAAGCGTCGACGATATCCCGAAATTAGTTGATGAATATCAGAAAGGTAAAATAAAACTGGATGAATTTATCACCGGCTATTATGATCTTACAGAAATTAACACAGCCTTTGAAATGTTGCGTTCCGGCGACAGGTTATTTCTTCTGTCATTAATTTTCTTTGATGAAAATTATAAAAAAGTAACCGGACAATCTTTCAAAAGATTCTTTTGCGCTACTTTTCCATTTGTTTTCTTACTGGATTTCAACAGCTTATCCATTGCATTAGATCTAAAAAATTGTAAATTTTTCTTGTTCAAAATAAATGCTTACTTACAGCTTGCGCTCAGTCGTGAAAATAAGTAAAGTCTGAAGGATCGCACTTTCGCCATTGATAATAACAGGTATTACTGAGATGCAGCTGATTACAGAATATTAACATTTTTCTAGGTACGAACACCATCTTCTATACGCATTAGCTTCTTGTGATAAGTACACTCAGAAAGGCATTACTCATTTTTCTTTGTCGCAAAATATTAAAATACCTTTGTCTGGTAAAGAGCTGCATCTGATGCTGTTTACCGTAATGCTCCTATTCCGTTAATTGTTCATGTCCCATTGTGTAATTGAAATTGTTTTGACACTCAGCTTCGAGCATTATAATTGTGTATTTTTAATTTAGTGTTTATCCTAACTTTTCTGAGCTATAGATTCATGAATCAATAAATACGACAAAAAGGTAGAATAAACAATAAAGCGATATTGGATAAGGAACTTTTTTGGTGATTTATGAAGAAGGTTTTTCATCTCGTTTTTTTTTTTTTCCTTTTTGATAATTTTGTTCAGTGTTAATATGTGGTAGAATAAAGAGAAATTTGTCATATTCACCTTACAGAATAACGGAAGCAATCTTAAAATCGTTTTCCAAAAATCTTAACTTCTCAATTTTCTTTTTCTTCGGGGTGCAGATATCGGATAACTCTATGTAAGCAGAGATAAAACAGAACTGTTTTAATGACTGAAATATTTAAAATTTGAAATGAACACTGAAGCCATGTCATTTCTTAAAAGTTCGTAATAGAACAACTTAATATATAAGAAAGATCAAAGAGGTGAGAGCACTGCGTCTTGATCACAGGCATGTCATCAACCGGTCGTATCTTTTTTATTTCGGTTCGCATTGAAGAAATGCTTGTTATATTAGTACTGCCAGTAGAATTAACTGTAACGTTGAGAGTATGCGGTTCTACAAGTTTACTTAACTTCATTCTTGCTGCATTGTAATTGCAGTTTATCGTTGTACATTCCCAAAGACTAATTTTAAACTGTAAGGAAAAAAATTTTAAGGTACTCATTGCAATACTGCAGTTTCAACTCGCACAGACTAAAGCGATTGGGGTAAGGTATACTTCCATGAAATTATGTTTCTTGAATGAATTCAAAGATAAAGATAAATGAGATAGAATTTAAGGATATTATAGTATGGATGTCACTAATACTTCTTTCTGATCCTTTTCAACTTGGTCGGAAAAAGTATAATTTAATAAATGGTTAATTTTCGCCAATTTTCAAGAGAAATAAAGCCTTCAAAAAGTTTGACTGGAACCTCACGATACCGGTCGAAGCAATGGTTCTCACCCTGAATGCGGACAAAGTCCAAAAATTTATCCACGACGAATACAAAGCATGTCTTACCTTAACTATCAACTTCCTTTATCCTTCTATTCAGTTTAGTAGAAGACCGCGACAAAATCCTGTACTGCAAACTTATAAACTGCATTAATAGAAAGCCCTATATATTCCAGAAACAACTAGAAGCCGAGAGTCAAAAAATCAACCAGCCCAATAGAAGACGCCGCAAACGGCAACTCCAACATGCCGTTTTGCCCAAGCAAGCATATATCGTCAAGTCGCTCAACTTCGAGTCGACCTAACAACATATTCAGTTGTCCAGCTAAATCTATATTTGTTCACACGCAATTATCAAATCAAAATCTGTATTAATCACTTTTCTAATGAACTAAATAAATGAAACATTCCTTCAACAGAACCATGACTTAAATTACAAATTTGCAACAGGAAACACGTCAACACTTTGTCAAAAAGGATAAATAGGACAAGCCAAAAGATAGCACTTTGCTGTTTTTTCTCTCCTCTCATAGAATTAGCGGGAAGATCATCCTCGACACCTTACTATATTAGTAGACAACCTACCGCCTCATAACAGCCGTTTAATGAATAAGCGACTTTTAAAGTTTCATTTTTCTAGCTGTATCAAATGAGAGCCAGTGGCAAGGTCTTGTAATTAATCTGGCTACTTAACACTGCAAGTAAATATGACTAAATTGACACAACAAATGCATAAAACAACTTAGGATAACATATATTTATGTCTTTATGCGCAACCATCAGATCTGCTCCATGGCGTTCATAAATGTCGCTGTCGTACAAACTAAGAAATTTTATGGTAAAATAAAAAATAACAAAGCAAAATTATTCAACAATAGTATCATCTGCCTTCGTGCATCTTGTGTAGACAAGCTGACCGCCATGATGTACCACACACTTGATCATTCCTACAAGAATACAAAAACTTATACGAATCTGTACAAGTGAAAAATTAAGACATCCTTTGTCTAACTATCACTGAAATGCGGTTATCAGATCTGACACCGTAAAATGTTTTTAATCGAACAAAAGAATCAATTATTAACGAAAAAAAAATTATCCCAATAGCATATTCAAAAATTCAGAACCATCCAAAAACAATTTTGCAAAAAGCCATATGTCAGACAGCAGTAACAAATTCAACAGAAGTTTTTTACTAAAAGACTGCTGATCGAGAAAACCGCTCTATTATATACTAATCCGATATTACAAATATAAAAAGTCCATTCAAAGCAAATTTCTGTTTCAGTTACTTACTTAAAAGTTACATGATTTTTCATCAAGCTTCTTAATGCCCACAGTTACTTTCCAACCACATAATACAAACCTTTTGCAAGAAGCTCTCGAAGTCCTTGCTTAGCTAAAGAAGCTCGAACCTTTAATCTTTCCGAAACTACCGATGGTGTGATAAGCTTGTATGTAATAACCTGCAATAAGAACATCCTAAACAAATCTATTAAGTTTTTGAAGAGAGAAATATCACTAGAACTTTGGTATTTATTCAAAAAATGTAATTGCGTTACATGGCAGAAATCCTTATTTGGCACTCCGCAGACTTCATTATGCTTTACATCATCCAGCCATAACATCCTTTATATAGCGACATCATGTAGGCTTTTTAAGATTTTTTTTAAGAAAAATTTTTACGAAAGAAAAGAAAAGAAAGTAAAGTTAAAGTATGACAAAACAGCTTTAAACACATACTTCTTTATATAGCTTTTCATAAGTTGCTTTGTCAAAGAGGACCATATTGTTCAACTTATCCCGAACCTTTCCTTTGGACCACTTCTTTTTCTTAGCTTTACCGCCTCCTCCACCTTCCTTCTTTTTAGGTGCTTTCGCCACAGTTTTCGCATCACCTTTTCCACCTTTCCCAGCTTTCGCTGATGTTTTTGGAGGCATGATAGTATAAAAATCCTGGGATGAAAGAGTAGAAAAGTAATTTTCAAGAATAAAATGGTACTCACTTTATATTACTTGCTATCAGTTCTTCCATTCCAGTTATTCACTTACCTTCTGATACATAAAAATTGCAAAAAAAAAAAAGAATTTGTATCTCGCTACCGTTCATATCAGATCTCCGTTAAACCCAACCAAGCTGTGAACTAACCTAATCAATAAACAAACCTTCTGCAAACACACAGCTAATAAGAATGATGGCTACCTTATCAACACCATGTATCTCAGCACCCACACCAGTACCACCACCCACACCCACCAAATTTACACTCCCAGGCACGCACCTACTGTATGTCACAGTTGTGGCCCGTTATGAAAGTTATCTCCGTTATGAAACATGTGCAACCCTCATAGACAGTAAGGAGACTCGGAGTCGTTGTTTTAGTAAAATGAAAGTGTTGTGATGGTAGGAAATGGGGGAAATAGCAGTCTTCAGGTAAGTATGGCGTTTCTTGTGTGGAAACACAGTTCATGGCATACATTGATAGGTAATAATGTCTTAGTTGCACATAAATCAAAAAATAGTAACCTTTATGGCGGTAACCTTTATGGCAGTTATTTCAGACATTTATTTATTATGTCGTATGCTTCTCATGCATAAATATCCTTTGACACCTCATCGTATTTATTGGGGAAAGAATTAGGAAATAAAAAAAAGTGTTGATTCTTTCCATCAAATATCTCTGGTTTCCTTGTTCAATTTATGTATTTTTTGTTGAACTATACTTAAATTTTAAGGATATTATTGTCATTGCCAGTTCTATTATTATCACTACCATCCTTGGACGCGTTGCAAGTGCTTTATACGTGATTTTTTCTCCCTTCATCTAGTCAAATTTTGTCTGTGATACTATTTTGTAATTGGCAGTTAATTGATATATTTGCTAAATGTAGCATGCAGGAATTAAAGATGTCTTGTTAACTGATTCACTTATCATCGAATTAAGCATTTATTTAAATAAATTTAAATAAAAACTGGACCAAAAATCCGCCAGTTGCATATCGCGTTTCCCAGATCCCGGATTGTACACGTGGGCATTATCGTGTTTCAGGTGTGGTTTTTCATCTTGTTATTGCTGTAAAGATTTCGGGAAAAGAATATACATGCAATATTATTAATAACTAGTCAGAATTATCCTTCAGAACTATCGTTTAGAACAAGTGAACTTAATTAAGGGAACAGATTTGTATGTATATGGTTATTGATAAATCGTCCTTTACAATTTAAATCTTCTTGGAACCAGTGATTAATGCTATTCAGTTTTATCTTGATCTTGATAAGGATGTATGACTTCACCAGTTTTTGTTATTTTTTCTACTTATGAAATTTCAATTTTACAATTTGTGCTTTCCTCCGTTGCAGTGTTGACTGTACTAGTTTTCATATCTCAAGTCTAGTGCATCATGTGATGTATTATGTGATGATGTTATTTATTAACCAGTTAGCGGTCATATGATTTAAACCGCATAGAACGATTTGATGCTTGACATTGTCTGTCTTTTGAAACCTTCCTTCTCTTTTCGTTGTCCTTTCGTTGTGCCTGAACTGGAAATCCTTCTGGCGGTCTTTATAAATCCATTAGTTTTTTTCTTCTAAATTTCATCTTTCAGTACGCATTAGATGTGACATATTTTCTGTTTTATATTGAAATCATACTAACAGTACAGTTTAGAGGAGGAAGAAATGGCAGTTTGGGAAGAATATCTGGCAAATCAAGTTAATATTGATGGCATCCAGATGACGTGGAATTTATGGCCACATTCACGAATCGATGCACAAAGACTTGTTGTGCCTGTTACTGCTTTTTTCACTCCTCTCAAAGTAAAATCAGTCCTGCCACTTTTATCAGAATGAAATGGAAAATTTTGAAATTATATTCTAGTATTTACCTTAGATAAGCTTTAAGCAAATCATTTAATTTTTTTTTGGATCACCGACAAATTACCTTACGCGAAATTTTACGGTAACTTTCAGGAGCGTCCGTCTGACCAGCCTCACCAGCCACCACTTGAATATGATCCTGTTTTATGCCAGAAAACATCCTGCAAAGCAGTATTGAATGCTCTATGGCTAGTGACTTTTTGAATTACCCTTTTTGCATCTTTTTAATTGAAATGGTTTCAGCGGTTAGCTCGTACGAACAAAAATTCGTTTCAGTACTGTCGATTTTCGTAATAAAACGTGGATTTGCCCGTTTTGCAATCAGCGCAATCCGTTTCCTCCACATTACAGTATGATTGCAGAAGATAATCGTCCGCCAGAATTGTATCCACAATTTACGACCATCGAATACACCTTGAAAGTAGGTATGACTGACCGAATGCAAAGAATTCCTGTTTCTTGTACCGATTTTTAAGTATTTGTGGTTCACTACTTCAATATCTGACCTTCTTTAATTTATTTTTTTGTCGAGGAACTTTCAGTCTCAGTCTTTAGTTGTCCCTTAATAAAATCAAGAATGATGTAGAGAATTTTCTTGGCAGTTAGGACTTTCAAAGAACTTTCATCAGCTCCTGTACTTATTGTATAAGACCGTTCTTCAATAAATCCGTTGCAGAAGGCTACAACTCTACCACCGATATTTGTCTTCGTTGTAGACACCTGCGTATCAGCAGAGGAATTGAAAGCACTAAAAGAATCCATCCAGACGGCACTTTCCCTCCTTCCTGCCGATGCACTTGTTGGTTTGATTACTTTTGGACGAATGATTGAAATACATGAGCTCAACGTGCAAGGAATCTCAAGAGCTTATGTCTTTAAGGTAAATATATTGGCATTATAGAAGTTTGCTGTAAACAATCTATGATCATGAAATGAAGTTACAGGGTAGCAAAGAAATTAATCAAAAACAAATTCGAGATGTTCTAACAATGAACATTGGTCGACCAGTCAACGTTGGTGCAACTCATCATCAACAAGTGGGTTCAGGAACACCATGTGCAGCATCGCAGCAAAGACCTGGTTACTCAGTGGGACCTGCTAGTGTTCCCGGTAGTGGTCCTTCCGTTGTGCAAGGAATGGTTGCAAGCTGCCTGCTTCCATTTAATAAGTTTCTTCAGGTGGTTTTATAACAAAGGCATAATAAAAGCTTTGGAGAGTTCCCGTCTTGTAATTCATTAATCATAATTCATTTCAGCCGATAAGTGATTGCGAAGTATCAATAAATGATCTTATTGAACAAACTGTACCTGATCGTTGGCCAGTTCCGCAAGGACATCGTCCTCTTCGTGCAACGGGTAGTGCACTTGCTGTTGCTGTCACTTTGCTTGAGGTTAACAAATTTTGAAGTTTGAGGGAAACTTGAAAATTTACACATTAGATTTCTTAAGTGCTTTTATTTTTAGAACTTTTTGAAACTTAGCAATTTCTTGTTCGTAGGTGTGTTTCCCTAATACTGGAGCTCGGATTATGTTGTTCATTGGTGGTGCCTGTACACATGGACCAGGAGCTGTAGTGGGTGAAGAACTCAAAAACCCAATTCGTTCATGGCACACGATTAAAGAAGACAATGCACCATACATGAAAAAGGTATTAATGTATGCATATAGATGTGTATAATATTTTTTGACTAAGATATATACATATTTTTGGCCATTTAAATAATAGGAGGGAGAAGTACACTTTTTCAGCAAAACATTAGGTAAGGTAGAATAATATAGATTAAATATGGAATACATATTGATAACAGAAATTCTAATAGGAAATATTATAATTTAAATAGCAAAGCGTTAGTTCAAAACTGGTACTGAACATCTCATTCTTCAGGCGACAAAATTCTATGATGGTTTAGCTGCACGTGCAGTAAAAAACGGTCATGTAATTGATATTTATTCATGCGCACTTGACCAAACAGGCTTGTATGAAATGCATGCTTGTTTCAACACAACTGCAGGTTTAAATTAAATATTTTAATATTAATTAAAAAGATGCGAAAATACTAAGGGATAACTAAAGATTTTCTTTAAAAAGGAAGAATTTTAAACTTATTTCTTCGTATTTTTGGGTCTTTTCGCTATGGAATTTTCAATAGCGGTTCTGATGATCTAATATATCAAATGGATTTTTGACAACATTTAGTCCAGCTGTGCTGAGATATGCCCAATATGTTGTTTGCAAACCTTTTTTTCTTATGATAATAATTTTTTATAGGGAATGTAGTTATGGGCGATAGTTTCAAGTCTTCGCTATTCAAACAAACGTACCAGCGTGTTTTCGAGAAAGATTGCAATGGATTCCTGAAAATGGGCTTTAATGCAACTATGGAAGTGGGTATTTACTTAGAGATTCCCTTTAATTCTTATTCTAGTTTATTTTGATATATGTATATTGATCCAAAATTTTCCTCAGTCTTGGAGAAGTTTGTTTCACTTTGATTTATTTGGTTACAGTATGATATAAAATATTCCATTTTATTTGAACTACATTTTAATATCTTTATATATCAGTTTTCACTATGGTGTATATTTAATTTTTACTATAGTAGGATGTTTCTAGAAGATCAAATTTTTAAGCTTTTAAAAGTTCAAAAAAACATATACTGACATATGCAGGTAAAAGTTGGTAATGGTCTGAAAATCGAAGGTGTTCTTGGTTGCTGTGCAAATGGTAGTGTAAAGAATGCTTCAGTGTCGGATACAGAAATGGGCATTGGTGGTACTTGTCAGTGGAAATTTTGTTCAATCAGTCCGAGAACAACTATTGCTGCATTATTCGAAATTGTTGCTCAGGTTACCCTGCGTTTTTATTCGGATTTTTTAACTGATTTTTATCTCTTTTTTATTTATCTTAACTAAAGGCCATTCCGCACCAGTGAGTGAGAAACTGTAGTTAAATAGCGCGAGTTATCACAACTCTTGGTCACAACTCTGCAGCAGTTGTCGTTTGGAGTTGTTTTAAAATTATTTTATTTCTTATTCTTATAATCTAGGAATATGTGGAAATCTACTTTTTCCAATTTTTTTAAAATGTATATTGCATTTTCTTAATATTAAGTATTTTCTATTTCTTATATATATATTATAGCATGGTTCTGGAATACCACAAGGTTCACATGGTATGGTGCAATTTGTGACTCAGTATCAGCATCCAGATGGGCGCAAACGTATTCGTGTTACAACTACATGCCGGAATTGGGCTGATATGGGAAGCCAGCAACCAAGCATCGCATATGGCTTTGATCAGGTTATTGATTTATTATTTTAATTTCTTTGGACTCATTCTGAAATCTGGAAAAGCAAGTAAACGATTCATTTTATTAGTAAAACGTATCAGGAAATTTAGTTATGCAGTGATAGCAATTTATCTATTTCACAATTGCCTATAAGTATTTTAACATGTTTGCTGTACTTTTTCTTTCAAACTACTTCTCTCAAAAATTTATTTCTACAAAATATTATTTTAGGAAGCGGGAGCAGTGATAATGGCCCGATTAGCTTCTTGGCGCGCATCATCAGAAAACGACACGCCAGATGCATTGCGATGGCTAGATAGAAGTTTAATTCGTTTATGTCAGAAGTTTGGTGAATATCACAAGGTATGTGTTTTTTTTTTCTTTTCCGAATTTAATTTTTTCTAGGTATTATAAGCGGCCAGGTCTTGTTTTTAGCATTTAAAATTACTTAACTTCCAGTTAGGTCTAAGTACTCGTGAGAACTTAATCCAACAAAATGTAAACTTCTATGTTACCAGTTTAAAATTTACCTACTATGATATTTCTAGGATGACCCATCATCTTTCTGTCTATCGGAGAAATTTGCTCTCTTTCCACAATTTATGTTCCATTTACGACGATCACAATTTTTGCAAGTGTTTAATAATTCACCAGATGAAACATCTTACTATCGGTAAGTTACACTTGTGTCCAAAATAATGCTGCGAAGTCAATGAATAATTACATCTGTTCATTAGGAATTAGTCAAGATCATCAAGTACTTTTATTTATTATAAGATTTGATATTCTAAATCTGGAAGATAAACTTCGTTGATTTCAGACATATTTTGATGTTCGAAAATGTGTTGGAAAGCACTACTATGATACAACCTGTGCTATTTGCCTATTCTTTCAATGGCCCACCGGAACCAGTTTTACTCGACACATCATCCATTCTTCCGGACCGAATTTTGTTGATGGATGATTATTTTCATGTTTTAATTTATCATGGCCAGGTTAAGATTTTTTTTGTAGTCTTATGTGATCGGTGCATATACTTTTTGATTTTAAACTTTTAAAGACTTTCATATTTCCAGACAATTGCCGCGTGGCGCAAAATGAACTATCATGAAGACCCACAGTACAGTGCTTTCAAGCAGCTACTGGATGCTCCAATAGCTGACGCAACAACAATTCTACAAGAGAGATTCCCCATGCCACGTTATATTGTCACGGAATATGAAGGATCTCAGGTTTTTTCCATTGCTCTGTTGAGTGCTGAAGCTATGGTATATATTAACTAAAGCTAGTTAAGGAAAATAGTTGGTTCGGAACACAAAGGCAGAGCTAGAAGATTACCAAATGTTTTTGAAACTTCTAGTATGGTATTGAAAAGTAAAATGCTTCTCGTTATAAACTTTGCTGTACCCTTTCGACATTTAACTTCAAACTTATTTCAGGCCCGGTTTTTATTATCCAAAGTTAATCCATCCTTGACACACAACAATCCGTATGCCGCGGTAAGGTTCTATTTTTTTTATTTTTTTTGTTCTTAGGTTTTTTATGTATCATGTTCAGCTAATTCGAGCCCACATGGATTTTTTTATTTTAATTTAGTTTAGCTTGGTTTTTAACTTAATCTTATGTTTGATCACTGTTTTGCGATGTAAAATTTAACGATTTCCACCTGTGTAAATGTTTTAGCGTCGCTAAGAATGCAGAAGGTTTTCCGTGTCAATTTCTATTTACATTCAATAATAATTTAAACGTGAAATTTTTGTTGCAGGAAGGTGGTGCACCAGTCTTTACGGATGATGTTTCTTTACAAGTATTTATGGAACATCTCAAGAAACTAGCTGTCTCTTCATCCACTTAGTTATATTAGCATATACATTTCATTTGTTACTAACTCTGATTTCGACTGTGATATGACTGTGTAATTAAGTCAGTTTTCAGTCGTTTTTTGCTGTTTTCATATCTTTGTTCCGTGCTATCTGTTTCTTTCCGGTATATTGTTATATAAATCTTCAGAGTAAATCTTATTTAGCTGTCATCTTAGCATAAAATTGTCTAATTCAAATATGATAAATTACAAAGCAAGCTGCTTGAAGGGATAGAAGTTACGTCATTTCTATACACTGTCGTAAAATTGACATTTTCGTCATGAGATTATCAACATTTCAAGGATGTAGTTGTAAGATCTGGCTAGGGTTTGCAAATCTTTGTTTGCATTTATAAGAATTCTCGGAAGATTTTTGTATTCCTCGATTTTCTGATGCATAATAAATCGGCCCCTCTCCATATGATTTCTGTAGGATCTATTTTCTAAAAAGCTTCACTAACCTGATATATAACTCGACAATTTAAAAATTAAGCATGTATCCATGTATTGAAAAACAACTAAAAGTTGGGGATTGCTTTTTGGAAGGAATGATAATAATTATAATGGAACCGCAAAATGTAGATTTGTACATTGCTTTTTTGCTTTTTCGATTGCTGTAATCCAGAAAGCTTTTCTCTTTAATTTATTTTTAGTTTTTCTCATAATTTTCAATTTTATGTCAATTAAAAATTAGCTTCAAATTTATTTGCTTTAACAAATATATAAGATGCTGCTGTTATTTTAACAAATATATAAGATGCTGCTGTTACCATGCCACAATAACTTATGACCTATTTGATGTTAAAATTATGCCGCAGCGATCTTCTGTACTCCTATGTGTAGGCTTTCAACTTTAGTTTAGATTTATGTTTCACTTAAGAAATTAATTTTGAAGCATCGGAATGGACGAAATAAGCAGACGCCGTGTTGCAGAAGCAACGGAGTGTATTAGGAAGGCCGAAGCATAGTTAGTTATTTTTTCTTGGGAAATGTAGGCCGCAATAAGTATATGCTTTTCCAATGTCAACTTTTACTATAAATCAGTCTGGAACAGGATTTGGATTATTAATTTCCTGATTACATTGTAGCCTGAAAACATCGATCATAAAAATGAAATTCAAGCCCGATTATGATAATGCAGCAATGGAGTACGACCGAGCGGCCGTTTGCTTCAAAAATGCTTCACAAATGGAACAGTCACGTGATGCTTATCTGAAAGCTGCTGAAATGCATAAGGAAAATGGCAATTTATTTCACTGGGCGAAGTAATTATTTTTTATCTTAAATACAGCTCTATTATCTGGTTGGCCTAGATAGGTATTAATTAGTCGATCCAATGTTGTGATAAAAAGTAGTCTTAGTTTTATAATGGTGCTCATCATTCTTAACTTCTCACTTTTTTGATTGTTAAATATCTTGAACTAGTCTCATCTAATGATGAGGTTAAAAGTTTAGCTGAAAATATTAACAACTATAGGAAAAATATTTGAAAAAACGAAAATATTAAGTGAGTTGTGCATATGTTAGACCAATAACAAATGCTGTTTCTTTTTGTTTTGTGGTCGCAGAGCTACTTTATCACTAATCAGTGATTAATTGAACGAGCAACAAGTTTCTTTTTTTTAGATTATACTTTTTGTAGATGTAATGAATGTGCAGCAACGATCTGCAAGGAAATGGGTGATAGCTACGGTACACTGAAGTACATGGATTTAGCTGCGGATGGATATGCTGAATCAGGAAGTAGCGATTCTTCGGCTATGGCACTTGATAAAGCTGCAAAATGTTTAGAAGATATCGACCCTGAAAAGGCTATTATGGTTTTTATTTTGTCAATTCTTTCAAAATTTCTTTCCAATGTTAACCTTGACTCGACGTTATTTTTCTAGTACGTAGGAATTTTATTTTGAAGGGCTCATGCTCAATGAATTTTTTGGAAATAGAGATTTTGATTCTAAAGATTTCTGAAGAAGTAAATTTTTAATGTTCCAGCCAGTTTTTGGAGACTTCATTTAAACGAGTTAAATTTAAATTAGTTCTGTAAATCATTTCTGTTATTAATTTAGGTATGATTTTGCATTACATGCTTGGATTCAAGAAGTGACTTATTGAAAAATATTTCTCGAAAGTTCTTAATTTGATAAGGTTTGTGTAGGTTTATCACAAAGCGCTATCAATGGTTCAAGAAACTGATCGTTCGCGTATGGCTGGTGGATTTATGAATCGACTTACTAAACTGTATTTGAAACTGAAACAATATAAAGAAGCAGCTAATATGATTTGTGAAGAGATCGAGAAATATATGGAAGTTAAAGTATTTTTATCGTCACCCTTTTTGTGATATTGTTTGTCTTTTCATTTTATTTTTTCCCATATGAAATTGTGTATAGGAAAAATGAAATTCATATTTATTGTATTTTTTTTTAAGTTTCGTGAAGGAAAGAATTTTCATTTTCGGTTTGACATTGTTTAAGTAGAATTCTTTCCACTTTTAAAGGATAAGAATTTACACAACTTTAATTATAAACTGGCGCATTTAAAAATCTTTTTGAATTTTTTTTCCACTTTTTTATGTCTAATATTACTTTAATAAAGATCGAAACTATTTCATTTTCAGTGTCAATTATTTAAAGGCCCGCTGCGGCAGTGAATAATGATTCACTGCTAACTTCACGCTTGTTTATTTTTCGATGCTTCTTAATCACTTATTATGTTTTGTGCTTACGGTCATCCTTCTTGTTTCAGGAAGCTGGGCGAGTGGGACAACTAACTGTTGCTCTCGTCCTTGTCTGGCTAGCATGTGATGATCCAGTATCAGCAACAGAAAGTATCCAAAAATCATTCAAGTAAGTTTTACTGCTTGATATGTGCTTCATTTGCCATCATATTATTGTTGTTCTTTGTTCATTTAGGTGTGAAGAATTTGAAATTTCCGAAGAAGCGAAGGTTTGCTGTGCATTAATTTCAGCATTTGAATCAGGTGATAATAGTCGCTTCCAACAGGTCCTCCAACAGCCAATTTTGAGGAGTATGGATAATGTGGTAGCTGTTGTTTTCGCAAGATTTCTTATTTCATATTTTTAAAAATTTTAAAGTTTTAGTTCATAAGTCAACGAATCCCTCTTCTTGATTCTAAAGTGTTCGAAGTAAAATAACATCTGTATTATAATTTTTCATATTCGAAATTTGCTACATTTGAGTGAATGACATTTGAAACTTAGTTTTTATCTGTTTTCTACCAAATACAAAATAAATGGATTAACTATCCTTTTGAAAATTACTCATAGAGATGTGCAAATTCGTTATAAGAGGATATTTTAGTTATGCTTCTAATGAGAGAATTAAAGGTTTTCATCTAACATATACCACTTACAAAATATTTTTTCAGTTTCTACGTTTAATGAAAGAATTAAGAGCCTGCTCTGAAATAAGTGATGTGAATGACAACGGTAACAGTGCTGACGATGGAGAAAATGATTGTGAAGATTTGAAATAGTTATATGACATATATGACTATCAATTGAAAATGCAGTGAATTTTTGAATATGTAATTTTAGTTGACAACCTATATAGAAGAAAAAATTTCATTAAGAAATCTGGAAATTTCCAAGTTTTTAAAGATTTTTGAAAGCAAATCACTTCATTAATTTTTTTGCAAATGTGTATGATAAATTTAAGTTGTAGAAATGATTGTCATCCAAATCGCTTATTGTGTTTGTGTTGTTTGTATTCAGAAGAATGACCTGTCGTTTTCCATTTGATTTCACTCAAACGAGGGTCTTATGTTCCATGTAGCTTTGAAATGATTGAGCTGGCTTTAATTTCCACTGCATTATATACAATAAGTAATCCATTCTTACCAAGTTAATTAAAAAAAAAAAAAAAATTGAGGTAATTATTTGAAATCGAATAATAAAAACTTTTATGGAATATTCTAATTTTCGCTTTTAAAAGACAGGAGGACGACTCATCTAAGAAGTTTGTGTTCAGATGATCTTTATTCCTAAATGCAAATCACACTCCTTTCCTTCATTTAATATTTGTCCGGCACTTTTTAGAAAATGAATGAGAGGAAACAGGTCTTTTTTCACATCAGTGATTGCCACTGGTTGGATATTTTACGTAATAGACTTGAAATCTGAGCAAAATGTCATATATGTAACGTTTTATTTAATGCAAGTTCTTATTTTCAATAATTGTGTTGAGAAAGGAGTTTAGTAATGTGGTAGTACATATTGTAACTTTTATAAAATTATTTGTCTTCGTGTTAAAATAACTTACTCTGTATATTGTATTTTTATTAGTTTGTTGTTCATAAAATGAATTTTCTTAAGCTAGATGAATTTATAGTATGTTGTGTACTATGAAGATTAAAAAGAAATCGTAGATTTGTGGCTATGAAAGTGGGTGAAAGACGAGGCTAATGATATCATGGAATCGGTTTCCATAGTGATTGCTTCCTCCTTATCGCTGTTGCTTTAGAGAATTCAATTGGAGGTGGCTGTTCGTCAATGACTGATTCCACTTCTGTTCGACATGAAATAGATGAACTCGAGAAGCGACTAATGAAAATGGATTTCAAATTGGAAACAGCAAAGAAGGCGAGGGTAAACTAGATTATATGTTTCCTTAGCATGAAGTGCTCTGAGATTTCTATAAAACAGTGCCCTTTCATAATAAGCACATTTCGGGATACTTGTCTTCACTACTGTATTAGAGAACCGAACGGTACAAATCATTGTTGTTGGAAAGCTATATAGAACAAAAAATTTTCATTACTTTCTTTGAGATTTCAGTTCTTCTTTGTTTCGTGACCTTTGCATCCCTTGACCCTTAAAATCATCATTTCAATTTTATTTCCATTGTCCTGGATATGGAAATTTCTGTGACTTTCATGAGATCCTTAAGATAGATCTGCTCATTTATAAACAGAAGATTTCTTTTTGTTTTACTAAGGATGAATATGTGGATTTCCTACGAGAGAAATATCCTACCTGGAAACCTCCCAAAATGCAAATGTACAAGCAGGTACTTCAATACTTATATCATTATAATTTCCTTCCTATCTAATTTCATAATTTTTCGGAAAAACTAAATTATCAGCAGTTATTTTCTATTTCTCACTGAAAGAATGCACAAAAACTGGTGAAGAAAAAATAAGTATAAATTTTGGCGTGTATTAGTGGGCAGTCTTGAATTAGTGCAAAGGATTTAAAAATTCAATAAATCCTCCTAAAAATTTTTGAAAATTTAGATTCATAATATTTAATTATAAACAGACATCGACACTGAATCAGTTTCAACGATCTATCATAGACGACCTCGCAACGAATAGATATCATTGGGACTTTGGAAAACATTTTATGGTGCCACATGTGAAATTGGAACTGGACAATCCTGAACCAAGCGACCCAATACCATCAAGGTAAGAGAAACAGTTTATTTGGGATTTTCTAGAGATTTGATGATTTTTGTTATTCTCTCGATCGAAGTTTTGGAAACTTTCTTGAAATTCTTTTGTAGTGGACCAGCACTGGAATCCGATTTGGTCAGAATAAAAAAACGATTAGGCGAAATAGCCGAGGATTTGGAGAGCTTACGTGAACATCGACTTCATTTATCCACCACTGAATATTATCTTTCACTAGAACCTAAATTTTATTCCTCAAAAAGTCAAGAAATGCCTTGGAAAAAAAATATTGCTCAGCTGAAAAGTTTACATGAATTACGTACACAAATCAATCAAATAGGTAAGTAAAACTATTTGTCAAAGTGTGATCATTGAATCCATTGGAAATCTTTGAAAGTATATTTTTGATAAAGTAGATAATTTACATTTGCATTCAATATTTTCTTTAGATGCTTCCGTTTTATTGGATACTCCACGACCGGATGTTGAAGATTATGAACAGATCCGGATGGAATATTTACAAAATGACCAAGATGAAGGAAATTTTGAACAATTACTTAATGAGAAGGAAGAAAATGCAAATATGATTTCGACGGAGCATCGGAAAGGGTCCAATTATCTTCAAGAAACACAGTACACTGAAGCAAATTGTAATCAATTTATTTCTATTTTAGGATTGAAAAAGATGTGTCTTTTTATCAGAAATTAATTTTATGTCAGTAAGTCAATGTATTATATTGTTTCAAAATTTTACTGTTTGCAGTTGAAATTTCATACTTTCTGGTTCTCATTTCAAGCCTTTCTTTAAAACTTTCATCAACAAAAGTGGCAGAATTTAAATACGGAGAATGGTTAACAGTAAACCTTATTTAAATTTTCAGTAACCCGGAGAGAAACATACGATCTCTGCCAGGTACTGAATGCGCAAAGAGACGATCAAAAGTCATTAAGTCAAGAAATAACAGCCGCAAAGTCGAGGTTTTCTTTTTTGATCACGCGTTTCAAAAATACTCATGATGCATTACAATTACGGAAAAGCAACCTCGAGGATTTCAAAATTGTCAGCTTGGAGACAACTTGAAAGTTAGACAACAAATCAAATCAGTTGCTTGTTAAGGGAAGCCTTTCATTTAGCACTGTGAAACTATGAAAGTAAATATCAATTTATTTTAATCTACCCAACCTTTTAATTTTTAGAAAGAAATTTTTAGACCTACGGAGACAGAAAGCACTTCACAGGCTTCGAATTTACCAAAAGCTATAAACGATGGATTTGATTTCCTAACTAAAATCCTAGGAACTTCAGCAAATGATGCTGTCGGTAAACAACCGGCATTTATGGATAGATTTAATGACGGAATATTGAAAACGGTTGATTTAAATACTGAAGATTCCGATTCTGATTTTTTCGCTTGAGCTGTTTTGGTATTGTTAACGAAAGTATTTGAAATGTATCATTTGTATATCAGTTATTTACCCGGATATTTTCTGGATTTCTCATGCAAATAATAAAAATGGCTTTACATCTGGTCTTTCTCTTTGTCACCCGAGCGCATAATTACTTCTTTTCTATTTCTTGAGAATTAATACGCCTACATTATAAGATTCATGACGGAATTTCCTACATATATTTGAAATTCTCCAATATCGTTGCCTAAGACGATTCGGTCCTTGCAATTTGTCTTTCCGATCCTGTTTTGATTCCATCTTGCTTACATTTCCTTCTCTAGTAAACTGTTTCAACCCTTTAAGACTTTACCATAATGAATAGGAATATAAAAACAATTACAGGAAGTTAGAAGTCTGGTTTGAACTGCTAGTAAACAAATCCCTTATCCTTGAAGGTTTTTTTAATTGCAACCCTTTCCTCCCAAATCTGCCTCGACATGACCTCAACTTCTTGAATTCCTTTCTCATCTTGTTTGAACCATTCATTTCACTATATACAGGCATTCGTTCACTATTTCCTCATCTTGTGCTTCACGTTACTCTTTATCTTTACGTCTTTTCACGTCTTAACCTCTTTTTCAGTTTTTTGTAGTCTCCCGCAATTGCCGTTGTCACTATTTCAGTGAAAATCTCAACTTCTGCTCGAGGACAGTAATAAATAATTACTTATTATTTGTCTTCTTTATATTATTTGGGAAAACTTCACATATTTCAAAAAGACATTAATAGCAACGAATAGCATCAATATACATTTAAAAAATCATAAATATAACAACGAACAAGAGTGAATTATAGTATCACGGATATCTGTTATTCGCGAAAGAAAGCAATTAAGTGATTCATTTCCGCCACAACATGGAATTTTTGCGCTCTAAAAATGTTGCAAATGTATGTATAAGTGATATGGAGAGAAGAGTATTCTCTGACGTTTGTTAGAGAAGAAAATCATGGACAAGAAGAGATCAGTATACTACTGGAGATAAACATTATTTATTCTGCTTTCCAATTTTCCTAAAATGGAAGTGAAATATAGAATGTTGCAAGATAAGATTGAGAGATTAGAAACACTGAGGATCATTAAAGTATCTTATTTCCAATTTTTTAAAATTTGTATAATTCCAATTAAAACTTTTTGGATTGTACAAAATACGGTATTGTACGAAATCCATCGATTTACGTCACAATTCGTTTTTTGCATGATATTCAAGAAATTTCGAATTTTTAAAGAGGCAAATTCCAAACTGCATTAAATGGAAAATTCGGGTTAAAAAAAATTACTCTGAAGAGCAATTTTTAGGGAAAGAATGTGTCTATTTTGGAGAATTTTCAAATAAAAATACATTGCACACACAAGTAGGTAGTGATTAAACGGTCTAATCAAGAACAGATTAGACCGTTTTGACAATTATCAACTTGCTTCGGGGAAATCACTATGTCTACTACTACTAAATTCTTTTTGAATATTGTACAATTTTCAATGAATTTCACCAATTCTCATCTCTCAATACTACCTAGCAGCCATAAACTTTCATCGTCACGGCAATGAGTCATTCACACGATTGGTGATTTTTTTTTCTTTTGGTATGAACGGCAACACTTTCAGATAAGAAGCTTTTTCGATCACTTTCATCATGCAAACCGGGAATGAGTATACGTCGTAATTACTCTCGCCCAGATCATACGCCAAACCACGTGAACGTAAACCACGTTGCTCGCGAGTCGCACCTGTAATTAATTACTTCAGTTGATAGTTTCATATCAATATATTATATGCATCCAAAAGAAAAAATGATCAGATGGCTATGATCACAAACTTTCTTCTCCAAGGTTCTTATATATGACTATGTTTTTTGCAATCAACGCCTTAATAAAAATTTGACATTGCAGATAAGTACTGTTCTAGTAATTTTGTCTAACTCATTTACATGAATTATAGAATTATCTCACAATGAGCAAGAAATCACTGTATTGAAATTTAATGAACTTTTAATAAGATTCCCCTGTATTAGCACTATTATTGCTATAATTCGAAATTACCTGAGACGGTATTATCAAGAACGCATGCGACAAATGCGCCAACGAACATCGGTAATGTAAGAAGAACTGTGAGCACTTGATCAATCACAGCTACCCCTGAACAGACACAATTAAGACGAAAAGGTTGTTTTCGTAAAACAACAAAACAATAAGATTATAATAATCAAAAAATCTCTAAGGAAAAATGAAAGGAACCTGTACTGATAGGATTCTCTCGGAAATAGCTTGGTACAATCATTCCAACCATTATCGAGAATCCTAATACAGCTATGTTCCTTGTACATTTCAAATCAACCTAAAATAATATAGGAGGTGATAATTTCTAAAACCATAATTCGATCGTCTAACAGAATAAACAAAGACAATGTAACGCTTCCTACATCCATGCATTGCCATCAACTTCAAGGTTAATTAGAGTTCAAATTTAATCACTTATCTTAATAAGAGAGGAATCATAATCAAAAAAGCCTTTGGAATTTAAGCTATACCTGCTGGATATTGGCTATTGCTACACCACCAACCATTGCCATACTGCTAGCCAAAATACCACCAACCAGTGGATCCGGGATCGTTGACAATAGAGCTCCAACTTTTGTAAAAACGCCTAGCAAAATGAGTATCACTCCAGCTAATACCATTGTAAATCGACTTGCTACCTAAGATCATTAAAGTAAAATTAATGAGTTAGGTTGATAATAATTGTGATAAATAAGCATCATCTTAAAAGCAATGTGTAGCTGATACAGGAAAAAGTAATACTCGGTGAAGAAGAAATAAACAACACACACTTCCAAGCCTGACAAAATTAAAAAATGTATTACAAACAACGAAGTTCAAAAAGCCTGTTGTAAATTTTATTTGCAATGATTTCAAAAGATTTACTTACTCGAGTGACACCAATGACACCAATATTCTCCGTATGAGTTGTCATACCAACACCTGGGCCAAGTAAACCAGCTAACAAGGAACCACAACCTGAATTCTTCTATAGCTAATAAAGCGCTATAAATATGCAGTTGAATCACTTGAAATTGTTAAAAAGTTGTGAAGGAAAAGTACTAATTCGATATTACCTTCAGCCAGAATACCACGATTGATTGCATGTGACGGTGGCGAACGTTCTTCGGATACCCGTGCCGCTGCATGATAATCACCGACCGATTCGAAGACTGATGTTAGTGCCGAAATAACGAATGCACAAAAAAGTCCAGTATGAAATTGTGGGACACCTACTTGAAATAAAGGTAAATAACGGAAATAAATGCATCAACAGACTGATAATAATCAATCTTTTTTAATCCATCTCGTCAAAACTGTTAAATTTAACGATAAAAAATCTGAAAATCTTTTTTGACGAATTATTTATCACAAAGAAGTTGAAAAGAGTTACTGTGAACCCATTCTGAAACACACAAGTGTCGAGTTTATTTCGCAGCAACCGACCTCAAATTAAGAAAAGTCAAAAAAGAAAAAAATCTAACCAGGGTATGGAAATCGGAACCATTCGGCACGCTTAATTACGGCAAGTGTCTCGTTTTTATCCAGTCGAGCAGCACTATCAGGTGCCGTTAAATCTGTCAACGTAAGAAACAGGCAAAAACCCCAGGAAGTTAATATAGCGATCAAATACTAAAAGAATTCAGAATCCATTTCTAATCCTAAATTCAACGAAATCTTTGCATAATCATTAGGAAATTGTGGCAAATAACATTCAAACGTTCAGCATATAATATTTACTTTTTCAAAAAATTTCCAAACAATTTTCTCAAAATTTACCGGATATTGACCGAAAATGTTGGTCCGAACGATGGCAAAACGATTATTTTTATAGCTAAGTGTAGGCACTTTCCAATCCGCCAGATACAAAATTGTAGCAAACAAAGCTGCTGCTTGTCTAAATTAAAAGCTTAAATTTGATTCGTAATTAAAGCAGCGACATCTGTTGAAGAATTGGAAGTCAAGACTCCACTTCTGTCAAATTAGCTTACCAAAACTTTTTAAGTTCCTAATCCCATATTTAATTTAAATTTTAAATCCAACACTTTTTCGAATAACCAGTAATTAATCATCACTTCGTTTTTCATCATTTTCAGACGTCGAAAATTTTAAAGGGAAATTTCAAGCTTCGCAAGAATTTTTTGAAAAAAAAAATAAAAAAAAACTTACATCACAGCAACCCAATGCTTAGAAATCCGTTCAACGCATAGATCAACCGCGCTGAGCACGAGCAGTAACATAAGTGGTGAAACAGTAATTGGTCCAATAAATTTTGTTAATATGCCAACTATACCCGTCACACCAATTATCATTGGTACTAGGGACGATGCCATTAAACATCCTTGAATCTACATCTTCATTTATACTTTTATCTACTTTCAAGGATTTCTTTTGCCACAATACTCTATTAAGGTCAATCAAAAAGTCACAGGTTTGTTTGAATTTCTTATTATTACTACTACTACTTGTTTTCTGCTTATGCTAGAGTTTTATAATTCTAGTTTCAAAGATACTACCAGTTAATTCACTATGAAAAACAAACAGGGAAAGGGTAGCAAATGGTAAGAATATTGTATTGTTGAAAACAACTTGGCAACAAAGCATAAAAAGGACTCTTTTCTTCTTAAAACATGGTGATAAAGGTTTAAATTAAGATATTTACAATAGCAAGTTTATCCTGATAAATAGAAGCAGTCACAACATCATCATCCGTAAAAGTACATTTATATTCAGGTAACTGCATAAACACTTGAATTGATGGAATATATGCAAATGCTGTGCCTTGTAGAAGCGCTAACCTGAAATACTTCCTAATCCTTGTTAATATGTTCCTAAACTAATTTGAAATTCATGAATCTCTTGTAATTGCATAATTGTCCTAAATCTTTTGCATATTACATTTAAATGATAGTTTTGAAAATTTCTTCTTTTTTTTAATTTAAGAAATATAAATTTTGGAATCATTGCAATTAAAGAAGAATAGGTATTACTATCAAATTAATTACAAATGCCAATCAATTACCTACTTTTAAAACATAATGGAGTGCAGTGCAATGTCCACTTCGGGCTACTCTCAATTTAAAGAAAAAGAACCTTGTCCCAAAGATTGTCTGAATGATGGTAGATATGCCACTGACGACAAATGTTGATGAAATAAGCAGAACTCGTAATGTGTATACATCGCGACCAGCACAAAGCTCATTTGATAAAATGAATGGAATTGTTAAAAGAGCGCTTACACATACCATTACTTGCTGAATAAGCATCATAAATTTTACAGAAATTACCATCTCATTATGCAAAGGTAATCAAATTCATAAACCACTTTTCAGCAACTTCGCTTCCGAAATTTTGATTCAACAAACTGATTTCAGATCCTACAAAATAATTTAGAAAGGAATCATGCCTCAGCAAATCTTACTCTCATATCTTAAACAACTCATGGAGATAAATATGAATTAGATATTTAAATAGATATAAAATTTTCTTTCAAAAAAAGAAAACATTGAATCGTACTTTGTATAATCATAGGAAAAAAGTGCATTTACCTGTAACGCAAAAAGTAATGCAAGTGTAACTGGAGGATTTTCATTCGCTTTGTAAAAACGTCTCTTACGTGTTACTTCAATGATATTCACCGGTATTTCCTTCACATCTTTCTCTACAGATTCATCTTCCATTCCGTTCATTTCCTTACTCTATTAATTATTTCGTCTTTTTTTTTTCTTTCAAATGTCATTTAAATTACTAAAAATAATTGCGCGACGCGAGAGAATTACGTATTTGCTGCCAAATAAAAAAATGGAAAAAGTTTTCCTCAGAAAGTAAGCAAAGGAAATGAGAGAAAAAGTATGAAATACAAAGTGATTTAAAATATAGGAAAGAATCTACGATTATCCGCATCTTTCATTTAGAACTTAGTTTCTAGAGAAGATATTTACATTGAAGGTGATGATTGTTTTAAATTCGTAATTATCTTCCAGTACGTGATATATGTTAGTGTCAGAGAGACAAGACAATTCATAATAAATGAATCAAATAAGAATTATAGAGATAGAGATAAGTCATTACATACTTTAATCATTTCTTATTCAGTTTATTTCTAACTTTATTGATATCTTCTCCTTAAGCTATTCAAATTGGCATAATTAATTATGATTAAGGTGGGACAACTGTCGCATAAATTATACATTCGGTTACTTTTGCCTTGCCATATTAATAAAATCAATTACCATGAAAATATAGAAAATTCAAATTGTTCCCATTCAGAAAGTATAATTCACACAAGAAATCGATGAATACATAGCTCCAACAAAAGAAGAGTTCAAAATTCACTGAAAGATAAAGAAGGATTTTAGGATGTATTAATCTTTTCGAAAAAAAAATGTACCCAAAAGTTATAGTAACAATCAATCGATGATTTGACAAATCAGTCCAAAAACTCTTCACTAAGAAATATTATTCACCGTACAAAAACTCTTTTCTGAAATAAATCTTTGAAACTTAAATAGAAACAGATAATTGCCACAATACGATATATGTATAGATATATGTACATAATACAACGCACATATACTATTTGATATCAAATTGGAAAACGTGTTTTTCTTCGCCTCCAATAAAATAATTAGAATTTATTTTTAAAACAAGTTTTCAGAGCTTTCGATAGACCAAAATTCATTTCTCATATAATTCTTCCAATTTCCAAACGTAATCTTATGCCACACGCACATATATACTTGACTGACTTCACAACGTGAGAGATTATCTTTTCATCCGCTGGCTCTACTGTACAAAAATGAATCCTTTATTGCCTAAATTTCCTGAGAGTATTTTTTCTTTTTTTCAGAACTTATAGATTTTTTTAACATTTAAAATGATCTAAAGGAATTTCTAGCAAAGAAGCCACAAAAGTTTCCAAAAATTTATGAATTGGATGAATATGCTTGTTACTTCACTTTTTTCAAGCCTAAACTCAGCTAATCCAAGAATGACTCTGTCTTCAAGGCTCAAATTATTGGCATCAATACATCAATGAGAAAATGACCAGAAATTTGCAATAAATATTTAGGAACTAAAGACGAAAGCCCATCGTGGAAATCTGCTGGGCTGATCCCAAGATCTTTAAGTAAAATCAATCAAAAGCAAGAACTTTTTAGCTAATAAATATTATTAGTAAAATTCTGATGAATCATCTAAACCTTTCTCTTTATACAAATAATCCTTCCTTTACACAACTTCACCTGCTACAGGTATTACAGCCACAAGCCGTTTATTTTGCAAAATATAAAAAGAATTGATTACAATTTACGACTCGCTGTTGTAATATTTGCCAAGTACAGAATGCAATTGTTATTGTTCAATATTGAGAAGAATACTTCATTCCAGGGAAGCACTTGCATTAAAAGCAATAAACCTATTAATGATCAAAGCTTTGACCAAAGGACATTATCCATAAAAAAAGAATTCGATGAGTCATTGAACAGAAAGCCGCCATGATCACATTGTATTTTCCTGAAGGAACTGCTGAATGAATGAATGGTTTCTTTTGAAAATGAAATCATTCCATTCTCACAGAGATGGAAGAAGTCGTTGTTATTTCTCACAATTCAATACCATGTAATAAGAGGATCGTTAAATTGAGAATGATTTTTGGTGCATTTAACAGATAATACAACCTTGTGATCATTTAATTTATGCAAGGATTTAAAAACAGTTTTATTTTTGTTTTGTCCTATTATTTGAAATTTAGATGACCAAACTGTACTTGCAAAAAAGATCAAAGTTTAACCTCATCATGGTGTAATCAGTCTTATATTATTAAGAATCTATAATGCCTAACAATTAACGTAATATCGTGACAATTAAGTGACAGAACTATTTCATCAATCAAAAGTAAAATAAACTCCATCATATTTTAAATTTAGTATTCATTCGAGCAAATACAATAGCTAATGTATTAAACTAAATCATATTTAGTTTAATATATTTTTGAAACAACTCAATACTTCTTCAAGCTTACCTATCAAGTTTATCTTAAAACTCCACCTGAATATCACTAATTAATTCTTGATTCGGAATTTAATTAGGAGGTTTGAGATTTATGTTAGACATTCTTTCATACTTTTTTACTTTAATATTAATAATTTCGCATTTATTCAAGTACAGTTCAAATAAGAATCTTAAACATCAAAACTCATATATTAATAAAATGTTCTTTCGAAAAAGTTCGAAAATAATTGAAAATAAGTGAAAAACTGCATTAAAGCATAATTCCAATTTCTGCAGTGAGGTATCTAATGAAATACCCATAAATAATTCGAAATAACTGAATAAAATTGAGGATATCAGATGCGAAGAAATCTTGAACTCGTTCAATAGTAAAGAAATGTGATCATAAAAGATGCGTTAAATTAAAGAAATGATGGAAGAGCAAAGCAATAAGCTGTGGGTGGTATTGTTGTCATCTCGTTGGAGATAACATCGATAACAAAGCTCCTGAAGGTCGGGGAGCAGATTGGAGACAGGAGGAATGTTACTAAGGAAGAAAAAGAGCGATGAAAGACTGCTGAAAGCAAAGGCAATATAAGTATATTGTCGAAAAAATGACGAAAAGTCATTGAGGAGGAAGCATTGGTCTTATCAATCAGTTTCTTTAGAAAGAGATTGAAATGGAAAGGGAATGAGAATGAGAACGGAACTGGGAATGAGAATGGGAATGGGAATGCAAATATGACTTGTCTTTAACTTAACAGCCCAGTAAACAATTAGTACAAATAAAGTACGAAAGCCTTAAAAGAACAGCCCAATATTACAAACGATAACTAGGTTCATATAAAAAGGTCACGACAACAATCTCTGCAGGAACTAGCCGGCAACGCGGCGGAGAGCTGATATGAGAGAATTTCACTAAGCGCTCCTTGAATGCTACAATCTTTCTGCATATGCTTATTATACCCACCCAGGCCATCATGATTTATGCTCCTTCCATTCTTACTTCAGCTCCAATCTTGGGTTCAACTTCAACCTTAGTCTCGACCTCGATCTCGACATTCTAACTACCACTCATATCGCCACTACTCCTCCGTTCAAAGATGATATGTCATCGTCGTTGCAAAATCGTTGCCATCGACTCGTTACTATCAAAATACATCAAGCATAAAGTTGTGTGTAACAGTAAAATTGAAAAAAAAGGAAAGAATATGATTGATATTCAAGAAATGATTGTGAAATGATAGATTAAAGTCCATAAAATATCTTTTTTCAAAGAGATCATGTATGATAAGAGCAATAGAAAGACAAAGAAGAAGAAATAAGTGATAAATGTAGGCGGAGAATTGCAACTATCATTACACTACTAATACACCTATTCATCATTTTTTTTCTAAAAAATTCGGGAATTACATTGACGCATGTCGTAAACGTTAAAGTCTGCATGTGAACTGCTAAGGTAATTTCTTCTATCAATTCCTTTCATGCAGAAGAATGAGGAATGTCATAAGACCAATGTTGCAAAAGGTTGACAGGTTTTTCAAAAATGGTCGGAAGTAACAGGAATAAAGCTAATTTTACCGTTTCGGAACAAGGAACTGTTGACCCTTTATCTAAAGGTCACATTTATCTTATAGAAACTCATTTCATATGAAACACACTAACACTTTATTGATTTCTGAAAGAGACAAAAATGAAAAAAAGTTCGTCTGGTCTTATTGTTTCAAAGGTGAAAAATCAATGTTGCTCGAATACAACACAGCCTTCACACATCCTTCCTTGTAAAATTTCTTGTCATCAAAAGAGAAAACGAAAAATTTTCGCTCTTCAACAAATAAGGTTTGCACTGTAAGTGCTTTCCAGCAAGCATTTTTGCATGATTTATTACACTAAACAGGTTTTTCAGAAATAATGCGAAATAAAAGAAATCAGGCTAATTTCATCGTTACCGGAATAAGGATCTGTTTCATAGATTTATCATTTCTTACGGAATTCTGCTGGATTCAGAAAATAAAAATATACGAAGGAAACTTCTTAGGATTAAGATTCAAAGGAGCAAGCATTATTTGAAGACTTATCTATTACTTACTAACTAACTAGTAATTTTATTCTGTAACACATTGACAGCAATTTCTCTCATTGCTATTACCATCAAGGGATGTTCACCTCAGAAGTACTGGAGAATTTGTTTAAATGAAGAATACCCCATGCAAATATCTGTTTTAGCATCTTTAAGAGGTGTTGTTGCTTGTTGCTGTCACATCCACCCCAAAAAAATGGAAATTAAAAACACTAAAAATCGATTTCAGTGCGAAAATAAACGAAAAATGGAATACATACTCCTGCGACACAATATCTGCACAACTTTACATCATATCAAATTTCGATGTTAGTCTGCTTTTATGATTCAAATAAGGTAGGAAAAATACCCACAAGTTTTCCTTTTTAAATTTTGTGAGGAATGCAAAAATCAATCATTTAGTTTAATTTTAATTTAATCTAGCGAAGCTAAAATAATTAGCATAGCAATACGCATCTAATTTAGCTGGAATAATTACTCTAGAAAGGAATAATCAATATTTTCATCCATCAGCATCATTAATTGTCAGATGGCTATGCTAATTTATTTTCTGTTTTGATTAAAAGAACTTCAAAATCATTATTATTAATGTTGTTAACGAGAATTACTACGAATAACGTAGAATAAAGGAACGTAACCAACACAGAAATTTGTTGTCCTTGAAAACAGAAAAAGAATTTCATAAGTCTGTTTCGTCGAAAAGATTTATTTGATAATTTTATCAATTTTATTTCTTTACTTGGACAGGATAAAAGATTCCGCAACAAAAACAAACATTCGATGATTTGAAAAAGTGAAAAACTTCAATCACAAGAAATAAGAAATTTGAGAGTTTCGTAATTTACCATCCTGTTCAAAATGCAGACCAAATCAAAAATAAATAATTTAAACCAAAGCAAATTTGAAATTATTAATAATTCAGACAACATCTCTTTCCCGCTCTCTCACTGGAAAATTTTTAAAGATTTTAACGTGAACAGTGACTGTGTGATATGAGTAAGTGATATGCAGAAATGGAAAGGTTGCCAATAAACGGTGAGATGAGAAGGTAAACAAGGCCACTTATGCAAGTGAGTGAATAGTTGATAAAGAGAAATGATTGTTTACTGTTTACTGTTGGTTAGAGTATGCGAAAGTGGGTTAGTTGTGGTGGGGAGAGATGAGATGTATTGAGGAGAGTTAAGAGTGGACTAGTATAAATAGCAAATAAAATGGTTGGAGCAGTGGATTATGATGAGAAATAGATTTGGACAAGAGGAAATAGCAAGAGAGGTGAGTGAATAAGTGGCTAACTCTTTCAGAAGTCTCTTCTCTTTCTTTGACTTCCGGCATCGGTTCAGAAACTGATAATACTTCGATAACTTTGTTAAATTGAAAAAAAAAAAAAAAGAAAAAAACTTCGATAAATTGAAATATAAAGTTTAGGCCAGAAATTTAAATCTGCAAATGAATTTGTTCGAATAATTCTTTCTTCATTCTCCACAAGATGAATTGTTACACTTCAATCGATGAAAAAATTTCCCCGAACAAAATCTATTAAAAAAGTTTGTAAGAACTATAATTGAGTGCTTGTGATGGATGAAACAATAAATTATTTTGGCAGTGGATTATAGCGCGAAATAAATGTTCCAAACTATTAACAAATCAATGCTATTCTAAAGAAACTAGTTCTAACGAATTTAAATAGATCCGATCATAGCAATAATGAATACATCTACCAGTTTTCATGATAGCTTAGCTTCTTTTTCACTCGGATAACTATTGTTAGCTTATCAAATCACGTAATTTAGTTTTTTTCGGACAGAAAAAAAAATTTTTTTATGCAATGAATTGTAGGTAATTCTCCAAAAGAAGTTTTCATCTGCTTTTTTAGGTTAATAAAATTTATGCAGAGGCGGAATAAATACATCATTTGTGGTGTATAGAGGAACATGACAAATTCTGCGCAGCCATCAATAATAAATCACTTTCATCAGCTCAATAATTTTTTTTATTCAGTAAACAGAGAAAAGAAATTTGAATATGTTACTAATTATGTTTACAATGTTTCTGTAAAAAGAGCTTCAAGCGTCTTAAACTTATCCTTGGCAATAAAGTAACAAGGAAAATCATTAATATTTTTGAATTTTCTCGGTTACATATATTTTATAAGTACTATGCAATTTAATGAAATGCGTAGCCGAAGATCACTGTGGTCATTGTGACATTATTTAATTTTAATGGAAAATACCATAAAGAAATACTGCCTTGTTTTGTTAATTGATAACAGTATAGAAAATCTTTAAAATAAAGTAACCTTAAAAAAATCTTTGGAATCTTTTTTATTGATTCGCTTCAGTGATTCAGTTTCAAAACATTCTATGAGTTTAGAAATTCATATGAAACTATTAACAAAATATTTTTTAAATAAACTAACTACTTGTGCTAATTTCTTCTATATCCAATCACTTTTCCTACATTATGGGAAAAATTGTAAACTACCTTCAAATTTTTAAAAATTTATATTAAAATAATGACCAAAACTAGTTAAAATTGTTTAGGAAACAATTGTAGTCCCAGATAGTTGTTATTATTTTAAGTTATTAAATACTAGATTACTTGTACTTAGTAGCTTTCTTCTATATAAATACTCAAATATTTACTTCTTCATAAAATATTGATTTTTTATGAATCTCTGTTGGTCATGCAAGATTGCTTTGAGTAATGTTAAGAAATTGAAGCTTAATTTCATAAGCTCTTTTATTCAAATAAACCATTCATTATTGAAAATTGGGACAATTAAATTGGACATTTCAAGTGAGTTAAATAATTCATGATATTACCGTAAAGTACCAGTAAACCATAAAATGATCATAACTGACTGCAGGACAACGGTACATAACCAACCAGTTGCTTAAATTTGATTAATTTATTGAAAAGAGTAGTAGCTAATAGCAACTAATCATATCAATAGCATCAATATAATCATCTGATAGATGGTAAAATATTGAGATTGTAATGAAAGATATAATACTTGCTATTTCAAATTAAATTTAATTCTTGTTTTTTAATGTGCAGATGAAAATTCATGCCATATGAGATGTTAGCAGTTTGAAGAGATTTTTCAGAAGGAATGAATCATATTCCAATTTCAGATCTTTTTGATTCACTAATCAATTTCTCTCCTTATTTTTGAAAAAAAAGTTTCCTTTGTTTTTACAGGGAATCTACTTCATTATTATAATTTAAAATACCTCTCGAAAATATGCTAATGAATATTAACTTAACTTTCACTCAAGAAAAATTTTTCGAGAGAAATTTGGCATTCAGATCATATTCAATAACACAAATTAGATTTGCTTTTGATTACCTGTCATACTTGAAACTGCTTCATCATATGACAAGTGGAATGAAGATGGAGAAAGGGAGAGAGTGAGAGAGAAAGGAAGAGAAAGCAAGAAAAAGTGGAAGATGGAATGTTCTATTTTTGCAAAGAAACTTAGAAACTTTGCTCTATCATAGATATTTGGTTTATCACGACAATGAAATTACCATTTTGCACTTAGAAGCATATTGAAAATGAAGATAAGCATACCTGAATAGAATTAACACTGAAAATTCTGAAAGATAATACATAATTTCACTTCACGAAGTTTTATTTCTGACATAAATTTGACTTTACTATAAGTAGGATAATGAGTAAAAGCTTTAATTAATTAATTGAAGAAAAAAATTTGCAAATGACATGTTTTTTTTTTTTTTTTTTCAAACTGATTTACTATGAATCAATTTAGGTGATAAATGGACTGAGAAGAACAAATTCAGTGAAATCAATTATCATAAACTGACTGACGAAAGAATCTCAATTCACAAATTTATCACTTATTCACCTATCTTCTTTTTATTGATAATTATGCAACTGTTGAAAATTCCTGCACTACTTTTTTATGGCTTCATTATTTCAAAGTTTTTATTGAAAAGATTCCTTGAATTTTCATGAATTTTTTTACGAATGCAAAGTCAGTTTGATCGTTTTAACATCAACGACGAAATGAAGCACGTTTATGTGCCTTCTGTACCACTTTCAGTTTACTGTTTACATGTCCTTGAAGAGGTTCAATACCAGTATATGGCGGATCTTTGGTACCATGAAGCATAAGGGTAAATTTCTTCACCATACCGTGATTTTTGTAGCTGCCCTATAAAATAAATCACTAGAAAATCCGTTGAAATATGGAAAATATATGTCATAAATATTCAATGTTAACTACACTTTCAAGCTATTATTTTTTACAAATAATTCAGATCCAACACTAATTCTAAAGAAAGAAATAATTTTAAAGATTTGAAACAGAACGTTCAACTTGTAGTATTTTAATGTAATATATAAGGAAAATTTATAATATTAATAGAAAAAAAAATATATATATGATGTTTGATAATTCACTTGGAATCGGACAATCAAGCGCCATTTGCCGCGTGGATTTTCACCCCAAGTATGTGTGGTCATAAAGGGCCAATTCGTGAATCCATTTTTGTTATCATTATCTTTTGGACGCCGAGACAAAATCATTGTTCTGTAGAATTGTTTTGAAAAAACATTTGAATATTTCAAAAATAAGCAAAATTACACTTGTGTACTTCTCGACTTATCTGATCCTATAGAGAAATTCCATTTATTCTTAATATTTTTGAATTTTATCCACTTTAGCATTCGAAACTTCTCATTAAAAAAGAAAAAGAATTATTTCGGATGACATAGATGACATAAATATTAGAACTTTTTCACGGTATAAAAATCCAACGTTAATAAAAACATGAGGTTGTTAATTTTTCTATTTCGATAATTTAACTTTTCAAATGTTTCGAAAAAAAACACACTGTGTACCAGATGGAGATACTAGATAAAGAGTAGTGTCACCACGTCGGCTGCTATTTAAAGAGACAACGGCTTGTACGTGTTCCAAATAATTAACTTCTGTCGGAGTTCCCAAGCATGCATCAGTAATCAATTCCAGTACAAGATTTCCGGTCGAGGGAATTTCGCTAAAACATTATAAAGAAGTTATTTATAATTTTTAATTTTATAATTTCTAACTTTTAAAGCATATAAAGCACATCAGCAATTTTTCATCTGAATTCTAATTAAATAACATAGTAAACAAACGGCGGGTCCTTGAAAGATTCATCGGATAAAGCGGGATATCCCATTCAATAATTAACTCTCAAATTATAAGAGTAAATGAATACTTACCGCGATGTAGCAATAGTCCCCGCTTCGCAGTGGAATCTTGAAGGCACAGTCTTCCAAACCATCGCCAACATAACCATTTCAGCTGCATCCAATACACCAAAACCGAACAAATGATTAAATTCCAAGCCAACGCCATTCATTTTCCATTCAAAATGAGTGCAGTTATTGATACCATTTATATTGTTCCCGTCGTCCTCCTGAAATAAGCAATTGATCTCTTGAAAGAGTGTACATCGGTTACTATTGTATTAGTGATCGTTGTGACTAATGTATTTCAGTCAAAAATATTCCACTTGATGTATACCATCATGATTATAACAATTTCACTTTGTAATTGATTTAATTTAGCGGCTAATCGAAGAGAAATAAAAAACTTCACAATTTTACTTCAATGCCAAGATCTGGCAAGTCTCTGCATCGCCCATCAAATAATGAATTTCGTGTTGATGTCAGTACTGTTAGATGTTGTAAATCACGCCTAAATACTTTTGGAAATTTTCATGAGTTTTTAAGATTAAATCTTTTAAGAAGTTCATAAAGTTAATGAAAAATTTTGTAAATTTTATTTTTCAAACGTGTAAACAAAAATGCAATTTTATTAAAAATCAAAACAAATATCATAATGAAAATTGCTTTTGCACCAAGTAAGTAATGGATTTGCTTCTAGTGCCAGCGCAAAAACACCAGCTGCTTCCGGTGCTGCTGCCGATGTTCCACTATGCGATCGCGTGCAACGGCTATACAAATCCGTTGTTGCTACCCCAGTTTCTGGATTTCGTCCTCCGTTCGAAAATGTTGAAGCCAATGTAGAAGAGCAACTTCTGCAAGTTATCTTACAAGAATATTTACATTACTTGTTATATAACTAAATGGTAAATAATGTCTTAACAAATAATCTCTTACAATATTTGTATTATTTGTTACTTGCTATATAACTAATTACCCCAGACAGAATTTTGCCCACATTTTCTGGATTTCGTCCTCTGTTCGAAAATATTGAAGCCAATGTAGAAAAATTTCTAAATATTTCATAGCTATTATTTGTGTGTGGATTATATAGAAAGAAGCCTTTCTGACCTTTCGTCAAAAGTTTCTAATGGCAACTTAATCCCTTAACATTTTTGATCAATCGATACTATTTTTGAGCATTGCCCATCTTAATGTTAGGAAATCATAGTTTCTGTTATCATATAATGAGTACTCGTCATAGTGCGCATTTTCACCACTGTTAATTGCGGAATTAATAGATATTGTCCACATGGAAGCAGCATAACCATCACAGTTGCAGTCGTCTTCCTCACCGCCATCCCCACTTGCCCATACAAAAATTGATCCCAAACCATTACGTCCCTGAAGAAAGGATCAAGTTACTCTTCCATTTTAAATTTCGGAATTTTAAAATTCCACAGCTGAAAATTAGGATCCCTTAGAACAATTAGCTAAAGAGCTGCAGAAGCGTAACTAGCCTCATTAACACCTTTGACGATAGCACGCATTGTTGCATTACGTGGTCCATCTACCGTTTTCCCATCATCAGTAGGTCCCCAGCTTGCCGAATAAATATGAATCAAATTTGGCTCATGGCTCATTGAATTGGCCTGAATTGAATATCATGCAAGAAATATTAATTTCTCAAACAAAATCCAGTCAATATTTACAAAGAAAGTTCCAAAGTTTCAGCTACTAAAGTGTACTCCACTCTTTCATTCTCTCTATTCATTAATCATGCTTAAAATACTAATTCCATCATGGAACCTCAATACACGCATGCTTTCTATTTATTTCAGTACACTGCAGAAAGTTTTTCATTTAAGTTAAAAAGTGAGCATTCTTTCTAAAATTTACCAAAAATTTTAAAACTTATGCGACCTCGATGAGATCTGTCATGTAAGGTTGATCCAGCATCCGAATACCAGCTACTTTACTATCATAAGCAACACCGACGCCGCAAATACCATTATCACGTGCTGCGGCTATTTCACCGGCACAGCTGTAATTAGAATTGTCAAAATTCAATTCGCAATAAAGAAATACATTTTCAGCTATCATTGCCATATTATAAGGTTTTTTCTTAAGCTAATAATGAATACTTGGTAGGTATTATATGCCTAACAGGTATGATATTATAAAGGACTCGTTCAGCGTTCAAACATATGGTTTTTAACCTAATCCAAAGACGTTATTAAATTAACAATGTCCTTGCAATTAAATGATAATTTTGAAAAAGATGATAAATAACATCAAATATTGAAAAGAAGGAAGTGTAGAAAAATAGGAATGAATTAACAAACCGTGTTCCGTGTGAGTTGAACCAGTCATCGGTGTACCTTGGATAGGGGAATGGGTCATTAGAACTAAAATCGTAGCTAGCCCTTGCATTCTGTAAAAAAAGATAAGATAATGATAATTCCGAACAAAGAAGAAAAAAATACAAATTAGGTGAACACAAATATGCATTGCAATTCCTACGTAGGAATTAAAGATTAATTATGAAAGCTTTAATTAAGCGCCATGTAAATATTCTGAAAAGACAAAAAGGTGATCTCATTTTATTAGTGGAGAATTGCCAAAGTAATAAGAATGAACTTTTTCCAGGAAAACTTCTTTATTCAGTTATCTCAATTTCTTCCTTAAAGTAAATCAGTAAATGAATCGATATGAAGATACGAATCACTTGAAAGAGACGTAGTGCATCACGAAAATTTGAATTGTATTAAATTCAAGTCTTGACTTGGGCATGTGAAAATCCGAATGAACAAGAAACTCACAAAATTATTCGCCAGATCCGGATGCATATAATCAACACCATCATCCATGATAGCCGTTGTTATATTTTTACCAGTGATACCAAGTACCCAAGCTTTTTCGACATTTAAATCTAGTCGTGGTTTACCGTTCGCTTGTCCAACATTATTCTTTTTTAAAAAAAAAGGATTTTAAAGAAACGGCTTTGATCTAAGTGTGGCTATTTGATGAATAAAATAATTTAGAATATGATGCAGGCTGAATTGCTAATAATTTCTCTGAAGTTAAAAACTGAAAACTAGGTAAAGGTGTATAAATGTATGTACGCTTACCAAGTACCACTGATATGGGTAGAGCGGGTCAGTTGGTGATTGCGCCGCAGTAAAATCGAGCTGCTCCTGCAACCGTTCCTCCAGAGCTCTAAAAAATTTCTCATTTCAGCTCATCAGAACTGTGATAGTGATCAAAGCATCATCTATCATAAAGAAATTGAAAAAGTTCCATCGTGTCCAAATAGACCTATAAAAAGACAGCCTTGCGAGCAGAAGGATTTTTACTATATAAGATTTGTCAAAAGAGTTCAATTTTCAGAGTAATAGATAATCTCCAATTGAACACGCATTACATTTTTTAACTGTCATAGCTTAAGTTAATATAGACATATTATTAAAAATATTCACCTATATCCTCTCTTCACACGTTTGAAACCCGTTAACTGTTCCACGTGCACCACCTAAAAGTAAGCAGTTTCTTGCACAATGAGCAAAACCTTTGATAGTGCTTGCTTGCATTAAATGTTTCCCAATAGACGTATTGTTTTATTTGAAGTTGACAATATTTTTCTAATTGAAATATTACTTGATCAAAAATCAAAAATAAGAATACATTGGGAATTTTCAGCGCTTTTATGAAATGAAATTCTTTAAATGACTCACATCACGATCGTCACTTAATTTTTTATAATGAGTGTAGGAACGCTTTGTTCGTGCATGTGATAGGGCTGGTTGGACGAAATGCCAATCAACGGTGGAGCCAAGAACCTTAAAAAAAATGATAGCTATCCATAACTCAGTAGAAAATTTTCGAATTTCCTTGTGAAGTAAGTATAAAACAATTAGTGACAAAAATAAGTAAATAAATGGATGATTGAATAAGATAACCAAAACAACCCGAATCACTGAAAGATTTATAAAACCTGGCCTACAGTACTAACTTAATATCACGTTCTATCTATGCGACATTCCAATGATGACAATAAATGAGGCGTAGCAATCTCAAAAACAAGACTAATTAAGCCATATGTATTTATATTGTTGTATATGCTTGGTATAGAGAATCATACATACATTACATAAGCTCCGAAATGCTTAGAGTACAAAATCTTGAAATTAACTTACTGATCCATGATTAATGAAGCCATGTCGTTTAGCTATTAAATGGGCATTCTCAATGCCTGGTTGTCTGATATGGACATAAAAATGATTAGTATATATTTCAACCGCATTGACAGATGTACAGATTATAAACAGCAGAATACTGTATGTGCTACACCGTTGCCACTTATGCCATCTTCTCATATCTGAAAATTAATGTGATCATAAGTTGACAAGCAGGAAATCATTTCAATTTATGAGCATTGTTATAAGATCCAATATTTACTTCATTCTGTTGACTTTAACTTCAGCAAAAAACAGAATCAGAAATGTGAAAGTAAGATAAGAAAGCAGCATGAGACATTAGACCTTCTTAGCACATCGCTGAAATCAATAAATAATCTATAAAGCTTGAGGCATAATCAAATGAAAGAGGGTTTGTAGGCTTTTCACGCGTGCTGGGCTTCCTTAACAGATACTTACGTTATAGTTTTTTTCCTCGTTATTTGAAATATCATTTGGATTAATTGCAAGATATGAAAACAAAAGAAAGTTGTCCAATATATTGATATTGTTGTCTATTACCAAAATATTCCGGCCAAAGAACAGGCAATAATTAAAAGTATTGTACTTTTTGCTAGAATAATTAAAAAAAAATCGACTCATGTACAATTTATAGTTAAAATACGATTGTAGTAAGAAAGATGAACAAATCCATCATGTGAATAATTTCTTTTATGTTTTAGTCATAATATATTGTTTTCAAAGTTTTGTAAGAGTTTAAAGTTTTCTGGCTGACACAATAAAATGATCCTTTAATTACGGCCTCGATTGCCTTTTGTTAGTGAAAAAAATAGTGATAATGGTTTGATTCTGAATGAAATCTTCATTTTTTGATTTCTCTAATATGCTTCTATGATGTGAACTTTTTAAGAAAGTCAATCTTAATCTATTATCTACGGTTTCAATTATACCTTAATATGGCATTTCGTATACAACTGAATAAAAATATCCAAGGATATCAACACCCGAAACTGTCATTTCAATATCTCTACTTGCACAATATTTGCGAGGCTATTCAAACTCTTAAAAAATGGACATTTTTCTAAGAAATAAGAATTCATGAATAATTAATGAGTTCGATTAATAATGGCAGCGATATTTCGTATAACTTTTCAATAATCCCAATCGCACTTTCTAAGCTAAGGGTAGCAAGAATTAAAGAAAGGCATGAGTTAAGTTTTTTTGTTGATCTTATTGAAAAGCTTTTCTCCCTGTTCCTATTCTATTTCCTATTCATTCTACTACGTAGTTTAAACTGCAAAACAAATGAATCAAATGAAATAAAAGAAATGTATGCGAGGCTTATAGAACTTCTTTAGCCAGGTTTATAAGAGGTCAATATTAGTTACTTTAATACTGACTCTAAAATTCAACATTAAAAATCATCTGAAGTAATGCAAAAAAGAAAACGAGATCTTGCCCTATCCTACTGCTTTGGAACATTCCTATGTTTAATGAAGTGTGTAACCCCAAAAGCCTTCCACAAATTAGGTAACACAACGTTAATGCGTTAGAAAGCATTGCATTCCAACGATGCCTTTGTAAGAACGTTTGTTGATTAAAATCAATATTTGGCTTAGGCCTGATATAATAATAGCCTCAGTGCAATGCGGGAAAGGAAATGAAGTTTTGAGTTGTCAACTGAGTTGAATGAGAATGGAAGTGTTGATGATTGGATAGGTAAGTTTTCATTCAAAATAAAGTGTATTTTAAAATCTCATTGCTTTCATTGGTAACATATTTCATCTTTATTACTCCTATTTATCATTGAAATAACAGACCCAGTAAATAAAATTTTCCGAAATTCAATAAGCACTAAAATCTGTTTGAACTATGAAAAGAGTGTACAAACAGAACGTAATTGTATGCATCTAATTTAAATTTCAATCCGAGTGCATTTTTGTTTACAAATTTTTTAAGTTTTTTAAGAGACCTTTAGTATTCAAAAATATATTGATACCGATTTCTGGTTTCCTTGCTTAAAAGTACTTTACAACCTAGTTTAATGATTTCAACCTACAACGATAAACTACACATAGCAAAACTTAAACAAGAATTTTTATAAACAAGGTCAGATAAAAAAAATATCCAGAATGATCTTTCCATCAATTTTTGTTGAAAACGTACAATTTTTATGAATAAATCCGAAAAAACAAAGTATTCATTAATTGATTCTTTCATTCAATATTTCAGTACCAGCTAAAATATTAATACCTTGATTACTGGTAAATCGCTATTAGAATTTCCAGTATTTCGCTGATAAATTATTGCTAAAGTCATCATGATGTAAGTAATGTATAGGGACTGCTTTAATGGGGTTGCTATCAAAAAAGAATAAAATAAAAAAGTATAAAAGTAACAGTAAATGAATTAGAAATGAGACCTTTGGAAATGTAAATTGAACAAAATTATGGAATTCTGTGCTTAAATTCATCGATAAAATACACAAACAAAATGAGAGAAATGGCGATGGGAATTAAATGATAGTGCGAACTGAACTAAAATAAAATCAACGGAATGAAATAAAAAGAGACATTAGCATAAGAAAAGTGTTAGGTAGGTCTTTTAGTGTGAAAGTATTCTGGTTTAATATATTAGATAAAGCCAAGAATGGTCAGGTTTTTAGCACTTTTCCTGAACTGATAAATCTTGGGGCCAGCTTGCAGACGTCAATATTTCTCGCAAGCACACTAACTGTGAATCCATTTTGCTTGTCTGCCTAGTACTCTCACAACCTTCAACATATTTATCAGACTCTTACAACTTGAAAAAAAAAAAAAATGATTATCTAGAAGAGCCTAAAGGACGAAGAGTCAGTATTGGGTAAATAAAAAGAATGTGTAAGTGTAAGGGGTAAGTAATGGAGTAAGTAGTCAAGAAAGACATGTGACTATCATTGTTCTAAACATCTTTTTTGTCCTGTCTCTTTAAAACTAAAACTAAAAAGGCCTAGATAGACTTCGTTAACATTAGCAAACAGCATGGACAACCAACTCTCGTAAAAGACTGAAAAGAAGAGAGCGCTGTTGATCACCGCATTACATAAATCTATTCTCTTCTCCTTGGGCAATTACTGGTAAGGCATAATGTGTTAACAAATTCCTAAACATCAAACACCGAACTAGCAAGGTGCTAATTATATTTATGCTTATTATTCTGCTGCTTATCATTAGCTGCTCAAAGGTAAAATATCAGCTCAGTTTGAAGTAAAAGAGGAGAGCGAAGAAAAAAACGATGAACATTCACTGCGAATAAGTTGAAAGCTAAATCTTCTATGAAACGCATGCCCCAAAGGCTAAACTGCCCAACTTAATTTCTTTGAAAAAGTAAAATTTTATTACTAAAGCTATTTCCACTGCTTTTCTAAATTTGATTCAAAAAATATATGCAACAATTATTGGATTTTTCCATAGAGAAGTTATTACAAATTTATTGCTATAATTATCAAAAGGATGTTATTTGCACGAAAGAAGGTTATCACTTATTAATATAATATCAACTAAAAGTCATTTTCTGAATAAAAGGGAAAAAATATTAGAGAATTATAATTTTGTAACTTATTAGCATTTCGATGCTCATGTTTTTACAAACGTCCTTGTTGGATATGCTCCATACGTGTACTGGATGTAATTTATTATTTTAGATATTACTAAATTTTTCTTTCATTAATTTATTCGATAACAGGAAAGGAAGAGAGGAAAGGAAAAAATGATCCGGTCGTAATGATACTAAACTGTCAAAAAATTTGTTTAGGAAACTTAAAATATTAATTTACATTTTTTTACATATAAAATGTTGTCATAAAATAATATACTTTGCAATAGATAATTTACTTTATGACATCACTTTTTAATAATAATCTTTTCATAAATAACATTTATTTACATACTTTCTTTTAATTATAAAAATATCAGTAATTGGAACACATTTTACTATATTCTTCAGACTGATCGGACAAAACACTTTTACTAGTGCATAAGCGCTCAAATGTGTCGAGTCTAATCATTAATAATGGCTTTTAGAGAAACTGAAAAAGTCCACTTATTAATAAAACAAAATATAACCTAAGCAGAGTAATGGTAATAATGAATGGATGAAACAGATTATTAATTTTATCACAACCAAATTTTCGTTTATTAGTGAACTTATAATTAGTAATATCATATTTCATCGACCTAATTTTATTGAATCTGAAAAAACAAAAAAAAAATTCACTCATAAGAAAAAGATTATAGATTCAAAAAAGTGTTTTATTGATTCATTTTACTACTACAATTGCAATCAGCAAAATCACTGATTTAGATACCACTTTAATTTTTTTTCAATTTACCTTCCTCTTTTTACTTTGATCAGATTCATTTTTACATTGTTTTGATTGAATCTATCAATTCTGATTCCTCCCTACCACAATCACAACCGAAAAACAATTTTAAAGAATGGATTATAACTATCTTAAGTGCTCTTAGTCTTTTCATTTTATCATTTTAATTGAAAAGTTGTTGATAAAAAACCAATATCTAATCAAATCACATTCTTGATTGTCTTATAATTTACGCCAAAAGAATTATGAATTAATATTCCAATCTGAAGTATGAAACATTCAGTCTATCTTTATGATCAAATCAATTTTCTATTCAATGCACTTATCGGTGCGCGCTTAACACTTATTATTCGTTGTCACGTAAATCGCTTATTTTGATTAAAATTAGTCGCATGTTTTTTCAAATGTATAATTTAAAATGAAATTCTAAGCCTGAATTAGCATGTAGAATTTAACAATTCAAAATTAAGATCAAAATTTCAAATTTGAAACTGAATATGACATAAAAGATCATAAAGACAGGGAAGAAAATTCGAATTGCATCTACGCTTATTATTTACTTACTTTATTTTATATTTTAAGAGGTTCATTGTCAACTAGATTCAACAACTCATTAATAAAATTTGTATGAGATTTAAAAATTTCCATTGCGGAGGATATGTGACAAAAAATGAATGAAATCCTAACTTTGTTTCACTTTTTAAATAAAAATGAATTGAAATAGGCTGAGAAATTAAATAGTATCAATGGTTATCATTTTGTCACTTAAAATTAGGACACTAGTCTTTGTAAAATCTATTGTAAATGTAAAATGTAAATGTAAAATCTAAAAAAAATAAATATATGCTACTTGAAAGAAAAATATGTCTAATAAATCTAAAATCAATCAAACATCATTTTTGTAGTAAAAACAAGTTCGAAGTCATTAAACAGTTATTAGTGGCTTATGTTTATAAAACCCACTATCCTAATTAAAAAATACATTGCTTGTGCAGAAAAGATTATAGCAAGCTGTCATGAGTAAGCTGTCAATTGAAATTCATCCTTGAATAATTAAGCATTACTGGTGGTCTATCATTTATTATTTATATTTTTTAAAATTTATTCCACATATTTTTTAATTGTTTAAATTACCAAAATGATGTCAAATGAAATATTTAAATTTTTAAAAAATGGATATAATATCAAATTAAATTTATTGCTGAAGTAAAGATGAATTATGAATGCTTACATAATGCTCAAAGGCACCACTAAATCTGATTGAAAGTAAAAGAATTTTATTTTCTGAATTATTTTTACTTTCATGTTCTTAAAGCATTAACAGTAAGCATTAAAGAAAACAGTTAGGCTACCATTGAGAATACAGAAGGATATTGAGGTATATTTGAATTTTCTAGCAGTGATCCAAGAACTATCAAGGAACGCCCAACTTTTATGTTTTGAGTACGGGAAAGTGAGACAAAAAATTTACCGGGCATAATGTTCCTAACAAGAAAATACACTTATTATAAAATATAATATATACTGCTGTTATTTACAATTATCTACGTACTTAAGTAAAATCCATGTATTGTCACACCTCTACTTTATTAGTTTTTTAAACCCTTTAACATCTATAAGGTATGGGACAGTCATCTTTTTTCCGTACTTATAATTAAAGATAATCTTGCTTAACTCCATTAGATACTGAAGAAATATCGTTACTTTCTGCATTAATTTTTTCTCTTGTTTGACATTTTTATTGTTAAAAACCTAAGCTTTTTAATGCGAAGAAAAATACATCAATGACAATAACAGCATTAGTATTTAGTATTTATTTAAAGCATTTAAAGGCACAACAAGGGCAGAAATAAGTAAATTTTCAGAGAATCTCTTATTAAAACAAATAAGTTTTGATACTGCAAATTTCTTTATTTATTTGCAAAAATCATTCTAATTTTTTGTTTTTAATACTCTTCCTACTTGATGTTTTGCTCAGATCACAAATAAGACTCCAAATAGGTTGTACATCTTTCAGGCGACAAGCCATCTCTGAGATATTTTCTTTGTCCTCGTAATCCACAAATATTTCACCAGAAGATGGAATTTCAGTTGTAGAATATAAAATATCCGGCTTTTCTTCTTCATTATTATCTTGTCCCGAGGGTTCTGTAATTCGTAGAGTAGTAGTAGCATAAGTGCTTTTGTAGGAGGACGCCATCTGAGACTGATAGTTATGCGAATCATCATTCCGTGTTACACCTGTAATGGTTGCTTTCCCATTATTTTCTGAAGATAGCTTTGCTTCTAGATTACTATTAGGCGAATAAAAGTAGATAATGTTTGTAGTGCTGAAATTGTAGGTTGATTCTGTATATTGCATGATTAAATGATTGGGTACTAATGTTGTATGTACCAGTACAGCCACGGGAAATAGACTTTTTTTAGCTGGTGCTTGAGTTGAAAATAAGAGGTGAAATTTTGGAACTTCCTTAGAAACTTCACTTATACGTCTTTCTCAGTAAGCAATCTGATATCAGAGTCTTTGATAGTTTTGGAGCTATGAGCTGTATCACCACCAATAAATGTAAAAGAAACAGGTAAAATAGAGGTATGATTAGTTCTGCCTATATGGATTAGTTGTGGTCGTACTGGAAACATCAATTGGTACTATATCGCAGTTTATTTTTTCGTTCGTTAAAAATCTTCGCATCTCCACTTCCAGAACTAAAGCTATCACTCCATGTAATTTCTCCTCTACTGGTTCTATCGGATCCGCCATGCATTTCTTTATGGGACAATAATGTAATTCCCTTAGCACCTCCAGTTACGTGTGTCTCATATGGCTTACCTGTGGAGAAGCTAACATTGTTGATGGTTCCATCAGTTGTATATACCATTTCATTAGTGCCAAATCCAGTAGAGAAAAAAGCATCATTTAGATCTCGTTCTGTAGTAACACCACTGGTAGTTGTTGTACCAAGAAAAACACTTGAATATGATTCGGAGTTTGTTCTGGAGACAGAAGCAGCAGTTGAGGAGAGTTGCAAATGACTGTTCAAATTTAAATTTAAAGTTAAGGCAGATTTGTGATTAAGATCAGAAACTGATTGTGTGGCTATCAATTTCGTATATCCGTGTCTCCTTGTTACTAAAGACATTACTCGATATCTACCATTTGCTTCTTGATCGATTTTCGCTGTTGTTGAAGATAAAGTTGATGAGAGTGAAGGAGCTGTAACATGTGATTTTGGTATTTCTGAAGTATCATTCTTAGTTACACTGATTGCTGTGACAGGTTTTGAGGGATGAGATTGAGTAGGAATGTATGTGAGGGGTTGAAGCCCATTAAAGTTGTCGATTTTATGACATTCCCTGACAAAACCATCTAATCCAATGGTCAATGCGGTTGTCTCAGAACGCCCATGATCATCAGTTGCACGAACAGTGGAACAATAACTATTTTCTATTTCTGCAGGTAGAATTTCTTTCATTAAGTTTATAACACCTGAAAATATTATAAGTTTTAAGTCTTGCTATTCAAAACATTTTAGTATCAGCCACCATTCTAGATTTTAATTTAATTTAAGACCAGATTGAGAAGGAATGAGTCAAGATCCTCAAAACAAGTAAAATTGAATGGGAGTAGTGTCTTCAACTACTCATTCAAGCATTTACATAATCATTCCAATTTGTTTAATTAATATATATATAAAGTAAATCGTACCAGTTTTTGGGTTTATGCTGAAATAATCATCCATTTCACCGGAATTTGAATAAAGTTCGTAACGAATAGATGATTGACTTGGAGAAATAGCCTGAATGCGGGCGATCTCGTCGCCAACATGTGGCCAATTTTCAGTTACAAGTGGAACATTGTAAATAGGAAATTCGAAATGCGGACGAAGAAATAGCTCCGCATTACCATAAATAATTTCGTACTCGATGGATTCAGATGTTGCTGATGGATTATCATCAATAAAATGGACAAATTCCTAAAACATTTATATATTTTGTTAAATTTCCTGCTATCGTGAATTATTTTCTTATATCTTATCCTTTCTGACTTGTGTTACTGTTTTTCGAAATGTGTATGAAGTGGTATTCTTCTATTTATGCTTTTATTTTGTCGATGATATGTTGCAATGTTCAAACAAATAAAAGATATGGTCCTTACGCGATTCAGCATAGCTATATTCAGCAACTGACAACCTAGACAATATAAAACAATATATATAAAACAAAATACAATATATAAAACAATATATAAAACAAAATACTATATAAAACAAAATACAAAAGCATTTGATTTCAGGTCAAAACTATGCATTAAAGGTTTTGATAAAATGAAGTAAATAGCGGAGATATTTGATTTCAAGATTATAAAAAATCGAGATATATTTAATTCCACTCTTTATGATATATTTCAGTTTCATTTTTCATATTTAATATCAAATTTCTCTCACTCATTTACATATAGCTAACATAAATCACTGAGGCTGTGCAATGGAACCATTATTGAGAAAATGATTTACCGGATCAGTATTTGAAGTCCAAACGTGTCGCGGGTCGACTAGCCTTAGCGCACCATTTTTACCGATTTGATTTAGTCGCAATACTTCGAAGTCGTGTTCTAAATCAGTTGGATATGGAATTCGTCCGTAGAATGATGTAAGTTGTTGCTGTGATTCACTGAGTCGAAATGATGCAATCTGTTGCCGAAACGGCTTCCCATCACTGTTACCACTTTTTTCTTCCACCTGAAATTCTCTTTTTTGACACGAAATGACTTGAATATTTGTTGATATTAGAAAAATTGCATTCGAAAGAGATATATTTCAAGAATAATTACTTATTCCTTTCAAAACAACTTGAAGTTAAAACATTTGATGAAAGAATAGTAAGTCATTTCTAAAATCAAGAAAAAAAAATCACTCTAATAAAGATTAAAGGCGCAGTGGTACGCATTACCGCCTTTTGCACATCGTAATAAAACAATAAAGCTGGATTTGTATGAGGTGAAACCAGAAATTTGGTTGATGAAATAAACTGTTGGATAGTAAATGTTTGAGTATCTTCAAGTTTAATAAGTTCTCCATTCATCGAAGTCGTCATTTTGAAGTCACGAATTACTCTTTTCTACAAACAATTCAAATATGACTTTATAAAGCATTCTTTTTAATATTTCAATATTAAAATTTTTTAACAATATGATATAATAAAAATGAATCTATCATAACATCGGAAATATCCAGCTCAAATCAGAACTGATAAATGTGTTATTTACTTTATAAATTATCAAAAACCAAATGTTATAACATTCAATTTATTGGGAATTATTAATGAATTAAAATTGCCTGTTCGAAATTAGTCGAAATATTGTACATAGCATTAACAGTTTTCCCGGACTCAATATTTGGAATTATGAAATGCAAGTCGGAAAGAATTCTGTCTTCAATGCCATTACCATTGATAACGCCACTAATTTGATAAGGTATAAAATTTTCCACATTATCTTCCGACAATACCGATATTCGGATTTCTTCCACTTTGATGTTCTTGAGATTCGAATAACTGGAATTGTGAAAAATTATGAATTCTTCATTATTTTTAAATTGTAATTTATTTTGATCGCTCGGACGTATGTTTAATTCTCATAACTTCCGTGTCTCAAGTACCTCCTGAATCAAAGCTAATGGTTTTTTTTTTTTTTTTCACATCTATTAGACATAGACTGATTTCATTCACATAATCTAGCTATTAGATATTTAAATAATTTGGCAGTTGTTAAAAATTTCAATTCTTTTTTGATTGCCTGATTCTCAACCAAAGTAAAGTGTGGGAAGAAGATGAAATGATTGATGAAAGTAGATAGTTCATACTGCAATACCGCAATGTGCAGAACAACTTGCATGCAACGTAAGCCATTCCAAAGCACAACTAAAACATAACATACCCCGTGTTCATAAAAGCTATCATCATGTTAAATGTGGGCAGAGAAACATTTGAGTTTTTCGTATTTTCCGAAAGTGCTGAGTTTGAGATGAAGTAATAGATTTTCAGCGATGGTCGAGGTTGAAGTACAACAGTCTGTGTTGCTATTCGTTGCACGCTTCTGCGACCATTTTGAGTAAATTTTAAAATCAAAATTGCCTAAAACTAAGTTAGTTAAAGTTCTTCTGCTAAAAATGATATGAATTTTTTGAAATTAGATTCTTACAAAAATGCTAGTACCGAATGGAAATGTTGCAGTAACTAGATAAATAATGAAACTTGATAAATGAAAAACTCCAGGTTTAACTTCAAGAATAACCATGTGTATAATAATAAGTATTAACCCGAGCAATAATTAAAGAGCTTTTGATATATTACTTTACAACCCATAACTGAAATATTTTGATGAGCTTATTTCGGAAAGTTTATGAATCAAAAAGTTTTCCATCCTCCTTTTATGATATTTTTATGATATTTTTTTTGCTTGATGCCCGATTATTTTTATCTAATCAATATTAATAGCATACCTGATATTCAACTTCACGAATCAGTCGCACATTTTTGACCGGCTTCAAGTTCCAGTTTGCGACAAATGATGTATTTGGTGACAGTTTCGAAGCACGATCAATGCTACCAATTCCATCTAACATAACTAGTCTAATCCGAAATTGTATGGGCGTTGTATCATCACTTGATACTGTGTCAGTATCACTTTGAATCATTTCTAATGTTACTTTGATCGATTCTAGCGGTTCGTTCTGAAAGAAAAATTATTTGCAAATTCCGGTCATTTGTGTTTATTGAAGATGTGTTCTACAACTAATTGCTGCTAATTGCTAAGAACACCCAAACACTTAATGAAGAATTTCCTGAGTTGTACAGCACATCAAACACATTGTTATGAGGATACTTTTACATTAATGAAAAATTAGTTCAAATATCATTGTTTTAGATTGCATATATTTAATTTCAAACCTTTTTGTTAGCCACTTTTAATCTAATATGAAATTCACTATTTTCATATGGTTTTTCGGGCGTTATCAAACTGTAAGCACAGGCGCAAATGTCGTCATAACTATTTCCAGGCGTCAAAGTTTGCTGTGAATCAGACATATTCTTCGAATGCCATGACAGTAACTTTCTCATGTAATCGTGAAGCAAAGTGAATGGATTAGCAGCACCGTACTAGAAATCATTTAATCTTTTGTATTTTTTTTATTATTGCTCCATTATTTTCAATTTTTCACCTTTCCCATTCAAAAAGTTTTTTTAAGGATCCCCTCAAGGAGATGTACCTGTCTTGCGAGTGTTTTCAATCGATCCGAGCTAATAATCAGTTCTCGAGTGTCTGCAAATTTCATTCCCAAAAAGTTTGCTTTCAAGGAAGTATCCGGTGTTATAGTCCATTCAGTAACTGTAGAGTTCCAACGGAGGGCCAAAATTGAGCCTCCTTTTTCATCTTAAATAAAGTGAAGAGTAACAAATTTAGTTCAGAAAAGAAGCAAGCGCTTGAAATGATCAAAATCAATGATGTTGGTGCTTTGAAACTGTTAGATACTCTTACTCAATTTAATTTAATTTTATTATCCCATTCAGAATTAAAATTCACCTTTTAATTTTTTGAATTCGGTTCCAGTAATTGCTAGCCCACCTTCCGATAAATCTGATATGCTCTCAAAAAAGTTATCGAACCACTGTATATTATTAATTTCTTCGAAAAACTTAAATGGTAGTAAGACCTGAAATAACTTTGCTACAAAAAAAATTCTGAAATCATAAATTTCCTTCTTTCGTTACATCTTGAAATTAAATTTTATGAATGAAAGTGCAGCTTCTTGTGATATAACAAGATATCGCTCATAAGCATTTTTTATTGGAATTAGTGACGGGCAACAGCTAGAAGTAAAACAAGAAGAGAAAGGAATGAAGAAATCAAAATTGAAGTATGAAATGAGAGGAATGGAATCAGCCCTAGCAGAAAGTGTCCACTTCCTACATGTCCCTAATTTTATTTTTATCCAGAAGAAAATGAGCTAATAATAAAGGAAAGCATGACCAATAGGTTCCTAGTGCATCTGTAAACATTAAATGGATCCGATTTCATGGTCATACAGAGCATATTATATGTCATACACGGCGATTCTCTTGAATATATCAAATTACAATTACTCACCAAAAATTGATAGTACTTTTCGATTATAGAAATATTAAGCAAACTAACATTAAGCCGTTCAAAAAAGTCCTTGTACAAGGCAATTACATCTACAGTCTGTGATGCTAATATTTTCAGCATCGGAAAATATTTCTGCAATATCTCATCGGTCTGTTTGTTGGCTACGGCAGGCTGAAATCTTGAAAATTTTGGGATTCAAAGATGAAAATTGGGAATAATAAGAAATTAGGAAAAATGAAAAAAGAATATTAGTCTGCTCAGTTCAGATTATTTAATCAAACAGGCATTTAATTTTTTCTATAAAAGAAACTTATATGATTACATTGAGATGGAGATTGATATTAAATTAAATAGATAACAACAAATTGACTGAAATAATACAATTGTTCATGAATTGTCGAGAATATCATACTAACTGCTTAAAACTCAATTACCTGGTCAAAGAACTGCGTTCGTTGTTCACTTTCCCATAAAGATTTATTTTTAGTGAAAGATCGCTGCTGTGATATCAGACAATGATTGTCGAGTAAAGAAACACATCTGTACGAATTAATTCAATGTCAAAATTAAGAATTTTCTTTTGAAGCAACTGTCTGTAATAGACTTAATTTTTATAAACTTAGAGATTTCAAGAAAAAAATAATTTAAAAATTCAATTAACTTCTCAACTCGTTTTCAAAATTCAATCTTTCAAATTATTCTAATTGAAAATTATTGCAAAAATTACGCAAGAAATTGTCTGATTTTATGAAAATCGACCCCAGCCGTATGACATTCCGCAATCAGTACAATGAACATTGCTGTCGTTTGCAGCGATACTGTATCATTCGGAATATATTTCCAAGCACTACCGCAAGTTGATGCAGAAATGTATTGTTTATGACAGCGCTTCTTCATCTTTATTGCGCAATTGCAGTAAATAGTACTTTTAGTCCAAACAGACACTTCTTTGATTGCACTTTGAAGACCAACTGAAAAGGTATAAAAAGTTATTTATCGGTGATTATCAAAATAATTACCGCAGCGATTTCAACTGTAAGAGGTGTATTTATCAACATTCTGATGAAAACAAAAAATTTGTACAATAGAATTTTGGAAAGGGAAGGAAGTTTTAAAAGTTTAAAAAGCAAGTAGTCTTGAACCAATTGTCAGTCAAGTTATGAAATTGAAAAATTCAAAATTACCTTCGCAGAGATGAACTTTATCATCTTGCTTATGCCTGTTATCAGCCAATATCATGACATTCCGTGCATAATTTGATATCGAAGCTGATACCATATAAATATATGGAATTTGTAAAGCAAAAACAGTACATGGAGCTGTTTCCCTTGCCTGATTTAACACACGTGATAGCCTGCACTTTATATAGTAACCGTCACCCCGTCCTAATCCATTCCTGAGATCATCCTGTAAAATTCATTCATTTTCGTTCCGTACTCTCTTTTTTACAGATTTTCAAGCACAAAAATTAACTAACCGTTGCAAAAGTAAAAGGAACATATTCTTCATGAATTTCAACAGAAGGCAAAACAGCGATATTATCACTTGGACCATCCAAATCACTTCTTATCAACAATTTCACTTCTTTTGTACCATTTATAGGTGGCAGTATTGCAGATGGTATGAAATGAAGTTTAGGAAACGGCACCTGAAAAAACTGATGTAAAAAGAGAATCACTTTCATCCCACCAAAATATTTCAACAGCCATGATCGTAAATTATTATGAGTATAAGGTACTCAAATTAGTATATAAGAATTAGTTGCTAAAGAAAATAATATATGCATGTATTGAAATGAACAAAACAGGAATTCAACATGCCATTGAAAAGGGAAACTTTTAAAAGATTAAGTTTGAGTTTACCTTTTGTTGTTCATCAAGTTCTTCCACCAATAATTTTCCATCTTCAACAACTGGATAATAAGGTGAAATAATTGGAACAAATACTGCTAATGAGGAATTGATAAATGATGGCTAAAATTGAATTTTCACATTGTTATCAACTAAGTAAAATTGTTAGATAAATCAAAAAATTTGAAATTTTTAGCTTGATGCATGAAGCATTTTTGCATTCTGTAACAAGACTTCAGACTTGGACAAAGCACACCTGAACTATCAAGGTGACTGATACATGAGATGGAGATTTAACCGTAAGCTGATATGTTCCTTCAATAATCGAGAAAAACACAGCAGGTTCTGCAAGAAAATATGAACCAATCTCAAGTAAATGAATGTGACCATATGATTGCTATCAAAAAGGAACATGAGTATGCAGAGAGTAGGAAATACTATAAAAGTTAAAAAATTTTTGTCCTATTGTTTTTTACCAAGAAATCTGAACCAATTCCTTCTCTGATTTATATATTTTTGGAAATTCAATGATTTTCAATTACCATCAGGTTTTGTCTGCCTCTTATCATCATAGCCAAGTACATCATTCCGGAGTATTATCTCCGCATCATTAACAATGTGAGTCGGATCTAACGCGCTCATTTCATCCATTACTGTTATTTGAAAATCGAATAAGTCCGAAGTAGCATAGTTACGATATTCTATCGTAAATAGTTGCTGTAAAAGATGTTTGATGCATGAAGAGAATAATTTAAGCATGCTAACATAGAAGATTTTGCTATTATTAAAATGATCTATATAAGCTATCTTCACAGCTCAAGCAATATTCTTTGATGATGCCGCTGTTGTTAATGAAAAATTTGGAAGTGTATTGACAGGGGGAGGGGGGGTAAAATTGATTGGTATGTTCATAATTATTTTACACTTCTATTCAAACAAAACCATAAATTTGCAGTTTTTATTGCAATTCAACAGCACCTTATTTCCGTCCAATAAAATCAGGTCACCAGCTGTTGTCCAATTTAGAACTCCACTTGGTAGCGGTCGATAGCTGAGGAAGAGTACAAGTACTGATTCTGGATTATTGAATTCTGTGATATTTTGCAACGGTGGTTTGGTAGATACCAAAAATAGAGGACTTTGATCAGGTCGAATGGAAATTCGTGGTGCAGCAACAAATCGATAGCCTTCTTTATTTATGATATTAACCTGACGTGAAACTAAGTGAGTTACTGAAATACTTAAGGAAGCAATTAACTGATTAAATGCAATAACATAATGAATGAAAAGTAAATAAATTTGGGAATTGGAACAGAAGGGAACAGATTTCTTCTTCTGCACTTTTCCTACAAAATTAATGAATAAACAAGGAAACCGTAATAATCTTAGGCGACATTCGTGTTGGGATGGAAATAAGTATCTCCGGTGGATATGATACAAATATCGATCTTTTTCGGTCAACTTCTATTTGTTGCCTAAATTAAAGTCTAAGAGATTTCAAAAAACATGCCTGATACTTCTTAAACTGTACATTTACCAAATCAATTCCAAATGTTAATCTTAAAAAACAAATCAAATTGATTATAGGCTCATTGAATTAAATTATGCCTTATTTTCAGACCTGACAAGTTTCTTGGGAGTATTAATACACTTGAATTGAAGGATAAGAGTAGTGTTATCGAGAGTATTACCAGCAACAAATGTAACTCTGATTGACTTTGATTCGCCAACTGTTATACCTTTTGTTACCTAAAAATTTGCAAGTATCGGAAAATATTAAAGGAAATTTCAAAAAAAGAAGTAATGAATAATATTCTACGAAGAAAAACTTGTAGTAATCTGTCGGAATCACTTAAGCATTTCTGTTCTAAACTTAGTTTTAAAAAACATAGTAAGATCTAAACCTTTTCGTATTTCGTAATTTGTATTTTATCACGCGGTACGATTAATTCGAAGTGACAGTTTAGAAGTGCTTCTCCACCTTTATTTTTTATCTGATATTCTTCATCAATCTGTGCGCCCGGTTTCATTTTTATTTTAGGAGCATACTTAATATCAAATTTATATGCAGCCCACGTTACATTATTGGATGATGTAGTGATAGTAGGTCTTGCTGCGCCAGGATGCACTACAACCTGAAATCAATCATTAAGTAAATGAAGTATGTGATACTAATAGTAGCTAATACATACAAGATTTTGAAATTAGTCCATAATTCCAAGATTATTTCCTCCGACGATGGACTAGTCGACCTATTTTCTATTGCTGAATACATTTTGCCCAGTTGATATTTCAACATACCACAGATGTCGAAATTGTTTCATCGAATGGATAGTAATCAAAGTTAAAGTGACCATCGGCTCTACTTGTTGTTAAAGCATTTCCTACCATCTCGCCATTCTGGTAAACCAGCATTTCTACCGGAACCTCACCGATAAGCTGTAATGGCTTCTTAAAGCACTGTAGAAAATGTCACGAAGTACAAGTAATTAATTGGACAAACTTTTCTCAATTTAGAAATAATTACATTATTAACTTAAAGCATATATTTATGCTTGCTTTAGGAATATTTAGGTAATATTTAATGTTATTCTTCCACTATTTTGCTGTGATAATTAACATTTGAAATAGGAACTTACTTTTTCATTATAATTAACAATCCCCTTAATCACTTTCATATTTGAATCGTCAGAACTTTCTACTTTAGTAATCACTGGGAAATATGTCGGTTTAACAGTTAAATTCCAACTAATTGCACTTCCACCGGTAAGTGAAGCAGTGGTAACATTTATAGTATATGGTTGGACACGTCCGATTGGCTGTGCCCAAAATACCATGCCATTTGGATAAATTATCATTCCTTTCGCATCTGTTTCAACGTTGAATATCGTATTTTCTTGCTATAACAAATAGTTATTTACTGTATTTAATTAATATTAATTGAAATTTTAAATGTTATAGAAAAAAGATACAAAGAAAAAATATATTAGCAATTTGCTCTAACAATTAGCTCATTAAAGCTTCAGTAATTAGAAGTCAAGAAAAATATTTTCATACGCAATTCTCGCAGTATAATAAATAAGTTAATGTGATTCGATTTTAAAATAAATGAATGAGTTTTGTGAACTTTGCAGTATGAAATTCACAATAATGAGTAAAGAGAGAAATCATATGGACAAATGATCTCTAATTTGCTGACTAAATATTAAATCTGGCATAAACTATATTTATTTCTTTTAAACTTCTTTTAAAAATATCAGCAAACCTGAATAGGAATTTTGACAGTGTAAGGTTCACCTTCTACAGCTTGTATTAATTTTTCATTACTCAAAATCTCACGATCCAACTTTGGTAGAACTTTGGTCTAAAAAATAGCTTATAGAAGAAGCTTTTCCTACATTCTAATGAATTAGATTAGTGTAATTGATTGCACGTCAGCAACAAAAGTTCCAGAAAATATTTTTGTTGTATTCTTCGCTATAGCCAAAAAATCCAAGTTTTTTGTCTCCTACAGAAGCCTTCTAACTCTTCAAGATGAGATATCGAGTTTTAATAAAACTCAATATTTAACTACAACTTGGACAATGCTACAGTGAAGTACTTAGAGAGGATTTATGAAAGCACTTTTTAGAGACCTAACTCGGAGAATTTATTAAAGTTTAAGCTGCAATGTAAAATGATCACCTGCTCACAAAATGTGCCATCGCGACCTGTCGGACATACACAAATTGCTCCTATACAGTAACCTTTGCACTCTGCTTGATTGCATTCATTGTATAAAGTGAAGTGGATCTGTCAATAAAAATATTCTGCCCAAATCTTAACTCAGCCAGAAGTAAGCAAATGTTATTTTAATGCTATTAATGTACTACTTCTCACCACTGCATTAAACACTGTTACCAATAGATTAAATTTGGCCAAATTTTAAATGAAATTAAATTAACATGCACCAGGCGCTTGTCAAGAAAAGGGACCACTTTGTCGGATCCATATGGAATGATATTGAACAGATAGCGGCCTGGTAAAGCTAGATCTGGAATTGTGCAGCGTACTAACGATGACGAGACATAAAAACCATCGGATGCTATGCTACCATATAAGCACGTGTAACGCCTCGATGGTACACTGGAAATGTTGTCGTTTTTAAAAACTGAATGTATCGAAATAAATTTTTATTGAATCTATAAGATTAGAGATTTGACTAATTCTTAGATAAATGTTGCAATTAGAAATACGTTATCCAATATTTATCTGCAGAGTCTGGAATTTTACAGTTTGTTAACAAAGAATATTTGCATTGCTTACGTTTGAAAATTGCTCCCAATTTTATTGTCGACATGTTCGGCAGTTTTTTATTCTTTACTCTGTTAACAGGTTGTCAGCTCTTTGTTTCATCTAATTTTCTATTTTGATATTCATTCTTATGAGCAACTGATACAATGTTAAAATCTAACTCTTACTGTATAAAGAGTAAAGATCATTTGACTGGGGCAGTTTTTTACTCATAGTAATCATGCACCTTTATTGTAAATCACTCCTATTCTACAGACCAAAGAAAGTAATGGTTGAATTGGTGAGAACCGCTTCGAACACAATGCGCTTTCTCCGCTCTTCCAGATCTACTTCCTCAAACTTTCTGATTTGTCCAGTAACTTAGATGAACGATAATCTTCATTTCAATAAAATAAAAATTGATCAATCTTTTCTGCGAAGCATTTTCTATTCGGTTCTATAGTCTGTATGAATCAGATCCTGTTTCACAACAATTATAATCCTTGCTCAATCTGATCTATCATTTATTTGATAATGAAATTTTCCATTAGCTACAACGTTGATATTAAAATGATTGCAAGAAGGCATAACGACTACGAATTTTCCGGTTATTTCAAGAAGATTTCAATGTTTAAATGATAAAAATTATTCAGTAATTTAATTTTACCGTAAGCAAGTCATATTTCTTGAAGCGTAAAAGAAGCTTATATTGGTGTATCAGTTTTATGCAAAAAAAAAAAGAAAAAATATCCACTTTATGATTATAAATTCACTCGTCACTTTATATATTTCTTAAAAACTTACAAAGGTAAATCATTGCCATAAACTAAAATATTTTCTCCCTTCTGATGAATTCCAGCAGCTGTTGGTAAAACATACAATACAGCTGGCATAACGTCACATTTATCAGTAGCACAAATTTCACAGTTTGGACCAGCCCATCCACTACGACATATACAAGTTCTAAATGACTGTTAGAATTTTCGAATATTCAACAAATTAGTGAATAAAATTGAAGATAGGACAACTTTTTCATGTATTTCATCCATCAAAAAGTCGGCAACATGAAAATAAAACAATAACCTTTATTGTTTTGTTTATATGTCATCCACGTTTGGTACGTTAATGCAGAATGGTGATGTAATTTTTCGAATTCATTTTTAATATTTGCTTATGTTTCACTGCACTTTTTGCTACTTTTACTGAGGTTCTTTTAGCTTAACTTCTAATTTCAAAAAACTTTTTCCTATTAGCTTCTTTGCTCTCAATATCAAATAAATTAACTAAATTGTTTTTCACCAGTGAACTTTCTTAAAGTAAGCAGCTTTTTGACCTGAATGCCGTAAGTTTCCCAGCAATCATCCCATGGAAGTAAATTGGAGAATTTCATTTCCAGAAATGAACTCATCAATTGCAAGTTTTAAGTGTTAGTGAATTATTATTAATGCAGATCTAGTATACAAAGGATAAAGTTTGAACATACGTTAACTTCATATTGCAGTATGATATTAAGAAGACAAACTATTAGAAAAAAAAAATTAGAAATTAAGAGAAAGTGATAAACCTCGTATTCAAGTTGCAACGTCCGTGAATACATTTGGCATCACAGAGATCGCAAATTGGACCCTCACAAATCGAGCAATCATCACCAGTAAATCCATGAAAACATTCGCACATCTGAGGCCGAACACACGTGCCGGAACCGGAGCAGTTATTTAACTGGTCACATAGTGCACTTGAGCAAAACGGTCCCGCCCAACCGCTTTCACAAACGCATGCATTGTCGATGCATAAGCCATGATTGTTGCAATTTATGCTTGAACAGTTCCATATTTGTTTGCTGCAGTCAACACCTGAAAATTTTTGAGTTTCATTCATTAAAAAGACATAATATTAAAAATGAATTATTTATCGGCAAATTAGAACTTGAAATATTACTTGCTTCCTTTGGTAGTAATAGTTTCCGGAATTCATAGAAAGTACATCACTGATATTTTAAATGCATTAAAATTAACTAACTAATGGAATCATTTTCATTATCGTATATGTCAGAATAGCCATCTCAATTGATGGATCTCATTTTTGATTTAGCGCTCCTGTTTTTTCCTGAGACTATTTGAACTATGAATTCAATAGACAAGGAACAGCATTATAATGTCTGAGCCTTTCAGACCTGGAAAGATACCAACCCTCAAACATTGGTTCACAATCACATTCATTAAGTGATACACAGGTACCATGCCCAGTACAATTATTCACCAAATGACAGGTGGGCTCCGAACAATCTTGACGTTGAAAGCCATCGAAGCACTGGCAAACATTTGGTGCTATACAATAACCATTCCTTGAGCAGTTTTTTAAGGCTGAACACGATATTTTCGCACAATCAGGCCCTGTATAACCAACATTACAGCGGCAAACATTTAGACCTAAAATATGAGAAGGTTTCCCTAGAAATTTGTAAACTAAAAAGCCCACAATTTCAAGTCTTATATCAATTAGTAAACAGTTATCACTGTGTCAACAATGATAATCGCTACTTACCGATACATTGTCCATTATGAGAGCAATTTGAAACAGACAAACAATCTTGAGCAGCTCGTTTTCGGCCAATTGAATTGATTTGTGTTTGACCTGTATTGAGAGACTTTTTTTCTAATTCAAAAAAAAAATGTTATTTACATAATTCAGAAGAAAGTTGATCGGTTGAGAAAAAATCATATGAGGTAGAACTTAAGATCATTAATTGACTCCCTAGAATTTCAAATATTTATTGTAATTAGGACCAGTATGATACAACCTAAAGAATTCTAACCTTTCAGCTCCAAAACGTCTTCTTTGCTGTAAACATATCAACATCTTTCCAGTAGTTCCAATCAGTATTTATTATCTTAAAAAAGATTGCTTCAACAATATTGGTGACACAAATTGAAGACCAAAGAAAAAAAATCGTTACAGTTGAATAAGTGAATCCTTTTGATTCATTCTATTGATATATATATATATCAGAAAAATCCCGAAAAAAAATATATATCTATATATATATATATATATATATATATATATATATATATATCAGAAAAATCCCGAAAAAATTGATATATATCAGGAATAATACGGCACAATATCTTTTATATAATCCAAGTGTATGTTTACGAAAGCAAAAGTTTGTATACATTAGGAACAACTTCCTGCTTTCACTATTGGTTCACTACTTCCCGGTTGGAAACAAAATTAAGGGCTCGCAGAGCATGCATAAAAACTTTTTTGCATAAAAAAAAAAGTTCTGCATAAAAACTTGGGCGTTAAAAGCTAAATTTTCATTCTTGATTTCTATTCCACCCTCACCTTGATCAATTATTTGTTTTTTACTTTATAGCGGCCATTATGTAATAAAATTTTGTCCAGCAATTACTGGAACAACAACAAATTATATGAGTCAAAAGCGCTTAAACTTTCATCTCTGTAAACTGTTTGTTATTAAAGCATTACAAAACATTCCATAAGTCATATTGATGTTGTAAAGTTATGCACAACTCAAATACAAATCACTTATTGACTCATTCTTTGAATTACCTCACTTACAGATACATATTTTTGAGTTCTTAATGACAGATATGACATGAAGGTGGTTACATTTCTAGTATCGACGCTATAACTTACTTCTTTGTTTGCATGTTTGCTGACCATGTTCTCGAATTCGTTACCACTCACGTGAAAGTGAGAAGTGGTAACGATTAGCGAGTCACCAGAATTTTGATTCCCGCTGAAACGATTATTCTGGATGGTACCATTGAATCGGTTCATATTTGTTGCCGAAGCAAGCAATGACCATTCACCTTTGTTTTCCACAAATATATTCTGCGAAATATTGACTGCTGGGCCAGGTTGTATATTCTTCTATACATGAAATCGAATTGAAGGTATAAGAAGAAATGATATGAATGATTCAAGTAAAGATCAGAAAGTAGAAACGAAATTGTACCATTGGCGATACGTAAATGGCTAGCGTTCCTTTTCGTCCATTTCCATTGTTTCTAATGAAAGTATTTCGAGGTATTTTCGTATTCTCACAACCTTCCAACGTTATACGCATTGCTAAATTGTCATTCTTCGAGAAATGATTTTTTTCAATAAATATCGTTGGTACCCTCTGCTTTTTTCCACTTAATGGACACTAAAATAAAGAATCGCTTTGTAAAAATGACGAATGGTACTTATATTTTTACCATTTAATTATAAATGATAGCCAGCTAACCTTTGAAACTATAATAACAGATGGAAGCATAATCGAAGCAAAATTTGAAGTATTTAGACAAAGCGAATAATAGGATTTCATATTGAGTAAAATACCGCCACTGCCCCGTTCCTGTTTTTGGACTGTTAGATTGTTGAGAACAATCGAATCCAGTCCATTCTGTTCCCTCTGAACAATAATAATCCCGAACGAACCACTATTTTCCAACTGTAATTTGATTTTCTTTTTAAATTTTGTTTCTAAAAATTCTCAAACAATTTTCCAATCTTTTCTTTCGTTTAGTGGTTTAAAAACTCATTTATATTTCAACAATAAAATATACCAACCACAATATTTTGCAGTATTATTTTGCCAGCTGGATCCACGAAATCTATTCCCGCTTCTGCACAATCTATTATTTGAACATTTCTGAAACACATAATTTTGCGCTACTAAAAAACAAAAAGATTGAAGAATTTTAATAATAAAATTGTTTAAAAGATTGCAATTTTTATTTGCAAAACAAAATTAATTTTGTATCCGAAAATATCTTACATCTGAATAACAAAATATATTTCATATATATATATATATATATATATATATATATATATATATATATATATATATAAGTAATTCCTTAATTCCACAGACGCAAACTTTTTATTAACCAATCTATACAAGTTGAAAATTAGTAACCTTAGCGTATAAGTTATACCTGATAGCAAGAGTATCATTTATTTGACGTTTTAGGATCCGAATACCATTTGCGCGTGATTGCAGGATGACTGATTCACCCATATCAAAAGTACCATTGTATGTAGTTGTAATCAAAATACCAGTAAAGATCGGTCGTATGATTCGCATATTTTGAATTGATATATTTGACGAACTAACGTTCAACCCAACTTTTACATTTTCCAAAATGCAATAGCTTGCATGGATAATGCCACCTAGAAATCAAAGCAAGAACTTCTTACTTATGACTTGATAATGTTTTGGATTTTTCCGCCTATCTAACTTAATCTAGAAGAGAGATTGGAATCGAAAAAATAGTATAATTACAATAATAATAATTAATAACGGTATTTTGGTAATGGTATTGATATGGTATTTTTATTGAGAATTCATTTTTAATCAGTTACGTCTTAACTTAAACTTTTGCAGTATGCAAATCATAGAAAAGTACAGTAAGGCACAATTTAATTTGCATCACATATTTAATTACAAGTGAATATTTTTACTGAACTAATAAATTCCAAAAATAAAATATCTATATTTAATGAAGAAGGGCGTACCCTGATTGAGAATAATTCCAAGCCATGGTGCATGACCAGAACTTTTCAATAAAATTGGATGGTCTTGTTGGCCTAGCAAGTGTAGAACACCTAAATTTATTTTTTGATTCTTTTTTGTGTTTGAAATTTCATGCTGACTATTTTCATCATTAATTTAAGTATACGTTAGAATGACTGAACTTTTCTTAACTTCTTGCCAACATATTATCCGATGTAAAAGTAATTCTGTAGCTTAATTTAATTTAAGAATGACAAACCAAAAACGATGATTCCATGATTCGGTTTAAAATGTAACGCAGATCCTTTATGAAAAACTGCTACTTCATCTTTTCCTATTATCAGCGATGTAGCAAATCTAAATTTCTCTGACCAATTGAAAAATTGAGTTTCGAATGATTTCTTTGCAGTAGAAGTTATTGTTTTAAAAATTTGCTTCTGATTATCATATATATCACTCGTATGTGACAATATGACAATGGATAATGCAGGTGGAAAATTGATTTTGCAAAAAGTAGCATACGCTTTCAAAGAAGAAGGATTTCCTGATCGCTCAATGCCAATCATCGGTAATTTTTCAAATTCAACACTCAGGAATGGCGTCGCAATCACAGGGATTAATGATTTGTCTCTTTTGTTATCGCAAATTCGACTCATCACCTGGTAATAGTAATAATACTTGCTAAAAGCTATTATTAGATTACTTCCATGTACAGGAATAAATATCGAATGAAAGAAGGTGGAATTTTGAAGAAGACGCCAAAAGCCTAATAAATTCACATTACATTAATTTCCCATAAAATTAGAACTGAAAAATGACTTCTCCTTGATTAGCTGTGCCCCAGTAATTATTGATGGCATTGATGGATGTCCCTATTGATAGTTTTAGTCCAGAATGTAGTTCACAACGAGCCTAAAAAGTTTTCGCAATCAGAATTTAATACAAAAATCTTCAGAATTAATCAAAAAATTATCTAATCAGTCACAACAGTAGTGATAAGGAAAGTAATTATGAGAATTAGAGTACTAAGTTTATAGCTATATTTCATTTAATTCACAAAAAATCAAAAAAATTTCTTGAACTTTTTTACATTTTTACATTCACCTTAGAATTATGAAAAGTATTATAGGAAATGTTGACATAATTTGCCGCCAGATATACTGCATTCAAAGCCAAATTTTCCAGAAATGAATTTTTTGCAATAATAATTTCAGCATTTGTTGGCGTGTTTCTTGGTTCAGTTCGACCGATTAATAAAATGATTTCCATAGCGTTCCGTAAAAACCGATTATCATTTATTTGAATGCGAGCATCTGAAATTGATGCAAGGAAGACTGATCAACAATTTTTTTAATCGTCCTCATAGACTTGAAAGTAAGAAGTTTTTATTACTAACTCGAATTATTTTGATAGATGGAATGCTCTAATGAAAATTCTGGAGAATGTAAAAATGTAAAATGCAAACCTTTGTCATTTTCATTCATTCCTAATTCGATAACCGAATTAAGTGTAGTATTAGAGTGGAACACATTTTGTCGAAATTTGTTATTTTCAATCAAAATATTCGTTTTTCCTTTGATTTTATCAGCAATTATGGATGCTCCTCGATTCCACATCCAATTTCCATTCAACAAATGCAAATTGCTATCAGTAACATCTCGAAAAACAATCCCACCATTATTACTCCGCCAACGGCAATCGCCTAATAGGAAATTAGCACCACTAATATTTTTAACCAAAATAGCTTCCCTGTAATGAAGATGAAGCCATGGTTAGTCTGGTATTTAAAAAAATTCCGCATCCAATTTCCATTCAGCAAATGCAAATTGTTATCAGTAACATCTCGAAAAGCAATCCCACCATTATTACTTCACCAACGGCAATTGCCCAATAGAAAATCATACCCAGAATTGTGAGCCTTGAAAGTGGTGGAAAAGCATTTAACTTGAACTTGTTGTCCGTTCTGTATTTGTAAACCATGCTGACCATTAGAGCCAAAAAAAGAATCATACACTTCTAATGTTGACCCATTTGCTAAGTATGTTGAGATGCCATTTTCGTTGTTAGAAAAAAATTGACTTGATATAACAGTGACATGAAGGGTTCCTTCTAGCAAAAGACCATTTATTTGATTTGACTCTGAGACTATCTCTTCTAGGACAAAATGACCCTGTAAAATGTCACATAATTTTATGACTATATAACGACTTAACTGCAAATTATGGCACAGCTAAAATAATCATACTTAATTCAATATCCTCTTTGATTACTGACATTAGCTTAATTAATTGTTAATAAATCAATTAGTCTACCGATTCTTGTTTCGTAATTTTTACTGATACACCGTTTTCACGATTATTTATAGCCGTGACTTTTTTCAATGTATGATTGATTATTTTCTGAAACAATAAACATTAAATGAATAGTGCTTCATAAATTTTTGAGAAAGAACCGTAAAACTTCGCCTTAAAAATGAATAAAAAGGGTAAATAAAATTAATGAAACTAAAGTTTTTGTAGTTATTTTTTTTTGTTTCTTAAGCATGGTTGTTTTTTTAAAAAGTTATGAGAAAAGATTGTTCATGAAATCTGATGAAATTGAAGTCAGATTTAATGAAGCTTAATGAATACACGAAATATTTTTCGACTTGAACTTAAGCTATCATATTTGAAATTAGAAATGAAAGATTAAAACAATGTAAAAAACCACACTTACGTCACTAAAATTATTATTGTCATTGTAGGCCAAGATTGTAAGTCCGTTATCATTATTATTACTAATAATGTTTTCTATCTGTGGTAATAGGGATGATTCGATACGAATCCCAAACTTGCTTCCAGAAACGCTTAAGTAAGTTAGGCGTGATTGTTCCGCTACATCTGCTGAAAATCAGATTACATTTTTCATTTCAGTATCAAATCATTTAATTCTGAAATTCTAGAAGTAACGTGGTAAAGTTTAAAAAAGTTAAAAATTTGGCTTGTTTTTGGATGTTCTTTTTAAACTTTTGTATGTTCTTTTTTGCTGCGCAAAATAAATTACTCACCATTAGCAAATGTAATGCATAAGCCATTCCAAGTACCATTCATTTCATGCAATATAACAGGGTCATATTTGGTACCAGCGATTTGCAAAACACCTGAGGTCATTAATTATTTGTGTCACAAGTATTAGTTTCACCAAGTAAGGAAGAACTTCGAGAAATGAAGAATTAATAACAATCTTACCGTGCGCAATGATGCCAGTATTTTGAGAAAAAGTAATATCTGTTCCAGCATGTATTTTGAGAATTTGTTCAGCGTGGACAGTAACGTTTTTTGAAATACGATAAGGTGAATTTTTCGGGGTGAATTCAAGGACCTTCTCGAAATTAATACTTCGTCTCATTCTCCTGCGTTTCTCCAGCACCAAAAATCGTTGATTACGATGTTTTCTTTGTTTATGCAGTTTTCTTCCGTTCAAAGACATACATTTGTTGTAAGTTTTTCTAAAATTTATAGTTTTAAAAATGAATTCTCATTCTGATTCTAAATTAATTCTGAATCTTTCGTCATACCAAATTCCTATCCTCAAATATAATTGGCGCTTAATCTCAAAATTAATCGACAGTTGATGTGTTGAATTGATATAAAAAATTAACGTCATATAAGCTCTTTGCAAGTCGGTTTGCCCGCATGGTTGTGTGTCAACGTCAACAATACTGATAGGCTTATGAGCTACCACTGCAAAAACTGTTGCATAAATAGGAGAATGAAGTGTGAAATTGCCACCACTATTACTATAATGTAGTAAATACCATACTGAATCATTTTCACATATCTTGTAGATTAGTTCTCTGAAATCGATCAAGCATGAATGAATAAGAAAGATAGTGAATTATTATGGTAATATGATCACTTTACCGGCAATTTATTAAATTATTTTATCGAATTATTCTTTTGTTTTTATTAATTTATTAAATTATTTTTTTGAAACTTTGAATTCTAAAAAAAAAAAAAAAACTAACATTTCCTCAGCGCCAGTTAAAGGAGTTATACTATCAATAATCAATGAAGTGATACAATGCAATTTTGGAAAAATTAATTGAATATAACTGCCTAAGAAAGGCTCCCCTGAAAATGAAATATTTTGAATAAAGTAAAAATCCTGTTACAATTTAATAAACTAAATTAAAAGAAGATTAGTTGAGTTTCATTCTAATTTAAATAAATCCACTTCGAGATTAAGAGTATTTGATGTCTTTATAGTCTAATCCTTCATAGTTTGTTCTAAAATATGAGTGAAAAATTGTCGCATTTAAGCAGAAGCGAATTTAATATTCAAGTCGTCTTAATCTAAAACAACACTTTAGATAAAAAAAAAAAAAAGAAAAGAAATTTTGAGGTGTGTTTTTTAGAATTTCACAGTTGCTTACTATCTTCAACATGAATCATGTGACGACCACTTTCTACTCGTACGATTGCTTCACTGCACGATTGCCTTACTGTAAAGAATTTCTGGCAATTTATTTTAAAATTTTGGGAAAATGAAAAAAAGGGGAATAAAACCTAGCATATTTAATTGATTTAAACAATTGCATTCTAAATTTGAATTGGTGTGTATGTTAAGAACATTATAAGAAAAAAGACCAAAATTGATTGCTATATTCCAATAAATATAACAATTTATTGGATAATTTCGGTAACTCTAAGCTTCTCCATTTAAGTACTGCATTTAGGGTCTCAAAATTCAAAAACCTATAAAAATTTTCATACCAACTTTATATAAAATATTTTGAATGAAGTAAAAATTGTGTTGTAATTTAATAAATTGAATTGAATGATTTAAAGGCTAAAAAAAAACCAATCAGTTAGGAATATAATTTCTTGAAAAGCTTACCAATCAATAATCCGAAAATGATCGTTGAACAAAAAAACATTTTCATCATGAAAGCAAAATGTTAACCAATTTTTGAAAAATTTTTTTAGTAATGGAAAAAAGTGCAGAAAAATAACTACGAGGAGTAATCTGGAAATTGCGTAAATTCATGAATATTTATGTAATATATAATTTATATAATTCGTTATAAACAAACTCATTTTTCTTTAAAAAAAAAAAAAAGATTAATTAGAAGTGAAGACTTTGTTGACAATCTAAAAAACTAATTGGGGAAATAGATTTATAAATTATATTTCTTAAATAGAAAGATTTCCTTTTAATAAATCATCTTTTTACAGCAGCTAAAAGATTGTTTTTTATATTCTAAATGCATCCTCAAATTATCAATTCATATCAATTTTGAATATTTCCACTTTTTCCCCGAATTTAAATCTTTCAGGACTATTGCAGTTTTTGGAAAACGTATAATTTTATTATTATTCAAAAGTACAAAATTTTCTTTCGAAAAAAATTAAAAATATTTCTCATAAATGAAGAAAAAGAAAACAAAATGAATGGATTAAAAAAAAAAATTTTCTTAATTATTGGTAGTTAAAAAATGAAAACTGAAACCTTTTGAAGAGATAACCAGAAAAATGGCTCACAGTAAATTACTTTTATGCTTGTGCTAAAATAGTTTGTGTCAGTTTGAGCAAAAAAGAAATATTTGAAAAAAAAAAAAAAAAAAACATGTATATCTCTCTTGCAATAGTGAACAAAGCGGAAAAATTGCGCTGTTTGTTTGTTTTTTGTTTTTTTTTTACTTAAATATATATCATAACTTTCGGATTACATTTTAAAAGTATTGTCTTCCATAGAAAGAGGCGAGAATGTTTCCAACTGCATTCTAAATATTCTTGTTTCGATCTAAGTTGAGTTCTTATTTAGATTCCCTTGATAAGTTACCAAGAAAAAAATCTCACATGTAATTATTTCAATGAAAAGGAATATTCATATTAAAACTTCAAAAATGTTTCTGTATTTATGTATTTCAGAAACATGTTTGAATTCCAAAAACTGCGTAATTATAAGATTTGCAAGGATGTGCAAAATGATCGTAAATTTTTTTCGAAGCAGCTGGAAATCTTTTGAATTTACACTGCAGAATAATTAAATTTCTGCAGTGAAGAAGTGTATGCATTCATCGAATAGTACTATGATATGCGGAAGCATTTTTTAAATAAACTCTCAGTGAATACTTCCTCAATTGCAATGCAAAAAATAAAACTTTGGGTTGAAATGAACTTGTTTAATTCTAATTTGGCCTTTTTCACTCGTAAAACATACAAATATTTGTGTATTAAAGCTTAAGTGTTAAAGATTAAATAAAATTGTCAAAAATTTGTTCAACTTCACGATTTCATGAGAAATGAGTTCATTTAAATGGTGCAATAAGGAAAAGATAATGCATAAAGCAGCACGACGCGTAACCAAGGCGACCTGAATTTAAATGTATTTCCAGGTATCTCTCTAGCCAATAAGTCCTTTCCAGTTTTAAGCAAGATTGATTAGTTTAAAAGCTAAAATTGGTCCTCTTCTCTAGAAGCATATAAAAAGATTGGGAAATATTGAAATTCGAGAATGAATAAAAAGCATTTCAGGAAATTAATCAAGCAGAAATACGTAATTACCTTATCCGTAAATGTAAAATAAACCGCAGTAATACCACGAATGGCAAAAGATCGTTTTTTAGTGACAGAGATAAGCAGATGGCTAAGGGCATTATTTAATTGTTATTATTTCTGACAATTTTTTCAACTTTACACTCATTCAGTTTTAATTGTTTATTTCTCTATTAAAAAAAACATAGTTAATAGTTGAACATTTATGAAGAATTGTACGCTTTCTCGGATCGCTTTAGTTAGAAAGTAGTAAAACGTTGCCTTTGAAAATAATAAGTAGCACTTCGAGAAGGAAGAATAACAATTGAGAGAAGCCAAAACTAGTCCGAACTAGGCTGGGGATTCGGACTAGAAAGGATTGGAATGAGGCACGTCTTTGCTCTGTTGCATTCTTAATAAATTATGCTTATGAATGGAGCAACTTTTAGCTTCGTCGAATGCTTTGCTCTTCATTCGTCTCTCCTTTTTGTTATTCTTAGCAAGCAAGCTTTAGAGCTCTGCAATAACAAACTGCTTTAAATTAGATTTATATGATCTCAAGGACAAATAGGCCTAGTTTGCGTCTGTCTCATAAACTGCATTGGCTGAGTGCAGGATGTATAGTCTTTCCGGACAATTATGCGAGCAATAATACAATAATTTGAAGTACCTGAAGGATTATATGAATTTACCCTCATGTACTTGGCTTTGTAATAACCGAAGTTTTCATGATTTGATGAGAAAGAACTAATCGACAAGCAATGAATAAAATAACACTGGTAAAAAAGACTTAGTGATGATGAAGGAGTAAATAAAGTTTTGAAAAGGATATGCAACAAACTTGAATTTTTTTTTATTAAAAGGAATACTGGAGTAATAGTGCAGGAGGATTGATTAATTTATATCTTAGTAACTGGTGTTTTGCAGAGAAAGAAGTGAATCTGAATATTCAAATCCGGAGAATTACTTTCTCAATTTTAAGGAAAATTTATTAAATGAGATGATTTCCGAATCAAGATATATTTGGTGGAAGAAGAAAATTCAAACATTGAGGTCGAATGGCTTCTTAAATGCTTTCAACTTATTTATTAAAAAGTGAAATCTAACATTTACTGAAATAAATTAAATTTTTTCAGGTGTAATAATTATTTATTATATCTATCGAATTATCAAGACAACCAAACATTTTAAAGGTTGGAAATTTTATAGGGGAATTAAATAAATTCTTTGGAAAAGATAATTTTACCTGTAGCTTAGAAATAAAATTATTATGATAATAACTTTATTTGTGTTTTTTTTTTTCCAGAAATAAAAATATCAGCAACTAATGGCTCAAGTTCTCGAAGTTAAATCCTCAAAATTAAAAAATATATGACAAACTACAAAACATTAGCTGCTTTCTTTGATATTTACCTAATCATAAGATGACATTTGTGATTATATTATTTACATATTTCATTACTACAATTATTTCTAGATTTGAAAAACTTAACAGTCAGACTGTCCATACATGAACTTAAATGTTTCAATATTTGAAATCCAAATTTAATAAGGACAATCTAAATATGGACATCATCGATTGAACTCCATCCTGTCTTTGGCAGTATAGGTTTCTCAATTCGAGAATAAAAAAGCCGAATTCCACTAGTGGCCAAAATATCCTAGTTGATATGCAATCGGTTGAATTATCGAATTTCACATCAGATATTAGTGTTGCAAGCTATTAAAATTTCCAATAATTTAATTCTGGCAATGATTACCGATTGTCGATTACTGATTAATTCATCTCTTGAAGTTTGCAGGATTAAACATTCGTAAAAAGGATAGAGAATAGGCTACGAATTTTTCTATACAATAATTTAAGGATTAATGGTTGATATTTCAATTCCAGAAATTCGACTTATTCTAGACGAATAATTCGTTTTATCGCATGGAGAGCATATTATTTATTTTCAGTTTTTCTTTTGAAAATATGAGAACATAATAGTAACATTTATCTTAGGTACCGTTAGCCAAAATAGGGTTTTTTTTTCTTTTGAAAACGCGAATTCATATATGATTGAATTTTCATTTGTTTAAAATATGCTAATCAACGTATAGCTAGCTTTATGCGTTGACTAAAGTAATTATAATAGGATAAACAAATAAAAGATGAATGGAACAAGAATAGAAATTTTTTTTTCAGAAATGGCATCGCAGAACAGGCAATGATTGAATTACAGGGGACCTTAGAGTCAGCTGGTATACTTGCAAGACAACGAATTGGTAGCTTAAAATGGGAAAACAAAAAAATGTTCCTTTTTTTCAAATAAATGAGTTCAAGAGTATAAGTTACATTCAAAGTTGTATTAAATTCTATACTATCTCACTACCAGAATTTGTATCTTTGAAAAAAAAAAAAAGCTATAATGGGACATTTACACTCATGACTTAAACACTTACAACTTAAGTAGAATAAAGTAAGCAATTGAATATTTTTCGTTTCCAGGCTTTACTTCATATTGGCCATCACATTATTGAAGGGAAAGAAGTGAAACTTCAAAAATCGCTGATTGTACTTGGACGAGATGCTGAAAACCAAGGAATTGCACAAATTGCTGCTGTGATTCGTAAAAAAGTTCAGTTCCGTGCTCGACCAATGCGTGTGTGATTGATTTGTCATGATTTTGTACCTAAATGTATATGTCTTTGCCTAGCAATTTCTTTACTTTATCTATAGCAATTTCAAGATATATTTCTCAAGAGATACAATTTCTCATAAATAATCGAACAGGTCCTATAAAGCGACAGTCATAACCTCAACTCGAAATTTTATGAGCTTTGGTTGCATCTCTCCAGCAGAGTATTTCAGTATGTCGGTTTACACATGTATTATATATATATATATATGCTTGCCATAACTTCCATAGCACACTTCTCATGGAGTCTGAGAGTTAGGTTATCAAATTTAGTTTGTACAGAGCATAAAGACCGAAATGGGATTATAATTTAGAAAGGGTATTCTCTGTTTGATGTTTTCTTGACTTTCTTCTATATTTGGTTTCTCTGCTGCACCAAACTTCCTCAGTATATAATAAAGTGAAATCACACATAAATTTTTGCCTACCTTTTATACAGACTGTAAAAAAATCATACATAAAATATACTTTTTGAGACATTCGATTAAAAAATGTCTTTCAAAATATTCTTGTCGATGATAACGAAAATTGTTTCAAACTTAGACGGCAAGCATATTGTTAATTAACACATTTTTTGGCCGACTGGATCTCAACCCGCATACTATCCCAAAAAATATATAAACTTTATGTAGGAGAATGAGAGAATCCTATTTACGGAAATACAACGCTTAATTTGGAAAGCCAGAACGAAAACAATAGATTAGGACTGCTTTGTTACAGTGATATCATTAACATATCATTACTGTTTTTAGAACGAAATAAAATATGACATAGAAATTACAAAACCTGACAACATTTATATATTTTTTATAGTTAGTCTGCATATCTTCTGCTGCAAATAGAGCCACTACAGAAACTTAGTTCACCTTAGTAAGTTCGCTGCTAACTGTGATATTATTCGTGCTCGTCTCTTTAAATTTGCACTTCTATCTGTTCCCATATATGCTGGAAATGAATTAAACCAATAAAAAAATTCAGTCTAAACTTGCAAAATGTCAGAGCATCGTATCATATTTCATCCAAGTGTTCTGATTAGGTAATTCAAATTAGTTTATGCAACCTAACTTACTTGTCCCATTTGAAAGGAATAAGACGCTTCAAACCAAAGTGAGACGAATTTTTTAAGTTTTTTTTTTTAATAAATTTATGATCCTTATGTTATAGTGCACAATATTCACCACGCACATTGCTAACTTTTTATATTTAGCAAATAATACCAACGCATTATTCGCCTGCTTTACCTGTTAAAGATGTTTGTAATCGATTTAAAACATGGCGGTAGCTACCAACAATGGTAGGATCCCTTACTTGTAATACCATTAACACATTTTCGATATACCTGCAAAAGTTTGGAAAAAATCAAATAATAACTATGGAATTGGCAAATCAGTGCTGTTAAAAATATTAAAGCTCCAAAATCTTTTTTTTTTTGTTTCTGAAAAATTTGAAAAAAATAAAGAATATAAATTGATATTGAAAATCAACGTATCATATAGCATTTGAAAAGGTTATTTTAAATTTCCTCCCTGAACAATGATTTTTTATCAAAAGCCCAGATGTTTTACAAATTTAACAGAACTATAAAATCCAACCTTAAAATTATCGGCAGTTTTTGATCGAACGTTCTGAATAACACTATTCATTTTAAGATCGAGAGAGGTTTGCATTGCTTCTACTGTTGATGTCCTGTTTTCATTGATCAAAGATTCTAGCTTCAGAAACAGTCTCTCATCACAAGACACGATATCTTCACCTAAGCAAAATCAAACAAATATTAATTGTGAGATGTTAGCCACAAAATAATTCAAAATATTTCTCATGAATCAACAGAACATTTTACCCAGATCACCTACATTCATCGCATTTTTCACCACCTAATCTTTTCCTTTTGGATGGGAAAAGTTGCTAGTATGGTCAACAAATGGGATTTGTTTAACCCTCTTCAAAAAAGGAAGAAGAGGCGGGAGCGAGAGGACAGGAGGGAGGGAGAGTAGAAAAGAGAGAGAGGAGGGATAGAGAGGACAGAAGAGAGAGGAGAAAAGGGGAGGAGCGGAGAAGGAGAAGAAAGAGAGAGGAGAATAGAGAAGGGAGAGAAAAGAGTGAAAGACGAGGAGGGAAAGGGGGAGGGATAGAGGGAACAAGAGAGAGGGAGAAGAGGGGGAGAGGAGAGGAGGGGAAGAGGAAGAGGAGAGATAAAAGGGTGACGTAGGAGAGAAAGGAAAGGAGGAAGAGGAGGGAGATAGGACAGGAAGGAGGGAGGTTAGAAAAGGGCGAGAGGAGGAATAGGGAGGACAGGACAGAGAGGAAAATAGAGGAGGGAGAGAAGGCGAAGAGGGAGAGAAAAGAGCGAGAGACGAAGAGGGAGAAAGGGGAGATAGAGAGGACAAGAGAGAGGGGAGGAAGAAAAGAGGAAGAGGAAGGATAAGAGGGTGGCGTAGGAGGAGTAAGAGGACAGAAGGGAGGGAGAGGAGAAGAGAGAGAAGCGGGAGTAAGAGGACAGGAGAGAGAGGGGAGAAGAGGAGAGAAAGGAGGGGAGCGGGGAGAGAGGAGAGGGAGATGGAGAGGGCGGGGGGAGGAGAGAGGAAAAGAGGAGGGAGAAAGGGGAGAGGAGAGGGAGAAGGGAAGAGGGGAGAGGAGGAGGAGAGGGGAGCGGAAAACTCAGCTCACCGTTCTCCAAGGGAGCATGTTTGCAATATTGGTAGCAAACAATGAACGATATCAAAAACTGACCAGATCAAAAATCCAGAACTTTTTATGACTTACTTCCCGCTAGAGCATAACGAACTTATGCAAAAATAAACTTTTTTACACCATTAGTGTGATAGCACAAAATTTTCCTGAACAAATTAGCGGAGATTAATTTTCAGAATCAAGCATACTTCCTATTTTCCTTAATTCGAGTGCAATAATCTTGGTGGAATAGCATAATTGCTTACACCAAGATTAATCGGTCTTTTTTTGAATTGATGTTGACATTTTCAGAGCCCCAAGCTCCAAAAGAACTAATTATCAACAATTTTTTATGCAAGCAAAATACGAGTCGAAAATTATTTCCATGTTGGGAATCTCAAAATGGACAACCAAGTTTTATCCGTTATATCCACATTTTTTATTTTGAGGACCATCCATTTAATTTTGAATCCAAGATTTTCCGAGTTAAAATTTTAGCTATTTACCATCAAAAAAGAACACAACAATATTATTTGACATACTATGTCATTTTCTTATCCACACTTAGACTGAGATTCGCGAAATTAAAACTGAAAACAGCGCGCTTACGAAATTTCGGAGTTACACTTATAAAATTTCAAAAGTGGAAATTATGTTTTACTAACAACATTTCAACTCATTTTAAAAGAAACTTTGATCAGTTTTGGATCAACGAATCATCGATTTCTAGATTTTTATCAAAACTAGAAAAATGACTGATTTTCAAAGAACAAGTGGTTATTTCGAGAAAATTGTGGATATTTAGAGGTATCGGTTTCAAAGTCAAAAAGCGTCAGATTTCGAATCCAAAATGGAAATTCACATTTAATTCTGCAATTATTACATTCATAAACAATTAACAATTAAACACAACAGAACACATAATTTTTATTTGTACAGATGGCGAGGATGTTTAACTAGTTTGCTTTTCGAGAATTTGTTTACTTTAGCGATTAGAACATACACAAAATTAAATGACACAATATGCTAAGTATAAAGTAACAATGTCATCAAGGTTACTTTACAAATGTCATATTGTGTATTTAGTCCTTTAAATGTAGTGACGGATATTGTTTATATCGTACACAATACATGAGCATTATAAAGTGGTTCCATTGTGCAGTACGTCTGGTAAACAGCTTTTCTTGTGGTTATCTGAAAAAAGAAAAAAGAAGAACATTGTAGGAAGGAAGGGATATCATGCAAGAATTCCTTGGAAATGAATAAATGTAAAACTGAATGAAATGGTGCTCATTTAAACAGGAAAGTTGATGAAAAGATAGGGGTAATCAGAAGAAAGAACCTATATATGACTAAAGTAAATAACAAATAAATTGCTATTTCCTCTTAACTTCAAGTTCGTTTTGATTCTTTTAAAACCAATCAAATGTCCATTTTTTAAGATAAAAATAGCCATCTATTTAATTTAAATAAGGCATTTGAAGATAAAATAAGTATTTTGTCTTTACCCAAAAGAAAGACCGTTTGTCTCATGCAATCATTAAATATCTGTGTGCAAAGTAATTCCTTGTGCTAAAAATTGATCACATAAGCAGCTTGATGGTTTCAATAACTCCACCATTATTAAAAATACTAAACGAATTAACCATACATAATACAGTGACCATTTCTGACTTCTTAGTATATCAAAATAAATAAGAAAATACCATAATTGGAAAGCGCTGTGAAAGAAAGGGAGACGTCAATATTAACGGCAGTTACTGTTGGCTGGCTGCAGTAATAATATGGCAACAGATTTTGTTTTGATGCCGAATTAATACATAACACTTCCACACATTTCTCACCAATATTTAATTCTCGAAGTACATGAAGACGAATCTAAAGCCTGAGAGGATAAAAATTGAAGGGACATAAGAAGTTCAAATGAATCTAGAGAATTTTATTATCTAAATGCATAACCAACCTGCTCGATGGCTAACTCAAGATGATATGAACAACCACAGCAGGTTACTTTCTTCAATAAATCATCTTCAGCCAATTCCTTCACACGCTTTTCAATCTGAAATTTTGAACTCTATACATGAAAATCAAGTAAACTGCATTGCAACATATTCCGTCTCCAATTAATTTTGATCAAAATAATCTTCTCTAGTTCATGCATGTGGGTTCCAAATTTGTAAGTTTGTCACATATTTTAACTGTTAATAAATACAATTTCATTCTGACACAGCCTACACAACGTTGAAAAAACTGTTGAAAATTCAATTCAAATAACAAATGAAAGAATGTTTACAATACACGATCATAAATTGAAGATTTTTGAACAAGCAATTTTTTCATCAGCAAAACAACAGAAACAAAAAAAGAAAAAAATCTAGAAACAAGTTAAAGTTAATAAAATCTGCAAAAACCTTCAGTCTTAAACTCTCAGGAACAGTTTCTGGAGATAAATTATTGACGAAAATTTGCAGTTCATCAGCCTGTGAAGTTTTTTGTTGCAGTGTGTATGATACATTTTCTCCACTTCTACATAAACGTCTCAACTGCTTCCGGACTTCCTATAAAATTAAGAAAAATTACGGAATTAAAAAAGCGAACCATATTTCTTAAATTTATAATAACGAACCACAATATATGGTAGTAGAAGTCGTGGTCCGGCAGCATGTCGACGTGGTACACTATGATCAAACCAATGTGCATCAGGATTTACATCCGGAGATCTGCTATCCGGATAACGTTGGCCCAATAAATCCATATGTGGTGAACTGTCCAACAAACCCCGTTTATAAGCAGCATTCAAACTCTATAAAAGTTGTGCAGAAGCTAAATAAATTTATTAAAAGTAGAACAAAAAAAATAAATAAATGAAGGCCATAACCGAAATAAAACATTTACTCCATCAATAAATTATTACCTGGTGGAATGGAGGAAGAATATAATCGATTCGAACAAGAGGTAGTAAATTTGATAAAATACTTTTCAGTTCTACATCATTCAAATCAGACCGGCGAATGCCTTTCCTACTGATACTGTGAGCAGTATTGGCGATTAAGTTTGGTTCTCGTTCTTCCATTCGTCGCATCAATTGATGTTCACCCCACCGTATTACTGTTTCCAGGATTTTCACTTCAACACACTATAAACACAAATATATCAAGTTTCAAGTGAACTTCTACATATGCAACGCTTCACTTCTCCAATTAATTGCTGATGCAAATAGTACTACAATTACATCTGTATGCTCTCACACAGAAAGGTTTACTAATTCGTTCGATCCATACAATTAGCGACTATATAAGTTTTAAATTACATACGACTACATAAGCTAACTCTTATCGTTGGAATATATATGTCTTAACAATTTACAATTTACCTCAACCAACTGATCTAATACCATATTAAACTACAACGATATTTAATTCGGAAGTTATAGAAGGAAATGTTATGTCATAAAATAAATAAAAGAAACAAAAGAGATAAAAAAAAACGAAGAATAGCTGGAAACCTGAACATAGTCAGAAAGCAGGCAATCCTTCAGTAAATCTTCTTCTAGCTCAAAAAGTAAATGTGAAGAACAAATTCGAGAAAAATCGGCACAAAGAAATGCGATGCAATGACGTCGAACGTAAGCAGAACCACCAGGCTCGCATGCCCAATTCCATAGGCTTCCCACCGTTTCTATGGATATTTGCGCTACGATAATGTCCTCACAGGCTAAAAAAAAGGCTGGACAACTGTTCCTTGTACAATCCACTGATAATCGCAAAGGATTCAGATTAATGAGTTCTACAAAAGGAACAGTATGTGGAGAAGTATTGAAAAAGCTTTGAATTAAAGGTTATTTCCTGTTTGAATTCTCTTATAAAGAACCAGTTAATTAAATTAAACCGATAAAGTTATCGTTCCGCTGGGTAAGCCAAAGATACATTTAATTAATGCACCAACCATGTATTAAATATGGAAGATTAAGAAACTGTGCTATGTGGAATATATCAATAGCATGACGAAGAGGAGCAAGATGTCGTTGTCCAGATGCGATTGCCTGCACCTCACTCAAGCTGCTCACTGATACCTGACATCCATCTGGCATCTATAATTTTGATTATATCAGTTTCAGAATACTGACATATGGAAAATTAATGAATATCACAACAATTAAGTTGGACCAGGGAGTAATATTGCTGTTGTAAAGAAAGAACTTTCTTGCTACAAAATATATCTAAAGCGATTCTACATAGTTAAGATTCACTAAATAACACTGATACCTTATTTAAATCCAACCGATCTGTGTAAATTGCATCCAAAATAATACGTGCATATATGCGTGGGAAAAGATGTTCATTGATGACAATTTTTAACTCTTCACCACATAAAATACGTTTCTCTATCACAGATCGCAAATAACTAGATCGTGCTGCCAGAATTGCTCCCGAACATTTTATCCGATAATCACAATTTTCACTATGACTTCCTTCTCCTAAAAAGATTTGCAACCTGTGCCCAAAAAATTGATTGATAATAACAAATAATGCAAGAATTTAATTAAATATTACTGTTCCCCATTGTAAAAATTAAGGTACAGTCGCATTTTTGGGAATCCACTGCCATAAGATCACTGGAAAGAGACGAACCACAACCATACCTTAAAACTTAATAACGTTATTAATGCAAGTACGACAATTAACATATATAGTTTCGTTGCTCACTAATCGCTACATCCATTACTTTTTATTTTCAGTGAGAAGCAATTAGATGTTATTAGAAACATGCGATCTAGGAGAAAAAAGTACTTAGCGATACTATGGTATCTTAATGACATTCCAAACACTGTGAAACAATTCAAACTATTTGGAACTATAATAAAACAAAGTCAGCTGATTGATTTATTTGAAATAAAACCTTTGTAAAATGTCATTAAATGACTGTTGATCGAAATCAGATAATGATTTGTCGTATTCACCAGAATAAATATAATACAACATAGCTTGGAATGTTTCCGACGATATACTATTATTCATGAATAAGATTTCCAACTTTGCATCATCCGATTGCTGTGTAACCAATGAATTCCAGAAATCAGAGAAATAACGACAACGTGCTTGAAGTATAAAGGAATGAGCAGCATAACGGAATCCCTGGAAGCGGGTGAAATTCGTTCTTATTAACGAAATGAACCAAAAAATTGCTTACACTAATAGCACAAGCGCGATGTTTAGAAAATGGTCAGTCTCCTTTCAAGTGTTTCGGTAAGCCTGTGAGCTGACAGAAAATAAAAAGATGAAATTTTTTAAGGCAAATTTTGGACCAGTTTTGAATTATTAATGAAGCACAATGCACTGAAGGGTGAATAAGGATAAATTCTCTGTCACAATTTATTTTTTTTTATGTAGAAAAATACGATTCTTACTTTACTAGTCCTGAAAATCAAAAAATAAATGAAAAACAATGCTGCTCCCTTACTTGTCTTCAAGAATTACTTGGAGTGAATGATTACTCCTTTCAGCTGTTTTAAATCCATTCATACAATTTAAATTAATAAAAAAAACAAAATAAGAAAGCAATTGCAGAAAAATTATTCAAAAAAAAGTGTAAACAGAAGTTTTTTGAACTTTCAGAATTGCCAGTGAAAATCAAAGTACGATTACCTTATGTGTAACAAAGCAGTCAGAAACTATTTCATTCTTCCAAGCATTCAGCAAATCCGTTGCCAGAACAGATGTGCCTGGTCGCGTTTCCTCAGCCATCGAAATTAACTCCCGCACCCTGCAGGCACTTTCCATTTCTGTTAATAGAGCAACAAGTTCAGTACTTGTCCAATGACTGATAAGATCGCAAAAAGCACGCTGATCTTCTCGCGATATCTGTCGGTACTGAAACGAAAAAGCTTGAAGCTTTAAGTTGGTATTTCCATACGGTGAAACTAATAAAACTGGCAATACTTAAAATCTACAAAATTAGAAGAAAAAACGAACCTAAATTTCTAAACTTGTAATTCATGTACTCAGTGTACTGATGGATGCTAAATAAAACACAAGGAAAGAGGTCGAAGCAAAAATTCTTTAATTTTTTAATTCATGAAAACTGTCGTAAAGAGCTCACCATTTTAGCAGCTTCAAAAAGACTCTTACCAAAATTCAAGCTTCACAAACAATTTATATTAAAAAATCGAATTACCTTCTGTCGCCAACCGAAAATTTTCAATTTCTCAATGAAACATTTATTATGTATAATAGATGTTAAGCGATTACGCCGAATGCTATCACCTTTACTTCTTGAAGTTGGAGCAATCCAATCAGGGCTGAATTCTTTCCTGACACTGCTACTCAGTGCACCCATTGATTCTTCATTAACATTTTTTCTGAAATCAAATGAAACCAAAGAAACTGCTTGATGTCTCATACGCTTTGCAGAGTAATACAAGAAAATTAGCTGCTTAAGTCCTAATTTAAGATCTGTCACACTCAACCCATATGTCAGAGTTCAAGATCTTCAAGACTAGTAATATAACAACCAAAAACACTATCCTCATCACTAGTGGCACGTAGAGCAGCAGCAAGCCACAAATTTCTGAAAGTTGCGAACTAACCCTAAACCACCGAACTATTAACAACTGGTCTTGATTAATGTCGTTGATAATTGGTCCTGTTTTTATCATCTCAGTTTCTCATTCCGTTCTTTCTCAGTTCCCACTCTTCCCGATCAGCATGAGGCACTGCTCCTGGTTTTCTCATTCCTCCCTAATATGATTCCCGTCTAAAATCCTATCTTTTCTCGAACTGTTATGTTTTTCCAAATGCGCCGGTCATGTAACTTTCTCAAGCCACAGTCATACTAACAGCTTGCTTGCCTGTCTTTTCATTCAGTAATATTTTTTGAGATTATCCTCGGCATAACCTTTGACCTGTTTCTTGAATTATGCTTTTCCCTAAATCTTGTTTTTATGAGATGAGAAAATCAGTCATCGTGGTGGAGAGAAGGTCATAAGAATGGACCTTATAATGACCTAGCGAATATTTGCTTCCGACATATTTATCTTGAGATTTCATTTCAAAAGGCAGTTACTTGCTGGTCGAGATCGAGATTGATTGTAACAATAAATTAAAAATTGTGATAGTTTCCTGAATATACTCTCCTAAGAAATAAACTAGAATAGTCCTCCTGAAAATTCTTAGATGAAGTTCATAAAATCAGCAATTAAGATTAAATAGGTGGATCCTCTCCAAAATTTTTCTCGCAATCTATATTTCTTGTGAGATCGATGATTTGATCAGTCTTAAGAAGCTGAAAGATTCCCATCCTAAAATTCTTTATTAATTCCAGAGGTCGACGCAAAGATTCGAGAAGCATCTATCAAAAAAAATTTGAATCGTAAAATTTGTAAGCAGAAGCGTTTAAGTGCGGTATCCTCATTATTCTCGCTGTATCCGAATCTTCCTTATTGTTCATCTCACTCTCCTTATTACATCTACATCTCGTTTACTCGTTAAAATGCTGAATTTACCTTCTTGTTATATAGGCATATTTATCGTCTTTATTCTGCTGTATATATATATATATATGTATCTCTACATACACACACACATATATATATATATATATATGTATATATACATACATACATACATACACACAGCATACCTTTTCATTTGTTATTGTTGTACTCACCTGTTGCATCCTTATTTTCTCTTCATATTATCTTTCCATCTTTCTTACAATTCAACATTTTCTAAAGAGCCAGTTATTATTATAATGAACGGTATGGTGAAAAAAAGATGATATGAGAAAAAGCGACACTTAATGGAATGTGACGAAGACATAAGGGACGGTGTATTTGCGCCCCGTCGGTGCTATTAGCGTTTGATTTAGTCGGTTGTTTTCTTCATTCCTTGCATATAATCTATCTGTCCCGTTTTCACTCAACACAAACATGCCATATCTCTTCCTTCTCTTTTTTCCATCTGAACATGAGAAACTGGTTCAATAAATTTAGGATTCCTGGAAGTTCGTTCGTATTTTCTCCAACTTCTACCATTTTTCTGCAACCTTTGCATGGTACACTTCTAGATTAACCATTCAGAATTGATGAAAAAGTATAATAAGTTTATTTCGTTCACTGATAAACAGAGCACTTCTACCGTACTACCTGATAGGTGTATATTTTTCTCCAGTTAATGATATCTGAAGAAAACTGAAGGAAACTCGTTGTTTGGTATTCACTCAGTTTTCATTTTTATTCCTTAAACTAATTAAAACTCAAAAAAAAAAAGTAATTTTCCAGTGGATGCTTAAAATAAGCTTATCGACAAAGCTAAGAATTTTTAAACTTCTTACAAGTGCATTTTTGTCAAATACTCATGGAAAAGACGTGAGAAGGTTGGAAAAACTTCAGGTCATATAGTAAACTTATTTGAACAGATAGCAAAAAAGAAATTTTCCGCGTTTGTCCGCAAACTGCTAATGAATCATCAAATTACAATATAAAAGTATTAGCCTCCTCTGATGCTCTTCGGTGTTATCACTGTTCAATAAGATTGTTAAAACTGCTTAAGTACCAAAATTTCCACGCTGTAATTTTGTTTATTTCAGCACTTTGCTTTGACATATATGACTTTCAGATATTTTACAGATAACGTTTGCTGAATTAATTAAAATTAAGAAAGGATACTTTTAAGTCAGTGGGAATTATAACTATGGTGATTTGGTGCTTAAATTAAGCTTTCTCTTTCAGTTAGTATTACCAATGCACTTTTTTTTAATAAAAATGTTTGTTGAGCTTTTGAAACGTTTTTCAATGGTGAGTAGGTTTGCAGTAGGTAAGTTTTACCGCTTCGTTGATAATTTGTTCCTTATACGTTTCAGCACATTGATATGCTACTTATTGCCTTGATTTTCAGCTTCTCTAAAGAAAATGACATTTTTTTGTGTGAGGGAGAATTTCTTGAAGTTATGAGAAGACAAAATGGCGAAATGATACTAATTCAAACAGAATAATTTCTGATGATTGTTTTCATATTTAAGCAATATTATATCATATTATCGTAACAATCTTGAAATCGATCTATTTTATCTTCCAGTACTGAGTTTAATGTGTTTGTGATTAATTAGATAAGTGATTAATATGATTATTTACGGAAAATCATAATTGTGATCATTTTCAAAATCTCTGACGAGGTAGAAATATAGTGTTTTAAGTCTTTTGATCTTTTGTCGGATGAGTGGGATCAAATTCATTCAATTCAAATCTTATTGAAAGAGAAGAGGGTCAGTCGACTGAAGTTTCCCTTTTTTACAAAATCCTATCTTCGGTATTATTTATTGTCTGATAATGTACTATATGTTTTGTATGGAGAGAATTATGGAGAATTGATGTTGCGTTTTCCAGCATAACTCTTTGGAAGGCTAGAATGAAAATTTTGGTATGATGCTGGTTTGGATGTGACCATGTGATAATATTGGCGAAAGAATTTACATAGCTAAATGCTAGGTAAATATGATACTGAAGTTCTGAGCTTTAGAATGTATGACATTGTTTATTTTGAAATTAGTTGATCTATTTTAATCGTCAAATAGGTCTTCAGCGTGTCTTATCATTGTTTGATAAAAACTGATACAGTAGGAGCGCTTATAACATTGCTTACACCACAATGTAGCCATGTGGTACACCATACTGCTACATTATGGGCACTTTTTTAACTGCTTCTGAGAGCTAAGTGAAAATTTTCCTTTATGTGGTTATGCAACTCTGGAGAACAAATTTCCATTAATAACTCATAATCCTAACGTTTATCACCTCTTCCCATTACTTCTTTATTTCTTAATTCTTAATTTGTCTTCCAAATCACTGCAACCCCACTTACCATTTATTTCTTTCCATATTTCATTAAAATGACTCATTGTTTTACATATCAATATACAGTTTGCTCCTTTTCATCACTGAGCAAACGATATGAAAGTACAACTATTTTCTCAGAATCCCACTAATTTCCATTTGCTACTAATTTTTATTTGTTGAGTAAACAACAAAGCTATACATAGACATGCACATATGCAAACACTTTCTTACCAAAATCTCCTGGTACATATATATAGGGATATCCTCAGAATTATCGTACCAAGAAGATTTCGGTAAGAATCAATTCTTGCAGTGGTCTTATCTTTGTTTGCCTTTTTTGAATTAATCTCATAGTTTTGAAAGATCGGATATTTAAATTTTAGAACTGGAATAATCTGCTTGATAAATGTCAATCCCTCATTTGTATCAGAAATTCTTAATGTGCAACATGGAGATGAATCATATAACAATCGTGTCTATTTTGAGTGTTTTCAATCGTAATTTTTTTGAAAATTTTTTTGCGTTTTAAATTCCTCGTGACATCTGAGATTACTATTTACATTTCATATCGATAAATTTATAATGTCAAGAGACCTCTGAGTCTTTGGAATATTAATTTATCAAATATATCATCTATTGTAAGGTCTTTTTATCTTTCAGTTCTTCCATCAGTTGAAATAAATTGACAGTAGTGACAAGAGTTCCTACCCTCATTTTATTTCAGAGAGGTTGCACACACTTCATTTGCTTCTTGTTCAAAGCAAAAGTCTCGATCGCTTACCTATTTTCTTGACCATTTGGTGAACTTACATCTTATAAAGCGAATCCCGTAAAGTTGCCATTCTTTTATCTTTTTTTATCGTTTTATTTTCTATGATTTAATTTTCATTTAATTTCTCAGTGTTCAGCTTTTGATGTGGTAGATGAAGAATGGCAGAAATGATGGTGATACTTTCCTCGTTTCCAATGCTTTCTGCATAACAACCTCTATCTCTGATCAGCGTATCAGTTATGTCGTGTACATTATTACTTATTACCGTTTTACTATTGGATTAATATCTCGGCTACATGCCTTTAACTTCATCAAATTCCGTTGGCATTTTAAAGTTTCTACTGAAGCATGGTAGCATGTAAATAACTGGTGATTAAGCAAATTCAGGACGTTTATACGAAACAAATTTCGTAAATCACTGACAGAGTTATCAGCGTTGATAATTCCGGTATTTAAAAATTAATATTGAAATCTCAAATTTACTTTATCTGCTTTCCAGTTAGTAATCAAATTGTTATGTATTTCTGAATGAGTGAAGCAGATGGAAAATAAATTACCGAGCTAAATAATTTAATTTAGTAATTCATTTACAATCTATCTCATTTTTGAAGTGACATAATGGACATAACATAGCTCTTCCCAAAAATAATTTAGTTCTCATTATTATTAGTGTGATCATAACATAACTGTTGTTATTGTTATTATTTATCACTGTCATCCCAATCATGATTTATCTTCGTTCTTGTTATTTCGATCATCCTTGCCGTTGTTGATTTCGTTTATAGTAGTTGGTGTAAGTAAAATGTGGAAACAGAAAGGCATAACTAGTTTTCGTAAATAAATTCTAGTCCATCTATACTCGTAAATGCACAGAGATGAGAAATATATATGTATGTGTCTACTTCAAACGTATTTCTTTTTTGTACAAAGTTCTTTTTTTCATTGACATTAATTATTTCTTCAAAAATGTTGTTTGTCGAGGTTTGAACAACGATGTGCTCATATCGTAGTGGTGTAGTGGAAGTTGCAGTTGTGGTGATAATGGTGATGATGATGATCAATGTGATGATGATACTATAAATGTCAACGGATAGGTAGAAGGTTTTGCAAGACAAGGAGTGGTAGAGCTTTCGGAGTCAATGTTATATTAATTTATTCGGATAATTATTATAGGAGAAATAACTTGCAACGTTGCTTATTTCTTTCTAATTATATGAAAATTTGTTTCAAAAGCAGGTTAGGTAAAAGAAGCTATTATTTCATTGTTGAATTATTTTATTATTTCATTTTTCAGTTTCCTAATTCTGGGCAGTTAATATTATTTGCTCAGAGAACACAACTTTATTCACATCCTCTAGTTTTCAATCCATTTCAACAAATGTTATCATAAATGAAAACTGATGTAATCAGTTTTTACAGAAATACAAGAACAGTTTATGTTGGTGGTAAAATAATGCTAATAATATTAGTAACTCCCATTTTAAACTTTTTTAAACAGTGCATTTCTTTTCATTCTTTAACTTTTTGATCATTGAGACATAATATTTTGTTATGTAAACAATAACAAATTGTTAGCGGTCTACCGGAACTATTAATATTCGTGAGGGAATTGATATATAAGTGTTAATCATGTGATGAACAAATGAGTTCTTTGAAACTGACTGCTAACGGGTTTTAAAAGGATCAGGTGAAAAGGCTGTGATTTGCAGAATATTTTGTCATCCGTTGTGGTTGTCTGATGTCCAGGTATCCCTCAGTGCCATTACTGTCCGACAGATGAAATAAATGATGAATATTTCCACTGTATTCTTCATTATTATTAATACATATCATAGATCATTTGATAAAGATAAAAGATAATTTTAATCATTGACTGAATTTCGTATCAGTTCCTAAAGTTGCAATGAAGCAAACGACTGTTTTCCAATATCCGTTTCAGTGGGAAAAACTGTTTGTACGGTTACACTTTCCGTACAGTTGCTTCCAAACTTTCTTGATTTCTTTTTTATGTTTTATTCTTTTTTTAATTCACTTTAGGTTATTACTGTTTTCATAAAAGTGGCTAAAGAAAATAGCCAGTAAGGGTACAAAAACTTCTTTTTTTACTAAACCGAACAATGTTATTGTGTCGCATATTGCTTCTTAGTCTCCCTCACGCTTTCATTCTATTTTGTGAATTTTAAAAACTTTATTCCTGTAAAATGAACGTAAACTGGTTCTCCATTTTTCACGTTTAATAATTTGAAAAATTGTTTTGAATCAAAAAATAGAAAATGAATGCAAATATAATCTGAATGTAAATAAAGGTATACACAAAAGACAAAATCAGCTTAATTTGCTGTCTTCTTGTCCCTTGCACTTACTGATTATCATCTATTGTTTCAAGCTTTACTTCCCGAAAAAGAAGAAACGTCTTCTGGTGCAACAGTGTCCATCTTGATAATTGCTTCTTTTTAAGTGCTCCTCGTCCCATCATGCACTCCTTTCATATTCTGAAATCAAAAAGTCTACGTTCTTTCTTCAACCCTTTTAAAAAAAAGCAGAAGTATACGATAAAGAGAATAATAAGACAATAGGAGAAAAGAAGAAATAAAAGAGGAAAAGAAAAAGTCTACTAATAAGACTCATTTATATGATCTGACATCTTATGTCAGTTTTTTTTTCCTTTCATAGTGTCTTGAATACAAAAGTAAGACCTAGAGTTAGTATGATATTAGCTCTTTTTTGTAATAATTATTGGTATTATTATAATAAAGTTTGTTGTCTACGCATTGTACGAAGTTTGCGCTCATATCAAACATTCCTGATGATCAGACAGTAACAAGGAGGACGGGCGATTCAAAAATTTTTCCAGTGAAACTAGTTGGGAAATTTTTTCTCCATTCTGTTTCTTCTCCATATCTGCATTTCTTACAATACTGAAATACATATTGATGAAACAAATTAGTTTCAGTTTTGGAATTCCTTTTTTCAGAATTTGAGAAGTTAATAAAAGCTGGGCATAGTCCATACTTCTACCTTTATTTAAGTCGATATCTTTTTCCCTAATGTCAATAAAGTTTATCATCTCTCTTCATTCTCCTATTTTACCGAACAACGGTTTATATAACATTCGTGCACTCAACTTTCTTGATTAATAACTATGTTTAAAGGATATTGAGACCAGTCTTATTTAAATTTGTTGAAATTTTTCGCATCAAAATAATTCACTGATAACTGGGATATTTGTCCTATATTCACTTCCTCATTCTATTTTCTCATGTTATGTAGAATATTTGCTCTTAACTGTTTATGAATTTCTCTTCTAAATTCCAGAGCATAGATCGATGCTTGATTTCCCCATTATCATTTCCAAAATTTACTTCCAGCTGTTGCAACAAACAAATCAAATTGTTGACGAACTTTATTATTTCTAAGTTATAACCAATCATTTTGTATATTAACAGTCACGAATTGTTTTAAACGAACACTGCTGATTTGCAGTTTGCTTGTTTTAATAAAATAATTTACTGAGGCATTGAAATAATATGATACAAATATGCGTGGCATATATGTTTAACGTGTATTTATAGGAACGTGTGGTTCCATGCAAACGCAAGCAAACTTAGTAGAGGGTGGTAATCTGTAGTAAGAATGGAAATGTTTAATGTTTTCTTACTGTTTCCTCGTAATTTTCTCTCAATTATTTTCCCTTTTGCTTATCTTCTGCTATCGCCAAACTCTTTTCGGTTGTTTGTTTTTCATATCCATTTCTTCCAGTCTTTTTTGCATTCTACTGAGATTTTCGAACATGTTTATTTCATACATAACGGAAAATTGTTTAGCTATTTTTAGAGAAGAAAGTTGAGCTAAACTTAACATTTTCTGTGAATACAATATTTCCATCCATACCTGATCCATTAGAGCTGGTGATATGACAGATGCATCTTGCAACGATACTATTCCTCGAAAAAACAGACGGTCCTGCATGATCAGGAATGTTTTTGTTGACTGTAACATTTTTGTCCCGTAATTTCTGTTGTCGAAGTTGATGCATAAAGTATCTTTGAAAAACAAAAAAACAAACTTTTCCTAAGACATCTAGTTTAATTTTATTATTAAGAAGGATACACATCATTTCTGAAAACGAAATGCAGATGTAATGAAAAAAAGAGGAGATTATCTATCGTTATCAGGATGTTGACGCAAAGTATTGATTTTCGTTGGAGATAAGGTTCAGAGTGTATTTTTACTTTTCATAAGCATTGTAAGGGATTTCTTGAATAATGTCCTTTGCTTTGATAATTTCCAAGGAACGTTTATAATATTCAATTATTTCATAGGCACAGCTGTCCAATGCTCCATTGAACTCTTTTCGCCTCTGACTTAGTCTCTAATGAATTTTACACGCGGAAAGTGCTCATTTTCTGGAAGAGCTTTGCAACGAAGTAAAAATTTGTGAATCAATGAATTCTTTCAATTAGAGACTGAATTAGGACAATTGCGCGTCTTCACTTATCATGTTTTTACTTTTTCTTCATTATGCCATGAAAAAAGAATCGTAGAATTCGAATTTTAACCATCTGATGTAATATATCAGTAGAAAATATAAATCTCTCAACTTCGAGAGGAAGAAATATGGCATTAAAGAAGCTATTTGATTCAGAAATCTTTATTACAGCATATAGGTAGAAGGAAATAGCTATAATTTCAACTTATTCAAAAGAATTTGCAGTTCAATCAAGTTTATTGGGTTCATTACTCATTTCTCGAACTTCGTTTCTTTTCTGCCATCAAAATTCTTTCTAAATCTTCCATCACTTAATAGGTTGGGAAAATCTATTTTGATTTTGTAGAATTTGGTACTTATACAAACTTAGAAGGATATTTCCTTGTCATTTACGTCATTTCAGTAGAGGAAGACATCGTCACTTTTTCTTGTTCACATCTAGATCAGATAATTCCTGCTCAACTATAATAATTCCTGATCATAAACATGAAACAATTAACACATGCAGATGGTTAAAGAAAGGTCAAAGGATTACGTGAATGCATTAAACATGGGTCTGATACTATTTATTTCAAATTTGAAGAATTTCCTGAACTTCGTTTCCAGTTTTTCGGTAAATTTGATTTGTTAATTTGCAAACAAGCGTGGTGGGAATGAAGGGAATGCATGGGGGAAACAGTTCATGGACTAATTATTTTAGATCATTAAAAGAAGACAGCATTTTAAGCTATTTTACATTCTTTGTACTTTTTTCTTGGACAAACAGAAGTTTTATGGATGCTTGCAAATTTTCCAAAAATATATAAATAAAATGATGGCGTAAAAGCTAATATTAAGGAAAATGGCTACATTTTGTATGCAAAGGGCTGTTATGCGAGTAATTCAAAAAGATTAAAGTGAAAAGATGAATTTTTGGCTTTTAAAAAGTTGCAGTAGACTAAACTGTCGATAGTACGGAACACAAAAACTTAGAATGATTATTAGTGAATCATTTGAAATTTTTAATTATTTTATTTCTGAATCAGGCTTGATCTCTTAAACTTATTGCTAAATATGATGTAGAAGGACAGATTTGCATAATAATCGTTCCATTTCATAATTCCTTCCTTGCAATTTACATGAAACTAACGTAAACTGCATATCCATCACCAGGATTGCTTAAGTAATTTGAGCTGCTTGAATCTGATAGGTTTATACAGAGTTCAAGAGCGTAGACTAAGAACGGGAAGCAGTTGGAGATAGATTTAGTTTATTTATGCATTGCCGGAAGAAATATACGACAAACAAATATTTGCTGGAAATTACTGAAACACAAAAACATGCATTCTGTTAACGGCATCAGTGTGACATTTCAATCGGACAGAAATGTTCGGCTTGTTGTTTGAATTGCGATGTAGCTACAGAAATGTCGTCTGTAAGCCCTATCACTCAACGGAAGAAGACTGCTCATCGATCGATCGATCGATTGCTATATATATGAGCATTCGATAATTTTCAATGAGCTCATTTGTCATTTTTATCACCAATGGCCAATAACAGTATACTACTTTGCAGAAGAGATTGACCTCTACTGTATTCGCACAGGCAATACACCATTTTTGCTTGCTTTAGTGTAACTGTTAAAATCCTAGTACAACTCTGTTTTGTTCTCTTCTTGTCACTTGTCCAAACAATTAATTTCATTTAAATTGGCCCTCCTGTTGAGAAGAGTATATCTTCGCTGAGCAACACTACGAGATATTAATAACTTTGCGAGACAGACAGCTGCATGATTCTCGTTTGTTCATTTCCGTTCCGTTCCGCTTCCTCTTCTGTTTATATTTCTCCACTTCTCCTAATTTTCCGAATCCATTGTTGGCACCATATAATTTCTCTTTTTTCTCTTCATAGAAAAATAAGTGTTTTTACGTTTGAAATATTACCTTTAAAGTGTTTTTTATTTTGAATCTTTGCAGCTTACTCATTTTTTTATCTTAGTGTTCCAACTAACATTATTTATAGAATTGTATAAAAAATAGGATGAATAATAGGAGGATGAAATTGGGACATATATTTGTCCATCTTGGGGAGTGCAGGGAAGTGGAAGAAAACAGTGGTGGTAGTGTCACCTTGTGAGCACTTCTCGATGAGTTGGCTAGTGTATAATGTGATTTTTCATATCTTTTTGCTTGTCAAAACTTACTGATCTTGTTACTTTGTGCACAATCTCATTGTCCATCATCTGTTATTTGTAAAGGTTGAATGATTTGATCTTTATAAGATCCCAAACGCAGTGCTTCTTCCAAGCATTTTTTTTTTCTTTCTGTTTCTATCAATGATAGGTTCTTCTGAATTCGTGGTGTAGAAAAAATGATATTTCAATACAAAGTAATAATAGTTTTATTGATTCTCTTTCTTATTATATTATATAGGATTGTTTATGATGTTTCTCTAGAGACGGGTATATTTCGTTTTCTATACAAAATAAACCGAACTGATTCAGGAAAAAAAAATCATAAGCAGTTAGTGGGAAAGGTGAAATTGGAAAATCGACGTTAATGGCCGGGACAGGATCACCTCGTAACTCCTCTCCTAGTGGCAGTTTGGAAGTTTTGAGGATGCAGATGGATACTGGTTCAATGACTCGTCAGTCAGCTATGATGATTAAGCTTACTGATGAAAGCCTTGCTGCCCTTAAAGTGGCTCAAAAGACTCAACAACCTGTGCGGTTAAAAATTGATAAACAGGTATGTCATTTATGCCGTGTCCTCATGCTTCCATAATTAAAATTATATGGCAAAATTTGCTTAATCTTTATATTTTCAATGTTTGTATAAAGATTTTGTAAAAATGATTTCATCCATGAGAAAATGCTTTACGTTACCAAATATGTTGCCAGGAGTTTAGACAGGGCTCTACGAGACCTGTATTACAGGATCTCTGTTTGACTGCTAATTCCTGCAAAGTCTAACTAGGGAACACTGTTTCGAAAATGGCTATTTATTTATTGAAGGAACTAGGAATCTGTTGTGCTCCACATTTTTCATCCTTTTTAGTTTCTGGGCCGCTTTAACTGATGCTTGGCAATCACTTGGAATTATGTTATGGAGTTATACATACGTTTTGTTTTGCTGTATATTGTGTCGAATAGTACTTTACTGTTTAGAATTCCTTGGATTAATATTTATTACATCGAAAGTGCAATCTACTGATTTAACTACTTTTCTTCTATCCTACCTTGATAGGTATGAGATTGTGATGGGACTCGAAAGTGTAAAGGAACAAAAGGTTTTCCATGATATTTAAAATTTACTGTTACAGGGAGGTGCTATTGAAATTGGTTGCGGTGGACAGGCAACCAAATTTCGTTTCGTCATACAAGAAGTACCAGGAGCACCAGCTGATGCTGTTTCTTATGATTGCCAAAAAAAGTACCGAACTGTAGCTACTTTTCATTCCAAAATACAGGCGAGCGAACATTTTTTTTTAATTTTTTCTTTCATCTCTTTCTCTGGAATTTTCCAGTCATGTTCTCTACCGCTCAAATTATATTGCTTCTCTATCTATTAGGTGTGTTTTTGAGATGATAATGACACAATTCTAGGTGCAAACCACCGCGAAGGCGCTTGCAGAAACACGCGAAAAGCTTATCGAGGAGGAAAAAAAGAAGCAGATAAAGGACTCATCGAGGTAATCTTTATAAAAGTTGAATGACGCTGTTTGAAAACTAATTGAAAATCCGGGCAGTTATTTTATAGTAGCAGGATATTTTGACTTCTGATTTGAACAGTCCATAAAATATCAGCGTATATATACAGGTGAACTAGATTAGTCATTTCATATTTGATTAAATTTTTAATAATTTTTTTAGACATAAACGTGAGCAACGCCCAGTAACTGTGAAGCGTGCAACGAACCCATTGGCAATTGGCGCTCAACGTCCAAGTTCCTCATCCTCCGTTCGATCTCATTATTCCGATTCTTCAAGCAAAAGTGCTGCATCCAGAGTAAGAGTTAGATAATTGTTCCTTACGGTATGGCAATAGAATAGTATTGTTTTCGTAGGAGAAAAAAGAGTTTAATCATAGTGTTTTTAGCAGCTGAATGTTCTTCCTTCCAGTTATGCTTTTTATTCATCTTGAAAATAGATCTGCTGATGATTTTCTGAATGGTTTATTAGAAGATGTTACAATCAGTTGAAAATGTTGCTTATTCTAATGAAGAATTTGTTTAATTCATTTTTTCAATTAGCAATAATGCAACATATTTAGAGTTTGGGTAATCAGCAACAACAGGTTTCTTCGAATGCATCAGCTGGTATGCTTTCACTTTGAAATATTTCCTTTTTGATGGTTGTTTTCAATTTTAAATATTTGAATAAGTTTCTTTCCCTCACTAAAATAGAATCTTTAATTAAGATATAATTAATGTATTGATGCACAGAGGAAAGTTGAAAGCTTTACTTAGATTTAACGATAACTCAAGGAAGGAGGTACAAACTATCAATGTGGAGTATCTCTAGACGGTAATGTTGCTATTAAAATCGGGGATATTTTTGAGGCTCGCCAGTCAGTTCAAGAAAGAAAGGGTGTTGTGTAGTTAATATGAAAAAGAAATAAAAGCCTGAAAATAGATGCTACTTTTTATCAATCCATGAATTAACTCATATCAGGAATGTTTAAAATGGTGATTTCTTGGGTCAGGCTTCTGTCCAGAAAGAGCAATGGCTTCTAAGTGCGTTGATTCCTATCCATTGAAGTAGTTTATCTAATTTAAATATGTGTTGAAGCGGGTGCACGATCATTTGTGCGTGCAGAAGTTTCAAGGCGGCCACTGAGGAAGCGTGTGATACATTTGGTTATTCTTGGGCGATTTTCTTCAGCAAATGAAATTATTACTCAGATACGGAAGGATTCGTTGAGTGAGGAGATCGCTCAAGAGGATGCTGATCGAATACAAGAAATTATCGATGAAGTAATTTTTTTTTACTTCATTAATTCATTTTAATTCATTTATATGGCATGTTTAGTCAGAGTTTTTGAGGAGGTTTTCGAATTTTGATATCTCGATGATGTCCTTTTCCAATTCTTTTAGCTGTAAACTTTCAAACCGAAATTGTGTTTATCCCATTTTTCGTCTTTTTACGCCACTGATCGATTGTTGTTCCAAAGTGCAACAACAGAAATATATGTCATCTTTTCAAGTGATAAAATGGATAGATTTAAGATATGTAGAGCGTATTGTTTTCGATATAATGGAAAAATTGATTTGAATTTCAATTCCTCTATATCAGCTTCACTGATATAATGGAATTTCTTTAATCCACAATATAAAATCCACATTTCTCATTCTATGCTTATGAGGCCATCAGTATTTTTATTGAATCGTTAATATGAATGATTTATTTTTTCATGAAGACTTTCTTTGGTTGAATGCCTGGGTGCCGTTATAGACATTTCAACTCAAAACAATTATATAATCACTGATCGGAACATTGTTATTATTAGTTGCAGTTCATCATAGCGACAAGAGTTTATCAAATCCTAAACAAACTGATCCAAGAATCATTCATCCTCTTTGCGTTTTTTGCTTTTAGGTTTTCGACAATTAATTTTTAACCAAGTGTAACAATAAAACATGAAGCCGAGAGTTGGTTATAATCTATTAGAAGCCACTAATGGGAAGAAGGAGAGGGAATTAGTGTGTTAGATTACTAAAAGTAGAAAATGTTTAAGGATTAATAGATAAAAGAATAATTAAGGTGTAATTTCTTGTATTTCAGATTGGAGAATCGAATCGTGAAACTGGTCGACTGCAACTCAAACAAGCATTTTATAATGAGGTTTTTTGTTATTTACAGATATTTTCGAAATTAAAGGACAGTGTGAAAGAAGTGTATAAATTCAAAAGGAGATGCTGTGCTATGTGGTACTGTATTAGTCTTGTTGTATAAAAAAAATTTTATATATAAAATATCTAATTTATTTTTATATTTTTTGACAGGTGGATGCGCGTTGGCCGGGTTTTAGTTCAGATGAAAAAAGTTATGTAAGAAAGATTTTGTCTGGGAGTATGGGTAATAATATTTCAAATTTCGCACCAGTCCGGAAATCAAGAATTGTTCCCATGGTGGCACCTGGATCAGGGACGGTGGTTAATAATACAATTCTATCAACGGATGGTTTGTTTTTCTTTATTTATTCCTCGGAAAATTATCGTTTCTTTCCAGCTTTGTCTGGCATTTTACTTGCTTCTATGAAATTTAAAATAACATTTGTTGCAATATATTATTTTCCCAAAAGCATGGATAATTTCTCGAAATTCTGTGTTTATTTCCATAACTTCCTTTGCTTGACTTCTTATTTGAGTCTTAAGAATTTTAACGTTTAAAATTTATTGCTCATTCAGTAGCACAAGATATAAAGATACTAAGTTAGATTCTAAAATTCTTAGATTAAAATTAAGGATACAAATCTCTTTAACAGCATGCTTGTATTTTTAGATTCATCTTTTCGTGTTGTGCAAAGTAAATCTCCAGAATCCACGGCGTCCAGTATTAGCTCAAAAAGTCCCTCCGAGATTAACAGTAATGTAAATACTACGGGGATGGAGTAAGTTTTTTTCAAGTTGTATATTATCACTTTTGTGATTTTGAAATCAGAAATGGTTGGAAGTTAACAAAGTTTTCAACTTTCTGTCACTTACTGGTCTTGTTAGCATATCTTTGATTTCCTTTCAGTGGGAAAGCGAATGATGATCTCAATAATTCAAATATGCAAAATTCAAAGCGAAAAGCTCATTCTAATTCAATAACAGCACCTTCTCAAATTACATCTAAGCGACCACGGCAGCACTCGTTATCACCGCCGGAAGACCCATCGAATGCCAACTTAGCTATGCATCCACAGCAAACGGTATGCTTGATTTTCGATCAATAATTTTAGTCATAAATATAGAGCTTCATGGATGTCAAAATTACTTAAATTTAGATCTCTCGTTACATCTTATGTTTATCATGAATTGTAAGTTATGTAGTACTTGCATCCACATGTTTGTGTGACATGAACCACTCTTTCACTTCAGAGTTATGATACTGGCATTTAATATATTTAGAAAACATTAGTCAAGTCGAGTTAAATTTAGAATTGTTGAAATTACAGTATTATAATAATGTGTCATCTACTTTGAAACTCTGAATGTGTATAATGCTTGAAAACAGATTCATGTTTTTATTGTTTTTCTTTTGAAAGTGAGTTTTATTTTATTTATGAAGTACGATAATTGAATTTTTTCACTCCATCTAGAAAAATAATAGTCAACGTTCTACTGGACTGAATGATACTGAACGCCCAGCGGAACCAACGAACTCTGCAAACATTCACTTATTGTCTAGTTCCGTACCACAAACTAGTCGTGATTGGTTGAAGGAGTTCCCAGAACCACGAAGTTTAGAGGAAGCGGAAGCATACTACCTGAAGTTCCTAGTAATATTTATTCCTTTTTTCTGTTCAAATTTGGTACTTAATCTTGTAATTTACTTTTGAATTTAAAATTACTAGCTTTAGAAAATTTTTCCAATAGAATTTTTTAAATTATGGTCTAAAATTATAAGCTTATCTTATTAATTTTATCGCAAATAAAATATATATATAAAAGTTTATCTTTAACCAATTTTATTTTTTACCCTATGTTACACACTATTTGTTTGGAAGGGAAACTCTAACGTCATTACATTCACATTGATTTTTGGCCATTTAACAATTCCATCTCAGTAAAGTAAAAATTTCTTGTATTAGTTGGCTTATAATGCAGGATGATTACCCAAAATATCTGACATGTTATAATCTCCTATCAGCAGTAGTAAATGAATTCAAAGAATTAGAAAGAAAGATGAACGAGGCGCCAAAGAATTCAAAAGAACATGAAAAGGTATGCGTTCCAGATTCTGGTGCCAAAAGCTAAATTATGTTATAGTGTTATATCCAAAAATCCAAAGTTGAAATTTCAATTGCTAATTAATCTATTAATTGTGTTTGATAAGCATTTTTTTACCTTTGAAATAATATTTTTCTACAGATATTTTAAGATGCAGAACATTCAGGAATAATAACCTGCATGCATATAATAGTGATACGTAATTTCCCCAACTTTTTTCCTATGTTTAAGGCAGAGGAAGCAATAGAGATGCGATATATGCATTATCAGCGTAATCCAGAATATTTGGAAACGAGACAGAGACATGAAGATTTGAGATCAAAGTTGGAGGTTTTGAAGAAACATGTAGATTTCTGGGAAAAAAACCAAAGAAAACAAATGGATAGGACGAATTTACACAATAATGGCAACAGCAGTAATCATCATACGCTAAAGAATGCTTCAGCATTATGACTTTGCAATTATAATTCCTGAAGAAATATTCCCTGCAAGATTCATTTTTTATCACATCTTTTGGTTTCTGTCATCAATTTTTGGTCATTTTCTGTTCACTTAGAATTGTTGATCTAATGGTCGCACTCATGTATCATTTATTGAGGTCATGGTTTGCATTTTTTCGGGAGCGCATCTCCATCCATTTATCCTGGAGAATAAAAAATAAATTGAAGGTTTGATTTTTGGAAAGAAAAGGAAATAACATTGTAGAGATTTCTTTGAGAACTTTCTTAGGTATCCTCCTGTGATTCTATTTAATACAAATGATGCTTATCTTCATCATATGATATGCGTTGTAATTTCTTATTCATTTTGCTACCTATTAATAGAGCTTATTGTCTTTATTGACATGGTGGAGCTGTTACCCTCATATTTCTTCTAGTCTCTGGAGTAAAAGTCTTTCAAAACGATACAAATGTGAAACATTTAAGTAATATTAGGGGAAAAAGTTTCATTGGATTTAGGAGCTATTTTTGTCGCTAGATGTTTTCAAAAAATTTTTGCAAAGTCAGAGAAGACTAAGTGCTTATAGCTACTAAATATTGCTTTCTCACTTTATATAAAAAAAAAAATGAGTTTATTAATTTGGTTGGCGAGTGAGAATTAGGTAGTAAAGGTCAACTATCTTCTTTATCATCTTTTTGAAAGGTGATTTTTTTCTTTGTAACACAGCAGATGTGGGACAGAGATGGATGGACGTATATTTTTGTATTCTTGATAGGTGTAACTCTCCTAGCCCAAAAAATTGTCACACACGACTAAGTGTATGGGAGAATATTGTCATAGGTGCGTTTATTAATTTATGAAATCTTTATTTGTATCAAGAATCAATAGGCTTTATATCAGTTTTTATCAGTAGCAGTTGTCATATAATTCCATTCAAAATAGAGGCAGTTTTAAAGTTTATTCTTCCTTCATTTTGTGTCTTGTAGTCTCACTTTTTTCTCGGTCTAATATCTCTTCCTCTTCTTATTTGGATAAAGTAAATTTTTATCTCCGCCTGTGTCATATTCGGGTTTTCATCTGCAGAGGTCAAGAAGCAGTCAGCAGTACAGCTTATCATCTTCAGTGACTGAAATACATTCTGTCTTATCATTATGAAAGCGATCATTTCGATCGTAATTGTTGTGGCTTTTGTAATGGTTTTACATTGAGGTCTAAAATGAATTCCGGATCTGTGCTTGCTGAGCACTCTTGCCGTTAAGTCTATCCGTTAGCTAAATAGATCTGTGTCATTGCTTCAATATATTTCAACTATTTCTCTGCTACATGACCACACTGTCACCACTTTTTCTAGCAAGTGAATAAGTTATTTGTTCAAGGAAATTCTGTAAGTACAATCTCAAATATTGTGGGGTTTTAATTTTGTACCTTCTATCTTGCCGGAATTAGAAGTTTCGGTTTCAAGATCGGAAAATGGAACACTGTTGCTGTTGTTGCAGTATTTCAACTTCTTTATCACATTCTCTTTCTTCACTTATCGAATAACTCTTCTTAAGAGCAGTTATTCGATATTGGAATGATTTATCCTCAGTGAACTTAGGTAGTTTCACTACAGATATACATATAATGGTATCTTTTAGCAGTTGTTAACTGGCTTGTCATATCATCACCATCTTTCTGTGACCAACATGCTGCACACTTTTTTCATCTAACCTTCCTTATCTACTATTTTATGGATCTGCTTTTATCATCCATCAGAATCTCTAGTCTCGTTTCTATGTTTCATTTTTAATTTAAGCATATTTTTACTTTTACTGTATCTTCGAGCTGTTGGGAAAGAGGCCGGAGATAACGCTAAAGAAGGTATAAGTAAAGTAAAATAATTCAATGTCAGGTAGCATCTAAAGAGAAGGTTTTTCTATGTTTTAAGGAATTGCACTTTGTTTATCACTTGTGTGGAGGAATATGTACAAACTTTAAATATTCTACTATACGCTAAATTACATTCATTCCAGTGTAGTATTTATTTATTTGAAAATTGACTTCGAGATGTCCCCTTTGCAACTCTGATACATATTTTATTTGTCCGTTTTATGTTTCAGGTCGATAGATCAATCGGTAGCTAAAATAAAAGATTTCTTTTTTAGTCCAATAAAAAAAATATTTGTTTTCCAAGCGTGTCGGAATGAACACATTCCATGAATTTCGGTTTTTTTTTTTCACTTATCTCTTCTGTTCCGGTTTTATTCTTCTGATTTCTGGCTGCAACACATTGATTCTTTTATGACAGGTGTTTACCACGTGTCAATGCATCTCGTGCATTCTTAGTACTTTGAAGGCTTAGTATTTTTAAGAGTTGGTTTATCATTTAAAATGGCGATTCCTTCCGTATCTGAATTCTCATCAATATGCTTTCTTTTGTTTAGCTAACTGTATCGATCATTCTTCGGGGTTTTACGCGAAAGCTGAAATTCTTTCCAATCCAGAAAATTCTCCGATGTCTTATGCACTATTTTCTCTTTGTAAAGAACTCTCAAAGTTCTTTGTTCACAACACATGCCTCTGGATTAAATATTCTGTTAACCGGACTGGTTTACAGTTGAAATTCGTTTCTCACGAAATGTTTCTTTCCAACTTCTTTTTCTAAATGACATCAGATTTTGCGGGTTTAGCTACTCTGTGTCTATCATTCAGGTAACTTGTGAGATGCCGAGCTTTGGGTCTTTGAAATGTTTTTTTTAGCACTGGAACATCCCAAAATTTACATTTCTAGACCAAAAAAGCCGGATGAACCATTCATCAGGACATATGTCGCTTTTTGAAACCACAATTTTGTGAATTCTCTTAGGAGTAGATGGAAGAAAAGAAATGGAATTTCTTGTATTTATTCAACAACAGTCAGTTTAATTGAAATTCCCGGACATATTTTTTTTTTTCCTCTGCTGGAAGTGGAACTCGTGCTTTTACATGTTATGATTTAAGGGTTTTTGTGCTTGTTCGTTCCACTTTTCTCTGGAATTTGAAAAACTAAAAGTTTTAATCACTTTACAGCTATGAAGTACTAAATTCGTTTGTAGACTGAATGATTTTTTGAAAAAAGAAGTTCCAATGTTTTTTCTTAGTTGTACGTATGTAAATCATGTTGGATTATAAATAAGGATAGAAGGTAACTGCAAGTCAATTTCATGAGAAACACTTAGGAAACATTTTCTGTAATAGTTTATCTTTATGGGTATTTATATGAATTCAACCAAATATATATGGGCAGTATGTTTTTTAAAATCCTTTTTTCCTTCTTTTTCCACTTCTTTAATATTCCACTAGGAAAAAAATTGCGTAACTTATTCTATATTCCGCATAACAGTTACTGTTTCTGTTTTAACGTCACTTTTTTCAAGTATTGTTCCTGCCTAATTTGCATCACCGGAATTTCATGCGTTTGATATTTGAATGAATAAAATATGGGAGAAAAGTTGGCAATTGTTTTCATGCATTATTTTGGATGATATCAAGTCTTGTCAGAGATTTCTTTGTCACCATCGGTTATACTAAATTGTTCGTATCATTGTCACCGCGTTTTTTCAGGCAGTTTCTATGTCAAGAAATATCTTGTGGATGACCATAATTGGTTGGGTACTTGCAGTAATATAGGAAAGTTTTTTCTTTAATTTTAATGTATCTTTTTTCACGTGATGAATGTTTGAACATTAGCATCCATTTGATTTCACACTTGGACCATTAAGGGACTTCCTTTAAGGAAGTGGACAAAGAATATATACATCGGCTACTGGCTTCATCTTAATAGCAAGAATTAGTAAATTGGTATTGTATGTTCATCATCTGTCAAAAGGCTTTTGAATTTGCAGCAAAAATAGCACAATGGCTATTAAGAACAAGATTTTAATCAGGTCGTCAGATCCTGTACAACTGGTTAATATCTGATATTACAAAAATATTGGCAGAATATCTGAGAAATGATAAAATACTTGGAATTTGTTACTGTGTATTGTTTCATTACATACCACATGGAAATTTTGGATAACCAAAATTGTTCGAAAGATACTTCACTGATCTAAACCTGATGGAATTCGGGATCTTAGATCACTTCCTATCTTAAGCTATCTCACTTCGCATATCACAAACATCATTTTTTCTTTGCTGATTGTAATTGCTATGCAGATTTGCAAGATATGAATAATACTGCTAAATTATCATTAAGGAAATATTGTATTTACAGATTATTGTAATACGAAAGATCGATTTCTAAATGAAATTAGAAATATATAGGATACAAATAACACACATGCAATGTCAGTATTGGGTAAAGATTGACTATTTCCTAAATGGATTTTAATGAATTATTTGCAAATTATTACTCTGATAGTCCCACGTACAATTTCCTGATAAAATGATAACGACTACTTTCGAAAGTAAATAAGTTGTAGGTGAATTTGTTTCACAAATTCATCATTTATAGATCTGAAAATATTTGAATTACTATCTGTTACCCTACTTTTTGTTATGAAATATGGCTGAAATGCTTTACAAGAGACAGAGTGCTCGGTAAGGCAATGCAAACAGCATCTCATTTTTGTCATCAACGCTGTGAAACGCAGAAGTTGCATAACGCGAAGTATAAACTGTCGCGTAGCGATAGTGTAGATGACGTAGATTGGTAAGTTGTGTGATGTAGACGTGTTGCGTATTGTAATAGGGATGTGTGTTGTAAGGAAGTCTTTTTGATTTACACTTTATGAAATCGACAGTCTCGACTTTCTCTCAAGTGGTAATCTGTTTTGTGTATGGAATTAAGAATAAATTATGTTTCTTTCTTCTTGTAATTTTAGTATGTTTGAGCTCCAATATTACAAAAGGTAAATAACATTATCTACATATAGCACTTGACTAAAACAGTTATTGTAACGATAAGTCATTTGTATATCAATTAAGTGTATCAACTATGGCCTTTTTTCATCAAGTTTGCCATCATAATCGTCGAAGTATTCTGTTCTACCCCTGGTTAGAATCTGTCCTGCTTAGTGGCAAGTTTCTTATATTTGTAAGCAAGTTTCTTATATTTCTTGTATTTATACAGCTTTTTTTATTTGTCATGCTCAGAGTAGAGAGAGAATTAATCCTCTCTGAACGATTTATGATTTATGAAAATAGCTAAATTTGCTAAGCAGTGAAATATCATCAGTCCTTTTTATTTTCTTTGCCCTTCAGTTGCTAGAATAAGAGATTGTCCAGTACAGAATTAACCCAGGATCACCAAGTCTTTTTTTTTAAAGGTCACTAATTATTTGTTACCGGCAGTACTGAACTTTCGGAGATGATTAAGTACAGCGTAAAAAGATGATGGGATCAATCGCACCACAATTATGCGGAGGGAAATTATGCGATTTGGAATAGTAAAAATACCTGTTCTTTATCATTTGGCTCAGCTAAAAATAAGAGTAGTCTGATTAGGTGTTTAATAGTTCAAGAAGTACTTGAAAAGCATTAATTTATAACTTATTCACTCTTGTATGTCTGCCAATTTGTTCAGTTATTAGTTCGATGTTCTAATTTTCATCCTTATTATGATTCGAAATCGACTTTCTTGTCATCGTATTTTCAAATAATTAGGAATTTACTGCACCAAATGTTCAAATATTACTTGAATTTGATTGGCTGGCCAAGCACTATTAATTATTAGTTCTCTATGGTGCACTGATATAGCAGATAAAATTATATTCCTGGATTGTCATTCTAGAGCACTAAATTTTGATTCTGGAGCGCAAGTTTTCTTATGCGATATTTAAATATTGTTAGCCATCTCTGCTTTTATGTTAAGAATATTCAAAAACTAAGTTGCATAAACGATTTTTCGAGGAAACCGTCGAATCATTCGCTATGAACGTCACTTTTATACTTTTATCTTTTCAGACACACTTATTCCAAAGGGACTTGTTAAGTGTGAAATCATGGTTTCGATCAATCCCGAATAGTAAGTTTTGGACATCTCTGTTTACAAATTAATTTGACATTATAAAGCAGAATAATGCAGTTCATAATTAAATGTGATAAGTTAGTTGTATTGGCACTCATGATTTTTAATGAGAACGTCAAGTTTGATCACGAGCAAGTATTTTACATATAAGCTTTCTATAAATTGAGAAGGATTAACATCAGTAATGTGAGGATTATATTTTCAGTGATTATCTGTTCAAACTTCTGCTAATTGGTGATTCTGGTGTTGGAAAGTCATGTTTATTGCTCAGATTTGCTGATGATACTTATACCGAATCATACATTTCAACTATAGGAGTGGATTTCGTTAGTTATTGTTTACTTGAAGTGATTTAGGCCACATTGTCTCTCACTGATTTCAGTGACACACACTCGCTAATTGTAATGAAAGTAATTCCTTTGCAAAATTTGACTAATAATCGGTCATTTAGTTTAGTTGGGGCGATATAAATACTCTATTTCCAAATTGACCTTGTAGTTTTGGTTAGATTCATTCAACTTTCCTATTTTTTAACAACTTTGAATCACTGGTTGAGATAATTGGTTTACCTGTAGCCCATGAAGTAATGAAAATGAAAAATAGAAAAAGAAAATGAAAAGAAAACACTGCAATAAGAAATGGAGGATTTCTTATTTGGTTTAAGGAAATTAGGTTCCTTGTCCCGATGTAAAGGTAAAAATGAAGATAACATGATTATTTGTTTATTATGGCGTGAGCAGGAGTATGTCTAGCAGTCATAAATAATTTTGGCATTTTAAATGCTGTTTAGCATGTTTGCTTGTAGTATATTTTGCTGTTACTAATTTGTTGTATCGTTCGCCTACTGGCATCGTTTTCAGTGAAGAGTTACATTCTTCAAAATATAAAATTTTATTTTATAGTGCAAGAAAATTTGATATACGTCCAGGGATATTGATATAATGCTTTTTTGTTTATAACTGCGTGTTGGACATCCGTTCTGATGACATCGTTGAAGAATAATGCCTTTGTTGGATCTAAATTCTATTCACAATTAAATGTAATAAGAACATATGTTGACCGAAAGAGTTTTGAAGGAAAGCTATCGTGTTTACATTTGAAAAAACTGGTTTTAGTTTTCTATACCTTTTGCATTTGTTCTATATGAAGTGAATTTCATAACTAGAGTTCTTCAATGCTCTTTTCTCAAAGAAACTTCTGTAACACAGTGATATACTCTTTCTTTTTTTTTGTGTGTGTGTGTTGTTACTTTTTAATTTCTTTTCTGTGTTGAAAATTCTGAACTGTAGTTTTTTTCAGCAAGTTGCAAAGAAAAAAAATGCATGCACGAAGTGTTTCAAATATTTTGAAGTTTATATTAAAAATTTTTTGCAGAAAATTCGCACTATCGATTTGAATGGAAAAACCATCAAACTACAAATTGTAAGTATTTCACTCTATTGAATTCATAACCAATTCACCGAAAATTCGTGCAGTGGAATCTCAATATATATTGGTATGAATAATATTTCATCTCAGTGTCTGATCCCAACAAAACGCCTTCCTCAAAATTTTGTTTGAGTTGGTTAATCTCTCCTGATGAAAATATGAGTTCCAATAACTAAACCTAGAAAGCTCATAAATATATGGCACAGATTATTTACAGTGGGATACAGCAGGACAAGAACGATTCCGTACAATTACCTCCAGTTATTATAGAGGCGCTCACGGTATCATCGTTGTATATGACATTACCGATCAGGTTACTTTATTCAATGTTTATTTTAAAGTTCTTTTAGATTCAGAAAATAACTCAGCACAAATGATCGGTTGTTTAAATTTATCTTTTTCTAAATTAAACGTCCACTTTCATCCCTACTGCTATCGTTGGAAGCGAAGACCTGTGATAAAGACGTTTTAATGAGATGATCTGTGAATGAGCTTTTCATACACATTTATTACAGGAGTCATTCAATAATGTCAAACAGTGGTTACAAGAGATTGATCGGTATGCATGCGAGAATGTCAATAAATTGCTTGTTGGGAATAAGTGTGATTTAATAATCAGAAGGGCGGTCGAGCATAGCGCTGCTAAGGTTTCTCGTTTTCTTTTGACATTTCACGAAAAATACTGTTGAAGAAACTGACTAGCTAAAAAAAAGCTAAAAAAAATGAATCGTTATACCTCAGATACAGCATATTCGACATTCAGGTGCTAATATAAGTTTTATATATATATACAGTAATTTATTCTAGTTCAAATTTATTTCAAGGTGGTAGGTTTTTTGACTTTTGTCTATTTTCGACTATTCATTTGTAATTATTGCTGATAACAACTGTTTGTTTGTAGCACTAGAATTCTATGTTGGCATATATTTAATATTCAAGTTTCTTATTGTTTTAGAGCACTTTTCCCCTTTTGAACAAGGTGCATAAGTTATTGCTTAATACACTTATTCTTAGCATTTGGAAAAATTCCAGGTTGCTTCGATCATCATTGAAAGGGGTACATGTAAAATATTTCGAAATTAAAAGCTTTACTCTCTTGTAGAGAGCGTTAAATATTTTCACAAAATCTTGAATTTTGACTACAAAACATGTACGTTTTTGAAATTCTAAAAACTACTTATTTTCTTTGACTAGCTCATTAGATCAAATTGCTACGTTAGCATTATGCAATGTTTGAAAAAATTCAATATATTTCAACTGCTGATATGCTATAGTCTTTCAACAGTTGATGTTTACTGCATGAAATTCTAACTGTTGATGAAAAGTCCAATTGTCCGATATGTACAGACATGCCTAAAATAAGATCGATGAAAACTTTTTTGTGTTTATTTTAATACCCCAATTTCCTAAGACTCGTTTGTGACGAAAATATATTAAAGTCAGTTTTAAAAGTTTTTTTTGGACTGTTTGTGAATGGAAAAGAAATATTACTCTTAAAAACATTGAATAAGATATTTTATTTATTAATAATATAAATAAGATGACTGTTTTACAGAGCTATAAAAAATGCGCAAAAATAACGTTTCCTTTAATTAAAATCGCAATTTATCCGAATTGGGAATTATCGAGCTGCATTTTTTCTGTTGCTTACTGCATTCCAAGCTTTTCTGTAACTATTCCAACTCAGAAGGCTTTCTGCCTTTTTAACTCAAAAGGCTTTAGGTTCTGCTTATTGAAAAATATATGAAGTATAATCAATTGTATTATTAATTGTGTAAAATTAGTAATAATTGTATCAAAAGCGCTTGTGAGCCTAGAAAGGTTGATTAGCAGGCATTGGTGAGGTAGAGTTTAAAAGAAGTGCAGACGAAAGCAAAAAAAATGGAGGAGTGGAAACGTATCTTATGCTGTGTGAGATTTGCAAAACTAATTATGATTTTTTATATGCATTTTTCAAAAGTAATGACTGTGTATTTTCATATAATTGATTTGACTTCAATAAATGAAGTCGAGATTTGATTTTATTGTAGGAATATGCTGATCAATTGGGAATTCCGTTTTTGGAAACATCCGCTAAATCATCAACTAATGTTGAACAGGTAGGCTAATTTCTTTTCATCGTATTTACTACATACTGATTACGCTGAGTATTCAATTATTTGAAATAAATAGAGTGATCTATAAGAAGTCAGTTAATAATGTCGATAATACTTGTCAAAACTGATTGACAGTTTAGTTTTTTTTTTTTTTTTTTGTTTTGGGATCAAGCGTTTAGAGTGATATTTTTCCAGTTGTACAACTTTTGACTTTTGAAATGAGTTGAAACCATGCATCATTAATACCTGATTTTGAATTTTCGGTATGTAGATTTTCTACTAATGTAGATAGGAACATTTGAAAACTCTAAACTACTGTTAGAAATTTCTCCTTAATTTTTGGATAAAAAGACCGTTACTTTTCAATTTTTCTTTTCACAGTTTTGTTACTCGTGCTGTATTCTCACATCAATTGTTATTACAAATAATACTATCAGTCAATTTTAGGCCTTTTTAACAATGGCATCTGAAATAAAGAACCGAATGGGTCCAATCCAACAAGTTGGTACAGGCCCATCAGTGCGCATAGGGGGATCTCAACCTGTGAATGAAAAGAAGAGTGGTGGCTGTTGCTGAAAGTTGAAATACATTTCTTCTTTCAGCGATGACTATTATCTATTCCATATATCTTTTAAACAATCAAAAGATACATTTTTCAACTTTTCGTCCAGAATATTATTTTTATTTTCCTTTTTCTTCGAGCTACTTTTCAGTTTCTACTGTTTTCGTTAAAAAGACATTTCTTCTTACATTAATTCAGCTGTGATGTGAGTTTTTGTATTTGTTTTTACTTTTCTTCCTGATTGGATTGCTTTTTTTCGGAATTTTCCTTAGTTTTTCCTGTTGTCGAGACTCGATACTGTCAGCTAATTAAATGTTTATTTAACTTCTATTATTAGAGATAAAAAAAAACTCATGAGATGGCTGTTTTGGAGGTGAGTTTATCTTGTCATATTTTAATTCCGAAAACACTGGGGGGACGGTTGTTGGAGTGGCTAGTAGCTGGTTTTTAACTGCTTATAAGTTCTACTGTCTTCCTAATCAAATTCAATAGTCTTTTAAAGCTTTCTGGAGAGTTTTTACATTGTGATTTGGTGAGAATTATGACGTTTTTCAAGTCACATATCACATATTTTATCGTTTAGAAATGCTGTATTCAGTAGACGGTTCATTAAGAACTCTTTCAATCCCTTTTTTCTGTCTTACCATCTTTTTCCATTCTTATAATGCGAAAACGAATTTTTAATTATTGTTTACTTTTAAGCATGTTACTGATCCATGATTATAAAAACCAGTTACAGTTCTTGCGAAAAGTATTTACATGTCAATTTCTTTCCTACTTTGTGGTCACTAAAAAACAATGTTATCATTGTGGCATGAATGCATTAAAATTATCGTTATTTCATCACATAGTTTCGCAATATCATCGCTTTCATAAAGAATGGTTTATTTGAAATTTGTTTTTATGGAGTTTTGTTTTCCCAACTTATAAATTCATATTAAAATTTCTGTCTAGCTGAAGTAAATTTTTTTATATAATTGTACGCATGTTTTCCAAATGCTAACCGCCATTGATTGTATGCTGAAGTCTCATAAGTTTAATCAGTAGTACTATTAAAAGCTCTTGTGCATAATCCTTTGCTGATTTTTGCAGAAAGTTTATGGTGTTGCATTCAGTGTTTCTTTACAACCGATAAGTTCTTTTTTCCCTGATATACTGAGTAATTACGAGAAATTCTTGACATATACGAACTCAAATGCATCATATCAGTTCAATAGTAATAGTAACATTGTTAAGTATATACCACTATGTTAGTTTTTGAAAAAATAATTCCATTAAATGGATTATAGTATATTATATACCAGCATTTTTGGTCTGTTATTTTGTTTAGTCTTATTTTAATAACTGAAAGTTCACTTTTAGTTTAGTGGAGGGTTCGGTCATGCTTACGACTGGTTGGAAGTTTTTAGACGCAACAGGATTTATAAAAAATTAAATTACTAATCTACAAAGCTGCAACGATGGCTCCAATTCCAGTTGCCTCATTTCTCTTGAGGGCGGATTTCACCAGTCCCAAATTCCAGGTTTTTGGAATGTCCATTTTTGTTGTGATTAGAAAAGATCTACAAATTTAACAGATGCAACCAACCAAATACAAGAAATACGATACATCTTCAGTTGAATAGCATAAAAAAGAATTTCCGAAGTTTTTCTTAGTAATCCTGAGATATTAAAGAATGCCGAAAAAAACAGCTTTTAAATTGGTAAAATGGTGAAGTGAAAGGATGAAAAGGATGTCAGTAATAGTGTGATACTGGAAAGGGGTTGGAAAATATGGGAAAATGTCACTGATAAAGACTTTGGATTTAGATATATCAAGGAAAAAAGTGAATAGTAGTGCGGGAATTTACTTGAAAACAGGAAATTGACGATTTTTTCTTTTCATTTACTTTTTCCTTTCACTATCTTAATATTCAAAGTAGAAAGAAGGCGGAAGGGCGAAGCGGAAACTAGATAAAGTGCGGGTCGTGATAGTTGAGATGGTATTCATTAATTTTTTTTGGATTTCGGAATGTTTGGTAAAGTCTTATTTTTAAGAATATAATATAAGCGATGATCCAAATTTATTCTTCGCAAAATCCGTGGTGATATGATTTACACTTCGTACTACCATAAATGTCATAATAATAGCAAGGGTTGGCTGTTATGATATGTATTGCAAATTATTTCTAACAGATATTCATTCTTTTCGAGAAAGTAAATCTTTCCAAATTTATTATTATTATTATTATTCTATCAATCAAGGAAAAAAATAATTTGTCATTGAACGGTGCGTATAGATGACGATGTCATCAGCACAGTGCTTTTGGTTTATTTTTCTATTGCAAGCAATCGAGTATTCCAAACCGTGTGCCGATATAATTTTTGTTCTGGATGGTTCTGGAAGTGTCAAACAACAATTCAAGGTTTTGTAAATTCTTTGGATAACAATTTTAACAATTTGATTGGAATTCCAAGTTTAAAAAACAAGAATATGTAAAAATTAGGTAATATGTTTTACAAACATGGATAAAAACGGATTAATATGGTATTCTTCTGCTTTAAAGTTTTTAGAAAGAAATATTAAAATACATAAGTGATCTCTTCTTTCTCAATAACAGCTAACACCTTTTCTACTGTTAGTAGTTTAATAGTTTCATAAAAAAATGAATTAACTAATAGTTTCATAAAAATGAATTATAGTTTCATAAAAAAAAAAAAAAAATAGTTTCATAAAAAAATGAATTAAAAAACTTATAACTGAAAAACTGATATGGAGATTTTTTGGAAAATTGTTCAGCAAATGACTAATATGGCCAGTGATATAGCAAAACAGTTTGATATCGATAAAAAAGAACATCGGATAGCGATTTTGGAATTTAGTAGCAAAACAATCCTCTCCAAATGGTTACGATATCCTTTCGACCGAATTAAGGTAATAGGTCGGAAAATGTGTTTTTATAAAGACCACTTTTTCCTCAAAATGGAACCTTTATCTGACAGTTTCAGCTAAATTTCACTTTTTTAATTGTTCTTATTTTAAAACTGCAGACAAACAATGATATGGAAAAAGTGATCCAGAACTTACCTCACATTCATGGAACAACAGATACGGGGCGAGCTCTCGGTATCGTACTTCAAGAGTTTTTCCCTCAACACCGACCTGGCTTGTTACTACTAGTATTTATAATCACTGATGGCTACTACAGGTGATATCATTAATCACTGGCACTATAACATTAAATACAAGAATTTGAATAATATATATGTTTGAGACTCTATGAAGTCATAATACAAGAACTATCGTTAAGTAATAAGTAGAAGAAACCGAAGAAAAAAAATGCAGACTTATACTAGCTTGCATGATCAGTTCTATGAAATTTTAATGCCTGTATTTTAACCTGACTAAATCAAGCTTTCTGCTTTAAGCAATTAAATGAGTCTGCTTTCAATTTTTTGCAAAATTTACTATCTATCCATTTCATTGCATCCAGTAAAATGAGATCGCTAAATACATCCAAATAAATCACAAAATGAAATAAATTACCAGCCTTTTCAATAAAAAAAATTAGATTTATGGGGATGAAAACATTCAAGGAAATTGCCGTTTAATTAATTTTTTTTTTTTTGAAAACTTTTATTTTAATTAAGAGCAATTGAGTCATTTTTTTCTATTCTACTTATTCTTTCTTCAGTCACTGAATGATTTCTTAATTAATATCTTACTGTGATCGATGAAGGAATCAATGCATGGGGCAGAAAAGATGTACAAAAATTAATAATAATAAATAGCCGGAATTCTTAAATTCTAGGGCTTGTTTTGTGAAAAGTTTTCTAGCAGAGGTATTTTTTTTACTTTTTAAGAAGCTAAGTTTTAGTTTTCATGCATTTCTTAAAATGTGCATTATTAAAATAATGTAAGGTAGACGAGAATTAAACAAAAATAAAACAAAACATATTTATGTTTGCAGAGATTCTGAAGAAGTGAAGCAAAACGTTGCAAATCTCGTTGCTAAACCAAATGTTCAACTGTTTGTTGCAACTGCTTCAAGGCTGCATAACATGTAGATTACCTATACTTTATTTTCAATGTCTTCAATTTACAGTTTGCAATTCTAGCCGACAGATGTTTTAAAATAGGAAGATTTAAAGTCATATCAATAAATATAATCTTAATAATGAAAAGAAAGTGTCAGTTATATGAAACTATCTTTAATTCAATTTTTAATAATAATTTCAGACAAGGCTTATTACTTCTTGTTAACAATGACACATCACATATTATAATAAATACAAATTTCCTAAATAACTCCCGGAATATTCTGAGACCGTATAGTGAGTGCTTTGGTTTGAAAAGTTCCTTCATTAAAAAAAACGTAACTTCATTAGCGACAGCTATCACCAAACATCGAATAAATGGGTAAGTTGCAACTTGCAAATCAATATCATATATTTATTTAGTCGCTGCTATCAGTAATAAGACAATTCGTTTCCTCCCTAAAGTTACTCCTTTCCTCTTCGACAGCATGCATTATTCTTTCTTTGCAGGCAAAGAAATGTTCCCAAAACTAAAAAACATTTTCAAGATTTGAGACCGAAAGGTGATACCCTTTCTGAATTTGCTTTTCGACCAATTCATTTCGTTAGTGCATCTTCTGTCAGAACTGCTAATGTTTCTTCTTCAGCAGTAATGTCTACTACATCAACTAAAGATGTAGTCAATATCAAACCAGGTTTTTCCAGAATTATTTCTATTGAAACTAATTCAATTTCCCAATCTTTCACTTCCATTGATTTGATCCACTAGGAAGTAGTTTACAAATGATGAGAAACATGACTATTTTTCTCTATAAAGCAACGGCAGTAAACATTACTTAATAAATTTCATGCAAAATAAACATTGCTGTGGAAAACATTACATACAGGATGTTTATTTGACGTTGTATTTTTGATGGATTTTTCTGGCGGAGTGTCAGATAAGCGCGATATTTACATTGATTATGTATCAATTCTCATCAGATCCTTAGACCTTAACCGAACAGCTGTACATGTTCGTTTTTCATTAAAATTAGCCAAAGTTTTAACCCAACCATTTAATGCTTGATAAACTTGAGAATCTGAACAAAATTTTGGCTTGCACTCCATAGTAAATAATACTTCAATATTTTGAAAAGTTTTATGATTAGACATTTGAGGGACAAACTTGCTATGACCGAAAGCTGAGAAAGTACTGAGAAACAAGAACCTAATCGTTTTTAAGGTGGCAGCAATATATTATTCCGGTCCCAAACGAGCACGTACTCTTTTTCATTTACGTAAACATAGCAGGGCAGAAAATGCCATCAAAGATTTGCAACGAGCACCATCAAATGGTGGTACAACACGTACTGGTGAAGCTATTTATTACGCAACCAATGAATTTAATGAGAAATTTGGTGCAAGGAAAGATGCTAGGAAAATGATAATTATTTTCACAGATGGACATTCACAGGTGTTGATACGACTTTACTTTCTATCTTGGTTTCTTACTCTCCATCTTCTCTAGTTTGCTATATCCTATGAAACTAAAGCACATTTCTTGACTTAGTCACTTTAATATACTATCACCGATTACCATTAACTAGTTTCTTCATTGCTTCCAGTTCTTTTTTTAAATCCTGTTGCTCTCAATTGCATAATTTTTAATGAATAATTTATGCGCATTTTCTAGGATAATCCAACTGAAGCAAGTCGAACAGCCCGTAATAAAGGCATAGAGCTGAAAGCAGTATCTATAGAGGATGAGAATATACCGCCTGACACGAACCAAATTATTGCCATCACTGGAGATCCATCAGTATGCAATTATTTTTAAGTTTTCCAAAAACGTTTACTCTTCCCTATCCACTATGTAATATATTTGGTTTAACTTAACAGATATAGTGAAATGATTCCAAAATTGCATTTGTTATTTAAACATCTGAATTCTTCATTTTTCAGGACGCTTATTCCTCCAAAAACTTCAACAAACTTCAATCTTTTTTTGACGAGTATTCTCGACGATGTAAATTGTAGATAACACCACATATCTGTAAAATTTTCATGTAAATTGCATAATATTTGATAGATCTGATGTAAAATCAAATAAAATCAGAAACGTATGCAACTGGCGTATAGATCCTAAAAATAACAATATCACTGTTATTAATCAAGATGAAGCTATAATACATTTATAATTAGAAAATAGTACAAAATGAAACTGAGGAGTAATCAGCTTTTTCCCACAGTCAGGGGCTTTGCAGTGATTGAAATGTAGCAGATGTGATATAATATACTATAACATGAAATAAAATAATTAATATAATAACAATAAAATAATAATACGATAATATTATTATAATATAATATAAGAATATTATGTTATATTATAATATAATATAATATTAATGTAATAATATATAAAATAATGATATAATATAATATGGTGTAATAATACTATAATATATAATATAATAGTAGTAGTAATATTAATATTAATACGGTGTAATATATATAATATAATAATACAACGTAATATAATATATTAATATAAAGTATACACTATGTGATATATATTATATAATATACATGATATAATCTAATAATATAATGTAGTGTAATAGTAAACATAATAATATAGTATTATATATAAACTATTATTTATTACATAATAGTATTATATTAGAAATTATATAATATAGTATTATATATATTATGTATTATGTGTTATATATTATATTATTGTGTATTATATTACGTTGTACATTATTGTGTTATAAATTTAATATCATTATAATTTATATAATATAATATTATATGTTGTTATATATTATCTTATATTATTATATTACAGTTAAATATCATATATTATATTATGTATTATACTAACATTGTATTATGTACTGTACTAAGATGTATTATACTATGTTACTTATTATTATCATTACCATTATTATATTATTATTATATTAATATATTATATACTTCATTATATATTAATATTATATTAATAATTATATTATTATATTATACCAAATTATTATATTAGATTATTACTATATTATATTATATTAATATCATTGTTATATTAATATTATATTGTTACTACATATTACTATATTATATACTAAAATATAATATATAACTTATACAAATTTATTCAGAATTATTAATAAACTGTTAAGCTATTGAATGCTCATTTGAGTGCATGACTAGTTCAGATAAAAAATATTATTATGGAAGGAACAGTGTTTTCATATGTACCGACATGAAAATACCAATAAATCATTGATGCTCAAAGAAAAGCAACTTCATATCCAAGCTAAAAGTCATTTTAAAGTCTTCAATTAGGAATCAAAATGGATTTCGCGAACAATCATTTGTTTAAGTAGTTCAATTCAAAGTTTTCATTCATCTCATTTCTCATTTATTTAAACTTGTTTTGACTTCATGCCAACCGGTAATAAGACATATTTTTACGAATTATATACTAATGTAAGGTTGGTTTGACGACGATCCCACTCGTTTTAACAAAAACATTTCATTGAAGCGACAATAAAATAAACAAACAAACCACGCAGAAATATTGTCAAGAGTTTAATTTGGTTAGAAAATGGGAAAAAATTTTTATGTAAAATATTAGTTCTTTCCATTACAATTAAAAAAATGATTGTATTCTGGGGAAAAGAATGAAGAAAATGGGACTGATTAGAAGAAAAGAAGCTCTGAGTTTTTTGAAAAGCTCGAATATAAAGATATTAACAATAACGATGAGGTAACACAGTTTCTGGAAACTTGCATAGAAAAAGGTGAATAGATGACTTGATACATATATCATAAATTTATTACATCAAATTCTCCACAAATTAATAAAGTACTGAGAAAATAATACTCCTCATTCAACTAGAAGAATCATTTCAGAAGTAAAATTGTAAAAATTTGTACTGAACATGGCAAATTCTAGTCTTTTTTTTAAAAAAAAAGAATCAGGAACCTTTCAAGAAAAACTATTAAACAGAAAATTATGGTACTTTTTTATCTTATTATAAACATATCTCTTTTTTCTTGTACTTTTCTCAACCATATTTGAAACAATTGTATTCGGATTCGCACTGTCATGAGGTGATCTAATAGAAAAAGTGCTAATAGCCGATTTTAGCGAGTAAACAATATCAATTAAACCTGAGATACTGTTACAATAAATCTGAACCCGAAGTATGCTATTGAAGAATATTTCAACAAAAACTTGATGCAGACAGTACTTTATATTCGGAATACGGAGGCATGTAGGAGGGTAAACAATAACAAAAAGTTTGGATGGAAGCAGTCAGCTAGTATCTCATGGACACTTCAGTCTAATTTATGAACAGTGAAAAGTAGCAGCTGTGCAAAAGTAAAAAATATCTTGTCTAAATCAAAATCATTGCTATATTATAGAAAACAAATATTCGTAAAAAGCAAAAACATGATATAAATAAAAATGATTGTCGCTGTCAGGTGGATTAACTGGTTACACAGACTAGACTTACTTTAAACGGATATTACAAATCTTACTAGGTAATACAAGAATTTGTGATATATATATATCGATATCGCTCTATAAACTTCGATCCAAATTCAAAAAAGAACATGAACATGATGAATTAGTCTCTGAAAATCTAAACAGATAGCATATTTGTGTCATCGAATTTGTCATCGACCAACGAACATCTTTGGATTAAAGTCATATTGTATTTGGCAGATGCTATTATGCTGGTTAAAACAAATTGAGGAAAACCAGATCCTTCCGTTGACTGCTTCTTCCACAGGGTGCTCCTACTACTAATAGTGTAACTTTTCTCCCTTATATGGTATATATGTTAATTAATAAGTTCTGACGTCCATCACAGATGTAGTTAGTAAATGTTAATAATACCTTATTTAGAAGTAGAAAAGTAATTTCAAACAGGCATCCCCGAAAATTCCCATTGCTTGGATTGCGGAATTGATTTATATTGCCAATGAAGACTATGTGCTATAAAATCTTGCTTTTGTCGTATAATTTTTAGATTTTTCATAATTCTAATTTGAATTAAACTAAGAAAAGAAACTAAGAATTTTTTGAACAAAGAAAGGAAATTATGTGTACAATGAATATTTCATTTTTAATTCTCTCTGAAAGAGATCTTATTAGTGACAACAGATTCAAAAACATCTAAGATTTTTGTTTCTCGCTATGCGGCAGAATTTTATTTTTACTTTTTTTTTCGTTCGAAATTTGAGTTAGAAAATTTTGCCTTGACTATTGTATGATCATTTTTTTTCAACATAATCGATTACATCGTTCTTTTGGACATTGAAATGTATTTCGAGATTACCAGAATTTCCATGAAGTATACCACTTTCATTCTCCTCTTACAAGATCTTTTCTAGAGAATATTAATCTACACCTATAATAAAATGTTCAGGGTTATCCGACCCTGTTTTCATTCTGAAAAACTTTGAGAAATTGAAGGGAATTACACTTTTACAAGACTATTTAAACAATCAAAGAGGCAAAATGACCAGTAGCAAAATAAGAAACGAAACGAAAGCCATCAGTTACAGAGCTAACAAATGAGAACTCAGAAAATTTGCAAATCAATGAGTTATGGCTGGGTTTTGAAAATTGTTCAAAAACTGCAGTGCTTGTGCTTGTGGGAATTGATTGAGAACGCTGGCAGCAGTAAGAGACTGATTGAGAGCTTGATGAGCTGCTAGACCCAATGAACCAGACATCAGGGTATTCTGGGTGAACTGATGATGCTCGGGTATCAAAGATGTTTGCACAAATAGATCCTGACCAAGTCTTCCTCCACTTCCTGATTTTCCAATAACAGGACCAAATGGGTGCGGTTCTGAAGCAACAATAGTTGTTGTAGTTGAAACAGCAGGAAAATTATTGGTTACTTGCATAGTTGGTCTCTCGACAGTGGCTTTCAGTGGATCAGTATTTAATAAGATTTGTTGTTGCTCTTTCTGATGATGATGGACAAATGACATTGAATCCGTCATTGGCGAATTTTTTGTTGACATTGTTTTCTCGAGAATGTTGTTGACATTAGTTATTTTAGTGCTATTATCATGATGTTGCAAATTGAGCTGTGATTGTGTCGCTTCCGCCTCAGCTCGGGCTTTCATTGCATGAGATTTCATGTGGGCATTCAAACTTTTCACCTGAAAAGAAAAAAGTCTTAAATTCCATCACGAAAACCAAAAAAAAAAAAAGGTCACAATACTCGAGTTTTATCAAAGTATAGTTTAACTCTAACCACTGGAATCACTTTAATGCGACGACTTAACTTTCGACGACTCTATCACTGGAATCTCCTTAATGCGAGGATAGCTCCAAAACAATCGCAAATTTTTTATACAAACATGAATTTACCTTCTCGAAGTATTTATCACAAAGGCGGCAATGGAAGAAACCATCAGCTGCCGGTTGAGCACCTTTTTTGACAGGTGTTCGATGCAACTGCAAAAAAGGCGACGAAAGGTTGGCAAGAAAAAGAATGTGACCAAATATTTTACTGTTTATACATCATGTGATCTCCAAGATTTTGCGATTATTGCGAACAGAAACTAAGCTTGCGCTTCACAACTGCTTATAAGAGATACAATGCAAAAATGAGATAGGTTGCACTTTTCTAAAACCGCCTATCAACAAAGCCTTGATACCGGAGTCGTCTTTTTTTCCTACAAAAACTTTGAAAATTATACTGTTCTTTAATTCAAAGATTCTGCTTGGTTACTGGAAATTTTAGAACTCAGATTTGACTGACTGGGCTAGACCTTATCCAGTCGGTCTGATGATTTTCTGACATAACTAACTTGTGCCTGATTGACTGTGCACTGAAACAGAGAGATTTAATGAACTTTGTACTGCCGTGTTACCTGGGGGAAAGATCGAGATGTATCATTATTTCCCATAACCATGGACGATGGGGCGGTGGAATGCGGCAGTTCTCCGAATCTTGCCACTGAGTAGTTTCGTGGTATTGCCGAACAACTTATATTCCTATCCGAATGTCCACTTTTTATCTTACTGAAATCAAATCAAAATTCCAAAACCATGCTAAAAACCAAAAGTCTGCAGTATATCTGTCATCAATAAAGTATTTTCCGGAGATTATATATTAATGTAAAAAATACAAGTCAAAAATAATTTATCGACATCAACTTCTCGCAAAATTGCTTCATTCCTATTTTCCCATATTCACTGATTCTGTGAAATCTTTTAATTGCTATTAGAGTTGTAGATTGTTAGCAGTATAAACAACTTTCCAGAACCAAATTTTTAACTTTAAAATATACCACTTACAGGTCTAAGATTTTGTAATAACTATATTATGAAAAAACCAAAGGAAGGATTTAGATTTACTCGGCATCATGAGAAATCGCAGATAGATCACTTCCTTCTTCTGAACCTGACAATTCTCCACTTTCGACTGGTCGACTGTTCGATCGCAGATTGTAACTTTCCATCAAATCGAGCTAAATAAAGTTTTAAGCAAAAAATAAAACTGAAATTTGAAAGGTTTTTAGTTCAGATAATTGATAGATGAACGTTAATACAGTGAGAATGAAAAATAAAACATTTTGATGTGTTTGGAAATATCATTTTAAAAAACGCGTAAACGCGAAATAGCATCTAAAAAACAAATTACCTGTTGCTGAATTTCCAACAATTGACGTTTACGTCGCAAATTTCTTAGTTTTCGATAGTCATCAGGGCATGCTTTTTTCCACATATAATAAAATTCCACACATTGCTTCACTGTTTTATTACCTAACTACAATGTGCACGAATGATAAGAATAAATATGAAAAAATATGACATAGAAATGGAAGAATTATAAAAAACAATAAGATTTACGATAGTTGTTATGTTGCTATATCATAATTGCTATTTATATAACTCTGAGTTTGAACTGGTTATATATTCATCAGCACTTACCTACTTTCTGGAGACAGTCTCATGAAAATAAATTTGCATTATATATGTGTTAAAAATTCCAATATATTTTTGGAATCTCAGTATATTTAATGAGGTAAAACTAACATCTGATGCTACTTGATGAAAATCTTTCTCGCCTTTGTAAATGGCATCTTGGAAGAAACTGATTTCCTCAGGCGTCCAAGAACTTGTATCAGTGTATATGGAATTGTAAATGATCGGATACTGACTCCAGTCTAGTGTATCTGACCGCATTAAATCCAAAACAGCTTCTTGAATATTCCCCTTAAGAAGTATATGAACAAAAATACTAATATTTGAAGGAAAAAATGTGGTATTGATAATGGTGAGAAGAACTGGATTACTGAGAATATTGAGGAAAAGCATATATAATTAACTTGAACAATAATGAAAATTCTATAGAAATATTCAAAGCATATGCACCTTATTTTCCATTAGTAAATGTAGCGCCAATTCTCTGTTCCTACCTGGTCGCGGTACCGCTTTGCTATAAGCTAACAGTTCATAAGCTTCAACTGAAAAAAAAAAATGTCAGCAGTTTTTGTACTGTTACTACAAAAGGACAAATACCAAGAAAATTCTGAAGATGAGACTGTCGACTGACTCAATAAGCATTCTCTTTCTTCACAACTTCTAAAACTAAAAGACAGTAGAATCGAATTACAAATTACAAACTAAAAGACAAATACCAGCAGAATCGTCCAGATGATCGATGACGTTACAATCGAAAATGGCATCATCGCGATCCGGTATAGCATCACGTTCTTCATCGCTTATCGCTCGATCAGCCCATTTTTTTACCTTTACTTGATAATCACGTCCACAGTTGATATGTCTATAAGTAATAAAATAACCCAAGAACAGACCTCTCGCAGACTGGAAATAAATTCTGAAATTTGAATTAGAATAAAACCTGAATGTTAAACATGATATAACTTGACATAATTTAAAAATTAATTCATGACTTACGGCACAGCATCGGATTCTGGAGCAACGCAAATTTCTTCGCCGAAATCGGAACATGACGAAGCCTTTCTTAAAGCATCACCATCGGATGAAGTCGATAATTTTCTGGAAGCAAATACCAAGCATTATCATATTAAATTTCTTGTGAAAATGTGCCCAAATGATTTATTTCGACGGTTAATAATAATAAAAAGGTGCAAAGATAGTAAACATACTGAGTAAACAATACATAGTGAAATCGAATAATGCAAATTTTTTCATAAATTTGTAACTAAATGAAACTAAAATCACAGGTACCTTATAACCTTCCAGAACTGATTATATCATATCTAACTATATCATATATATATATAACTGATTATGTCAATAATTGGATTTTGTGTTGATTTTTCAGTCTATTCACATATTTTCACTCTACAGCTATAATATGGGAGCCACTTACTATGTTAGGTAATATTTGAATAAACCGAAAATCAAATATAAAATGAATTCTTTAATTCTACCATAAACATATTGTACAAGGATACATTTCTAAAATGAAAAACTTGAAAAACTAAGTCGTTGCTTACCTCGGAGAGGATAAATTTGCTGCACCAGAAGGTATACCCGACGAGTTAGAATTATTCCAGGGGATAATCGATTCTTTTCGTAAGGCTTCCAAATGCAGTAGTCTGGCCTACAAAAAATTGCATATGAACAAATTCGTACGGATTTTTATGAAACAAGAAGGATGACAAAAAAAAATCCAATAAATAATGGTTCCAATTTCTTAAATGAAAAAGGTTCATTAGAACAACTAGTATTGCTTTAGTAAGTTGAAACAATCAATATATGATTTTTAGCGTTTCGTTTTCTAATCCAACTCTTTGGACAAAAAAACATTATAAACTGCATTTCATTTTCTACTGCGTCTTTAGAAATTTGTAGAAAAAAGATAAACACACATCGAAAAACTGCGATGAATAGCATAGTCCATTTTTCCGAATTGGTGTTCGAATTCCCGATTCCTCTTCATCTGCAGGACCTTCCTTCACCGGTTGTAATGTTGATCTAATGCAACGTCGTAAACGTTTCCCAATTGGTTCCTCGTCTCTTTCACTTTCATGGCGACTATCGCTAGCTGTAATATCCAAATGGAATTTACTAACGCATTTTAGACAATAAACTTCGCAAGGCTTAGGTCGCGTAATGAGAGGAACATTCTGTACAATAATAGTTCATCACTTCGATTGTGCGAAGTGATTCGTTTTGTGGTTATGATATAGCCAAAAATAGCACGATTTTATAAGTTTTCCGTTCTTTGTTTGAATTTAACAATTTCTGTTTTGTACAGCACTAAATCGAAATAATAGCTGCAAATGCAAATGTGCTCGATTTCTGGGTAAAAAGCAAAAATGGAAAGATTAAAAATAAAAAAAAATGTGATATTTCAAGAACACCTTATCATAAATTAGATAATTACAATATGGCAATATAAAATGACACTTCAATATTCTCACCTCCTGCTTTGTCAAAATTATTTCCTTGTGATGATTGCAGCATGCTAATCTACAAACGACAACATTAGAAACGTGAACTACATATTTCAAATGGGATAATAAAGTCCGGAAAGCTTTGTAGTGAAGAAGGAAGATCAGATCTTGCTTTAACAATCCATCTGCATCCTCGTTACTCAAGAATTAAACATTTTATATTCAAATTAGATGCATAGGTTTATCGCAACAAAAAATCAATACATCTAGAAAACTGAGTGCTGCATAATAATAAATAAATACCTTTGATGGTGATGAATTCTGCGAAATCTTCCAAAATAGCCCCGAGCCTCGCCTCATTGGGCTCAACATGGGTGGTGGTGTGTATGGTACAAAACATTTTAAATTTGTGACAGGTTCATAAAATCGCGGTGATCGAAGTTGTGATGCGAACTGTTTCAGGGACATCGCTACATTTGCGATTGTGCTACCAGAACCACCACCACTGCAATCATGTACATTTCCAAATGTTGTTACACTGACCGAACGGCCTTTCGGTAATGTTCTTTCACTTGCCCTGTAATTTTGAGCTTTTCAAAAAAAAAACTGTTTCAAGCGACTTGAATTTACATAAATTTCAATTTTAATGGCTACTCACTACACTGTTTATTATTACAGGTTTCCTAAACTACAAAATAACTTAAAACCTATCAAATTTTTTATGAATCAGTTAATGGACAACATTACTAGAATGAATACAGCATGGGAATATCACAAAGAATGATAAAGTAGTACATGCTAGTCCTTTCCAAAATTGATAACAATATTGATCAGTTATTCCCATAAACTTAATATCTTGGACTGATTACCTTACTATTTCGTTTTTTTCCTGAAATACTAATACAGCTACTAATTCATTCGGAATATCTGCCCAAGGAAAATTCCGTCTTTTAACTTGGTTCATAACAAACGCGGACACTAAACTTACTCATACGGAGCTCTGGATCCGATCGACGTTTTTTGACCAGCAGTTTTTATTAACTGACATACATTCTCCGGTTTTCCCTTACTCTTGCGATTCAGCTGAACTGGACAAACGGTACTGGAACTATCAGCAACACCACTACTTGATGTTGCGGTTGATATCAGTGTTGCTCCCGAAGACATTGCGATTACCGCTCCATCACTTAATGCCATTCTAACATGCATTTAATTAGCTTCTTTTTTGGAAGTTTTTCAGTAAAATTAGTTTCCTTCAAATTCTAATTTATTAACACATTTAAATCTAAAACTGACTGAGTTAAATATGATTTACATTAGGTGAAAATCATGATCTAAAGTAGTTGATGAATAAGAATCTAAAGTAGTCGATGAATTATATTTAACCAATCAATACATTCAAACTTGGAAAATTGAAACTTATCGCTGAACGAATTGCTAATAAAAGTATATAGTAATCTGAAAGACATTTTTTTTATGGAATCAATTAGAAATTTTTTTCCATTTAAGAACAAAACGGACGACACCTATGACGCAAAGATTCAGGACTTTCTCGTTCCAATTTTTTGGAGTCACAGCCGTATGCAATAGTAGTAGTAGCCATTTCTGAGACATCAATCTCCAACGGTCCCAATATCTCACCACCATTTTGCTTCAACATATCCTAAAATGAAGCTTATAAATAAATCACTAGATTTCAAATATTTAATCAACCTGAAATTATATAGAAAATGTATAAAATGTTTTTTTTAGATTTTACCTGTTTTCTTTTTCCACACTCTGAATCTCTTTAACTTAGGAAAAGAAATCCTAAGAAATTTCTGGAATTAATGTAGCATTGAAAAATTAATTTTTCTTTCTAATAATTACGGAAACATTGAATTCCATCAACAGGTTTATTTCTATCCAAGCTAAATGGTATCATTCTTATCTGAAGAAATTTGCAAAAACCTCATCAAAATTAAAAAGGAAAGAAAAATACTATAAAGTGACGCGTGCTACTTGCACTTTGAGGTGCTTGTCAAAGTTCTACACAAGAAATAAGAAAAAGTCTATTAAAATAAAACAAATTTTTCGCCACAAATTTCATGAAAACTATCATCAATCAGACCAATTTTCTTCTCCACACAAATCTCTCCATAAACTTTTTCCATTTTTGTCTTCATCTTATCATCTTGTCATCTCAGTGAATTCAAATGATTAACTTAGTGCTGATGTGTTAATAATGCAAAGTAGAAATTTTCATAATTTTAAAACTGCTTTGACATTTGCAACCTTTGATGCATTTACATTCTGCCTTCAGTTTTTTCCAAAATATTCAATATCCAATGGAAAGAAAATGAAAAAACTCTCCTTGAGAATCATTAAGAAAAAATCTACAAAAAGGGAAAATATAGAAAGGCGACAGCTGGAAACATTGTCAAAAAGTGCACAATTCATTCTCGTCATTCTCTTCATACGTCATTGACAAGTATATAAAATAGACAACTTGTTTTTTATCACCAAAATACTTACTGATTATCGCAGTTTATCATCAGACTACATGGAAAGCTACGATATACCACACACCAGATGAATAGTTCAAGAATGTGTTACCACTGATTTAATGATTGTTTAATGAATGTCACTGATGGATTCTGTGCAACATACAAATACCTACCTAATGACTATTCGACCGAAGTAAATTCTTTAGTATATGAGAGTAATCCAATTATGGCCAACTGCTAAAAACTTGCAATAAGATCTCAGTTAATCACGCAGTAATGAATTTCTCTTCAAAGAAAAGTTATCTGTTAACAACTTCCGTTCTTCATTAAAAATAAAATTTGAATCATTTAAGGAAATATTAAGAAAATTTCTTGGAAAAAAGCAGGAAAACTGATCTGTCAAAGACATGAAAATGTAAGAACGGCCAAACTTTATTTAAAAATATCAGTTAGCAAATAGAAATTATATTCTGTATGTACCTATTCAACACAAAGATTGAAGAAAAGCGAAAGAAAGAATAAGCAGGCTTTTTTTGCCTTTTGCATTTCCTAAATTAACTCGTTGCTCAGAAATTCCGGTGAAATATAATTTCATCATGATCAAGATAATTAATTAAAACAACTTACAGAAACAATGGTTGAGGGTGCTGAAACAAATGTTCCTCTAAGTTCTCCATAAGACATTTGAAAAGTACCATGTGTGGATCCGATATCACAATTATAAATGTCTTGGTAAGTTCCTTGATTTATCTATAAATAAAATCGCTCAATTATATGACATTTTAATAATTATTTACAATTTCGGCATAAAAAGTTTATCATAGCTACATATATTTTTTCGGCTATTTTATACCTTGTTTAAAGACTAAAAGAACTTTCAATTTAATTTCCATAGGAATGCTCAGATCTGTCATAAATATATGTAATAAAGTGCTAATTACTTAATTTTTATTTAATATACAACAGATACACTTATTTAGAATTATTAGACAATATTTAAAGCTTTCAATATCCAGCTATTATCATTCCTTAAACACAAATATCAAATCTGGTTTACGTATATTTGAACATTAGCTTTTTTTTTTGGATATTTTCAAATTTATGGATTTTTTTGCAAGAAAAGAAAGTGAGATAACAAAAGAAAGAAATGAAGGAGTGAAGTCCTTTGAAAACTTTAAATGAATGAGGAGTGAAGTAGCAGTCAGTGAGTCAGAAATATTGTCAAATGAACGAGAAAAACAAAAAATAAAAGTGCTCATTTTTGCTGCAAACGATTTTTATTAATGTTGACGATCAAAGGTCGAGTAGAGAAATACTTGTCCCACTGCTGCTTAGCTATTTTTTATTTTTATTTTCATCTAAGTAATATAAAATTATCAATAACGCCATTGTCATACCTTTAATCTATTGTAAAATAAGAAGGATTTGGAATGCACTTTTTAGTACATTTCTGAGCCGTAAATATTTCAAAAGAACCAGAGATAAAGTTTTTACTAGAATGTATGAAATATATAGATTATAGTAATTACGCCTTATCAGTAACAATACACAATGATAAGGTGGTTAGTTAACAGAACACTAAATGAAGATGTTTTTGTGGCTTCTTATCGATTTGAAAACATTTTTGTTTATCGAAAATAAAGCTTGATGTATCACTTTGATTAGTGTGAAGTTCATGCCAATCTTACTAACTTTATTTGAAATTCAAGAGTGTTTAAGCAGTACGAGCCGTAGGATTCGATAACAAAGCTTTTCATTTGGAATGCTGCTAACAAATTCGATGGTTATTTTTCAGTTCATGGTGTCATCCAAAATATTTGCGTCAGAATCGTATTAGAAGTTTTTTCATATAGCTTTTCGTTTGTTTACAACATCATATTCGTATGCATTTGTACTTTTGTCCAAAACAATTTCATTGCTTTATATTTTTCAGTCTAAAAAAATTCTGGTGCTAATAAAATATTGCCACAAGCCTAGACATTCAAAGCACGCCCCATTTGCACAGCTAATGCATGATAAGCAAAAAAGTGCTTTCAGCATTTTTCTCTCCATTTTTTTCATTTTTTTTTCATCGTGAGAACTGAATTTTCATCATTTTTACTGAATCGTACTTGAAAAAATCGACTGAATTGAAATTAAAAACAGAGTATTTGATTCCATCTAAACAGTACGACGATTAATTTATTTTAAGAAGTTTGAATGCATAATTTAATTGGTCTTATAAAAAGTGAATAAGGAGAATAAGGAATAAGGAAAAGGGAATAAAAAAGGAATTACTTCTGGATAAAAAGAAATTCAGCATGATGAACTCTAAAAATGAACAATGTGTTTCGAAAACTTGTTTTTTAACAGGGTTCTTCTGGTAATCGTAATCATAGCTGTCGGAGAGCATAAAGAAAATAGCAAAGTACTTGAAAGTAGGAGTTGATGGGATAGATATAATGGAAGCACAAAAGTTATAGATATTCAAATATTTTTTCTATTTTTACCAGAATTTTTATATTGTCGAAAATGCGAGGAAAATGAAGTATCAAGCTAGTCATTCGTCAAATGATTAGTTACAACTAATGACAAAGTAAAGGTCATTATCGCTACATTTCTAAGCAATCTATTGCCATGATGACTAAATTATGGTGCGGTCAAATACTACTGTTATGGACAAAGTATTAAGATAATGGTTTGTTATGAACTGAGACAGACAAATAGCTTGACAATTTAACAGTAATTTCTAATTAAAATAACTCACTACAGTTACTTCAATATTTCCGAGACGACTTTAAGATAGCTTTAATTACAAAAGAAGAATAGAATTATTTCAATTTAGAATAAAACTGGACATCGTAACTTGTCGAAGACTATACACTTTAAACTTAGCTCATAGTCCTCTGTAGCTTAAATTTTAGTGCTTATCGGATGATTGCAAATACCTCTCGTAATATTATTCTCATACTTAAATTAAAGATGGAGAGTAACGCGTGGGCGAAAGGGAAGAGAGAGAGATGCAAAAGGGCATGAGAAGTCCAAAATGTGGCGCTTGCAAAAATGAGATAGAAAAATGAGTGAAGTAAAGAGACATCCGCTGCTGCAAGTGCAGAAAAAAGAACGGAATGTTTACAAATGAACAAGCGATCATCTCAATGACAGCAATTGAAATTTGGCAAGAAAAGGATTTATCTTTGGGGAGATTACAGCAAAAAAGGAAAGATTAAACATTGTGACAAGTGAGGATAGAAGGAATTAGAAGAGAAAGCTTATTTCTAGAAAGACTATCGTTCAATAACCCAACATTAAAGGTTTTTTGCAAAGATCTTTCGTGCAGTGCAGTTTTTGGATAATTAAAGATAAATGATAAAAGGCGCAAAGGAGAATGAATAAGTAAAAAGAACATTTTTTTTTCTGCACTGAATGTAAAAAGGAAAAACATGACAAAAAGTAGGTAAGATAAGGTGATAATCCATGAGCTGCGGGAGCAGTGGGAAAGCTTCCGTGATTACCCTCTTCTTTCTCTCTCTCTCCCTTCTGGCAGATGGCGAAGAAACAGATAGATAAGTGAATTACAAGCGATCATATTTGAAGAATACAACATTGTATGGATCGAGAAAATCTTGCAGGGAAGGGAGCGACTCGACAACAAAAATGATTAAAATTGAAATTAGAGGAAAAGTTGCATGCAGTTGCACACATTCCCACGATTTGGAGAAGTTGAAAAAATATTCTGATGAAAGAATGCGGCATAACGGAGACAGAGGAAGAAGGAGGGGAAGAGCAGTTGAGAGAGAGGAGTAAAGCATAGAAGTCGTGAAAAGCTATCGACATAGAGTGGTTGAAATCACTTTAGCAGAGTTAGCGGTGACAGCGGTCATCAACGACGGCAATAGTACCATTTCATTGACCTGCAAAAAGTAGATGTGATATCCGTCTCTGATAATTATCTAAATATCGCTGAATCACTTATTGGGTCATCCAAAAAAGAACGACTGAAACGGAAATAAGATATGATGAAATTAAGAAAATGCAATTAAAAAGAAAATGTAAAAGGACAGAATAAAATGTAAACGAATCAAATATTCAGGTAGAAGAAATTAAGGATATCCCCAACCAAGTGATTTCTAAAAAACTTGTTAAAAATAAGCAATTTGGCTCAAAATTATAGTAACACCTAGAGAAAGCTGAAATTCTATTTTAGAGTGAAATAGATAGATTTTAATCAAACATTGAGACTTTGATAATCAAAGTTTTTGAAAAGAAATACTCGAACAATGAACATTCATATCATGAATATGGATAAGTTTTTGATTGAAAACAACTTCCTATTAATGTGAAGCTCAATAATACTGATATCGCAAACTAGGCCTGATTGTATCGATTTCGGCCACTTTATGCTTTGCAACAAAATTAAATTAGTAGCACATCGATTAGTTTTTCTCTTTTCATTAACAATTTAAGCTCAAATATTTCAAACTTGAGAATTTCAAATTTTACTGACAGACAGGTTTTTCATGTCGCGTTATGTTCACATATTAATCTACTGCAGTCATAACAAAATCATAACGAGCTTATTTCTAATTTTTCAAAAATCCATTTAAATTACATTCAAATTCTAATACTTTTGCCAGATGTCTGGTAATTTCACATTTGTAACTAATCTATGTCTAGATCATTTAAGCCATTATGATAATTCCTTTTTCTCACACAACAAAAAACCTTTTGTTAGCAATCTTTGCTTCACATCATTTAAACGTCCTCTGCCGGATATCTGGTCAGTTCAGTTCTGTATATAAACTAACCATCCTCCATTACGGTTATTCATCCTACATTTTGAGGTGGTTTTGGATATTATTTTAGTGTTTTATAATTATATTATATCTTTCGTTACGCTTTTTAATTACCCAACTTTGAGACAAAATAAAATATCTGGCAGTCAGTACATTCCACGACATAAACAATGAATATAAAATCACTGCTTTGACCAGGTATACGAAGTGTTTGAAGATGAAACAGTTAGATACAAAACAGATAGACCAAATATTTGTACCGAAAAATAGAAAAAAGAAAGGCATATAAAAGTTACAAAAACAATGAAACATTTTGAATTGAACAGTATTCGTGGAAGAAAATCAAAGATCAACCAGTGACCTTCCAATATTTCCTAGAAAAATATTGATATTACTTGCAACTAAAAATAATTTTAGCAGTGAGGAGCAGAACGAAAGGATAGATTGACTTTAGAAGCTCAATTGAAGGATTTGTAAAATGATACAAATATGTAATATTGTAGTTCCTGTTAAATAGAACAGGTAATAATTTTTACACCCAGTCGATCAACAGCACTCAGTGGTAGCCATGCTATATTCTGATGCAGGATTTATAGTTGGCACAACTAATACGGCTGATAAGTTTACGCGATATTTTTATTTCTTCCATAGGATTATCAAAAATAGTCAGTGAAAGAATATTGTTACTTTTAAGTTAGTAGCAACTAAAGTAGTGATTAATCGTGTAAGTGCCAGTAAACAGGCTAGCACGAAGTTGCACATCTGTATAAACTAAAGAAATGTCAAGCATCGATATTTAGAATTTTTGATTTTGTAAAGAAACAGAGAACAGTTGGCATGCAAAAGTGAGTGTTAAAGTGTAGTAGTACTTACCGCGCAGCATTTCTACACAACATCATTTTATCATTGCTCTTTAGCACCGATATTATTTTAATGAAAAGTCGCGAAAAGCCAAATTTACAGTTCATGAAGATTTCGTTTTATGAAATTCAATCCATTACTTCTATATAAGCAGTTCAGTTAACTATTACTTACAAAAAAGGTCACTATTGAGATGTATTCTAGTTTCATTCATGCATAAGAGTGATATTTTTCTCTTATTCTGCTATTCAAGAAGAATTTTATACTAATTATCAGGTTTTTTGAGTATAGTATTTGAAAAAAATGAAGCTTTAAGATCCTTCTACAATGTTGTTACATCAAACATATAAGACGGGATGAAGTCCAGATATCATGCGAAAGACTCTAAAATCATTTATCAATTTAATAAAAAATTCATTCAAGCATCGTTCTTTTTATTTTTTTTCTTCTAAGACAAGTTTGATCATGCCTTTTGGAAATGAAATAGAATTATGTAGTTGATCAACATCTCCATTTTCTCATTCTCATAAATAAGGAGATGAAGTGATAAAGGTACGGTAAAATAGTAAATCAAATAATGGAACCACCTGATTACTTTGAAGTTGTCCTTTGAACATAACATTAGTGGGATTCATGGGATGAATATCGTGAGATTCTGAGGATGAGCCATCATTGAACGAATTATCCAATTTATCACCATAAATGGTGTTCATTTCCGTATTATAAAACATTTCATCCACTAGATTAGATATCTATAATATCAATAACTGATAATGAGGAATGCAAGGAGCGAAAGAAAATAGAGTTTTAATGGTACAATTTAATTGAATTGAAATTACTACAACTTTACAGGAGGTTTTGCATTTCACTAATTTTTAATTAATCTGAAGATTTTGAAATGATTTTGTAATCATTCTGTAAGAAAAAGTCAAAAAAGTGAAGAAAGAATGAGAAAAAGGAAGATGAAGAGAAGTGTAGAAGTCTATTGTTTTATTGTTGAGTGACAGTGAGCAATATTTCGTTAAAAAAGCGAAATTCAAGCATTTAAATAAATGTGTTTAAAAAAATAAATGTTGAATTGAAATACAAATTCAAGACTTAATTATTATAATAACGATAATAATAATTAATAATAAATTATTAATTTTTTAAATTAATTATTTGTTAAAAATGGATAATATTTCTGCGCGAAAGAAAGGAAAGCTACATATGAACTTTCAAATGTACAATAGATACTGAAGTAGTATTGTGTGAAATTTCCTTCGAGTTTTCATCATCACAATAACAATAATAATTAAAAAGTAGCGTAGAGATGATGATGAGTTCAGTACTGCTCATAAAGAAAAACGAGGAATTAATTAGTTGAGATAATAAAATATCACTTTGGTTAGAATTCTCATTCTAGCTAAACTAAAAGTTGTCGGTAGCGTTCCTTCTTTCAAGCTACTATTTCTGTGTTCTGTTCAATCAAGAATTTATAAATGTAAAGGATTTGATGAAATTTAATTAAATACCTGATGAAAATGGAAAATGTTTTTAGTAAATTTCAACACAACAAGCTAGTTAAGTAGATTTTTTATAGAAAGAATAATTTAATAATTTTTTTTTTCTATATTCCAAGTTTGATTTTAGATGATATCATTTGAAAAATTATCAATCAGTAGAGGTATGCTAATAGTATCGCACAAACTATTTCAGATAAGTCAAAAATGTATATATCAAAATTGATTACCTTAAGAATTTATAGTTTGATTAATGTTATTTTGTTTAATCAACAACATTCATATATGGAAATCGGAAACCAATTTTTGAATTGTGAAATTTATTTCAGTGACAAAAAAGATAATTATCAAGAAATTACCAGGAAGTAAATTGAAAATCATGAAAAATTCTCCATTGATTATTTTAAAGCAAATTTATTTGCCATTGATTCCTGGCATAAAAAACCGCAAAAATAAAAAACTTTTTAACTAAAGGATAACTTTTACATCCCTAATTAACTGTGAACAAATAATCACTGATAAAGTGAACAAATAATAATGTTGTGATGATTATTTTGAGAGATGTCAAATCAGAAAATGACTTTAAATGGTAAGTGGGTGTAATCAGGAGAATGTAAAATTGGAAAAGGTCACAGATCATAACGTTTCAGTTATCATACATACACAGAGACATATGTACACACACACACACATACAGATAATGTGAAATTGCGACAGCAGAACAGGCTCTCCTAACTTGTCGCACTTTTAGAATGACTTTAGAAAAACATTGGGAGGGAAAGTTATGTCTGATGGCTAACGAATCTACAAAATCAATACAGTGCTAAGATGATAGCATTAATTTTGTCATCGTTATTTAAATTAACGAAGTATATTAATTTGTATAACCCAGGAAATGACCAATTAGATGAAGTCATTGAACAAACAGACTTAGTTATTGATTTGAGAAATAAAACAATGCTTGCAATTAATGAATTTCATTAGTGGAATGAATGAATGTGTCATATTACGTTACTTCTTCTTGATTTTGGAATTATTTAAACGTGTGAAATTATTTTGATTTAAGAAGAAAGTACTTATCAGTTCTTTGATTTTTGATATGTATCATTGACTGGAAGCATGCAAATTGCTGATAACAGAGCATTCAGAGTTATATGGTAAAAGCAATCAATGCATGTACAAAAATATGGAAAAAGAAATGCCTTCCTAGAAATTAAAAGAAAATAATATCAGGAGAAGAGAAAAGAAAGAGAAAAAAACTGTGAATTGAAGAAATGAGAGATTTTGAGCAGTCTTCTTTTCATCGTGAGCTGAAGAGGTTAAATTAATGAGTGTTCGACTGTAGCTTCCTTTGCAAACTCTGCTCAATAACCAAAACCGTTTTATCAGCCTCAGGAAGTGATAATTATCACCATCACCATCATCACCCTTTCTCCACACTTTTTCCACTCTCGCCATTCATTCCTCTTTTCTTCTCTTTTCCATATCCTATTTTAATGTACCTCTTTTTTCTAAAAGAAGAAAACGCTGAAAAGAAATATTGACTCATTGGGCTAATCCTTGCAAGCATGCATATTATATGACACTTTCCCTGTCAACAACTAATATTATAAAGTAAAAGTAATAAATGAACTAAATTTTGTTTCAGCCTAAGGATTGAATTGTAAATGGATGAATTAATTTTTCCATAAAAATGATACTTTTATCACTTACAAAATCATCAAATACTGAAGAAATATGATGAATCTATGAAGTGAGTAAATTAATAAAGAAGCACTGATTTCTTACGACACTGATACCTGAGAGGCGTCAATAAATTATGCATAATTTATCTGATATTATATGACAGATTATAAATGCTCTTTTTTTTTTAAATCACCATTGAAACTATATATAAATTGTGCTTCTTTTTTAATGACATGGCCAGTAGTAATCTATTTGTTTTTTAGTAACTATTATATGCTTTCGATAGATTATCATCATGTTTAGAGCTATAGGAAATTTGGCCACTAAACCTAATTAAACTTTTTTTCTCAATGTTTTTCAAAAAACTAAAACACATGACCAAAACTTCAGGTCAACTTATTTTTAACACCAACAAAAATTGCATGCTTATTGGATACTATAATCTTTTCCTTGCTGTCTTATGAAATTGGTCAAGGCAATAATAACCTTAAATTTCACTGAAAATATTAATACTTCAACGTTACTTCATAGTTTCGCGAATGAATTGACAACATTGTTTACAGTTAATGCTATCACTCTCTTTAGTCGTCTACTCAAACATAATTACAAGCAAAGTGGGCTCTAACAAGAAGAAGTAAAAAATCAACCCAATCAGTCTTTTTTTTTCTGAAAATAACACTAGTATGATAGACTGAGTCAGTGAAGCTTATCAGTAAAGAAATGGATCGGGAAATGATTACTGAAGAAACGATGAGTATTTGTAGGTTTGTGAAAATTTTGCATACAAACCGATCTAAATTCACATCCCTTTGCGCTCTTTATACCTGAGTGTAATTTTTTAATAAAATTTGATGTCATTCTGAAGGTCAGTTCCTTTCTCCATACACGTTTCTCCACTCGGTCTAAAATCTTGTAGTAGAGAGATTACAGTCCGCATAACATTGTGCATGAATTACCACTAACAAAAGTTATTTTTGGTGAGGGTCACTTGCCTCTTCTGAGAAGTTAGCATATTTATTCTTGTGCAGGTGCCATATTTACTCTATCAACAAACTGTGGTCATCGATTCCTATCGAAAGATTTTCAGAGATATAGAATATATAACATTCTAAAGTTGATTCAAACCATCTTCAAATTGTTCCCCCTTGTCCTTCTTTGCATGATACGCCATTGTGAATAAAGAGATTGCGCGTAATTTATTCAATAACCATATTGCAGTTTAATGAAATCTGACAAAGATGTTCAACGGTATTTAAGCAAACAAAATTTTGCGTGTAAGGACTTTCAAGTACTGAGAGCTAAACTCCAGAAATATAGTGGGTACATTCATCTTGAAACCCCCTTGAGGAACTGCAAAATATATACTAATAAATTGAAGCCTAATCCTTTTTTTCCTAAAGTAATTTGATTCACGCTAGTAGGAATTGAAATTTAAAAATTTCCTAGTGTTTTTCAACTAGTTCCTAACTATTCGCACTATTTTAATAATTCTTTGTCTCCTTGTAAATCTTTATTAACTACATTTAGTCTAGTTTAATCCAATAGAATACAGAATCCAAAATCAAAGGCTCTTATTAGAATTTGCTGGAGTTCTGAACTGATTAAAGAACTATGAGTGATTATGATAGAAAAGAAGGAATCATATCGTGAACTGTGCAACAGCATATTCTCCCGTTGTCATCCAAATTTTATTGCTACCATATTTCCTCCGTAAATCGTCAATCACATTTGAACTTAGTCCTGCCACCGTTTCTGCTTTTATAGTACGAAGCACCAAAATTGGTGCTGGACCGAAGCCTCGTAAAGCTATCTGAAATTACATGACTGAGACACAAAGATGATTTCATGTTAGGAATAATCTGCAAATATGTGTCGAATCTGCACTACTGACTTTTATTAATCTCCTATATATGCAGCGGTCTAACACATACTTTTGTCGACCTTATTAACATATTGAAGAATAAAAAAATTAATGAAAAAAATTACTTTGAAAGGAGTATCTTGTGGCCACTCTAGATCACTAACCAGCTTTCTGTAGTTATAATCTCCTTTAAAAATGATTAATGACGATTGTGATAATTCATTGTAAAGATCTGGAGCTTTCTCAGCCATTAAGTAATATGGATATGGAAGAGTCCAGAAATAATGACTTTGGAAAACAAATTCACCCTAAAAAAGGTCGATGGACTGAAAATAACGAAGTGTCCTACTGATTAAAAACTTTGCAAGCTAATCACGAGTTAAAATTTAATCAAAATTATAGTTTCGAGATTTTTCTCTTCAGTGTATTTTTAACAGAGATTAAAGCAAAGCCAAAATATTATTACCAGTTTACTCTATATATTTCGTTTAAGAAACACTAAAAGAATGTAATATACATATGTAACAGGATCGAAGAATCATACATCAGATAATCTTTGTGAGCATTTTACACCAAAATTTCTCAACAAATAGTCCGAATTAGCAATTAGCATTTCGACTGTCCAGTTGAAATCTATACCAGTAACGTCCGACACAAACCATGGCATACTCTGCAGACAGAAATATATATATGTATATATAACTACCGTGAAAATTTGTTAAATCTGATCCAAAATAATAATGAGAACATGAATAAAAACAATTGGAGAGTGATTCCGCTGCTTAAATGATTAAGCGGGATAGTTTCATTTTTTAGGTTAAAGTCAACAATATCTTTAAACCAAGAGTTTATAAGTTTTATGATTTCATGATTTTTTAACAAATATGGAAAAAAGCAAAAAAAAAAAAAAAATGTTAGAACAAGAGACAAATTAATGACCCAGAATCTAGAAACTTTAAGAAAACACGAACCTTTCCGTGAAAAACGACATTCTTTACACCACACTTGCCAATTAATAATTCTGCAACTGCTAAATCAGCGAAAAGTTCGAGACCAGAATTATCAAGAACTATATCTACACGCTCCACTTTACCACTTCTGAAGCTCATCGTTTTTCAAAAGAAAAATAAAAAGTATGATAAAGAAAAGGTAATTTCCAAAGATTCCAATTTATCATTAATGTGAAAATCTTTCGCATACTAATGAATTACCTTAAAATACGATCAATTTCACCAATCTGATTACATAAGATTTTATCGGCAAGGTGGTCAACCATATCCGAAAAAGGCAACGACGTAACGCGTTCACCACATGAAAGCGATAAATCACATGTATTTCCCCATAAACACACCTGCACGAAGAAAAAAAAAGTAATTCAGTTTGAAAAGTAAAAAGACATTTTAAACTTTAAGGTTTCTAGTTTTGATACCAAATACCAGAAGCATATATCAAAACTATACCTGGAAAAAATAAGAAATTATGTCGTAATTGACTTTTGCTGTTTCTGATGCCATTTCTTCCACACGTTTTGCAAGCATACTAATCGTATCAATGCTAAAATTAACTATATATATATATTATAAAAACTGCATCAGTTTTTTTTTATACGAAATGACTAGAACTTGATCACTCTATAACGGTATGACTGCATAATACGAGAATACTGTTTATGACGAACAAAACTAAAACAAAATACTCACCAACCAATAAAAGAGCCTTGTTTCTGTGATGCGAATGGATCGAATTGTTTTAGTGTTGTTGTTTTCAAAAACAAACTCATTATTTGCCTATATAAAAAACATTCAGCAAACAACCAATCACAACGATACCAAGTCACTTGTTCTGTACCTTTCTGAAATGACATATCAATCAGTTTATTCTCTAATTCATTCCATGAGTAAAAGGTAAAGTACAACCTACCAAGTATTATTTTCTAAAACTAAATTTTTCAAATTTTTAGTTCAGCATTTTATAAAGAGTCCTGTACCTCATAAAAGAATAATATTAGGTGTTTTATTCTTATCGTGCTTTCTTGGAATCAGAGATCCAATTAATGGGTAAAAAAATAATTAAGTGAAAAATATTTTGTAGCTATACAGACTTTATAAAAGCACCTTCATTCGCAATTCTCTCAGTTCTTCATTCCAAATACTAACGTTTTCTCCATGGTCACTAAGATCTTGCAATGGTTTGTCCGTGGAGACAAGATAAGATAACTCAGACAGTTGACTAAGGACCGATTTAATATCTTTTTCGCCTACCTGAAATAAGAATATAATATAACAGAAATTTAATAGTCATTTAAAAAAAAAAAAAGGAAAACGTAGTAAAATTCAGATAGGAGGAATTGCATATCAAATTTGATGCAGTGAAATGTGTGAGACATAAAGAGAAATTTTTTGAATCATAACTCTCTCACTAATAATTGAAACAAAATTATATTCAAATCAGACAATAAAAAAGTCTGACAGTATATGTTTAGTGATACATAATATAGAATATGTATGAGTATGAAAGAATACCGACAACTCTAGCTGCTCTCAAAATGTATAGTTCTCGCGATTTCCAGGTATAATTTCATACCTGCTAACTCAACTTTCCTTATTGCTTTAACAGAACTATATAAATATATACCCTCCCTTTCTTTACAGTGATCAAAGACTGATTTGGTTTTCACCGTTTGGCTTTTAACTTGATACCTGCCGGACAGTAAAGGTATTTATCTAACCTTTGTTAATGTAAAACGTAATCTAGAAAAGTTGAAATCACATCTATTCCTCCAGTCAAAGTACTTAGACTCATATGTTTCCTGTTTCTGAAATTCTAAAAATCTATTCGCGATTCCCTCATAAGCATAAGTACACAAATACTTCATGTTTTATCATAAACTAAATCACAAAGAGATTAATATAAAGATATTGAATACATATGGGAGCGAAGCCGAAAAATGTAATCAGAGTAATTAGACTCATAAACCCTTATACTTTTACTAAATCGAAACATAACAAATTTTGTATTAAATCCATAAAATAAAATTTGCAGATTAAAAACTGCCTTATCTAAATATTCCTTAGATAAACATAAAACTGTTTCAACTTTATATCTAAGTAAAACCATCAGTCTAACACTCATTTTTCAATTGTAGCAGCTAAGCTTATGTGCCTTATCTAGAATATTACAATCTGTTAAAAGTTTATTGCTGAGGTTTCTAATTCAAAAGTCAAACTTATAATCGATTCTTAAAAAGTTGTAAATTCTATTTTCGTTGTTATAAACCAAATCTATTTGTAATGTCAAAACATTATAAACATTATATCTTTCATATTATATTATAGATATTATATTCAAAATATTGCAAACGACGTGATGTTGTAAATCAACCAGCACTATATGAAGGGTTAACAACATGTGACAGTGAGAGTTATTTGCTCACGGTAATGATGCGCTTTGTTAAAAGCCATTGTGCGCTACGTAAGGAGTTGAAACCTTTGTCTAAGCTCAGTTTTTGGGTACTACAAGCTTTGATTCGGTTGGTCTTAACACTCACTCAGTTCATTTTCAACAAACGTTGATGGAGAAAACAAAGACAACTTGGCGGACATTCAGTGACTTGTTGTTATAATTTCATATTTACTTGGTTCATATATATTTATTTCATATTATTTAATTTCATATTTACTTGGTTTCTTCTATTATTTTACATGCGTGATACGATACGAAATTGCAAAAGACCAATAAAGCTATTGTCGATATCGTGGAATTACAACAATAACAGCAACAAGCACAAAATACTGAAAATTTTCCAACATGGACATTTTATGTCTCCCTTCGATAACAGTGCTTTGCAAATAAATATTATATAAAAAGAATAATTGTTATATCTATTAACTTTTTAAGGATACCATATGCCAGCAGATACTGTTCTCTCTTCCAAAAAAGAAAATAACATCAAAAAACGTTATATATGTCAGGTAATCTTGCTAATAATTCATTAGGCATGAATGGTAAGGAAACAAAACAACCTCGCCATGAACAGCAATATGAGCATGTCGATACCGATGCACTTGGTCTACAATTTTACCTAATATCTTTGGCCAACGATCGCGAACCGTTAAAAATGCGAATGTCCTGAAAAAGGAACCATTATCATCTTAGAAATGTTAAGAAATCTTTTCAAACAAATGAACTAGAAAGCCTAAGGTAATGCTACAAAAGGATTTCTGATTAGCAATATTTAATGGAATGAAGTCAGGATTTGAGAATCTTTATGATTACCACTTCAAATAAAAAACTGAAAAAACTACAAAAACATACCCTTCCTTGCTACCAGTCAAAGCAGGAGGAATATTTGGAACTGGTGGCATTATTAAAATGGGAAAAACTGACACTGTTCTTATGAAAATAGTCCTGAAGCAATTTTACAATATGTGACCGCTATGAGGGATATCTATAAAAACCTTTCGAAATCCAAAAACTAGTTCGGGGAGATCAAGAGTACTTAAGATGAATTGTGTAAATGACATCTCAACAATTGTTAGATCACCTTACTCATTATTAATTATAAGAATGACATCAGAATGGGAACACTAAGTTGGGCTATATATAACTTTTTTTAAGGCTAAATATGAGCTATATAACTAATCATATCGTTGTATCTTGTTGTGTGAAGGAAATATCCTCATGCACTACATATAACAGTATAAGCAGATAATTAAGTTTTTCCCCTATCATTTTTGATATATATATGCTAAAGGAACTAGATAAATTATACAAGCATATATCGGCGCAAGTTACTGTAATATGTTTATTAAATTATAAAAAGCAAAAGTTAAGAGAAAAAAATTAGTGATAACAGTAAAATCAACTTCTGCAATAACTTATATAATTTATATAAAATATTTTTCAACAACACAGCTCATCACAATCAGTGTGAGAAGCAGAAAACGGTGCACAGACTTCAACAATTCAACGATGTCATTTCCTTTCCTTTCATTTAATCACGAAAAAGATATTTATGGGACACATCGACCAACAAAGCGTGGGTAAAAACACACATCGCGAATATGATTGGTGTTTGTTAACCAACAAATAAAACGTTCCAAGCCAAGTCCATATCCACCATGTGGACAGGTGCCATATAAACGTTGATCCAAGTACCAGTAATATGGTTTCGGGTCAATTTCCACATTTTTAAAAGCTTTCGATAGTTCATCGAACTAAAATATACGAAGAAATTGTTAAAAAAAAGAAAAAAAAAAAAAAAAAAACGAAGAAAATGAATAAGAAAACTCCAGAAAATTCCTTTTTTTGAAATGTGTATTAGTGAAGTTTTGACTAATATACCTTCCAAACTCTCATACTGCCACCAACAATTTCGCCAACGCCAGGCATAAGAAGATCAACAGATTCTGTTAAAGTATTATCGTGCGCATCCTTCTGCATATAAAATGCCTTAATTTCGCTCGGGAAACGATTCAGTAGAATAGACTATAATATAAATCACAAATGCAAATAAAAAGAGAAGTAAAAGTTATTTCTGTTATTAAGTTAATTAATTCGAATCTCTAGAACTATCAAATTCTATTCTGTTATATTCTCGCTATAATCATGATGAATAAATATTTATGAATAAGTCAGAAATGAAAGAAGAAAAATGAATAAATCATTTTTCACATTAGACGTAAACAAGCACCAAGGTCAATTTTTTAAAAATACAAATTCTAACTCCAAACAGCAGCGCCTAATTTAAATTACCCGAAAATAATCCCGCAAAGACTTACCTTGTTGATGGTATCAGTCATGAAACGTTCCGCTGCTTCAGCAATATCTTCCCCATAACTAAAACTATTACCAAATTCATTCTGAACATTGTGTTCTTGCAACCATTTAATAGCATCCTTATATTCCATTCTTAAAAATGGCCTTTTTGGCCGTTGAAATTTCTGCAAAAAGAGGATATAAGACAATTATCATTGATAAATAAAGGAAAACGTAAAGTATCAGTGAAAGAAAACTCCTCGTGTATATATTATAACTCTAATAAAGAACAACTTTATTAACTATATGTTTTTTAAAATGATTATTGATTTTTGAGAAAGAATAAATTTTGTGAAGTAAGAAAATATCGAAACAAAAGGCAGAAGTTCATACTCATCGAATGTTTTAAACTTTTTTCCTATTACAACTGACTATTTTAAGCATATAAACAAGAACTACTGAAAATATAAGCTAAAAATTTAGCATATCATCCAAAAAAAAAAAAAAAAAAATCAAAAGCGAGAGAAAAAATAACTGGATTGATGTGCTTCAATAATTTTTTTGCTTCCTCGTCAGCTAAAAGTCGATCCACTGTGTCACAAACCAGTTCTTCAATTTTCTCCATCAGATCATCCAGCGTTATGAAAGGACATTCGGCTTCAACATGTGCATATTCCGCCAAGTGTCGACGAGTACGAGATTTTTCCGCCCTTAAAAAAGCATTCTCAATAATAATAATGATTAAAAATATTGATAAAAACCGAATAACATTCACATAAAGTCTGCAGTTTTTTCTAATTTATCAACTACGAGAAATGTTTTCTATTCATAAAATAAATCACATCTCTCTTCCACAACATTAACACAATACATCATTACATTTCAGTTACAATAAAGTATTATTATTAAGCTTTTAATTATAGATGGCAATATCATTCTAACATTTTGCTAACCATTAACGCCAAAAAATTTCATAATAATTATGATTACTGGAAACCAACTAGTGCCGTAGCATTATGATGACACATAAAAAATGTATGTTCGCTAAAAATTTCACCTTTTTAAAATCATTCCTGCATAAAAATCGGAATAATACATACAAATCTGTAAGACTGAGCAATGCAGAAGACATCACCAAGAGTGGGAATGCAAGTTTCTAAATAGAGCTGTGATGATTGCGTAAGAAAAGACTGTTCACCAAAATAGTCCAGATTAAATAACGGTGATCCACCTTCTACCTAGAAAAAGATAATTTTCAATCATTTCATCGATACACATATATTATCCTAACATCACTTCATCAAATATAATGTAACCTGCGTTTGCACTAAAGTCGGTGGTGCAACTTCCACATAGCCAGCATTATAGAAATGTTCTCGCATTGCTCGAGTAGCAGCTGCTCTCAAACGTAGCAAAGCGGCAGCATTTTCACCTCGAATAACCAAATGTCTATTGTCCAACATTTTGTCGACACTTGCTTCTTCGTTTAACACATTATCAATGCCTGCAATGAATATAAACTACCGAAATTTAAATTTTCTTATCTATTTCTACTAGTGCATAACAATCTAACTTATTAGTACGGTGAAATAAGTTAACTACACATCAGCATATGATAAAATATATCATGATCAAATGTGACAAGTTTCATATTCCTTATGCCCGATTAAATCTAACAGTACGCTATATGTATTCAAACAGGCCTTACGATGATTCTCATAATAACCTTCAACTTTTCCCCATAAACACATTCCCTAAGTCCTTTCAGACATTCACAAGAAATTTCTGTTTTTTTTCCTGGAAAGTTCTATGATTATCTAAAAAAATAATCTTTCAAAATATCACCAACGTAAGCATATGTACCTGTAACTATATTATTTAGCTATCAATATTTTCTTTAAAGTACTTCATATGAAATCTCAATTATTCTATTTTAAAAATTAATTTACGGCATACGAATTACAATTACGAAAAATAAAAATAAGCGCATAGAACAAAATAAATAAAAATAAAATGAACGAAATAATTGAACAATACCTCCAGGAGGTGCGCTTCCTATTATTTTTCAGAAATCAGCTATTAACTCATGCCCATTCGGTGCCTCTTTACCTTCCGGAACTTCCTTTATTGTACCGTATATCTCAACCGTGCAATCAGTATTCACAGTGAGAGCGTCATACGTCTGGCACTAAAAAAATTTTAATTAATAAATTTTGTTCTATAGAAAATGGTATCATTTATATAATCAGCTCATTATTATTTTCTGGTTGTTATCAAAATTTTTCTATCAATTCTACGGCATAAAGATCCGGATCATATTCCGCAGTAAAAAATAACTAACTAGTTTATCCATGAGTAGTACTTGAAGGAAACCAGTACCATCTCGAAGGATGAAAAATATCAATGATTTTCCTAAACATATGGAAAATATGCAAAGACGAATATAAATAAATGTATATATAATCTTTACAAAAAAAAAAGAAATATCTCAAACAATAATCTATTTCACTGAACAACTAGTTGTGATAATCAACGAATAATAATTGTAAAATACCTTGTCGACGCATCCTATGAATCCTTTAATGAGATCACGAATCTTCAGACCAGTGATACATGACAGACTCGTTTTCAGTTCCACTTGCACTTTTTTGGCTTCTTCAAGAGCTGCTTTTACTCCCACTTCTGTCGCATCCTTCTCTAACATATAAAAAATACAAACAACTTATTAAATGCTACTCATTAAATATTTCTTATATGATGAAGCTACCTATTTTTAATTCATTTTTCGCCAATAAATTAAAGTAACACCTCGTCTCGCCGTCTCTTCTAACAAGCAAACTACTCAATTCATATTTTCAAAAAAAAAAAAAGCAATCTCACCATTGCAGCAACTTTTTCATTCTTCAACATTTCTTGCTCGTAACGTTTCCAACTTTTCTTCAGTGCCGTCTTTGAAGCAACTTCCCATATTTGTTTTCCATCCTTCGTAGTCCTTATTAAGAAGTCACCTTTTGAAGACTTAGTAATTATCATCGCTTGATAAAGCGTCCTGCAGTCCAATTATCGAAATTTAATTTAATGCAAAAACTCCAGAAGTTTATACAATTTAATATAGCCTTCTTAACATTGCTTCTTTGAAATTTTAAATCTAAGAATAACTACATAAAAGTACCAAAAATTAAAAAAAAATTGCCTTAAAGGTTTCAATTCGCTACCATCATTACCATCATCTCCAGTTTCTGGACAAATGTACACAGTCATTACAGCAATCTTCTTCAATTAATTGCCTTAAAATAGCATATTCAAATAACTAATCATTTAAAAAGCAAAAACAAATGTTAATACCGTTACACAACGATTCAAGGAGAACTGTACATTTCAATGAACTGCCTTATCATTACAAATTGATAAATCAACAGATCATTCTTCCTTTCTAATAGATCAGATCGACTTAATGTATAGCTATCAAAAGGTCACATGTACACATACATCTTCCCTACACAGACCAACCAACATCTGGTGTTATTTTTATTGCGGAAAACCACGTTGCATGCTACGCAAATTGCAATCTTTTCAATACAGGATGTAATTTAGTAGTATTGAGGTTGGAACAAAATATACAGTATCAGTTAAATTGTATCATCCCAAGAACATACCCTATAATTAACAATTCATATAAATAATTAATTAAATTTACATATTATTGATAATATTTCTCTCCACAATAAAGTAATAAAGAGGAAGTCATTCTATCAAAGTTCGTCATTATTTACTACATCTTCATGCAGACGATCGGATGGCGGACATTATTAGGTTGCAATCAGGTGAGAAGATCGATCAATGGACTGTTGTTGAAAAACTTGGCGAGGGCGGTTTTGGATCAGTCTATAAGGTTGCTATGAAAATTCATCGACATTCTTTCTTATGATTGTTTACTTCACAATTCCTCAAATTAAAGCAATTTTATTTTGCAGGTATCGAGGGGAAACGAAATTTATGCACTAAAAACAGAAAGCTTAAAGGAGAAAGTTAAAGTAAATTTATTAGCTTTAGAGCAAGATAAAATAGTTTTTTGGTGACGTTTACTGCTGATATATATTTCTGTGGATCATATTCTGATTATGTTTACAAAAATAGTGAAATATTCACAATGCACATTATTTTTGATATTGGCTTCTCTCTCTCTCTTGATGACATAAATGATTATAGTTGTTAAAAATGGAAGTTTATGTGCTTAAATTAGCGAATGAACGAAAAAGCAAACATTTCTGTACATGCGAAGATACAGGAATCTATAAAAAATGCTTATATTTGGTGATGACACTACTTGGACCTTGTTTACAGGTATGTCTATAAAATTAGAAGAGATAGCTTTCCGGTCTCCGAGGTATCGAAGATAACAGTAATACTGATAAAACTTGATTACGATCTTTCACTGGCAATCATTTCAAAACTATACAAGTTAATCTGCTAGACTGACAATATACTGGCAACTATATCTCAACTCATTCACATTAATTAATTGATTACCCCTTTATATTAATTACTCATAACAAACAATATTCTTTACGGGAACAAATCCTTTTCTATTCCTAATTCATCAGCGACCTCTTCGTATTCATTATCCGACATCCCTATTTGAAGGATATAAGGAAAGAGTTACCCGGGCAAAAATTTTCCATGGGTTGTGCACTATCTGTTGGAATTCAGTGTTTGGAAGCAATTGAAGAACTTCACGCTATTGGATTTTTGCATCGGTCTTTCGCTCTGCATTTTCGAAAAACTTGAAGCTTAGTGTGAAAATAGTTTAATCCCGAAATTAGTCTTATCGTATGACAAATATTCCTTTTCATAGCACTATTTCTCATTCAATTTTTTTTTTTTTAATAAACGAATATTTTATAATTGAAATTCTAGAACGAGCAAAAATTTCTGCTATTTACAGTTATCATTATCACATAAGAAAATCAGACTTCTCAAGTCTCCATCACTTAGATACTCAGATAAGAGCAAAGTGATAGTATAATTAATATTTCAGTGATATTAAACCAAGTAATTACGCAACGGGTCGTGGAAAACTTGATGAATTACGACGGATTTACATATTGGACTTTGGGATGTGCCGAAGCTATTTAGATGAACATGGACGGTTTCGACCTCCGAGAAAGGTTTGTGAAATAGCTTTGATATGTAACGGCCAAATTCAAGATTCCAAGCTAACTTTATCAGATATACAATATCAAATTTATAGAAGAAATAAAGACTTCAGTAGTCAGTATTGCAAGTACAAACAATTATTTTTTTACCAATATTATTAAGCGAAGTCTTCCTCAATAATTATATGGGAAAGAAGTTGCAAGCCACAATATAACAGTAAATTGCATGCTTGCTCCTTTTACGGGTTTATCGACAATAAAATGACTAAAGTTTTAATTGAAGAAGAAAAGAAAAAAAGAAATATTAAACAATATTCCAATGGAAAGAATGGGAACAGAAAAAGAGATAGCGATGAGATGAGGCTAAATACATTACATGACATCGTGTTTGTATAAAGAAGCGTTCTTACGTTTAAGGCCAGAGAGGATGGTGAGCTGCATGGAGCGGGAGCTTTTACTTTCCTTAGGGCAGTAAAAACAGGTCACTCTGAATCAATATCAACTCTTCACGTGGATAGTCCAGCAATGGCCCCTGTGCAAATCAAATTGATGATAATGCAAGCGAATTTTGGCATTCCTTTCCTCCACGACACATTACACCATATTTAGAAATGTGACAGCAACTCAAAAGAACATCTGATAGGACAAAAAAGCATTTCTGACATACATATCATTTACTAAATCTTCCAATGAAAATGCTTAAAAGATTTATACAGAATTAGGAAAAAGTAGCATATGAGTGATAGCGGGAACCATTTACGCAATAGACTTTTATGTTTGTTGTTCTATCCATCAATTGCTAGAATTTAAAGTGTGTGAATGTGTTGCAAAAGAAAAAGAAAATAAAACAGTCGAAGACGATAGTTGTTGTTCATTTTGTGAAATCAGTAGGCCTAAGCCTAACGTGACCTTCTCGCTCGATTTGCAGGAAATTCAATTTACTTTAGGATATGACAAACATTATATTTAATTAGTTTATCTGCTCTATTTCATTATATTAAACTGATTAAAACTTTCGACACTTTTTGGTATCATTTTCACGAATTTCAAGTTTTCATGCAAGTTACTGCAATTAGTGGTGCACTACAGTGTGATTAATGGCAAATATGAGGAAGTGAAGTGTTAAGATTTAAAATGATAATGATATGCACAATTAAATGATTTATCTAAGAAACATTGTGAATAAAGCTAGTTATTCATTGTCCATTGGAGATGCAATAAATTCGTCTTTAAGAAAATTGAGAAAATGTCATTGCATGCATGTCTAATGCATATCTGTACACTACCAATCCTCATAAATTAATCAGTTGAGACCATTGAGAATCGCATAAAATTAAGTTATACAGATAGCTGGATTCCGTGGTACGATTCGATACGCATCGTTATCGTGTCACATACGACGTGAAACATGTCGCAAGGATGATATTGAATCGTGGCTCTATCAGCAAATTGAAATTACACGTGGTGCACTTCCGTGGCGTTCGTTAGACGATAAAAAGGATGAAGTAGCAATGTTTAAAGTATTATACTCATCAGCATTTGTGCGTTTTAAAAAATAAGGAGAGAAAAAGCTTTGATCATCGTTACATCGTTGATATATATCGAAACTAGTGACTAAATTTTGAAGTAAACACAGATTTTCCAAAATTCAGAAATTGAATTTCTGATAAAAATTGGATTTCTTTGTGAGAGGGTAATCCCATGCATAATATTGATAAGATATAAAACATAAATAGACATAAGAGAATCTACTCTTCTTATCTTTCATTATTTAATGTTTTTTGGGGTGATTGAACATTAAAATTAGACTCATCGCATGAGATTTGCTAGTTAGCTTAGCTTCACTCTTATCTTATTACAATATCAGCTGAATGTTATCAATATGCCTAATGCTTTATGTTGCAGGAGCGATGTCGTTTTGAAATGGGTCTACAGGAGCTTATGGGTGGTTGTCCGCGAGAGTATGTCGAAATTTTACATTACATTGATAGCTTACGGTTTTACGATAATCCAAATTATGAAAAGATTTACAAGGTAGGATATATTTATTTATTAGATATTGAATGTTTGCTGAAGGACGTTAACTTTGAATTTCTCTTTTTATCAAAACGATTTTAAAAGTACCTCAACAACAAGATGTAATCCAGAAGACAAAAGAGATTACCTTCATCGAATTTGAAGTTATTTAAAAAAAAAAATGAATCGCTGGAAAACTGTTTTATCCGATTAGTTTTATTGCAAATTTTTTTTAGCTAATGAGGAAAGCAATATCGGTGCTACAGGTGCAAGAATTTCCCTATGATTGGGAAGCCGGATTCGGCAAAGTGCAAGGTAGCTAAGAAAAAGTTTTTCAAAGAAAATTTAATTCAATGTGCCTATCATTATCAGGTATTTTTCTTGTGATTTTTGCATGCAGTGGAAAAAATCCTGACATTGTAAGTAACGCTGTATACTTACTATCGAGAAATGTGATGTGGTGAAGTGACTAGAATTAGTGATAGCAAAAGCATTTTCCATTATTAGGAAATTGATCCATTATTAGGAAATTTTCCATTATTAGGAAATTGATCCATTATTAGGAAATTGATAAAATACTGATATGTTTTTTCTCCATTTCTACATTATTTGAGTATTAGACGTTCGTTTCCAGGAAAAATTTTATTGCTTGTTTATAACAAGGAAATTTCATCAGCCTGGAAATTTCAATAATGGAAATTTTTTGTTAATAAATAATTACATCGTTGAAGCATTCAAAGGGATGTAGTATGAAGAACGTCAATCTCTTGAGAGCCAGTTTATAACCATGCGGAAATTTTACAATGAATAATCTATTCGTTGATCACATCCTTCCATGTTGACTTAGATTTTACTGTAATCTTGAAGTGCAAACCTTCATTGACTCTGCAATTATCTTCGACTTTTGAAAACATACATTAGTAGGTCTGCGTGATATATGAAAGAGTGCAGTTTGAGATGAGTACATAGATAGGATTGAAATGTTTACTGCGCAGTACTACTTCAATGTAAGAATTTTAACATATGTAAATCTACCAACGGACTTTACCGTTGCATTTATAACACACAGCAAAGCAAACATTGCTGGTTGATTTTGGTGTGGAAGTTGCGAAAAAATTTTGTTCGTATGATCGAGGAGGAATTCTGTAGCTCCAAGATTATAGAATGATGAGAAAAAAAGAAGTGGATGAAAAGATCTTCAATATATCCTGCATATATTTCTGTGTTTCACATATATTTCTGGATTTGATTTCATTTTTTCACCGTAAACGAAAATTTTTGTGCTTTGCAAATGGGAGTGGGGAGTAAAAGAGTTAGCGAGCAATTTCTCTTCCAGACATCCTTCCTGAAATTTTCAAGTCCGGAAGGGTGTTAAGGAAATAAGTTGTTTAAAATCTGGCTGTTCAGGTAAAAAAGATTTTTAGTTAAATAGCAATAACGATCAACTAATGAAGTTAGTGTGCTGAACTTCTTGTTGATTTTCATAGTATTCACTGTGTTCAGAACGAGAGATCAAGAGTACTTAAGGTGAATTGTTGTAAAGTGAATTTGCGAGACTAAACGGGAAACAGCGAAGAAGGTGGAGTTCGAGTTGTGCGATACGGCATAGCTGGATCACCTTCACCTTCATTCATTTCACCACTTAAATGTGGAAGCAATGGCTTCTCTTCTTGCCAATGGTTTGTGGACATTTAAAAAGCATCCTTCGCTCTTTTTTCCTTGTTTTTTGAGTTTATTTTCTCTCCAGCTTCATGCTTCTTTCAATTTCATTAGCTTTTCTAAAAATTTCATTTTTTTTTGTAAATTTACAGTTGCCCATAACTTGTCTCGCCGTCTGTCTCACTTTCTTTTTCAATAATTTTACTATTATGCCAGCAACTTCAATTTTGATTGCTTAATTTTTTCGTTTTTACTTTTTCCCAGTTGATAGAAAACAGTATTTCAGTTTCCATTTTTTTTTTTTTTTTTTTTTTTTTTTTTTGACACTAACGGAGCTGAAGAATGCTGTTCTAAATGATTTTCTTCTTCAATAAACTCATAAAGTTTTTGAAAATTTTCATATCATGTATCATAAACCAGCTTCTTCAGTGATATTCTCTTACTTTTGTTTACCAGTCCTCTACTTTCGTTTCTTTCCTGCTAAGCTTCTTCATCAATACAAATAAAAAGTATTCGACGATGTGTTTTGAATGCATTAGCGTTTTTCTAAACTGATGCAAAGCAAACTGAACAGAAGAAGTTTGCATATAGTACCAACTTTGGTTCCGTACTGCACATACACAAATTATCATAATGAACTATTTGATAATAAAGGTAAGTTACCTGACTAAATCGCTTGTTTGCTTAATTCGTATTTAAATAATGTTTACATGTAGAGTAGTCAATTCTTTTAAAAGCATCCAGTCCATCTTGTTGTAAGAAGTATTCTTTAATGAATATTTTCGATTTGTGTTGACGATAAAAACAGTTTAATGTTACAATTCTTTTCCAGATATTTCATCCTCTATGATAAAAAGGACCGAAGATGTTTGTAATAATTGTTAATTTCATTTATTAGATTTCGTTTTCCGCTTAGTTCACGGTTTGGCTTGCGATAAAAAGTTCAGAGATGATTTACACATCTTCATTAAACAACTGAAATTCAGTAATTAGATTTGTGTGTAGAGAGAAATTTGTTCAATCCATTGATTAATTAATTGTACATTTAATTTTGTTTGATTTAAATGCATTTAACAGTTAATCTTCAAATAACAAAAATTTTCCGAATGGCTTCTTTGTCTCGGGGCAGCAATTCATTATCTGCGAGCAGAAGTCGAAGAAAACCATTGTTCATATATATATGTATATCTTTGTACTTCTTTCAAACTTTCCCGAAAATCCGAAATTAATAAAATGAATTGTGGAGGAAGTAGTAAGTAGAGTAAGCAATCATCTATTCAGAAAAGCGACTCCAATTCAGCAGAGCGCTCCAACTTTTCGTCTTTCGTTGAAACCCAGTCTTCATTTTATTTCATACTACTGTCAACGGTACATAATTTAAACTACTATACACAAATTTTGTATAATATACATTTGTATTTCAACCGGATTTAAATCCAGTGATTGTATATAAATTGAAGAAGTATTATCGTCACATGTGCTTCACTCAAACTCATTTGTTTGTTTTGTTGGAATACGTTCACTGCTGGTTAATTTATGACTAAGTTCTTACTTTGAATCTTTTACAGTGAAGTTTGCTTATGTACAATAGGGTAAGAAGGCTTATGATAACAAATACCGCGATTTCCTCTAACAGTCTATCCAAAACTCAACGAATGAATTGGCCATTGGCTTTTCAGATATTCGAAGATAGCATGGTCATTTTCAACATTTGAATTATTTTATTGCGATCGAGCTGTTCTTTGACAATACAGGCCTATGAAGTGATCAAGTGAGCTACTCTGGCTGTTCTACTACAGTGTCTGTCCTATAACTGCATTAATAACTAAATAATTTAAAACAAAGCAAGAGTCTTCAAGACGAGAGAAAAGAAAGATAGGGCGGAAAAGGTCGTCGCTACGAGAAGTGCCTTTTATAGCGTTGTTTGAATGCTAATCTTCAATATTTGATAATTTTCCAAACTAAATTATGTTTTGCCAATTATGCATGTTTGATCATTTAGTCTGTGCTTATTGCAGTTGACAGATTGATAAACTGATTAAGATTTTTTAAGTGATTAATCTCACCGATATGGAATAGAAGATAACAAGAAGGATCAATAGGAAAATGAACGTAGAAAGTTGTGATCCCTGATAAATTAGCATTAGCAGTAAGAAATGTCGGAACTTTTGAGATGAGGAAACATTGTATCCTGTAGGGAGATGCACTTTATTTGTCACTCCAGCATATAATAATCAGTACTTACGGTCAATTACTTAATTCTTTTGTCAAGTTTATTTGACAACAGTTGTCAAACTTATTCTGTTTAAAGACATTTCCCTTATCCCGGCCTAGTTTTGTGCACTTTTTGCAAGTGTTTAACCTTCTATCTTTCGTCCCGTTATATCTCAACTATTAATCTCTGTAAAAACACAACTGATCGATAATTTATTATTAGAGATAAAATAAATACCATGCCTGTTTCTATGATATCTTTGTTAAGGCTTTATTTTCAAACTTAGAATTACCTAATCTTTTTCAATAAAAAAGATTAGATGAATATCAGAAATATATCGATTCTTTCACTCAAGATTTGGACAACAAGCAGCATTTGCATTTCGAAGTCACCTTAATTACTTGCCTTTAAAATGAGAAGAAAGACAGGTTGACAGCAAGGCAAAAACTTATTCTGCCAGAGTAATCTATCGAAATGAAGATTTTATCATTATTATTCTCTCTTGGACTAATGATATGCAAATGAAAGATATCTAGTAAACAAAGTAGCTGTTTGTAAATTATATTATCTTAAACCGTTCAGATTTGTATGCAATACATGCAAAATTGTACATGTGGAATAAAAGTTTAATAAGATGATTTTATGCCATAAGTTCCTGGCATTAACTTCAGATATATTTTTTGAAGAAATGCATTTGCACGACACGTCATGCCCACTAGAGTTTATTCATTTTCTAGAAAACAAAGTGTTCAAAATGAACCTTATCCTTTTGTCCAATCTGCTTCTTCCACCTCTAGCTTTTTAGCTTTCATATTATTCTATTTAAACTTTCTGGTTCAGATATTGATTTTAGTCAGATAGACAAACACTGTCCCTAACATCCATCGATACATATTTCACTGCTTATTCATTGAACTATGTTGTATACCGTTGAGCAGTACAATTAAGAAACTTCTCCTAAGTAAGGATCGTTCTTAAGGATCATCCAATTTGCCGACATAACATTAAAAATTAGCTAAAATATTCATTAGGTAATAGATAGCTGATAGGAGCATGATAGGTAGCAGTGTTTGAAGTTGAATAAAAAGCTGTATTCCACTTCTCTACATTGAGTATCTTTTTTGTGTTTTTTATTGAAAACATTTCTGTTGATTAGTCAGGTCAATTCTTGCATCATTTTTCATTACAAATATTTTAACTGATAAAAACATATAGGAATCGATGAATTATTTGTTATTTGCAAGAGTTTTTATAAAGTTTTGATTTTTGATAGAGATGGCTCTACGTTTATATGAAAATTATGGAAGCATTTTCTTGATAATTATCTGAATCTGCAACATCAATAACGAAACAAAAAATAAGTACCTGAAATTTTCACGAGGATCGCAAGCTGAACCGACTTTCATGAGAATATTTTTTGGACTTTTGACTTGTTTAGATCTACCAAAGCTCATCTCGTTTAGATGTTACATTAATTAGTTTTTGGAGATCTATTGTACCAAATAACAGTCCTTACCTTAACAATAATTTTGCTAATATAATAACATTTAAAATAATTTTTCTAGTTGCTAAGGCGCATTTGTGCTTATATTCATTCATTCCCTCAAACATTTGTCAAAAACATGGTTGTGTAACATAGGAAATAGTTGTTTACCACAACAATGATGTTTTATTGATCTACTGTTTCCCGATATGTCTCAGCTGTAAATCATAATAGCAATTTTTGTAAAATATTCTAAAAACTAGAAATTGCTCGGAAATGTTGCGAACAATTTAATTTTCCATATCCTTAGAAAATAATTTTGTAGTGTAAATATGACGATGTCTCAGCGAAACGATATGATGACGGATGCCGATTTAATGGATGCAATTCAAGCCCTTGGAGAGCAAGAACAGAACGATGAAGTGAAAGAATTATTGAGTAAATTGTTTATTTTTGATGAAAGTGAAAATTACTTTATGCCATCGAATTATTCAGTGTTAAGTTTTCAAAAGTTACTCATAATTTACTTTCTCGAAAGTCACTAATATATAGTAAAGTGAACTATCGAGTAGGGACTTGTTTCACAAATGATTTTTACTAAGAGACTTTTTCTTTTTTCTTTAAACTAAAAATTTTCCCACCTGATTTTTTTGATAGATTAAATGAATATGAGCAATTGATCGAAAACTGAATTCGGAATTGGTTTAATTCAAGTCTTCGGAAATAAATTTTCTTTACTGTCCCATGCACTTTTATGTTTGTGCTATAGCTCTGCTTCCTTATCTTCCTTATTATTTTAGCCAATTTTATTTTTTTGTAGGAATAATTGGGAAATTAAACAGTGTATTTTTGGCCGAAAATTATTTGTTCATTTACAGAGATGATGAGTGATAATCGTATAATAAGTTGGGAAGAAGCGGAACAAATTATGGGTTGCAACACGTATAAAGGCCCTGTCAAATCTTCATTACCTCCACAAACCAGGCCTATGGAGCCAGATAATGACACTGATGTGGACTGGTCAATACAGCAGTTACAAATGGATGACCCAAAACTGAAACAAGTTAATTTAAACAACATGAAAGTGAGGTTTTGCGTTAATTTATTTATAAATTTTCTAAATTACTAGTTTTATAGTTCAGAGAGTTCGAAGAATTTGTGTGGCATAATTGAATCAAATGACGCAAAGCTTTTTTATAATTTGCTCTTAAAGTCTTCAACATACTTTTTTTTTTGCTTAAAACATTTTTTACGATCAACAAGCAAATTAAATTCTTAATGTCTAAAACTAATTTTATGATGATCTAAAAATTAGTAAGCCGACAATTATGTTACAGCGCACACCCATTCCACAGCTGAAACGACTTTTATCTGCAATAAAAAATAATACACATCTGGAGAAAATAGCACTCGCCAATATGGGTTTGTATGATAACGATTGTGAGGCAGGTTTAAAATTTTAAGGCTTTTGAATTTATAACTTATTTCAAGATTTAAAGAGTGTCTAAAATCCTTTCGAGAGTTATTCTATTTCACTCAATCAGATTGAGTGAAATAGAATAACTCTCGACTTGACTTGGCACTTTTTCCAAGCTTTGATCTTTGTTTGATAAATCATAAAATCAGAATTGGAAAAAGTCACTTTGAGAAGTATGCAAATTAAGAGCAATTATATGCATTACAGCCTATATTTGATGTGGTAGCAAGCAATACTACACTAAAATCTATCAATTTGGAAACAAATTATCTTAGTGGTGATTTTTTTGCGCGTTTATTTAAAGCAGCTTTAGTAAATCAGACACTTGAAGAAGTAAAAGCTGTTAACCAGGTTCATTTTTCATTCACTAATAATTTTTGAAAAGATTTTTTCTGAAAAAAATATTCAACATATATGATTTCTTTATGAAGTCCAACCAAATTGTTTTGAAAGTTATTTTGACCTAAATTTTGATCTATCAACTGCTTTAATAGCTGTAAATGGATAAATCTGAAAATATGAAAAGCATTTATATATTGATCTGAGAAGTACTGCGGAACTATCTAATTATTTAGACATGTATAATCAGCAGTCATATTCTGAACTTCTTTCCATCTCCTTATTTATTAGGCAGATTATCAGTCTTTATGCTAACAGAGCCGTTCATTAATTTCGGAATCTTCGATTTCTTGCTTCTTTAGATGTTTGTTGTTCAGGGTGTTACATTTGCTACCACAGCTGAAAAGGAGATCATCGATGCGGTATTTCAAAATAGAGGCTTGACAAAAGTATCAATTAATCTTCGATTGCCAGAAGGTCGACATAAAATCGAAAACGCATTAATTAGAAATCAAGAAATAAGTAATCTTTTTTACTAGCAGTTATAAAAAATGTTTTGGTAAGATGAAAAATAATTAGAAAACTATATGAATTGATTGTAATGCAGAATATCAATGTCAGGGCTTTTAGGGATCGCTAATACATCTCCTCTATTTCTTCCCTATTTCTTCCTTGTTCAACTTTTTCTCATGGTGATCTACTCAGGAATGTTTGAATACTTAAAAATCAATGAATCTATCAGTTACATATGTTTTGCTCTGAGAACGACAGGATGAATCTCTTTGCAATATTGACATTTCACTTTCTTGAGCATAAATCTTACCTTTTATTATTGTCATATTATTGTCGGAAATCTAGAACTAGTCGACAGATAAAATGAAACCGAGTAAATGGAAAAAAGTTATTTCTGGGAATAAATAGTGTTAAGTGTAATTATTACATCATGTTGATCTTTATGAAACTGAAATATTATTAAAGGAAGAATACTGAGGCGTCAAGCAGCTGAAGAAGCAGAAGCGAAAAAGAGAACTGAAGAAGTTAATAAATTGGTCGTTAAGCCAGAAATGCAATCTGGAAAACTTCAGCCGATGAAACCTGCCATTTTGGAAAGTACATTGCAAGCACCACTCGCAAAAAAACAACCACCTCGTATTGTTGGAAATTCTGGAAACGATTCAATTAATGCCACTAGCAATTTATCGAAGGCACCTTTAACTGAAAAAAACAACAAATCACTCGGAAAAACAACTGAACCAATCGAATCTTTCTCTAGAGTTGATCCAGTGAAAATCACAACATCAAAAAAGACAGGGATTAAAAGAGCGTCCACAAAAACAAAAATGATTGATACTAATGTGGACGAAACATTTGGAAAAGCAAAATCAAAGAAAACAGTATCAAAGAAGATCTCTCTGGAACAAGCAGTTCCGGAAATAGAGTTAAGTACAGAAGAAGTGCTCAGAAAGGTTTGTATTTCTACTTAATTAATGGGCTTCAAATATTTTGAATCTCCTTAAACATCAACTGATAGTCAGAAATTTTTAACAGCTGATGTATTGAATTTATCGGTGTCGTGAGCTTATTTTCGGAAGATGGCATTTTAACATTAAGTAACAAAATTCAAATTTTAGGTTATTTTTGTAGAAACTATTTTCAGCTTTCCCTACCAAGAAAATCTTCACCTACTGTAAGAGAAAGTTCCGCTCCTTTTGGAACCAATGAAGCAGCTGCTGCTATATCCGCAGATTCCACTCTTTCAAGATGGCAAGACAAACCATGCGATAATTTGATAACGAGCAACAATGCCATAATGCCAGGAGAAGAAGAAACGGACCACACTGTACCAGTGCGAAACAGCAATCAGCATTTCGATAAGAAATCTGCAGGATTGGTGAACAGTACTCGAAATTCTTCTCTAGTCCCTCCAGTTTTTCTTGTTGCTGAACAGAAAATTGGCTCAGTAAAGAGGAATTTCTCGATTCCATCAAAAAGGAATTCAACAGAACAAGAGAAAATTACTGCGAAACTTGATGAACTGAAAAAATTTTCACTGCGTTCCAGTCCCTTTAATCCACCAATACCAGTTTATCCTTTGAAAAGAGAAAGTAATTCATAATCATTTGAATTTAATTAAATTTTACATTTTAGTCCAGAATTCAACTTTCTCTTTTCATTTCTGTAATCAATATAACATATTCTTTTACTTTAAAATAACTTTGCATACTTGTACAAAGTATATGAAAATGTTTGTCTATCGTACATTATTAAAAGTGTATGAACTTGCCGATTTACTTTTTGCACTTATGAAGAAGATTTTTATTGGTCTTTCGTAATTTTTGTCACCTGAGCCATTCATCAAATCCATTTTAAATTAAAAAATTGGATAAGAATTTGAATAATTTATGGATGCTTTCTGCATTTTTCGACACTTTGAAAATACTGAAAGGCAATATCTATAAAAATAGTAATTTGCAATTAATTTCTGCATATTTTAGCACCATTATAACATTTCTGATTCCACATAACTTTCTTCGATTAAATGCTGCCAAAAACAACCTTGATTTTACATCATCTTACAATTCTTAAATTAATTAAATATAAGTCGTAATTGGTTGATTCAAATAACCTAATACCATTTTTTATGGACTAGATTGATAAAGTTTATAATGGACCTCATTTTGAAAAGTTTGCTCAAAATATTTTTTTTGTTTTCCGGTGCATTGCAATTAAAATTCAATGGTTTTATAGCATATATAAGGAAAATTCCTTCATAACTTTAAAAAGGAATACAGCAGTTAGAATAATCCAACATTATAAACGATTAGATCTCCCGCAGAATGTAAATCAATCTTTTAATGTATCTCTCAAATATTTCTTCAAGCTTCTTTTTTATCAGTAATTTGATATAAGTAAGATAGCTACTCGAAAAAGAAAACAATTTGCTAACATCCTCTATTACATCGTTTAAAGTATATTGTTACCTTTCATTAGCATCATTCCTTTTTTATCCATGTTTCACTCGCATATTTCATTAATTCACTTTTTATGAAAATGTATTTTTACTGCGCTTAAGTTGATTACTTCAGAAAAAAGTTCCAAAAAATCTCGCTTACCATTTAGAAATTGAAAATTATGACGTATAAAAGAATCATTACTGGAAGAGATGACACCATTGATTCATTTTTTTGATTTTGAGGGTAGTCGCTCTAAAGAGTCGTCTAAAGAGGTGAATTTATATGAGTGAAAATTGTTTTTTATGCATATATATATATAAGTTGTCAAAATATAAGTTGCACTTTCATATTTTCTTTTTTTAGTTAATTTTGAGACTGTTAGATTTATTAGTTTTTTCTTCAATTTGTTCATTAAATTTCTCTTTTTTTTAAGATAAAATGACGAAAGAGCATATAATGATTGAATGGCGCAAGCAACGTAAAGTGACAGTATCACCAAGCGAAATAGGCCAGAGACCGCTTTATGATAGCAGAACTAATTTAGATGAATATCAGCCGTCTGCAGAGCCTGGTGAATGATACCTTTTACTTTTCTGTCTTGTATTTTTACAAGCAATCTTTCTTTTCATTAATTTTGAATTTAGTAAATGGGAAAATCTTGTCAATTTGATCTTTTACAGCTTTTTTTGCAAATGAATCAGTCATTTGTTGTAAGCATGGCCGTAAATGCAAAGAAAACTACAGTCGAGTAAGAATTGCCTCTAACATATATAATTTTTGTCGTATCAAATTGCTTTAGTTGAGAGTGAATAGTAGCATATTGATAGTGTTCTTAGACGACTACTCTGTAACTAAGCAAACCGGAAGACACGGACAAATCGGAACCAAAAAGAACAATATTCTTTTTGAAGTGCTATTTATTATCTTGGAACTATCGAGCAAAATGAATTTATATAATTAATTATTGATTATCATTGTTATCATATTTATTTCTGTCGAAGACCGATTGATGTCTTGACATCGTTCTCTTTTCGTAAGAGGTCTTAGTGGATATCTACAAACAAGTCTGAAATCTTCCATTATCAATGCAATTTTCAGAAATTCGACAAGAAGAAAATTTCTTCATTATGGCCGATATCTGAACTACTTGATTGGGTTGGCCAAGCCCCTAATCTGGTATTAAATTTAATTGCAAAAAAAAAATCTGTTTACAGAAACTAATGAGATATTAATCTTTAAAAGTTAATGACAAAGAAAAAATTTCCGTCTAAGGCTACAGATCACAATTTTTTTTTGAGAGAAATTTTCATTTTACCCGTCCTAAATATTGATGTTGGAGATGAAAAATACATCAAGTTCAACTACTTTGAAGTCAAAAAAAAGCTATGCAGTTAGTAGGTAAGAAACATTCTGCTCACATTAAATAATATACAAATTGATTCTAGCAAATTTCTGTTTAATTTTTAAATATGTAATTGCCTACAGTAAGATACAAAAGAAAATGAAATATTCTCAATTTCCATCACCTTTTCATACTAAACTTTTATCATTAAGAATACAAATAACTACAAAAAAGTAAATCTTTGACTAAAATTTCATCAAAGTGATCTACACAATCAAATCAATGATGAATTTAGTCAACCCAATGATCGGCACAGTGGACACATGAATAATCAGTATGACAACATTTCTATAAAATGTGGTGATTTACTGACAAAGTCAATCGTAATCGTTCATTTTTACTTTTATCTTCTTTAACTGCAATTCATTTTACAATCAAACTTCATATAAACTATTACCATCCAAGCATTAATACTTCATATAAACTATTACCATCCAAGCCTTATTCTGTAAATATTCATTAGAAAACATCAAATAATGAATCGCTTTTCCAACAAAAACCACTGCACAAAAACAATGCTGCGCAGATGTGCCCAGAAAATGTTTCGAAACTGAAAGTTCTATACAGGTCAAGCTATTTGTCTATCTTTAATTATCTCTTTCACTTTCCATTAATGCATTATTCGGTTATTTCTGAATAAAATCTGATGCCGTGTGCCATTGGTTCACAATGATTTCTTTATCGATATTTCTATTTTCAGCTTCTATCTTGGACAAAGATCTAGATCAGCTTCCATTCCACTAACAGAGATTCCCCAAAATTTTGGTTTATATCACGAAGTGAAACCATAACTCTATTATTTACCTATTAGATAATCAAATTATTTTTGGATAATTCTAGTAAATTCAATATTTAAGCAATAAAGTTGTGAAATCGATCATAAAATCATAAGATTAAACTATATCACTTCATTCCTTATGCTTTAAAACAGAAATACGAAAATAGAGAACTTCAGCTACCAGAAGATGTCAGCAATCTAGATAATTTGAAACATTACGCTTCTCTAAACATCGTTTTCGTAAACAACGATTTGGAATACAGGTATTTTATATCATCATATAACCGAAGAAAGCATATGAACACGGAAAAATGTATTTCAATTCCTTTTCCTGGATTCCACTGCTGTAATTATTGAAGACAAACTGTAGATTTGTAAACAAAAAGTTTTGCAAATTTAAGGATATTGCTGAAGCAAATGTAGTATTTACATACTTGAGAATGATATATAACTAAGGCATCTGCCGATACAAGAAGGTTTCGTAGACGGGAAACGAAGGCTGTTTGTAAAATGTGGTAATAAAAATATCCTGCCATTCAAGAAGCTCGAACACCTAGTCCAACATTACGCCAACACGTTCGCATATATCGATAGGTTTGTGATAAGTATGTACAATACTGCCGCCTATTACCGGATGAGGAATCAAACCATCCGAAATATCGGTTTTTCAACTATTTCCTTATAACCATTTCCCGCAGTATTCTCAGCACAGAACTGCACACAAATTGTATAAATGATACATACTTGTGTTTTTTTAATAGGATGCTTCAAACAGAAGACACCATATCATATACAACCACTCACCTTCAACTGAATTTAGAACATTTTAGCCAAGGTCGAAGATGCCGTTTTCCTGATAATCCAATTGAAGAACCGACTCACAAGCATATCATTTGAAATAAATAAAAAATCTGATATCAAGAGAAAGAAGACCCCTTCATCATATTTTTATTCAGTATATACATGTGCTGCAACTATAAAATAAAGAGATACACTGTTTAAAAAAATGAAAAATGACAAAAAGTACGGATATTCGTATGAAATGATTTTAGAAAATAAAAACAATTGCCTGAGGAGGGAGGACATCGTGAGATCATCATCAATTATTAGTTATTATTACCATAGTCATCAACCAATACCTTATCTAATTATTATGCTATAATGATGATAACTAGAGAAAAACAACACATTAAGAATCTATTATAAAATGGATCAGTGAGATGTATAGAAGAAAATAGTTAAACCCTCTAGAATGTAAGAAAAAATTTATGAATCACCGGCGTGAAATATATATATATATATAACTTACAAAATAAAAGGTGTGAAAGCTGTTAAAAGGTGAACATCAAAATGGACTGTAAAACTAAAAAGATTTACAACAGGCACAGTGCTTGACAAACTTTTTTGTGCTAAAACATATCGTAAAACAATTATAGCAGCACAAATAAACATTTTTATAACTAGCAAATTACATAAAAAAAGAAAAAGAAAAAAAAAAAAAAACTTTCTCTTCAAATTCAACAATAATTATACAAAATTTTTTCCAGAATTTAACAGCAATTTGGACAAAAAAAAGTAATATCCTGTTTAATAAACTACATTTTGGGAGAACTGACCTGAACACCGCATTGCGGTGAGGTACAGAAAACGACCTGGCAGTGTGGCAGCATACAAGCAAGGTACAGTAAAAAAAATTCTATGCTACTACATGACTGAATTAAAAAAATAAAAGAAAAACTAATCTTAGTAAATTAGACGGACTAGAATGGGTGGAATTCTGGTTTTCAAGTGGTCTTTGTCCTATCTATATTAGAATCTACTCAAGCTCAGTAATGGAAGAAATCATCCAAGTTTTTGAAAGAGTCGAAGGCGAAAACAGCATTTTAAATGCACTTTAAATTAAAAACAATTCGTTAATTTTTAGCAAATATTTTTGATGAATGAACATCTGCATTTTTTGCATCGAACAGTAAATCTGGAATTATTGTTAAATTTCGGCAAACTCATGCTCACTATAAAGAATTAATGATAAAGAGCGCCAAAAATGATAACGTGGGTAAGAAACTAGAAATTATCTCTACCAAAATTATATTAACTGACGAAACGACTTCAATTAATCATCACTTGGGATGGCTCCATTAGAATTGTGACTACTTTCTGCAGCATCTGTAAAAGAAAATATCAAAAAAACGAAAATGATTTAAAAAATACTTAATGATTGCTACTAAAGCATAAAAGCTTAAACAAATTTATGCACCCAGAAATCTAGATTCATACAATCTAAGTAATGTTTCAATCCTTAGATAACTTTTTGAAAACTGAATAATTTCCATACATAGAAATGCCGATAAATGAATTTTTAAAAGCTTACATTGCTCCCACATGCCACATTTCTTACTTCGAAGTCTTTCCAACAAACTTTTGAAAGGATCCTCAAATGCTTTTTTTACCACTTCGACATCAATTTCACCCAGCGAACTTGAACTTTCTTCACTACTAGACGAGTTTATATCACAATTATTGTGCTTAAATATATAACTAAGTCAAGGGATGATCCAAACTGAACTGAAATGTGCGCGTCAGCAACAAGATTAACCACGACTTCGAAGTTAACATTACTACTTTTACAAACACAACCCAATTAACTAATGAATGATATAAAATTCAATTATAAAAAAATTTAGTTATAACTATAATGAATAGATATCCAACTTAGTTATAACCATAATGAATAGATGTCAAACTTGATTTATAAATCAATAGTTCCACTTATGAACGATTGAAATAAAATGCTTATTGGACTTACACGTCGAAATGACGTCAAGCGATTGTTATCACCAGTTAACCCAATTCTTCGCTGTCTCTTCAAAAATCTAAGAAATTATTAAATTTAGAAATCATAAATTCTTTTGTGAAAACGAAAAGTAAATCATAAAATTTCCAATAATCTCTCATTATAATGCTTTACACATTCCCGATTTGTATCTTTTACAATCACTGATAAGCAGTTTCCTCATCTGTATTCTTTTTCCGGTGCATAATATGTTGAGCATAATATACAGAAACCTGCTAGACTCGTGATCGCTTTCAGAACTACTACGACCCTTAACAGAGCGAGACTGCGTGCCACAACGGGACCTATTACTGCTAGAAGCATCTCGTCTCTTCCCTGATCGAGAACCATTCCTTCTGCGATCTCTTGAATCGTCGCTGGAACTTTCTCCTCTTATTTTTCCCCTCGAAACATCTCAAGACTTAATTTTGTTAATTGAGAGCTACCGTTAAAGAAAAGTGATTTATAACCAGTAACGAATTAAAAATCCAATGAAATCAATCAAGTTCACAGAACTATATGAACTTATAAATCACCTGTGCCGTCTAAAATCTCGATCATAACTTGGCATACGATGGTGACTACGTTTCCTAGTTAATCGAGCTGGCCGAGAATATCCTTCTCGATGTGTTGGGGAACTGCCGTTTTCTACTTTTATAATAGAAACATTTTGCTGCAAATTGACATATTTTAGAGTTCAGCGATGCAAAATATTGAAGTTAAAAATATATATGTAACTTACAGAATCAGAATCAGGAATGTTTTCGGATCGTTCCGCACATGGATACGATGGTAGACTGTAACGTTTATCACGATTTCCATCAGATATTTGACCAATTTCCATAGAAGAGGGTAGGCTACGTCTTTTCTCGTGGTCTCTGTCATATTCACTAGATGAAGGACAGCTGCACTGCTGAACTGGAAGTTTTGGAGGAAGAAAAAATTGCCGGCTGAAGCTATCAAAATTCTCCAGCATTGACAAGATATCACTCACCTAGAAATGTATATTTCTAAATATCTCGAAAATTATAAAACTGGTACTAATTAGGAACAGATATCCCGTCATCGTATTTGATCTTACAGTTGCTTAATACTAATAATGCAACTACGGAAAAGTAAATCTGTCCATGGAAAAAATTAAAAGGAAATTTATATGAGTAGATAATCATCTAAACCTCCTGCGCATATTCTGGCTTTAATAAAAGCTCTTCACGGATTTCGGTCAAAATTTGACCGAGTTTATTTTTCCCTCTCCATTTTGATGGACTCAGTGCATCCGGTTCATTGATGTCCAAACCTAAAATACGAAACAGTACAATTTAAGGATGTTTTCCGTCCCGACTCTGATTAAAAAAAAAAAGTAAAAAACTCTGATTAAAAAAAGTGAAATCAACATTCCCAGAAGAAAAAACTTACCGATGCCCCATTCAAGATCTGTTGGGGAACATTCTACTAGCGTACTACCGTAAGTGTAAAACAGCTTCTTCCGTAACAATGGATTCTGTGTATATTTGGCAAAATTTCCTCTTCTCATCACATCGCTACTTATTTTGTTCCATCTAATTTATAATAAAGACAAATTAAAAACAAAAGATAAAGTTTGAAATTGTTAAAGTTAATTCAAATCTTCGTAATAACGATATCTTTAAGGAATTTCATTGTCGTTGAACAAACAATATATTGCACAACTGAACATTCTACCTACAGAATTTGATAGAAGCACTTTCAACAGGTTTTAGAATGTCTTTTCTGTTACAGACATTCTAAAAGCATAAACTAAATTACGATATGCAAATATCCTGACGAGTTTAGCTCATACCAATTGTGATGCTAATATACATTGGGTATTAAGATCAAAATCATTTTTGAGTAAAATTTAACGAACGTTTCGCGCTCAAAATTCCGGATATTACGTGAAAACATTTTGATTTTTCGTGCATCCCGTTCATTCGCTATTTGCTCCGCTGTTTCACTATCTCCAGCAGAAAGCGCTTTATGATACCTGAAAAACAACATTTAATCTATTTTCGTTTCATACGTCTTCAAATTATAAGGATCTTTTGACCAGGTATTCCTTATTTTATTTTATTTTTTGAAGCAGAATTAAGTTCTTCCCGTTATATGAACTAGGTTCATCCAGACATGGACACAGGAAGAAATATATGGAAATGAATCGCCAAGACATTCGGTTTTACAGTGCTTAATCAATCGATGTTTACATCTTTGCAGCAGAAATTTAATGGTTCTTCGAACGAATTCATAACACGAACGACCAAACCATTTTATTCCATATAACACATATGTACAAGTCATTTTTCAAAAATCAAGTTTTTAATGAATTCAACTAAATACAGTAAAAATCGAAAGTGAGAACCATATCATTTCATATAAAAAATTTGTTTATTTTAAAGGAGATAAAATACTAACATGTAGTACTGTTCAGTGGAATAGTACCATCTTTCTTCCGGTTTTCCACTGCCAACATCTTCAAATATTGCGAAACGACAGGGATGAAAATTGGAAAATGGACTACGGATAGTGAAAAACAGAGTGAATTTTTCACCGCTTTCGGTTGTAACGATATTTGTCATTACTGTTATCTCTTCTCCAGTAATAACTCTGTCTCATATCCAAAATACAACAACAAATTAACCTGCAAATAACATGCAGCAAAGAATCAATGATGTGATTCATTACAATTCCCTACATTTAACTATTTCTTGTAACTAGCAAGAATGCTAGCGGTTGTTTTACGTAATCTATTTTTCGTTTTGCACAGGGATGATAATCGCAGAAGACCTCAGAACTAGCCCTTATATTGCGTGTTTTCCAAGTACGTTTTCAAGGAACTGTACTGTTTAATGAGTTAAAGCTCATTTCATTGCGACACGCTGTGATGCATGGAAGCCTCTGATTGGTATCTTCATCAATGGTAGGCAACTGGTATGGTCAATTATTCCATTTAAAATTGTACAGTACCCCAAAATTGTACAGTTATTGATAGGTGAATTAGTCTCCTAAAATACTACCACTCTTATGGTAACTTTAGCAGTGATATCACTCATACGTCTCTGGAGACCTTCACAGTCAGTTCAGACTTATCAGGAGATTATTCTCCATTATCTACGACTTGCTTGGAATTACGCATCTCTCGAAGGAAGAAATAATATATCTACCTCCTGTATCCACTCAAATTCATAACAGAAAAAAGTTGCACGGAAATACTGGTGTAACACCACACGGTATCTATATGACCCCAAACCACAACGACACACCACAACTACCCCTAAGCACAATAAACAGGAAAACAATTCAATCCGACCAATATGTCAAAGTTGCTTATATCAAAATATGCGACTCTGCCAGCGACATAAGGAAAATGGGAATCTCTTTTCGTGATGGAACATGATGGTATAGAAGGTTTTGAATCACAATTTTTTCTGGAGAAATGAAACAGCGAGGCTAGGACCTATGTTCTGTCTCTTTTTCCGGAGTGCGATGCTGGTTAGCAATACAAGTATCTTGTTCGACCATCTGTGCATGTAAAGTAGGGCAAACGGAATCTTGCCATTGTCAACATAATATTAAGAGACTATCATCTTATCACATAATATTAAAGAGATTACCACATGCTGTTATGTTTTGTTTGCAATTATTGTTTATTTCATGTGAGGTGACATGCTAATACAAATTAGACTTATTCATTAAGAAAGTGATATTTGCTGTGTTAGAGGGAGAGCGAAATTTTACGATCATAACCATAACTTAAAAGTAATCATTTATGCTACGAAATCTGTTCTGTGTTACTATATAAAAAGAAATAGTTATTCAGTTGGCGTAAAGGAAAACAGTTATTCAGTAGGAAGAAAATGAGAAATGAGTGCGAAAATATGTTTGGAAATGTGGGTAAGGATTGTTTAGATTGAAATTTCAGTTCCGTATCTCTTACTGTTTTGCAGTGGATGTTCAAGTGGTATTATTCTTGTTAGGAAACTTCTCCTTGTTAAAAAATAATTAGGACTGGAAGGACATTTTTGCAGGTGTTATGGTCTCATCAGTATAACACCTGGGGCATTCACTCTCGGTGTTACCACTATTTCAGGTGATGTTATCATTATGGGTAAATATACTGCTGAGTTGTGTGGGCGCATATATTTCATACCGCATAATTCTGGAATATATTCCAATCTTTATCAAGCGTCAAATGTACGGGAAAGATCAGTGCAAAGTATGTATTTAATGTATTATAAGTGTACTGTTATAGAAGATCATTTTCCCTGTATCCCAATTTAGAATAGACTACCAAAGTGGGTTGGGTATTTTGTAATTTGTAAATTCTAAACATATAAGTTAGCTTTCTGTAAGAGAACTGTTTGATTGGTTGATAGCAGGATACCTTCAATTTTTTAATCAGATAAATCGGATTGTTTTGGTATAGGGTAGGAAGCTAAACCAAAGCTCTTTTCATTGGAAAACATAGTTCGGATTATTTTTCAATCTTTCTTACCTTTTAAGCTTGCAAAATATTGTTTTATGCACTTCTGAAATCTACTATGTTTTACAGAGCTGATTTTGTACGATATATGCATTTTTAGATAGATAATATTCCTATTCCTGAACCGATTGGAGTGATATCAGCAGCTGTTTATTTAATTGTTATGTTTTTGTTTATTCCATTTCCAGTTTATGAGTGGTCGAAGTTCGAGTAAGTTTTATTCCTAACTTTTATGGATTATCATAGCATCCATACTATTAAACCTCTCACATAACATTTTTCAATCTTTGCATTTATAGGTCATCCATTCCACATCAAAAATTTTTAATGTTCTTGTCAGCATTGACAGCTATTTGTTCCGCAGTTCTACTGGGTTTTGCCGATGATGTCCTGGATTTACGATGGCGACACAAACTTTTATTTCCGACACTTTCATCGCTTCCATTGCTCCTTGTCTATTATGTATCTGGTAAATTGTTTCTTCGTCATTTATGTAGAACTGTAGGTAAATTAGATGAGCTATGGGAAAGGTTTTTTCTATCATCTGAGGTTCTATTGTTAATTTGAAAGGTAGTTTTGCTTACTTATTTGACTGTATCTTAGAGATTATGTATCCGTTTTAGGGTCATCAGCTACGATCGTATTACCTTCTTTGATTCAGGCTTTATTCCCAGTGCAAGAATGCATCAACATAGGAATTTTTTACTACGTTTATATGGGTATGATGGTAAGTCTTCAATCGCGCAAAAAATTTTGAGAAGTATTAATTGTTCATTGCATTAGTTTTTCTGTCAAAAAAAAGTAAACGAAACTGTCACATTATTATCTTTTATCCTTTGTAGATAGTATTTTGCACAAACGCTATCAATATTTTGGCTGGAATTAATGGACTTGAAGCTGGACAAGCTTTTATAATAGCATCTTCCGTTGTTATTTTTAATGCCGTTGAAGTAAGTTTCTATTTTAAAGTCCACGATTTTGATAACGATTGTTGATGATTCCACTAGACATTGCGTAAAACTGGAGGAAGAGGAAAGGCGGAGTCTTACGTTTGAAATCGAAAGTCGAAGTTTTACAAACACTTCTTTTAAGTTTCAGAGATTCGAATGGAAAGTTTTACTTGGAGTTTTAAAAAGCTGATGAATTTAATTGTATCTTTATTTATTTTTGGTCATTAACAAAGAACATGATCTTATTCTTTCTTAATCATCAATTCTGTTCCAGAAATTGGTGAACAAATAGAATGGTTTCTTTTTTCAAATTTTAGGAAATAATTTTGAAGTTGAATTAGAAATTAATTCCAAATGAATTTCATCAGCTTTTTTGCAGTTGTTTCGACTGGATCCATCGGTTTCGTGGTGTCATTCACTTTCCCTATATTTCTTACTGCCTTTTTTAGGAACAACATCTGTTCTCTTATATTTCAACTGGTAATTATGTTTAATTAGTTGTTTCTTTGAAGTATTAATTTTTTATTTTACGGCTTGTTTTTCATGTTAAATTATCATTCTTGAAAGTTTTATATTTTGTTTCATTGCTCAAAATTTAAGTAATCGGTATATTTAGGTATCCAGCACGAGTTTTTGTCGGTGATACGTTTTGTTATTGGGCCGGGATGACTTTGGCTTCAGCTTGTATTCTTGGTCATTTTAGCAAAACTATGGCGCTGTTTTTGATCCCACAAGCAAGTTTCTGTCTTTCTTGCAGCAAATTTTTTCCACTTTAGTTTTTCATTTATTTTAATTTTTGCTTGATTAAATTAATTAGTGTTTCTCGGCAAAATTATTTCTGCTGAACTAATGAATCACCACAGAATGTTTGATCTTATAAAAAAACCTGTCATTCTCAGATGTGCACTAGTTATATTGTAATTTAGTATTTTATGACAACAAATCAGTATTTCAAATAAAAAGAGGGGAAGAATACGTTTTGATTTATGCCATATCTTTGAGAGTAAAGATTTGATAATTTCCAGATTTTCAATTTTATGTATTCAATTCCTCAACTTTTTCATCTTGTCCCTTGTCCGCGTCATCGATTGCCGAAGTATAACAGTAAAACTAACACTGTTGATATGAGTACTGTTGAATTCAAAGAAAACGGTCATATTTCCAGTTATCTTAAATTACTTTCTTTTCCTCTGCTCGTTGTACTTTGTATATGTTGCGCAGTTCTTTTTTCTTTTTCTTTTTTTTACTACGTTAAGGTTAAGGAGACAAATTACTCTTCTTTCAGTACTTTTCATTATTCGTGAATGTGTTAATCAGCAATACAAAAATCCATTTACAGAAAACCGTATCAAACCACTGCATTTAAGTTTCGTAATTAGTTATATAACTCTTCATTTCAGACTTGAAACCGTTAACCAAGATGGTCCTTGATTTTCTGAATATATTTGGCTTATTGTATAAGAAAATTATTGAAAAGAATAATGTGAGGTAGCGGTTTTCATGCTTTATTTTCTGATATGAAGGTTGCTTTTATAAATGAAATCTACCAAGTTTTTATTTTCTAGATATCCCATCTTTAACTGTTTTAAAGCGAGTAATTTATGCAGCGCGAATATTTTTGAGACGTGAGGTATGAATGATGGTTAAGAGATTTTGAAGTATTTCTTTTATTTGAACGAGGAGGAGGGGATGGAAAAGCTGTTGATAAGTTTGCTTTAGTTTGTTTTCAATGTTTTTTACTTCAGATGGGCAGTTATCAACAATCTAACGCTACTAAATTTGGTTTTAAAATTCACGGGTCCAGTGCATGAGAAAAAATTGACGGAAATACTTCTAATATTGCAAGTTTTATTTTCGGTTCTAGCATTTTTTATTCGATTCTATGTTGCACATTTGATGTATGAAGTTGTTTTATGAGTCTTGTTAAATTATAAGTTTAGGACCAACTTTGCTCAATTTAAAGTATATTGGAAAGTTGAGATCTTACATCGATTTTTGAAAATTTATGTAAAAACAATTGTCTGTGCTCAAAATAATTTCAAATTTTGCGCTGTTTCGGAATTGAAAATTTTATCGCAGCATAAATAATGGTATTTGTCTGAAACATTTCAAGTTATTTTCATAAAAGTTTCTTTACTCTGCTAGAACAGAAGAAAAATTTGTAAGATCAATTGAAATTTTGTTTCTGAATCATTAAGATCTCAGTCTTTTCTGATGGCAGCATAGCTATCTGAATGGCAGCATCTCGTAAGATGAATGTTTTTATTTATTGTTAGAATATACACCAGAATATAATAAAGTTTCAAATGTCATCATTTGGTTAATATATTTACTAATAACAGCATTATAAGCACTCTCTTAAAGATTTCGAGTTGAGGCATACTTTTATTCAAATCTGTCAAGCGTTTCAGTAATACTAGAGCAATGCTTTTTTAATTGTTCTCATTGAATTTTTTTTTTTTTTGCTATTGAGTGTTAGTGAAGCTCTAATATGTGCGGAAAGGATTACCCTGATTATTCAAGAGTTACAAATACAAAGAAATCAATATTTCCTTTTTGCCGAAGTCTAGCGAATTTACTGATTGAGAAATAAACACCGTATACAAACAAACAATGCTTAGAATTCCATGCTAATACTTTCAAATTGCTTTCAAAAAAGTGCATCTGTATACAATTCAGATGAGTTCAAAATGAAATATCCTCTCACTCCAAGTCGCTTCGCTCGCTTTTCCCGCTCCTGTCTCCATCGATTTCTCATAATATGTGGCCCGATTGTTACGATCCACAATAATAATCGTATGTGACCTTCAATTAGAAGAGCAGTAAGATTGTATGAAGACTGCGTTTTAGAAGACTACTGGAAGTTCATCGATGTTCTTAGAATTCTTGCTAAAATTTGAAGGAAAAATGTACTATATTGGACGATGAAGCTGATAACAGACCTAGTGCCATAAGGAATCCCATCGGGATACCTCACGAAAATAGCGGCACGATATTTACAAAGCTCATTAGATCGGCCACAACGACGCTTTAATTGATCATCAGGATAACACCTGCAAAACATTCTTGGATCTTAAAAATGTATACTGGCCAATCTCACTAATCATTAGGAGCATATGGAGAAATTGAGTGAATGATATTTTGGAGCGAGAGTAACTAAAATTCGGAATAGATCTTCCATTTTTTATTTAACGGTTGCTTTGTTCCACTTGTAGAATTATATTTAACATTTAATTTCATATCTGTTTATTGTAATTATTAACCTTACTATTTTCTACACATTAGATTAATTAATTAATGTATGATCATTAAAGCGATAGTAACTTAGAAAACAGCAAATCTTCCAAATTAATTTGATCTTTTTTTATCTCACTGCTTCCTAATATAATTGGAAAATTTACTGATATTTATCAGTGGCTAACTGTAGAAGGCGTTCGATAATTTCTGTTTCTGAAAGATCTTCGCTGTTTATTTCTTCAATAATATCGCTCACTTTTTCCATACCTCGTTGTACTTTTTTAAACGGTTCACATGACGGACTGTTGCTAAAACCATGAATACCTGTAATGGATAGTATGATTCTGAGAAAATAAGAGAAATGATCACGAAAGATCTCATAACATTGATGATTTTTCTCTTTATAAATGTTTCAAGGAGTTAGCAACCTGGAGGGTATCTGGTAACTTCAATTTTGTCATCTGGCTGGTACGTTAGGCCTGCAACTTCATATTGATCGTATTCATTTCTGAAATGCATATTTATTTTATATAAACTAAAAAAAAAAAAAAAACATACGTTCCTGAAAATTTTGAACATTTAGGACATCTGCAGTAACATCATTTAATTATAAAGTTTTTGATAGGTTTGGATGTTTTTCGAAAAATGTATACAAGAGAGTTAATGAAGATTCTAGTTTTCTGTACTCTGAAACTTTCAATTGTAGGAAAAGCTTTTTTTCAACACTTTTCATGTATATTGCCACAGGTCAAGCAATGGATTTCAGAATGTTGAGTATTAATGAAGCTTGAATTTAAAAAGTTACCTTTGGAAACAAAGTATTTGGAATGCATTGTATCTATTCACGGTATTGATCAACAATTTGCAAAATTCTTCCGGTTTCTTGTTTGATTTCACAAAATCTACTGGCAATGCACCTGAAAATACATAGTTTTAACTTTTCACTTTCTCACAGGTCGCAGAATTTGAGAGTTCTTTTGACATATTATTTCTTGAATTTGAATGTTTGTTTAATTATAGTTAATTAGCAAAATCAAATGTTACATGTAGCCTGTATCGCAATTTTCCAGTTAGGCCTAGAAAGTTCCTCAAACAACTTTTAAAATTGTTTAAGTAATAAGAATTAATGAATGCTTGGTGGGAATTCTCAAAGGTGATTTTTTACCTGTAACTAAAAATATATTCTTTTATTTTTGAGGAAATTTTATGGATGGCTAACAATCTAACCATTGTAACCTAAGATCAAATTCTAGAAACATCGATTTTGCTGCTAATAGTCCTGGTGGTTGTAATTGTTAAATCGAAAGTAGAAAAGTGAAGAGCGGAAAGACTGAAGTAATCCCAATAAATACATAAAGAATAGAATAAATCACGTAATAAACAGACAGTAATATCTGACCTCTGGTGACAGTGATAGAACTTGATTTCATTTGATGTATAGGTACGGTGATTGCTAGTAAATTACTAATGCTACCAATAGCATTCATACACAACCATGTTCCGCGTATACTCTCTCTCTCGTCTCGTCCTGAAAACATTGTTTTGATTTGAAAGTTCAAAAGTCAAGTTCTAATTTTAAAATTAATAAAATTGGTAAGAATTTCCTATCTCAGGATGAACAAGATTTTCAAGAGTTTGTTGAAAACTATCGGTTGATTTATCTTCAATTTTATTCTCTTGAATTCACTTTCATTTTAACACCATTTTTTTGTTATTTTAATCCTAGTTTTTGTTATAGATATAATCTTTACTTTATTTAGATATAATCTTTATGTTATGGATATAATCTTTATTTTTTTTTATAAATAATGTTTACTTTTACTGTAACCACAGTCCCTCCCAGAACGGAATGAAATGATAGATGCAATCATTTATACTCTCGTATGTTTAACTTAGCAGTCCATCATTAATCATCAAAATCACCACTGAACGATTGTGAATATGAAGTACCGGCAAGGATGCCATTTTCCCATCTGGCGGTACTAGTTGGCCGATTGAGCAACTCATCACGATTGTTTAGCAGGATCAGTTTATATTTGGCGTCTGGATTGTGCTCAACGTACACAAAAGTTATGCACATTTAAACAATCGAAAATAATAGACAAGATAATTAATTTATTTTGAATTATAAAACAAGACTAGTATCCTGCAAATCAGTACAGACATTCGCTCATAAATAACAGTATGAATTATTTGGTTGATATGAAGCAATCAGAACATGAGCAAATCATGGATAAGGTATGTATGGTAAATTATTGTCAGTAGTTGCATTAATACCACAACAAATTTCCTGAGACATAGAGGAATTCAATTCCAGAAAACCAGTTATTCGGCAATTAATGGAATGAAGATGCGCACTCCAACAAAACGGGTCTCTTCCAAGGTTATCAGAGAACAATGAAGAACGTTGACGACATACAGGCAAAAGAATTGATCTTTCATCCACTATTTCATTCGATTTTAGTATTAAAATAGTGATAAATGACCATTAAACTCCTTTTTTATTGCCTAAATCCACTAATTTTTTAATCGAGACTTCAGCAAAAAGTCCTTGCTAAAAGATATTACAGTAATGAAGAAAACATGCACATCTACACTTCATCTTCTAATCACGATGGTCTTTTTCAAGGATGTGACAGCAGCTCTCTTTATCGCATTGTCTATCACATAATACTTGAAGAGGAACTTCCGTCACTGTATACTATGACCAACTGTGTCGCGCACTTGTGGATTTCTCAGAATGTCTGAGACTGTTAACTAGTTACTCCACAAATGATTACTCATCTTTCAATAATTCCACGAGTGTTATATTATTAAAATCAGTACACTGAATGCAATATATCTAACAGCAAAAGAAGCGGAAACGTTTATATACAAAGTAAGCACACACATCTCCATGAATTTAAAAATGAAACCAGAAAATTTTTAATTTAATTACACAAATCACAATCAACGATTGATCAACTAACTACAATCACTGACTGACCAAATAAGAGAAATGGGAGAGAAAGATGGACTTACAGCATGCACGATTAATGAAATAATTGAGAAAGCAAATCCAATAAGTATCTCTGCAACAAACATTAAATAGAATTACATTCCAATAACATAGTATCACCATTATAAATCATTCCAATGAAAATCTAATAAAATGAAGCAAATTTCTCACAGCAAAACAGTGAAACCATAACAAAAACTTCAGAGTACATTTAAACCATATATTTTATCCCACCTCTTCTTCGGTTGGAAAAGAACAGTATCATTTTTCGAAATTAGACTGGCTCATCAAATAAGTGACAAAAGCGTCATAAACAGATACAACAAATCTGAACAGTTTTTAGTTTATTAATTTATTAAACTATACATTTATTCAACAAAAGCACCAAAATATGAATTTCTTCGAGATATATATATGAAAAGTCTCGAGATTTTCAGAAAATCATGAAATTTCAGAACTGATACCACTCTGTTCCGTCCATCAAAAACACAACTATTGCACCACTCATGCGATTTCGGAAACCACAGAAATGACTTATAAAGTTTTACGTGTCATCAAGATCAAAATAATGTATTGTATCATCCCAAGTAACAATAGACACCGGAGTTATCTGTTTTCGGCTTCGTTCAAAATATGTACAACGACCAACACCATTCACCAGCACAATGGTATGACACCTTAAAAATGTTGCTCTCTCAAATGTTCAAAAATGATTGAAAACGTTAAAAATTAAGCATAAATTGTTAAATGTCTATGTGGTGAGGATGCAAATGCCAAAAACCAAATTTATAAAATAGAAATGAAGCGTAAGGTTGAAACAAACCTTGTTCCATATCGGACAGGTTCCGGAAATTCATAAAACAGTTGCGACATAAGTTTGCATCTGTCTTTATCTTGTTTTTTCTGAGAAATGAGCTGCTCATCAGGATAATGACTGAAGAATAAACTGATTATGTTCTCTTTCTGTGTATTTGCTTGTTGCGCTTTCAGATAATTACTAGCGCAATTAATAAAATAAATTTGTCATGAGATTTTTATTAACAACACATATATGGACTGCACTAGTATTATGGCGACATTTTAAAAACTTTAGTATTTCCTTAAGTTTTTTTTAAGCGAAAATTCCATAATTTAAAGTGAAGAGAAATGGCAAACTAAATCCATCTTGAGTTATCCTACTTCCTGTTAAATCAGAGCCGTTCATTAAAGAGCCGTAGAAATAGATTCTAGGGAAACAGATAATGTTCTAAATGTATCTTAGAAAAGCGGTGATGCAAGCTACCACAAAATCATTTTCCTAGGATACATTTAGATAAAAAGGACGAAGAACTCAAAAATATAAATGTTGTGTTACCTTGTTTGATCGATGAGGATATCCAAAAACTGCTTCATAAGCTCTTGTTCGTTAACATTCTCATCATCTAGTATTTTCAATTTCTCTTCGAACAATCGCAAACCATAAGTTATTTTTTTAAACGGCTTTCCTAATACACTATTTCCAAATCCATAAATACCTAAAATGATAATACTGCAAAAAAGGTAAATTTGATGAACTGATACAGTTTATAAATAAAATTATAATAATAATGCGGTGAACTTGTAGAAAGTAAGTCTCATTTAACTAAATGTTACAGCTGGAGGCATATAACGCACTTATTTTTCCACTAAATCTAAGTCAGAGTAAAAAAAAAATTAACTTTCAATATCAGCAAAGATGTCAAAAGCAAACACACAAATGCATCATTGTATCGATAACTGGCAAAAATTTCGATAATAAACACCAACCGGGACCAAATGCTGCTGTTGGACTGCCTTGTCGATTAGAAAACTGAACTCCGAAATATGTTTTTCGTTCAATTTCTTCATTAAAGAGCCTGTAGAAGATATCAGATACGATGGCTCTACTAAGTATATATCACTGTATTTGTAGAAAAAAAACTTAGGAGTAAAACAGAATAAAGTGATTATAGTTCAAGAAGAATTCCCATTAAATATGAAGCAAATTAATGACAGTATTAATTCACAAATACCTATAAATTCTTTCGTTTCCCTCTGTTTCCTCTATTTATCATTCTTATCTTTTTTTCCAAAGATATTCTTATTTTTGGCAGAAAAATATTTCTTTGCAAATCATTCATGAATTTAACACGGGCACTTTCGTAAAGTTAAATAAACCGACAACTGACATTACAAAAATAACGTGAATTTTAAGAATTTGAGATCTTCATTACTATGCATTACTAAAAAAAGCAATACCTAATATTTATCACAGTCAACAAAAAGGAAGACAAAGAGCACCGTCATCAAGTTGAGTCATAATTATAATAATAGCAGTTTTAAACACGTAATTTTGTTTCCGCAGAGTTCGTTTTCGAAACGACTATCAAATGCACTTTTTCCGTACCGATGAAGTAAAATTACGTTGAAACCATTGTACTGTTGTGCTTCGTTGGAGAGCTGTTCAGCCACATAGTCCTCTGGGGGCATTTCAGATTTCAAATATTCGTAGACTATTTTGCCTATATGATTTCACGATCAAATGTATTTTGTAAGTTTAAAATCTGATTTTAGAACAAAATTCCAGATCACTTTCAAATTTTAAGTTTAATTTCAGACCAACTTTCAGTTTTCTATAATATAGTGAAATTCAGACCACGCGTTATCGCACACGGTATTTCGTCGGTTGCATTCTCAAGAACTGCAAGAACATTCCCCAAACGCCCATCCCTGCTCATACCCAACCAGGTGCCACCATATGGATCTGCTTGATCTCGACCTACAACAACTTTTTATCACATAAAAAATGAACTGCAAAAGTAAGGAAAGAAAAAACAACTATTTCGATGGCTTAAAAATTCAATCGAGCTTAACCAACAAATAGAGAATTAGAGTTTCTTTTTCTTTGAAAAGCAAATTTAAGTCACGCATATATTATGAATTAGGCAAACTAACTTTTGTCAAAAAGTTTTATGAAATAGTAAATGAAAAAATTATCCTTAACGGACAATAAAAACATTATTACCACATAAAATACCGTCCTTCCAAGTTGGTGGTAGCGTAGGTCGATCAAATAGCTCGTCACGATTGTTTAACACGATCAACTGATAACTTTTCGGATCATCTACCGCTTTATCATTCAAATAAATGAACGTTACGCACATTCGTTCACAAACTTGAAATTATCAGACATAAACTCCTGGAAGGACGTGACGCACGCAAAACAAGCGTTATACAAAGAATGGGTAGTTGAGGAGACGATCAAAAAAGATGTAAAAGAAGCTCTGACGAGTAACATCTCTAAATCCAAACACAACCAGAAACTTTCACAAATGAAAATGAAATGTGATATAAAATACCGAGATGAAATCACTCTTATCCTTTCGAGGACACAGGAAAATTCCATCACAATTTATCTTTACTACCAATTATTTAATCCTACCTACTTACCCATCAAAGATAATTTCTTCAAAAAAAAGGCCTCTGTCAGTAAACTGGTCTCCTCTCTCCCTCTCTCTCTCTCTCTCTCTGATTATCTCTACTGTCCTAGTGGATCATCTGGTCACTTTTCCGAATGGTTACTGCTATAAGCTACTCACAGTCTCTTCTCATCTCTAGCTGTAGTCTGTCTCAGCAACCTTTCCGCCTCTCCATTTATCTCACTATTTTCTCACTTTCAACCTTTGACCCATACCGTTTAATTTTAGTCAATCTTCAATCCCCTTCGTAACTGTACTATTTCTTATTACTCTCGCATCCCAACTGAAGTGAACAATAAATTATTGTCTAAGAAATAAAAAATGAGGCAAGATCGACTGCCTATCGCTTTTCCGATTCATCGCGGAAGTGGTAGACTGCAGAATGTCCGGAAAGACTGCACGGTGAATTTGTCAACGATGCAAATTCTTATTTTCACTTCCTGTTTATATTGTCTTCTGTTGTGAAATGATTTTTGAAATAATTATTCCTCTCATATGGTTTGGTATTCTCGCAATACAGTTCGAGAAGTTCGCGAATATTTACTGATTGATTGTTTTAAAAATTTTTAAAAACCGAGTTCGGTTGTAGTTTTGTAGGTTTTCCAGGGTATCCAAAAATTTTTATGGTCAGGCAACCGAGTTTGCCAAATAACAAATATCACTCATACTTTATTCATATTAGATTAGAAAGAAGTAATTTCTAGTCAATTCCAACTATTTTGGGCTTTCAGGCCACTTGCTCTTTACATTTGGCGTACAGTTACATTAGTCTGTCCGTAACTTGCATGTCATCCAACAAGTATCGAATAAATCAAGATGGAACATGTCACGACATTTTAGCGAAATTTGTACGGAAAATCTTGTCTAGAAATTTGCGTGAAAAACTTGAGTGATACTTTGGCCTTTCAAACTTTGTTTACGTATTAAATGGCTTATATAGAAATCAAATCTCCGTAAATGCGAACTACTCTGCTGTTTCATACTGTTTTTTTAATTTTGGAATTGCAACGTATTTGTAGTCAAGCAAACAATCTAAGCCTCAAAAATTTTTTCAAATACATTATAATTATGGAAGACAAATCAAATTGATAGTGGAAAATTTTAATTCGAATTTGCTAATTCTTCACTACAGCATCTTCAGTAGTTCCATTTTCTCCTATTTCTCGCATTTTTTCAAATTCAGGATTTTGTACTGTTTTTTGCCGTTCGGTTGAAAGACGGAGCCGACTCAGTTGGGCTAATTCAACTGCTGGCTTTTCATGTGCAAATGCTGGGAAGTCATGCGGGAATGGTCGTTTTCGAAATTTTATCCCTAAACTTGCTATATTAATTTCTCCTCCAAATTTTAAAATTACATTACATTTTGTAAAATTAAATTATATAATCGCAACTTTGTACCAGTGCTTGTTAACAACAATTGATATAATATATCAATTGTTGTTAACAAAAGCTTGATTTATTAACTACTAACACTTGCGACACTCAATAATGGATACTTTACTAATAACTTCAATCTTATTCTGCAGAATGTAAAAAACGATGAAGTAAGAATTGAAATAAGAAGATATCAATTAATAATTAACCGTATTTTGACCACACGATTAGTTCTTCTGCCATATCTATGGCTCGTTGTCCATAAATTTCTCTGTAATGAAAATTTTACTATTTTCTTTTCAAATTATTGAAACTTCAAAATTACCGAAATATTTTTGACATTTAGAATAGACGTAAAAAAAATTCTTTATTTTATCCTCTCCATCTTCTTAACTACCAGTGAAAATAAAATCCAATCTAAAAAAACGTGACATACCGGGTAGGCCTGAAAATGCAGTCTACTGCTACTCTTCCGTTCTGGTCATTATCCGTATCCAAATCATGGATAATGTCAGCCTTCTGCATTTCAAATGTTGTTAATGCAAGGTCTTTGTGATCGATACCCACTTCATTGTCATGATAAATTCTGGATCGATTACAACCCATAACACTCTAATCAATTAGTTAATATCACATATTGTGATAAATGTGGATCATCTACCATATAATAACTGATAACCGTAATCAGCAAATTTTCCAAAAGTAAAAATTCACTAATTTTTATTCAAAATGTGAACTTTGAGAATCCGAGACAAAGAAGATGCTAAGTAAGAATCATAAAACAATTTACTACTCGCTTCTTCTTCCTCGCTTAATCTCGCCTAATCTATTCCTTATTTAACTAAATGTTGCAGAAAAACCAACCGTTCTAAAGAATTTTTTCTAAAGTAATAACTTCATGAAATGTTCGCAGTTCATATTTTATGACTTGGGAAAATTTTAATTTATTGATTGAAGAACAACATATATAAAGATGTCTGGAAGGAAAACCTTTTAGTTATTTCATATTTGCGAGTCCTAAGAGTTCCATCTATTTCATACTAACGATGATTAAAGGTATGGCAATTATATATTTTCGGTTTTTCCTAGTAGTCTTTCTACAGTCCTTTAAGATTTATCACGAGAACTCAGTCGCTAACATAATTATTTACTTTTTCATCAGCTAGCAATTACAGATAGATACAAGTTATTGCCAGCTTCATTACCAAAAGAAGCTGACGAATGGTCAAATAAAGCGGAGATAGAACCGGGAGTTCCAAGAAATGAGTATAAAGCTTTGATTACTTCCCAGTTTCAAAAAGACTCATTCGTCAGAGACAAAGACAAAATACGAAATCTAATGAGCTTGCGATGACAAACGTCAAAGGATTTTTTTAATCCACTTACTTATCGATTGTTTCCTTTCTTACTTCTTTAATAACCTGAGAGTGATTGAGTGATTTCTGTCTTATTGAAAAATCTTTTTGCCTGAAGACTGAGAGGAATTATACATTTAAATATTCCAGTGATATGTACAAATCGTTGGATGCAAATAAGTTACTCAATGAATTTGGTACGTATGGACGATATCAAATGATTTCCTATATGCTTTGCCAGTTAACCAATTTTTTTTATGCTGTATCAATATTTATTATGATTTTTGTAAATCGAAAACCGCAAGATTTTGCTTGCAAGATTAATGATCCGGTTTGCCATTTCTATCATGGAATATTATTTTTCTAAAACAAATCCATATTTTATAACTTGATTCATATCATGAAGCTAAAAAGTTTCTAAACACCTTAACTAGTGCAAGATATGAGAAAATGGATTGTTTTGGAAATGCACCTCAAGCACTATTTACAAGCTCAGTCATCCAGTTTCGAGCAAATCTTAGAGAGTTTATGTTTAGGTCATTTTAAAGAGTAAATTGATCTCAGCCAAATGATCAAACTAGTTTCGACGGCTTTCATTAGAAAATTGATCTTAGACACGAATCGAAATGATTAATACAATGGATCCCTGCATGATTAAAGATGTGAATACAGGAAACGAACTGAGATGTGCTTCAGTTAATAGCGGAACATCAATTGTCAGTAATTCAACAGATCAATCGTACAGTATACTTTTCGAGGTTCTCTATCATATTACCATAACCATAATGCAATGAAGGAGTCAACAGAAATAAATAAATAAATAAAACAAGAATAAAGCAAACAAACAGTAAGAAGTCCTAAAATTTCTTCACCGTAATTAAAAAATTCTAAAAACAAACTAAAAGATCAAATGACAAAGCCAAACAACTGACACAGATCATACGAATAAGCTTTATATAAGCTGGAAAGAATCCAAAAATACCAGGCAGTTTATTTAAAAAAATAAAATATCGCAGTAAAATTGATCTAAGAAATGTTTCCAAAGTTAAAAAATTAGCTTAAGGTCGGAAATCAAACAATTTGGTCGGAAAATCAAACAAATATATCAAAAATTGTAGTAAAAATCCAAAGAAACAAATCATTACTAAAATATCACTCTGTTTGAAACATAATATCATCACTAAATCGTATAGCAAATGCGACATAAGGATTATTTGTTTAAATTGAAAATGTAAGGAAGAAAAAATAAACAATCGAATATCAGAGCTCGATTTTTGCAGTATGAATTATTATGTGTCAACCCATTTATACAAGAAGCTGGTTTTTCAGTTTTTTCGGCTGGTAATTTCTCTGTCATCAGTTGATTACTATATACTAATCTGACGAAGTGTCATAAAGTTAATTGATATAGTTCCATCAATTTTGATCATGACTAATTAGTATCTAACAATTCTTCGCAGAAACTTTCACTTATGTTTTCAGGTGCTCTTCTAGTAGTACCAATAGCATCACATCTATCAGATCGGTATGGTCGCCGACGTATCTTTTTAATTTCCATGTATTCAAGTGTCATATTCAGTTTTATTATAGCATTTTCACCTAATTATGCAATCTTCGTATTGTTGCGATTTCTTGTGGGAGCAGCAGCCGATGTAATTTGTTCTTCATAAGACAATTTTGGGAATGATTATAGAAATAAGTCAAAATTATCACTTTACATTTAGATTTCAAGTCAGACCAGGTTTTGAAATATCTTTTCTCATTCTCATTCAAGAATATTCTATCTTCTCATCACTTTTCGACATTTTTTCCAAATTCGTTTAAGAATGTAGAAAATTTCTGTCACTAAAAAATATCATATTTAAAATAAAAAACTAACAGATTCCAAAAGATTGCTTCATCAATCCAATGCAGAAAAGAGTCCCCAAATACAGCTGTCATCTGCTTTTTTGTAGCATTACAAGTCGAACTTATTTTAAATAAAATCTTTGCTATTTCCGATTGGCTTAAAAACTAATCACAACGAAAAGAAGCAATTTCTTTCAGACCTATTTGACAATTGGCTCAATTCTTTGTTGTGAAACAGTAGCTGGATCATTTCGTGAATGGATAAGTTTATTTGGAGTAACATTTTGGCTACTCGGATATTTGTATGTCGGAGCTTTGGAAGTGTTCATTAAGGACTGGAGAAAACTATACTTCATATCAGCAGTCCCCAGTTTATTGACTATTGTATATTTCTGGTATAATTTGCGATCATATTATTTAGATGAAACCTACGAGATTAGTTGCAAAAAGTTAAATACTTTCACTCTTCACTCTCCAATTACTGAAGCATCTTTTTGAAAGATCTGATTACCTAAAAATATAAGTATTAGTTAATAAAATAATTCTTTAATAAGATAATTAACAGTTCTTGCTGGACTCTTGATAAAATTTATTGTATTTTTTCAAACAAATCAAAAACTTTTAGTTATTTAAAAAGCTTTTTAATTGTGCAATTTTATCATTGGAAGAAAAATTCGGTCAAAAGCAAACGAATACTGATTCCAGGTTGCTTCCTGAATCACCACACTGGATGATCTCACGCAGACGGATACATGGCATCCAAAAGTATATTAAAATGTCTTCATGGTACAAACATCACAAATTGTATAATTTTTGCAAATCAAAAAAATTATATTTATGTCCTTCAATATATTTTGCCATATATTTTATTTTATATTTCATTATAATTTAAGATGAGAAATTTTTGATTATAACCGTGAAGTCTTTGTTAACAGATCTCGTCTTGTAAATTTTATAATCGTAATGACCACTTATCTGTAGTAATTTGTTCTTTCAGGTTCAATAATGTTAAAATTGATTTAAATAAATGTCAATCGGAAAGTATCCAGAAGAGACTTGCAGAAGAATTTAAAGAAAGAAGTGTCTGTGATTTATTTAAATATAAACGAATTATGTTTTTTCTGTTTGTCAACGGCTATATCACGTAAGCAACCGTTAGTTTTTGTGAATTAGTTTTTTGAAGTGAGGAAAACTGATGAAATGATACAAAAAATACCAAAAGAGAAGCTAAAACTCTCTCCTATCCCTTTTCACTGCTTAATTTCGAGAAAGCGGATTGTGGAATCAGACTAAAATCGGGATAAGAAATTGGAAATTTCTTGAAGTTTGAATTGAATTCATCTTTGTATCATTCGATTAAAACAGTGAAGTTAAATATTCGTTATATCTGTACACATTTTTTCAGGATGACTATGAACTTTTATTATTTTGTTGTTTCATTTAATAGTGTCAATCTAACCGAGCATGCATTCACCGGTTATGTTCTATCCGGTTTATCAGAGATCCCGGGAGGTATCATTGTTATTCCATTGCTGCATTTTTTTGGTCGCCGTTCTGTTGCATGCGTATCATTTTTCTTGCAAGCTTGTGCCGCACTTATTACACCATTCGTTCAAGGTATGTTAGATAGTTCCGCATTTCTTAATTTGGTCATGTCTTTTACAATTAATTAAACTGATCTTCTTCCAATTGCTTGGATTCTGTTCTGCTAATTCGCAGTTATTAAATTCAATTTGAGAGTGTGTAATTAGTCTAATTTTTGCTAGACATTATGTGATAATTCCATGATTTCTTAAATTTTTGACATATTCATCACTAAATCCATTTGCAGGCATTTATGGAAAAACTTCATTATCAAATTTGAACTCAATTCAATCTTCGATTTTAAAATCTGGTTCAGGCTTTAACCAAACATTAATCAAAAAGATTTCGTAAACTTTTAGGAATTCGATGGGCTCGGATATCATGCAACTTATTCGGAAGAATGATCAACGAAGTAGTATATGCAACCCATCCTTTACTGGCAAACGAAATGATGCCAACAACCATTCGAACAATCAGTTATTCAATAATTAATATACCTCAGAGCATTGGAATCATGTTTTCACCATTACTCAAATATTCAGTAAGTCGAGAAAAAAAACTTATGTTCTTGAAATTGAAAATTAATCTTCAAGATGCACAAATTAGCAACAATGAGTAGCAAGAAGAGAAACAAAAATTTAAAGCTCGTTGTTTAAGTTACTACTGAAAAACATTTAGAAATATCTCGGCAACTTTCATGGAGATTTTAATTCATCATGTAATGTAAGACAATATATATAGTGCCATTTTGTTGTCAACATAAGCAAATCGAAAAATTTTTCTTTTATAGGATCTGGGTGACGGCAAAGTACCGCAATTCATCCTAGCCGGTTTATCATTTGCTGCAGCGGTGCTAGCCATTACTTTACCGGAGACCAAAGATAAACCAATGCCTGAAGACTTAAATCAATTAGATCCAGGACCATTTCTGGGATATTTCATTACAAGACAAAGCTTAACAAAGAAATGAAATCGTCTTTTCTTTTTGTATTTCAATAGATACGATACGAGTAGTAATTACGGAACATGTGATGGCGTTTCTGCTTTCTGACAAGTGAAAATTTTTAAATGAAGCATTCTTTCTTGATTTCATGGTTTCCACATTGGTTTCGAGACAGCAAGGTAGCTGAAAAATTGAGCCCATAGTAGGAACCAGTATACTGATGATATGATTAAACCATACCACAACTATCAGTGCTGATAAGAGACTTAGTCAAACATTTGGAATAAATAATACACTTATGGAACTCAGCCTTCCTCTCTTTATCATCACTACTGTAAACAGAGAGATAAGAAGATACGTCCAGCTCTAATCCTTATCAGGCTGCAAGCCATAAAGATAAACGCATTCTGTTCTCCAAATCAGTCACATTTTCACGATCATTTTAAAAAATTAACCAGTAATAAAAGTCGTGATTCGATTAAAATATTATAAAAACAAAGCAATACTGAAAACGAGCTGAGTCAACAAAAGTTCGGACTTTTAATCGTTTCAAAATTATTTTGTAATTTCAAAACATTCCAATGTTAGGAAAAGTCTTCGACGAAAGAAGAGCGGATGTGCACAAATGCGCCATCCATCTGCTGTCCATCTTACACATGCACTGAGTCATCTATCAACTCAAACATTATACTGGAAATTATTACAGCTCATTCACTGTAACATTATATTATATATATATATATATATATATATATATATATCAAACATAATATGTCGAACTGAATGGCAAACAAATTAATGTAGAAGCAGTGAAAGAATGTTGGCGCATGTGACAGCTGCGCGCAAATGTGAAGTGCTTGAGGGCACTTTCATTGCTTACAAAGGACTGAAACGTTGATAAATACGTTAAATGTGAAGAAAAATTCATAGCTTTATAAAAAAAAAGTAAACAGAGCAGTCGAATTGATGTAACTCGGCGTTTCATTCAATAGTCAAATTTCAGCCTTTCAAATTCGCGCAAATTCTTGCATTCTCGTCTCGAAAGCCTCCAATTGACCATGCAGTGTTTCGCTTGCTATCTCTCGAGGAAGTGTGTTCAAGATGGGAGATGTGAGTTGTCGGGATTGTAAATTCCTAGAGGATAATCTCTTGAGAACTTTTTGATGATTATTATGTATATCTCAGCAATATTGTGCGCATTTTCAACAGAACTGGTAAACGCAATAATGTTAGTAGACTGCTTGGGCACGTACGTGACACAATACGTGAAAAAATAAAATGAAATAACCTGCGTATAATAAATTTGTGTGAATTGTTGGAAAGCATTACTTTGTAAATTAATGAAGTAAACAATGGCTAGAATCGTGTCTGAACTTGTCCTGAATTAAACTTTATAATTGAGTTAATTAAGTAAACGTTAAGATCTCTTCATTGATCTTCATTTTTCTATACTCTGAATCATCGTGTCATCGTAATAGCTCTTAACAGTACCTTCATACTATCGTAATATGTTAACTAGAGATTGTAGTAGTGTATTTGTTGATCAGTTGGTAATTTTCATGATCGTTATGATGGAAGTTTGATTTAATGTTTAATTTTTAGGTTTCATTAGTACTTTTCTAGATTATTAGTAGAACTGGGTGCAGATGATGGAGGGGCGCAGGAAAGCCTTGTACAGTTATTCATGGCAACAGTCACCGATAAACAAGCATCGACGAGCAAATCCACCCGAAGAAGGTAGATGCTTTTGTATGAAATAAACAGTAGAGTTGAAGTCGAGTTAAGAAAAATAGTCACACAAATAGAAATTAAAGGTAATCAATCTCCTTGAGTTGAGTTATTAATAGAGTAGTATGGCAGCTATAGAGGAGCATATGACAACTTACTTGCGAGACCATTTTGTCCTGAAAAAGGATACATTGCATGGCTCTTTTTGTGTTTTAAAAAATGGTGAACTTGGTCGCAGCAAATAAAGTTAGTATTAAAAACTTTGGCGCAGATCCATTGGAGCTTATTTGCTTTTATTACCATGACCGCTACATATTATCATTTTTTATTTCTCCATTAATATTAAAAAAATGAATGTTATGAACATCTTTGATGTATTTTTCGTTTACTGAATATATTTATGAAAGAAATAAATTGTTGAAATATGAAATCGTTTCCACGTGCTTATAGAGAAAAAGATTTTCGACGATTGGTTTGAAGAAAAGGCAGACGAATACTTCCCATGGATCAGAGATCAAGGTCTTGACGATGAAACTGTTCGTGCTAATGCATGTGTAAATTTTATTTCATGATTTCGATGAAATGCAAACTAACTTGGTGAAGTAGGAAATAATACAATGACAAGCTAATGATTGACTAGCCAAGCTGAAACGTAAATGAGAGTTGTTAATAGATATTGGGGTTTTCTGAAAGATGTTCTTTAGATTTTATTTTGTGGGGTTTTATTTTTTTGGATATTTCAGTAAACTAGCAATGAAGCTCATCGTGCTAACGTTGTAACAGAAGTAGAAAAATGATAATAGTGTTACGGTATATGTGTAGTTGTTAGTGGATACGTCACCTTCTAGTTTTGCCTGCTTATTCAAAAAGTGGTTTAACTGACGGAGCATTCATCCATTAATCATTCTTTTTTTTTAAAAAAAAGTTCATTCCTTTATTTCTTGATACGATCTTCTCTGTAGTTGACGTTTGCTTCATCACCATGCAATCCAGAAATGTGCGAAAATCTTGCACATGTTTCTCCAGCGATCTTTAAAGATTTGCAAAGGCCAAAGCAGGACAGAAAAACATTGGAGGAAGAAGCGCGTAAAGAGACGGAACGTCAAGCAAATATAACTCGTTATGAAAGATCTCTCAAAGAAACTAGAAAAGCCATCGGTAATACCGTCATTCTGTTAAATCCTCCTACATTTTTATGCATTAGTTATATTTTTTATGCCATCTTTATCAATTATTCACTTATTCTTATTGCGCAAATAAGTCTTTATAGGTATATTTTTAGCCACTTTTTATAAGAAAATTTTTATCTTTATAAGAAAAGTCATAAGTAGAGATTTTGAAATTGAGAGTGTTATCAAGTGTCACTAACCGTTGATGATTAGAGACACGTTTATAAATATTGAACCTTATCATGCTTCAAACATTATGATGTGGAAATATACTTTTTATATTTCTTAAATTCGGGTAGTGCATTGCCAGTCAGTCTATATATATAAAGTCTTGATCTAATTCTGACGAGATTTGTTGTAGTCTAAAGCATAATTTTAACTAATGGGAAAGCATATCAGGCTCAATGAGCTGCTGAATCTAGAATACATTTTATTCTTTAGGTTTTGAAGCACAGAATATTATGAATATCATCACAAATTGATTGCTAAAATTAATTATTGACTTTGTAATTTTTGAATTATTTTCAGATAAAATCAAAAAGGAGAAGCAAAGAAAACTGTTATTTTCTCAAGCACAGCATCAAAAGCTTTCCTGTGTAATAATACCAGAGTGTTCAACATATGGCGCTTCGAATGAATGTTCATTTCAGAAGAAACTTTGCGAAGTAAGTTGTGCTTTTTGTAGTATGTTTTTCGTTGATGTAGTATTACATCTTTTTAAGATGTTAAGCATCGATTTTATGATGATTTGCTGTAACTACATAAGTCAGATCCACCATTATTAATTTGAGCCATTTCTGTTGAGCACTTGCCATTAAAATGTTCAATATATTCTTGACCCAGGATTTTCATAATGATATTTAGAGTAAATTAAAATAGTTGCATCTTTTGGTTACAGTTTGAAATATGATAAAATGTGGACGTTAGACAACTGGTGGTTTTATAGAATAAAAGTAATTTTAAAACAGTGGATCTTTCAGGAGCAGATGACAGTGGGGATAGACAACAACGTATCTAGCACCAAAAAGCTAGAAATGAAGTTGAAATCTGACTCACTCTTATCCATGGGGAGAGTAAGATGGTAAGTCCAATGAAAAGATCATTCAAATTGTTTGGTTGTGTCGTTTTTCGAGCAGTTCCAGGCCTTCCTGCCCAGCTGTGAGTTGTGAATGAATTACTGACAACTAAAGAATGTCAAGTCTGAGTTAATTAATAGAATCTAGGAAAGTTGCGTAGAAGGAAAAGACAAACGTGACCATTTCTTCCAGCAGTTGTTTATTCTGTTTGCGGATTGTCAGCACTTTTAATAGTGCCAGAAAAGGCCGTATTTGTTTCTCCGAAAGAGTTTGCAATTTGTACAGTCTAAATTTCAAACTGTTCTAATTTATTCGAGAAAAATTAAGTGTTTGTCACTTAAGTAAAAACTTTTTGCAGGAATAATGAAAAACATACAGAACAAATCGCGTCATCAAAGTCGAAGCAACAGACATCAGAATATCACAGCGATGACGACAGCGATAATGAGCTCCTCAGATTGGCGCTTGAAAGGTTTGCAACATTCAGTTTGGTTCCTTTAAAATGATATGACTTTTTCATATTTTTGTTAAAGATTAAAGTTTTGAGTTTAATGTAAGTGAAAAATAGATTAGCTTTATCTTATTATTTTTTTGTTTCTCCATATAACTTGAACAACTCTGTTCTTCACTGAGAGAATGAATTCGACTGACATATTTAGTAGTCCGATCCAGAAATCAGATCCAGTGTCAAGAATTACCTCAAACGACGATGAATTAAGTGATGAAGCTCTGCTTGCAATGATGACATCGTCACCAGTATCAAGCCCAAAAACTCAGAAAGAACAAGTAGTTAAATAACTCATGTCAAAGGATCAGTATTAAAACATGTATCAGAGAAGCACTTTATTCATGAGGGTGATTTTCTAATCTGCATTTCTTTTACATAAATAATTAAAAAATTGTACAGATGGTTTGTACATGATTGCATTTTTAATATTTTAAAATTTCCTCCAATTTCTTGTTTACATTATTTGTATTTTAAGGACAAACTTAAAAAATCTTTGGTTTCTATTGATAATATAACCTCATTTAATTCGCGTAAACTTAAATGTTGGAACGACTTCTTTAATCCTTAGTACAAAAATGCTTAATATATTGTAGTACTGTTAAAGATTAGGATTCTTTGAGAGAATAGTGCATGAACTGTATTCTATCTTTTTTCGAGTCTACGGCATTTTTCTTCAGTCAAAGAGGCACTTGATCTTGATTCATCACTATCCATTCCTTATTACTCTCATTCTTTTGAACCATTTTTGTTACAATTTAATTTTGGAAATTACAGTTGTTACTATCGAACAGCTCATTTTTATGATTTATGGTTTGAGCTGTTGACCTGTTCTTTTTTTCTATTGCTTATTCTTTTTCCCATCCGTTTTTGTTGGTGTTCAGGAGCAATAAGAAAATAATTACGCAATGGGATGGCAGATGGAGGGAATGCATTATTTACGCTTGCTTTTTATTTATCCAGGTAAAGGTCTTTCTGGTCATCTGTTTTGCATGGGAGGTGAAAATCATACATTCCATTTCCCTCCTTTTTTCATTTCTCCCTCCTCTCCCTCTTCCTGATTACTTATTTTTCTCGTAATGTCAGTGAGGGGATAGTCGGCAAATAACTTCTGCTTATTGTGTTATACATCACTTTGCGCTTTCTCGATATATTATTAAATTCTGAGAAATTTCTAATAATATTGGCATCTTTCCTTTATTATAGAATCAGGTAAAATGCAGATAGAAAATGCAGATTCATTTTTCGATTCCGAATCATCAGTTAGCTTACGGTAAAATATGGAATATGCATATGCCTTTGATTTCTATTTCTTACCATTGTTTAATAGTCATTCATACATATCGTCTCTACTTTTCATTTGTCATTTTAACTTCACTGGTCTTCATTACATTATATCGATTTCCAAACGTCAAAAGTCTGATCATTTCTCATTGTTGACTACCATCAACTTTTTTATGTATCTCTTCGATATCTTTTCATACTTTTGTGAAAATTCAGAAAAGTTGCTTCTAAAAGTCTTAAAAGGGAATTGTTGTAGAGGACAGATGTTTATATATACTTTAGAACGCCATAAAGTCACAGTTCATAGTTGCACCTTTACTAACGTGTCAGGAGAAAAAAGAAATGTAGTTAATTGAAAAAATATATATATATATATTTCATTCTTGAAAAAAAATATGTATATATATATCATTCTTTTCTGATATCTTAATCCTTTTAATTTTTCTTCTCTCTCTTGCAGTTTCATCGATATTGAATGCTTCTGGTATTTTACTGGTAGTTAATATCGATATATATATATATATATATATATATATATATAGATTACTTTATTGTCATGCATAATGTTCAAGTAGTAAATTCTCACTTATGGTTGTTGTGTTCACCTTGAAGTATAGATTCTTATAGATGTCCACACTAGTCATCTGGTTGTAGTTGCACTTTTGACTATTTTTAAATGCAACTTCCCGGCACAGCCCGCGCGATTCATAATCATTTCGGTAGCATTAGGTACCCATAAATCTTTATCTTCTCTGATTCTACTATTCCTGCACATTCTTTTGAACCTGCAACATCATTGTTTATCCTTTATATAGTATCAGTTGCGCGCGAAGGTCAAGGGGCAATGACAGAGAAGGAGAGACAAACTATTAGTGGGTGACCTCTGAAAAAAATTAGATATGAATGAAAGTACAATCTTAGCAAAATGAAATTCTTACTATCTCTTCCTTCTTCGAATTACAGTAATAAGGACTGTTTGTGTGCGATGTTTATGTATGCAGTCCACATAAGTGCACTGTATATTTGACAAAAAAGAATGAAGTGATAACTGTCTCAGTCTTATTGATGTTTGTCTTAAATCTTGTGGGCTCCATTACAGATCTTGCGCTGTTGAAGTTACTTAACACAGTAGGGATGAATCGAGTAATGGACTTAACGAATCAGTCTGATAATAGAACTCGAGACTTGGCCAGGAATCAACAAATCACGGGTCAAGTGATAGGTCATCATGTGTAAGTAAAGTTATATCAAGTTAATGGAATTCTTCATTTATGAGTATTCATAAATGACTCCTTTAAAATGTTTCCAAGTTTGTAGAATATCTGTCCACCGAAGTCCGACCAAAAAAAGATATAATAAAACAGAAAATGTCTCATTATATCATTTAGTTTAAATAATGTTTCATTCGAAAATATCTTCAAAAAATTAGCAAACTTTTCAGCTCTTTTTGTTCAGTCATTTACACCACTGCATTTTCAGATCCGGGAGTAACGATAGTGGTGTTAGTGGACTGAATATATCGATAAATAATTTTCCTCGTGTGGATCCAATAAATTATAGTTCAACGGCTGATCTTATGGCATATCGTTTACAGCATCTCCAGTATGTACCTCACATCTTTTTGATACTGAAAGAACGTTAAATATTTTTCCTTTTAGAAATTTCTTTCTTTTCCTTCAAAAATTGTCATATTTAATGAATTTAACTGTTATGTTTTAATAACGTTAACTTTGCTTTTATTGATTACTTCTAAATCAAATAAGATCAGTGATTTGAGTTTTGAACAATCTGAATCTGATGACGTAAGAAATACTAATTGGTACATCGAAGATGAGAACAAGGAAAATATATGTCCAATTCTGCGACCAAATCGTACTAATAGGACTGGTACTTTCAGTTTGAGAGACATGTTACCGCCTGATTTGCCTCCTGTTAATATGTAAGAAAGAGTATCATTTTCCATTATTATTTATGGATTTTCACCTTTTTTCAATAATTTTCAATTTCCGGCACAACTCTTATTTCATAATAGCGTTTCTGTAAGATGTATTAATTACTTTTTTAGCGGGTTTTAAAATGTCAGCTAGATTTAAAATCGTTTTTCTTTAAATGAGGATTAAATGCCTATCAAAGATAGGAATAAAAGTTATTTCTTTCAGAGAAAACATTTTACGAATTTTTTCACAACCCAGACGACCTGAGAATCATAATGAACAAGGAAGAGAAGCTTCTATGTCACCCTTTTTGGCCGAACATACGCTGCCGCGCTCTTCAGATGTCACATCTGATTCTGTTTTGTCGGATTCATCGCTTCATTCTCATGCTTTTCCGTCATTATTAGATTCTCATCCCATTCATGCAACACCCAGGCACTCTCCAGTGCGACGCCGAGCAAGGACATTAACGGAGGAAGTGGAATTCGGTCACTAATTGTGCATTATTCCTAGTTTTTCTCATTGACTGATTCGAACTATCCTGATATTGAATAATCTTTTTTCAGTGTCTTTAGAGGATTTACCAGAAGTAAATCCGTTTGGACCGAATGGCACTCCACCACGAACACCCTCCCCCGAATCGTTTACTGAAATTCATGGTGCTTCTGGAAGTCGGAATTCGAATGAAATCCTCATCAAGTTTGTTATCATTTCTGTTGTATTATGTTATGAAGTTAAATATAATTCACATTATGGATATAACTCACATCAATATTTTCCAAATATTATGGATCACCACTTTGTCTTTAGCACTTTATCTCTATTAGTTCCAGAACCTTTAGTAGTGAACATTATGACTTCAGATCTCTTAAATAAAATATGCAACCACTCAATCTTTTTGAAGCATAAATGCAGCCAAAAATTGTAGTATATTTTTGTTACGTGAACAGTACGTGGAATTTAATTTTTAGCGAGCAGAGAGAAAATGAACGTACTGTAATCAGTGCAGATACGGCAATAACTACAAATTTTGTCACTCCACCCTCCCGACCTCCGCAGCCACCTGCGGCGCCGAGAAAAAAGAACATGGATAGGAAATCTCTGAAGACTATCGACAGTCCTTCATTTTTTCCAGAAACTACAGCACGCATAGGAATAAGAAAATCATCACATACTCTAAGGCTTGTGTCACCCCGCAAACACGGGTTGTTTCCTGCTCTTACTGATACAAAATGTGTGTCGTCCATGATACTTCGATCAGCACTAAAGCCTCGTCGTTCAACACGTATTAAAAGTAAGCAGTCATTAGCACAAGTTTGAGATTTAATTGCTGTTTTTATCATAAGACTTTCATTTTCTTTATTTTTACGTTCATTTTGCAAACGAATTTCAGGAATGCCGAATCGTTACAAGTATACTTTCCATCGTACTGACTTACGTAAGAAGAAAGAGCGTAACTTTTTCAAACATTTTGCAAGGAAAAGATAAACAAGGAATAATAAAAGTGCGGTTTTGCAAATGTCGTCTCAATATTCATGGAAGAGAAGAAATGGATGCTGTTTGAAGGACGGAAATTTAGATAAACAAAAAAAAAAGACCAAAAAAGAAGTGTGTAATTTGGATCATGGAAATTTTTGTCCAAAAAATCAAAGGCATTTTTTTTTCATGATACATAAAAACTAATGAAGGATTTGCCATATTACTGTTTTTCCCTTTAATATATTATATGTATACATAAATTTAGTAGGATCTGTCTCATCGAATCTGTTTGATTTTCTTTCTTTAGTACTTCTTTCCGTATATTACATTAATCTGTCAACTTATCATTTCACAATCTTTAAGTAATAAGATACTTTTTTAAATGTATGATTAGGAAAGGTTCTGCTATATGTTATCTAGTCAAAAAAATTTATTCTTTCGAAGTAGATAAAGTGTATGTTCTCCCTTCTGCTCTTATCGTTTCGTGATGCTAATATTCGATATGAAATCCATAAATAAAACTTTATAATTAGTAAAATCTTCCCATTTCTTTGGCGAAACATGACCGATAAGCACGATATATTTGTTTATATTTTTTCAAAATAGGGTACGCGAAGAAGCTGGGGTAAGGGTAAGGCCAATCTTAAACTGTTATGTAACAATAGTGGACGGTGTGTCAAAGAGAACTTTTAAGTTGGCAATGTTTAGAGAAGTTTCCATGTTTTGTTGAAGTGTGACATAGTATTAATGTTGTGAATGAGGAGTATATACTGCATGAAATTGTTGCATGCATTCATTGAGGAGGGTACTTTGTGACAAAAAATATACCGATAAGGTGTTTTCTCATTGGAATCTTTAACTTGAACTGGATATATCATTTTTGGTTTTTCAGTTATTAACTTCGAAATCCGAGTAAAATAGCTGTAGTTTCAGGAGACTTGTTGGGAATATTTTTGAGATTTTGTGGGTCTGCTGTGGCAGACTATCTTTAGGGTGTTTCTTTTTGCTTCATTTGAAGAATTAAAGCAGTCATTTTTAGTTGGACTTTGCAATGACCATGATTCTATGATTTTTATAAACAAACATTAGAGGCTTGATGAACTCACTAGTATCCGGACCTTGTTTTCCGTTCGAGTTTTTGCATGCTGAAATAATACGCTATGAAAAACAACGGGAGATAAGTTTTCAATTCACTTACATATCTTACATCTCATTTGGGAGATTTTACCGCAGTAATGTTTCACAAAGTGAAAATAATAGCTTTTATACGGAATTTCAGAAGCAAATGATCTTGAAGTAAAATTTTAAATATTTTCAAAATTGGTTAATTAAAAAGTCATGAAAAGGAAAGAAGAAAAATGAAAGGAGAAGGCTGCTAGCAAGTAGGCAATAAATATCTTTTATTGTCCTTTGGAGTTATAGGATGTGAAATTCAACTTATGATTTGCATTAATTAATGTTATTTATTATGCATTGCAGGTAGAGCGGACTGACAAACGAAAAATCTGGATTGAACAAATGCGCAGCAATCCGCAAATGGAAATCTCATTATTAGATGAACAATTGAAATCCGTGAAACAACTCTTCATTCAGGTTTGCACAACAGGACAGAAAAATTGCTTGTTCTGGAATTTTACAAAAGCTCTTTTTTCATTGTATTTTTGCATACTGATTCTGGTCAGATCTTTAATTGCAGGGTAATGCTGAGACACGCCTGGAAGCTCTCGGTTACCGTGTTGGTTTCGTGCTTGTTGAAAAAATTGCTAAAGACTTACCGAGGTTTATGATGTTATTTTTTTTAGATTACTTAGAATAAGTAATACATGTCTACTGAATTGTTAGCTGTAATATCTGTTGTCTTCCTATTTTTAGATTAATCACTGAATTGGAAAGGATGAAATTCCTTTGTAAAGAATTTTGGACTGCTGTATTTGGCAGACAGGTTGACAATTTACGTACTAATCACCAGGTTATGCTTCCATAACTTCTTTTTTATATGAACCTGCTTTATAATAGAAGGTCCTCAGTTTGGATATGACTTGTTTTTTTACAATACTTTTTCAGGGAATTTATGTTGTACAGGATAACAAATTTTTCATCCTAACAAGTTTTCCGGAAGGAAAACAATATGTGGAAGAATCTGCTATCTATTTAGCCTTTTCATGTGGTATCGTAAGGTTCTCCTTGCGTTTTCTTTTTTTTTTTTCAAAATATCCTATTTCAATATTCTATTTTAAGAGTTGATTCCGTTTTTTAGGGGTGCACTGTACAACCTCGGTATCACATCTTTAGTTACATCATCAGTGGAAAATGTGCCAGCTGTGAAATTTCATGTACATATGCAACAGAAGAGTTGAAAAAATGTATTTGTCTTCGTTACATCATCTTTTTCCCAGTGAATTTTCTTGTAAACTTCTTTCCTAAAAAACTATTTTGTAACACTGAAATGTGATTTTCCTTGTGTTCTGTATTTTCGAACTGCTGGATGATTTATACAATAAACTAACCTTGTTTTTCTTTCATGAAGCATCAGTGAAAGATACAGTGTTAAGAGCCAATAGAAATAGAACCATAAAAAAATACAGTTTTATGCGTGAAGAAAAAATGTGAAAGTGATAGGTTCAAGCTCAAGTGGATGATCCTAACAAAAACTAACAGATTGTCAATAAAAATTAATTTTTGTGGTGCTTTTTCGATTCAGTGTTTCTGTTTAGCTCTGACATCAAAGTACTGTGAAAAAAGTGCGAAAGATTAAAATTATAACTGCAGACAAAACTCGTACTATTTCTGGTTGGGTGAGATGACAATTATCTCAAATTTACCATTGTTGGTGAGCGAACATTTCTTTTTAAATATTGCCTGAGGCATAGAAATATCGATAAATAAATGCTATTGAAAGCAGTTTTTCTCAAAATGCTTCCGCCCTTATTCCGACTATTTGTTACAAAGGATCGAAGGGCAAAAATAATCGCATCGTGAGAGGTTAGCTTCTACTATTGCTCATTGTTAAGTTTCGTTCTGTAAGTGAACATTGTGACGGTAATCATTGCTATAAACGATTCGGATTAAGTCATCAATGAAATAATGAAATATTTGAAGTTGACATTCCTCAAGTTTGTTGTACGAAATGACGATAACTTATAGTAATAAAATTCGTATCGATCAAGAAATAGATAAAGAGATTGCCCATATCATTCATTAGCAACCTAGTTATCTAATGATATGATAATAGTACTTTAATAAGTGTTTCATTAGGTTTGATAGGCTAAACATTGCTTATTGTACGGTAAAAAATTAAGTTTCTATCATGGTTTCTCACTGAGCTAATATTCAAAAAAAATTTTGCGCGTTAAAAAGATGTGAAAGATAATTGGATAAATTCATTGGAAGAAGGAAGATTTCCTACTCTACAAATAACATTTGTTGGATAATTTGTTGACAAAATTATTAGGTAAAACTAATCATATAAAACAATCTTGAAAAAACATAAATGAAGGCTTCATACTTTTATTTCGAAATTATCAGATTTTTCATATTTTTATTTCCTGAAGAAAAACGCTCCACTCCAACTATATGACTCATATTCCCATCAATATACCAGAAACGGACTACTCAAATCGAAAAAAAACCTTTTCTATTTTTTTGCAAAGTTCCACTTTAATTCCGCTCATAAATTCCGTCCCTTTTTTGTAATTCTATCTCTCTTTGTCATTCTGTCACTCGAAATAATCAAATTTGTAGTTTCTTTTGTTGCTAATTGCTATTCCATTTGCGTGGGCATTTAAGCTCTGGATAAGTAAATAATCTACACCAGTCTGTAAAATACGACAAAATACAGTTTAAAAACAAGTTTATACTAATGCAACATTTAAGTTAAGCGTGGGAACAAGAGTCGAATAAGATGAAATTCATTAATTTCATTGTTAGAGGTTGAAAAAACTTTTTTAGATTCTTTTTTCCTGTCATCCAAAATACTTGTTTCAAACTGCAAGATATTCTTATTTAAGGATTAAAATGACTTGTCATTATACATTTATTGTTATAACACAGCACACTATGCTTTATTTCAATGAGCTCATTAATTAATTCCCAGTACTTTGTTTTCATCCATCCTGTTGTAACACAAAGTATTAAAATGTTCAAATGACTGTATATGGTCAGAAAGGGCAGTGACAGTAGTCAATTGTATAATGGCAATGAACCAGTTGAAAAACTGAAAAATTAAGTGGCATGTTAATAATAAGTTGTTCAAATGAGATGTTGTATTGATATTGAAAGCGAAACTGCAAACTTATATAATATCATTATTATAGACTTGTTCTCATCTTGTATCTAGCTAGTTTCATATTTACACAATTAGAAGCATATTGGCATCTTATTCGTTCACAACATGATAATTTGATGATAACACTGATATCATCTAGATTAGTAGCTCTAATTTTAAAACCAGTCTCTATGAATGATTCCTCCTACCTAAGCTATAAGCTAAAGGTATAGCTATAGATAACTGGAATTTCATAATAATATCTGTAACAATAATTATTAATGATGAATGACGTTGTTGTTTACGACAATTTTGTTGTTGTCATTGTGATAATACTTGTACTCATTTGATCAATAGGCTATCAGTGATTGTGATGATAATTATTATGGGTACGATTAGGAAAGGGGAAAGGCACCAACAAAATGGAATGCTTCGAATAATCAATCTAGTTTCCTTCTTTTAGCTCTGTATGCATTTGATTTATGAAACCTTACCTCTTACTGCTTGAAGAATGATATCGCTCTATTGCTATTCCCAAATAAAATGAAAATTTATGTGAGGAGGAATAAAACGCTTTAAAATAAAAAAATTACTGCTTACTTCACTTCATATACATTAACTTATTATATTTCTGTCAATATTTAATATTACCTTCCATCCTTTATCACTTTATCCCTTTCTGTGACATCTCACTTATAATCCTGAAGGAGATTGTAATCGAGAATGAGCAGCAGCTCAAAATGGATGAGTTGGAATTGGAAGATAATCGTAATCAGTAGTAAAATCAGTAAGAAGCAGGAGTCGATATAAGCAATGACTGGAAATTATTGATCCAGAATTAACTAAAGTAATTATGCAACTAAGTCAAAGTGGGTTACAAGAATCTAAAATATTTTTATTTACTGAATTCATTAAGCTGTTTTAATGACCAAGGAAAAGCATATTGAAGAGGCCTCACCGCCTATAAAAAATTATGTCACGAATGCACAATAGGCTGTAAATCAAACTTTACATGCTTTTCCTTTCCTGTTTCACTGCATATTTCACAGCTCATCAGAATTTATTCAAAATTCATTCACTGAAATAGAAATAAATTTATAAAATTTTGCATAGAGAATAAAAATGTTCCTAATGAAGTAGATGTAAAAACTGATTCCGTAAAGAAAGGTAGTAACTTTATCACTTAGAAGAATCGCAGTGCTGCCATATAGGAAAGAGAGGATGACTTCGTAGACATAGGCAATAGAATGTTTATGCCAACTGCCACTGATGTCATTTTTATTTCGGCTGAGGCAAATAATATTCGCTGTACACTTTTTAGAGACCAACACCAAATATTGGTATCACTGGACGCGGTGACATCAAATCTCCAGAATGATGATGGCGTGGTTTACATCTCCCTTTATCGCATCCGTCCACGTTGCGGGCATCACTATGATTATCAGCATAACCATTGCCACTTTGGCTGCTCGTACCACTCGCATAACTGTCAACATTAAAGCCACTGTCGTCAGTCTCACTACTTGTCGATTCAGACTCCATGTCACTCAATCGCTTTCTCAATCTGTATCCTCCGCTATATGCTAAAGTTGAAAATTATTAAAATAGATTAGCATGGGAAGTCACTGAAGCATTATCGACTGAGTGAGCAGATGATATCTTTATCAGTTCTTATTTTGATTATTAGAGGCGAAAAGAACGGAAGGGTTCACTATAAAACCATCCTTTGTTCATTTTTCAGTAACACTGATATTTCCTCCCTCATCGTTCATTTTGCCTTTTAACAAACTCCAACACCTCTGAATTTTTGAATCATTCGAACGAAAAATCAAAAATGTTAAATTTAGAGAAAATAGTAAAAGCTTAAAACACAAAATCACTTCCGTCAGTACCTTTGCTGCCACAGCCGTATTCATTTCCACATCCGCTAAGGCCAGGGCTACTGCTACCACTGCACTCTCCCCTACTGCCAAAGCCGCCCCCACCGCAACCTCCACCACCAAAACCATTCTCACGGTAGCCATCACCATCAAAACGATGCCTGCTGTAGTCTCTATCACCAAAATGATCCCTAGTATAGCTATCGCTACCACCACGACCACTACAGCAACTACCCACACCACAATCACCAACGCAGCGTACACTATTGTAACCATCACTACCACAACCATCTCCACCGCAGCCTCCACCACCAAAACGATCTCTATTATAGCCCGTACCACCAAGACGATTCCTGCTATAGTCCACACCACCAAAACGATCCCTGCTGTTGTCCACTCCACCAAAACGATCCCTGCTGTGGTCCACTCCACCAAAACGATCCCTGCTGTAGCCAATAAAACGATCCGCAGTACTACTACTGCTACTACCACCGCCACCACTAACACTACCAACACCGCTACCACTAACACCACCACGAGCACCACCACCACTAACGCTATCAACACTTCTACCACTACCACCAGCACCACCACTACAACAGCCACCATAACTAGTGCAGCCTGTACCACTGTAACTCCCACCACTATAACCACTTACACCACAACCACCTCCACCGCAGCCACCACCAGCACTATTTCTGAGACCGCAACCGCAGCAACAGCATCGCTTGTAACAACACCTGAAATTGTACCAACAGACGGAAATAGCATCATTAAAACCTTTTCAAAAAATTTTAAGTAGTTTCAAGACATTCAGAGGCGGATTTTTTCTTTTGGAGCTGAAAGTTCAAAACTGAATTTGTGCCTAATGTTCAAAGTAAAGGTGTGAAAGATCAAAACCTGCTGAAGATACTGAATAATAAGCCATGTACTTCGTTGATAACAATTAGAAGTGCGATAATCTGGTGAATTTTGCTCATGATTCATAGAATCTGAAAGCTGCTTCACATTAACTTCCATGTTACTTTACTTTCCAGTCTACTCTCTGACTGCAGTCTGAACCAAATACGGATGTTTTGAGCAATAAAATCTTCATTAATCTCAATGAATGCAAAATTTTCAAGAGAAAAACCTATTCAATTCCCTCAAAAGTATCAGATATTCATAAGAACAGATCGAATATGACAGAAATAAAATTCATAATGAAACCGATCAAAGTATTTATCATTGCCAAATAAATGGTTGACAATAATGCACCTTAAAGCAGGATTATGTGCGGAGCGGAACCATACGGCAAGTGGATTAAGGCTTTGCTAGCTTTATAATGCTCTACACCATTGTTCATAGATGGGTTCTGAGGATTCAATCTTCCCGTTGCAATATCTGATGAAATATTGTTTCTCCCTCTACTCTGCTCGGTCTTTTCTAATCGGCAACAACCACACGATACTACTATTTATCAATTCAAAACAAAAAAGTTGATGGCAGATAAATTACCATATGCTATTGATATCTGAATTAAATGAGCCATGAAAAAGTACGAGCTATAACAATACTTTAAAATAGTAACAATATTCTCGAAAAGAAACCATGCGATACTTTATTTTTTCATATGTTTCTTTTTTTCTTCTGTTGCATTATCATTTTAGAAAAAATATAAGAGCGATAGTCAAGTACAGAAGTAGTGAGATAAAGTTCTCGGATATAATTTTGTCAGTTTGGCAAACAAAAAATGCTTTGTCAATAAATAAGCCTGAAATTATAGGCACTAATTTAAGGATGGCTTGCCTTAGTGGACGGTATTCTTAGAGCTCACAAAGTATCTCTATTTTGATGTTATAAAATTGGAAAAATTTCCTCTATTTCCTGCAAAAATATGTTATCACATTATTTGTGAACTAATTAGATATCAAATCAGTACTCATTTTACTAAATTATTGAGAAAATTCATGCACTCAAACATTCTAATATCTTCGTTTCAGTACACTAAATCCCTTAAATTGATTGCAGACTTTATGGTGTAAAACATTGAAGTTAGTTATGTCAAGAACTGGATTAAAAAAGTTGAACATATAAATCAATTTTATGCGAAAGTTGTATTTACTGATAAGGCATACATCATCAATTATATTTAAGCAATTCTTCATCTCAAGACTTCATTTAGAGAAAAATGAAAAGTGTACTGCATAAATGGCTAATATTTATTCCAGAGTACTGTTTTATTGCTTTATTTTGGTCAATTTTTGATCTTCTTTATAATCATACATTATATATAAGCAGTTTTCTTCCACGGAAAATAAAGTGTTCACTTTATAACAATTCCATTTCAGTAAAGTTTCTCAAATATTCCGAATTCACTTGCAGCAATAGAAATTATAATAGCTGTAGTGGAAATAGCAAAAAAAAGAAATGACGATTAGAATAATAATATTTCGGTAGTAAACTCACCTGCATTTTAAACATTTGGAACAGTGAAGATCCCGAAGACTATTGAGAGTATCGATGTAGAATGTTTTTGCCCTCATCTTCACGTTCCTCATTAGTCCTCTTGACGATGACGATCTCCATCTATTTGAAGTATATGTGGGATCTTATAATATCACAAATGATCCCAAAACTGATAAAATCGAGGTGTGGCAGAAATAAGATCGATTACTCTTTGGCCCTTCCACTCTGCACCTATGCATGGCTTGCAACAACTTTTTTAGATAACCGCCACTGTGGTGTACGATTTCTTGTCCACTGTACCGTATTTACAAATACTATTTTTGTTTATAACTGTTCTGAAAAATGCTTTTTGACTTGAAACATTTATGACGTCACTGTCATCTGTAAGTCTTATTTATTGTGACCACACCTCATGCATTGTAATTAATTATAATAGAAGGAGCAAATCAGTGCCCATTTTCATTCGATTTATTCAATTGTTTGTTTACTGCTGGACTAAAATGAATAAATTTTCATCCTGCGTTTGTTTACACGTTGCTTGCTTAAGAGTTATTTTTAAATTCACAGAAAGTAGAAACAAATTAGCGAGCAAATGAATGAATTGTCTAAATGTTGTTAACTTCTTAATTAATACTAATAGAAAATAAAGTTATCGCATATTTTGCTCATTTGAGATTTTTGTAACATATTAAAAAAAGAAATTCGAATAAAAATTAAATATAGAATTCCTTATTCTTCCAAATAATTCACTTGGAATTCGAAATTGACTGAATTAAGCATTAATGTTAAAAGAATTTCAGTTAATAACTGTGGAAAACGAAATTTTTGAACTAATATAAAGAATGACTCTTATTATAATGTTTTTTTTTTATAAAACAAAGAAATAATTTTTAAATTGTTCAAATTGTTACTATATTTTTCCATTGTTCATTCTTCAGTCTGATAGTTTCCGAAACACAACTCATTGGAGAATTGACTTCAAAGAGATTTAAAGAATTTTAACGCACCCAGCCCTTTGAAAAGAACATATTCCAAAGACTTCTAGAGTATTTATTTCTTTATCTACTAAGCTTCATAATGAAAGATAACTGGATATATATGTGTTTTTTGATGCTTCATTCGTTAGAACCATGAAAAAATTAATTAAAGAAATTGAAATTCGGTTCCCGTGAAAAAGAATGAAATAAATGAGCACTCATGAAGAAAGAAAATAGACTGATCGATTGAATTATTCTGAAAACCTGTTGGATGAAGAATAATATTTTATATTTAGTATTTCAGTTAAAAAAATAAACTTCAATTCTGCAACAGCTACTAAATTCACCGCATAAAGTTGCAAACAAATTTCTGCGGGAAGGCGAGAATATCGAACAAATTTATATATAGTAGGTATTTGCAAATTGTGGTGCATATTTTTTTATCTTGAAATGATGAATTGATATAAATCCGTTGTAATAATTTCCAAAAATCCCTTTTTTTAAAAATTTAAAAACGTTGACGTTGGGTTAAGCTTTTTCCAGTAGCTTTTTTTTCCTCTTTTCTTCACTTCATATTTTCACAAATTAAATGACCATATCAGAAAGTAATTAAATTTTTTATCGACTTGATCCGTTGAATCATAATCAGTCTATTTATTTCAGCAAAAGTCTGCCGATTTCAATAAAAGATTTTATGTCAAGTATAGAAAATTAATTTATTTTCATTTTTTTGTAGTAGAGCTGTTATAATGTTTTGCTTAAAATTGTAAAGTGTAGAAATACATTTCGAATGGTTGAATCAATGCGGCACTGACAACTAGTATGAAATCATTTCATCCAATTATGTGCAAGGTACAAGCAGATTTGCTATGTTTTAGTGAAAGTAGCTGTTACATTGTTGTGTTTGCAATAGAAGATTTCAACGTTTATTTCAAATTCCAAATTTATCCAAATTCAAAGTCTGTAATCTTCGAATTTTCAATTGATACAATTTGCTTTAAATTTAAGTTCTACGATTGCTTTGATCCCTGTCACAGATTGCTTCTTTTCATCTAATTTTCATCTAAGTAATCTAATTTTCCATCTTAGGTATTTCAAATGATAACTGTTTTCGTATTGTTACGATAGTAATTACTTGCACCTTATGTATATTGGGAACAAATTTAAATTGATTCAAGTATAAATATTTTGGTTTTAACTTTATGTACTAAAATTGTCATTGTCTGCCTTTATTTATTCATTGTTTCTTTTTTTTTTGATATAATGAGAAATTATGTCCTTTTTGGCTTTCCACTTTGACCCGTTTATAAATTTCGAATTCTAAAATAACTCGAAGGAAAAGAAGATGCAACAGAAACACAGGAAAAAGTTTAATTAAATTCCACCTGTTGTCAAAACTTTCCAATTTATTTATAAAATGTACTCATCTTTTGTCCTTTTCATTGTTATTTCAAATAACAATTAATAAAATATACTTGAAATGAGGTCGTTTATTATTGTAGAATATTTCGTCACTTTCTTAATTATTTTCTTTTTCTCATACCTAAATTTCAAATTTTGATATTTATATAGATTTAATCAACCAATTAATATAGCTTATTCATATCTTTAAGATATATCGAAAACATTTTGAGAGAAAAAAAGGACATGAAAAAATATCTGTCAAGACTGATGATTGCTGTTTCGATCTTTCAATAATCTGCTGTTATTTGAAAGATCTGTCAATCAACATTCCCAATCCTTTTTCCTGATGGAGGAAGGAAATAAGTGGTTCATGAAAAAGTATTAGATGGTAGATGGTGGGCTAAGTTTTGTTCTTTTTTTTTACACTTTATGTTCACTTGTAATTGTTGCTTTCTAAGTGGGAACTTGGAATGAAAAGAAGCAAGTGAAATTGAAAATGCTGAGCTTAGGTTTAACGTCTGTTTTGTAATTCAATTTATAACTCATGAAGTATCAGATATGAAATCAGTAATCCCCAAATAGTGTTGGTTCACTGTATATATGATTCAAAATATGATTCACTGCTCTGAATTTCTGTTTACGCAGACTGATGGATTGTTAATTAAAAAGTTCAACAAACTGTTGTTTTATTGCACTTTAAGTTGAGAACTCGACTTTTTAAAAGATCACTTCGTGAGCTTAAGAATCATCACAACAGCATTTTATGAGATCAAAAACTTCACGAACTTCTGCCAGTCAACTGATATGATGTATTGACTTCATTTTACAAGAGTTGATGTTGATATTCAAAGTCACCTGAATTCATCAACTGTCTCATCTGTCAAGCAAAGAAAACACTCGCTGTGATTTCTTAAATACTTTATGGCTAGTCATAGTAGAAAATGCAAGAACATGTAAAAATAAGAGTGATGATGTGATATTTGTAGAAATGTCATATCTCTTTCCTTCCTTCATAAAAAACTCAAATTCTTGTATGAATCCTTAATGACAGTGTAGTCGAAAAATCCAAAATGGTACTTGAGTTTAGAAGGGTATCACAGTATTCAGATTTTCTGGAAAATTTCAAGTGTTGCTTCATCGCGGATATTTCCAGTGTGGAACGTTGTAAAATCAGTGTTTCTTAGAAATCGGATGAAAACTCTTCTGTCGATCGCTGACATTATTAGCTATAATTATCCCAAATTCAGGTGGGACTTATTTAATCCCTCCTACAGCCTTTCTCTTTAAATAAGTCACCAATGTATCAGAAATTCACATTACTCATTTGTCATCATCATCATCAACAAATGGCGCTATCCGATATGCTCGACACTCGATACATGCTCATTCTGCTAGTTTTTGTAGTGACAAGCACTCAGGCGATCTTTTTTGGCGGCGGGTATGTTCCTTTCTCAATCTTTCCCTTTTTTACTTCTTCGCAATCCTATACTTGGACTTTTTCACCATTTAACTTGCTGTATTGATGTTCTATCATCCTTTTAATACATCTTTGCAGATAGTCAGAGGATAAGGAAGCGGTCGTCTGAAGGTACTTTTAAATAGGTTATCAGTGTGATATAAATCAACAGTTATATATATCAGTTACAAACATATTACAGAGGTCATTGCTGCTGTTGTGGTGGTTGTGGCAAATAAACAGTTTCAAACTGAGCTTGTCAATATGAATTGTATCGATTGTAGCTCTGAGATTTTTGAAGATATTGCAGTGATCTACCAAACAACCTGGATCCTTTTTTAAAATTATCATTTTCATTTCTATTTTCTCCCGCTTTCCATTTTTTTCTTGTTTTATTATTTATCAGCTTTGTTTGAAAAATTGCATATTTATATTTTATTGGCATGAAATTTGAATAAATATTTTTATCTGTTTATGAACTCTCACAAATCTTAAAAGAAAAAAGAAAGTTGGAAACCGATTGCTTCATGAGCTATTTCGCGGCCTATTTCGATATCAAACCTACCTTAATCTACTTCCTACTTTAATCTAATCTACTTCCTATAGTTGTTTCTTTCATAAAATTAAGTAAGTGTTAAATCCGCTTCAAAAGTTATTTTAAATTACTGTTGAATTAATTTTATCAACTAAGTAAAATCATTAAGAAAGATTTTCGTAATGCAAAAAGTTCGACATAAAATACATACTAGAATTACTTCTTTATATGCGCTCACAAATATAATTTTATTAGAAATATAAATGGAAAATGAAACAAAAACACACAATTTCAATAAGCGATCATTTACTGGCAGAGTTGACTCCTAAATAGAATATAAAGTTGAAAAAGTTAATAAATATAAGATGAATCGATCACTGTACATACACTGAACATCTTTGTGTCGCAACATCTTCATGTTACAATCAAAACAAGCCTTAAATAAGTACTTAACTTGATTTGATAACATTCGAATAAAAAAATTTTGCTCTCCTTGTTCGAATGGCTTTTTTCGATTTATTCTTTTTCATCAAAACTTGATGTTCAATAGACAGATTAAGCAGAGTATTTTCTGTTGGTATTAGAGTGTACTTTTTAATTTCTTTTTCTGGTATTGGCATATTTGCAACTTCAGAAAATTCATTTAACTTTTTCTTACGTAATGACTGTTCTCGAGAAATATCAGAGATATTGGTCCAACTATCCGGTTGTACCTCGAATACCAATTTGCTACTAAATTTACCGTGCACATCTTCAGTTTGAGACTTTGGTATGTAATAAAGAAAACTATCAATTGTCTTTTTTTGTTCAGGCTTCTTACGTATATTCAAAAATTGTAAGCCACTACCGGACTTTTTAACGGTATTATTTACTATCCTTCGTTGTAATTTTGATGTTCTGTGAACAGTTTCAGCTAACAAATTCCTTTCCTTACCAAAAGATTTCGGCAATAAATTTTTTATTCTGAGAGAGTTATCTTTGTGAAATTCCTTCATTGGTGGCTTAGTATTTAGTTGTTCATCGGCAAAGTTGTTTTGTTGCGCTCTCACTAGTTTAACTGGTTTTATCAAAATTTTTATAGTTTCATTGTTGGGTTCCATTCTGAATTTCAAGAAAGAAAATCTTGGCCCATTATGTTGACCTGAATTTTTTGGTTCCTTTGTTACTGAATTTGCTTGAAGTAAATCGTGATTTGATGATAGAAATATATGTTTCTTGGATAAACCAATAATTGTTGGATACCCATGAAACTTTAATTTCTCGAAATTCTGTGCTTTTCGGTTTTCAGCAATACTAGAGATGTTTATTTGAAAATTGCTATTGTTAGCTTTGTTTACCTTTTTATATTTGTTATTAGAAGCAACATGAAGCTTAGATTTTGATTTTACGACGTTGGTTTTTTGAAAATCACTCTTTCCAGCGAAGGAGGTTACTTTATCTTGAGTTTTGGTCCCTAATTGTGTCATTTTTTGGAAGAATTTCTCGGGAATTGGCTGCTTCTTCAAGCTAGGATGCCGTGAAAATGAAATACGAGTTCTGCGCTCACCCTTTATTTCGTCGTAGTAATTTTCCTTATCTTCCTTATCTCTTTGTTTCAACTTTTCAGACTCGTCGTACTCCACCGACGAAGATGTTTCAGTTTTCATCCCAGGAAAATTATCATAATAATGTGACAGTTCATTGCACGAGTTATCACAAGAGTCAGGTGCCAGTGTAGCTGAAGTATTGAGCTGAAGTATCTTTTCTTTGACCTGAGCGGTAGATAAATAGTTTCTGTCACTGTCATAAGCCTGGTCTAATGTAATAACGGGAATTGAAGTTGTTAGACTTCCATCAAAAGTATTTTCCCATCTATCAGTCCATTGTTCAAAAACAGGTGTATGCAAATTGTTTTCTTGGGAGATCCTATTAATAGCATATTGATTAACTGGTACTGATAATGTTTCCTCAGTAATTAGCGGGTAATCAGTTCCGGTACGATCAGAGTCAATTTTTCTATCGTTTGGCAATCCCGGTACCAAATCATCTTTTACATCAGTTATAGATTGAACAATGCTGCTCACTGTTTGCGAATGGCTGAACGCTGGTACTTTAAAAGGTAGGAGATTTTGAAGGTATGAATTGTTGTAGAGTGGTAATGACAGGGGACTTTCTTCATTTCTGTCGTCATTCAACATATTGAAAATATTTTTGCTTGGATCGCAAATATTTTTACATATACAGCAGATGAATCTGAAATTCGAAAGAACTTTATAATGACTGAAAGTTATGTTTTGAAATGTGGAAACTATTTTTTCTAACAATAAACAATTTCTAACAAAGAAAACTTTCATTGCTATACTTTCCAAACGTTATTTTATTTTCAGATTTGCACGCTTTTTCAAAATTTAATTATGAAGACCAGAAATTTTTGTCATTGAAACTCGTACCAAGTATGGTTTAAATTACGGTTTGATTACTAATTGTGGTTTAAAAGTTTCGAATTAATAATATCTTTTTATGATTTTCACATTTGAACATTGTGATCCAAGCGAACACATGATGTCTGTATAGTAAGCATAATCATTCCTTGTATTAGGAGAGAAATACCTGGATTTCCACAATCATCACGACTACATGTGTAACCTTCCGTATATAACAAGAGTGGATTTAGCAACTCACCATGCGTCGGATTTATGAGAAACTTCCAAAAGTTCAGCAAAATGCTGTAAAATTTTAGAATTTTGGGGCAACCAACTATAGATACTATTTCAATGAACTTTTTCGGTTGTACTTACTTGTAGCATTGTTGTGATTTGCAATTCTCCACTGTTGTACAACTGTTTGAATTGAATATAAAAATTAGTAAAAGTAAAATATTCAGTGAAAGCATCAATTGAAGTGTAATATGGAATCGAATAATCTTACCGACACAGAAATGTGTTTGCAAAAGATTTTGAGCAACGTGGAGATATAGCATCAAACGAAGGTAAAGGAGATGTTACAATTTCCATTTTAAAGTCAAAAATTTCTCGTAAATTAACTAAAATTTTGCAAAAGACACGATTTCAAACTTCATTTAAATGAATATGACATATTAAACTGGAACTCCTTCTGATATCGGATGAGATACTTAACCCATTTGTCTTCTTTTATAGCAAAAACCAGTAAGTGCATTGTTTGTGAGCGAACCGCATAAGCTAAAATATGATCAGAAAATAGAAATCCTAAAATAAATTTTTAAAAAACTAATTAAAATTGTGTGCGGTTATCGAAAAGATAATGCAACGATCTCATTCTACGTCGTTTAGCAAGATCAATGGAGGCTCACTGAAAAATGGACGTCAAATTTCAATCATCACTTTTCATCCTACACAGTTTAAGTGAAATTTGATATTTGAGAAATTGCATCTAATTATTCAAATTTGAGTTCTCCCTTCGACTGCTGGTTGTAATTAATCAAGTAGAATTTTTTGTACAAAGACTATTCAATTGTAACAACTGGACAAACAACCACTATTGTTATAGCCAGGAAGAGTTCCTTAAAGCAAGGTTTGATTTAAATTGCCATTTGTATTGTAAGAACACATCAGCCAAATGATCCGATTGTAGGCATAGAAAGCGTAACCAGAAATATTCAGTGAGAATTAACACGACGTTCTCTATCAATGTTTTGTCCAGCCATACCAAAGAAATATTCTAAAGTTTCCAAAAACATTTATTTTGTTTGTAGGGAAATTTAATTATACATTGATTTGATGAGACAAAATAACATGAACTTAATGTGGCATAAAGAATTGATCGATCAAGATTGTAATGACATCAAGATGAGCCACCAAACTATGTTTACGAATTTCATTTAGACATAATAACAATGGAAAAAGGGAAAAAAAGAAAGGTTAATAATAAATAATTTTCACAACAAGGGCCAATAAAGACAACACAATGTAAGGAATTACGACGATTCGAAATTATAGTCAAATGCCGACAATGACAAATTATAGATATGCTGGAATCTCTAATAAGACGGCACAGATACAATTCAGAATCACAAATTAGGAAAAGTAACAAATTTCATTTCACTAAAATCTCGAGAATGTGTTGTGGCATGAAAGTTTTGCCTATTTATTTCTAAAATTCAAGAATCAAACGATTGTAACAAATCTTTTTGCTGATTAAATTATTAAACTCGAAAAGTTGAGTGTAAAGAACATTGTAAAAAAAGTGGACTTCAACAAAAGACCACACGCATGATAAATGCAAACATTATAATAAGGGCATATCACACACATATTTATCATGTCATTATATTTAGTATATCTTACCAGTAAAGAATTACAGCGACACGTTTGGTAACATTTCAAAATACTTTTGCAGTTTCTGTAATTCAAGTTTCGTCATTTCATGTGCACGTCGCTCCTACAATTTATGAAAATGTTTTGTTGAATTTATACGAATAATTAGTTAGCCACGAATCTAATTTTCACCATTCCTAAATTAAACACTTCTTTATCTAATTGCTAGCAAGACATAACTCGTAGCACACCGATTTCATCTTATATAAAAAAAATTGTATAGTCGAGACCAAGTCTTGAAAAAAAAACAAGAGAAAGTAGGTTAAGTTATGAGAGGTTAATTAAGTGAAGATAAAGAATTTACTTTTGTAAGTTCTTCTTTCAAACGCGAAATCATAGCTTCCAGAGCTTGCTTTTCTCTCAGTGTTTTTTGTAATTGTGTTTTGCTCTTTTCCAATTCAGCGTTCTTTTTCGCAACTATTTTTCCAGATTCTCCCGTTTTAGATATAAGACTAATACTGCGGCCATAAGTATCGCTTCTCGACTGCTAAAATAAAAAATGGGATGATTTTGAGTTAAAAATGAATGTGACACAACTTAAATAAGATGTAGTTTCCTTATGCCTCAGCGTTAATTATTTTCAAACTCTGTCAAGAGATGAACAAAGTTAATAAAGTTAACAAAGTTAATTTTTAATTCCTCTCAAGCTTATTCAAGCTGAAATTCTACGAGTTTGGATTTACTGTTCTTTTGAAAAACTTGAAGACTAAAATATTCTGTGAAAGGAAAAACAGAAGGATGCTTCCTATGAAATACTAATATTACAAATTGGAAATACATTAAAAATTCTCTTATCAAACATTAACTTTGTTGAAATTTCGAAATATTAATCTTAATAAAATCATAACTATCAATGAATCATATAGAAATAAGTTTACGGAATAGGTATTGCGACAGTTTTCTGAGGATGAAATTAATGAATCTTCAGAACGTACACGCAGTATTCGCCCCTGAAACAAATTATGAATTAGTAACTCTTACTTTTAGAAATAACTCTTTTGACAGCAACTACGATATCAATTTTGCTAGGAAAAACATTCCAATTTCTAAAAGCGGAATGAGCTGGTTTGAAAGGATCTTAAATCAATTCTTTCTTTTTCGTTCGGTTAGGTTCTTTTTCCTTTTAAATTAGATTTACACAAACTTGATGAAATTTAAATTGCTTGGGAGAAAAGAAAGAGAGAAAATATTCTAATAAATAGTTAAACAATTAATGACTACTTTGACTATAAATTCTCAAAATTCGTCATCAGAAAAATTTACTGTAGGCTACCTGTACTTTGTAAGTAGATTCATACAGGCAGTTATTTAATACTTTCCATTTGACAGGCCTGGAATGTCATATTTGCTCAATAAGTTTATTATTAACATAAAAACATAAAATGATGAGAAATGTTAACATTAGATGGATGAACTTACAATCTTAATGTGAAAATTATCACAGTGTTTCAACAATATCTTATAGCGATTCCATATTACGAACGACAAAAAACTTGAATTCAACTTAAATCTTGATTAAAAATTTATTTCCTCAAATATTAAAAATTTTGCAAAAAATTACTCAGTATTTGCAGGTCTTTCATAGCGTACATAACAACTAACTCTTTCATAACGTGCAAGTTTGGTCGCCTGCAAAAAAATTCATTTAAAATGTTATTTAAAATAAATGTAAAGGACCAAAACTAAAATAAGTAAGTGGAATTAGCATTTACCACGAATAGAAAATTCTTCCTATCAGAGTTAAAAAAAAAAAAAAAAAAAAAAAAAACGAGGAAGGAATGAATGTATTAGTTCAGAATATAAAATTTAATCAGAAAAGAAATATAGTGATTCCAAAGAAATCTAAGCAACAAATTTGCCTTATAATATCAATAATATATTATATATGCCGACTAATTTATGTTTACCAATTTTCATTCACTAATAATAGGGTGAAAGTATTCTCACACATTAAAAAAATACATTCACGCACATCTCCAACTCTCATTGTAAAAACCATGAAAAAAAATAATTTCGAGTCGGTAAAAATGGATTCAAATCAATGTAAACAATATATACGTCTCGACAACAACTATTAAAATATTTACAGCATTATGTCTGTTCCATGCAATTGATTCATCCTCAAAACTACTTGACTGCTTTCTAGTTTTGTCCCAGTTATTGAGCATGCGAAGTTGTTCATTTTTAAAACTACTGAGATAGCTGAAAATCAAGTGCACTGAAAAATTTACTTAAATTTATCAGCTGTTAATAGTTATCTAATTGAAACATTAAGCGTCTTTTTGTAAGTAACAAAATTCTTGAGAGAGAGAGAGAGTTATATTATCCATTACCGTTGACAATTAACTTTTTAATAAATAAACTCTTATAGCCAATATCCTGAAGGTCAATTCTGAAAATATAAAGAAAAGGGGATAAACCTCTGTGATTTCATTATATTTGGATAAAATTTCAAAACAAGACATAATGAAAAAGCCATAAATCATCGCAACAATAAAAATCTTACTTCATATTTCGTTTCGCAAATGTATCAGGCATCAACAATAACCGCTCATCACCGCTTACGGCAGGGCAGTGTGGATCAGCACAGCCCCTACGGGGTGAACCATCAGATGCTGGCAAAATCATAATCAATCGAAGTGAAGTTCGATGTGCCATCAGATCACAAATTTCGTTGTAACTCATTGTAACGATTGGTTTACCTTCAATCTGCAAACTATACGTATTTCATCTTTTTTAGTTTCTCCAAAGCAAAATGTTCTAAATAGCTATATAATGAAAAAGAAATTAATTAGTTGGTAAACGAATTAAAAATTTAATGTTGAGGAAGCCGATAAGTCTTTATGGTCTGATAAAAACAGTAAAACAAGGCTCTGCGACAATGAAAAAGCCAGCCATACACCATTCAAGTTCAATAATTTAGTAATTTCGGAATGAAGTAGTAAAGATTTTACTGAAATACTGTCTCACAAAAGAGACACAGAGAATTCATGAGGAGAAAGTGTTAAAAGGATTTTAATTCCGAGGTTTCCACGAAGATATTTAGCAACCATTATAAAAAGAAAAACAGATGATTTTTCAAAATAACATTGCTTTAAATTAGATTTTTTTTGGCAACTGATTTAAATCTCAACTAAAAGTTTAAAACTGTTCCAACCTCAACAATTCGTGATCCCTGTCTAAGCCCACATCGCCAAGCTGTATGATACATTTCTACATCAGTAACAACACCTTCTTCTTGTAGGTGGAAGCCCAAATTGTCGGAAGTTCGTGCACGCCGATGTAATACTTCCTTAGCTTCATCGCCTTCAACGATCAATTGTGGAAAGTACCATGGAAGATGCTAGACCGTTTTTTTTCTATACTATTTCTATTCACCACAAGCAAAGGTAAACCAATCAAGATAGCAGGGAAAAAGAAGAATATATATAGCTTACTCGCTTTATTGAAATCATTTTAAATATACTCAGTCTAAATCAACTTACTTAAGACAAACTAGCTTCAATCAAAAGCTTTGAAAATTTCTATTACAAAAACTTCTTCACTACCTTTCGTAACACACTCTAAACGTCGTATTAGAGCAGTTAATTCTCGATCACTATTATCAGTTGTGCGGCATCTCAAAAGCAACACATCTCCGTGATCAAAGTAAATTTTCAATCTAAAAAGGAATAGTTTTAATTTTTTTCAGAATAAGTGCAAATGGTAAGATGACCTAAACTATATTATGGAATGACCCATCTTTCTCCAAAGTATAAAATATTCAAATTCTGTTGATATCTCAGGAATAATGTGTTTTCAGCTTTCAAATCCCATTAGTTGACTTTTAAATACATTGCAAAATAATGGAAAGTGTTTCATAATATTAGAGTAACTAAAAGAAAAATCACTGATTAAAATGAGACGTTAATTTGATTAAAAGACATCAACTCAAGGAGATAAGGACAGGAATGTAACAAAGCAAAGAGAGTGGAAACAAAAAGAGTGAAAAAGAAATAACAGTAGCGTATGTGTACCCTGAATCCGTATTGGCCCAACCAATGATCGAATGTGTGGGTATCGCACAAATAACTTGACCGGATGGCATTTCCAAAATAGCTAAAGTTTCACTAGATAAACCCAGAACACATGTGATCGACTGATTTTGTGAATGATCGTGAACTTCAACAAGCCACGAAAGTGCTCCATGTAACGATTCACTTAATACTGGCCGTGGTAATGATCGCTCCTTTCGTTTCACTGATCCAACCAAAAATCGACCTGTAATTGTTGCATAATTTTCATTCATTGGAAAAATAATTCACTTTCTTTTATTGTAATATAATGACAGAAGTGCGCACTTGCAATTTTTGCTGGTCCATCATTAGGATGAGCCGAAGAGAAATTTTCAGCAATTTCTTTCAATGCTTCTCTACGGGTACGTGCTGCCATTGCCGCAAATTTTTTCGAACGATGCACCGCATTTTCGGCGTTTATTACTAAAAAAAATTGAAGAAAAACGATGATTCTATTTTCGTAGACGATTACTAATCAGTTATCCAACTGACCAATCTCAGAATACCCATTCGGAAAGAAAAAGTAAACGATAACTTCTACATTCTCTCCAGAATACTTAAAATTACCTTTCGATTGTACATTTGAAAGAAGAAGCTAATTTGAAATAAAACGCGTCAAGATGAAAACTCGTACGCTATTTTATACTTACTTTTTGTGATGAAAAAGTCATGGAACTCAGCGGATTTTGGAAACGTGGCTCCTTGAGGTACAGCAGGTCCAAAAGCTGGAACATCTTTCGCTCGTGATACAGCAATACTGTAAATTTATAATATTGTGTTATTAAAATCAATCAGTGACATTACCAGTTGTATATTATAAATGTCTATCAATACTGCCATTCACATCTGATTCAATATTTAACTCATAAGCGCATGGAGACAGGTATTTCACGCAATATCACGCAACTTAAAGAATGAAATTCAAAATTTGTACCTGTAAGTTACATCATCAGTGCATGGATTATTGGCCCGTACAATTATGAAAACATGCTGGAAATGTGAACGGACAGTGATTGGACTGAAAGGAAGAGCACCAGGCTCTTGGAAAATTACAGTGACCATATCATTACCAATGTGCCTTTTTCGAGCTAGCTGAAAATATTTCTGGAGATCAAACAAAATCTACAGAAAATCCAATAATAATACTAAAATTAGCTATGATCAATTAACTTCTTAAGTGAAAAATTGCTGGTATTTGCTCACTTGTTGCTTGTTACTGGGAGTAAAAGGAAGAAGTGTTGATACATGGAACATTATTTCATGTGCCTGATATTTGACGTATATCGAATGTGTACCCGTTGTATCACCACGTACATCAAGACCCCCTTTATACTGATCAAAACCTTTCAATCGCACACGCTGTCCAAGGAAGTCTAAAAATTCTTCGAAAGCAGGAGATCCACTTTCTGAAATTGAGTTTACAGTAAGTAATTCACTGCTGTATGTATTAAATATCGTGCCAATAACTTATAGTTCAACTACAGAATCCTTTAAAAATTTTTAAATGGCAGTGAGTGAGTATTAGTTCCAGTAATGAAAAAATAAGCATTAAAAAAGTAGTGTTCTGGTAATGTCTTGAGAAGGGAATAGTAACATTCAAAAAAAATATTAAAATGTTGAGAAATTAGAACTGCAAATATTCAAATTGGATGGATATTTAGATAGAAAGTAGAAAGTAACTGACAAGAGTTTACAACCTTGCGTTCTTTGACAGCTCTCAAATACGGGAAACTTTCTAAATTTGTTAAGGATTTTGAAGTATCTGCTTAATAATATCATGAATGAAAAAGTTTTAAAATAAAGTAAAATGAATTGAAAAGTTCAAAGTAGAGTTGTAAGTGTTACAAAGAAAAGATACCATTATTATACATTTGCTCTTCAGTGGACTGACAGACGCCACAATACATCACGCCAACTTTATATCGTGTATAAATCGGCTAAAACAACTACAATATAACAAACAATATTTACAGCTGAAGTTCAAATTTCCTTCCCACTTTCCACCTCAGGAATGTTCTCTTTCAAAAAGAGTAATTTAAGTTCTAAAAAAATTATGTTTTAAGCAACTTAAGTCTTATGTAAAAATTTGCAAGCAAACCTGCTCATCAATTTTGACAAGAAAATCTTCAACTCTTGTAAATGACGGGTTGGCTGGACGAAGGATTCCGTAGTGTATTTGTGGACAGGCAATTTCCAATAATTCTTTTATCAATGATCGAGTATTTTTCTGATCGGTATTATTATCCGAAACAACTTCTTCTGGTATTGCAACTCGTAGCGTACAAAGCTGAAATAATGCTGTACCTATTACCAACAACGATGTGATTAAATGATAACAAGATCAATTCTATGACTGATACAGAAGTGTATTGACATTCATATGAGATTTCATTTCCAAATATATAATTCATTGTAGAATACAGAAATGTTAGACAAAGTTGTCATTTCAAAATGATTACAGAAGACCTTTCATAGACTTTAATCCAATGTGTGTGGTTAATTGGAACACCACATCAAGTTCCTACTAATGAATAACTGCAAAGAGTCAGATAAATATTAAAAAATACATCACTGAGCCGAACAATCATTCGATAAATGGTAACATTCTGAATACCGCTTTCAATACGTTCACGAACTACCGAGACGGCAACTGGACCGAGTGTTTCATCGGTACCAAAAAAGTTCCAATGAGCTGAAACCTGATATTTACGATTATAAGAATATTTTAGTACCTTTAAAAGAGAAATTCAAATCTCATTCGAAGAGAATTGAAATTTATCTGAAATGAAGAAACAAAAGAAACTCACGTCGTCCAAGAAAACAGTGCCGATAGTAGTAAGCGCCAATATCTTGAGGCTCGATGACAACTTTTTGTTGACGTGCTGCGCACAATCTGAAAAAAGTTTATAATAGTAATGCAAAGTTAATGTTATTTCTATAACTACTGAGAACAAATAAGAATTTACAGAAAAAACGAAATCTAACTTTTTGAATTTATTGTTTTCTTTAGTCTTTTTCCATTTCATTTTTACTCTTCGACCTTCCTTATAAGGAAAGAATGAATAACTTCCAAAAAACGATGGCAAAATATTAGTTATACCTTTTATATACTTCAATTATTTAACCAGTCCATTCTTAATCCTTTATGCACTTAAAAGCCAAAAATGCTCTTTCAAGAAAGACATTCCGCATTTTAGGCAGCGAAAAGAAAATTTGTTTGTCATGGAAATGAACCAGAGCATTCGGAGTCAAACAATTCCAACATATAGATTGGCAGGGTAACGAAAAGAAATATTGTTACCTGCCGCCAAGGTACACATTGCTAACATCTTCCAGAATACCAATTTCAGATGCTGTATGTTCTCGTTGCCATGTTTCATCTTTGTTTTTTAATTCATCTTTTGAAGCAGCACTGAAGCGACGAGAAAGGGCCAAACGACGAATTGGTTCACCACCTAATTCATTTCTAAAATTAAAGAAACTAAGTGATCCTAATTAGGACAAGTAAAAAGTTTGACATTAACAAAACCGCTGTAGTCTTCACTCTTATTTCACTTTCCTTAGGTTACAGGAAAGATGAAATACCTGAAAGCTGGGCAATTTGCCAACAGATCATTAGATTTACCATCACCCATGTCATCTTCACACGGACTCTGAGCCTGTGATGCTCCAGTTGGACGAGGCTCGAGAGATGTTGTTGGTGGACCAAGTCCCCAGGCTGATGCTAGGCTTACGCAATCATGATGAGCGCAAAGACGTGGATAGCATGGTCGCCATTCGCTATAATTCGTGAAGTTTTTATCAAAGTGGTAACTCACTCAAGATTGATAATCGAAATTATTGAATCTATAGATAATTTTAAAAAATTATTGCCACTTATTTGTATTTATATTTAAATAAAGGTTTCCTAGAAATGTATCCATAAATATCAATCTACAAGTCGTTTGAAGATTTAGGACATAATGAGAGTCATCAATGATTATAGAAAAATACTTAATACGTTCGGAAACAATTTGTGAACTGCAATCGCCATCGATTGCAACACGAGTATCATATTGTGATGCCGCAACATTATTTTGAACGGATCCAGAAGATGCTACTGATGACGTGGTTGCAAAGCCATGCGTAGGACCTATAAAAACTTCAAGTGTTTTTGTTGTAAACCATAAACAGATTGGACTGAGAACACATTTCAGGATCATCGAGACGAAAAAGCATTGGGACGAATTTTTTATTCCAGCCAAGTGTATTTGGATTATCAAGTCCATAAAACTGATTCCAAGAATTAAAAATGGAAGCTCAGAATGTGAACGCCTGTTACATTCTAATGATTATCATGTACATAGAAATATCCCAGGCTAAGCTTCCCTGTGTGGTTAAACGATTGCATTTCGATAATGATAAAAAAGAATCAAATCAAAATGGAACAGCCTGGAAGAGCTTACAGGATGTCATCGTTGTACTGATATTGTGATCATTGTACTGATAACTGGAAGAATAAGGAGCAGGTGCGGTAGCTTTCGGTGAATTGTAAGTAGGTAATGATGCAACTGCTTCGCTGTTAACCCCTAGAAAAGTAGTAAATTTAAAATGTAAGGTTTTGCAGATATTTTAAGCAGCTCCAAGGCTGGCTACTGCTTCTTCAATAAATGATTTTGAATAAGATAGCAAAACTGTTCTGTAATTTCCACTTCAATCTTTCCTACCTAAACGAAGTGTGGTCGAACTGAACTAAGCGGGAATCAAAATTATTCGTTCAAAAAAGGGTCATTAAGTCATTGATTAATTAAGGTAGTATGATTGCTATGTTTTGCCTTTTATTACGTTAAACCAGCAATATTACTTATATTTTTTGATAATCCAAATAAATCTGTGCAAAATATTAACCACCGAGTGCGACAGCAAGAAGCGAACCACGTCGATTGAAGATGTCCAGTGCTCGAGCAGTACTGCTACACCATGCATCTGCAGGTTGACCACTGTCCATATGGCAGTACTACAAATAGAAATCCAAGAAAAACTTCGCTGTCCACAAACAGGCCATCAAAAAAATCTCAAAATATATCCAAAATAATTGTTTTGAGTTCCATTTTCTGAAAACTCTCCGAAGAAGTTAGTCTTCGTAAATGAAGAAGTATGGTAATGGCTTGTGTAAAATAAAAGACGCAAAATGAATTCAAACAACTTTTCACGAAAATTAGAACAAATTTGTGTAATAGTAGAAGTGATATTGAAAAATCGAAATGGTTCCTACTTCAGAGAGAAGACAAGGACTTACTTATTTTCAAATTAAGAAAGTAGAAGACTTCGACTACTTTTAAATAAACATTCAATGTTAGAGAAAAAAATTGTTAACATCGAATAATATTTTTGTGTTGCTTTGAAGAAGCAAAAGAAGCTGAAGACAAAACAGCCTCAACTTCTCTTCTCTCATGCTCCCTCCAGAGGCCAAATAATTATTTCCAAATTGTCATCTGTTATCGCTCTCCTGCCTGCATACGTCACTTCCGCATATTTTCCGATTTTCCATCAACTTCAATTTAAATGTCATTCTAGTAAAATAGAGTTAACTGAAAAATTGAGCATAGTACTATGTTTGAAAGAATTAGTCAAAAGAAAACAGACCAGACAGTTGTTGGATGACATTCCAAATAAACAACTTGAAATGTATCATCTAAGTTTATGGTATTTCAGGAGTCAGATATCCCGAAATCTTTTCTCTCCAATTTTGGCTTCTTATTCTTTGTTCGAAGGTAGATTTATTATAAAATCAGAAGTTAAAAGAAATTTATGTTTTTTATCGTTTTACTATTTTGTATTGAAAAAGCCCAAAAATCAAAATAAAAACTTTAAGAAAACAGTAAATAACTTCTACAACTTCCAGAAGCGAAAAAAGTTCGAGGTTGGTTTCAATTCTATTTGTAAATGTCGATAAATAAAAGCTGAAAAGTACTAATTGCTTCATAAATGTTGCTGTCATCATAAAGTTCTCTGCTTTTTTTTTTTCAAAAGCTTCTTAGTGATTAAAATGCGCTAAAATAAAACGACGACTGACACTAACGATTGCAAAAACATAAAACAAACAAAAATCTAGAAGAAGTTCTCAACTGTACTCTATTTCAGATGAATGTCTGGCATAAACATTTGTCGGCAATTAACACATTTAGGAAAAATAAAATATACCAGAGAGTTCACAAAATAAAGACTATAATTTGAGTAAATGTAAAATTTAGTTAAGTTTAATAGCGCACTTTAAATGTTGCATGCAAATGTCTATGCTTCCAACTTAAGTTTTTTTATGAATTATCAAAATTACTCTGTGACTGACTTTTCAAATTTAAAATATAATTTAATCATTTAAAGTAATTTCGAAGTTCGCAAATTCTAATTCAATTAAATTCATAAGCTCGTAGCAGATAATAAGGGATCTTTTTCGAATAATATAAAACCATCAGAAAATGAAACATGTTTCTTGAACAGTCCTTAAGGAAATAGGGAGAAAACGAGGAAACGGATTAGACTTCGGAAAGATTTAATTAAAGATCAGAATGAAAATTGCTCTCTTAAGTAGAAATGAATATGTGCTCTATAATCTTAACACTGCACAAGAATAAATATAGAAAATTACAGATGACTGAAAAACGGAGAAAATTTTCTGAATTTCTTATGCCTATGAATGTAACGGAAGAAAAGAGTATAAAGGCTTTCATAGAAGAAAACACGTTTTCGATCCAATCCATTAACCCACTAATTGTGCCAAGCAAGTAAACAACAATACGTTTAATCAAAAAAAGAAAATATCTGAAATTGAAATCAAGAAAGGAAAATGTACACAAAATGATTATTATTGACTTATTCTTCTCCATCAACCGCAGTTTCTTCTTTCATCCAACATTTTTTAGTGAAATTTATATTTGTCTGATATTAAATCCAAACTAAGTCTGGCTACTTGTAAAAAAATTATTTTGTTTACAAAAAAGAAAAGAGGATAAAAGGCTTTCATGATGTAGCATTGGAGAAAATGGAAAAGAAAATTCGGTGAAATTAAAGCCTAAAGGGCTTGTTTCAATCGAAAAAAGGAGAAGAAAAAGAAGAGGGATAGGAATTGAAACATTTAATGAATTGAGTGAGCCAAAGAAGCAGCAGTGATCTCTGCATCATATTTGTCTTTTAGTGCCATTGCAAATTTTATTTGCAAAAAGCAACAGATTCTAAGGTATGAAAAATAAGAAGTGCAAGACAAGAAAAAAGATAATGAGAAGCTGAAAAGTTAATCTGTTTTCTTTTCTTGGAATTAATTAATTAAATTGTTGATATCTTCAAGTTCTCCATTAAATGATTCTGCAATAGCCCAATTCGATTTTCCGGATCATTTTTTTTTTTTTTTTTGTTTAGCAAAGACAGCACGAAATTTGATGCTTTCCATCAAATAACATAACATTATTAAAATGAACGGGAAGTATAAGTTTATATTCACATAAGCAGGAATAATTCTGAAAGGACGCAATAAGTGGGATGAAATGGTTGTGAGGATAAAGCAGAAAAACGAGATGAAGCCTAGCTTAACTCACAAAAGCTATGGATGATAAAGTAACGAATGCATACATGTGTATGTGTCTGTCTGTCTCTCTCTGTGTGTATGAGTGAAGAAGTACGTATTATCGACAGGAGCAGTTTATAATTTGAGAATGTTCGGGGTAAATCTGATAGAACTAGGTGGCGTTAACAGGTTGACGTAGCCGCCGAGTAGTGTGTGTTAGGACAAGATGATCACTGTACGTCATCCCACTCAATTTTTATCTAATAATTTCGATGGGGAGAGGAAGATAGGAAATAGATAAAGTAGAGAAGTATAAAAAGAAAGGAGAGAGTATCGAGTATTAAAGCTTAGATATTTTCCTAAAAGCCGTAGAATGAAGAGACATGCAGTTGCAGTGTTCAACCACCTGTGCTGCCCTACTGCGCTGCCATAACGCCTATTTCCTTCTTCGCTCATTGGACACAATTGAGCTTTCTCATTTTCTGGATATATTAACTGGCTATTTGTAGTGTCTCTTTAGATAGTATTACTATTTGATTTATTGATTGTTTTCGGGTATGAGTGGTAACAATTAATAATTATAGCTATTTTAATGGATATTATACTTTTATATCGACATAGTGGTAATAATAATGAAATTGATCAGATAATTAGTCTGTTTCTCCTGAAAATCGCAATGTGATGCACAATTATAATATGTTTTCGCTTTTAGGGACTATGTTATGGTAATAGTGGGTGAAACTTAAAACAGTGATGGAAGTAGCAACACTTTCACCGAAATTTCCTTCCAAATTCCCAAACTTCCAAAAAAAAGAAAAAAAAAAACTGTATACTGGATCTTGCACATATCAAACCAACTCATATTCTTTTAATTATCCACCCATAAGAGTCAAACGATCTTCTTTCTGCTTTTTCTCCATATATCGACTTTTTTCTATTCTTTGGTTTTTGCGAACCAGCATAAATTTTAAAACTAAAATTCAACTTGCTTCAGTAGTAACCCATGCCATCCACTCATTCCATTTCTTTTCATCGACAAAATGCAACACTTTATAGAGACTAAACTTTCATTTCTTACATTTAATTTGTTTGCAATATTCTGGGACTGGTTAACAGTCTTTACAACGAATGCAACCACTGTTTTACTTAAAAAATACTTAGTAATATCCGGTATGGCTCCATTAACTATCTTATCTAACAGTTCAGTTTCATTTCACGCTTCAGTATACCATATCTCCTGTTTGTTGCTAAGAATAAAAAAATTCAGTTTGAAAATCAATCATCTCCATATAGATAGACAGATGTCATATGAAATTCGTAGTAGACATTAGCGATTGCTAGAAGAAAGTAGCCTTTTTAACGTTAAAGCAGTTATCTGAATCAAAAAAAAAAATCTGATTTTCTACTATTTATCACTGTTTTCTTTTTTATAGTGAGACATTACCGCGCATATTTTTATATTATTTCGCCCGATGAGTCCTCAAGAACTTTTCGAAACTTTTGACATTATATAGCATAGATTGATAGTGTCAACAACAAACAGTATGACACCGAGCTAAGAATATAGCAGAATATATACAAAGCTATTCTCATGTTTAGAGAGTTGAAAACTTAATCAGAATATTTTGCTAATAAAAATTTCTAAAATTGAATAACAAGTAAGAATTTAAAAAATGTAAACAAAGAAACGAAAAGTAATAATAATAAAACACAATTTACTAGAAAACCAACATAGTCAAAAAAAAAAAGTAACGAATGGTTAAAACGATGATAAACAAAGAAATTAAAAATGAAAATAAATAATGCATTTCAAAACTATCATAACATTAAAAGTGTTTCAAACTGTTAACCTTTTAATCTTTTATACAACAGCAAAAATTTCTACTCACAAAACAATCAATTTCAACATGATAAAATTCTATGAACAACTAGTGTTCTTAATTTGAAAAAAAAAATTAAAGATTATGCTTCAAATTTGGAATAATCACTGAAGGCTTCTAGTACTAATGCATCTAAACCAAGTATATATATATATATGTGTGTGTATGTGTATGTATGTGTGCATGTGTCTATGTACGCATGTATTTCACATATTTTTAACTTTCTTCTTACTTTCGCATAATAGGAATTTTAGCTGATTTACAAAACAAAGTGGTCCAAAAAAATTCTGCGGGAATAGAATAAAAACGCGTTGATCCTTTAATGACGTATGGAATAATAATGAAAACAAAATTATATTTTCCTCAGGCAATAAGTTCAGCATCTTTCCTTTTGTGACTTTTTTCCTGATTTTCATAGACAATTTTTAATTGAAAACACTCATATTTAGATAGCGATGAAAAAAAGTTCCAGAAAAAACGCCGAATTTATTGCCCAAAAAAAAGCATTTTCTTTAGACATCGTACAATCTGATATAGATTAGACTGTCTCTCAAAAGCAAAACATCTTTACGAATTCATTCACAACGAAAAGGATTCTATATTAGCAATGGAAAAAAATATACAAAATAAAAAGCAAGCTGTTGTTAAAAGCAAAGAAGTTGTTAGAAGCCATTCAGTCATGTGTTTTTTCAAAGCGAACAATGAAAAATTGCAATACATTTTAATAAAGGATACATAAAAAGTGTGATATTGGAGATAGTTCCACAACAACGTAAACATATTAACTAATGACACCAAAAACGTGAAAATAAAAATGTGGAAAGAAGAATTACTGAAGAAATCCTGTTTGTAATCCAAAAATGCAGATAATAAAAGTGTTAAATACTAAGTAATGCTTATTTGCTTACTTATTATTCACTTAACTGTGATATTGGAGATAGCTTCCAGAGTAACACTCACCTAATTTAAAAAATCCTGCAAAAATTTGTACTGATTGAAGAAAAAAAGATCGAAGAACAAGTGTTTCACCTTTTGAAGAAAAGTAGAATCCATAAAGTAAATAAGGTAATAACAAAGAAATCAAATTAGAACAAATAATATTCTCTATAATGATCATTAGGATAGAATATATTCGCATATCATATCGAATACAAACAATTTTTCTAAATTGTTTGATAAGGAAATAATACGCATATCTTTTGCTACAATTAATGCTAATTTCATCATTTTCTGAATTGATTTGTTGAAAATTTTCGTTCATAGCATTTTAAGTTTACAACACAATGGAAAAAATGTTTGGTGCTTGGCACAGTAAGTAGTGGTATAGCCAATATTAGATAGTAAGAATGTAAAATTTTGCACCGTTTTAATACTAAAGTGAAATTTAATTGTATGATTTTTCACTTGATAAATATTTAGCAAATTTGGTAGTTTATATGATGAATGCATTGATAAATAAAATCCAGAGCATCCAGAAAATCCCAACTTAGGAATTATTTAGAAAGAGAGCCCGTATGTCCGTCTATTACAGAAATATATGATTAAGAATTATAAAAGTGTTCCAAATTTAAAATAAGACTGTAAGACTTGGCTTTTTCATTTTGAAAACTCGCTCCTAAACCGCTTAGAGGAGGAAGAAAAGAGATTAGGGGGACAGGAAGGTGGACTCCTAAAGAAAGTGGGAGGGGACAGGTCCCTCAGGAGTTAAAATAGATTGTACTTCTCGGTCATGATGAGAAAGGATCTGAAATAGCGATGGGGACACTTAGTGTTGGATAAAAGTAGAAATAATCGGTGAACTCATCCTGTAATTTTTAATTTTTGCAGCAAATGTATAGCAAAATAATGATTAAAAACAAGTACCAACTTAACCTTTAAATAATAATATGAAGTGATTAGACTAAATTCTTTATGTCTGCTTCGGAAGACTAAGGACGATCAGAATCCTATGCAGTAATCATTGGCTGAGGATACACAGGAAGTATTTAGCAGATCTACGTAACTCCGTAAGTGTAGCAGACAACACCATACACAGTGGAAGTGAATAATAGCATTGGTATTTGTAATTTTAATGAAATGATTATTATATGTGGATGAGATGTATCTTACTTTGATCTCTTACTGGTAAAATTATATAGTTAAATCATGAAAATTCATAGTACATCAAATCTTTTACAAAATTTCCATATAATATAACAAACAGTTCAGCAGGCATTTTGGAAGACCAAAAAGGTAGCTCATTTGCCCCTCGATGATACACAAACAGGAAGTTAATATTGAATTTTCAATATTCCAGAATTCGCTGTGCTACTGCACTTAGTCTTGTTGGGAGGAGTGGATATACCCACTACATCTTCATTTCAAGTGATTCAAAGTAAAAAAGTTCACAGTCGTGAACTTTTTTTCTACAAACTAATAATGCCATCCGTCCTTTCCCGCGTAACTTACATATGCTGCCTATTCCAATTCTCTATCTCTGATCTAGTGTAGTACATCCAAACACCAGTAAAATTCAAAAAATAAAGCAAAAAATCCAAAAAAAAAAAAATGAAAATGAAAAAAACCAAAAAATTGGGAAAGAAAAAAACAGAAAAGGTACAACATAAAAGTCAAAAAAAAAGCATAAAACGATTTAGAGACAGTTGAATTAGAAACAGTTGAACACAAAGTTGGAAACAGAAGTAGAATAATTTGGGGTCTTAACAGAAAATGAGACTTTTCAGGAGAATTTTCTTTGTTATCACAAAATTCGATAATAAGTTATTTGAAATTATTTCAAATCAAAAATCAAGTTGTTTAAATTTTTAGCTTTCAGTTTTGTTTTTTTTTTTTTTATTTCGTCAATTCTTCCTTGGGCAAGTAACTTTTATTAATGTTAGTTATTTTTTATTCAGGCAATTTGTCAATAATATAGTATTTTTAATGCTTTGGTAACTTCAATAATGACATTCAATCTTCCTTCTTTCTATTTTTTAAAATCTTCGGTGACGAAATTAAAACAAACATTGTTTCTGCTTATTTATATTGCTTTATAGGTTGGTCGAAACAGTTTTCATTGCTATTTTAGTGTTATTTAATTTGATTTTTTCATTAAATTTATTTACACATCGACTAGTACTTTAGCATATTTAATTTTATATATTTGACTTGTAATTGGTTTCTTAACTGTATTAGGCTATGTTTGTTAATACATTATTTGTTGCGATGATTTGGAGTATTAAACAGTTAGGTAACGAAACTATGGTTTTTATTTAAACTTCTTTTTACATATGAATGAATGATTTTTGGAAATTTATCTTTGCATTTGAACGTGCTTCCTGTTTATATCTGACGAATTACCAATTTGGGAAATGATAATATAATTGATCAATTTAATAATACCTTATTTTTCAAATTTTTTTTGAGCTACCACTATGGTTACTTTAACTGAATCTATTTTATACATGATTTATAAATTGATATGTGAAAAAATGCACAACATCTAAAATTTTGGAAAAGAATTTTCAGTTCCTTGAATTTTCCTCGAAACTTTTCAGGTCCAGCAACAGATGTTCGAGTTTGCTCTTGATTTCTTTTTTGGGATATGTTCCAAATTAATGAGCTTTTTGGAATTTTTGTAAACATATAACATTCAATTTTTTGACCTTTTTGAGTTAATTTAAAATTTGGATTTATGTGAATCTTCAAAAGGTTTTGCTTTTGCACTTTTTTATATTTCAGTTTCTTACTCGAATTTTTAGATTATCTTTAGGAATTTTCAGAATTAAAACAGATTTTGAATTTTGAATCCATTTTTTTTAAATTCGTTTTTATGTTTCTTTTTTTTTAGTAACATTATTCACATTTTAACTTTGTTTTTTGCATTTATTTTCGGTTATTTGCAATTGTCGCATGCTTTTTTCTTATTCAAGCAACAATGCAGAAAATTCTTTGTACTTACTGCTGATTTATGCCTTTTTCTAAAGTATCACTAGTTGCATGTTTTTTTTTTTTTTTTGTTAATCTTGTTACCATTAAGTAATACTTCGTTCATTTGCGCTTCTAAATATTTTTTTTTGCTAATTTTGTTCATCACAAGAGCAATAATTTGCACTTTTTGTTAATATATTCCTTCTTCTTAATTACTAATTACACGCTCACTGTTAATCTCATTTATTATTGTTAGGGTAATATTTGGATCACTGACACTTTTTAATTTTTTGTTAACTTTATTTTTGTGTGCCTTTTTGATTATTTATGCATGTTTTTGTTCTCACTTCAACAGCAACACAAAAAATTTTACACTGACTGTTAATGCATTTTTTTCTATTTTAACTAATTGCATGTTTTCCATTAATCTTATTTGTTACTATTGGCAATAAATCTTTTTTTTTTTTTCTAACCTGTTTCAAGAGTATTTTTAGTTACTTAGTGCACAGTTTTTGTTAATATGTTTTTTGTTTGATTTTGTTTCTATGGATTGTACATTTGTTTCTAATTTCTTCTTACTTCATTTCTTACTTTTTTATGCCGTACGATTTTCAAGCCAAATTTTTGAGTAAATTCTGTCAAATACTCAGAGGGTACGTTTTTTGGCGACATTTCCAATCATGGGAAAAGATTATCCTTATAAATACTCATTCTTTTTAAATCTCCTTATTTGGTGACAAATTTAGTTGTGAACTCAGTGTTGCTAATGAATTTGCTTGATATGTACGTAAGAACATCACAAAAATAATGTCGAGAAGAACGAATTTGAACAATTGAAAAGCTCGACATCTACGATTTGGTTCATTTAGAATATTAGGACTCACCTCTCATATGTAAACAAACAGTGCTTTAGCTAAAAGCTTTGGTATCCACGTAGATATTGCTCGAAAAGGATTTCGGGTACCAATTGGTGACTTGATAACCTCCGTGACAAAACTATTCACCGTAGTGTTGGCATTCTTTTTGCGTCTCTTTGTCTCGAATATTTTGAAATGGTACCACTTTCTCGATAAATTCATTTATTTGAAAGCGGCGTACCTCTAAACCTCATAGTGAAATTCATTGATTGACTTCAGAGTAACCTTAATCTGAGATTAAAGTGCTATAAATGTGTCGCAGGAGCCGAAAAGCAGAATCACAATATTATAAGGTCCATAATAAAAGACTTAAAATTATTTGTAGCGAATATTTATAATTAGAACGAAGTTGCAGTTATCAAATAAATCCTAAACACAAAGTATTGGATTCAGATATAAAAATGAATAAAGCAGTGACAATTACTCATTTATTATGAATTAGTGAAAAGATGCGAAAGATAAAAGAAGGAGAAATACTTGACTAATTTGATTCTTTAAATGAATTGAAATACATAATATGAAAGAGAGAGAGAGAGAGAGAGAGAGAGAGAGAGAAAGAAATTTGATGGAATACTGAGAAAGGAATGTGGAAAGTGATTGATTTAAAAAATTGATTTAATGATTAATGAATCGTACAAATATTTAATGATTACTTTGTACAACTTAAAAATCATAAATTATTTCTTCCTCATCAAAATAATTATCTCTCTTCTATTTTTAATTCAACAAGTTTAATTTCTAAATCTTTTATTTTTTTCAGACTAAAATATTCGCTTTTAATCCTCTCCTAAGCATAATATTTCCTAACTTTCATTTTCATAATATTTCCTAACTTTCATTTTCATAATTTTGTTAGTTAATAAAAAAATCACTAATCATTTGATTACACAATAATTTTTCATTTTAAATATAACATTTGATGTTTGTTTATTATTTAAAATAATTTAAAAAATTTAAATCTTTCGGATGAATGGACAAGAAATGAATGTTGTAAGTTGTAAAAATTATTCATGTTTTATACAAAGTTCAATCGACAAATAGCTTACATTATTGGCTACAAGATCGAAATTTGCTTACTTCCTTTTCCCAAACTTCGAATTCAACCGTTTTTACATTTAAGGAGGGCAATTTAATAGTGAATATTGTATCAATAACCTTTAAAAATTCTATACATTAATCGAAAGTCTCAAAAATTTTGCGCATTTGTCATAACTGGAATAAATTTACTCTTCAGAATGTTTAACTATAACATTGATAAGCCTTGTGATCTAACATAACCACCAACTATTTGAAACGAAAAAATGAATTACTAAAAAATAAATGTCAAATAAATGATTCAAATGTAAATTCCAATAATTTGAAATTTAAAACTTTCAAAATGCACAAAAATTTTCCAATTATTTGGCAATGAATAAAAGTAGAACTGATTTCATATCAAAATTTCTTAAGAAGAAAAAATAGTACGTTATCAAATCCAATCACATTCCAATAAAGTTAAGTCAAATGTTGTCAGAATAATATTTTTCTGATAAATGTAAAGGTTATTGATACAATATTCACTATTAAATTGCCCTCCTTAAATGTAAAAGCGGTTGAATTCGAAGTTTGGGAAAAGGAAGTAAGCAAATTTCGATCTTGTAGCCATTTCATACTTTTATATGTCATTCTGGTGATATAGTAAGAACCAAAAGGCTTATAAAGAATAAATTTTTTACTGTCAAAAAATTTGGCCATAATTTACTTTAGATTAAACTACTTTTAATTCAGTTGTTCTCTTCCAGTTCTTTATAGTGCCCTGCTGCGACATCTAACTTGTTTATTTCCAAAATTTATTGGAAATTATTATTTACGAGCTCCTAATATTTTTCTTCTAAGCTTGCATTCAATTGCTTTTCAAAATTCTCGTAAATATCTCTCAAAAAGATTTCGATGAGAAATAAATTTGGAGTGAATCTCTTTATGAATTTTTAATAATGACTGATCTCAACGTTCATTATATATATTGCTTTTTAATGCGATATCCGTCAAATTTCACTTTGTATTAGAATAATTTGCTAAAATCTGAAATTGCAAATATTATTTCCTTCTTCCTACTTTTTATTTTTATTGATTTTACTGGTGAATTAAATCAATTTGAAATTCAATCATTCAAGGCTGGTAATAAAGTTAGTAGTGTTAGGGGTGCACTGGAAATAATTCTAGATTCTTCTTAAATAGTGTATGTAATGAACATTAATATATCACTATCATATATCTTCATTTAATCCAAAAATTATACACTTTAATTTGTTGAACTAACGCTTGCATATCTGAAATTTCAAAAGTGCTGATATAGAACTAACCATGGTGCACAATTTAACACATCAAAACATTATGTGAATGAAACAGTTGTTTGATACAATTTTGGTGAAGTAATTTGCAAATTTGAATAAAATTTACAATTAAACAGAAAAATATTTAAATAGAAGTTGTTAATATTATGACATTGTTATGAAACATTACAAAAATTCGACTAATCACAACTTACAAAAAAGTTTAGTATCTTTCACTTAAAATTTCGAAACTAAACATTAATTGTTAAAAATATTGTTATTTGTTGTTTTTGCATAAGGATTTTCACATTCTTTCAGATAGAAAAGTTACAACTCTGGTTGAAATATTAATTACAATAAACCTAAGTAGCTGCTTTTTCGTTTAAGCTAATTTTAAACTGATTAACAGCAATAAGTGGTTATAAAGTGATGAATATAGTTATGAAGTGATAAGTACTGATTTATAATTATTAAAAGTAACTGAAAACAATTATTTGACTGGAATACAACCCTTGCCATCAAATAAATATTCTTTTTTCACCTCTGATACTTTTGTGAATTGAATTCAATCACTACAAGAGGGGTTTTTTTCCTCAAGTTATAGAGGTTTACTTAAAAAAACACCGACACATCTACATTAAGGTAAAAAATTTTTTAAAAAATAGGAAAGAATAATGAAGATAAAAATTTTTTAAAATAGGAAAAAGAAGAAATGCTTTTTGTTGATACATTTATTCATTCTTGAGAAAAAATACAGACATCCATTTCGATGTCAAAATTCCGATTATTAGGCATTCTTATTAAAAAAATTTAAGAATTCAGCCAAAGTGATGAGAAATTTCAAAGAAATTCTAAGAATGAAAAACGATGTTCAAAATGAATGCCAAGAATGAATTAAAATACTTGTCTTTTCAAAAATATCTTACCCTTTGATAAAATCAGAAAACGGATTTTTCTAATATGCAGTTTATTACGAATCTACTAACTAAAAAGCCTAAATGTGAAATGATATCATACCTGGTAGATAGAGAAGTCAGCTATGCCACATTAATAGCATTGCTGAATTAAACCTAACAGTGTTCTCGTGTCTCATTTTAAAAATTTGCAAAATTCTTAGCTATATAGCCAGATTATTCTAAAAAATAAAGAAGCCGAAAATAAAAATGTTGAGGAACAAATAGCATAAAAAGCTTGAACCGTGTCGAAAATTCAAAAACATTTTTGTAAATTCATTTGCAAAATCAGATTCTCTTTTAAGAAGGTTAAGGACTAATTAAACGGAGCTGTAGTGAAAAATGAAACTATTGTTCAATCTACTTTATGGAATTTAATAATCTTCGATAAGACTATAAACCTTTGTGTCCGTTCATTTGACGTGATAAGATTCTTTCCTACATCAAACATCAAGGAGTACCATATAAATGGAACTCACTGCTAATAATAATAGGCAAAATTATTCCCGAAGTTTCTTCTCATTCAAAGAATCTTGAAATGCATTGAATATTTCATACAAAAGGATTTGTTACGTGAAGTGTAAACAAACCGTTATCTTCATAAACTTCTCTTTAGAAGAAAAAAAAAAAGAGAAATGCAGCTTTCTTCACCAAGAAATTCTCATAAATCCACACAGTAACATAATGCAAAGGATGAGTTTATTTAATAGAAAATGGTATAGAAAACGTATTCGAATATTATATTCGGCAGGACTGAAAGTACTAAATATCGAAGTAACAAAAATTATAAAAGATGAAAGATTGGAAAACGATTTCCTTTCTTCAATAAATATGTGCAAGTTGAATGCATAAAACGAGTAGAAAACTTCAAATAATGGAAGCAAAATATTGAAATGGCATATCGAAATACAACTAATATTAAATTAGTACAGATAATACAAGAATCAATCAAACTTAAAAACTATTTTATATATACAAATGGTATTTAACATATGCCTTTACGTCTGATAAAATTGTTTAATCATCTGGAATTGTTACAATCATTAGGACAGCTAAAAAAAGAGACAGTAGTCATACAATGATACAATAAAGGCAGGTATGAAAGATTCTACGATTGCTTTACATATTTCATTTACTTCCTACAGCAAAGTCAACAGATTTATTAAGTCAGATGACTGAAGCAATCAATAGTACTTCGTAACTAATTGCATGATATGAACTGATAATCTTTATTGCAATCCCAATCGTATTAGGTCTGAAGATACAAATCCAGAAATTATCATTTAGTTTGAAATCCACTTCAATAACAAATCTTCCTCCAGCATAACATGAATTTTCATGAAAATATTTAGAAAAGATCTGTATTCTAGTGCACAAATATATGAAACAATCTTATGTAAGCGTACAAGCATAACATTCACAATGTGATTAACATAATGGCAACCAATAATGATTTTATCAATGTCAACGTGAATAGAAATCAATACAAGTATAGTGGACAGTGAAGGACGTTCTCGACTTGTGCTATATAGAATATATAGATTCAAGCAAAAGGAAATGGCAAATAATGGAACAGCGCGTAGAGTACTTTTAAATATTTTTGAATTGACATCAACAAAAAGCAAATTTAACTTGTTGGAATGAATGGTTTTAGCATAATACTTTAGTACAATTACATTTTTAATATAAAATTATTTAGCCTACGATTTGCAAAACAAAGTCTGTGTGAATTAATAACAATTCATTTGTAAGCATAAGAATTTCGATCGATGCCAAAGTTTCTGTTATAGGACTGTGTCTAAAATCAACAAAAAAATATGAGTAGTACACTGCAAGCTCATGACCAATAAGGTTAAGTAGTAGTTAATTTGAAAACTGAATATATACTGTATCTATATTCCTATCTTACTCATCGATTACGTTACTTCAAAATGACTATTCTCGTGAATAATGAGAAAATACAAACATATTAAGGCGAGAGAGCTTAGATTAATGAGCACTAGCGGGATACGGGGAAGAATTATCAACAGTAGCAGGAAAAGGGATCGCGGAAGATTGCATGCTTTCTATAAAAGAGTAAAATTCAATGCAAACTGCAAAAAGCTGACCCATTAGGAATTAAATTCAAGAATAAATCTAAACTTGGTAGAATAAATACTATTCGAAAGCAATAATAATAATAAAAACTTAGCACACTTCTGCGATCAGCTTTCTGCGAAAAACAAAAAATAAACAAAAATACAATATGTACATATATGCAAAACAAATGTTAAAATATGCAATAAATACACACACACACACACATACGAATATATACAGCACGTGTTTATAAATAATGTATTGTTAGGAAATTTTTGACATCAAAATTTGGTATCTGATAAAAAAAATTATCTTTCAAGCAGTATGGATAATTTGGAAGAAAACAAAAGTAAGGGAACGATAACTGAAAAAATATGGAAAGGAAGAGAGTGTAGGAAGTTTCTAAGCTCACATGACATGTTGCAGTTAGGCGGTCCCAGAGAAAAAAATCTGAATTAAATTAAATCACCAATTACATAACTAGTAGAAAAGTAAAAAGTGGACTTGTAAATACTTTTTATTCACAGACAAGATCGTCAAAAGCAGCTACTTCTAATTTAACGTTTATTGACTGATTCTAGACGACAAAGTTATTTGACAGAGGAAATCATCAAAACTTTGTGTCAACTAAGTTCATGTCGACGCCACTTAATCAATTTATGAACATGTTACCAAATCTTATCTATAAATCCTGAAGGAGCTTTTATCCAGTCGTTTTTCTAAATGATGCTGTCAAAAAATAAGCTGCAAAAAAAAAAAGAAAAAAACTAAATCTTATTCGCACAGTTCATGCACTGATTTCAGAAGTGCAGCAAAGATTGAACAAAACAAAAGGTGAGCATTTTGTCAGAAACACTTTGAAATAAATAATACTATTATAAATGGAATACTATTCGTAATTGTTTACATATAAGAAAAGGAATATGAAATGAGACGGCAATAACGAAAATCTCGTTTCTTAAGCACTGCTTCTAATCAAAGCGAAGATTCGTTGTAACACTGTTAATTCATCTACAGCAGTCGCTGGTTTCTTGAATAGTGACCAAGTACGATCAGCTATATCACTTTCTTCCGGTTTTTCTAGAGATATTGGTGCAGACGAGTAGAATGAAACAACGGTGCTTTCGGGTTCCACTGTTTTCACCGTAAAATGGTTGCTGTCTTTAGGATTGTAATAGGTGAATATAAGATATCTAGAAAAAAATTATTCATAATAGATGGTGATGTATTTTATAAACGATAAATAGGTAGATTAATGGTTTTCATTTCAAAAAGATTTCAAAAATAATTACAATAAGAAATTCTTCCAGTTTCTTTTAATAAGACACTAACATACTATAACTTCTAGGAATACAGAAAGCATTCATCTAAGCAGCATCAAATGACACTATTTAATTATGATCTTTCTATTGATTAAATTAGACATACCCGCTCTCAGATTTATAATTAATCCAAACATTGTATTTACGATGTCGGAAAATAAGTTGCTTGGTATTCCAGGTGGTACCGTTTGACTTATGTCGTAGAACCTAAAGCAAATGAAATATTATTAAGTTATACTGCAAAATATCATCCGTTTATATGTCACTAAATAAAAAACCTAAAAACCAACCTCACCACCGCAATTACTACATCCTGGACATTTTGTTGCATGAACGAATTCCGATGATGAAACACATGCTTCATCAATGAGAATGCTATGGAATGGTACGATTTCTCGATGGTTTCGCCATTTCTAAAAAAAACTGGCAGTTCAACTTCACATTTTAAATATGCTTTCATTCAAGACGCTTTATCCAAAACTTTTGAGAAAAAGAGATTGATGCTAATTTTTCAAATGATTACGATGCCTAATTAATTCCACGTTGTCTAGAGAAGAAATCTATTCAAGAAGCAACTTTAAGATGTTGCAGTTACTAGTAACTAATTGTAGTTAAATAGTATATAAGTTTATATGAATGACTTTCCATTTTTTAACAGCAAGTTAAACAAATAATTACGAATAGCAGAAAAAGAACTACCCCTCGCAGGGTTGAGATCGTTAGTTAAAATATTTGGAATTTTTTAATTGACTTAAGGACATCTTGGAATAATCTAAATGAAAAATAACCTACACGGATGAAATTGCAAAGAGTGGAAGCATTAATGTCAGTTTTACCAGTGATGCGCAAACGGAATCTTCGACGTATTGGACTGTTTACTTGCAGAAATGCATCGAAAATGCCTTCATTAACAATAATGCATGCATTATAAGTCTGAAATTTTAGCTTGTGCCCTAATTACATCATAATAAAGATAAACTTCCATTTTCCAGAAAATATTTCAAGAATAAAAACAAAAATTAAGACAATAAAGAGTGGATTATGTTAAAGCCTTTACCGGTTGAATAATATTCAATTGATTATGTTAAAGCCTTTACCGGTTGAATAATATTCAATTCATCAATTCCATCTACACAGAAGACCCTATGTAACTCGATCATTTGGTCGCCTCGAACTGAATGAAGAGTCAAACGACGTAAGTTTGGCAACCTAGAAAAAAAGACTATTATTGGTAATGGTGAAACATGATGTGTCGAAAAACGAAGGCTTGATTTGAGAAATACATTGTAACACGTAGGAAATGCCCATCCGTTATTGATAAGTAATTCCTCTTAAATTACCACCGTTATCCAAATCTAACTTCCAAACTTACTTCTTTAAAAACCAAAACAAAAGCAATGTCGGTCTTTTCTGATACCATGACAGATCATGGAAAATCAGATGAAGTGGATGAATTTGGTGCAATTGCTCAGCAAGTCTCTCAAAACGTCCGTCAGAAAGTCTCGTTAATTCAGCGCTCATACTCTAAAACTTAATCAAATTGCCCGTATAAATTAAACAATCATTTCAAATCAAAATAAATTACAGTTCAGCTGACGATGATACATGGATTAAGATGATTAGAAGTATATATATATATATATATATATGAAAATACCGAATCCAAATTTGATGACATTGGGAGCATGATCAAGGTTTTAAAAAAATTTAAAAATTCTGTAATTTAGAAAAAGAACCCAAAATTAAACAAAGTAAGTTTTGACAAATGTTACTTCGCTTAATATAGCAGTGGATGCAACGCTAGGTATAATCTGAGATTTCTTCTGACTTGACGGAAGTAAATTATATGGCACACTGGCAGCGTATGAAAACGATCCAGATGAACTTCCACCACTTCGGTAAGCATGTGGTGATTGCGATGATGCACGAGATGTGGGCGAAGACTTAAAATTCATTACATCTTTAATAAAACGAAAACCACAAATTACATCTTTCATGGGATTAATATATATATATATAGTACTATTGCTGCCAACGAAACATAAAATAAAGTTATCTTTGCACTTAAAAACTTTTTTACTTATATTCATGCCAGTGTAGATATTTAAATAGAGATATTTTCATCCGATTGTAGAGAATATTTGAAGCAATACAATAACAGTATAAAATGCTTGCTTAGAGACAAAATGATAAAAAACATACAGCACTGAAAGAAATTTTATTTTCTGAATTAATATTTGCTGCTTGATTGCATAACGCCGGAAGAGCTATTGCATTATCAAAAATTAGACATCCCTGGTCACGTTCCAGAAAAGCGCCAAAATTTTGCACCCACACCTGAGAAAAAAATCTGATAATGAAATAAACAGATAAAGAAACCAACTATAGAATAGTCGAACAACTGAAGCATAGAAATCAGTAACGAAGATAGCGGTGAATCTGCGAAAAAATATATAAATAAACAAGAACACCGTGACTACTTGTAACACTTTTGTAAATCATATGATTGCCATCACATAAATGATGGGAATAGCATGATGATATATGCAGAATTACAAGGATTCCGAGGAAAACTAGGAAAGAAAATAATGGATGAAAATCTAATTTCCTGGACACCTGGCATATGCATGAAGAAAGCAGAAAACCTTACAAGGTAATTTGATTTCAAGGAATTTTGGGTTTTCCTATCATAAAACTAAAAAAAAAATATTTTTTATGGCATCTTTTACTGCATCAACACAGTGTCAACCAAATCATAGATGCAGATAAAAGATCAACTAAGCATAAAGAAAAATAAAAAAAAAAATATGGCTTAATCAAGCAGTTAACTATCAAAGCATATTATCCTATATCAGCACTCCTAACAGCTTTCCTTGACCACGAATATTAATATCGGAAACTTATTCTGTCATTAATATTTGAAATTTATTCTCATCATCCTGTCAAAAAATCTTGTTCAAATCCCCGAATTTATTATATTATAGGATCTCTTTAGTCTATTTTATTTACTTTCGAGCCTATATCAAAAATACAAAATGTATCAGGAATGCTACTCATTAATTCTTGTAAAACTCCAAGAACTTACAATTCTCGAGACATTTAAAAAACACGTTGCACTCATTACTTAACGACCTTCAAAAGTATATAGCAAAGATATTTATGGTTGCCATCCAACGAACGAACTGAATGCCAAACATTCTTCTTCACTCTTTTGCATATTACCAACGACTCTCTTACGGCAGATTGGTTACAATTACTGTGTAATGCAAACAGCTCATAAATACATATTCACAGATCAGTCCTATCTCTCTGCTTATCTCATTCTAAATTGATGTTAACGTGAAGGTGAAATTCCAACATTAGTTATTATTTAAATATCAAGATCCTCAAATCCACTGAAATTCCCCTTAAGTATATTTTTTTGCAATATTTTGAAAATTCACCTCAATGATATCGAAATTACGTGTCCATTCCGTCATGTCGAAACGATAGGTCCAGTTATTGAACGCAGTATGTGCGTAGCAATCCGCATGAAAAACGGATTTACGTGCTGTTATTAGCTCAGTGACAGAGTTGGAACATGACGGAAGACTGCTGAACTTTTCTAGGATGGCTCTGAAGAAGGGGAAGAATTGATGGGTATACGATATGCATATCAAAATGTCCATTACAATACACACTCACAGAAGACTACAAATAGATACAAGAATGATGCAATGGTTTTCCCAGACGCAGTCCGGCCAATACGACCTTGGCTTCAATGGCGGACGTCGAAGAAGCCAACAAAATCCATAAGAAACAAAAACATAGACGTACCGTCGTCGATCGCATATATACAAACGGGCTTGTCCTTCGCCAAGAATTGCTTCACGACTTTCTTTATCCATTTTGTCAATTACAGTACGCCAGCGGCGACAAACTAAACGAGCTCGAAAACAAGCCAGTGGTTCGCATCTAAAATTAAATCCTCTTTTAAAATGTTATATTAAGTTTAAATTAAAAAGACAAAAATGTTGTGACACTTCTTATCACTTGCTCTAGTTTATGATTATAGAGATTTAGTTTCATTATATAAACAATCTATCAATTACTGTTTCTTGTCTATTGCTATAAAAATATTATGACAGAAATTATTCTATTTGAAATTAGCTATAAAAATTTCCATCCTCATTAATTCCATGCCCATTGCTAAGCAAAAGAGTGGCAAATATAAATGAACTCAAAAACAAAAACAAACAAAAAACAATCAATTTTTTCGAGATAAAATTTTAATAAAACATATCCTAGTTGTTATAAACATTCGTCTTTTTCGCCTTCATTAATCAACATTTCAATTGTCTTCTTTCCTTTAGACATTATATGATATCATCTATATTAGGAATATGAGGCTTTCTAGAAAGCACTTTCTAATGATGACGTCAATAGCGTAAAAAAAAAGAAAAAGCAGGAAAGAACTGACATATTGTGGAACTAATGGATATCTCAAAGGTTAACTTCTTGAATTTATAATAATCATGAACTGCAGTTAAACGAGAGAATTTAAGAAGCGATATGAATATACTTAGCTTTTTGTGAATTAAATGGTTGTAATTCACCCTAATTTAATTTTTCTAATTTTATCTACTTCAATTCTTATATATATATATATATAGGCTAGATCAAAATAAAAACCACATACCGTCTAAAAATCATGAGCAATACTTCCACTGGAATGTCATCAATTGAACGAATATGTCTCGATCTTTTCATCGACTGTGGCAACATCGTTATATGGTTTTGATAGTGATGCAACAATATAATAACTATAACTGAAATGATATAACCGAAATTATGAATACTAATGCTCTCTAATACTTGTATTTCAACGTCGAGAAATGATGAACAACGAATAAGGTGATGAATTAATTGGAAAACTACAAAGGAAAAAAAAAAAAAAAACGAATCAAATATACCACAGAGTATTTATAATTTTGAATGTTCAGTCTTAAGTCGAATTAAATTTGCTTAAAATTTAGGTGATCTAGATTGAAAGAAGCATTAAGCACTTGTGTAATTTATTGAAATTTTTGCACTATTCTTAGGAAGTGGAAAAAAAATGTGTTCAGGAAGGTACGCTTTTTAAAACACTATGAATAAAATGCAATGAATATGACATTCCTCTTTCCCTTTTCCTTCTCAAACAGATCAGAAATAATCATTTGCCGTTAGACATGAAAAGGACTAGAATTTCTTCAATAACTGAGCCCAACCCTTTAATGTCTTTTAATTTCCGGTCTCTTGGAAAACATTTTAATCCAAATAAATGAAAATTTGAATTTGAAATCGTACCGAACGACTCGATCATAAATAGATAATTTTTTGATATGGATAAGATGTTAAGAAGGAATACTTATTTCATATCTTCCATCCATCTAAACCTTCAGATTTGTCACATCAAGAAGTCATATGTAACTCAGAAATGTGTAACAATGATATGTCAAGTTAGACATCAATTAGGAGCAAAAGTTAACAAGTACTAATTGATACGGCAAATTGCTACCCATTGTTACTGTTTTACCAATATAACGCAAATCAAATGAAAAGTGAAAAAATAGAAATGTATCAATTTGCAATTTTGAAGATATATTGCAGAAATAAGTGCAAAATTACAGAAAAAATAATAATTAAACAAATAACTATAACATAAAATCAGTGCACAAATGAATAATAAAGTTGAGTGATGTTATCTAATGAAAATTTTATGTTTAATTAATTATAAAATTTAATTTGTTAAATACTAGTTGGCGAAATCCCCAATCCACTCTAACCATTAAATTTCCAATAAATTTATTTAAAAATGAAAAAAAATCACTGATACAGTTTGTATCAAATGAGCACTTTATAAAATACAATTGAGATATACTGGACAAACTCTGAAAACTTTACGACAACGTGTAGAAAAATACGAGACATCATGTGTAAAAGCATAATGGTTTGAGAGTATGTGATAGCAGTGACGTAACTTTAGTTTTTAATTTATAAAACATAACAATATTTGGTGTTTGACTGAATCCGGAAATATTTAAAAATTTGAACAATATTAAACTTGAACAAAAAGAATGCATAAAGACTTTAATAACTGAATAATTGAAATTGAAAATGATTGGTAGATATCGAAAATTAATATACACGAAATTATCTACTAAAGTCAGAAGAATATGGAACTGTTCAAAGAATGAAAAAAAGAAATCTTCGAATTAAAAAATTAGGCCACAAATCATAAAAGCAGAATTAAACATCGCCAGGTGGGAAAGTTCTTTAACCAAAATGAAAACATATTTTACTAAATGTTATTTGAATTAACATCAACAAACTAAATGCTAATTCGAACTACTTGCAATACGCCAGCATTAATATTTTGCTATTAATGCTGTGCCGGAACCAAAGCACTAATTTCTCTTAATTATTCAAGTGAAAGCGCATATATTAATGTTTCATAAATATGAAATAACATACATTTCTTATTTGCTCCTCCATTTCATTTATTTTACCGCCTCATTAACAGTCCCCATCAGCTAATCACATCCAAACAACAGCAACAAGAAGTAATGACAAAGCGGGGCGACAAAACGATGGGCGGGGAAATGATATGAAGAAGAAATTAAAAATCAAAGTAATGAAGAAAACGAAACTAATGCGAACTCATTGTACAATACGCTTTCCCACCTCTACTGGAATCCTATGCCTATGCCTACGCCAACGCCAACGCCCATACCAAATGCGCAGCACAGCCACATGGACTGACGCTGCTAGCCTTTTCACTTAGGTCATCCTTCATTGATTAGACTGATTGGTGAGATGAAAAATGGGTAAGAAATAAATTAGGATAGACCATAAAAGAAGAAAGGTTAGGTATTAAGAGTGAGGCGGCATTTTCACCAGACACGTCTGCTAACAAAACAATCCTTCAGCGCCTTCAGTTCCCCCCAGAACTATTTCGTACATTGTAGGGCAAGAGGAACTCATTTTGTACGGGAAATTTTGGATCAGAATTCATCAATCAAATTGGTATTAAGCTCACCAAGAATTCAGCACTAAATTTTAATTCAAATTTAGCACTAAATTTTTAATGAACCAAAAATTTAACACTAAATTTTAATTTTAAAAAAAAATTTTCTTTGAAAGGAGTAATGGTGACAAAATAAAAGTTGAAATAATACAAGGGATGTTAACAGGTCAAGAACTCAATTATCGGTTGCCTAAATTATCATCGGAAAGATAAGAATAAGTGGCGGCAATTTCCCGCAAATGGAACTCCGCAGAATTTAATTACATAAAAACAAAGAAAATTTTACATACTAAAAGGAGCTCCGAAACGTGAAAAAGGAGAATAAACAAAGTGACACGACCAATAGCCAAACTAGATTGAAATCACCATATGTGAGGTTAGAAAAGAGTTAATATGTAAATTTTCAATAACTCATCCACCCAACCCAAAATATGCAAATTAGCCGCTATTAGTTTTTCTACATACCGGATGCTTCTAGAAGTCTGCCCAGAAATAATAAAGGAAATAGTAAGAATTAAGGTAACATTTTATCAAGACTTGGGCAATTGTTGCAAGAAAACTGAATGAAAAGAGAACACTGTCGACAGTGCAACAACAGGAATGATTTGTCTAAGAGGTGAGGAAAAAATGGCATGAAAAAACAAACGAATAGAATTAATGGATGGAAAACGATGTCGTTTACAAGTGTCTCTTAGCTCGCTTAACAGCCCACCCTGAAAGAACGACCATCTCCGGTTTCTCTCTTTCCGGTTGCAGACAAATCGATCAATCTAGTTTTAAATGGTTGTAAGAGATTGTCTACAGATGATAAGGTATACGACGAAAAAGTCATAAGTCATATAATGACGAACTGATAGAAAGGACAAAATTTGGCGACTGCTACGGCGACATGAGATTGGGTTACGTTAGTGACAGTCATCGTCGTCGTCTCGTCATCGATGGGACGGTTCAACACATATCGGTGACTTGTGGCAGCAACAAAAATTTTACGATCCTTTTGGTGCCACTTAATCATGCGACCAATAACCATTTTTTCTACTAATGAATTCTACTGGCACTCGGATATTTGCTTTTTAATGATTAATTAATATTATTAATAATACCTGTAACATTTCCATACTTCTAAACACAGAAAAACACATTTCAGAATGCCACAGTTACAACATAAGGGCGATTATAATTTAAATTCAAATTTAAAAGTCAAGTTAGAACTCTTGTGCCAAAATATCGAAATTATGTTTGGAAGAATCGAAGGCGAAAGTTTAAACTAGCCAATTAAGAGTTCATAGCTCCAAGTATTATGCTCGAGATTATTGGCATCTCCAGCACAACTTAGCCTGTTTATTCTATACCTTATTTTTTCATTTTCTAGCAATGGTTCACTAAGACAATCACAAAAAAATCACCGGTGTCACATTACTCCAAATTTTAATTAATTAAAACTACTGAAACAAAAAAGCTACATCTTCTGTCCTCAACAATCTAACATGCTTCTTGACATTCAAACTTCATTACCCAGTAAAAGTAACTGTAAAAGTATTGCAAATAGAATTTTAGAAATTCAAACAATTCAATCCGACTCAAACAAATATCATTTTAGATGTGACGTAATTGCCGGCGGAAAAAAAGAACAAAAAAAGATTGATACAACTTTCTAAACAAATGGATTAATACTCACATGATACTGTAAATATGAAAGAGATTAAATAAGCAAAAGTTTCAAAATACCTTTTCATGCCCATCTCTTCTTTTACGTCACTGCTAACTGTTACTTCATGAAACTATCTTGGAAAAATTGTTGGCATATGACTGCTTGGAATAAGAAAAAAAGAAAAAAATGGCATCATTGAATGCCATCGTCCCCTTCTTCCTTCATTCCAACACATTTTGAAAAATAAAAGAAAAAAAGGCTAATAATCCCTGGACCATTTGAATTAATGCCTCTCTTCCTCAACAAATACACTTCATTACAACCCTTCCTCCTCCCTTTTCTCTCCTACTCACTTCTACCATTCAGCACAAAAAGAAAAATATTCCGCCCAGCTATATTTGCAATCAATTTTTTTCTTATTTGGAATGCAATAATTCCTTTTTGAAAAAACTGTTGCATTACAACTGTAATTTTGCAACCCTAGAAAGATGAAATGTTGTTGAAATGAATTATAATTATCGATTACCTTCAGGTTTATGTTTGTACTTGAAACAATGTCAATAATCAATTAAATTTTTGCGGAATTTCTCATTAATGAATTTGTTAACCTATCAAGAATGTGTGAGAAGTGCATTTAAACGACTTATCTTTCTTCTTCCTCCTCTTTCTCTCTCTCCTTCTTCTACCTAGTAAAGGTGATAAACTATAAAAGGACAAGCTTTCTTAACATTTCCAATCTGCTGTATAACTCTTCCGGTTATGCAGATGGATTACTCAAAAACAGTTTTCCATCAAATGTGATTTAACCATTCACTTAAAAGATATTTCCCTTAAAATATTGTTTTATTTTTCAATCTGAACAGACCGTGAAAAGGATAATAAAGGGCACAAAGCCAATTTTCTATTCTGCAGTAAAACGTGATTTAATGCTGGGAATGTTGAAATTACGGATTCTCTAAGATCAGAAGTCGTTCGCATTATATATTCATTGAAATGACTTGAACAGATCACCGAAATTTTAACAAATATTGCAAGCTTCCTGAGATCATTAATTCGATATTTTGGAAAAACGAAGGAAAACTTAAAATTGTTAAATATTATAATTGTAAAGTTAGTTGAACTGTCCTTCTCCAAGCCTAATCTGGGACTATTTGCTCACACTTCATTTCTTTCAGTTTCAGTTCCCTCTACCGTGATAAATGAATCATTTCCCGCACATCTACCTGATCTAGTCATCCGAATACATAAGACTACAAAGGGAACCGACCATTTAGATGCAGTAAGTAATGAGTAGTTGTGGTATAAACAGGCTTATCCGATAATGAAGCAATGCATTCAAACTTCTGTAAAATAAGGCAGTACTAATTTTAAGAATCAGTTATCAGTTACTGCAATGTATACTTCTATGGTAATAACAGTAATCAAACCTATAAAATTGCTGCAATATAAATGCAAATTAAATGTGATGAATGATAACTGAAAAATAACAATCAATAATTTTTCTATCATTAATTGAAACTTTCGTTTTTGATGTCCCAAAATATTAGAATAATAATGGAGTTGAAATTGCTAGTATCATAAAAAGATGATGATTTGCAGATGACTCATCAGGAATGTGGGTCGTTTTAACAAAATACTAAATTAATTGTGGATGATGACAGGAATTTCCAAATAGATCACATGCAAATATTTGTTATTTTCTGGTCCTAATCCAAAATTAGAGTGTTTAAACAGGCCCGGTTAAATGAGTGGATTTTTACGTAAAGGAATTATAAGAATATAGTACGAGGGTACCATATTATAATTACTTTCTAATTCGAGTTATAAACAACATTGCCCCACCCAAAATAAGATATGAATCATAATTAAATAGATCGACATGTTGAAATTTCGTTTTATTTATGCCACAACAACAGGCATGAAGGAAATAAGAAGAGACTAGAATTTTTGATACTGTTAAATCTTAAGTTGTGTTATTTTACAGAACGGAACTGTAGATGGATCATATTATTGTCCTTTTCTACGTGTTTGCACATAGGATATCAAGAGAATGAATTTAAAGAGAATGATTTAAAAATAGAACTATTGCAATCTCGTCTTTTAAAATCAGTAACTTGCCCAAATATTGAGATCAAGTCTGTTTATATCTCGAATTCGAATTAGAATTAAAATATCAAATGAAATATAATCCCTAAGATAATGACATAAATACTTTTACACTTAATAAGTACCAAATACTTAATAAGTACCAAAATGAAGGGAAATTTTTAAAAAATTATTTTTGTCTTTTAATACCATAGGAAGAACTTTCCTTATTTCTTCCATAATGTAAGTGCAAAATAGCTTAACAGTTAAACAAGAAAAGGATGTATCAAATGTATTCACTATAAATTTTAAGGAGAGATTATTTTTAAAAACAAAAAATATTCTAAATTGAATAGGAATTATTTTAAAACAAAATCATGATATGCACTCCTGATTCGTTCATCTTTTTCTTCAATTGCTTTTTCAGAATTCATGCTTCAGATTTGAAGCAGGCGGAAAAAACTACTGACTGTTCATCAATTTACCGCCTAAACAGCAACAGTTGCTCGTGCTATTGCCCTTTTCTTCGATCTTTCATGAATTCATTGAAAATTTTATAGTTTGAGAGAAATTGTACTGACTTTGCAAACAATTTTATGTAATTTTCATGGAATGACAAGACAGTCAGTGATAGTACAAGGAACGATGATAGGACAATTGGTACTTCAGGTATGATATTTGCAATTATACAGCGTATTGTAGGTATAGTGATGGGCTATTGAGAATGGAAATTCAGAGAGAAAATGAAGCTCAACTAATAATCACTGTAAACAAACGAAAATGTTATAATTTGGCTGAGAAAAGGATACTAAAGGACTGAACGAATATTTTAATAAAACTAATATAAATTTGCAAACTTCATGAAATTTCAAACATTTTTAAATCAATTTTAACAAAACACTTCCAGATGTTGAAGAAAAATTCCCATGTTTCATCCTTTAAAGATGAGATAAGCGAAGGATAGCTTTGCATTGTTGTTCTCAGATAATAAATGATAAGATAAACAATAAATTTCCTTGTAGCAGCCATATTCTTTCTTGGTATAAAAGTAAAATGCGATAAAATTCTACAGGTGTACATCGGCTGAAAGATATAAGATCAGAATAATAGGCATTAAAATGTTTGAAGTCTGACTGACGATAATATATGTTCCACCTATGAAAAATAGGCGGAAAGAGATATTAAAAAATAAGGTAAAAGCAGTAATTAGTTCAGGTGATCGCAATATGTGCCTTTCAAAAAAGAAAAAGTCAGATCCAGCAAGCAGATGAATAGTGGAAAAACTATGCAAATATGATAATAATACATGAAATTTATGCTATGAGAAAATTTTTGGAACGTTATCTAACTGATATGCAGCATTAAATCACGTGATCACGTGTACAACACGTTGGGGATAAATGTACAATTGAGCAAATGGACTGGTAAAGATGGCTCCAGAAATTGAGCAAAACGACCAAGCATTTACCCAAACATTTACAGCAAAACGACCAAAAGAACATCTACTCAGGAGAAAAAAGTTCATTAAATTTGGTCCCAAAATCATTTCAAAAAAAAATTATTTCAAGTGTAACCTAACCTGACCTTTCCATTTGATAAACTAATAAAATCCAATACCAATTCTTTATATTTTTCAATTGTGATTTAAAACTGTAATAAGAAATAATTTTATTCTGTTAACAATTTTTTTTTAATTAGATTAATAAAATTAAAATAAAATCGTTAAATTTGTATATATAAAGGATTACGTAAAAAAGTTCTGCCAGCAAGCGATGATGAAAAAATGAAGTAAACACAAAGCTTACAGAGATAGAACATACCATCATCACTTGGCAGTTGCTCTGACGGTGACGACAATGAAATAAATATGTGTCTGAAAGCACTGGCTGGGCGGAAGCTGCTGCATCAACAAGAGGATATGAAGTGCAATTGAAGGCTTATAAGATCATTGGGCCGGTGCTGATAATAGTTTCTGTACATTGCCATTTTCAAATATGTCTACTGAATTCTTATCTGACAATTAGCTGTCTTTCAGCGTCAGCATGAGGTGTTTCTTAGACATTCAATTTGAAATCATCTGTGATAACACAATGTACTCATTACTAAACGAGAACTAACGGAAAGTATCTTTAAAATATTCACTTTTATTAATGGATTTTAAGGAAAGCACAAGTGTAATGTTCTGTGTAATAATTTACATAGAATTTTTTAGTATCTGGACAGTGAGAAGTAAAATCTAAGTGTATCTTACAGAAAACTCGAACAGTTAGCATAAGTAAAAGCAAGTTTTTCTTTACGCGAATTTATGCGAACTGACAAATCCAAAAATAATGTCTTTTACGTACTAATTTTGCATTTGTTTAAGATCTTAGTTGGTTAAGTTAATCTATTGGGTCAGATTTTCTGACTTAATTATTTTGTTTTTTCTTTGTCCTGTAAAGATTATGAATTGCATTACCGATGAAAGAACTCACTCCATACTTCAAAGAATCACGTCTTGAACTAGATATGCAATTGCCATTGTAAACGATAAGATAATGTTTTTGTCCAGTTGACCTCCTCTCAAAAACTTTGGAAATTTTGTCAGCCATCATAACACATTTTAGTCAACCAGTGGGAAAATCAGATCAACTTTCAACTTTCATGTCATATTAAACGAGCTTTACAAAATTATTTTCATTGTTAAAAGATTTGAAAATAATTCGAAGAAAGATTCCAAAAGAAAAACGATAGCCAGTTGAATATATTCTAGAATACATGATTGAAATTATCGCCTCTTCCCGATATCCTTTTCCTCATATTTCAGTAATAAAAGAATAAATTGAAACTTGTTCATCACATTCCATAACATTCGTCATCCCTTCGTTGTCCTCTAATTGCACATATTTTTTAAAAATTATTTTGGAAAATCTAGAACTGGAATGAAAGAAAAAGGAAAAGTTTGAATCACCCGATTTCCTATATATCTTTTCTTTCTTTTTTTTCTTTCATTTTCGTCGCCAACTAACTTATTTTCCTGTACTTTCAAATCGTCTGTTCATTCCTTTTTACTCCTCCCACCAAACAATGGTGACAGACTTTTTGTTACAAGAACCTGATCTTCGAATCATTAAGTACAAGCGGAGATTTCCAATAATAGTGTTGCCATAGACAAGGAAAAATGCTATGCGCCAGCAGTTGAGGAAAAATATGAACATTGAAAAAACTAAATCGATGAGTCATGATGAAAAAGATATATTTCATCATGCATTTATATTAATACAAATATTAAATAATGATGTATGCACATAAATACACACATAGATATATAGACATATGACTGATCGATCGATCGATGGATCGATAGTAGATAAATATTGCCAAGATCGCAGCTTCATTTGACAAGAAAATCTTTGAAAAGATAAGCAAAAAAGAGTTTACAAGCAATTACAGCTGGTACTACTGAATGATACCAATGGTTAGGAATGATAAAAAAGAACGCTCGCATGTTCTTTCATTAAAACCGAATTAAAAGTATTTGCTTTCTTGTGTTATAAAGATAAAAAAATAAAGCCGACTGAGATAAATCTTAATGATCCATACAACTTTCTAGTTATACTACTATCATGGTAGATAAAAACTATCAAAGGTTATCAAATTTGACTTACTAATCTCCAGCAAAACTGCTGAGAAGTGAAAATTCTTGTTACCTGTAAGGTTATGAAGATGAAAAGTGTAAAAAGAAATTCATATTAAATGAATCATCCAGATTTTTTCCATCACTAAATGATGAAAGAAAAGGGAGATCCATCAGTCATCGCATACTGAAGCAAATCCCAAAATCAGCAAATATAAGTGGTGGTGGAATAATAAGCGATCGAATAACAGTACTGTTTACTAGAATCGAAAGCGATTAGCAACCTCCATCCAATCATTTATCCATTTGTAGACACAATGTTTCTTTATAATGGCTATGAATTTACCATTGAAACTATAAATGGACCTCCGCGATCTGCGATAGTTAATTAGTTGGATAATTTTTCTATAAAAATGACGTGTGTGTGTGTGTGTGTGTGTTGCTGACACTATTACACGACACTTAGCATAAAATGTGTGTGCTATTGAGATGCAAGAAGGCCAGTAAACAAGTCCATCACATAGCAGTGTCGTCTTCGTATCTCACCTGACAGCTGTCACTCACTCGAACAGATGAAAGATTGTCGTGTGGTCACTCTCCAGACATACCTGGTCTACTGAACAGAAGCAAGGAGACAAACGAGCAAATACGCTGCGTTCTCGAGGGAAGGCGTAAGATACGAGCTTCTCTTAGCAGAAGACAGACACAAGAACGAACATATCTATAATACTTCACAGAACAATTCTCTTTTTTGGAAAATTTCCAATGAATCCAGCAGTAAATCTTCCTTCCAGTCCACTTGTCTGTCTGTCTGTCTGCCTCTCTCTCTCTCTTTTGCGCCTGTGGCACTCTGCCAGCGACACATTTGCATTAAGCGTGTTTCAAATAAATCCAACTTAGTAGATGGAGTAAAGGGAAGGACAAGGAAAATACGTCACGTGGAATACTCACGTCATCCCACTCCTCGATACAACATGACATGCCTAACAAATCATGTCCAATTATCCACAAAAGCGTAATTTTGCGAGAAACACATGTTATACAGCGATACACAGTTACAAGTAGCAGCTATGACGGAAATGACGAAGAATGAGCTATGACCAGGTACTGTAACCTATTTATTCATTTCGTCGTAATGTCATCAAGGGGGACGAAGTGAGATAAGAATAAAATGTCAATTTATGGATCCAATAACTAAAATTCATGCTTAAAAATTCATACTAATTGACGGTGAAGATAATCTTAGTTGTTCTTGAAATTACAATTGAAATATCACAAAATAAGTTAAAAAATAACAAAGCTGAAATTTTAAGAATTAAATTTTTAAAGCATTTAAGAAGCATTACGACAAAGTTGAAAAAAACAAACAAATCATTGCATGGAATACATAGCAGTGATTGTCCAAAAAGGAATGATCAAAAGCCAATAAATAAACAGAAAAAAAGAAAATATTTCTTAACGTTTTGAAAATGAAACTGAATGTATTAAGTCAAGCAATATTTCAAATCTATGACGCAATTAAGGGTATAAATGTTAAGCGGAAATGACGTAATCTCAGCATGACAGTATTAATGAAATCCAATTGTGACTGTAAAACGTACAAAATTTCCAGGTATTGGTGACGAAAACATTCACATCCACATATCTTTCACGAGCCAAGAACAAAGAGATATGATATATTCGTCTCGCAACGCTAGTCGCAAAAAATGAAACATTCTAAGTTAAACCTAATTCACTCAAAAATTTAAATATTGTAGTAGTCTGAATTAAAAAAATTGTGGGTGGGCGTGTGGTAAATATATTTCGCTCAAAGGTGTATATTGAATAGTTCATAAATAGACCACGTCATAGAGAAAGTGTGACAGCCATCTGTTATAAAAACGAAAACAGTTAGACTAAAATTTGCTTTTCTGTTTTCAGTGGATTCGCTGGAATATAAATGAAATTGAAAAAAAAAAAAAAAATGAGGAAATGATTATTTTTAGGTTATTGCATTTATAACTTAGAGAAAAACAATGGTTTCTGCTCAGTTTAAGTTATTAAAAGTTACGGGTAAAACAGAAGAGTTATTTATATTTAATTCCTTGCATCTTTGTAAGGATAAATAGAAAAACTTTGACACTTATGTGCCAGAAGAAAGGTTAACAATTAGACTAATTTTTTTTTTCCCTAAAATTTTTCGCTGTTTGTACAATTTCTCTATTCCTCTGATAAAAACTTTGCTTAAATTTATAATGAACATCTAGGGCTTAATATTACTATTCTTTAATTCTATTAGTAATAATCTGATCAGCAATAATCAGAAAAATTCTCGATCAGTAATAATAAGGCTCATTTATTTAGATTTAATCTCTTTTATTTGTTGTTCGAAGATTTCCAATGTAATTTAATATCTTACCACTACCAATCCAACAAATTCAAAAGGTATTTCCGAGTTGATAAAGAAAGAAAAATAGAAAAAAGGAACAAAAAGCACATAACATGACAGCACAAGTGTATTTATTTATTTATATCCACTGAGCCATTTTCTGTTTGGCAAAATATTATATTTCGTCAATGGTTAGCTTCTCTGAACCTTTTCATTTATACTTACTCTCTTATAATCCATCCTTTTTCATCAAAAAAAAAAAACTTTTGACTCATTAAAATGAATTTTAAATCAAAAAAATTTAATGGCACTATTAAAAGTTGAAGTGTGATGATGAGAGAAGAGATCCCTTAAAGGTATGAGCGAGAATGTAAATGAGAAGAAGAAGAGGAAGAATGTGAAGAATGTGATGAATGTGTTAACTTGTTCTATTGTAATATATTTTAAGATAAAAAGGCTAAAAATTTACTCTCAAAAATGAATGAATGAAACGGTATTGAATAAAATTAAGATGACATTGGTGACAATCATTCGTTCAACTAAATGACACAGTTAAAAACATAAATATCCAGTTATTGACAAAAGTATCTAAGTTGAAAAGAAATGTAAAATATCTGAATCAAAAATGAAATAAGTAATGAAATAATTAGATTTTAAATGAAACTATAATTTTTTTCAAGAAAGTTACAAAACAAAGGATGTATAAGGGAATGCTTATTGTTTATATGTAGCAAATAAAAATTGATAAAATGAGATCAAATTAAATTACACCTTAAAAAGTGCACTTATAGGTAAACGGGTGGATATCTATCAAACTTCCTCACAAAACGATCGAAACTGATCACATCCTTACTAAATAGTCACCAAAAAAGATACATGATTGAGAATCGTGCACCCTTTTTGATGTCATGATCCTATGCAGACTATAAATAATCCTAAGTATTCCTTGGTTTTCTCCTTCTTCCCTTTCTTCCTTCTTTCTTTTCTTCCTTGAAAAACAATCTTATTCTTAATCTACTCTAATTAGCATACCTTTCTCATCATTCATAAGCCAAAACGAAATGGATAATAACGCCAAAATCAACTTTACTATTTCCAATTTAGCTTCTCATGTTCATCCGAATGTAAATGAATGTGAAAAAATCGCGTCATCGTAAATTTGCCAAAAAAAATTTTTATATATGGGCTAAATAAAAATATTATGCTAACAAATTAAAAGCTTAAATTTTAAAGAATTTATTTCTTTTTGGCCAACACAAATGTTTTGAGATAAAAAATCGAAATTTCAATGCTTCTTAGACATATTACATACATAAAGATTTTTTTGGACATACATCAGGCGGCAATAGTAAATTTCGTGGATTCATTAAATCATTTGATGGTTCGAATCTTCTGCTTTAGACTAGTCAATGTGGCAAAAGCATTGTTTCAGCTTCATGAGTCTTCTAAAAGTGATTCAATGAAAGAAATAAGTTAAAGGATGAAATGAAGTTGTCAATTAAGTCAGTTCAGTAAAAACAGCAAATCGCTGTGTGACTTCATTTGTACCTTTTACGAAGTTGATCTTATTTCTTTTCTATCGTTCAAGAATTTAATTCTTTCTTTTAGTTTCATTAATTAATCTTTCGGGCATAATTTAACAAGTAGCTAACAATGTCGGAGAAGGATGAGAAAATAAACAACGAACAAAAGCATTTCTAAAAAATTTTCACTTTTTAAAAGAAACTATAATTATCCATCATAGCTATCATAAATTCCTTTTAGATTTACCTATTACGTTTAGTACTCCATATCTAAATTACTACTCAATTTTTGTGTTAACTATGTATTCACCGATTGCCAATAAGAAATGAATTCTCTAACAAACTAAACAATTCACTGAAACAAGTTGTATTCGCTGATCAAATCACAAATGATACCTCTTAATTCAACGTGTGATGAATAGTTCATTTCTGAGAAAAAAAACTTTAGATGTAATTAAGAATCAGTTGAATGAATATGTGAATCATTAATCCATCTCTCACCATTCCTTTTCCAACTTTTCAGTTTTTCAAATATTCTAATAGGAACTGTCGTGTAATGTTGAAAGGAAAATGTAGACCTTAAAGTTCATCAAATTCTTCTGATATGAACAATACAGCATATTTTATTTATCCTGATAGCCTGAACTTTTCGTGGTATCCTTATAGATATAGAACGATATATAAAACGAGGATATACTGAACTGATGATGTTAACCTGAAAAAGGGAACCAGTATATGTACTATATTTTCATATTGCATTAAACGGAAAGCAAATGGGACATTTTATAAATGCTGGAGAGAATGCAAAATTGCACAAAGAATTTGATAAAAAAAGAAAGAAAGAAGGACAGGGAAGTATTTTGAGAAGTGCTCAAAACTTTTAGAAAACGAAAATTACCAAAAGAGCAATAGAGTGTAGAACATAGAATGTACTTGAAAAACCTCAAAGTGCAGCAACACTCCGTACGACTGTGACTGTGGATTCAAAGAAGATTGCTATTTTTGAGACAATGTATCAAATAAGATTTGAAATAAAATGCAAATGCTCAATCAATAGTAAGCACAGAAAAGAACTTCAATAAAGTACTATTTTTTAAGGAAATTTATTTGGTTTAAGGGCAAAGTTATGATAACAAAGTACGGAGTCACAATTATTTGATCACAATATCAAGATAATGTAAAAATGTTAATCACAATATCAAGATAATGTAAAAATGTTAATCACAATATCAAGATAATGTAAAAATGTTAATCACAATATCAAGATAATGTAAAAATGTTAATCACAATATCAAGATAATGTAAAAATGTTAATCACAATATCAAGATAATGTAAAAATGTTAATCACAATATCAAGATAATGTAAAAATGTTAATCACAATATCAAGATAATGTAAAAATGTTAATCACAATATCAAGATAATGTAAAAATGTTAATCACAATATCAAGATAATGTAAAAATGTTAATCACAATATCAAGATAATGTAAAAATGTTAACCAAGAAGTCATTTATTCATCCCGTTACCACACAAAGATATAACAAATGATCTGTCTGTCATACAGTCATGAAGAATTTTTTCGAAAATTAAAGTACTGAAAAACATCTAAATCGCAAATTAAATCAAAACGTTGGTGGAAGAAATTATCGCTGTACATAACAGATGTTTTTAGAAATCAATTCAACAATCTGAAATTTATCCTGATATTCCAATATTCCAATATTAGGCATATCAAAATCTGCCTTCTTTCTTTTAACTAGCAATATTGCAATATTTAATAGAATTTATTCTTCTTATCTGCAAGAAAATATATCGGTAATTAATAAATAAATTCTGTTTCATATTATCATTTGTTTACTAGTCCTGTGAAAAGCTGTAATCTTCTACGATTTATTGAGCAAAGTAATATATCATACTGGATGAGCAACAGAAAAGTGAAAAAAAAAAAAAAAACCGGCAATGTTCATTGTGCTACCATTGCATCCGGACAGTTGTTAGCCGTTGGCTGTTCAGAAGATATGCTCTTGAATTGAATTGCTCATTGTTTTGTTTTGAAAAAATAGCAGCAAATGATTTACTGCTACCCGTGATCATTTCCGGTAGATTAAATCCTCTTATCTCTCATTGCATTTCCCTCTCAAACTAACTTTTAAATTTCTGAAAGGAACAGATGAAGAGTGAGAGAGAGAGAGAGACAGAGAGAAAAAGAAACAGAAGAATTAACAAAATCATAAATTCCTTTATTGTTGCAAAATCTTACAATTATGAATTATCATTCGAAACAACTAGAGTTTGCTGTAAATCACCAAAAGTTATGGGAAAATAAATGAAGCTGTGAAAATCTGCTGGATCCATTGTCGGGTTTCATCAAAAAGAGTTATTGTTGTACCGAACAAACCATACGAGAGAGAGAGAACGGGGAAGAAGGAGAAGGAGGAGGAGAAGTGCGCACAAAGTGAGAAACCAGAGCTTTTCGTACCAAATTCCATAAATTTTTGTACCAAACAATGATTATATCTAATTATTAATATACCCCCAGAAATTTTTCATTTTAAAATTTTGACGAAGATTTTCTGTAGGATTAATCATCCCTCTTTTTTCTTTTTCTCTTTTTCCCTTCTCTTTCTTCTTACTAAGATAAATACGACTTTTCGAAGGAATAAGAATGTGATTCAAACTTTTATACCCAATTTCATATTTGGAAAGTAATGCGAACAACATTAAATATTAAATAGCACTTTTTTTTTCTTTTGAGAATTATAAATATTGATGTTTATTCGAATGTGATAATGAGAGTAAGGTTGGCTTTTTGGAAAATTCTTTGCATTAAACATCCAAGAAATCAGTGTAACTTTTTTCAGCAAAAAAGAGAAAAGGAAAAAGAAAAGTACCAAAATAAAAGCAACAAAAGGAGAAGGTTAAATAGAAAAACAAAAAAAAAAAAAAAAAAAAAAAAACATTACGAATACTAATTGTAATTTTAGTGTTTACGGCTCAGAACTGCTGTAAATTCATTATTAAAGTGTCCAGTGATGCAGTACTATCCATTGGCAATTCATTTCTAAATAATAACTTAGGATTAGACGGAATCAATGAATATATATATATGTTTGTACGGTAACAGATGGACAACGAGCGAATTTGCTGAGCTGAATGAGCGAAAATTTATTTCCATGATGATGGTGATGATGATGATGATGATGACACATTGGAGAGAACAAATCTGAATTGAATATACTAAAATAAATTGCTTGAATTTCATTGAAGAATGATGACTCTCTTGAGGAAAGTTATGGCAGCAAGAAAATGCAAGCAATTTTCGTAATTTTACTTAAAACAAAAATTAAAAAAAAAAGAGGAAAATGAAACGAATAATATAAACAAATTTGCCAGAAACAAGTTTAACCGAAAGAAAAATTCAACAGTAGCAAGTAAAACGAGAAAAAAAGCAACTGAAAAAATCAGTAAGAGAAACGTAAGATACGTTTAAAACTCAATAATTGTGATAGTGGAGAAAGAAAAAATATTATACCTACTTTTGGAGTATTTTTTAAAATACAGTTATTATTTCATTCTTTTGTATGTCTTCATGCCTATGTTTCATTTAATTATGGTGTTTATATCATCAAGATCAAACAGTAAATGTTCAAATTGTTTTGATCGGAGGAAAAACGAAATCGAACGATCCGCTGTGGGTAGACTTTGCAAAATAATCCGCCTAAATTTCTGTTATCAAATCCATTTTAACCAGATGATTTTGAAATATGAATTGTGTTTAAAGATGTGACAGAGAAACAGTGGTTAGAATGCAGATGTTCTTTTGTTTTTGATTAGTGCAAGTGACACATCTAACTGTTTACCAATGCTATACGCTAGGTGGATTGGATGAAGTAGAATAGTAAAATCTTTCGGTTAATATTTTCGTCTGAAAGCGAAAACATTAGCAGGAAAACCGGATAATCTTCATTTATCATCTTATTTTTGTGCGTCTCATCACTATCAAAATTATATTGGTCGGTTAAAAAGCTGTGACACTTGTCGAAATTCCTTTCCTCAAAAGCTTTGTCAAAATTGACAGAAGCGCTCACTTGAAATGAAGAAGTCAAGAAGCAATGGAATTAGTAAAGCGCATCCCAAATTCCATAATCTTTCTTATTTCTCTCTTTCAAGTACATTTTACAATGCGCTAATTGCCAAACGACATTTCTCGAATGTGCGCAACAGTAAAAGTGACAATGACGAGGTAAGGGCAATTATTTTATGCATAAAATATCTTTAAATTTGAGTGAAATCCAAACTATTCATCTGTCTTTTCTCGTTTTTTTAAGAATAAGTTGAAAAATAGACCAGATGGAGAGCAGTAAAGAGAGAGAGAGAGAGAGAGAGAGAGAGAGAGAGAGGGAGAGAGAGAGGAACATTTTAGTGGCCAATGCCATGTCATCTAACTCACTACACTTTTGGCGAAAGCATTCCTTTGCTCTCCTTTGTCTTTTTATTGAGCCTAGTGACTGACAAATTTCGAATACCTAAGATAGTAAGAAATACGTTTATTTGAGCCAAAGGATATTTTTGCCAAGAAATGCTTTCGTCTGAGTGAACATTTCCTCTTTGTCAATAATCTACTTAAAAAGTTATCGAAATATATTAACTTAGCCTTAGTTTAGCTAAGAACAATAGTCATAGGTTGCAACATCTCATATTATCCAGGTAATTGCATTTTTTTTTCCTTTTTTGCATGTAAAATTTTCGTTTGCGTAAATATTGCTCACCTTTCCATTAATGAAATGACGTAAACGTCTGCTGCGCCAGTGATTCACTCCAATGAATCGAATGCTGCGAATAAAAAAAAGTTAAGAATGCAAGTGCAAACCAATGCTTATTTACTTGCTTGCTATGTTAATCTTCTATGTTAATATCTTTTCTTTTAAATGTCCCATCAATTCCGGAATCCGATATAAGTACAACTATACTCTTATCTTTTACAGTTTACTTACAAATCAATCAAGGAATGTTTTCAATCTATGTGACATCATCCTACTTGAATGAAGAAATATTTTTCATTAAAAAAATTTCATATTTTGAGGAGCCAAATGGTGCATCAATTCTTCCAATCATATTTATATGTACATTATATGGAATTGTTATGAAGGAAACAGTTGTCATCGATGATTGTTGCATAATAATGGAAGAATGCAACAGTGAGAGTTAAGGAAGAAAATGAGGAAGCTACCAATTTGCTGGAAGTGCAGCAAAATTCAACAATTTTCTCCATCAATTTAACTGTTCGAAAGTTATTATTGAAATTGGAGCCCACAGAGTTTTCATGTATCGATGATAATTTTGAGGAGCCCTAAAATAAGAAAAATATTTGAAATATCCTGCTTCACACATTCAATTAAGATATCTCCATTCTTTATCAGTTTATCATTCGATACATACTGTTATTAGTGACTATAAAAAGCATTATGCGTTAGACTTTTCAGAAAAATAGTAGCTAATGATATCACCGATAAACTGCTTCATTTAATTATCATCTACTTGGTCAGTTAAGCTGCTAATTAATGTCACAGTAAACAATGGACAGTAGTTCTTGATAATTGTTTCTATTTTCATCTAATTTATTTTTAGAAAGAAATGCCTAAAATTCGCTTTCATATGGTAGAATTAATTAAAAAATTGGTTTACATACAAAAGAGAGAAAAATAAAATTTGTTTTTTTTTTCCTTTGATTTATTTGCTTGTTATCTAAAGCCAACGCACTTTTCTGATTCCATGAATAATACCCGGTGGTTATAAGCAAAATACTCACTAACTGCTCTTCTTTTATAAACAGGTTCTCCATAGCATTTCAAAAATAAACGAAATAAATTTCAGAATTCACCCAGCAACATTCCAGACCACTCTTCCACAAAAATATATTTTAAAAGGGAAAAGGAAAAGTGAATGCTGAACGTTGTACAGATGAAAATTTCAATCTTTTTAAAGAAAATGCTTTCCCAATAAATGCAGTAGTATTTTATTTATTGGCACTTTTCTTAAAATTCGGAGAAATGCAACAAAATTAACTAAAGACAACAAATGGAACGTTTTCCACTTTTTTTTGAATTTTAAATGTTTTATTTTCTATTGAGAAAAAATTTTAAATTTTAGTCTGATAGTTAGAATAATGCACACAAGAAAGTCAATTTGTTTTCCTGCGAATTTGTGGAGGCTTAGTTTTTTTTAAATTTTCGCTTCATTTAGTATATAAAGTTGTAATAACAAGAATTTGTAATTTATTTGATCGAAATTATTTTCCGAAAAATTTTTGATGAAGTAAAAAATTAAAATGAATGAAAGTATATGTTGCCGTAGGTTAAGTTTAATTTATTGCTCATGTTACGAATACTATTTAGTTTGAAATTAGAATTTATGCTACTCTTCTTCGAGCATACTTCAGAATTTCTATTTATACATAGCTAATTTCAAGGCAAAACAATTATTATTATTCACGATGTTAAAATATGCTGGAACATCTTATAAAGTTCTATAATTAAACAGAAAAAAATTTTTTAATGAAATGCAGCAATGTACCTAAAATGCAATGTAAACACACATAAGGAACACTTCCCTAATGTCCAAAAAGTTTAGTAAAACTTTTGAAATACTTGTGATGCAAGTCTATTTTGCAATAGTTGTTTTCTTTGGTTCTTTTATTCGTGTATACAACATTATTTACGTTGCAAAATTCCATTTAACACTTACAACTTTTAATTATTTATTTATTTTTTTCAACTTCTAATTCCGATCAAACACTATAAACAGAAATGATTTGCCATTTTTTCTCAAATCAATCGAGGAAAAAGTTAATTAATGTCTTGTTAACAAGCAAAAATGTTGAATAAATATGTTACAAATCTGATCACGAAATTATATATTAATCGATGGCTGTTCAACAAATGTTAGATAAGTAAAATTGATCTATTATATTGATTCTCAGCAACGTATCTTAACAGATGCATGAGAAGGAAATCATGAAATTAAAAGAATGTGAAACAAAAATTTATACTTTTAAAAATGTTTAATGTTCAGTTTCATTTGACATAGACAAAGTACTATACTGATGAGATGAAAATGAATATAAAAAAGTAAACGTCAAAAATAAGCGTAAGAGAGACGTAAAAATGATCACTTTCAATACGATATGAAGCAACGTTTTAGCATAACTCACTTCACTTCCTTCAGACAATTCAAGATTCCTAGCAGTGGGTGGTGCTCGAGACAACAAACAAATCCGCTCGCGTTTTGCAGAATGATGTACCCACCTCTGCCTCTGTCATGCCTGCGTGATGTCTGTCTGGATCTCTTGGCGATCTGCCACACTTCACAAATTTTATTTTTTTTTTAAATTATGCGAAATGATGGAAAAGGGACTTATAACGGTTACATTTATGGCATTTCTGATTTGCACTGCATGCGTATGCATTAAATAATTGGTTAAAAAAGACGAATGATAGTCGATCGGGAAAAAGCACTCAATTATCAATCAGTGTAATCGATATCAAAAAGAAAGCTGTGATACTAGGCGTACTTATATGACTACATACTAACTTTACATTGTAAATTCATATCGTTTTCAATATCAATACAGTGTCATAGCTTTGCAACAAATAAGTAAGATTAATTGGTAGACTTAAGATCTAAGACTAATTAATAAAGCTATTTCGAAAAGAAGTAGTGTAAATGCGATTTACTTTGCATTCATAGGACAATGTGATGATTATCGTTGATGTTTTGGAGTATGTCAACTGTATTATATAATTACTGAATTAAAATTATCAGATATCGACAATGATATTGTAAAATGATGGATCTGAGTAGTTGCTACACTAACAATAATGTTAAGTGGGAATAATATATTGATAGGACAACTGCAATTTTCTTCTAAAATTCTTCAGAGAAATTTATTTAAAAATGGAAATGAAATAAGTAAATTCGTTTATGGTTGCTACTTGTTTGTTTGTTTATCGCTTATCTGTTTATTTGTTGGTTCATTTACCCAACAAATATCGCCTCATCGTTTTACTTGATTACGTAGCTCCATCCTTTTTTTTTTGAGGAAAGGATTTTCTATTTCTGATATTTGAAAGTAATATCACATTAAAATCACCTAAAGTAGCTTTTTTAGTTAATTAAGCATATTTGTAGGTTTTCAATGCGTCAATACTTTACAGCAAACGTTTAACGATATCCTCAGGCTGTGTCGTTTGTATAAATTTCATGAATTTTTAAAATCGAATCAGTTTGTACCAATACTGTGAGGAATCAATTTTGCGATGCATTTAAAGATTCAGGTTTACGAAATTACAACAATAAAAGTTTTGGAAAAAAAGTTTGATGAACACTTCTTTCTCTTAAATCTGTCCGTTAGAGAAAAAGGGGTCAAAGTTTGTAATACAAAAGAAGAAATTGATGGAAAATGAGATGATTTGAAAAAAATGGTTTGTAAAATTCCACAAAGTATCTATTTGTCAGATACGAGAAATGCGTGAGTAATCAGGAGTAAATCGATATTGTTTCAACGTATTTTATTCTTTATTTTTATTTCTTCTTTTCGTTTTGATTTCAATAAATGAAATCTTGTTAAATTGTATTATCAAATTACTTCAGGGATTTCAACCAAAATTTACGTAAAAAATTCTAATTTCAGTTCAGAGTAATGCCAATAGCAACCAGAACAGATAGGATAGTGAAGAACTAAATTCATTTAACTTCATCAAAGTATTTCACACTAAACCTTGAAATTTTCACTTGAGGATTGAACCAGTTCGATTTAAAATTTTTTCACTGGAAACATTTGTATCAGACATGGAAATGCCATCTGCCCGAAACTGTTACTATTTGAATTGTTTAAAAAATAGGCAAATGAATTCAACAATAGTATATAATGGATGATCGAATTTAATATTAATGTAATATCAAAAGAAAAAAATGAATGAATTTCACTTCTCTTTTTGACAAATATTAAAGAAAAGTCAAATGACCAAAGTCATACAAATAAAATTATATAAGAAATATGAAAGAGGTGAAAAAAAAGAAACGAATAATTGTTAGCTCCACGACTTATTATATCATAACAGTTTTGCTTATTGTTGGCCATTGTGTATATTTGAATAAAAATTGTATGGAAAATTGTGCAAACAAAGACATTGATGAACCAAAAGATTTTTCATTTCTTCCTTACAACAATTCTTTCATGAATGTTCTTTTCAACCGGAATTTCTTCTCTTTCAGTTATTGACTGCACCGGGCAAATCATTGAATAATATTCATATGGAATGATATATCGTATAAAATGTTTCAAAATAAAACAAAATTGATTTGATTGGCATTCATTCCATCCTTTTTGTATATTATTTTTTTCAGTGAAGAAAGCATTGATTTTCATTGTAAATTTTTAAAGGTATTTTAACGTACAGCGCCTTAAATTACTTAACCAACGAATGAATTAAAGCAAAAAGTTCAATGATTAGCTGATTGGCACTGTAAGTCTTTTTAGTAATATAAGGAGAAATGATCAGATGACCCCGATGCATATTACTTTAACCATTACCACTTGTATTCATGGAAAATACAGAATGAGTCTTTGTGTTGACACAGTGTCCCATGTGTATGTGTTTGATTATTTGCTTCTTTTCCATTGTAATAAGCTAACTGAAACGATTTGTGTTTGTTTACTCTATTGCTTATTGTCGGGATATAGTCGATTTACTTGTTAGTTTTGATGGTTTCTTGCTAACTTTGATTAAGTTAACATTTCTTTCTCAACAAGTTATCAGGCGAATATATGTTACGATCTCTTAGCACACACGATGAATATGTTGATAAGAATGAGAATCATATCAATGAAGATAAGACAAGGTGGTCGATGAAAGATTAAGAGGCGATGGAAGATGAAGTAAAGGATGCTACATTTATCATCGTCAGATAAGTAATAATAGCATTCTAAGCGTTCTCATACGATCAAATCTCATCATCGAGAAATAAATAAAAATGATAATGACTAATTAGTTTCTCATCTTTAAAGAAGAAATGATCCTCAAAAGAAAAGTTTCAATCAATAAATGTTAAAAGATGTATTAATTGCTGGAAAGAACTCTTCTATATTTTGCCTTCCATACTGTATGTAACTCATCTTTCGTTTAATAAATTCGAAATGACTTATTTTTCAGAAGAAACAAATGAAACAGATTTCCGTAAAAGAAAAAGGAACGGATTTATGTTGGATTTCAGACAAGAAAAAGCACATTGAAATGGTTCCTTCTTTCGTCTTAAATCATTTTCTCATCTAATTTCATTTCTATTAGCCATATTTTTCTGGCGAGGAAGTGGGAGGCGGATGAGAGGAAGATAAAACAACAAGAATTCTCAAAATCAATCATCTCCGTATACTTTGGATCTTTTCCATGCAAAATATTCCATTATGTTCTGAAACAGGTCATTTATTTTCGAATCTTTCGCAACAGAAAATCTAATTTTAATGTTTCTGGAAAAACTTAAAAGGAAGAAGAGAGACAGAGAGAGATGAAAGACACAAGGATATTTAGCAAGAATCTTAAGCACAAATAATTTCTGATTCTGACGAAAAAAAGGCTTCGATTATAAAAAATACTCCAAATATATATGCTATATTCTTATCAGTCTCATTTTTCAAAAATTTGCATATTGTTCAAAATATACAGAAAAGTTTTCTTTTTTTATTTTCACACCTTTTAATCACTTCTTTTCTAATCCATTTGAAATAAACCAAAAAGCTTTTAGCTTTCGTTCATGTCAACTCTTTTCAAGAATTTTTTGAGCTAAGAGTGAACGATACGAGCCCAGTTATCCCTCGCTGCTAATATATCTAGCAATCCAGACTCCAGTGTTCTTTTCATTTTTCCAAGAAAAAAAAACCAAGGATGGGCAATCGTGCAAACAGCTAATACATTTATCAAGAAGTATACTACTTGGAGGAAAGAAACATTGATCAAATTATTTGCGTCCACATTGTGTTTCGTCATTTTGTTATGCTCCAATGTTTTGTAGACACATAAATTTTTATAGGTGCTTTTTCAATTTTGCATTCTTGAGCATTAATTAGACGACTTTTAAGAAATATTTGACAGACAAGGGAAAAAGTTCCTTCATGAAACGAAATGAAATGTATGTCAAGAGAATGGAGAGAGACAGTAAATCCAGAATTTCTTTTTTCCTTTCTAATTCATATGTAAATAAAATGAAGTAATTTTTTGCTGGAAGTACACGGCTAGAAAATAAATTAAATATCAATAAATTAACTCATTACAACAGAAGCATTTACCGCCCCTCAACCGATCATAATATCAGCAAGTGCTGCTACTACTACTGCTAACTGCTACTGCTACTGCAGCTAATATTGCTATTTGCTATAGTACATGTGTGTCCCGTCTGTCTATCTATCTTTCCGGAAGTAATGCATTCTCGGACTGGATTGACTTTTCACATATTTGAGCTAATTTCCGGTTGTACTTTCAAAATGAAAGTCAGCAGGGAGGTGATGCTGTTCTTGAAAGATTCTTGAGAGTTATTGTCACCAAATGGGAGAAAGGGAAAAGAGACAAATTGAGGAAGTATGGTTGCTGGAGATGTGGACGATGGCACCAACCGGTACAGACTTATCATGATGACAGACAGGCGGAACAGCCATCCTTCCAGTACATTACTCATTGGCCAGACACTTGAAAAATCCTTTGGCGTCATGCCAATGGTTATTTCTTTTTCTAACTAAAGCTGACAGCACAGTGACAACGAGGGACCATTCAAAAGTTCATGAGGCTGGGGTAGATCACAGTTTGGAGGAGAGAGATGATAACCCGGTGAGGAATGACACCAAGACATGATCATAGGGGAGCAAATTATCTCTAATATCTACCAATGCTTAATAATTTTGGATTTTTCCCTTAATTTAGCAAATATTGCAAAATTTTTTATGAACTAAAAATTCATCTGCACAAGCATATAGGAACAGAATGATTGATCAGTTTGGGATGATAATCATCGACAACTGGGCACATGCTAGGGGTTGGTGTCGTCTGGCTCATTAAAAGGGAAGAATCAGTGGCGATGGGTGAATGGACCTTGGTCTCTTGCCAACTTCCTCCATTTTATGGCTCTGAAATTAGCCTATTAAGAATTATTTTATTTTTATATGTCTGTGAGTATGCGATTGTTGTGTGTGTCTATGTGCACGTGTTTGTTTTTGTCTGTCTGTACCATCCTATAATTTGTTTGTTTGTTGGTTTTTTTTGATTGTGTGGGATGTATGTCTGTGTGACACTATTTAAAGACTCATTGAGGACATTCTTGAAGGAGGTTCAGAGCAGAGAGCTGCAGAAATGTGCACATTCATAAATAGGTTCATCAAATTGTGCGCAACAATCCTTACATTCCTTCAGCTTATCTGGAAAGAGGTTCGTTATGATAGCTGAAAGCCTTAGGCTCATCTTTTGATGACAGCTAGTATGTCATGGCTTCTCTCATCGGTATTCCTTCACGTTCTCATCCATCACTGTTCTGATTTTAAAGAGAGATTGAGGAAAACAAATATAAATTAGCATTAATTGGTTGTAATTGGAGACTAAAATGCATTTCTATTTGTGAGCGATGTTTGCAAATGCTACAAGCGGATTTTAAGCTAAATTACTAGAAACATAAACAATGTAAACATTCATTCCTATACAACAATTTCTAATATTATCCAAAAAATATTATCCACCATTCATGTTTTTGTTTTTCTGAAGAAATCCAAAAAAAAAATATCCCTATTTTCTCGGTCTTATTTGTGATTTTCGTCGACTTTTAACTGCGAACAAATTCTTGGTAGAAGATTAGCTGAAAGAAGATGAAAAATGTAACATTTTATAAGTGGATATCCATTCTGGAAGAATTTTCCCCAGTTCGCATAACATATACCAATGATCCTTGCATAAATGCCTCACAAGTTAAGATGGGCTAGAATTTTGTTTTTTTGTGCTCAAAGATGAGAGAGTGTATTTAGAGGGCTCTTATTTCAGTTTATATTTAAATGCTTCATTGTTTTCATAACTTAAAATATTATGCTCATATGAGAAGATGATTTCAACAACGTTGAATCCTTCTCGATATGTGTGATAACTCAACAAGCCTTATTCAAAATAATACCTTTATAGAGTAATACTAGATCATTGTAATAGAAATGCCCAGTTCTTAGGTTATTGCACATAGGAACTATATCTGAAAAAAGTGTATAATTTCTAGATTATTTATTAAAAAAGCTCTCGATACGTAAGCTCATGTAAAAGCTAGTCAAGAATAAATAGAGAGTTGAAGCGTGAAAAGTAAATTAATTAGAAAATTTGCGCATAGTTAGTAGATAATAGTAATACGTGGGTTGAGATCGAGTGTCAGATATTGCATCACCAAATTGTGAGCTTAATGAAGAAATTTAGCTAACAGTCCAAGTCGCAGAGATTTGAATAGGATCTAATGAAATCGCAATTCGCCTATAAAGAATACACTTCATTTCTCCAAGTAAATAATACAGATACTGGTTAGAAGTAATCAAGACATCAATTTCCCACGCTCAAATGAAGAAAATATTTTTTTTTTTTTCATCCAATACGATAACAAAAGTGCCAGGTACTGATCACAAGATTTTTAAAGTTGAAGAGACTCATCAAATGAATAGATTAATAAATAAACAATATCTCAGCAATTTTGTGATTGGTCAATTATCACTAATCATGATCATAGAGATTCGTTAAGACCCAAATCGCAACCATATTCGATTACTGATGTTTCGAATTCTTTTAATGCTTCACTTTGACACTTCCATATAATCTCAGGTTTCATGCAGTCGTAATATTGTCGGATGCCACGGCATTTCTTCTGTTATAATACTGACTTAATAGACATATCATATGGACAAATCAATACCTTCAAGTCATTTAAATTTCAAATCACCCTTAAAAATTTATTATCTTGCAAATGATTACTAATAAGCACCTACCAGATCTTTTCCTGGTTCTGCTACACCAGTAATAAACATCTGGCATCTTTCATTATAAATGGTAGCAACTTCCACAATACATTCATAATGTTCCATGAAACGTTTAATATTTTGAGGTGTACAGATGTATCCGAAGTGATCTCGGGCAAATCGAACCTATATTTCAATTTAAATCCATTCCTTTAATTATTTGTTCAAGTCAAGAATTTTACATTTTAAATCAGTTAAACGAGATTTGAAATTCAAAAGCTTATAACTATGCGAAAATTGGCATTGTCAAAATATAGCTGAAATTAAAAATGCATTTGCATATCCATCTTAAAGCTCTAGCAATCCCTGTAAGTAGTTTTTAATGCAAGTAATGAAGTCATCGCCTAATTTGACTTATTTTTCAATTGCTACAAGGAATGGATGATATCAACAAACCATTTCATCGTTAAGGCAAATCGTGATCGATTCAAAGCCAGCACATAAAAACATATTTGCATAACCGTCACAAAGTTCTAGCAATTCTTGTCGAGTATACTTATACATAGGGAATGACACCTTGTATGTTCAGTTATTATTAGCAGCTAACAATGAGTAAAATAATCCAACGGAATCAAATTAAAATGATTCACTATCAGTTTATGAATTTAATAATTTGAATATTTTACAAAAATGCGTTTAGACCCGAAAAAAATCATTGGTCTAGCACTCTACATTATAGGTTTATAGTGTTTGGATATCAAATTATAGCGGCAATATGTATAAATTAATAGTATCGATGACAGCAATTGCTTTTAACGTACATTTTTTAACATCGGTCTTTGCTGTCGCATTTTGTTCCATCTAAGCATCAACGGTTGGACACATAATCTTGTCCTAATTTGCATTTCTTTAGTGCATTTTGTGGATAACTGGTAGGAAAATAGTTCACCATCCAGAATCTTCACCGAATGTCTTTCTTGCGCGATTGAAGGATTTATCTTCTGCACTTCGGCTGATACACTTTGCTGTTTCTGATTCATATTCATTTTTTCCATAGTTCTTCTTTCTATATTTGCTAAAAGTGAGAAATCTTAAATTTTTAATTTCTGAAATGAATCGTAAAGATCAGACTTAACAGGATGTTAGTAATTTATTGCATTTATAGACTATAATCATTTATTATTTTTTGTAGTCATTTGCAATTTTTACTTTAATCATTTATTGCATTTATAGATTATAATCATTTATTGCAATTTTATTTCTACTAAGCGTTCAGAATTTTATGAGAAAATTAAATTTTTAATTAAATTTTGGAAAAATTATTGAAATTGTTGAGAAAACTGTTCTGCTAACATTTATGCTGGTTTAAACTAGCAGTGCAACCGAAATTTGTAATTATATCAGCAAAGAAGAATTGTGTCTCCTGGGTACATTTCCGTTGTACAGCACCCAGTAAGCAATCAAAAAAGTGCGACATTTGATCACAATGAATTATCCCAGTGCTATTATATCGTATGATAGCGGTACATTCCTGTAATGCATGCCAGTCGTTATGATATGAAGCTGATAGTGGTCACTGTGGGTTACCAATCATTGTGATATGAACCTGAGATTTCCAATTTTATTTTTTTCATTTTATAAAAAAATTTATTTTTAAATTTAGTTTTATAGAACTATGAAATTGTAACTTGAAGTGATGCGAATCTCTGAGTTAAAAAAAAAAAAAAAATTATAATTCGATGGTCGTTCTCAGATTTCGTAAGTTCTAACTTTATTTCATGCATCATTTTGTAAAAAAAAATCGTTGATTTTAAAAGCAGTGGTTTTCAGCACAAAAGTTAACTTCAAAATTATCATAACTTTGATAAGCAACCATAAATTAGTACCTTTTCCTCGATGATTACTTTCCTAAGACATGTGAAAGATTCGAACAGATTACCGGCGCCCGTTTTCGAGCAAATTATTCCAAAATGTTCATCCACGAATTCCATCAGCTAAAGTTTTCAGTGGATCAGTTCTAAATATGTACTGGAATCGAAATTGATGATAATGTTAAAATTGCGGGCAGAATAATCTTCTCTTAAGAAAAGGTAAAGAAAATAAATTGGGAAGAGATTACAATACATTAACTTAGTTGGCATTATATACTGTAGGATTTTTTATTTTCCATGTATATCAATAATGTTCACATAAAAATCAAGGAATCTTTTACTTATAGATTTCTAAAGTTAACTATTTTCAATGAACAATATGACCGAGAAAATAAATTCTTGGCGTTTTGAATTCAAATTGGTCCATTTTTTACATAAGAGATCAATGATATGAGATCTATATCAGTTCTATCTACTGTCGTAAGATTAAGATTGATTGCATAGTCTCATATGAATTTTAATTTCATTGTGAAACCTAACTGAAGAATGTATTTCAACTTACTCATCCCTTTATCCATGAAGTTTAAATTTATTAATTTTCTGCAAAAATATTTGCTTATAAAATTATTTGATCCCTTATTCCTTGACTAAAGAACATTTTGTAAATGAATTAAGATATTAATATAAAATATACGATATTATCTCGGCAGTTACTGATAAGACTAGTTGTAAAGCAACTATCGAAGATAACGTCCAGAAGATCACACAAGTCATTCAGTTCTTTTGAATCATAGGTTAAAAAGGGTAATAAAATATCATCAAAAGATCGATGCCGATTCTGTATCTTATTCCATAATCTGAAACTGACTTAATATTAGATTGGTAGTTATATCAACAGCATAGCTGGAATACTCATTTTAACAAATCTCTCAAATGATTTTAGATATGTTGGAAATGAAAGTTCATTTATCAATAAGAGCAAAATTTGAATAACAGTTCTTAAACAAACTCGATCAAAGGCGCATAACACTGAACGATCTGTTCCTCTTGCTTCGTTGTACACGTAAATGATTTGGCTGCAAATTAGCTTTTTCACATTAATCTATTTCAAAGAATATTTAATGAATGGTACTAGGGACTGTACCATCAGTATAAGTATTAATTTTGTTATATCATTTAAATTACTAACTATTCGAGCCCGGAATAATTGTGGGTATGTCATTCCAACTTCATGGCATATAGATAACTTTTTTTATTATTATAATATTATTATTTATTATTATAATAAATTATGTTCAAACCATCAAATTTTGACTTTCTTTATATTTCTCATAAAAAATCAACTACCAACTTTTAGAAATACTTATGACACTTTCATCATCGTCGAATGCTATTTCAATTGCTGGGTCTGACTGCAGAAATGTATTTTCTTCCACTAGAAAATTTAATGATTTGAAAAGGAGTTAAATATTTGGATTCAATTTAGATTTAGGGTTTTCTAATTAAAAATTAAGCTGAAATTCGAAGAAGGAAATTATATACAAGAAGCAAATACTTCTCATGTGACTATTAAGTTCTTCTTAATTCAGTTTTGCATAAAAACTCAAACAAGAATAAATCAATTTAATTTTGTAAAAAATAAAATACTTTAGCTTGGAAATAAGTTGCGTCAATTTTGAAATTCAAAATTTTTGCTCTAAACAAAATAAAATATTCTTCTCTATAAATATACATGTTTTTTGTTATTTGCTATTCATAGCAATAGTAACACCTACAACCGTAGCGATGTCTCAAAAGCTTTAACCTCTTTTATAGTTCATTAATTCGGAATGGAAACTTTTCTGGTAAAATTAAACCTAAACATATTCATTGTCACAAGTTGCAATGACAACCTGAGCAAGTTCAAGAACTTTCTTCACACCAGATAGTAAATTTTGCATCACATAAAATACATATTATTTATTCTGATCAGTCAAATATTCTGCTTCATAATCGATCAGATCGATTCCGAACGTCTTACCGTAATCCAAGTCAGAATCGATTTTTCGATCAGATGCAAGGCGGTAATCGGAAGTTTGTTTCTTGCTAAGAAATGGACTTAATAAGTCATTAGAAGGATTTGTTTGATGGAATAATTCAACTCCACTGCTTTCATTTTGCATTCCATTTGTTGTAGATGAAGTGGAAGTGGAAAGGTGAAAGTTGTCAAAATTATTCCGCACTGTCATATATTTTTGAATCGAAGGCCTTGCTTTAAAATTTAATAAAATTCAAAGAGTGATTTAAATCATATAAAATTAGAAAAATCTAACAATGCTTTTACTGTATTTCATTAAGCCGTATCTGTTCAATAATCGATTTCTGACGAAATTTTGTTCTAACAACTCAAAAATTTGGCGCAAACTAAATTATAGCTGTTTAGATTTCTGTCAGATGCGCCCAATTTGTCTAGTCTTTGACGATTTAATTAAACATATATTCTTTTCTTACCATATGTTTACTATAGATCAAAAATTTGAAATACAGAACGAAGTTTAATAATGCTTTCATAAAATTAAAATTCGTAACTCGAATTTTCTAAGAAGTCAGTGGGTTTTATGTTCAATATAAACCGATAAAACAGAGTTATGGTGCGTGGAACATATTTTCCGGTAAGGAATTTTGTCAGTCATTTTCCAGAATTTTTTGCAAAACGGGCATATACTTTTATATTACTGACCATTTCTTTCTTCATCAAGTATGGGAAGCGCAGACGGTAACTGGTTCCGTATATACGCTGCAAATTATAAGACAGTAATTAAATCGCGGATATCTCATCAACATTAAACAGTTTATATGAAGTTGAGAATCGCTCAAATTCTTTTATAGTTGTTTTATGGAAGCTCTGTAGAATGCTTCCAGCAAATTTTTAATTAAAACTTGTGAAACCTTAAGTTGTAATTTACCTTAATTGAATTTGTCAGTTTATAACTAATTACTTTTTTAAAATCAAAATCGTTATCTAGTACACTCCTGCTGCTACTTGAATAATACTCAACTGATACTAGTCCTAATTCATATATATATAAATGTTTCATTATGCCTGTATGAGTAAATGCATACATATAATATCAATGAAAAGAGCTTCCAAAAATTTTGAAATTTGTTAAAATGGCAATCTTGTTTTTTACTTCGTTTTTCAGCTCTTTTTTCTCATAATTTTCTATCAAACGAAACTAAAAAAAAAAAAAAAATGATTCTTTTCATCATCCAAATGATAAAGCATACTTTTTCCAGCTTCTTCAGTAAGTTCACCAGTATTATTCATTTTTGCAATATATGTTACTGATTGTTGTACCAACTCTATAAATGTCACTTATTTTCTACTTTAACAATAATTTCTTAATGAGTGCTAATTTGCAGTACAAAAAAGAAGCGAAAAAATAATGGGTCAGTATTTATGCCAATATGAATTCATTAATACTTAAAAAAGGAAAAAAGCTAACCCTTTTGAAGAGCACATCCAAATGAAGTAATTGCATCGACAAGAATATGAACACCGGGTTTTTCGCATTTCGATCGCACACCAGGCAATATACAATTAAAAAACGTGGGTATGCTGATACATTTACCTTCTCCATAGGTGGGCGATGAGATATCCTCAATATGTCGCCAACAATGTTGATTGGACATTAACGCACTAAAATTCATATGCACGACTAAAAATATATTTTAAGTTCAATTTAAATTAGTTAATCACTATTCGATATTAAAGTAGTGCAGCAATTAAGTTTAACAAAAAAGCTGAAGTTTAATGAAAAAAAATTAATTATCTTCTTTTTTGTGGATAAGTTTTGAGTTTCAGAAAAAATATCTGTGTTAATTAAGCAATTAGCACTTCTCATTTGTTTTAACCATTTAACTATAACGATGTAATTTTAGCAAAAAGATTTCTTATTGCATTTTACGAAATTTAAACAAATTCAAGAATGAAATGATTGGAAAATTTTCTTTTCATCGAAATTATTAATTATAAGAACCCTATTTCATCGAATTAACTATAAGTTAATTATAAGTTTTCACTAATTAATTATAAGACTTTTATTATAATTTTAGATAAAATTTAATTTGTTGTAGATGAAATTCAGTTTGAGGTTTAAAAAAATACTCGTGGAGACAGCCAAAATTTTCGAATGCAAGTTTGGCTTTATTTCCACAATAATAGCGCATGTGGCTTTGTATGAAGATAATCATTTCGTTATGCTTGCATTTTTCAAGCACTTCAGATGTCATGCATGTTGATCGACTGTCAAGGTAAGCACTGCAGAGGAACAACACGGATTCTCGGGAATAGAATGGAATCTAAAGTACGATAATTTAGTAATTGAGTGTAACAAAATTAAACAAATTTTTAGGAAATTTACCATAATTTTTCAAAAAAAGCAAGATGCTAAAAAACAAATTGCCAAATTGATAATTTCAAGTTGAATTTCTAAATTATAAATACTAATTATAGCACATTCTTTACAAATTTAATGCATACATTTTAAAGTTTCTATGCAAAAAAAAGACCAAACGAATTAAAATGATTGAATTAAAGTGAATTAAGTTAAACAATCTCAACAAAGTAAATGCTTCTGATCAATCAAATCGTAACTGAATTGAACTGAACTGCAACAACTTATATTTAGATTTGATCAAATAAGAGTGAAAGACTGAATGAATTGATTTTTAATTATTTAGAAAAGATTTAGTTGTTTAGGAAAATACATTTAAATTTGATTTAAGCAATTTATATCAGTAATCATTTGAAACGCAATCGTAAACATTTTTTGGGAAAATAGTCGATTTGAAATTTCTGCAAAAATTTAGGCAAGAGTTTCACTTTTCAATGATAATTTCAGTGGCTTTCAATTGTACTATGATAATATGGTCTCGGTCCATTTCCATTTTACAAAGTTTGAAAATGTTGCGAAACTGAATAAAAACACATTAACAGTTTAATTGCACATTATTTGATTTAATTAATTCTAACTCAGTTCAACTCATCTAATTTAAATTAATTGAACTCCATATAGAGTAAATTCATCTTATTCTTTTTATTTCATTTATTTAAAATCATTCAGACAACACCGGATACATGAGATTGGACGCATGACCCTCTTGTACTCGTATCATCTCCCACAGATCGAGCCATGGTCGCAAGCATCGTCCAAGTTTGGTGTGATCTGATTCCAAGTTACACCGTGCTGATATATTGATTGCTGTAAATGAAAAAGCATTGAATATCATAATTTTTATTGAACAGTTCATTAATTAATAAGTTTGGGTATAAGTGCACAATATCTGAGCTAAAAAATCTTGATTAATTAGCATATTTCACTCATTAGTAACACCGATAATAAGACGTAATAAGGCGGTAATCTTTAATCATTCTAGCCTCAGTGGTAGAAATCTCCACTGTCATTCCAATTTCTTTATTACTGTTAGTAAGGAAACAACGATATTTATCACCCGGAATTTCCTCCTTATTAAACTCAATTTTTTGAAGATCTCTCATTTCCAATGAGTCTTACTCTCAAAGAGATCGATGACAAAATTTTCTTAATTATTACGCTGCAGTACCTTTTGTCAAGGCCAGCAAGAATCAACAAGACTGTTGATGAAAATTCTAAGTTATGAAAAATTGCTCTCATGTGATCCAAATACTCAAAATTTTTTGTGTAATAAAAACTTTAACATAACAAACTAATACAGTAATTATTATCAAGTACATTTCATTCTTCCAAGAATCAAAAAAATGTCACAAAATGATTGAGAGTATATAACTTTCAAAATAATTTGTTTCCTTCGAAGTTATTCATTTAAGGATTCATACGTGAAATGAAATAATAGTATTTGTACTTAATCTATATTTGTTCTATACTTTATTTATTGTTTTGATTTCATTTTGATCTATTTTATTTACTCATTTCTTATTATCGGAACAGTTTTACTCAAGTACTCGGCAAGCCTTTATTATTTTGAAATAAATTGCTGTCACCGCAACTATAGATAAATTGCGCTATGTGTATTGATTGCATATATTACCAGTTAATTCAAGCATTTAAAGATTACTACCATTCCTTCGTTAGAAAAACTTCTTAAAAAAAGTGTTTGCACCAACTGTGACAAAAGGTGGATTTTTCAAATAAAGAGTTAAAACAGAATTGAAAAATTTTTTTACAAAAAAATATATCCTAATTCTTCAACACGAAATTTGTAGCATTTTAAGCAAATATAAGTGATGCATTTGTGTCATAAAAGCTGGAATAAAATAGTTACAAAATCTGAAAAAATGAAGACAGGGAGAACGATATTGACAAAGTTGGTGGTAGAGATGATACTGATCCTCATCAATGGCTACTGCTAAGAAAAAAAAGTTGAAAAGTAGGACAGATATTACACAGCTCACCTCTCGACCACTTGTCACACAATTACATCGTCCTTCTTTTTTTTCACCATTTAATTATTCTTAGGACGGTTAGAAATTAATTTCAAGGAATTTAGACAAATTTAGCTGGGAAGTTCAAACTTCATACTTTTAACTGTGAAAAAAAGAAATTATTAAAGTGAACTCAAAACTAAAAAGATCAAGCTTTCATTGCGGAAAATAAAAGTTACTATATTATTGACCCTTCATTTTTTCTTTGTTAATTCAAAGAATTTTTTTTTTTTTTATTTTCAAATTTCAACTCTGAAGCACTAATTTACTCCTTTGCTTGAGAGCTCAACAACTCAACTTAGTAGATAGTAAATTTCATTCAGTCCATACGAATTATAAACAATATGATTGTTCCATATTAATTATAGACAACATAAATATTCTCGATAGGAAGATAAATATGAATTTTTGATCAGAATAATTCGCAGCATTCCTGAACAAATAAAAGAAGAAGTTGAAATATGACTTGAAAAAATTGAATTCTAAGTGACTGAATTTTATTCGACTAATTACAAAATTGAAATGAGTAACTGTGATATTCTTCTCAAGTAACGATCATTGAAGTAGAAAATAAATTAAAGAAAATAAAAAATAAAATTGAAGGACTTACTTCGGCTGAAGACCCATCGAGTTATCAGTGTCATAATGAATACCAAAATTAACAATTTCCGCATCATTGAATTGAATATTGTCATAAAATATGTTGCAACAAATAACTTGTGACTTTTAGGTTTGCTAAAAATTAATTTGCAGATTCAATCCCTGGTAAGGGATCAATTCTAATTTTTGCAGATTTGCTGCTAAATCAAATTTCTAACAGCAATAAAAGAACGAATAAATAAAAGAAGCAATTTTGGACTCAAATCGAAAAGGTTGCGTTAAAACCAGAAAAGCTGAAGTTTTTCTTGATTTAACAATAAAATGTGATTAAATAAATTAATATGATTGCTATCATAATCCGGAAGAAGATAAACTAAGTCGTTTCTGTTCCGAATGTCGAAGAAGAAAAGACGGTATTACAACAACTCGTTCCTGATGAAATAATGATTTTTTAGCGAAGTGGAAATGATGTTATGTGCAGGAATACTGATGTGTGTTACAACTGCAACTGTGTTATTCGGTGCCGATCGCCGTCTCGTGATCGGGGTGACGATTATCCTGAATCTGTTGTACTTGTTTCGAAGAACATCAAATCTTGTTGTTTATCTAATTATTAACCACGCCCATTTAATATAGCAACACCATTCATGATCGTTGAAACTTTATTCTGTCTGTTGAAATTAAATGATATAGCAGGATGATAAGAAACTGTCCAACGATATCGATGAATCAATCAAGTATTCAATGGTGAAAGGTGAGATCAAAGGTGTTCACTTCCTCGTTCCAATAATTCTTTATCAGTACTGAAAATCATGAATTGTTAACATTTCATATCAAAGCTTTAGAATGTGACGTTTCAATCATCGCTTCAAATTGCCATTGTTTTCAACTATGAGTACTCCTGATCAACAAAGGAATATCCCTATCCATTACACATATTTCCTTCTTTTTTGTCTTGATGAAATTTCATATCATTTAAATCGCTCAATTGCCAATTCAAGCATTGTGTTTTCGTAAATCAAATAATTGGTTTGAAAAAAAGAGCCTAACGATTAATAATGACAAATGTTATCATATCAAGTAGATTGGATAGCAAATGTTTGATTTCATTCATAAACTACCAAAACGAAAAATACAGACCATTAAAGATAAAAATGTGATAATTTGAAAATTTATGCAATGCATAAAAATATGATATCAATTCTCTATTCTTTAATAAATGCAGAAAAAAATTGATAAAAGACCGGTGTGAAATACAAATATCAGTCAAATAGATCTTATATTAATATCGGCAATACAGTGTTAAAATAAACTGGATGAAGTTAGTAGGCGAATTATGAACATTTTTTGAGGACATATTTTATTGCAAGCACTAGAAATTACGACATCTCATACGTCCTTTAAGTAATCAAACGTCAGCGTAAATACTACCATCACTTCTGATTAAGAAGTGTAACAGATTCATAGAATATGAAGACAGGAAAAAAGAATTTGTTCATAAAACTTATTCATAAGTTAAAAAAATAAAAGACATCACACCGTCGGCAATATTTGACCTCTCAGAAAAACTTCCGCCATCCAATTTTTTCTTATTCTCAACTCATTCAAACTTAAAAAAAACGAATTTTTTTTTTTTTGATTCAAAAAAACTTAACAAATTAAAAGATTTATTACTATATAATAAATGAAGTGGATATAGTCCTGTATAGCAACGCTATGGAGAAAATTGTTGCCATTGAATATTGTCGGTGTCACCCGTCACCTCATCATCGTACTTCTCCAAGACATTAAATATCGTCACTTTCTGAAGATTACAGTGGCAATATGCAAAACGCAATCAATAAACTGATACCAGTCAGAATTATTAATAGTAAACATGTCAATGATAAACATATTGCCACTAAAATAACATTAAATAACTTCAGCTTGTTAATAATAGTTTGTCATTTATGTAATACTAATTCATACCTGAGCAATAATTAAGGTATTAAGTGCCATAACCGTAAGCAAATAGACATGTTTCCTTACTTGCATATTTATTTATTTATATCCGTTCTCATTGGGCCGCTTTTTTTTTCTTTATTTTTCTTACCTGCTTTTTTTTTTTTTTTTTTTTTTTTGCATTGTTTGTTTAGCAATAAAATTTTCCTGTGTTCCTTACTACAACTGATTAGATATCACATTATAAGAAATAGATTCACTTTTTGCTTTTCATGACAGTCTAGTTTTTTAGTTTAATTCAGTGTTAGCTCAAGGAACAGATTGAACAAATTCATCTGGCAATCGGTATTCTCAGCTTCTTGAAGGGGATCTCTTCGTCGTCCTTGCATCTGCATAACTGCTGTAGTCAAAACCGGAATGCATACTACCTCAATCAAGGAATCCCTAATGATAATTATAATAATTGAAATTATGCAAATTGGATTTTGAAAAAATTTTATTCATTAAAGTTTCGATGGTTTCCAATGTTCCTCATAGTTGTTAAAATCCAAAACATTAATTTATTCAGCTGGGAATCTATTATTTCACGTAGGAGGAAATAATTTTTCTTTTTTTGTAAAAAGTATGTTTTATGATGACTGTACCATAAGAAATATGTGAAACTGCCAAAACTAATAAATGAAAAAAAAAAAAAAAATGTCACAATAAAAACAAACGAAAGATTAATACCATTAAAACTGCCCTATCATTCGGGCAGTTGACTAGATTAAAAGTTCAGTGTGGCTATTCAAATCTGAAAGAAATAAAATCATCAAAGTTTAATGTTTACACTGATTACCTGTTTGATGTAATTGAATAATTCAAAATTTTTTACTAATAGAAAAATAAGTAAATAGACAATGAAACCTTTCTCAATCCATTCAGTCTCGGACAACCAATAAATCAGAGCAACCAATACTGGCATACAAAAACTTGTTAAGAGCCTTCGAGCAGTTGATTTTAATCTCATTGCATCCAGATTTATAGGATATTATTTGAGGATTTTTGATATCATTCCTCACCTTCTCTTAAAAAGAAAATAATTGCGCCAAAATTTTGCGGTTGAGAAAATTTTCAAAACTTTCAAAAAGAAAATTGTATAAGGTTTTGAAATAGTAGATGAGAAAGTGAATGAAAGGTTTAGATGTTGATAGTTCAATCAATTTCCATTCTTGATCTAGGCCTGGCCAGTCCAAATGATACTGTATATCTTTTGCCAGAAATCTTAATATGAATGATTTCTCAAATCTTTTATAGTTAATACTTATTGATACACTTAAATGTTTTTGCATACTTTTTTCTAATCACAAGACTTATTTCAATTTCCCCGATACCCTAAACAATGACTACGCAGACGGCTATTATGGCGTGGTGTGGTGGGGTACTCGTGCACTGCCAGCAGTAAGCATCGGGTTCAACTCCGCAACTGGAACAGACAATGATGACCTTATAGTTCAGCGTAGTCCGACAGGACGGTGTTGATAAATCGCCCCTATCTGAGTCTTTTCACTCGAAATGTTGCAAAGTGCGAAGCAAATAATTAGCAAAAGTGAAATAAATAATTAGCAGTGCAAAGGTAACATTCCGTGATTTCTGTCGCTCACAGTTTGTCAGTTGCTTTAAATAAACTTTGCATAGGTCGAGAGGATATTTGCCGGGACAAGTACACTAATTCCCGATGAAGTCTCTAAACTTGCTAACAATTTCGAGAGTCAGTCCTCTGACCACCTGCCGCTTTGATGCAACTGACCAGAACTCCTAGTCACAATAACCTACACACTGATGAGAACTAAGACCGCATTTTGTTGCGACCAGTCGCGGGCCGCGTTTGAATAATGGCACTTGACATCTTTCCATTAGTCAGGTGTTTCATTTGTGTCATTTTTGGGTAGAGCTGAAGTGGTGAGGCATGTTGTCTGGGTCAAGGGTCATATTATTGAGATTTCAATTGTTTTAGCTGTTAATCAAGAAGATAGAAACAATTATAGTTGATGAAATAGATGATTAAGACTGAACATGTTAATTAGAAATAAATTGAGAAAAATTACACTTTCATAAATCCCCTACTGGAAGAATTTTTTGCTTTTTTGTACTTATGGAAAGAAATGGAACAGTATGTAATTAAAATTTGTAGATTTTTTTTAAATATATTGTGAACAGTATGTAATTAAAATTTGTAGATTTTTTTATTCAATATGTATGACTGATTGTGGAAGCATAATTTCAGTAGACAACCGTTGGTGTTCATGTTTTACGGTTTTGGACAAATGGTTGCAACGCCATCAGGGAATTCTTCATCACTTTCATCCACTACTACTGGTACACAACAAATGTTGCAGCAACAAATAACGACGAATCATCAAATTGCTAGTACAACTACTACATGTTAGCTCATCATGAACATATCTATTATTAGACTCATCTTTTTATACTTGTCGTTTATAAAAAAGAATTAGCTACACATGCACAACTTTTTGAACAATTCTGAAGATGCATGTATCATCAATAAAATCCACTATTGGTAAAAGTAACTTTCAAGTCAATATAAGGATTGGAAAGAGATAAGTAATTTTCATGTCTATTATATGATAACATAAAGTATCTCACTGTTCGTTTTCCAGCAGTACCAACAAATACTAATATATCTCGGCCGTCAGGACCAAGCAGTATCGAAAGTGCTCCCCCTCCAACACCAACAATTGCAGCTCCAGCTCCTCCTGCTCCACCGAAGCGTCGCCAGATTTATCGTTTTACCTCAAGTCGACCACTTTTTGCAGCCGGTTGGTCTAGTAAAACTGATTCAGAGGGTCGATGGCGCATTGCGGTTGGTAGTGTTGTGGAGGATAAACCTCATAATAATAGGGTTTGTTTGATTTATTATTTGTAGCATGGAATTTTCTGCAATAACAATAGCAATGAAGTATGCACAAAATTAAAAGCTTAAGGTTTTAGGAAAAGCTTCATGATTAAGGCATAATAAAAATAAACAATGTGGTAGAAGTAGGATTAACTTTAAATCATATTATGAACAAAGATGAGCCAAAAAACGATGAAATTTGGAGGTAAAGAAGATAGATAAGGAATCAACTTTCCAGACTTTGTTTTATATTGAAAATGTTCGGAGTAAAATTTCAAAATTCTCATTATGATACACTTGTAATAATAATTATGAGGAAAACGAAGGAAAAACTGAGCAGATAACATTGCGATGGTATAAGGTGGTGAAAGTAGCAGCAGAAATGAATAACTTACCTGTTTAACGTAATAGATAGTGCAGTTTCTGAAAAAAAAATTCCTGAGCAGTGATTCTGCCTTTAGCTTCCCGTTCTTATATTTAGTTTTGGAACTGGACTAATACTTTCTATTTGCAGAATGTGAACTTGTGTCTGTTTATAAAAAGAAGTCTAGAAGTTGAGCTATAAAATTGTTCCACATTGTTCGTTGTGTAAAAATTTAATTCTGTAAATAACATATAATTTATGTTATTTCGATAGATTCGTTTTGTTTTTTGCTCTTCACTTTATAAATTTAGTATAAATGTGGATGTTTTTGTTGCTTTGATTTTGCGCTACTTTCATTTCTGATTTATTTATAGGTATCAGTCATACAATTGGATGAGCAACAAGGTGAGCTTGTGGAAAGGCTTTCATTTGAGCATACATTTCCTCCTAACTGTATTCAGTGGATCCCAGATATGGTTTGTATTAGTTTGAACTTAATGTCCTTGCAGATTTTATAAGCTATCTGCTTATTGAAGTAGGACTTTCAATTCTCATTGTTACATATTATGCTTTTGCAGATGGATTCCTATCCCGATCTTTTGGCAACCAGTGCAGAATGCTTGAAAATTTATCGAGTAGAGCCAAATTCTGTAATGATGGAATGCATTCTAAATAATGTATGCTATGATAGTGTTTCTATCCAATTGATTTTGCTAATAATTTGCCAATGCTAACATCCGTAGAATTACTTATCGATAACTAAGTATGGAGTAGTCTTTATTAATGTTTGTCATCTTTTTTCAGCGAACTTATATCACTGCATGTATAATGATAATCATTTGTGACTGAATGCAGAATATTTGAAACTATTTTCGTTGAAATTACAGAAGCAAGCATCAAATTATTCGGGACCGTTAACGAATTTCGATTGGAATGATATTGATCCAACTTTGATTGGTACTTCGTCAATTGATATGAGTTGCACCATATGGCAACTTGAAGTGAGCACATTAAAAATCCTAACATAACTTCCATGTTTGGAACTAACGCTTGTATGGGATCCCTTAAGGCTATACGTATGATAATTTTGGTGAAGGTCAGATTGATATGACTATTTTGAAAGACAAGATTTTCTTTGCAGAAAAAGTTAATATATTCTGTTTATGGAGAAATGTATCATTTATTTATCCTAAGCCTTCTGTAGAATATGGTATTTTCAGACGGGACAGGCACTTGCTCAGACTAAAAAAACTAATGGCAGTGTCAAGACGCAGTTGATAGCTCACGATAAACCAGTGCATGATATAAAGTTTTCGAGAATAAATCGTGGGCGTGATAATTTCGCTACTGTCGGTATGTTAAAGTCATAACTGTGCTTTTAAATGCTGTCCAGAAATAATTTCATCCTTGTCACTAAAAAAATCATATCTTCTAAGGTGAAAGATTCATTTCATATTTCGTTGTATTGCTACTAATTGCTGGTCTGTATCTACAATAGTGCAGAGCATATAGTAGAGAAACTATTCCTGTAACAAATTAGATTCATGTATGTCATGGGAATTAAATATTTGGAAAATTTAACTTATAAAAAAAAATTCCAAACTAAACATTAATGGTCGAGAAAAATGTTATATAAAAGATTACAACAGGTGCGGATGGAAGTGCTCGATTATTTGATTTACGAAATTTGCAACACTCTACGATAGTTTATGAAGATCCTCTACGTTCACCATTAATGAGACTAGCATGGAACAAACAAGAGAGTCATTACTTGGCTACTTTTGCGCAAGATTCTGCCGAGGTGCAGTGATCAATTTGTTCTGATTTATTTGACTTCTTTTTGCGATTGAAGAAAGTTAGCTGGAATGAATTCCTGACACTTCATCATTGTGTGAAAGGTGGTGACTGATGTTATTAAGTATGTTGGGTCCGATTTTATAGCTTTTAATTTATGAAAAAGAATTTCGAGTTAAGTCAAGGGTTGCAAACTACCAGCTTAATTATTCGTTTAAAACTTACCAAAATTAGCAATTATGGAATGTGTCAAAATATTTTAGATTGACGTTTGTTATACAATATTTTATAGATAGTAATAGTGGATATAAGAGTGCCTTGTAATCCCCTTGCTCGACTTCATAATCATCGCGCTTGCGTAAACGGTATTGCTTGGGCTCCACATTCTTCATGTCACATATGCACAGCCGGTAATTTCCAGACTTTAAATGGATTAATTCCAATTACTGTAATATCGAAACATTATTTGTGATTTTTGGAACTTTCAAATGCAAACTTCATTATTCTCATATTTGGTGATGTTTAAACCTTGCTCTGAGTTAATATTCTTGAAATATGGATAGTTTCGCTGTTATTTCTCGATTGAATAATTTTCGAATGTTTTGAACCTGACTATCTCTAATATCCTAACTTCGAATTTATGAAGAGATTTTTTTCTTTGCTTAACTTAGGAGATGATCGTCAAGCTTTGATTTGGGATATTTCACCAATGCCGAGACCAGTTGAAGATCCAATATTAGCCTATCAAGCTGAAGGAGAGGTAGCTTTGATTGTATGAATAAATATTAAAGCACTCATTGAATTTAACTTCTTTTACTGCACTCTGATACTTCTTATTTTTATTGCCACTGTTTTATTTTACTTTTAGTCTTTTAACTAGTTGAGTTTCTAACAAGGATAAGAGCTTGTTATCCATAAGTGATACTGACTTGTAAATTTGGTGTCATTACCATAATATGAATTCGTTTGGGAAGTACTATGTTTCGATGGCCCCATTAATTTATTTCAGATAATTTGCGAAATTAGCGGTGCTCTATTCTTGATTAATATGTAATTTCGTAACAATAGCCTTCTGGATTTTGTGGCAATAGCCAGCATCATATGGGGAGTTCCTTGAGCATCTAAAACGCTTTTTTCAGGTAAATCAAGTGCATTGGTCAGCTTCTCAGATAGACTGGATTTGTATTTGTTTTGGAAAATGTTTGGAAATTCTCCGAGTTTGAAACCTTGATTATGAAATATACATTAATTTTTAAGTTACTTAAGTTTTCGTGATCACTGTGATAGGCTTTCTGTAAAATATTAGTATTTTTTTCTCACAGATATTTTAACCACGTGATGATCGAGTCTGTAACATTCTTACTCAGTTTCATTTCTGGAATTTATCCTTACCGGGTGCCTTTTTCTTCGTTTGCTTTTAATGGGTTCTCCATTTTTTAAGTCTTAGGAGAATATCTATTAGAAAAAAGGATGTTTTTGCTAAAGTGACAAGTAATTTTGTATTTCTTGATAATTATTCGTATGTTTCAGATTTGTTTGTTTGTATTTTTTTAATTTTTAGCTGTTATCGGATCATTGTAATTGCTGTTTCAGTTACCTTTACAATATCTTTAATACTGGTGAATGAAGGCAATATTAAAGTTATTATCGTTGAAATTTTGCTTTATATACAATTTTCAATAATTGATAAAGTTATACTTTAGACATGTTATTCTGATATGCTAAATATAAATCTTTTACATATTATTTAAATCACAGTATATTTATAATTGCTATACGATGCGGGAGAATAGATAAAGTCATCATTTCTTTTTTAGCATATACTGCAAGATTAGTAGCAAAAATCATAATTTGTTTGCCTTCATTATGACATATCCATTAATGTTTCTGAACGCATAACACTTCAGGGTTTTAAATTTGTCCCCGTGAATGTGAAATATTTGCAGTAATCTTATTTAAAATTCGCTGTTTCAGTTCTGTCATTTCCGAATTTTAAATTTCTTATGCTGTTCCTTGTATTGCAGGATAGCAGTAAATAGGGATTGTTGGGGTTTGGGTGTTAAGTTGATGGCAATAACACAACATTTATCTCACGTTATGCAACAACTTATGGGCAATGAGATTACTCAAGTGGGATCCAGTCAATCTAGTAAGCTGGCTTCCTAACTTCCAACCTGGCGTATTTGGTGATATTTTATAATTTACCGTTGACATCATTTACGTTAACACTACTGTTAAGGTAAATATGTATGTGCATTTATTAATAACTGCACAACTTTTAATATTCTATGATAACTAAAATGTTTGCGTAGGCCGTAGTAGTATTTTTGTTGTCACATTTACCACTTGTAGATGGAGTATCAAATTCGAATTCCAAATATAAGGAGGTTTACAAATACGAGGCACCGCATACACTGTACTCTACTGGTTGGTCTCAGCATCCTGATCCAGCAAAGAAGTTTCGCTTGGCATTAGCTAGCTTCATCGAGGAATACAATAATAAGGTTTTTTAACTTTTATCTATCAAGAATATTTGTTTCTATATTCACTGATTTAGGCTTGGGTATTTTGGTTCAGTAATAGAGTCGAATTCCGAGTACAAAGAGGTTTCTAAGTATGAGGGCTACATACATTGTATTAAACCGGTTGGTCTAAGCATCTTGGTCGTTTGTTTATATCAATATTGCGGTGTTGCAATATATTTTGACATGATAAAATCAAAATAAATGAAGTTGGTTGAAAGCACATTTTTATGCAACATCACGATATTGAAGACAAGAGATAGGTTCAGTTACAATATAACGTTAAATGGAATCAGTAACCTACTTTAGTTTACGGCGTAATTGTAACAAAATCAACCGCAGAGATATTGCTTATGTTGATCTTCTTTCTTACTATCTCCCGGTACATTAATCTCTTCCTCTCATTAGGGATATCAAAAAATAAATGGAGCTTTGGAGATTGATCAGTTATAGATTTCAATAGTGAAGCTTGATGAAGACATTGGTGAATTTGTCGACTATGGCAGCTTCGACCATCCATATCCAGCTACAAAGGTCATGTGGATTCCAGACCAGGTTTGTTTTTAAGCATTTCAGTAAAGGATAGAATTCGTTTTTTCGGCTTTTTTTATATGTGCCAGGAAGGATTTACTGTCAATTTAAATAGTGATAATTAGGAATTAGTGATGCACACCTGATTTCAGTGATTTTTTTTCAGTTTTAATAGAATGCGATTTAACCTAGAAAAAAAAAGTATATGTATGTAATTTCTAGAAAGGTATATATCCAGACTTGATTGCTACAACAGGAGATTATTTACGTCTATGGCGCGTAGGTGGTGCTGATGGAGCACAGATTGAAGTTTTTCTTAATAACGTGCGTTTGTTTAAACACTTGCATTTTCTAATCTTGTTGTTATTGACAACCAGTTCAAGATATGGATTATTATTGATTTTTTGTGGTATTTGGATGAAATAGGAAGTTGTAAAGCACAACAGAATTCCTATAAAGAAATTTATCAGATAGAAAAATGATCTTAATTTTTGTCTTTTGCTTTAAGAGGAACCATGAAATCTTTACCAGATGTCCTTCATATTCCGGATATATGAAAAAGTTTTTAAATACGCATCAGGAACTTACTGAAATCATAAATGAATTTTAGGTTTTAAAAAATGAGTTAGTCGATTAACATTTAAAGATGAAAATAAACTTTTCGTTGTTTGTTCAGAAATTAAAATAAATGTTTGCCATTTCATTTCAGAATCGCAGCAGTGAATACTGTGCTCCATTGACGTCATTTGATTGGAATGACGTAGATGTTGGCTTGATTGGTACTTCAAGTATCGATACGACGTGCACCATTTGGCAAGTCGAGGTTGATTTCTACGAATTTAAACTTGAAATACGGCTTTGTTTTTTTACGAGTTTGAACTTGAACTCCAGCTCTGATTAAAAATAATGAAGCATAGAATACGAAGATAGTGGGAGTTGTGAGTTGCTGCCTTTTAGACCGGTCAGGCAATCAGTGTTGCACGATCAACGGAAGGTACCGTAAAGACACAGCTGATCGCTCATGATAAGGAAGTATTTGATATTGCTTTTACAAGAATGGCGAGCGGTCGCGAAATATTTGCTAGTGTTGGCATGTTTTTTCTTTCGTTTAGATATTTTGATGCTTGCAATTTCTTCGCTGCCCGCAGTTTTTGTAGTAGGATAAGGGAGTAGCAAATTTCTGGTGGGATATGTACAGTTAAACACCTCTTCGGCTACAGGTTCCCAGTGTTAACATGTATGCACCGAACATTAAATGAAGATAAATCAGTTACCTGCATTCAATATTATTAGTTTTTCAGGAGCCGATGGAAGCCTAAGAATGTTTGATTTGCGCCATCTTGAGCACTCAACAATTATGTTTGAGGAACCATCACATGCTCCTTTGTTACGCTTGGAATGTAATAAGCAAGATTGCAATTATATAGCTACATTTGTTCAAGATTCTACAGAAGTTTGTTTTATTCCTTTCTGATATACATTTTTTGTAAGCAATTTTGTTATAATTATATAGTTAATAATATTTTTTATTTAATTTTTTTTAATTTCATCTTTTTAATTCTATTCACAGTGTATTTAATTAATTTGTTCTCACATGCACAAATGCATTGGGGACAGGAGGAAGGAGGAGGGGGAATATTTTTCAATGACATCAAAGCAGTAAAGAACAAACAACTGTAGCATGGAAAAATGTATTAAGTTAAGCGATTATATATTTAGTTAAGTTAGCTTCTTTTGAGGTGATAATTCTTGATGTACGTATTCCTTGCACACCTGTCGCAAAATTGGATAATCATCGGGGACGCGTAAATGGCATGGCCTGGGCACCGCATTCTTCATGTCATATTTGTACAGCAGGTAAGTTATATTACCAATTCTGTTAGGAATTTAAAGTTTGAATTTGAAATCCCTATCTTAACTGAAACTTATTCATTCATTCTTATGTTTGTAACTTATTTGCTTTTTCCGTTAACTTTCATTTAGGTGGTGACAGTCAGGCATTAATTTGGGATATTCATACGATGCCTCGACCTGTTGACGATCCTATTTTGGCTTATCAAGCTAACGGCGAGGTAAAACACGTGGTTCATAAAATCAAATTGACAATACATATGGGGGATAACAAGAAAGTAGCGCGTGCATTATTTAATAGCTTTCTAGACATTCTATATATCATTCATGAAAACCTCCCAAAAGAACATAGTCTGCAAGCCATATTTTCCTCAACCGTAATAAGGAAGAATGAAAATATTTTCTTTGTAAAAAATACTTTTTAAAAAAAGATTTTCCACAGATCATACTCGAATTATTGTATATGTTTTTATTGTATTTTTTAAAGCATTTTTTTTAGATGTTTAAAAAGTCAAAAAATTTCAGATTAATCAGGTGCACTGGTCGACTGCCTTTCCAGACTGGATATCAATTTGTTATAAAAACATGCTAGAAATATTGCGAGTGTAAATAGGTTTGGTTGTACAATAACACAATTGTTTCTTTGTAATTGTTTTTCAGTCTATAAATTTCCTACAAAATGAAGTCAGTATTGATTTAAGTCACTCCAACGAGAAAGAATCTAAAAGTTGCTCCCGGATACGGTTTAAAAGTTCCTAGAAGTTGTACTTGATTACTGCTAACAATTTCCTAATGTATTTTCTTATATGAGGACCTTGGAAGAAGTTTGTAATAGCTGTTGTAAAATGTAATAGTTTTAATTTCTTATTGGTTGTTTAAATTTAAGTTTCTCTCATCGAGTTTTTGGATGTGGTTAATTCTCGAAATTGCGGTGCTAATGAAATTTTGATTCAAAATGAACAATTGATGAAGCAGCTTATATCGGAATACATGTTTCTAATTGTTATAATTGGAAAGTTTGCTTTATAGAACAATGTTTAATGTTTGTTTTAATTTTTTAGTTTTTTGGCAGTTATGGGTTATATTTTATGTAAATGTTCTTCCTTCGTCGCATCTCACTCTGAAATAAATAGCACTAAATTATTTGTAACACGGCGAAATTTTAAGGAATATTCAAATCTTTTTGGTGCAAGTTCCATTTCAGAATATCACCTTCCTTCAACAAACTCAAAAGTCATTATGATATCTCACAAGTAAAATAAACGTAAAATAAACCTGTAATAATTTGAATTTAAATTGCTTTGTTTCAGGTGAACAAAATACATAGTCAAATGCGAGTCGGTCATTTTGAACTAATTGTTCGACAAATTTATCCATCTTCTGTAAAAAATAGAAATCGTGAATCCATAAACATTTCTTATTTTGGAAATATTGTTATCAGCTAGCATTTAAATAGAGATATAATATCACGGAATAGATTTATTGATTAACTGTTTCATTGTATGCTTGAAGTTTTGACTAAAATCGTGTTATATTGATGTCATCACCTTAACGGTAACTGCAATATCGCATTTTTGTTTCGGTGGTAAAATTCCGCATGGTGGCGTTGCAAAAACGCGGGGTATAGCATTGCTTTTAATAGCATATGCAATATGTTTCGTTGACGTATTACGTATACGTATAAGATATGTTAAATTATCGAAATCATAAGGAGCATTAAAAATCTGAAAATGATTTATGGCGTTAAGGAGGATATCACTTTTTTTGATTTATAAAGCTTAAAATCGTTTAAAGCATTTCCCAGTTGTTTCTTGATAATTGGTTTCCGAACTGAAATTAAAAATGATAGGAAATTATTTACTGAAATTGATTTAAGCCAACCAAATATTTTGATGGTTCAAATGCTAAATCATGTGGGCTGTAATTTATGCTTAAACCCTCCGCACTTGTGCCCTCTTGATCTTGGATTCTGAACTCGGTGTTAAATAACATTGGATTCTTGTCTTCTGGAACTGAAAAAATTAGCTCCCGAGTTGAGTTTCAATTTCTTACCTTTGGCTTTTATTTCTATTTTTCTGAATCCATAGTTATTGCAAGAAACATAGAATCTATGCTTGCAATGTATAGAATTTTCTCTGTAGTAATAATTATGTTTTCAAAGAATACTGATCAAATTCAAAAAAAAGAGAACACATAATTATAATACCGCTATCATACGATGAAGAGTAATCACTCCGTAGCGCATAAGATGATGCACTGTTTAATTTCATCGTCTGAAAAGGCATATAAGTTTAGACCTAACAACAGATTATTATGCATAGTTATAATTTTCGGACAGTTGTAAAAACATTATAAACAGAAATTTTTTAATAATTTAGCCAAACAGCTGACTGATTTATTAGTTGAAAAATCATAGGTTACTTGTCTCTTTTAGTAGATTATGACATGTTTCAGCTTGTTTGTATTTAAATGCTTAAATCGACCTATGCTCTACTTTTAACATCAAATATCTATCATAAGGATCTTTTGTGATAGAAATACAATGCATTTATAACTGAAATGAAACGATTCAGCATTGAAATGAAGCGATTCCTTATAATTAAATTTTTTATGTTATGGTCCTCTAACACAAGTTTTATAAAAGTTACTTCGGGTGTTCCGGGTGGTAATGATCGTCTATCCTTACTTCTGTGCAACATTTCCGATAATTCTTCTTTGGTAAATGGAATTATACCTCGCTGTAAATTTTGGTTTTTTGAAAATTTAGTAACATTTCAATTTGTTTTTTCTTTAATTTTATGTATGCAGTCTTTTCGCACGTAGAAATATAAGGAAAAAGCAAACAATCGAGTGGGGAAAAAATCATATCTCAGAGTAACTGGGAATTATGGAAGTATTCTTGCCTAAACATTGCCGAATAAGCAATAAAAATGTTCCAAATGTGATGTCAAATAATCCCAATTAAGCACTAAATAAAATATAACTGAAAACAGAGTTTTAGAAAAAAAAAATTGTAGAATAAAATGTGAGGTTGAAAGCAATTTTTTAAAGTAAGTGTCAAATGTCAAACCTCATCTTTAACTTCATCGCTATGAGCTAGTCGAATGTGCCAAAGAATTCGATCAGCGCCATCGAATGGATGCAAAAAAAGAAGTGCAAGCAGAACTACTTTGATAAAGTAGTAACCACTTTCTGATTCAAAATTAGAATCTAATAAGGTTAATAGGCCAAATGCACTCCTGCAAACTTTTTCATCACGTTAGACAACTAAAAAATAAGTTGGACTTTTAATTGATGAGAAGGAAATTGTTTTAATATTCATTTAAAAATTTTTACAGTAACAGACTGTTACATAACTTATTGTTTAATATAATCAAATCTCGACTAATGCATGATGATAAGGATTTAATCTGATTTGATTAATCAATTATATTTAAAATATTGGCGAATAGGGAATACATGAAGAGGACGATCAGTACTGAGAGCTATGTATGGCATTTCTTCAGTCTTTCTCAAGAACTTTCAAAACTTCGATCTTGTAAGACGAAACATTGAACAACAGATAATTAATTGATTGTACCAGTATATAAGAAGTTGCGGTGTAGGCGGTTTTTCGGCTGGAAAAACGTAAGTAAGTAAGATTGGCGTCACCGTAAGGATAGCATTTGCCAACATTTGAGCATCTTCTCCTATCATTAAATATACGGATGTGATGACACAAATGAAAATTGCCAAACTGAACTCGTCCAAACCCGTTTGTTCACGTAAAAGTCGTAATCCTCGACCTGTCATATGTTTCTGAAACTTTAATTAGGTATGCAAAATTTCCAAAATTTTACTTTTATATTTATAATTTTGAGTTTTTTAATCTATGAATTGCAACATAAATGAAATGGCACTTTATGTTCAAAATTCACAGTCACGCTGATTATTATAGTTATTTTACCCTCAGTTAACATCAGAGAGGATGGCTCTAAATTAGCTAAGCAGCATATAAACATTCGCATATTATATAAGCCGACAATACTTGACTTAATCAATGCATTTTGATTTGATCGATAATCAATCGTAACCTGATCAAAAACAAGTGATCGTAAATGATTGTGTAATTCGTCTGTGTCATGTGCATCCGTCATCTGAGTAAACAAAAGTGACAATGAGATAAAAAACGCTTCATCCTATTTTTAAGTCTTTCATATCATTGGAGGGTTGCATACAACTAAATATAATTTCGTAATTATCGATTTTTTTTTAATAAAGTAGCTCCTTTTAATGTGACAGTTATTTCATCTGCCACATTTTGTGCTTCCAAAATGTCGTGAAATTTTGACTTAAATTTCTGTATCACTTGGTTTTAAAGAAGAACGCGCAAAATTTAATTTTAAAACATTAAATTCCAGAATATATTGAATAGATAGCAGTTACATCAGAATGAAAAAATCGTTATTAGTTGAAGTTGCATGATAATGAATAAAGAGAAATGTTTTTGACGTTTTGGTATCCTTTTAAAACATAAACATTTCCAGCATACGATGACAAGCTTTTTTCTGCTGATAAAAAGGGATCGATGATAGGCTATCATTTCAGATGCTTTCATTTCAAATGAAATCAGAATAATTAATTTAACATACAAATATATAACATGAAGCATAAAACAACTGTCTTCTAATTGTCTCATTGTGATTTGTTGGGCTGAAACAGATAAATGTTTGCTAGGCTCGGTTTTAAGCTCTCATTGCAGTTTGCTAGCTATAACTTTAATCATGACACTAATAAGAAAAGCAGTCAAATCGCTTGCACTAAGCACAATTTTTCTTGCATACTTCTGCACCATCAACCTTTTAAATCGGTAATACCAATAGATTATTAAGGCCAGATTTATCGAAAGTTTAGTCTCATTCAGTTCGTCTTAATTGAGCCTATTTTGTAAGTCTAATAGTCTGATACTCTGAATTCAAATTCCATTTCAAGTCTCAAAATTCATCTCGATTCTCTCAATCTGCTTTTAACACTGTAGTGAGTCCCAATTTCTACTTTGTTGAAACTCCCTGACTTGCAAACATAATTCCTATAAAATTTGAATCCAATTGGAAATCTAAAGCAGACTAACCTCTCCAGTTTGCATATTTTTTATTATGACGACAGTTTTCCCAGTTGCAACCCACCTGATGACACTGGCTAACTTTTTTGCCTCAGCAGTATTTTGAGAAATTTCCTTTTCAGAATCCTCATTTCTTTCGAGACTAATACTTGCACTGGAAGTGAGCAGAGATTGCTTCTTATTAGTATTAATTATTTTTTTTGTATGATTAATTTGGGTTTTTGCTTCTGTTACTGCATCAGACTTTTTCCAAGAAGAAAGTTGAGACTTCGCGGGAGAAGGTTTTTGCACCATCGTTTCAGTCTCAGATATTGAAACAGCTTTGTTGTTATGCAAGATTTGATGTTCTTTTTCAGAAATCTTAATAAACTTTGCAGAGGCATCGGGAACTTTTGATTTGCCTGCAGGAAGGATGTGCGATTCTACCACAGAAATTGTCCTTAAATCATGTTCTGAAACAAATTGAGGTTTCTTAGTCTCTTTACTTGAGATATTTTGAGAATGCTTAATAGAAACAGGTGTGGAAATTGTCAAAGGTGTAAGTGGAACTTCGTTTGTGGTGACATTTTGAGGCTTTCTCATAGAAATATTCTGATGTTCCTGCAAAAGAACAAATTGAGATTTCACATTAAAGGAATTTCTTTCCCTTTATTCGCATTGATTATAAATTGAGCAGTGAAGTAATTTGAGATCCATTTGCAAAATTTTCTCGGTAAATGACCTTAACTTTTCTCTCGACAGTGGTTTATCTTTAACAAAAGAATTTCAACCTTTTTATTCAAATTTAGACTAACCTTAAATTTCCTTCCAGTAGGAATTTCCAACCGCTCTGAATCCTTGACACAGACAGTATGAATTTTTTTATCCGAGCCAGAACTTATCTTATATTCTCTTATCGTAAAGCTCTTAGATTCTTTCAATGGAATGATTTGATTCCGTTTTACAGGAACTGTCGAAAATTCAGTCGCCAAAATAGTTGGCAATTCCCCAGTTTTTTTTTTGTTATGAATAATCTTAAAATATGTAGTTTTAGGTTTTCTCAATGAAGGATGCTCAGTTTTCCGGATGACAGTATTCTGAGATTCATTTTGTCTTTCTTGCACAGTTTTTGCATACTTATATTTTGTTCTTTAGAACAACTGGATTCAAGCTTCCTTGCACAAAATGTTTGTGGTTCCTTCCCAAAACTTGTCATATCTTGTCCTATAGAAGCAAACTGAAAACTTTTCATTGGTGTAACTTGAGATATCTCTTCATAAGTCATCATTAGTTTATTTGAAAGTAACACCTGAGATTTCGTTTCAGAAGCAGTCGGAAGCTCTTGTCCAGAGATAATTTCAGGCTTCAAAATAGAAGTATTTAGAAATTTCCCTCCTTGAAATAGTTGCGATTTTCTCGGTGGTTGACTGATTTGACAATGCTTCTCTATATTTAAGTTGGATTTCTGAAGTAAAATAGTTGGAGATTCTTTTATAAAAACATTTGGTTTGCTTTCAGGAACAATCAAAGATTCCCTTATTGGAGTAGTTTGAAGTCCATCATCAGTATAAATGGAATTTTCCGTTCTCGAATCCAGCTGTGGAACAAGCGAAGGAACTCGTTCTGAAATTTGATTCTTTTGAGTTGCTGCAAGCAAAGATTTTTCTACAAAATGTTTTTTCTTTTTTTCTTTTCTTTTTTAATTTTGGTAGTGGAAATGATTTCGTTTTTCGTCAGTAAGGTGGAGGGATTAATTGGAGTCACCGTATCAACTTGAGATTTCTTAGCAGTTCGAGATTATGTTAACAAATAACTTCATATTTTCACAGGATGCTTAGCAGGTGAAAACTGGAGTTCTTTACCTGAAGATCGTTGATCAGATATATCTTTTTCACTTAAAGTATTATTTTTGGCAGCCGTTATTTCTTCCTGATGATTGTCTACATTTTTCTAAAACGAAATTCTTAAAAATAATTAAATTTACAACTACCAGATTGCACACAAATTTATATTTAGCTTTCTACTTTAAATATAAGTAGAAAACTAAATATTCATTGGATGACTAATGTTCTAACCAAGTATTGCTATAAAATCAAATGAACTTAATACAGGAATGAAGTAAATGCTGTACCAAACTATCGGCTGAAAGCAAAGGACATTGTCGCCCTGAATTTGAAATTCTGCAAGATGCAGGCCACAAAAGCCACAAAAGATATTAGCCCAGTATATAAGTACTAACACCTTGCTTTAATTCAATATTTTCAGCTTTTCTGGGAAATTTTATTAGTAGTACTAGCATAAGCATTTTCATCCAATAATAACTTCCTTTGTCTTCTAATTTCGGATCCAAAAACAATGTTGCAATAACGTATATAGACCTAAACATAAATGTATTTATTTATTTTCTCAACGAAAAACTTAAAAAACAACAAGTATCTGAGAAATAAAATACAACTTTAAACTACAAGAAAATTAAAAATGGATCCATAAAACACAAATTTTGCAAAGGTGAAGAGATAACGAAGAGATATTAATTAAACGGAATTCTCAGGATAACGCCAAGGAAACAATAAGTTGTTTTATTTCTTAATCATTTGAATATCTTAAGTTCAGAGAACCAAAGGCTACAAAGGAAGTGCCGCCTTTATCGATTGAATCAAGTATGAATTGTATACTGATATCATCGATTGTCTGCTCACCAATAACATAAAAGATTATCAAACGGTGGCTTCTCTTCCGGATAAACATAGGTGAGCAGGATCGGTACCGCAGTAAGGATTGCATTGGCAACAAATCGAGCATAATCACCGATAACGAGATAAATCGAGATGCCGGAGGTGATGAAGATCGCTAAATAGCATTCATCTGCTCCTGATTTCTCATGCAAATACCGTAATCCTCTTGCAGACATATGCCACTAGAAATGTTGAAGGATTATTCAGATTCATTTTCAGATTCTGATATGTCTTGTGGACATGCCGTTCCAACCGATGATGTCGTTAAAAGATGCCAAATACCAACAATGTAGAAAATAGCCGAATATTTTTGAAGAAATTTAATTTCAAGAATCACTCGTTCAACTTTATTTTCAATTTAGTCATGCGAAATTACAAGTCACTTAAACATTCAATGCAATAGTTTTGAATTTATTGAAATAAAGTCATAAGATATTCAGCCAAATATGTGGTTCTCATAAGTTAAATTCCTGCAACTCTGGTCTTTTGAATGTGTTTATAGGCCAGTTGAATAGCTATCATGAAGCTGGAATGCCTTTAGCAAAGACCTGATCATAAACAAGTGCATAAAAATGATTTTGCAACTTTTGCGCAGAGTATTGCATCAGTGCAAGCGGCATTAAATTTATGTAAAATCATCACTAAATTAGTTGCAAATTAAGCATATATTATATTAAAATCTTTATATCCATATTAGATATTCAAATTAGCAAAAGTATTTTGCAAAGTATGCGCAGTTGCATTCTCGGTGAGTCAGATAGACACAAAAAATATTCATTATACTGTTTGAGAGTAATCAAAACAAAATTTTCATGATCGGTGCAAAATAGAATATCATTGGAAATGTGTCAAAAAGTTTGAAATTTAGGAAACAAACTTTTTTTTTTGTTTTTGTAATATCATAAATTGTTTAAATGATACTAATCCCTTGTTGTATACTAATCGCGCTGGCCCAGTGGTACATTGAGATAACACATTCAATCTAAATAATTGATCAAATAGCAAGCATAGCTAGTGGATGTATTTACCTGAGAATAAAGCACAGAGATAAGAAAATGGGCCAAGAAATGAAAGGCATCACAAAAAATTTTAAAACAGGGTTTTTGATTATCTTAAAGCAAAGTTAATGATTGATAGATTATTACATTAGGAATAAAATAAGGATAATAATTTCTAAGCCAAACACTTGAACTTCATAGTAGAAAGGACTTCAATTTTTGAAAAAGTACTAGTAAGATAGATAGCAAGTTATATGCAAATACCCAATTTAAGAGATTTTTCAGATTTATGAATGAGGTGGAATATCAAAATTGGTTTTCCTAAAATTCTTGGATTGCTTATAACTGGCAATGCCTCTTCGCTAAATTAATGCTTCTTCGTTCTAAATCGTAAACTTTTCGACATCGTTGCTAAACCAGAATTATGTCGAGCTGTAACACATACTATGTACCTAAAAAGGAAAAACTACAAATTGAACAAATGATATAATTATTAGAATTTTCACGACTTTCTTTATTTCAATTTTCCAACACTATTTTACATAATAATTAATATTCAAATTTTTTGATCCAAAAAACAGTAAAGGATCCAAAAACAAAAAACAGTTAATTATGATCGCAATGATAATTTCACCGTCAGGATACTATATTTAGTGTTGTTAAAACTTAGGAGCATTTTGTAATATAGCATTTTTCACTACTTCCTAAATTTTTTTCATATCATTGTAGAAATTGATCACATTCAATTCACTTGTTTCATTCATAAAATTCTTGCTCGCATTTTAATTATTATATAAGCATAAAGTAAATTATTGAGCTTATCTGGTATTTGGTAAAAGTTCGGTTACTGTAAAGCATTTGTTGTTGCCACAGTCATAAGACTGCCAAGAAGGAAATTGTGGTGCCGGATCTTGGCTGAGGAGAAGTACGTAACTCTAAATGAATTTGTTACGACAAAATAAACATAATTTGACTATTCATGTTCTATGTATCAGTCGGTGCTTACGCATCTATTTTATGTTAATTAAAGGACGAAGAAAATAACTCTAATGAGCAAATTTGACCCAATTTTCGAGAAATATTTTAATGAGCATTTGCTCATTAAGTCAGTTGTAAATCCTTAGGAAATAAGTCAAAGTAATTTTTAGTTTGGATTCACAATGTTCATTTTCCTTTTTTTATAGCTATCATTAGAAAAAGAAATTTATGGATCGCTAAAAGATGAGCGAAATATCTTGAAGAATTGAATTAATGTCGCTTTGAATAATAAAAACTAAAATTTATAATTAACAATCTTACTTCAGGAGCAATATTTTTATGTGGGGCGTCCCAAACAAATGTCGCCGTTTCACAGCTTAATGCTTCCAGTGATAGAGACTGTGGAACGGTGCACGGTTCTAAAAACTTTGAAGTAATTCTTTTTTAAATCAACTTTTAGAAATTAAGATAGACAAATAAGTAGATTGATGATTTTCATAATATCTTTTAAATTATACAATGCAATGGTACTAAACAAATATAAGCCACTCAATTTTTCTGTAACAGTTAATAGATATTGTAAATAGTTTTGAATTAAACATAAAGAAAGGTAAGAAAAAAAAATTCTGAAATGCACCAGTATATTCATAGCATCTGATCGGTTTGCTGCTTCCGAATGTAGTTGTTGTCGCAACCGAAAATACATAGAGGGTGAAGGAACGTAAACCAGTAACAACATAGTGTTCGTCGCTGATAAATTCAATTACTGTTGCTGGACTATTTCGAGTTCGAGGTGTTCTAAATTGATCAAATAATAAATCATTTTCAAAATACAAATAATAACAGAGCATTGAGTGGTACCGAAATAGAATAAGTAAAATTGCAATAGTTATTAAGACAAATAAGGAGAATGAATATTAACCTTATTTGATAAGCAATCGTATACCAGAAACATTTTCCTTCGTGATTATGTGTTGGAGGGTCCCATGTAAGCACTACAGAATCTGCTGTTGAGTCAATTGCTCTTAAATTTCGTGGAGGATAAGGAGGACCTAAAATAATGTAAAGTAGTTGAAGAATAAAGGCAAGAAGCAAATTATTAGCCAAACTCCATCAAACTCAATCTGCTGGAATAAGATGCATTCATTTGCAAATATTCATATCATCTCTTCCATCTTATCACTTCATTGATCAAACTAAACAAATTTAACTAAAAAGTAAGCTAGTAAGGAATTGTAAGCTTTTAACAAAGCTTTCTCAAAAATGTGGTGTTACACCAATTTAACCATTTTAATTGGTTCACTGTTTTACTACCAGTTAAAGAGTTTAATCTAATATCAGTAAATTTATCAGAACATACTCATCAGCAAAGCGTTCCTCATATCGGTTCGATTTTGTTGTAAACGGAAATCTACAAATATTTCTTTTATTAATATTACTGCAATAGCAATGAAAGTAATTCCAAATGCAAATGAATGCAATTTGTAGGTCACAACATACGTAAAAGTAGCAATCTCTTTTTTTCCTTTTTCATTGAAACATTTTCATCAAAACATATTGGAATGGAAAGTAATAGTAGCGTTAGTCTTTAATAACAAATTTCAGGTAACTCTCTCGAAAAATTTTTACCGATTTCCATATGTTGTAGAGCAGCGACGGTTTCGAATAATTTACGCATCGCTTCACGTTTCATTGCGATCAGACGTTGTTGTTTCACTTTTTTGAGCCATTCAAGCGAATCATGCTATTAATTTATATGTTAGCATTTTATTAAACTTCATGTATAAAGGAGTCTATACTGTCTTAATGATATAGAATACTCGAAATTTAATCTTAGACATCTGTAAAGCAAAACTGTATCATAAAAAAATAGACTAGGAGAAAGAGAGATACCTCAAGGTCAAAATTACGTCCAAAGAAATGTAATCGATCTATGTAATAGGTGCCCACTACATCAATAAATGATGTAGCTAGGATCAATCCAAATAAAACAATCAATAATGTGAGCAATATGAATGACTGGTTTCGAGGTACTAAATCTGAAATAGTTTGCAATATTTACAAGAAATTCGATTTGTTGATCTTCAAATTTTGATTTCAATGAAATAGTTGAAGTCAGCCCGTTAATCAGTTGATCGAATTAATATGCACATTCATTGTGTGAAGATAAAATGATTTAAATCAAAATCTCTACTTAACAATGTGCTAAGTCCTTTTCAACCTGAAGCAAGATGTGATACCTCCGAAACCAATGGTAAGCATGGAGACTATAATAAAATAAAGACCATCATAAATGTTCCACCCTTCGATCCATGAAATGAGGTAACTTGCAGCGATCACATATGCAAATAATAAAATATAAATTACAACGAAAGGTACTTCGACAAAATGCGCATTTTCCAGATGAGCCCATAAAAATTCTGCTACCTGTAAAGAAATATCGATTTTATATCAGTGAAATTTTCAGAGTATTGTATTGTGTTATAGTAAATGATGAAAAAAAAAATTGTTTCATAACTAATTAGCATTATGTTGTCTGACATTTTTCCCGAAATATAATTGTCTAAACTAAGAGGACTGCTTTTTATCTTAAGATACTTCATCTTCGCCACCGGAAACAATAATTTCATCGACTGGCACTTCGAAACGACTTTTAAGTTTACGACTTGTAATAACTTTATACTTCAGCACTTCTGCATATGACCGATTGATAAATTCAGTAAAAAATTTGGCCTGAAAGTAATCGACTAATATCTCGGATCTTCTCTGCAATTAACATATTTAGTTTTTGACAATTTAATCTTTGTTTCTTAACAACTTCTGATGGTTAACGATGACCAGAATAGCAAAAAATATTACATCTTAACTAATCATGTTTAACTAAAACGAAAAATCACATCCTACTTTAATTCATACTTAAGCAAAGAGATACTTACTAAGTCAGTAAGTGTAATGAGAAACAACGGAATACCAATAAACAAATAGACAATGATAAACAAACGGGCAAAATGTGAGTCCGAAACATTGCTGCCATACCCTAAAAATAACCATTATGTTTGAGAAAATAATGGACTCCGAAATAAGTCTTTTTATTTCTTACTCGACATATCTCAAAAGTAAATTCGAATTCTTCAATTTTAAATTTTTTAAAAAACACTCATAAGATTAGTTTAAAATATTTATAAAATATGGTATATTAAGAAAAACATACCTATGGATGTCAGAGCTGTTGCTGCAAAGAACAAATTCCACATTAATTTCGAAGTTACATGCTCCTTTTCATGTAATCTTTCTATCTTTAAAACAAAATAAATGAAAAGTACACGTTACTACTATTGAATGACTTTCAGTTATGACGTCAAATATATTAAACTTCAAATTAATTCAAATTTCATTTCTAGAAGGTCTATAACATGTCCTGAATCTGCAATAAGTTTGAGTGTATTGAATATATCGCTATACTTTCATATCTTTTTATATGTGCATGCACGATCTTCGAAAAAAAAAAAAAAAAAACGACACTATTGTTGGTTTTCTCATAAATGATTGGCGGATGTATTTTTGAAATATTTTGTGAAGTTTAGAAGCATAATTATCCATCGACTTTTCCAAGTTTGCTTTTCGCTCGCTCATTGGACGTGGTCGAATTGTTTCAGCAATTAAATTTTCTTTCATTCTGAAATCTATCAAACCTTAGAATTGTATATATATTTTAATTCTGAAAACTATAATTTACATACTGTATCTTCTTATATCCAACCAAATTGTATCAAAAACATAAACTTAGAAATTCATAATAAATCGATTTATCAACTTCCTATAGCGAAACTTAACGGATTCTGAATCTGAGAGATTTTATTAGTTTAATCATTTGCCATGATATATGAATGAAAGAGCCAAGAATTAGAAAAGTCAGACGAATTGATTTAAATTAAGCAAAAGGTTTATTTATGCTTACTCAGCCAGCAGGCTGCCGTCTATCTCTGTGTGATCGTCAATATAACAAAATGCTGTAAATGACAAACTGCCCACAATAATATAGCATATGGCAGCAAGTAAGAGAGTAATATGCGGTAGAGCCGTATGATGAACCTAAAATCCAATGACCTTTCATTACTTTGATTATCAAATTAAGGGCTAACTTGCTTAATGCTACCTTAAGCTATTGCACATTTCTCCTCTTAAGGGACATATGACCTGGATACCGGATCACGATTATTTTGTAATGTCATTAGAAACATAAATTCTGATCCTGGCCAACTTCATCTGCTGTTCTCTCTCCGAATAAATCAACAAACTTATATTCATAATCTACGTCCTTCCCATTTAATGCAGAAATACAAAAATATAAGATTAACCATTTTCACAGACATTCAATATTACTTGATCTCTTTAATACAAAGAAAACGTACCATTTGCCTGGTGAAGCCAAGCTGAGCTGAAGTTAGTTCATTTAACCGGCATAAACCGGATCCTGTGCCAACGCACATTTCTCTATCTATTTCTGTGTTGGGTATTTACTACTGATAATCGCTGCATTTACAGTAGCTGATGAAATTTTTTTCGCCACACTGATAGTGTCTTCTGATACTGTTATAAGATAGAAGCATTTCCTGCAATATGGTTTAATTTTCAAAACCAAAAAAATTCTGATAAGTTTCTATTTAATGAAATATATTTTCCCCTCTTTTAGTAGAATGCCTTAAACAAAGAATTCTAATGGCTTTTTTCTCTGACAATTTGCTACAATGATAGTTCGCATGGTACTTTTACAAACTGCAGTACACTGTTTACTGGGAGAATCAAAATGGAAAAATTTCAAAAAAAGAAAAAAAACTAAATAGTGAAATTAGTGGTAAAAAGTGCTGTGAATTGATCTACCATCAATATTGTGGCGTTTTTTTGCGAATGAGAACAGATTATTAAATCATTCTTTTAACACACTTACCATTTCAGATAATTTCCAGATTCCTGAACTTCTTATCAAAGACGCAATATACGCAATGCTAAGACAAAATCTTTTTTACAACAAGATAATCATTGTAATAGAAAGGTTAAGTGTAATCTTGAATTCGGTAATAGTATATTAATCATATCAGATATCACTATCTGAATAAAATTATGCGGAGATCATTCATTTCTTATGTTTATGGAAAATGACAAAATGAAATCATTGTAAATGAAATTAACGCTTTTCTGATGCTGTATCAAATTCGTAAAACAAACTGCACATTTTGTGTTTCACTGAAATTATAATTTTATTAATATAAGACACTTTCTTATTTCAAGCTTTGAGATAATTTTTATACTTTGGAATTTCACTTTTTTTCTTCTTCAGAGTGTTATTTGAAATTTGAATGCAATGAACTATTTATGGATGAATGATAGCGATTCCCATCGGATAAATGGATAAATGTAATGAAATAACAGTGATGAAATGGAAAAGTACTTCACGTTCCACAAGTCAAGCATATTTTAAATCATTTGCTTCTTATTAGAAACTCTTATCATTTTTTAATTAATATAACTGAGTGAAACACTTAGAATCAAAGCAGATACGCAAGATGAAAACCATAAAAATAGCTGCATGGAATATATCACGTCAGTTGTGTCAATAAAAGCAAACATTGGTTACGAAAAATAAATAAACAACGAAAAATATAAAATAAGAATGAAAAGAAAGTATTAAATTGGAGAATTCAAGACTATTCTGCAAAGATTAGTTTAGGGTAAAATTTGATCAGTTACGTTGATGTCAACTAAATTAATATTAAAGTGAGGAACTACTCATGAGTAAGCAAATCATTAAAAAAAAAAAAAAAAAATTGTGGTAGTTTCCAGTGATTCTAATAGTTGAAGTTGTTTGTGTAATAGAATGAGTAAAATTTGACGTAGAACTAACCACTCAACGTTGTCTCTCCGAAATCCGTAAATTAAATGGCTGCATTTTAACTCGTCTTGCCTGCCTGCTATTTGTACAGTATTCCCCGGAGTAATAGCTATCAATTTAAATAAAACTTTTGCAAAATTTCCCCCTATATATAGATATCATATAGAATACGTAAAAATTATTGGTTTTCCTTTTTTTCCCATTCAAAATAACTATATACAGTATGTTTCTCTGAATACATTTGAAATAATTCTAATTAATTGAATAACTTTAAAATTACAGATAGAATGATAATCATTTTTATTCTTAATTATGAGACGCAAGATGTTTGCGAATAAAAATTGTCACTTTGGAGAGCTACAAACTACAATAGACAACATTTTTAATTAAACCACAGGGACGCAAAAAATGTTACTAGCAAATGATATGATGAGTTATTTATGAGATAGCTTTAAGTCTAAGCCTGAACCTGCACTATTTGAAGATTTGAAGAAACAGCCAAAGTGACAAGAAATTTTAGGGATTTCTTTAAATTTATTTTGAGAGAATACTGCTAAACTAACATTGTGAAAAAGAATTCTATAAGTATCGATGACTCTTTGCCGATTTTTTAGTTAATTATTCATGCAAATGATTGCTTGAGTATTGCATTACTACAGCGTTAGGCAGTCTTTTTTTTTTTTTTTTTTCTAAGTTTTAAAAAGTACATCGAAATAAATTCACATTTTCATTTTCGTCATCTTGAAATGATTCAGAAGTTCCAACTCTCTCATAAACATCTATGTCCTTGATTAAAACACACAATGCAAACCTTTATATCAAACTGCTCTTCTTCAAAACTGAAATTATTTTTTAATTAAAGCTAATCTGTAATACCGTAAAAGTTATTTACCTATATGAAACGAATTAGCACCATTATTAGAGTAAAAAGATGCGATATGATCCATTTCTCGTTGAGAATATCTCTTTTCAAAGAAATTGATATTCTAAATTTTCCCATTTCTAAGTTAATAAATTTTCATCACTTAACATAATTTTCGAACTTCACGCAGTTTTTTTTCTGTGAGGGAATATTCTTTTTTGATATATAAATATTGATTATGTGTTCATTTTAATTGTTCCACTTAACAGTAATAAACTTACAATTTTGCTATCTAAAAAGCGAGGCAAATCTAATTGATAAAAAGAGTGATAAGCTCAGAATGATTTTAGTAAATAGAAAGATTTCAAATGAATAAATAATGGTGATTAGTTCTCGTAATTTCATCTTCAAATAATCGACATGCGATATATCCGGCATGAGTTGCTGCTATTCATTAATTGCTTCTACAGCATCCGAAACAATTGTGAAATGGAAATTACGAAAAATTCAAGTTTTAAAATATTGGCATAATTTAAAGCAACAAATGTTATTCATAAATGAAATGGAAGTGAAATGTTTATTTCTAATTATTCGTCTAATAAAGTTTTTAAAGAAGTAACGATATTATCAAGAATTTTGCCTTGTATGATTTAGAAATTGATTTGCTAAACATATAAAATTTAAAGTATTTATGATTAATAAGAGAAAATAACAGAATAGGTTCTATGCTTTTTTTCCGTACTCAGTTACTGCCCTAATCCTTAATTTTATTTCTTTATGTGGAGCAGCAAATTCAATTTCTAACTGAAATTTAAAATAAGACTTTAACCATTTAATGAACCATCTCATTTTCTCTATTTACATTTGATGAATTGCCTCTGCGTCTTCCGAATCATCTTTCGAAGGTACATCAATGAGCATTGTTATAAAATTTCAAGATTTTAAGATTTCGAAGTTAAGAATGAAAATTAAATTAGAATAGTAAATCTTGAACATTCAATAGGCCAATAATGGTTATTACAGTAACCTATTTATATACAGTACTGTCTGATTCTATTTATAAGTAAAAAAAGGAAAAGAAAACATTTTTAGAATTATTCTAGAAATGTTCATTTGTTATTCATTTTGTTTTTGACAAATTAGAAATTGACTCTGCACAAAAATTCAAACATAGTTATAATCATAATATAGCTATAATCGTATTTTTTACTATGTAGATGAAGGACAACCACGAAGAACAAAAAGAGATTAATGCTGTAAGTGATTCTGAGTGATATTTAAAAGTGAAAAATTCCCTGCTTTTTTATTGAAAAATCCCGAAAAAATTACCAGAATACAACCATGACGTAAATATTCTGCGGTCTGATAATGACGTTAAGTTATTTCACTTGATAATGATTTCAGTTGCATGCAAAATTTTGAAAAATTAAGAAGTAAACATTCAAATTTTGAATCTTAGCTGAATGAGTAAGGCAAATACAGGACTATTTGCAGTTAGGAAGTGGCCTTACATATAATCAAAGTGTTGAGACGGAAAACGGAAGCAACGCGCTAATGGATGCAACTAATCTCTTTTGTTCCCTTAAGTAAATTCAATTTGTTGATGAAGCATTGTTTCTAGTAAGTTATTCGCAAAAGCCATCCATCTCTTTTCGCATCCACAGAAAAAAAGAGAAAGTTTCTCAAGCCAAAATCCAAAACTGCTGCTTTAGCACACATTTTTGGCTAAGAAAAAAGTTTAAGTAAAGACCAAATATGGAATATGGAAGGTAACTCAGGCACTTTACAACGAAAGTATTCCTCTCTTTTATTTTCTAATCTGAAGCATAAACTATCACTGGGCACATTTATTGACAGCTTTCAATTTTATTGCATCCTTCCCATTCTCCTACTCCATTTGCTATAACCAATTTGGCCAGTTATTGAGAGTTTGTAAAGAGCCGATTTTGTGATAATAAGGTAGCTAGCATTGTTGCTTGAAAGTGATATTAGCAAAATCATGTTGACAATAAAATTCCTGAATGAATGCAAATTTTGAAATAACAAACTTCGAGATCAGAGCTCTCATTCATGAAGTGAAATCTCCAACTTTAAAAGTCCGAAACTTTTATTAGACCTGACATTCTGCATTTCTAAATATTAGAATTTGATCATCAGATGATAGTAGAATGCTTCATGGATTGGCATCGTCATATACAATATCAGAACTTATATAGATTACATTTTTGATGATACACAAATCACTGAATAATCAGTTACTTCAGTTAAAATGACTTTGCGAAAATCTGCGAAACAATGCGACTATAAATGAAGCCAATAAGAGAGAGAGATTAGATAGCCAGGTGATTTATTTTTGACAAATGAAAGCTGTCTGTCATCTTTTCGAAAATATAATGGCAGTTATTTTGCTTCACTATTTAAAATGTTTTACTATCTTTGTTGCAAATATGTTTAGACCTCAATAAAACTGATCTATCCAATGATCAATGGTTAAAAATTTTTTAGACAATTTTCTACATAAATTTAGCATTTTTTAGACAAATTCTCTAAAATCCATGATAAAGAAATCATGTACTCTCTCAAAGATTGTGTGCAATTCTCCATGAATAAATTTTAAATATTTAACTTAAAATTATTTCATTTTCGTTAAAATTGATGAAAAAAATTAATAAAAAAGATTATGGAAATAAAACTAAGGAAATTTTTATATGAACAAAGAAGTGGGTTGTTTACTCATTATTGCATCGGTTATCATATCAATAATTTAACTTGTTAGTTAAAGAGTTGTATTTGCTCAAAATTTCATCAAATTCCTTTTATTCAAAATACTATTAAAACCTCTTTTCCTTTTCCCCTTAGAAACCAACTCGAAAATTCCTTTAAAATTCACTTCAATATTTTGTAAAATCATTCCAAATAATTGGCACTCATCGCCACGTTGCACATTTATAATCAAATCAATTAATCAATTTGGTGTTTAACTTATCATAAGTACCACCATATAGTTTATAAATGATAATCGCAATCAATGATAACGATAATTAAATTCAATAGCCAAACTGGAATAATTTGATGGCTTTATTTCTAATCCTAAGTGATTCGGAAGAGGTTACTGAGCATAAAAAGAATTATTTCAGTTACTATCTAATTAAGGAAATGAATTCTCGTAACTCAAGGATGAAAATGATCATTTTTTAAGGTTATGAAATGTGGCGCAAATTAGTTTAAAAACCAAACAGCAGTCATTACCTACATTTTCTCATTTTATAATAGAAATACCGATTGTTCTTTGATTAAAATTTTGCTATTTAATTAAGTAGATATTAAGCATCCCAATTTAAAAATATTTTTTGGATTTGGATAAATTGATTGTTTGGAGAGATTCAGCAAGTAAATTCTTGTAAATCTGTAGAGATTATATTTCCGTAACGTTGTAGCAATGGAAATTGCCTTTGTCCCATTTTTAATTTCTATTTAAATCCACTTAACAACAAATTAATCCAGTGCAGAGAGCTTTAAGCATTGTTATTTAAAATATTCGACTTTTGGTTTTGATGTTATCGGTAACTGATGGGTCTAAAAGGAAAAGGTAGAAGAACAATGTAGCTTATACTTTCAATGAATTTTTACGGAATAGTAGTTTGGAAGAGTAATACAGCAAGACGATTGAACTATCTCTCTTAAGCTTTAATTCCATAGGATTACGTCAACTGCCTAAGTGCCATCTTGCAATAACCGATTGTGGGATATTAGATATTAGAGGCTACCTACCATATATGTATTTCCTTCTTTACAACATCTTTTTAAAAATAGATCCCTTTTTAAAAAGTAAAGTAAAATATCTTAAGGTAAATGTTTTAGAATGAATAGAAATGATTTACTACTAGTAATAAATTTGCATCATCTAAGTCTAGTCCAAAGTTTCTTGATAGTTCCATCTCAAATTCTAATTTATGTGCAAATTTTTGCCTTTTTTCTTCTATTTTTCTAAACTTTCACTTTTTTCCATCAGATTTTCTCACTCATGACAGAAAAAAATAGCATTAGAATAATTAATGATACCCGATTATGCAAATTTTTATGATTTCTACAGAATGATTCGCCATTCTTTTGTTAGTGTTAGTTTTTGCTATGTCAAATGCTTACTTTACCTTTGTCTTTTGTTGAATTCAAGCATCACTATGTTTATTCTCTTTAATATTCTATTAAATCATTTATCAACATCTCTGTCCATCTATTTCAACAGTAATAGACTATCAGTCAGCTTATGAACATTATGCAGTAGTCTCCGGTTAATTTGCATATTCTGTTGCACTACTCAGGAAAGAGTGCATGATCATACTGAATTGCTAACTAACTTGTCTGTCAACAGACTTAACACTTACCTTTTCCATTGGTATCATGCACTCTTCAACTTGCTTGCCCTTTCATTAGTTCCTTCATCAGCACTCCTACCTTAATTCACTTGTAAGTTTTAGCTCTTTTGTTTTAGTCTTTTGCTTCATATTGCTAATACACAAGTGATCAACTGATTGTCGTCTTACCATTAATTCATGCAAGTCTGTATTCCTTCAGTTAGTTATCAAAATTTCAGAATAATTTCACTCCAGTATTTTGGATGATTACATCTTAAAATAATGGCAAAGTCTTTGAGGACAAATGGTCGAGCTTTGTGGATTGAAGAATTTATGGAAGATGACATCTGTCATCAAGTGAGTTCAAGATATACAAGTTCGATTTTTTTAAAATTCAGCAATAAGGTCGAAATTATCTATTACATGATTGTTCCATAATTGTAGCGGTTGTTTTCCAACTGTCGAAATTATCATCGTTTTACTGTTTGCAAGGTATTGAAATTAGTAAAATTATCGGGGTGCATTTGGTTGCTACACATTAACAAAAGAGTGTGTAAAGAAATTTGATACAGAACAAATCTTTTTAAATCTATTTGCTAATTTGTTTTCAAGCTTGCTATTTTTTAAAGACAATAGCAACCGGGAATATGATTTACTGTTTGAATAGTAGTTCTTATCATTTTAAGGATTATCAATATTTTTCGATGAATCTATGCATAGAAAAGTTAGGTTGCTTGAATTGCAATTCGGATAATCACGAAACTATTGATTGTATTCTACCTTCACGCTTTATTTTTAAACATGGAAATAGAGAATACCCAAGAAAAATGGGTATGTTCAACATGATTCATTCTCATCCAAAATACAACCTTTTTTTACTGCTATGATATACTTTAGCGTGAATGATAAAAAAATACCTTGTAGCAGTGAAAGAAAAGTGATTAGAGATGTTTTCAGGAATTTCACAATAGAAATTGACTTAAAGAAGTACTTCAAAAAAATTAAGGTGACACGGAAAAATAGTACTGCTCACTGCTAGCAAGAATTAAGACATGGCGGTGTAATAATAATGTCTGGCTAGTTTTGACCCTCCAACAGGTGGATTGAAAAAATGATTAGAAGAATGGGACAATAAGATCACTTCGTATAGTTTTGCTCTGTTTACCTTATTTATTGAAATGTAAGAAACTTCTAAGATTTTTCCGCAACTATTATTTTACAATAAGCGAACTATACAAATTATGCAAACTAAGAAGAGCCACTGAATTGATTATGTTATATATTTGTTTGTAGTGCTATTGAAGTTACGTTGTAATACCATTTCGAATCCACATTATATGTTACCCTGCGACTATCCCGTGAAAGGTACCGTTCTACACGTGGACCGAAAACAGAACTGTTTGTATGTAAGACCACAAAATCTTGATGGGATATACAGTGCAATGGAAAATTTTCTACTTGACATTAGAAAAGTAATGTTATGTACAGCAACATCAAATAAAATTAACATTGGTGAGCAATTTTGTGTTTTTTAAAATTTTTGAATCTAATGTAATTTTAGCATTTCAGTTATTTTATTGAAATTAATTTAGAAAATTTTAATGAATTCCAAATTATAAGAAATTCTATTTTTGAACTTTCAGCGAAAAAATATTCGACTCCCTCACTTATATATGTCTAGCTAACTGCGTGTTTAAATTATCAATAAAATGCAAGAGCATACTATTAAGTAATCTTGTTGTTCTTTGAAAAAATTTTGTTGATTGTTTAATTTCTCTTTTTTCCCCTCAAATTTTGGTAGCTTTTTCAAGTTCAAATGGCTCTTTTGATTTCTTGGACGATTTCTGGACTATTAAATGTTGAGTGAGCCAAAAGAGACAAATATCAGAAGTATGACAAAAAGTATTTTTTTTAAGGAGATGTTTACTTAATACGTCGACAAGATAGTGATGCTTTGGCTCGTGGTGTATGCGCTCATATGTATTTTAACTGGCAGATGGCTACACAGTGGCAGGTTAATGCTGTTTTTTTTTTTTTTTTTTTTAACTTTTATTCCTAAAACTTCGGAAATTTAAGAAACATGCAAATCTATCTATGACTTACATCAAAACGAACAGATTTGAATGCGAAATAATACATTTTATTCAGTTGTGTTATTCCCGAAGAACTGTAAGCTTTCAACATGCTTGAATAATAGATCTTATTTTCTTGTGTTTTGATTATCTCTCGAAGAAATTTCAGTAATTCTATTTCTTACTGGTTCTCCAATCCTTTAATATTTTTGCTTGCCTCCTTGTACTATGGTTCCTCCATATTGTCCCCTTCAGTGTAGTATGCCTTATTACTTTCATCTAATCTTTACCGTTTCTTTCATTTATGAGTAGCATTTATTTTGGAAATCAATAATTCCATGGATCTACTTGAATCGACATGTAGATAGCAATGTTGAATTTTCAGGATAAATTAATACGAAAAGAGTATAAAGTGATCCGTTAAGAAATCAGCTTGCTTAGTACTTGCCATTTTTAAGATGTATCTAATCGATATTGGACAAACCGAATTTGTTGATCAGCGTTCAATTTACTTATTGCCTGCACAACTTCATTCAATGCCACCAATGGCAATACCTTTGGTATTGGCAAATTGTCGCATTGGTTATGAAAGTTTGGTTAGCTGTAACATGGATCACTTCCCAATGCTAAATATTGGTTCCACATGCATATTTGCGTTATCATCTTCTTATAAAGATAAGTTCCTCTTCTAAGATTTCTAAGTGATATTATTTAGAAGTCATCTACTGCAAACTGTAAAAATGCGCGAAATGTTAGTTTTATTTTCTCCTGAAAAGTCAATTTTTGGGATGACAGTTAGATAGAAAAACAACTTAAAACAAACTATTAAAGAAAAATCGATTAATTTTGATTATGATAATTACCAGACAATTATTTGATAAGGATCTATATTTGATATTGCATTTGATAACTGATTTAGGTCAATCTTTATCACTATCAAAGGATGGCTATTACCCAAGTTTTGTGAATTCGCCATATCCACTACCTCTTTTAGCTCGAATTTTTGGTGGAACATCAGTACGTGATGAAATATTTTGCAAATGGGTAATACACTCTTTTATATGCAAATTAATGAGCAGGACAGAACAGACTTTTCAGTTAGAAGAGCGAGAAGCGAAGTGTCACTGATAGCAATAAGATTGAGTTCAACAAAAATCTACTGCTAGTGTCTTGATCATATTAAATAAACATCGGTTTTTAGCATACTAATAATGAGTAATGTATTAACAGAACTATTACATTGAGTATTTGAAATAGTGGGGAAGCTCTTGTATTTCAACAATATTTTGCAAGGCAACAAAATTAAAAAAAAACCAAATCAGATTTTTTCATATCAATCAATTAGTAACTTTATTGATCAGACGATGAAAACTAAGTGATGGATTACAATTAATAAGTTGATAACTAAAGTTGATTGTTGATAAGGATGTTTTAAATATAAGTAAATACTATTTCTAATCATGTACGAATTCTTCCGAAACAAAATTTATTCTGCTGACAACTCAATGAGTAAATGATATGAAATGGAACGGTTTCCAATGATTAATATTAGAAGATATTCCAAAAACTTATTCATGACTCTCTTTTTTTATTCGTTGTCCAGCTATACCAAAGATTCCGCATTGAATAATGATCGAATACATTTATCACTAAAAATCTTCTGTCTTGCAGGGCTTACCAGAAATTTCTTCTGTCAATCAACCTGTCTGTCCACTATATTGTCCGTCAACGTTTTCATTCAACAGGTTTACTCTGGGATATTCATTACCGGTTACACTGACTGTACGAGTCACCGAAAAGATCACCCAAGGTTATTATTGGCTTCGTGATGCTTCTGCTTGTTCCATCATTAGCAAGGTTGTTTTTATCTAAATTCAAAAAAAAAAAACATTTTTAGATATTCATAAGGCTAACAATCATTTACACATATCAGAAATACTAGCAATTTTCAAATATTTAACACAAGGTCCTTTATTACGAGAGAAATGACACTGAAGAATGCACGAGTGTCATTTTCACTTTCAAGTAAAGCCTGGAAACTAGCTATTTATTTGTAACTCAAGCTTCAAAAATTTCATAGGATATTTCATTTATTTTTTTAAATTTTAGAACCAATAATTCAATCTGCATTATATATTCTATTAAACTTGTTTGAGTAACTTATATGAACTTGAATTCGTATACAAAGATTTCGAAAAGCGAATATAGGCATTTACTTAAATTTACAGAAACTTTTCTGTATATCTCATTCGTCAAAGGATTGCCAGCGTCAGTTTTCAGAGATTGTCAGCTTATCAAATCCTCTTCATTTAGCCTTTCTGGTGCCTTGTCAAATTGAGGACAGCTATGCATATCAACGGTGTCTCAATGCTGTTTACCTTGTTTTCTAGCTGCTCAGCAATGCAATAATTGAGAAAATCTTATTTTAATTTTCCTAGGTCAATGTTAACAAAATAATAGTCATACTTTAAGCAAATAGTATTACCATCCAACGGTTTATGGCCATACATTGAAGACAAGCGTTCACTGGCCTGCATTGCACATATTCAGCGTCCAGTACACAAACAGCCTCGTTATTACCGGTTGGTCAAATTATAAGGAAGATCAGAAAAAGGAAAATAACCAGTTCCATGCAATTTTTCCCTAATTCCAATCATATATCAGGAATGAAATTAGAGAATAGCAGAAGTTGTATATTAAATTTGTATTCGAAGTGTTAAAATCTTGTTTTTATACATACATCAAGATTTATTTTATGGAATGCTTTCAAAAAGTGCGCAAAATATTTTCATGATGAATTATTTGCTGTATTCATGTTTATAATGGTCTGACCTTTTTACTTGTACAAAATTAATTTCATAGTACATTTGGAAGAGAACTTATTTGTATTCAACTACTTTTAAATATCTTCTTTTTGTACTACTCTGTATGGAGAATTGACTATTTCTTTAACTATTTGAGAAATAAATATGATTGTTACAGGGCAGTAGCTAGCAATTTCGATAATCAGAAAAGTTGTTGTATGGTATTTTTGATTGATTATGGTCAAACATTATATTGCGATGTTCATCATCTCTTCGATCTTTCCGATCAGGTAAGAACTTGTATTTCCAGAAGCTGCAAAATACTGCCAAGAACAAGTTAATTTAACGAGTAATAAATTCTTGTTCCAGCCTCCGACAGTTTTGTATACATTGGCTGCAGCATTTAAATGCAGCGTAAACCGAAGAAATCAAATTGAAGATGGAATTCATGCTGCAAAGGTCACACTTTTTTCTTCTTTTGCAATAATTGTTTTTGTTTGGAATAAAAATTATTATTATTCCATTTCTTGATTTGCAATTGTTTTAAGGATTAATACATATTTAAGTAGAGCTGATGATTAGTTCAGAGTAGCAAATTACTTATAACAGATATTAGATAATTTAAAAAGAAAAAAATGTAATGGATTAATTTAGTGAATCTTTGGAATGCAATAAGTTAACAAGGCGTGATTGTGTGTAGATGAGCTTCAAAGAAGAAATATTGCAATGCGGCTTATTTGTCTTTTGTTTACGACGTAATAATTAGGTTAATTAGTTTTAAAATCATAAGAACTATTATTAAGAAAGATTTAGAATTGGAAAGATACCGACATGATGGCGAACTGTAACATCATTCAGCAATTGTTTACTATTGAGTACTAATACCAAAATAGTTGTTTGCTTGAAACGATACTAATTATTATAGCTTGCGATGGATGAACGATACATTATCCAAGTAATTGGCAAAAAGGATGAGACAACCTATGTTGCAACTGTTGACATGCACATCCAGGCTGATTTTCAATATCCAAGACCTTTAGATGTGTCAAATGGAATGCTTGTTAATAATTCGCAACTTTTAATGTTAGGTTACAACGACCAAATCAATCAAGCTAACGAAATTCCGGATAATAATATCAATATTAGTAATATCAATTATAATGGCAATGATAATAATTCAATGAAGATAAGAACAATGTTTCCGGCAATCAGTATGCAATTGTCATCCAATCGGTTGGTCCTTTTTTTTTTTCTTTTTCATTGGAATTATAATTAGATTTTCATTTTTTCAACGAGTATAAAAGCAAATGTTTTTGACAACTAAATAAATTAATGATTGTATAGAGAATATCTGCATAATTGTCCAGCACTCATTTTGCATGTATATTGATTTTTATGGAATTTAACAATAATTAACACATTTTTAAGGAAAATTTTTTTCAAGAAAAAATGACACGGATCGGTGCATTACAATCATGCTTAAATGAAGTATGTACGACACAATAAATATAGTACAAAGAAATGAAATCGTTTCAGAGAAATCGGAAACAGTTTGAAAGCATTAGATGCAAAGTTAAGTATTAAATTAGCACAAATATCTAATCGGATCGATGAAATATTCAACAATCTCCGTAGCTTACAGGTAAATAGAATGTCAGACACATAAGGCTTCAGAATATCAGTTAATCCGATATTAATGTATCAGAAGCGTTTGTAGAAAAAATGCGATATTGGCAGCAAACTTACTTTTTTCACTAGTATGCTAAATCTACTAATTAAGCCCTTGTATTGCCTTGGTATCAATAATTATTCAGTTTTGATTACTATTTTATACATTTTTACAGAATGTATCTATGTCAAAATGACATTAATTTCAGCTAACTAATAGTACCTCAAATTTATTTCCATTCCCGCAAATGTATCAATACAGTAACGTACAAGGAGTATCGAACAATGGAATACGTCAAAATCAAGCATCTTCATTTTCTGTTGGCGGTGGAAACGATGTACTTTTCTATGGCACCAATTGTCAGTCGTCATTACTTGGGCAAACACCTTTACCAAGGTACCAGTCAAATATGTGTTTAAAAGTTAATTTCTGAATTATTTTAATTTTACTATTCTTAGATGTTAAATAGAAGTTATATATCAAAAACAAAAGTTTATAATTTCATTTCATTTTCTGATGAATTCATCTTTATAATTAGTAGTTAATAGTAATATGTGATTAAAACAAAAAAAAAATGATTTTATGCTCACTAATCTTAGATGTCAAACAGTTATGTATCCTCAACAGTACAAACAACAAAAACCAAATATCGTTGTACCAAGCGGTCGTAACTATTTCCGCTGCATTGAAAATGACAGGTGCGCACTTGTAAACCATCCATCTCAATCCCATCATCAACCTCACACCTATACAAATCATATCAGTCAACAAAGTTTGTTCATTTACATTTTTTTCTTCTAACTGTCGAATTGAACAGATTCATAATTTTGAGTCTTATTAACCGAATCACTAAATGGATTTATTTCATAGATTGAAATGAAAAGTTTATCTTTAAGAGGACGGACTAAGTCTGATCAGCTCCTTCTTTAGGAAAGATGCACTTAATTTATCAGCGACGACCACGTAGCATCAAAGGTACTGTACTAAGCAGTTTGTGAATCTGTTGTAGGAGAACGTAGGAGGATTGACTCATCGAATGACTTCATCGTTGGTGTCATCGTCTCACGAAATATTAACAACTTATTTTGTACACTTATTTCGACTTTGTGTTGATGTTGCAGTCCAAAGGCATGCAATCGATTATACTCAACAATTTCATCAACTACCACGTCAACCACGTGTAATGATACCAGGCTGCACAATATGTTCACAACAACGTGATCTTGAGAATCAAACTTCACGATCGTGCTGTTTCTGTGGTGCTTACGTGGAAACTAGACGACGTTGTTTCACCAGCTCAAATGACGCTTCCATCCGATGTTCAACAATGCCACGTTTAAATGCCACACATTTGCAACCATTCACTTATGCATCTGCAAATGGTTTCCGTCGTGCTTCGACAGTTCCTGTCAATTCCTCATCTACGATCCATTCATTGTGCAAGGTAATCTCCAGGACTATTAAAATTGATTAATATTCTCCTAAAATTCATTCTTTTAAGAAATTTCAGTGATTCAGAGGCAGAATTTTTTCCAATTTGGTTACAGTTTTTAAAAAACAGTCAACAGTCCTTCGATTTACACAATCATCTGTTTTCACATTATTTTTTAAGTGTAATCTCGAAAATCCTTTTAACACTTTACTGATAATTAGAACTTCTGATAATTGAATGATTGTAACTTAGCAGAATTTCAATACACCTTCGAACGCGGACAGCCAACTATCATCACGATCTACTTCATCTGATGATGGTGAGTTCACAAATCACGAATTAACAGAAAGCAAGAAGTTGCGTGACAAGAAAGTGATTGGGGCTAGGAAAGAACAAGCAGTTATTGAGGACAGCCTTACCACTGGTATTGGTACTATGCGAAGGAATTGGCAAATGAAAGAAGCCAAAGAATTTGAGGCTATAAATAATTCTCAAGGTAAACTACTAATTATTTATCGTTTTCTAGAAATCTTTAAGATGAACTATCGGAACAATTGCAACAATGGAATAACCTTGCAGATCTAATTATCCTTAAAGTGTTCTTTGTCTACCAATGTAATACTTTTTCCTGCCATTTTTTTTTCAATATTCTAATAGAGAGAAAATGTAGCTGTTATGAATGATACAAATGATGTGTATCATGATTTAGTATAGTATCATAAACAGCTAGCATTCATTAAAAATAATTATCCAGCATTTTCAAGAAATCATTAAGATGAATTAACGGATAAATCAATGAATTGATTCATTATTCTAATATAATACCTTGATTATGACAATGTAAAAACTCACTTTCAGATTTCCAGTTTCTGAACAAAAATTATGCGGAAGGCCAGTTATCGTCACCATTTTTCGAGAAGTCCGCTGAACCTGCTAGAACTACATGCTTCACAGTTAGTTGTCACCATAATCATATCTATCTTTTCGTTTATTTAAATGATATCAGAATTTTGTATTTATGAGACTTCTTGAAACTGTCCTTTTAAATCAGTTTAAATACTGTTTCAGAACTACTCATCCAAGTTATAGCTGGATTGTTTGCTTTACAGTTTATTTAAAAGTTCTGCACTAAATCTTATATTTTTTGCCTTTTTTTTATTGACCAACCGTTTTTATTAATATTTCTTCCGATTGAATTTTAGAAGAATTCGTGGTGTATAATTATTTGAATAAATTTTTTTCAAAATTTTCAGAAAGAAGAAATTGAAATGTTGACAAATCGGAAGTCGAATTCAACATTCTCTTTAGTTCAAGGTATATGTGACATTGTTCCGCCTTCTTTTTGAATTATAGCGAATTCATTTGTTCAGTCTATCCATTTATTCCTGCTGCATTCAGATCAAGTTCTTCTAATTTAGATAAACATAAATCACTTCTAGTATTTCCTAGTAATTATTTAATAAGATTGATTTATTTTCATGCTACATTAACGCATTCTTTTCACCATACTATGTTATTTCAGAGGTTAATAGTCAAGTGAGAAATAATTCTGATAATATTACACTCAGCGAGACGTCCCGTGAAGCGCAAAATCAAGTATTATCAATGTTCATTTCGCATATTTTTTTTTTTTTTTTTTTGTGGATTCAAATTTACTTTTAGAAGCTTACTATACAGTTTTTAGAACATAGCGGAGTCATGCTGGATTTGTGGAAAAGTTGGTCATCTGACAAGATATTGCCAGTCAACATTGCCAACTGTTTTGCTTTTAGCTCAAGAAATGAAAGAGGAAAAGGTGTGCAATAATTTCGATTTTTTTACGCCGGGAATTTGAAATAACTCAAATTACCCCACTCTCAGACTGAGCAGGTATTGACGAAGTGAAACCATTTTCTTTGAGGCCAATTACCAGAATAGGTCCAGTTCAGTTCTGATAAAATAGAGAAATTGTTGTCAAAAAAAGATGGCACTTACTAGGCGGAATAGAAAACACGGTTACAATATAAGTGTAACCATGTTTTCTGTTCCTGGTTCCCTTATAGCTAAAGAAAGCAGCTGATAAACCACGTGACGAAAAAGGTAGGATGCTTTATACGAGTGATGAATCCTCTAACGATGAACTGGATTATGATAGTGATTCTGATAAGGACAATAAACAGGTGATCTATATTTAAAATTAAGTTTTTTATATGAATACTTATAATTTGATGAGATAGTGAAGTTTTCAAGTATAGTTTAGTGATAAGCTCTCCAAGTATCCATAGTAGTTTATACGAGTGATGAATCCTGTAAGCAAAGATATTGGAGAAGGATGCTAAATTCGCACAATTCTAGTATAAATTCAATTCCAAAAACTTTTTAAATTTAGGTGAAAAATAGTTCAAGTTTGGATCATGATATTAAATTATTATCGGACGATGATGAAAAAGACGAATTCGAAATTACACTGAAATATAAGGTACTTAAAGATTAATTCTTCTGAAAAATGTTATATTAAAACTACACCAGACATTATTGCGGAAAAACTCAAAAGTTGAAAATGGAAGATTTCACAAATTAGTTCAATTTTAAACTTTAGTGAATAGTTTCTGATATGTTTCTGCATGAATACTATTTATTATGTAGTTGTTGAACTGTTGATGAAAGAGATAATTTCAGCCTTACTTTGCTCATATGAATGTGGAATTTGGGCAGAAATACGTGGTTTTTCGATCGGATGAAGATATAGCATGTTTATTATGGCCATTATTTTTCGTGCAGATACAGTCAGATGAATGTGAGCAAACATTAGAAGAGCATTTGGATTCATTAGATGCCAATATTCCACTTGCTAATGCGGAAATGGTAATAGAAATTGCTTACTTGAATGAAATATTTGATATATCTGGAATGAAAATATGAGACACAGATTTATATTATCCTGCTAGTATACCTGATTGCAGAATGAACTGAGATACTTTTGTTTCTCATTCTTTCTTCTTTTTCTCAAGTTTGTCATTGCATCGTTTCAACGTTAGCATCATTTAACGTATATTTAATGTGAGTAACGTAGTTATGAGAAGAAAATCGCTTACTAGGTTATCTGGTAAGTATGATTCATTGTAAATTAATCAAAAATTGCTCATTCCATATTTTTCGATTTTTTATATAGGTCGTTGGTACCTTGTGTGTCGCATATTGTGAACGTTTCGATGCTAAATTTCGTGCAGTAATAACGGCACTATGTTCAAATCTTGTTGAAGTATTTTACATTGATTATGGTAATTACGAATGGGTTGAACATAATACACTGTCGTCAATTGCTGATCAGGTATCAGTTATACATCTTTTTTTCGAATCACATAACAATGCTTTCTTTCCTCAATATTTTCCTTTCATGGATGCAAATTTTTTAAATTTCTGTGACACAAATCTTTAAATAATTTAGCATTTTAAAAGTTTGAAACTGTTGATAGTCCATGCAGTGAATTATGAAAGAAAACGCTGTCACTTATAGCAAATATTTAAATAAAACCTAAAAATGAGACGCCTAATTTAAGAATTTCTTATTTATTGAAAATTTCAGGATAAAACAACAGTTACTCATCCAGGAATGGCTATTCCATGTATTCTAAATTCTTACCATGAGAAGGAAATATTTTCTCGTTTATCGAAGAGCGATATTATTAAAATGAAATTAGCGGTTGGCTGTGGTCAACGAAGTTTTCTTCTCAATTTCCGGAAACGACGTCCGGATGGTGTATGCGTTGTAGAACTAGAGGGTGGAGCAAAAATGGATTGAAATTTTCTGTTAATTTTGGGGAAAGGTATTTTGTATTAATTTTTATTTGTGTGATGTTTTATTCTGTTCTGACTAATGTTATTTCTATCCATGAGTTTCCTTCCATTCAGTTACAGCTAAACAGTTGTGAAATTTTAAACATTGTAGTTTCATCATTTCCCTTTTTAAGACTATATGATTTCCTGTTTGATGAAAAACATTCTGAAGTCTTCATTAAATATTTCAAGACAATCCAATTTTTTCCTTTTTTCAGCAACAAATAACATTATATTAGATCTAAAGCCAATTAAATATTGAGTTTTATATGTAATATATTATATTTCCCAACATTTTCAGCAGATTTTCGAATATTCCTGTGGAAACAGTTATCATTCTGGAATGAACTTTGAACAAAAAAATCAATTCTTTATCTTTTCAATTTTCGTTTTTTTCTCACTTTAATAATTAAAGATTTGAATAATTTGCTTCCTATCCACTTTTGAAAATACAGTTCATAATTCATTTCTTTTAAGGAAGTGATATAGAAACCCATTACATTATTGCATATTAAATTGGTTTTTTCTGCTCAGAAAAAAAAATTCAGATTGTTTTTGTGATAGGTAACAAAATTTACGTTTCATTTATATTGTATCGAAATAACCATGCATTTCGTCAGTTATATTTTGCGTAATTTTTCTGTTTATTATTTTTGAATTCTCACTTAATTCGTCAATTATTAATTTATTATAATCCTCTTCAGTTTAAATTTCAATAAATTGGCAAAACCCTTACAGCTTCATTTGCGGTACTTAATTTATGGTAGCAACCTTCTCCTCACGCTTTCGTTGATGATGAGAAATTCCAAGTTTTGAAACCATAATAGGTAATTTTGTATCATATCATTCACTGATCAAAGTTGACTTCTGAGCATTTTTTGCTCAGAAGTCAAATGAACGGAAATGAAAAAATATGATTAATTGATTAATTATTTATATTAAACAGTGTGACTAATTTTTATTTAGTGTTTCCTGTTTTATTACTAAATCAAATGAAAATTCTGAAATATTCTTATGTAAGTGCTTTAATTCTCATATATCATCACTTCTCCTTTATACTTGTATTTCGTTCACAAAATTTTGTAAATGGTAATTCATTGTGTTTGGAAAATATATTATTGTTTTATTTTATTAGTATTGCACAGGCCTGAGAATTTATGTAAATTGAACAGTACTGCACGATATTAACGCGTGAAGTTTAAAAAACTCTGAAAATAGTGTTGAAAATGTTTAGAAATAATTTTCTTCAGAACTAAGAGAAACTTTAAAAACCATTTCTTTAAAACGTTTTGGAATTTCTCAAATATAGGAAGTTAGCTATAGGATTTACAAGTAAAGTGAGAAAATAATTCAAATTAAGTTCAAAGAGTGGTGAGCAAAAAGTTAGAGAAAAATAGAAGAAGGCAATGATTGTTTTAGTTCGTTTCTGTACAGTGAAAGATTTTACAATAATTGTACGTAATTACGATGCGTCAATATTTACTTAGGCAGCAAATGTGATATTGAAGTAAAAAGAGCTTTACGAGACCAATTTCAGCCTTTTTTTATTACAAATTTAAGTTGCTAGTAGTAATCATGTTTTAAGATCTGCTATGAAAGAGATCGGTAGTTTGCCACTTGCTCTATCTTGATCTAAAATATGATCATCCTGTAATGCATCTTTCTTCCACTTCACTGAGCTAAGACCTGATCCAGTTCCCTATCTTCTGATAAAAAGAAAAGAGTCCATAGTTCCGGTGATACAAAGATTAACACTTCAAGTTACTACTGAATTAGAAACCCGGAAGCGTATGTTTTATAGATGAAGACATTACAACGGCTATAACCAACAACTTATAGATATGCCTCAGCACTCATGCAAATATTGTGGTAACACAATAGCGGCACTTCAAACGGATAAGGTAACATCAATTACATATTCAGACGTCTTTAATGCAAATAAGAATTATCTATGGATAAAATATTTGCAAAATTTGAAATAAGCACTGAGTATAATCATAAATAAGTACTACTAGGGATAAGTGGTAGCAATTAGTAGAATTACTGGCTAGTGATAGCTGTCGATGTGGAGGAGGACAGAGTAAATAAGGGTGTTGTAACGGAAGGTTGTTGTTGTGATAGTAAAGACGTTACGGAAGGTGTCGGTGGAAGAGGTTGAAGAGGTTGTGATTGTTGTTGTCGCTGCTGAGAATTATGTAAAACAGTAGCCGGAGATGAGATTATCGTCTGTGGCGTGGATAAAATAGTAGGAGAAAGGACTAGCACTCGAAGTCGGTCTACTTCTGCTCGTAAATGTTCTACTTCCAGCCGTAAACGGATATTTTCTTGCTCAAGCATCGCTGCCCGAAGTGTCATTTCATCTTCCTAGATGAGTCTTATTCATTAATCTTAATCGAGTTGCTTATGGAACGGAAGTGTCACGGAAATGATGGAAATGGGAAAGATTTAAAAAATTGAAACATCATACAAAAATTGGTATCTGTCTGCCAGATGGCACATATTTAGTATTTCCATTAACTGACATTAGTAACAGCTATACCTGTTATTGGTATCTTCCCTTACAGCTCTTTTTATTGCCCTTATCTGAAAACCATTCCAACCTTCTGACCTGACTTAAGTTTTCAGTCGACAAGTTGCAGAATTTCACAAAAAAAAATACATTTCATCTAGAAATTGTCAAAGTTTTGCAGAACTCAAAACTTTCTTTAAATCAAACCTTTTGTCGCCTAGAATCTCGACTTCTTTTAGCGGCATCATTATTTTTCCTACGTCGTTCCCAATATGCTTCATCTTTGACCAATTCTTTTTTCTTTCGAACTGTTTCATTACGAACAATTACTTTGCGTTGTGTAGATATCACATCAATATCAGAAGTTGATGACGTGACCTGTAATGCAAATTTTATCCGTCACTTTAATCTATATAGAATCTGTTTTGAAATGAAAGATTAGGTGAGTGAAGACAACGTCTGTATATTCTTCAAAACAGTCTATCTGATTCACTGTTCATCAGAAATCATCCACTAATACGCACTGTCTGTGAAATGCTTGGCAATTTTCTCGAATTCTTGTTTTATGGAAAACGCTCGTCGACAAACCATAAAATAAATTCGAAACTTTCAAAAGTTTTGTTCCTAAAATTTTCACCATTGAAAATACGATGAATAAGGTTCAACAAAGGAAAGAAAAGGTGAGAGAAAAAAGAGAGAAAGAGAAAGGGAAAAAGTAAAAAAAAATTAATTTTTAAATGTGAACATTTCATTAATTGAAAAGAACAAGCCACATCCAAATATTTTTTCAACTGATTTGAATCATAATAAACATAATCAGGATTGTATTATTTAGATGGAAATTGAATGACGAAGTCATTAATCGTTGCAGAAAATTAAGACTAATTTTGAAGTGAAAATAGATGAGGATGAATGAGGGAGAGAATGTTTGAATGAAATAATTTTGGGATGAATGATAGATGACAAGGATTGACCTACTGACACAAATATGCACAATTTGGTTTCGGAACTCATACAATGAGGCTTTGGAACTCCGACTTAAATTTTGGAGTTTACGAAACAATGTAAAATAAATTCAACTCAATCTTTTTTTATTCTTGATTGATCTTTATTCTGTTCAATCTTTTATTCTTAATGACAGATGATTTAAATTCGAAGATTTTTGACGATCAAGCTTCAAAAGTTTTGGTTCCGAGCATTTGTTAAAATACGCAAATATGTTTTTCTGCAATAAAGAACTTTATAACTGTAATTAGCCAAGCAAACAGTGATAAGCCATTGAGGCTTATAAAACATATTACCAGTGTATAGAAAAGGAATATTTTTTTGTTCCTATTTAAGGACTAATCACATATCGATTGCTAGACTTTTTCAAGTTAAAGATGCAACCACAGAAAAATTTTGTTGAAGAAAAATTTAATGTCTTCCATGAATGGAGAAAATCTGAAAAGATTAATAACAGCAATAATCAATCTTAATGGAAGATTGAATACATCAGAGGAGGTGAAAAAGGACAATAGATGGATAGGCCTTAGAACGATTGGAAATTTTTAAAACTGATTTAATGTTGCTAAACTGAAAAAGAACAAAAGGAAAAAAAGTGGTTAGTACGAAACAAAGATATTTACAAGACAAATGGTGCAAGCATTGACACTGTAATTTATGGTTCAAGTTGAAATTTGAAGTCAAGTTGGAGAATAAATCTAGAGAATTTTCTAATCAGATTGAACACCCATTTAGTTTCTAGCGCTGGATTTAATTTCAATCCGCACCTGGTTGACTTTATATGGATTTTAAGATGCTGATATTTAGTAAAATGTAATTCGACCTGACCGCATAATATAAAGAATAATACAGACCTGCATAGAGGGTGATTGTTCATTGATGGCTTTATCATTTTTCAAACGGTTAAAATCGGTTGTGGGTGGTACTGAAAGAACACTAATTGGATCGGTTGGATCGTAAATGTGAAATGGTCGTAAGGTAGGTAAGGCAGCGCCTGATGATATTTTTCCGGAAGATTGCTTGGTATCTTCTTGGAACATGTTGAGAATATTAGAGGGTACGAATGGATTGACTAGTGGACTCATCAAAGCTGTATGCGACAAATGTGGCATGGTACTGTATGTCGATAGGTCGTATGGCAGGAAACTCTGGAAATTGGAATTAAATTATAAGAAATTAACATTAAATAAGCTAAATCATAATTAAGCAATATTTTTGGAATGTTCATATTAAATAAAAAGACATATGTGCATATGTAAAGAACTGAAAAGAAATAATTGTTAAGTTAGGATAAGTGCTTAAGCTAAGGAATAATAAATCATATGATAAGCTAGAATGAAGATTGTTGCCTAAGCTACCATTCCGTTCAGACAAATAATCTTATCAAAAAGGCAAAAGGTTGACTTGCTTTTCACATCTACAGCTCAGAAAAATTATTTGTCATAAAAGCTTAAGAAAATCCTAAGACTTTAACCCTGAGAAAAATCTGTCCAACCAAATATTTAACTCTTCTTTTTACACTTATTTTATGCTGTCAGTGAATGAAGCGAAAACTTTATTTTTTCGGGGAGCTTTTCAAGAAAAGGTTCATTAGATTATCTTGGATTTATAATCTCAGTATACAATAACCTATTATTGTACTAGTTTTATGAGTGATTGTATTGTCTTATCAGTGTTGCAAATTATTCTTTCAGAATTGCATAAGACTTTCATTGTCGATATGAAAAAAAAGTTCCAAAAGCTGATTCAAAAAAAAGTACTTAAAAAATTCAAAAAACGCCAATTCCCAGCAGAAAGAAATGAAACTTAAACGAATTGATTAGGCTAAAATCATTACACTCAGCACAATAATGCTTTATCAGTGTCTATTCAAAAACTTTTTTTTTTCAATTTAAAAAAACAAAACTTCCGATTAAGAAATATTGGGAGATTATGTTTCCTTAGGATCATTGGGAATGGAACATTATTGGATCTAAATCAAAGGAGAAAGTGGTACCAAATATTACGAAAACGACTGAGTTTCTCTTTTCCTTATTTCCTTTTTAATATCATTTCATCCTATGAATTCCATTTGCTTTTATCCAACTAATTACTAAAGCGCATTGCGTCTAACGCGAAATTTTCGCTAGGAGTAACTTTGGCTATCGGTGCGAATAACAAGCATTATATTCCATTCGTTTTCATTTGTTCATAATATGTGTTAAATGGAAAATAGGAATACTGAAATTGCTACAGTTGATAACTGGAATTGATAACTGAAAAATGTATGAAAAGGAAAGTGGGTTTGAGAATTTTGGATATTATTTAATAAAATTTACTGAATAATATTCAATTCTGATGTAAATATTTCAATGTGTCTACTTTGGAGAAAATTTCAACTGCCAGTAGTTGTTTGCTTTTATAATTTAGGTAATATTTTTTTAGCATGATAAATGAGAAAGACATTATGATGATGGCTTGGCTTAACTTATAGAATCTGCAATGTTCTACAAAAAAGAAAAAAAAAAAGAATAATACTTTCAGCATTAAAATTTTAATTAATTAAATCAATATAAGCCATCCATAAATTTCCTACAGATTTTATTCACATAATATTTTTAGTATTTTAGAAGATGAGTCATTCGCTCTTCATCCAGAAATAGCTGATAACTATAACGAAATATTTTTTATATGCTAGACATTCAAATTATTTCAGACATAGTGATATAGTATCCCTGGTATAGTCTGATATAATTATCAGTCTTGAATATGATCAGTTCGATGTATGATTAGCTGTTTATACAGAATTCCATTTGGATGATTGTAACAGATGATATTTCGTCTTATCCGTAACATATGTCGTGAAAAAAGTTGATTGAATTATGAACGTTTGATTCGTTTGAAATGGAGAATATCAACAATTTGAAAATCAGTGAAAAGACTTTTGTCATGATTGCGTAGCGGGGGAAAGTGAAGGATATCCGTAGATGATAGATACACATACACGTACACATACCTTAATGGGAAAATGTGGCAGCGGGTGCGATAAGGACGTCATTGCTGGAATCGGTTCGACGCTTCGAAATGAAATGCAAAGTGAAAGGGAAAATATATTCGCAATTCGGTCACCTACTTCCCCAGATTTTCACTTTTATCTCTCCATCCATGCATCACCACATGCGTACACATACAGACATACATTTACATACACATTCATATGTATGTAGACCGACAGGTACAGGCCGATGAACTGATGATCGCTCTTTTCCGATCACTAATAAAACCCTACCATTGTAAGTTGTTGAATGTCCACTTTCAATTTCGTTGATCGCATAGCAGCAACCTAAGGTGACAGACAGTCTCTATACATTTGAGCCTCTTTCGAAGATTACTTAATCATTTTTAGTGAAGCAAATACAAGAATTAGCTCCAATTTCAAATAATATTTTCATTGAGGTAGCAATTTTCAAATGGTACTACGAATTTTGCAAGAAAAAAATCCAAAATTAGTTTAGCATAATAAACATAAGACTGACTACTAGTCATCACTGCAAATGAAAAAATAAAATTCGAAAAAAATAATTGTCACATCAATTTTTACTGAGAGGGAGTTTAAAAGAAACAAATACAAAAGTTAGTTTAAGCTGCATAATTTATGCCAAGAGATGCTTTATCCTTTATCATCTGCAATTAATTTATATTCAACTGCAGTAATGTATTTGATTTAAGTAATTAAATACAACCGTACGAACAACCTTGCATATCATTTCTAGAATATTTTGAGAACTGAGCAAATATTATAGAAGAAAACATTTTATTCCTTCAATTATACCTTGATTATTACACATCACAACTTCTAACCTATTACCTATTACATCTTTGACCTGAAAAGTTCTGCATAAAAAATTAAATTCCTAATTAAATTACAGCAACATGTTTGCTGCTAAATGTTATCTTAAACGTGTTTGTGAAGCATATTAATGCCAAGCAATTATTTGAAGATTGGACTCTTTTAAACTTTAGTCATTGTTAAAAGAATTTAAATTTGCTCAGCAACTTCCACTACTTGAGATTTCAGCAATTTAACATTTATAATTTATAGTATTTTTCTTGCATTCCTTCATATTCTTTGAATTGTATTGCATTTCGATTATATACTTGTAAATTTGTCTATTTGTAAATTTAAAGACTCGATTCATTATGTAATGTAATGTTAACAATCCAATTTGCAGTAATTCATTTAATGAATGCAACTTATTACTTATTAATGTAATTATTATATCGGACAATTAGCATTGCTATGTACTGAATTAGAATCACTTTTTGCTGGCAAACATCGTTTTCTTTTAGAAATTCAGCACTATTTGTGCTAATTTTAATTCCTATGTCTTCAATGCTTTATATTGAAGATCAAACCATTTCATCAACAATACAGAGACAGATTATCATGTTAGCAGAAAGCTTATCAACTGAACATATTATGATGAAGATACCAACCATTGAGGAAAACTATATTAGCATCGTGCATAAAAATCATTCTGTGCTCAAAATGTTTCAAATTTCCATCTATCGCAATGTAAAATTGAATTCACTGAGAATTTTATGTAATGAATTTCAAAGTATTTAATTTAGCAGATGTATGCATCAATTTTAATAGCATCAACATTTCTGTTTTGATTCATCGATGCTGCTATATGACACTGCTATTGTTGATGTTTGAATAACAGCGCTACTGTTTTAAAGATGTTTTGTTACCCCGAGGGGACTGAAATGAAATCACAAATCCGCATTGAAGTAGCATCATTGAATAAGGTTGAAAGTACCGAAAGACAATAAATGTGAGTGGAAAAGACGAAACTCCACATGCAGGCACATTACTCCTTGATACATGATTACAGAAAATTACCATCCCACCTGATAATTTTAATCTGGAAATCGGGTCACTGGGTCATCATAGTCGTCTCTCCCCTTCTCTCTCTTTCACTCTCACCATTTATGTTTCGCTGTGAAACTTCCTTTCGACCTGAAAATCACATCTCTTCCTTGTTCATTCTTCTCTCTGTCTAAATATTCCATCACTATAATTCAACTCCCGCATCTTCTTACATGCCACTAAGATCATTATTTACTAGAACTATGTCATGACAACAATCTTCCCAACTTTTGCACAATCAGTTGTTAGTTTGGAGAGAGGTGCGTACCACTATCACCACATTTTCTCGCTGTATACGCTAGTGCGTGACATATGACATACCATATCCAACGTCCTATTCATGCCTGATGGCCTAACAGGTACCCGTTACAACAACGTAACTATGCAATACCACACCCACATCAACAACCATTACACTCTGCTTTTTCTTCTGGAATTAAGGATGGCATATAATATGGCATTCGGCGCAGCGGGACTAATCCTTGCATTGAAATGTGCAAGAACATGATCAATATGGTAAAGAGTGTCAAATCTTAATGTTTCAGAATTCGTAACTCCAATATCAGCCATCTTTTGCTACATCATAAAATGTTCAAAGACAAACCATAAATCTAGGAAGACAGCGAATGAAATAACAGTGAATGTTACATGACATACTACTGCATGACAGCTATATTTAAGTCACTACATCTTACAGTACCACGAAACTTGTATTTCAGAATTCAAACTCCAGATAACAGACAACTATATTTAATTTTCTTTTATCAGCAAGATTTTTTGCAAACTTCTTTTGTAGAAGTGTGTAGAAAAAAAAAATAACCTTTTTGATGACATTTGAAACTAATTTTTTTTTTGTGAGGTGATGCTATCAATTTACGGGACTTATTTATTTTTCTGGATAACAATAAATGAATGAATTAAAAAAATAAATGATCGAACGAGTTGTACCAGTATTATATCAAACGTGTACCAAGTTTCACTTCTTGATGTTTCCTGTCTTCTCTTTCTTTAATTCGTAACCTGTTTTTCAATTTCCTTCTTTGTCGCTTTTCTCCCGGTATCGGGAGCATATTCCTTTTCTGCAAACTCTTCAAGCGTTCCGTCAAAACATTGCCCTGTAACACTTAACTCTCCTATCAGTCGAGGAGATTAAAAAAGAAAAAATTTTTTCTGCGAAAAATATATGCAATATCACTTCAACGAATTTTGCTTTTCGGATTAACTGTAAAGTTGACTGTACAAATAAGAGTCCAACTGACAACTTCATTCAAGTAAAATATTCAGCATCTTAATTCATTATGAATACAATTTATGACAAAAAAGCACATTTTATACTACTATTATGTTCCCAGTGAAAGCAGAAAAATGATATTTACCATGAAAACATAATTTCTAGAACAAACCTGCGGCTTTAGTTCTCGCAAAGACCCTGGCAATTCCTCAGTTAACAAAACAGATTTCTCGCACGGTTCAAACTTCCCACGACCCAAACGCTGTGTACCAGCAAATTTTTTGATCAACTGAAAGATATATCAAAAGAAACTGACATGAAAAATGATATTAGTCAGCACAACTTCGCTGAACTTTTTTTTTTGCTGTACTTTTGGAAATAACTTCGATGTTAAATAAATGAAAAAGCCATGAAACGAATTACAACTAACTTTGTGCACTTTCCGTTTCTTTGCTAATTCTTCTCGTTTTTGTATTTCTTTACTGATTTCTTTATTTAATTTTCGAGTTCTGTAATAGTTTAATAAGTTATAAACCTCAAAAATCCGACAAAATGGAAATATGCTTTCAGCGCAACGGTTTAATTTTGGTAAGCATAACTCTTTATCAAACAAATTTTTGAAATACTCACGAGTAAATAAGATGCATCTGTTCCTTTTGGAATCCAGTTATACTTTCAATTTCTTTCCGTTTTCGTTCCATACGTCTCAAGTATCGAGCTTTCCTTGTTTTTTGTTTTTTTTGTTTAATTTTTAGCTCTTTTTCTTAAAATGAATTTTTTAATTTTCAAATAATTTTGAGCAAGATAAGAACAGAAAATGAGAGAAAAAGATTCAGGGAATCCTAACCTCCACTGTCGTTCAATTCCATTTCATTCGCATCCTCCAAAATTTCGTCACTGTTATCGCCACTACCATCAAGAGTTGTCCTTAATTCTAGTTCTATTTCCTCCTGAAATTTTGTTGAAGAAACAATAGAAAAAAATCACAGCTGCCAGTGATAAAGGTGTAGAAGAGGAACAATATAAACCCGAGTGGCGTATTTTTCTTTAAGCAATGCAAGCTCACGTTCCAGCTTTTCACTTTCTTTAATTTTCCGTTTTTCTTCTTCGGCTGCCTCAGTAACATAATCCTAGAACACAATGTTTAGTTTGTGATCAGTTTAACATATTGAAATAGTTTGATTAATTTGCTTGCTTTATAGATTTTTATCTCGTTGCAAGCATTAGCAGTCGGAAAATTAAGATTGTAATCCTTAAGTCAGGATATCATGGATCGATATTTGAGACTCGAATCGTTTAGACAAAGCAAAGAGAAAATGATACAGTAAAGAAAGGTAATTGAGAGGTAACGAAAACAAGAAATAACGAATTACCACATTATGAAGCAAAATTTACTGGCTACCGTGAAAAACTCAGTAAGCATCATTAAAATACATATTCATCCTTTAGGATGCATTCCAAATTCTTGAAAAGGGGAATTCAAATTTATTAACCAAATATTTGGACACTGGAGGATTATATGAAGCACCCGCCGGAGCAATTTCTACATGCTGCAGTATGCTAGTTATGTGCTTCAAAGTTTTCGGTTCCTGTGGCAACTTTTTCTTGGTAATTAGAAAATAGTATTCCTCTGATGCAGAAACTTCTTTTTGTGAGTGTTGGTCGTCTTTACCTTAAAAAAAGAGAGAACTGAATATTAGCTATTACATCAGCAAATGATTTAAGTTAAAATTCTAAACACTAATTTTATAGACTATAAAACTTTAATACATCAATTAAACAACTTAAAAATATTAAGTGCTTCCGACATTCCCGAATGAAAAAACCATCAGAATTTGACCATCTGCACTAGTATATGGTGTATAAATTTCGACAAATTTCACAATCATCTTCTTATCTACATATTACAAGTCGCATGTTTTTAAAACATCTTCTCTAATATAAGTTCTCGTTGTGGGCATTCAGCTTTTTCAGTAAATTCAAAACACGGCATCAAAGACCTCGAATTAATGTTCCTAAAACTTTCAGATGTGAAAAAAACATACCCCAAAGATCATATAATTCTCGAGTCTGGAATGCAGTATTTTGTGGAAAACTAGCTTTGTCCGCGACTTGTTTCTTCGGTGTTTCTAGAAGCATCTTTCTCACCTGACGTTTAGGTACATTATCCTCCTTTGTCACAAGCCTAAATCGTTAAATTACTAAAAAATCTGAAAGAAATCAGTGACAAATAGCGACAAAATTATCATTACGCCGGAATAAAAATCCAGTTAACCGTCATTCACTTTTGGATACAAGCCTTACTACTGTCTCGATATCATTTAAATAGTGCAACCAAGTGTTTTCAAAAATTAAATTTTCTCCATGAAATAGTGAGAACCAACTAACTCCTTCTTTGTTAATCTCTTCATCAAAGCTGCCATCTGTCGCCTTGTTAATTTAAAATTATTGTGATCAGGTTCTCTTTCGACGGTAAACAGACTGTCATCACTTTGGTTTTTTACATCTAAAATCAATTTAATGCAACAAAATCAAAAGAAAACTGAACCATTCATGAAATAAGCACCAATTCAATTCTAAAATGCCTTTTTTTCCATCACCCCAACACTATATCCGAAACCAAAAGATATTTCTGACATACCTTTAACATCATCAGCTTGAATTTCGCAGAGAAAATCCTCCGTATCCTGGATTTGCGTACCTTTTTTCCAGTATCGTTTTTTGTTTCGTGAAATCCGACATTTCCGCATCTTCCCAGAATGTTTTACATCACCATTTACCATTGTTCTGTATTCTGACTTTCACTTTCAGCAATAAAAAAAAGACCAATAGCAGTAAATGTGTAATTAACCAAACAAAACATGGCGTTTTCAAATCCCAATAAGATCCTAATCAAAAGTGGCACTGCTAACATTTACCTCACTCCAATACGTCCAACTCTATACATTTATATCAGGCACCACATCCAATTCACGTAATCATAGTTATTCTAGTGAGAAACTACCCAATGCTGATAGCCAACCTATCTATTAAAAGTGAAAGAACAGCACGTGAACATGACGGAATCCCGGACATCTACTGCTTCAAGTACTTTGCCACCAAACAACCGGATCAGAACAACTAAACCACGAATACCATGCAAGGTTTCTCGCAATGCGTCCATTTTTAACGGACCTCGGTGCGTTATATGAAGTTTTTAGAGACTGTACCATGTAAATCAAAGATCGCGGGGATGCAAGCTGGATGTCTACTTTTATGGTATGATTCATCCAGTGGGTTTTGCCGGGAAATGTTGAGATAGAACTGTGTGCACTCGAAGTACTCTCTTCATCGTATATCTTACTTTCATCATAGCAGATTCTATTACCTATCACTACTTTATAGGAGAGGTTTGGAGAGGCTTCCATGTGTGACGTAAGATACAATTATTATCATTTCCGTATCGCCATTTTCCCTCCGGTAGTCCACACTGCTGATGAAAAGTTAAAACCACTGAATGTTATATATATGGAAGATAAATGTGACTGTAAGATTAATGCAAAATTCCCGCAAAATTTTCATAATAATTTGTCAGAGACTACCATACGAACTGCTTGAGGGTTATCTTTATGGAAATTCTGGGACAAGTCGCAGGCTTTTTGAAGATATCTCTAACAAACTATATCATCTTTTTTCGAGCAGATATGAACGGAATGGAAGTAGAAGAGGTTCTGGAAGTTTTATTTCAAATACCATGATAAAATGCTCCTTTCCAAATTAGAGAAGACGATGCCGCCATATGGATGGTTGAATTATATTGTGAAAGCATATGCCCTATTAAATTTTTGGCACACTATCCAAGTCCGTAAGATAGGAAATGACTCGTGGGATTTTAATAATTGACCCGGAATCTTCTTTCGAATGTATCTGTCCTGTGCAATAGTTGCAGCAGCAACAGTGGTATTAGTCGTAGTAGTAGTACGCCTGTTTTGGGGTGGCTTGTATCCGACCACCTACTTTACTACCGACGCTAGAGGGCATCTATCGATTCCGTGTGTGCGTGTGTATGTGTTTGTGTGTGTGTGTGTGTATGCATGTCTGTATATTTCATAGTCGCATTGATGTCATTTTCTTTTCCATTCGGATTATGTATGTGCGTGTGTATGTGTATCTGTACTTCACGCTGTGTGCATTCAGTTTAATAAAATGCTGGGAGATTTACTATAACTGTTCGAATGTATGTTTATGGATGTTGTGTGGATGTATGTGTGTGTGTGTGTATGTTTGTGGATGGGTTATGTTTGAAGCAGGTGATGCTTGGGACTTCTTTTTCTGAACTGTTCATTTGTTCGGTGTGACTCGCCGACAGTTTGACAAATCTAGAAATTTTCTCGCTACCAGAAAGCTGATACAGTGATTGTCATCTCCTTAAGGCATCGACACTCACAGCTCGTTCCACTTAATCATTTCCGTCTCTCTGATGATGTGGTTGTCCAAAAAAATTTTGTTTTACCTTTTTTTTATTCAAACTGATATGGAGGTCTTCCATACGGTCTCGCGCGTTCATCCATTTCGTTTAATTCATCCAGACACAGGTGACATCTTCCTGGTGGATTATGTCAAATATAAGGTTCAATACAGAACCAGGTCTTATTTTTATAGACCTGTTTGGCTTTCTCAGTTTGTTTTAGTGCCTTCTTCCATCCATTTTTTTGCATAGCTCCAATTTTTTTATATTTAATCACTTTCTTTCCATGTTATACTCTTAATAAATGTTGGACCAATTCAGTTATGATTGGGAGATGTGTTTGACATTGTTAAACTATTCTAAATTGAGTGGTTTATTTTTATCATTTGCTAGAAAATAAAATCTTGGAGAATGGCTATAAGTTGTATCGAGAGCAACACTCACTTTTCAGAGCGATAATAAGTAGTATTAGCATTATTTTATTATCCTCTTCCTTCTATTGATGTACTGATAAAATGTGTGTTTGAAAATAAATATCTTAGAAAGCCTTTCTTTTAATATATATTCATGATACCTATCGCATGTTGATATTATTATGGAAGAAAAAATGTACACTTTTTCTTGAAAATGATCTCAGTCCTATGATACTTATAGATAGACAACTATCCAATGGTAACCCGTTATCAGAAAACTACTAAAATAATTTTTTGCAGTGTGTTTCTTATCAGTATCGTTCGTTTATGAAATAAGCAACTTATTTTTCCTTCGTCTCGTTTCTCCTCCTCACTTCAACTCCCCCACCCTAAAAAGTAGGAAATAACAGATGAAAGGTATTTGGGGACAAAAAAACCTGTTGAACTAGTGCATACTTTACAGTTCTCTTTATGGAAAAGAAGGTTGTTAATTGAAATGTGTGCCGACCATTCAACTATTCCTAGACATAGTTTTCCTTTTTTTTTTCTTTCCATATGTAGTAAATATTTTATCTTTTTTAATAGTTGAGATTAGGTTGGGTTTTTTTTTCCGTAAAACACCACTTTCTCCATGCTGATACCACAGTCATTTCACAAGATTGGTAACCAGTAGCAGTTCTCATTTCTTTGTTTAGAACATGAATAGCGCGGAAGGGTAGACTTAAAGTTGTATCTTGCTCAAAAAGAAAAAGCATAATAAGCAGTCTACAACAGTATTGTGACCTTTCAAATAATAGATTCTGTTACGTTCAGGAAATGCGATTTTGACATTTCAAACAATTTGGAAGAGGGTAGCCAGGATAAATCAGATTAAAGTTGGATAGTTTTAAAATAGAAATGAAGTATGCTTTTTCTTTTTTCACATGTTATACAATTAAGGTAATTACTTATGGTATATGGCGGATGGAGAAGACGATTCAAGTTCGAATCTGTCGGTTAGCCTTCCTCGACAAACATTGATTCGCGGAAAAAAGCGAAAGATCACTTTGCATAGCATGGGTATAATTTTTTGAATTAAAAAAAACATGCATCAGCAGTGTTGGCTACCGTTCGATGAGTTTTTCTACAGAACAAAAGAGCATTCAGTTAGTCAGGACCTTTAAAAAATTCGAGTTTTTGTAAGCGTAAGGTTTTAATGCTTTTTGTTGCAAATTTGCAGTTTATTTTCTATAGAATTCTTGCTTTTATCATTAGTCACGTGTGTGATTTGGAAAAGGGTTCGAGATTTTGGTCGTAAAACTATTAAGATTACAGCAGATTCTAACAATCGTTTAATCATTGCATTTGGATTTTCACAAATTATAGTGTTACGACGTCGTAATAGTGGACAAGCGGATCCTGCAGAACCTCCGACAGTACAAACGTCAACGCCAGTAAGTAGTTCAGTTTCGTGCCTTCAGGCTGTACCTCTGCAAACGGATATCACCGATATGGCTGCCAGGAAAAGGTAGTTTAGCGACGTACTGCTATGATGGGATGATTCCTTTTTGTAGTTCAGGGAAGAAGCAAAAATTTTTTTTTTTTGAAATTTGGAATAATGTTTGTTGCACTAAGTAGGTATTAACTAAAAGTTTGAAATAGGGCTAGAATAATCTAAAAAGCCATATGGTTACGATGGTTGACGTTATAAATTGCTGCGTTTATTAGTTTGCATTTTAATTTCGTGATGGATCGTTGTAGGTTTACATGCAGAAATCGTGACTCGTGTTTTTGAACTTCCTGTCATATGTCATTACAAATTTTTTTTATTATCTGCACAATTAGCAAGTTGTTAAAGTTATCATCGTTTTAATTATTATTTAAATCATTTTAAGTGATCTCATTTGATGAAGTCAAAACTTCTGTGTTGTATAGGTATGAATTACGTCGTCGCCGATCTCTCCAACAGAGCGAAGGGGATGGCTGCATTATGAGTAGTAGCATGGTTGCAACAACCGATGAGGTAATTAATTTTATTTGAATCGGAAGTACATAATGCATGCACATATGCAAACAGGGTTGTAATATGAACTTACTGTTGTTTTACGCGAAATCCACTTTTTGTAATTTCTGGTCAGCGTTATAATCGATTTGGACATCAATAGATTTTAGTATTTAGAAGCATAAACTACAACTTATAAAAGAAGAACCGTACTAACCATACCAGTTGTGTATTTTGGTAAGTTCTATAAAACCAATTAATGTGGAATTTTTTCCTCATAAAATATTTTGAATTTATTGCTGGTATATGTTGTCCTAATGATCATTCGTCTTTAGACTATTGATTTTTTTAGGAAGACAAAAGTAAAAAAAGGAGAAAAGGATTGTCTCCTTCACATGTTGCAGTTTTCTAAGTAAAATATATATATATTTTAGTTGAGTCGTTTGTTCATCAATGTTTTAGGTGTTTTCAGAAAAGCTTATCTTAGTTTAGTTCAAAATATGACGCGTATTAGAAAAATTGCTCACTGCATTACTGCGGTGAGCAATTTTTCTGTTTTTTACCATTTTTTGAATCCCAGTGACATTTTTGGAGATAATTTGGTTCTAGAACAAAAAAGAAATTTATGCTTGTTTTTCACTTTCTTAGCAGTTTGTCTGGCATTTCTTTCCTTGCTTTTCATCTCTGTTTCAAAAACCCATTGTTTGCCTACGATTACTTCATAATAATAAATTTTTGGATTAGCTTATATGAAGCTTTACCATTCCACCAAAGGAATGTTTTTACTGTTGTATTTCTCGGAATCCAAAGGATTGAACGATCTGTTTTGCCCATTTTCTTTAAGGATATAATTTTTCAATGAATTCTTGGAAATTAGAAGGGATATGAGTTTATGAGTTTTTTTTTCTGTAATTAATTTGAAAACTTTCTGTATTGTAAGCTATAGTACGTGTACTTCCTCAACGCAGTCGTTTTCTAGAATTCATTTAGTTATACCGTCTGGAACTCTTCTTCTCCAAACTTATTGGTCCCTATCCTTTCTAGCATTTCGCTTTTTTTAAAGTATTATGTTTTTTGTTTAACACGAGTTTTCAATTGGTTTAAAGTACTAATTTTTGACTTTGTAGTATTGGGTATAGTAAGGAGCGAATTCATTTGCCAAAAAATGAGAACCAAATTTTTTTCATGTTTTTGAACATTTCTTTCTCTGAAAATAAGCAACATCTTGACTTTTTGTTACTGTTAAGAATTTAGTTTTGATATTGTACTTTACATTCAGTGCATGAATAGTTTCAAATTATTATGCATTGAGTATGTATCATCATCATCTGATGAGAGAAGCTTATATAGTTTATCCACCAATCTAGTCAGCAGATGGAAAAGAATGCCTAATTCTGAAAGATGAAGTTTTCATATTTTTGATAAAATGGAAATATTAACAAGTATTATTGCACTTCAGTTCCACGTGTTTGATAACACTGGGAAGTTCTTTTTTATGGCCAAAGCGAGAGATACGTCAGTTAGCAAAAAAACCACTATTTGAATAAACTTTCAGTTAAATAACCTTTTTCTTCATGCTGAGTTTGCCAGTATTGCAAATGAAGTTTCGTACTACTAATTTTTCTTTAATTAAAAAGACATCTTTATTTTCTATAAATCAAAATCTTCATAATGTGCTATTCCATTAAACAACTTTAAATAGCCTGCCATCAACTAAAACAATTATCCAGTTAATTTGTCATCCGTTGTTTTCTCAGTGCTCTAATTAATAATTGTCAAATTATTTCCGATCATTCGGTTTCTTCCAGAACATTCTGGACAAAAATGGATATATAATCATGTAGGCTTGTTCTTATGTTTGCATCTGCTTTTTGGAGCGATGTGCATACCTGCATAAATGAAATAATATGAAAAAATGAAAGAAAAAAACTGGTTTTTTCTCTTCGTCTTTAACATATTCATCAGAATCTCGTTTGAAAACACATTTGCGACGAAATAATTTATTCCCATGTTTAGAGATCAATAGGACTGTTACGTAAACGAATAAAAGGTGATCTACTGACTGAAGCGCAAAGCAGGTACATTACGATTGTTGCAGTTTTTTTTTTTTTTTTTTTTTTTTTTTCAAATGTCAGATGAGAATTGCTTGATTGTATGTGTGGACGGAAGAATAAATCGAAGGTGAGGTTGGTTTAGAAAGGTTTCGAAGCACTGAAATATCTAAGAAATGATTTCTTAAGTAGAACATTGGGATGTACAGTTAAATGTTTGTGAGTTAAAATACACAGAAGTGGATATGGCGTATTATAGTTTGTTATGTAATATTTTATTATGGATTGAAATTTTAGGTATGTTAGAGAAAATTAGTTGTTTTCATTTTCCTCATATTGAAGTGGGTTGTTTTGGAATTTTGACTTTACATTCCAATAAATTAGAGACTTGAGGATCTCTGCATATATTTTAAATCCATAGTTTTCCAAGATGTATGAGAAAGTTAACATATATTCACCGGAAATATATTGCGAAGGATATTCCTTCTTTTTTTGGCCTTAATTATAATTTTTTCTAGCTTGGATCTACCTATAGAACGTTATTTATCTGACTCCTCAATTGATGTTTTACCGGATGAAATTTTTATGAAGGTATGGTGGAAACTTTATTGATGCTATAATGTATCCATTGATTTAGTGCCCAGATCCATTGTTTCCTACGGCATAGATGTTTCGTTAAAAAAATAAAGTTTAGTTATTTTTAGATTTATTCATTTCTTTACGAAGGCGATCTCTTGACATGTTCTGCTGTATCGCGACGTTTTTATCGACTGTCAAATGATTTAAATTTATGGTAAGTTTTATTATCATCTTTAAGGGTAGTTCTCATAATTCATGAATCATTGAAAGAAAAAAGACTTTACGTTCGACTTCGTTCAACAGACTCAACTTGATGTGTCCAGAGTGATAATTTGGGTTTTCATACATGATTGTTAACAGAAAATTTGATTTATAATGTAGTTTGTCAAAGGAAAAAGAAGGACTGTAAATATACATAGTTATAAGTAGTTGTATAAAGCCATTATGTTATATTCAAATAGTGTTACGGTACTAATTTTTGATATCTTGATTACGTAAATAGTTTTGGAGAAATTTGTATACGTCCATGAACTCATTATGGAAGAAAAGAATGACAACTGATAAGCGTCTTCCGGTCAAAACAGTTTTATGTCGACAGCGCATGTCATTTAGAAGTTCTCATCATTAATAAGCGCAGGAAATACTTTCTTGCTTCAATGAGATCTCTAAATGTAAATGAAGGCAGCAAGGCATTTCTGAAATTTCTTTAGTAGAAAATATTTCCTTTTTCTCTATTGTGCATTCTTTTCAGGAAGATTCTATATCAAGGAGTTTTTGAATATCGAATACCTCTTTATCATCCTGAACCACGTAAATTCGAGTTTCGGGAAATAGGCCGCTGGAGAGATGTTGTAAATCCATGGAAAGAAAGTTTTCGCCAGTTGGTATGTAGTAAAAATAGAAAAGAACAGGGACCTTGAAATGTTTCTATGAATTATGCCATTAAAACACTTGAGTCTTGCTTCTTGAGCTCCCTTCAATCTTTGAGGATACCATATCTTCATGCTGCTAAATAATTAACGTGCCATGATAATGTCTTGTTAGAATTTGTAAAAATAAGAAAATTAGTAGTTAATTGCTTTTTGTTTACTGTGAGTAATATCGTAAATATCATTATTTGTTTGAATTCAATAATGATGCTATAAGTTAATATTAAGTTATAATATTGATGATTTTTTTTCAGCGTCAAGGTGTTCATGTAAGACTCGGGTTTGCTCATATTTATGAAGGTCACAGTGGACGCAAAATATTGCATTTTAAAAATCTCAATGATGCAATCGAACATTGTGAACAGCTTCCAAGTGAAGTAGAAAAGCTAGTTTTCTTGCATGAAGGAATGTATACTTCCACACAGTTGGTGGTCGATACACCATTACAGATTATCGGAGCAGGTTTGGTTCCTTCAATTTTATCAGAAATAGTGTAGTTCTGATTTCTTGACATTTTTGAAAGTCGAAATTATAGCTTTGTTCATTGCTGTTGTTATGAAATTTAATTAGAGTAATTTCACAATTTTTTAAACCACACCCTTCTTAGAAGACTCGCGTCTCGGTCTTTAATCTTTATCTGAAAGAAAAAGCTGAGCCGTATAGTTTCATTAACGTAGGTGTTAATGTGATAAATTTGATACTCTTCATTTTTTCTTCAGATCTCTTTGCTTTCACATGTGTAGCTTAGTAATGGATAAGTTGAATAGAATAAAATAGCTGAAAAGCCGAAATCACTCATTCCGATATAAATTTATTGCCAACAACTATTTAGAAAAGTGTAGTGCGAGTACAGAATTTTCGCCGTATTGGAAAAGTTAGGGTTCAAGAAAAGTTTTACGGCTTAGTGCACCTTAGTAGTTTTTTTTTTGCAGGTTCATCACGCAATTTCCAAGATTCGGTTATCGTTGACAGCAATAATGGAACGACGATAACATTTGTAGAAGGCTCAGAATATGCATATCTCGGCTTTTGTACAGTGAGGTATATCGAACCACCTTTGGATCCAGTGCGTGTAGGAAACACACAACACCTTTGCTCTGCTCTCGTTGTTAATGCTTTTGCTAGCCCACTGATTGAGCATTGCAGTTTTTCATCGACGTGCTCTGGTTTGCATTCCTTTTCTCAGAAAAAATTCCATATTCTTTATCAATGAATTTTTTATGGTGCGGTAGTTTTGTGATGTAAATTTTATGATACACTAACTTAAGATCGGGATCGATAGCTAATTCAGAACAAACTGTCACCGTAGAATAAGAATGTTAAGTGCTCTGAATAAAAAAAAAAACTGCCCATTCTATCTTATGAGATTTAAGTTTCACTTATAAAAAACAAAAGAGAAAAAAAAAAGATTGATGGTTGAGAATAATGACCAGCAGAATCTGCGAAAATCCGGAGACATCTTTCAAGCAGTTTGGAAATTTGAAAATATATTAAAACTATTAAGTATTTGAAATCTCTTAACCATTCACATGCAAATATAACAATGAGAAAGCGAAACAAGATGAGTTGAGAACTAGAATAATTAGAATAAATTCACTCAAAAAATCTGAGCATGGTAAAAAGCATTATATATTCTGTTTATCAACATTTGTATCACACATGGATATTATTATAAGTAATTGTTTTTCCAAACTTTTAGGATAGTTTTGTGACATGATTTGGTGATATCGTAAAATTGAAAAAACATAATTTGTATAATCATCCAAAACTGAACAACTATGTGTTGCAGGAGGCGCCACAGTATGCGTAAAACATGAAGGAGCGAACCCATACATTAGAAATTGCTCTATATGTGGCTCAGATAACGTTGGGATTTACATTACTGACAATGCCACTGGAACGTATGAAGATTGTGAAATTGCACGCAATACGCTAGCTGGTGTTTGGGTGAAGAATAAAGCCAATCCATATTTTCGACGATGTCATATTCATGATGGTCGTGATGTTGGCGTTTTTACTTTTGAATACGGAATGGTTTGTTTATTCATGTTAAAACCTTTTCTGATTTTCCATCAAATTCGTAGTCAAGATAGTTAGTTATCTTTGGGAAAAATGGCTTGTTGACAAATTTTGGTTGGACATGCATTTGTAAAACGACCTTAAAAGTGGCTTTGTACTAATAGTTATCACATTGATTTTGAATTAAAAGTTTCGTTATCTTACTAATAATTTTTAAGATATATTTGAAGTTTTAATTTCTCTTGTGCATATTGTTTAGGGTTACTTCGAGAAATGCGATATTCACAGTAATCGCATTTCGGGTATTGAAGTAAAAAACCAAGCAAATCCAACCGTTGTTCGTTGTGATATTCACCACGGACAAACTGGTGGAATTTATATACATGAAAAAGGTTAGTTAGTTTTGCGTTTTTCATTTTAATTTGGTAAATTTCCTTACATTTATTACAAGAAAATTTTTGCAGCAGATAGAGAAACTTGCCAACACATAGAATTGTGCGTTTCACATTAGCTGCTTACGTCACTTTTAATATGCTTAGTGATTTAAAATTGTGTTTATCAATAGGACGTGGTCAATTCATCGAAAATCGAATATTCTCTAATCAGTTCGCTGGCATTTGGATAACATCACAGTCTGATCCTACTGTGCGGAAAAATGAAATCTTTTCGGGTCAACAGGGTGGTGTTTACGTATTTGGCGAAGGACGTGGTCTCATTGAACAGAATAATATTTATCAAAATAATCTAGCTGGCATTCAGATACGTACTGGTTCCGACCCGATTGTTAGGCTGAACAAAATACACAGTGGATATCACGGAGGCATATATGTGGTAGCTTTTTTCTTTCATTTTGCATTTTTTCTGAAAATACTATTCAGATCGTGAAAATTTTTGGTTGGTTCAAAATATTTTGAGATTTCATATTTTAACTTTGAAAGTTGACAATATGAAATCTCAAGAGAATAACTTTCAAATTTGTTTTCTTCAGTACGTGAATGTGTTCATCGGAATGAACTATAATCAGTGATGTGATTTGTTAATGTTAGTTAGCTATTACCGAGTTTCTTATGTATTAAATTTTATATGAAAAATATTTTGGAAGGGGGGTAGATTTTTTGGGAAGCAATTCAAATATCTGATTGATTACATTGGTAATTATATTGGTACGTATCTGCATTATATTAGATTAATTAAATTGGTTTTTTAAGGTTTCATTAATTCCAATTACTTAGTAGGCAATTAACTCTGCTGTTGTTTTATGTCTTATATTAGACATTAAGGATTGTTTCTCTCATAGTGAATAAAATGTTTAACAAACTGATCGACTAAACCAATTTTGTCAACAACCAAGTGAAAACAAAAATCGATTGCGGCTGGGAGTTGTTTATTCGCTGTAGTGGATTGTTTTCCCACTGTAAACTGATTTTTCTCTTATAAATTCATAAACTCCGAAAGTAATTTATGTTTGACCTATTTCGCTGATGGCACGACGTTGTCGAAATTGCAGTATAACTCGTTTTGCAGCACGAAAAAGGACGAGGATTAATTGAAGAGAATGAAGTTTACGGAAATGCACTTGCGGGTATTTGGGTGACAACTGGATCCTGTCCGATACTGCGAAAAAATCGTATACATTCCGGCAAACAAGTCTTTTTTTTTTTCTGAAAGCAACAATAATATTTATATAAAATATCGAAAATAAAATCAGAAATTTATGTAGAAAGAGAACTTAATTTTAGATCATTTATTTTTGGTTACGTATATCTCTGTACTTTCAAATTAATTTGCTTTTTTTGGATTCTCTTTGCTTTCATTTGTATTTTAATGGTCGCTTTCTATCAAATTCGCTAGATTTTGTAGGTTGGCGTTTATTTTTATGATAATGGACATGGTTTGTTGGAGGAAAATGACATCTTTAATCATCTTTATTCTGGTGTACAAATAAGGTATATGTTTCTGTTATTTTTTTTTTTTTTAATTTGAACTTATTCCTTACACTAAAAGATATTTCTATTAGTTCAGAATGTTGGATTAGTTCGCTCAAAAATTGCAGCCAGGAAATGATATTTTTGAATTTCATCCACTGAAATACTTAAAATTTGAAATGTATTTTTTTTTTTTGAAATAATGTATAAAAATTTGAAATAATATTATTAGTTATTCGTTGTTTCTAAAATTTCACTTGTAGCTGAAAACGGATTTCATTTTTAAAATTCCTTCTAAATAAATGTTTTTGCAGGACAGGTTCAAATCCCAAAATTACTCGAAATAAAATCTGGGGTGGTCAAAATGGAGGTGTATTGGTATATAACTGTGGAAAAGGTGTTTTGGAAGATAACGAAATTTTCGATAATGCAATGGCAGGTGTTTGGATTAAAACTGAAAGCAATCCAGTCCTTCGACGTAATAAAATTTACGATGGGCGTGATGGTGGAATATGTATATTCAATAAGGTAAATGTTAATTAATCGAAATTAAGGTGATTCTTTTCGCGAGTTTTGTTCGTAATGCGTAATGTGCGTGAATTACTCAGTGACTCGATTCCGCTTTATTTATGTTGGTTTGAATTCTGTAACATTCAAATCATGGTACTTTAGAGTTGCTTAGCATATTTTGAAGGAGTATTTTGAATAATAATATCACATTACCAGGGAACTTCTTTGATCAAAAATTGTATCGAAGTCATATTAAGTAGAAATTTGTAGAGTGGCTAATATATCCACTTTTTGATTGGACAGTTCTTTAGTATAGCTTATTTTATCAGATAGGAAAAATCATACTAAACTTTTAATTACCACATTCAGCTTTTGTTTCATGTGGCAATTGACTAACTAGTGGCTTATTCAAGAAAAATTCTAATTTTTTATTTCAGGGCCGTGGTTTATTGGAAGATAATGAGATCTATCGTAATGCACAGGCTGGTGTTTTGATATCAACTGATTCGAATCCCATCCTTCGACGAAATCGGATTTATAAGGGACGAGCCGCGGGCATCGAAATCACAAATGGTGCTACAGCAACACTAGAAGGAAATCATCTGTTTCAAAATGAATTCGGAGGTTTATTTGCCTAATCACTAGTTATCACTTTCATTTCTTCATCATTTAGGACACTCATTTGCTATAATTGTCCTGACAGCATACCATTTTATCTTTAGGCTTGTGCTTAGCAAGTGATGTTCGTCCAATAATGCGTGATAACCTTATTTACGATAATCATAATGCTGTTGATCGGACGATTGCTAAGGGATACTGCCTGTTCAAAATAAGCTCCTGCACTTCATTTCCAATGCATGACTTCTACCGGTACTTTTTATATGCTTCAAGTAATTTTTGGAATATTGAAAATTTATGTGTTGCTATATTATATGGGACACTGTAAGTATTTTCCTTTTTTTTTTTTTTTTTCATATCATAAATTGTACTAGGTTAGAAAGCAGAATATATTTGTTAGATATATAACTTTTCATGCGAATCTTAAACTATCTAAAAATATTTCATGGGAATCTTAGGGTATCTGAAAAATTAGAAATTTATGAAGCGTTTAGACAACATTTTCATTTATGTTAAGTTGTAACTAGTATTACTTTTTTCATCATGTATGACTTCGGCTTTTATTGTTTTGTATCTTGTATACGTAAAGTTGTTGAAGCATTTCCATAAATTTCAGGTGCATAAGTTGTAATACAACAGATCGTAATGCGATTTGTGTCAACTGCATCAAATCTTGTCACAAAGGACATAATGTAGAATTTGTTCGCCATGATCGGTTAGCATTTCTTTAATCCTGATTATAAAATTTTTTTACAGTTGCTTCTCGAAAAGTCACTGTCAATTAAATTGCACATTGTTACTTCATTTCCTTATAAGCTTATACGGTTATTTAAGTAACGTAAAGTTACTTAGACATTTAAGGTGTTTGCATGATTTAGAAATCTTCAGAGCCTTTTTTTTTTGGTAGTTTAAAGCTGGTAAAATTAATATACAGAAGGTCAAGTGTGGTATTAAAAAATTTTCAATACCGATTAAAACTTGTAGGCTTTACTGATTTTTATATTATGCTAATTTTTATGTTATGACACATTTTCGAATTTTTTTGATTTATTGGTGTGCATTTGCACTCATTTTTTTTTAGTTTCTTTTGTGACTGTGGCGCTGGATCCCTGGATAGACAGTGTACCCTGCAATCCGAAACTCGCGACAATGATACAGTATATGATTCAGCTACACCCACAGAATCTGAAACCACATAATGTTGACACCAATGGTATCAAATATCGGATGCCGTGGGTAATTTCTCTAACGATCGGGTACTTGTAAACGGATATTGATTCTGTTTTGTTTTTTTTTTTTTCAATTTTCACTTCTGTGTAAATGATTGCATACGCTGGCTGTTTATTGCAGAATAAGAATCAAACGAGTAGAGCTTGCCTAAAATATTTGCCTTAAAATATGTCAACCCAAGTATTTTTAATTATTTCGCAACTTTGTAAATAGAGTTTAAAGCAAAGTATTTTACGTCATCTGTAATTATCTGAGTTTCAGTCTACCCGAATATCTGAGTTTCAGTCTTTCCTGTCAACACCGGCAATGAAGGATAATTTTTGTTGATTTCATAAGGTGTTGATTTGCTTCCCATTATCCTTCTACAATTTTTGTCAATTTAATGACGTTTTCTTCGTTTTTCTTCATTTTCATAACTTTTTGGTAACAAGCTGAACTTGAATTGATATTGTCAAGAGGTAGTATTTTATAATAAATGAGCTAAATTATTCATAGATAGAAAGGGCCAATATTTTGGGTAGAATAAGTCGATTTTTCCGGAAATTCTATTACTTTGGAGTTTTTTTTGGTTTTGAGGATAAGGATGAAATCTTGAATATTACAAGCAGACATTGAAAATATCTTTGACAAGCAGGCTTTTTACCTCGTTTCTTTATGAATAGGATTTTATCGCATTGTATTATAAATGTTTGCCCTCAATATTTACTGTAAAATGCATTGGTATTTATTGTGTATTTTTTTTCTCCAGTATTATTTGAAAATCTGGTCTTAGAATCTCTTTTATATATGCGTTGATACATTTGTTCCTCACACATTCATACCACAACGATTTGTCATTTTTGTTTCAATTTCGTTTTTAAAAATTTTTATGGTCTTAAAGCTGAAAGCAATTGTTGATCGATATAAAATTATTGTTTTAAGCTGTACATGTTATGCATTTTTGTGTCACGAAATTTTTTACCAATTTTCCATTTTTATCGATCTTTCTGTTTTGTAGTGAGGATAGCATTTTTCGATAAACATATCAGAAGGATGGTTCCATCATTACTACTACTACTATTGAAATTATATTATCCACATTTTAAGTCAGCATGTGTTTCATTATCGGGATTGATAAGGCGCTTCATTTGATCTTAAAGAGTCGAGAAATTTGTTCCAGCTGTTGTCCGATAAGCAAGAAGAGTATTTGGGGAATGGACAGTTAGGAATTATTATGAAGCGATGTTTGCTTTAGATTTTGGGGTTTTTTTCTTGGGAAGAGAAGCTTTTATTTTAAATAGAAATGTACGTAAACTGAGTTAAATTGTGACCATTTCTTTGTAGAAATATTGAAAATTTTATGTAGGATGTTTAAAAAGATCTGAAAAAAAAAATGAGGATGGGGTACATTTATAAGATGTTTTCGCCGTGTTAATATATCGCATTTAATATATGGAATAAATTTGCTATTGTGCTAGAAAGAATGGATTTAAGAAGAGACAGTAAATTGTAATGTTTGCATGATTCAGTGATTAACGGATGACTGCTATCAGTTCCTTATTAAGGGTCGGTTGTTATTTTCGTTGCACCGTCGTCTTCACTCTCAAAAGCCATAATTTTGTAGTGCGTTTTAAACCCCTTGTGTTTAATAATTACTAGGAGTGCTTGATTGGATGGTAATTAATATAAATGTCTAATAATGAGAATGATGTACCAGTAGCGTAGCGCATTAGTAATGTAATATTCTCATTCGCAAGCTATTTGGGACACTAGTGTGATTCAAAGGTTCCATTACTGTTCCGAATAGTCTAAGAGTTTCGGCGAGTTATTTCGACTACTAGATGAGTCTGATGACAGATTTCTAGCTTTATGTTAACCTAAACATTATGTCTTCATTTGGATATACTTGTTAGGAAAAAGGAAAAAAAAGTAAAATAAAAAGAAACAAGTATTCTCATTATGGCCTTTTAGCCGCAGTTTAATATTTTAGAAGGGGATTTGATTAGAGGAAAAGTCAAGTCACTGGAACAATGAAGTAAAAAACAATTAGATAATTAAACTGAAGGTAAAAATGGTGGAATTCAGATATTGTAACTTCAATGTTCAACAAGCTTTCCTGTAATCGGAAGTATTGACTGACTAGAAAAATCAAAGGCCAATGGAGATCGTTCAATAATTCCCTGCCTTCGATTTATAAAAGGCATGAGAACTTTCTGTTATGTTTGCTCATTTACTTGTCATTCATGTTTATCACCTATATCTCGGCATATTTGTTGTCTGTTTGACCTATCATCTAATTTTCTTAAATCTACAAGATTCGACTAAGAAATGATTGTCATCAAGTCAGCCCAGTACCGCTCATTAACAATTTCTCACCCTTAACCTCTCCAATTAGCAAAACTATGAGCAGACGACACTCTGTTCTTTCCGCATTGATTGTTGATTCGGTCATGATTCGTCCTGCTACTTTCTGCTCTATTGATTTTCAAATATCATCATGTGTCCAAATTACGCACACATCCTCTTCCGATTTTATCCTGTCTTCATTTCTATTACGTCATTTTTTAGCTTCGATAATTGAGTTCCAGTTATGTTATTTTCAGCTACCATTTGGTTGACAGTCCTATCTGAGGTTTGTCTAGCAAAGAACCTTCCGCAAATTCAGCAAGCGTTGTCTCCATCCTGTCAAATAAAATTTTACTTTGATATATTGTTCTACCTTCTTTTACTGATAACAATCGCCTCATTCTTTTCATGCTGTGTATAATAATACTATGTCACCAGTATTTGTCATGAAATGTTAACATTAATTGAATTCATAAATACTTGATTGAATGGCCAGTGTTACCCACTCTTTAATTTTCATACATTTAGATATTGTTAGATGTTTGCTACATAAGATATCACCGAGCTATGTAAGCAACTGACCAGCAATAATAATCAGTAATTTGAAAACGAATCGATAATATCATCTGTAAGTATTGTACTCGTTTACTACTTTGACAATGATCACTGCTCAGTTACTAGATTTTGTTTATCGATTCTCATCAAGTTCCGTTTTTAAAGAGACAAACCTGCCCTCAAAATCTATAACTGATTATTTGTGACAGATAACAATTTAGTAAGTAAAGGCAGATCTGTTTCTACAAGTATTCTTTATCTGTTGTAAATAATCAAATTTGGAATCTTTCAGCGAACATTTTTTCGGCTGTGTGTTGGTTGTTTTTTGCATGTCAGTTAGTATTACAGATTTACAGATTTTGATTACTAACGAAAGTGCTGATTCGCTTTGCTACAAATGACCGTTGCTGAGAAATTTGCTGGTACTTGGACGTTTGCTGACTCGGAAAATTTCGATGCTTACCTGAAACAAATTGGTATATTTGTTGATGGAAATTGAGCATGTTATAATTGTTTGGTGAAGTCAAAAACAGTTTATGCGCTTCAATTTAGCATTCACTTTATTTGCTTTATCTTGTTTAGACTTTAAAGTTTCTTACTTTTCTTTCATAAAATGAAAACTTTCACCCTATTGCACATTATAATTACTTTTTCAAATGAAGGTATGGAAGTTCTCAAAACAATAAACTGTTTACCAGATAAAATCGAAATATCTGAAATTTTCTTCTATTTATTGTTGAATATCTCTGAATCATTAAAATAATTTTAAATTCACATAAAGAATATTCCAAGTATTTCCCAGATATTTGCCCGGTCTATACTGTTTTTTCACACTAGCAATGATCAGCTCCCTTTTTTTTGTAGGTGTTGGTTTAATAATGCGAGGTATAGCAAAAAATCTGAAACCGACACTGACTTTTTCCATGAATGGTAATAAATGGAAGATTGTTAGCGAATCACGTTTCAAAAAACATGTTTGGGAATTTGAACTGGATGAAGAATTTGATGAAACAACACCCGATGGACGACAAGTAAAGGTAGTTGCTTACCTGGTCTTCGTTTATTTATTATTTCGATATTCCGATTTAATAAATGTTTGTTTGATTTTTAAAAAAAAACCTTTAAAAGAAAATGAATTTTCTTCGTGTTATTGTATTCTGGTTGCCCACGAAAAATTAAGGGATCTCTTAAAAATGATATTAGAATTTCAAATATGGAAGATTCAACTTATTTGACTTAACGTATAGGATTCTTTTTCTATAGGATTCCTTTCCTATGTGACTGCTCTAACTGTCCATTGTCATGATGTAGTCAAACATAATTATCGCTCAAAAAAAGTCTTTTAAAGCTTACGCTGGCTAATAAAAACATGAAATAGAGCCTGTTATAGATTTTATTTTTAAACAATGATTGAAAGTTGGAGGAATTAATTAAGAATATTCCGGCGGTAGATTCTGTAAATTTCAGAACTAGAAATAGTTATGAATATATTTTTTTAAACAGTGATTGGGAGTTGGAATAATTAATTACGATTATATGACCGTAAAATTTCAAAATAAACCCCTAAAATAGGTTGGGTAAAATTAAAGGATACAGAAATTAACAAGTGAATTTATTACAAATTATCAGATTAAAAAAGGACCAGAGTGTTTTCATCCAGTCTTATACAAATTAGTATTTTTTCTTCCTTTTTTTTTTTTGTATTGATTTCTTACTACAGTAACGTTTCAGAGTAAATTCTTTCTGGAAGGAGACGTATTAGTTCAACTCGAAAATGCCATAAAGGCAAGCGATAAGAGTACTAGGTTTGAACGTTACATCGACGAGCAAGGTCAATTAGTTATTGTAAGTCTAACTGTGGTAATCATTTTTTGTAATTAGCTAACCGATTTTAATATGGAAGCTTATCGTTTCAGACGTCATTTTATGAGAATAAAAAAGATACTTTTTTTTTTTTGGGATTTCAAAAAAATAATCGAAAATTCGAATCGCTTTCACATAGTGTTGTGGTTTATAGTTGTTGCTATCATGTTATTTTTATTATATTTATTGGTTTCCACCAGTAAAAATCTGAACTTAAACAAGTAGTAATTAATGAGCAAATTAATGAAATACATAATTCAACACTTTTTTAAAAGAGCGAGAATGAGCTAACGATGAAAAAAAATAATAGTTATGAAAACTAGAGCATATTTATGAAAATAAATGATTATTGTAATAGAAGATTTCTTTAGGTTTGTGACTCCGAAGGTGTGGTTGCAAAACGTATATACAAAAGGGCAGAATAAAGTATCAGCACACGCTGGACGAAATATCATGAAAAGTTCTGCTCCAAGAACAAAGACATTTATTACTCGATTGTTTGTATTTGATACATTGAGTAAATTAATGTGCAATGTAATGATATTGCATGCATTTATCGCTTGCAAAATATCCCTACTAAAAACTGGCAAAGATATACCCGTTTGGATTTTCTTTTTCACATGGAACTCGCAACATAAGTGAAGCACAGCAAGTCTCGTTTAAGTAGCAGTTCGAATTTTCTTACTAAAATATGGTTTACCAATCCAAAATTCTCAAACCTTCCAAAGAACAGTGTTGCGAAATCACTATAATATTGATAATAGAATGTTAGGGACAGTAATGAATTAGTCATTTGATATTAAGGCTAAGTTCTAGATTACTGTTAAGAATATGTGATGGACCAGAATTGTTTGAGGTTAAAACTCAGTATTTATTATAAAAGTGTATAATAATAGTTGCTAAACAACTGCATTTGTGCTTGGGCTTAAGTTCCAAAACTAGTGCTATGATTTTGAATCTGAATGGTAGTCAGCGTTTTTCATCGCATTATGGATAAAAATGGATTTAGTGACTCATAACTGTTGTAGTAGGTTATCATTTCAGTCGTTTCTTTATTCTTTCGATCTTTGATGTCTGTTGTCGTTTGTTCATTTCTCAATGATCTCATGGAATATAAGGCAAGAAAAGTAGGGTAGCGAATTCCCCGAATCCTGCTATGTCCGAGAAGAGGGATTTACTCCAGTGCAGCTTCACCGTATTTATTTTTCATTCCGCTTCATATATTTTGATTGCTACAAATATCCTGAAAGTTGATTATTCATACTGGTTGTTATTTATTTCCACCTCAAAACGGCCTCGGATTCTTACAGATAGTGCAGTGATACTGTGATAGAAAAAGGGGGCACCCGGATTTGAACCGGGGACCTCTCGATCTGCAGTCGAATGCTCTGCCACTGAGCTATACCCCCTTGCCAAGCATCATAAATTGACAAGTGAAATTTGATTGCAGCTCTGTTATGGAATGATAAGATAAATGCTCTTTAAATTAATGCTTGTTCACTTGACCTTAAATTATGTGGCACAAAAATATCAGAAACATAGGTAACGTGGTACAATACTACATTTTTGGTCTAGTTGGACAACGATAATCCTCAGAAGTTTATGTTTCAAATGAATTTTAGTACAATCCAATTGATTACAGAGAAGCTTGACGATTTTGATAATGATCGACGATGTTCAAAATGATGTTATAGCGGACATAAGGCATTCCAAATTTATTCAGGAATTTCCCAAAATTGTACAAGACAATAATAATAAGGCAGTACTTTAAAATTTCCTAGAAACAAATCACAATACAATGACGCACAAGAAAGAAAGATGGTAGATTTCCCGGATTTAATTCCGGGAAAAAGCTAAAAAAACATTCAAGGGATTTTATTTTTACTGCATAATTACTTGAAAAGAATAATATGAACAAAAAACCTAATTTTAACGGAATGACGAGAATTAGTCGGAAATAATCATACAGTTAAATTGAGCAATTTTCAGGGGATTCATAAAAATTGAATAAATAAACGACATCGCATAACTAAACACTATTTGAGACTCCTTAAAAAAAAGCAAATGAAGCTAACAGTAATTTAGAAACAATTCCCGAGGAATACTGGAATAACTATTTCTGTAAGGCAAACAGAAACTTCATAATTTTAGGGAAGTTAGTACTTTCCTTAACGCAACATTGTAAGTTCTAGGATTTATAAGATACACTGCTGTCCTCATCTATATATTTCCATGAGGTCCAGTCAACTCCTACCGGTGGCTTTTTGGAAAGATTTTCTGCTACTTCATTAACTTTATTATCATATCTTCTAAAGCAACACATGATACCAAGAATTATAATAAATAATATTGTCGCTATGATTAATATACTGATCGCAATCAGTTGCTCTGAACGACGACCATGTTCATTTATCTGAAAATAGATTCTTCTGATTTGTCCAACCCAAATTAGGAATTCAATTTTGGATTTTTTCGGATGGAAAATTCCATTAAAGATAGCAAAGCGAAGCATTTCTAAAAGCTAAAAGGTTAACTAAATTATTTATCAGGACTCGGAATTTTTTTAAAAATAATCACAAGATTTAAAGTAGTAAAAATTTTTGTACTAACTTTTTGATGATTCCAAATACAGAAAGCACTATTTTTAGTAGTACGAATGAATGGACACTGTGGATCAACGCAAAGGGGTCGTTCCAGAGAGAAATTGAATGTTTGCGATCGATCAGGTAGTCTCGTTAATATCGCATTCCATACTGCTATGTGAAGGAGAGATAAACCACGTGGTGATAAATGTACACAGTCATGGCCAAGCAAGGATAAGTCTATCCTGCATTTCAGTAATTCGTTTTATTATCAGATTAATTATCACACAAAATCAATGTTATTTGACTCGTGTTATTCGTTTCATTTAAACATACACCTTTATGGGTCAGCGCTACAACAAAGCAGTGATAATTAAAAGATGTTCTGTAAGAAGTTAAAAAAGGTGACTGGCTCAATCAATTAATTAGTTGAGCAAATAATGCAGCGAAACTTACTGACTCGAGCCAGATAAGAAAGGTAATGAGGCATCTTTCAAGAGCGGTAAAATCTGTACAGTAAATAATGAACTTTGAAAATGTAATCCGCAAATTTTTTCTACCTTAAATAAGTTTGCATAATATAATGAAAGTTCTTTATACTATTCCAATCCTCAAGTAGAAATTTTGTCGTAAGCGATAAATTTGTCAGACAAATATATTGAAAGTTAAGGATTTAACGGCCAGTGATTTTCAATTTATCCATGAATGAAATAAAAACAAAACAATTCAATATTTCAAAAGACAGTTGTTGTTATTTTTTTTATTATTTCAAAAGAAACCAAACTATTTTTCAGCTTATATTTGTCATTACTCACTTATAAAATAATTTAATCAACTCACTTGATCCCAAATGGAAACCGGATTCAGGTTTTTATAAAGCTTCCACGGTTCCAGCAATGTTTGACATGCACGATGCGCATTAGATGCATCTTGCCATAGTTGTAGAGTGGAACTTCGTACCACAATTAAAATCGTCCGTTGTGGTATCACTTCATATAATAGTTTAATTGACTTCATTACTTCAACTGCAGATTGCTCAGGCTCCCGCAATTCGCCATCCTATAAAGAATTGTGGGAAATTTACGAGTGAGTTGTAACTATTGAAGTACAACAACGCAGTGATTAACTTTGCAAAGAGAGTCGAAATGATTTTACAGAGAATAGCAGGTTGCATGCATTTCATTTAATTGTCTAAATAGAGAGTTCTAAGCCAATATGAAAAATGTAACCTCCATGTTTGGCATTATGACAATCAACTTCCACTTATTTCGCCAACTTCTGTGTTCCATGAATTGTTCCACTAAATATTGCGTTTGATTTCCAAGCTTCGTCGCATTTGATGTTTCAATAACTGTTAGATTTCGAACGAATTTCATCAAAAATTTTACAATTGATGGAAATGAACTGGTGTAACTGGCATGCTGACATGAATCCGCTCTACCTGAAATCGGTCAAATTTATTGCAAAGGACCATCTGACAAAGTTTACAACTTCTCAGTCTAAACGAAAAATAATGATTTATGACTGTCCAATCAACTTGATTACTTTAAATTTTAATGAAAATTGTTCCAACTACTAGTTATTAATTGATTATTAATTAGTCACCTCAAGTTCAAGCTAAATGAAGACATCATTAAGATTACCTTTAATCAGTTCCATGATACTGTCATTACAATATCGTGTTAGCTGACCCAATTCGGCGTACAATTGTATATCAGTCGGACACACATAATCTATGTGATCCAATTTAGGATCTAATTTAGGCATACAGTTCAACATCAAATCTGTTATTTCTTCCAGTGCACTACCCATATTTTGTCCATGTACTTGTCGATGCTAAATTAAATCCTTTTGATATGAGAATGATTGATCTCAACAATTAAAAATTACCTTTAATCAGTTCCATGATACTGTCATTTACTTATGGTAATTGTGGTGCTTTATTGGAATTTTTATTGTGGTGATCTTTTTTATTATCATGACTATTACTACCGTTACATTAATATCATTGTCGCCGTAATCGTCATCTCTGTCAACATGATAACTAATTATAACTGAAATATCATTCTTCTAATCCAAAATTAATTAATTCATACTTGTAATTCGATTAGATGTACCCATTGATCATGAAATTTTTGATCAGTTCTCAACAACGTAATAAGTCTCTGTCTGGTGTTATTGCAAAAAATTCTCTCAACAATGAAAATGAGTACAATATATGTTCTCATAATTCTCACATTTCCTGCAATAGTTGAAATTTATCAATAATAACAAAATGAATGTTGAAATTTAAGTCCAGATATTGATACACAATAACGTTTCATTCGAAATTTGATTTAAAAAATCAACAGACGCTCATTTTAAAATGTCTTTAATTATATGTATTTCTATGTTCTAAATACTGTTTCTATGTTCAAATTTTCAAGATTACAGGAATTTTTATTTACAATCAATAGTTTCATGTGGTTTGCAATATGAAATTTTGTTGAAAAAACATCAACAAAAATATAGCAACAATGAGATAGAATTGATAGCGATAAGGTATGACTTATAATTAATTATTAAATGGCTAAACGTGACAATGCTTCTAAAGAAATGATCACTTTGGCTGAAAAAAGAGGCTTAAACTTTTTCTGAAACTTAACGATTGTTTTGATTTACAACCTTTTTGAGACATTAAATTTTATTTCAAAGTGGTTTACACTCGTTCCATTTTATTTAATAAATATTTGATCCAATAATATGTTTCACCCTAAAAAAAATATTTCACGCACAAAACATACCACCATAAATGTTTTGTATTGAAATTGTATACCGAAATATAACTTCAGATAGCAATTAATTAAGCAATTTATTTTATCATAAACGGTAGAATACAAAAACTTTATTAGAATTCGTTGCTGTCCCTAACGTCTGACTCGCATAGACTTTAGGAATACATGTTGGGACTATCTGTGCAGTGCTGTCTGAATAGGACTGAATCAAATATGTAAATTATCCATAAACATAAACACTGAATGAACTTTTCGGTTGTTTCCAAAGGCTGTGGTATAATTTCGTGATGATATGGGGATGAAAAGTACAGATTGCCTATTACTCTAAAATTTATATGTGCAGCAGCTCCGTTTTCAAAAAAATCACAAAAAACCATTTTTTTTGGAAGTGATAAGCCGTCAAAATGACCAGTTTAAAGGATGGTGGTAAATCTACTGATGATTTGTTATGCTTTTTGGATTTTCCAGTTTGATGTTTATGTACCCTTTGAATTTACAAGATGTCATTTTAAGACACAATATATGATACGCTTGGATGTGATATAAGTAACTGCTTAAGTTGATGCAGAGATACCACTGTTTGGATCATATGAGAGAAAATATGTACTTTGAAGTACTTGAAGTCAAATCCACTTGTGCCATTGGTCGGTCAGATGTCGCATAATGGTTTGTCACAGCTATTTCTATATATATGAAAAAAAAAAAAAAAAATAATCTTTTCTATGAAACGAAATCAGCAACCTGGAAGATTTTGTAAGGGACGCTAAAATTACTGAAGAAAAATGTTGCAAAAACTAGCGAATATCTTGGAATTGGCAGTGAGTGTCATTAGTAATAGCAATTGATTCTAAATTGTATGACGAAATTGGTATCGATATGACCTTTTTTCGAACATATGACAGAGTCAAAATTAGTATATTTGAGAGAAAATTGAAAGGGACCATACATAAGCGTAGAATAAGTGCATAAAATACAGTTAGTAATTAAAAAATCAAATACAATTTTAAGAGAAATGTTTAATAAAAGTGTGCTATTATAAGCAGACATTTAAATAGCTAAACTTTATCATATTATCAGGGAAATGATTCATCTAATCTCGAAGCGTTTGAGAGCCAAGGAACTAATCGATAATCAGTGCAAGCAACAATGTATCTTTTTGTGTATTAGACCTTTAAAATCTAGAAATTTTAAATTTAAAAAGTCCTTCTAAATTTTGTTTGGATGAAAATGATAAAATGGATAGCTAGAGATGTCCTAATTTACCTTTCTTTTACATATGAATGTGTAGTTTCTCTAGGCACATTTTGAAATAAATAGAAGTGCGTTAGAGGAATAAGTGTAAATATAACAAATGAAATAAAACAAATCAAAAACAATCCATGAAATTGAGAAGAATAAAGAAGCGTAACATGTGAGATTTGGAGAAGAAGAAGAGGATAGAAGGATGAGTGAATTCAAATAAATTTTGAAATCTCAGTTTAAAATTCAACTTATAGTAGCATCTTATGATGTAACTTTCACAAATATCTAGCTGAAGTAATGGAAAGTTTGCAAACTTCCTTTCGCCAAAAAATTTTTAAAGAAGCATCCTTTATGACGGCGAAACAGCTGTGTGAGACAAATTGGTGTTTGTGGGTATCTGTGTGGGTTTATTTTGGTACGTAGGCGGTCGAATATCAACATATGTTTGCAAATTAAAGCTACATTAGCACTGTTGCTTGAAATGTTGAAATATTTCGCGGAATTTGCAAATTTGTAGAAGCTAGAAGTTCTCGTTTCACAACTAATCATCACTTCGCATCAAATTATTCTTTTAACCCAAAGCTTAAGCTTGCCATTTTATGAAGAATAAGTGGAGTAAGAGTTGAGCAGAGAAAAGAGAAAAGAACGATTAAGGAATTAATTTAAAATAGTCTAAATGGTTTCAAATGCAAAATATAAAGAAAGTTATTTTGTGTTCTAAGATTATATCATATATAAAGGAAACCAACTTGAATAGAAAGCGCAAAGTAGTCAGAAATAAGACAGAAGCGCAGCATCCCTAAACAACATCAAATGTGAATTGTTAGAGAAGCAAAAGATGTCCTGATCAATTTGCATGTAGAAAAAGTGAATTCATGGATAAAAATAATATATTTAAACTTCACATCTTGTTTTTTTTTTTTATGGTCTTAAAATTTATAAGATGAAAGCACCGCCAATTTTTTAATTAAACTTCAAAGGTCGCTTTCATTAATGTTTGATTCATAGTTTTAATATACAGTCTAAATATAAGGGAATAGATGAAATTCGATAGGATTTTTCAAGAAATTTCGATTAAATTAAAATGATAATGGAGAAATACAAAATTATAAAGTTTTTTGAAATATTGTTAAGCTGACCATTGCTCCTGTACTGCATGATTTTTAGTTTCATACTAATTCACTTTCTACCAGCTTTTTGCTATTACTTATCTCTCAGAAAATGAATTAGGATGAAATGAAAATTATTACCGGAGTGATCAAACAATTTGCGTAAAGAATTAGCGAATTTATGTAAACTGTTAAAGATGATATATCTTTGTAAAGTTAAGAAATTAACAAGATTACAATTAACATGCGGACTCAAAAGTTGTGTCCAAAAAGTAAGGTAGATAAGATATGCATAAAGGAAGATAAAATATTTAATGGTATAAGCAGATATTCATTAAAGTAAAATGTTTTGTAATTCAGTAAAACTACAACAACCTATGATCGATATTAACAATGATTCAGTTTTACTTGTTAATGTGGAACTTCATTCATTTATTATCTACTTAGATTTCTTACCTTCGTGGAAATATTACGTTGAATTTTTTTAAGGTTTTTGTTGAATAACTTTATTTAAGTCAAATAGTTCCTTTTTGCTCCTCTTTATCTGCAATAATTAGCGAATTATCAAATCAAATGAATCAGACTGCTTCACAAAATCTTGTAGGAATCCTCACATGGAAGTACATAAAATTATATAGCGTTTGAAACAGCTGCAAACAAACCATTAGCTAATTTGTAAGAAACTATCCAAGCTAGTAACCAGCCAAATGTTTGAACAATCTGTTTACAACTGAACTGTTAAATCCAAAATCAAGATCTCTGAAATCAGAAATCGTCAGAGAATAAAACTGAGTTGCTCTCCTTCATCCCTTTCTCAATTCTTTTATGTCGTCAACATGCATTTTTACGGATTTTGCCCTCCATTTAGAATTACAATTTCATAACTCTTTTGTCCGATATTTCCCTATTAACTGATAATGAAAAGAAAGTGAAAATCATGATAAATTTCAAATGATTTTAAATGGTACCAAATACGGCAAGTAAATAATAAATAGGAAAAACTGAAGCTTTTTTTGTTACCACAAAACAAAAATAAATTATAACTATGGTATAAAAATTTTAGAAGAAAAACATCCATAATTTAAAAAAATAGATAATCCAAATGGAACTGTTTATCGACTGCAAAGTATCAAAGTGTATTGAGTAATCAATCCTCTAGAACGTCAAAAAATTACAGATCTAAGAAATAAAATATATAAACACTTTAATGGTGATAAGTGATGGGGCAAGAAGTTTAATTTACAAATTCTTTTCAAATAAAACTGCTAAAATATTGACCTTAACTTTAAAAACTTACTTAGAAAACTTTTCAGCGAAAACTAAGTGGAGGAGAGGGCAGATGAAAGAATGATGCAGTAAATTATCTGCGCACGATGCAGATAATTTACCCAAATCCTCGGGTTTCCCTTCCTCAATCGCTGAAGCATTCTAATGATCGACGGCACTCATCACATTAGAAGCATTAACAATGGCACCTATAGCAATAGCAATGACAATTACAATTGAGCACAGATAAACTGTAATGATACCAGTTGTGCTGCTATGCTACCATCACTTCTTTCATCTATTTTAATTCATTTTTGTTCCGTATGAGTCAATAGGACACACTACATTATATAATATTAAAAAAAAAATTCTTCTCAAACTGGATTTTCTGCTAAATTTAAAAACACAAAAAAAGAGTAAATAAATAAAGGAGAAAATAAGTTCCTCAATATAATTAATAAATTCCTCAATAATTTTATTGAAATAAAATCAAAATTTTTTCTCCTTTTTGTGCCATACAAGACATTTTCATCAATCTTTTATTCACAAAAAGCTTGATGCATATTTTTCATCGATACGAGAAGAAAAAAACAAACTAACAGCTTTAATAAATGCAAAAAGGATCAGTACTAGATATAACTTTCAGATAAAATTAAAGATAATAAAGGAAGCAACTGAAGGATAACGGAATATATAAGACTCAAATGCAATTAAAAAGCCGTGATTTGCAGATTTAACTAAGAGAATGATGCAACTAATGGCTCATTTAACAGAAAACCACAAGTAAAAGCAAGTGATTCAAATGATTACAGCGTTCGCACTCACCAAATGATTATATTCCAATCTGTCCAGATTATCCAATGCAGTATTTCAAGAGAAAATATTACAGTAGTTTAATCTACTATTTATTATATATTCCTTCCTTGAGAAACCATCCCTTAACTATTCTTCAAATATGTTCATTGTGAAACATATATGTATATTTATTCCAAAAAACAAGTAAATTTTGAATACACAATCTCGGCCACTTAATTGTTGGGCAGTTTGCTTTGTAAAAAAATACATTAATATCCAACTTTCTCACATTACTAAAATATCGAGCAAATCATGACTTCGGAAGTCAAAGAAACTGGTAAAGGGGAGAACTATAGCAAGAGGAATGCAAAGATCAATACAAATCTCCGCGGCTTCACAGTCTGTACACCAGTCGAAGAAATTCATAATCCAAAACAGCTTCTATTCTCGTGTAAAAAAAGACAATAAAGAAAAAAGAAACTAACAAATCTACCCGTTACAACCAGTATTGAGCACAAATTACACTTCAAATAAGTTTTATTCTATTGAAGGCAACATAGTAAATTATAAGACGGAAGAAGCAAATGGAAAAGACTTCGATTCTGACAAAAATTTTATGACTGTATAAGACTGTAGAAATTATAAACATCCCTAATCTATAAACAAGGCAATAATATTTCCACAGCAGCATCAACAAAAGTGTCTACTGTACATTACATTAAGTAACCACATTTTAACTCTCAATAAATAAAACACACAGCCTGCTGATGAACTAAACAGTGTTACAATCATGTTACATACAAGAAAACATTTAAATCATTTGAATCGCGGGCAATGAAGCCATTTTCGATCAACCACTCTATCTGAAAATGTCTTTTATAATCGACATGAATCGTGGCAATCATCATACTTTTTAATTTTTTTATAAATGAAGATTGCTGCTACTGAATTGTAATAAGGGAATTCTAAGCAATCACCTGTTCTTTTATCATTTTTTTCGGCGGCAAAAACATATGCTTCAATAATTGAATCAATTCGGTTTGTAGTTGCGCACTTTGACAACGCTTACGAACTTTCATAACCTATTGGAAAACATGACAACAATGACAACTTTCGTGACAATAAAATCAAATAAACACATTGGAGCTTCGTAAAAACTAAATCATATTAAAAAAATTGTACAGCAAAATATACGCAAATACAACGAAGAGCCATCAACATAATATTTTATAAAACATTTTCAAACCTACTTTAACGATGGCTTCTTGCACACGTAAAATACGTAAGGCAATGATGTCGTCATGCTCTTCTTGTACATTTGTTTTCATTGACAATTGCAAACGACCAATTAAATTGATTCGACCACGGTTCTGCTCCCTACCATTCTGCAAATTACATTCTTTCATCTCTTCTTTTTTTTTCACAAAAATTATGTAAAATGAGGAATAAAATATTATAATATAAACAGAAATGTATGATAAAAACTAGGCATATAGCTCATCATAATGGTGGAGGAAGTAGAGGAAGATAGAAGCGTCTGAATTGGTTATAAATATTGAGTAGTGAAATACAACAAACTATATAACATTGAAGTCCCAAATAATTTCGATGGAAGATGATAAATTTATAAAAAAATGGAAATGAATATAAAACTAACCCATTTCGATTTCGAATCAAGCGCGAAAGAATATTCAACCTCTATTGTTCCAACAATAAGAGACAAAGTAATTTTCACACCAATCATACCCAGAAGAATGAGCTTCTAGGTTTCTTCTCAAACACTTAACTACCAATATATAATTGATACCTACTTTAATGACTGTAAATTGTTGGTTAATCCAAAATAATGTTGAATCATTAAAATCACGTGAGTTCAAAGTTGAGCAATTTGTACAAAGCACTTGATGTCGCATTTTCGGGAAAGCCACAAGAGACTGCAAAGTACTTTCAAGTGAATTGATTCAGGATAAATCAATAACATTTGGTTCCAGTAACAAGATTTCATATGTATTATGCATAAACGTAAATCACATTTTTTTCACGAAAGACTTACATATAATGTCCTCATAAGTTCCGGAGCAGACAGCTGAGTAGCAGTGCGCAGACATTCGAAAGAAAGCTGCTCATGAGGACGGTCATTCCAACAATACAGCACGGAAAGTTGCAAAGTAGTGACGTCCAAATCAAACTTTCCCATCTTATTCGTAAAAATTACCTTTAAAAAGTCGAAGTTGGTATTTTTAAAATGTATCATTAGTTATACTTGAAAACCCAAGAAACTAATAAATAAAATACCGTTCCATGTGACCAATGATGATGCCATTGCAATTTCCGTCCTGAATGTTGTTTGCGATAGAAATCCTCCACTTCAGGAATAAAATCTTCCAACTCACGAGGCATCTGAACTTGCGTACGATCAGCTGCACCACGTGACCACGCGCCAGCATTCAAAATTTTAATTGAGATTGAATCTACATTTACAAATTTAAAAGCTTCTAAAATTAGAATTGATTGGAACGAACAATAAACTTGACTAATCGGTCAACTAGGTGAAGAACGATTTCTCAGAAATTTCAAACTTCATTCTACATTTCAACATACGCTGTTATATATTTCTGAACAGGGAGAGAATTTTTTTTATGCCTATCACAGCACGAATTGTGTTGTAGCTATCATTAAAAAACTAAATCTTATATAAATCAAGTAAAATATATCGACAGTGAAAAACAATCAAAAATTAATACCCGCAATGCAATTGTTATTTGATGCAATCGAACTTTTGAAGATGCTATTCAAATCCTTATTCACTTCAATATCTTGTAGCATGCGGAATAATTTTGTTACAAAATCGGCCGGCATTCCAACTTCTCTCATTCTGTAGCAAGCATTTAGATGTTATTCATCAATTTATTAATTTAACTAACACTATCAATCACTGCTCAGGAAAATAATTTTGCTTCTTTTTCATGTGTTAGACAACATTAATGATCATGCCTAATCAAAAAAATGACAAGTTTTAGAAGTAATGCACAGTGCACATAAAAATTAGATATTTGCGACTGAGATTTAAATAGCAGAACCTTGTAATCATCTGTTCCTCTTTTTCCTGATCCGCACTTAATTCAAGTATTAATCGCCGAGTAAGATGCGTTTTGTAAAATCGCATAAAAACATCCTTATTTTGCACATATTTCAATATTAACAGCTGGAAAGGGATTAATCAATTTACAGCAAACGAAAATAATTTGAGATTTTCCTCTTGGGAAAAAGTAACAAAGAAATAATACCACATCATTTAATTTAGCATCAATTTCTTCAGAAGACAGACGTTTTGAAAGACTGGTTTTCCTCAAAATGAGATCTGTGAAATTCGCAAGTAATTCAGGGCATCTCGATTCTGCTTGTATCCGATCAGAACTAAAAAAAAATTACGAATAAATTTTCAGAATTCTTAAAAATTAAAAAGTGTAAAACTACTTCACAGATAATAACTGAAACAAAAGAAAAAATGACAGCAATGAAACAATAAATATTCAAATTCTTAGACTGGAATTGTATAATGAAAAAGCATGAAAGAGAGGGAACAAGTTGACAATTCATAAAATTATTGGGTCTTCCAAAATTATTAGAGAATACTAAGATGATGCAAGTATGGTAGAAAAATCGAAATATTGAAATAGTTTCGATTTGCAAGCTTGAATAAATTGTTTAACATGTCTGCAAAGACGAAAATAACAAAAGTCTTCCATAAAAGGAGAAAAAACAGACCATTTTCCTTTAGAACTCGTAATTTCCATTTTAAAAATGCAAGTATCGTTCACAACATCCTGAAAAGCCTTATCTCGTGTCGTCAAAAAACGTGCATCGCCATAAAATGCGTCTGCAACAAAGAGGCTAAATTTCGAAAACATCGTTAACAACTGTTCCACATATTTTTCAGGATCCTGAAATAAAGGAAAGTTGTAAATTCTTGTAAATTTGAGAAAATACAAAATTTCCCATGAATATATAATTTAAAATTATAATCCCTCAAAACTTTAATAACATAAAGAACGAATTATCAGAAAACAAACTGTAGTTATAGTGTTTGCATTTGCTCTCATGTCGTTCAGAGCTTCAGTTCTGATAAATATATCCAGAAACTTCAGGACAGTGTCAATACCATCTGATGTTCGATTTATTAACCGATACAATATTCTCAACTCTTGAAAGAAAATCCGTGGATCAATATCGAATAAATAAAGCATTTTAAAACAAGTTCGGATGTCCAAGTGTGAATTAAAAGATAGGTGGACAGCAGTAAGCCAAGCAGATAAACTTAGAGATATCGAACAAAAAAAAAGAAAAAAATTCTCCAATGTCTAGTAAGAAATAAGATGAATGAAACTACATTCTGTAAACTATAATATTCCATCAAACTCGAATTAAGATCACTGTATGAATCGATTCGTACTAAAGACATAAAAACTTAAGAATAAAATTCATTCAACTTAACAAAGGAAAGAATGAGGATTGCAAGCCTTCTTTACAGCATAACCTTAGATATCTCAATATAACAGTAAACCTTACTCTCAATTTGTCGTTCACTGATAAGCGTCGGACATTCAGCTAGAATTTGCTCTTGAAATTGAACAACAAGCACTTTAACGCATCGTTCTACCAACTAAGTAGCCAACATGATTCGAAAATGTTTAAAAGACAAGATTTTTGATTTTTTTGATAAAAAATCAAAAATAAAATTTATTCAATTAAACAAACAAAGAAAAGAATGAATAGCCGCATGCAGATCGCAAACCTTCTTTACAGAATCTGCCGTGTTTTCCAAATAACGCCTTCCACGAGCTTCTTCTTCGACCAGTTTTGTATCAGCATACATCATATAACTTTGTACACCTTCCGAAGCCAAAACCTTTACTGGTGAAAAGAGTTATCAATCCAGTCATTCCTTATTTCAGTTTTATTAATTTGTACTCTTTAAAAATAGCGAAATTCTAAAAAATGAAAAGATAATACCTGAGGAGCACGAAACTTATAAAATCTCTCTGTATCATCGACGTAAGCTCGTTCAAAATTATCCTTGTACACTGCCAGACTATCTTCAGTACTAAGGTTCAATGATACTGAAATTGTATTCAACCTATAACATAATGCAATAATCATCGATAACTTATAGGTACAATTGCTTTGAAAGAGATGACTACGAAAAATTATTTTCAAATAAAAAGAGATAAAATAGTATGATCACCGTATGATTGTCGAACACCAATAACGAGTTGAGGATCGAAAGCTTCACCATTTCGTTCCAATTCCACTAGACGCATTGCCGCACTTTGCAGCTTATGCTTTATAGTCGCGAAAATCGTTTTACCCCAATCATTCAGCATAATATGAAATAAAAAAATTAATGATATTCAAGTATCACAAGATTTGCTTTGTTACCGCGATATATAACTAAATGGAACAGATACAACAGGGAAGTTAAAGCTAACGTATGTTTTATTTTAGCAAGTTGGAGCTTTTTGAATTCAACTTTCATGCATGTATGGCATTTTCAAATTATAACCATCTAACAAAAAAAGTGTCATCTACTTACATAGAAGATTATGAATTGAAAATAATGAAAATGATTGTTGAGCTAAAATGTTGAACAGTTAGTGGCCAGAATTTTAACTTTTTATTTTTGTCACTAACTAATCCCAACAAGTCAGCAATCCAGTCATCCCTTATTAAAGTACTGTCATTTAAAAATAAAATTAATACTCCTTTTTGTTCTATACAGGAGATTTTGAAAAAACCGCAAAAAGAAAAATACTAACTCCTCGCAAGATTTCTCGAGTTAATTAAAATCCATCAAAGATGAATAAGCAACTAAAGTTAATGTCAAATTTAGTTTAGATCACAGTAAGAGACCTAACTTCTACACAAGAAACTGACATACCGATGAAACCACAAAGTTGGCTTCTCTCATAGAATTTTCTGGTTTCAATATCAAATTTTTTTGTTCGGAAATATAGGAAAAAGGCTTTGGAAGATACTTAGTTTGTGTGTAGAATTTTGCCCACTCTGAGATATAGATCCTTAAAATTGCATTTTCTTCTTCGTGTTGCATTATACGCTGCAAGAAAAATATTCACTGTTTCGCTCATTTACTGTTTATATTATAAAGAAGTTATTTAATTAATAGATATTATGTAAATTAAAATTTCGAGTAGTTTTCTTCCCAATTTTTATAATATGTGAATAGATCACTCTTTCAGCGGCGACGATATAACGATGTACTTCTGCTTCTAATTCTCTGCGAACCATATCACCGCCGTCTTCAATCCATGTACATATACGATAAACGATGGCGAATAATTCCTGCCACTGTACTTTACTTACACCCTGAATATGTAGACACTAATTGCATTAAAATGACACAGTGTTGATTGACTGAAGAGTGAGAAAGTGATCTGCTGAGAGCACATAGTTTATATATTATAGAGGCAAATAATATATAAAAGACTAATATAACCATAATAACCATTCGGCTATTTCGGCTTGATTTTTATCATGGATTTTCATGAAACTGTTCTACAGGACTTTTTCATAGCACAGTGCTTGGAATTAGCAGCTAGATGCAGCTAAATGCCATCAATAACCGAAAATCTGAGGAAACTGGTAAACAATAGTAAATTTTTTCATTTTTTGCCTTCGAAATCGGCACTTTCATTCAATAAGTCGTTAAGTTGAAGCTAACTGGTAGCTCAGATATTAATATTTTGAAATGAACATTCTGTCTAGTTGCATAATCACGAATACACATGACAAAAACCTGACAAAAATTAAAGCTGATGTATCTATAAACTTTACTGCATCTATAAACTAGCTGCTGTATCTATAAACAGAACTTTACTGATTTGAAGTTTTTGCTTCTCCAATGATATAAAAAAAGGTATGACAGAATGAAACTAATTCTCTATCAGTTACATTTGGGAAATCATACCCTTTGATTCAGCAATGATATCACAGTACTCTTTGCTTCTGTCCATTCTTTATCAAAATCAACTGGATTAGCCGGACCCTAAGAAAATAGTTGCATTAAATTTTTACTGAAAGACACAAAACAAACCTTTTTTTCATAAAAAGGTGTTAGCAGCATAAATTAACTACAGTTTCGTCGTACAAGTGACTCAACAAGTATTTAACTACTGCTTATCTTGAAGGATGACCATTTTATTGTAATGAGCAGATCTTCAACCAAATATTAAATTGGTTCTTCAATCCAAATATTAAATTCTTCGTATTCATGATTTACTGTGTTATGCATCTGTCCATTATTACTTTTGGAAGATATGTCTTGGAATAGAAAGTAGAAATATTAGTTAGCGTTTTATTCGAAACTTCTGGAATCCATATAGCGAAATTTTGAAGTAAAATTAGAAAACTTACTCGTAGCATTTTTTTCGCAATCTCCTATATTAAATAATAAATATAATGGAACAACACTGCGACCCCGTCTATGATCTCAAATAATTCACCATCATTTATCATTACAATTCGAACAGTTCGCATAAAGCAACATAAATTTTGGTATACTTTCGAATCATATATTTGAAATTCTCTATTTTGACCTAAGATGAAACAATAATACTCACTCACGAATGCTCCGAATTCGAATATCAAAAAGCGAATGAATTCTTTAGTCCATACAGACAGAAATTTTTCTTGAAAATGTAAATAATATTGTTCACTGCAGAGTAGTTTACACAGATATTATACATCAATTTCAAGTATGAACTTCATATTAGTTATTAAGAACAACAGTAATGTTAATAGCAAAACTTGTCTACTTATACTAAAAAACCTATTAAACGTATGCAAAAGCGGAATACCGGAAGACTTAGCTGACATTTGCCACCGGAACGAGACTACATGTATCTTACATCGTGCAAATACAATTTTTGACAATCTTTTGCACTATTGCCTCGTTGTCTCGCTATTTTCTTTTTCTCGCTATTTTCTCTCGCCAAGTGCATTTGGATAGTTCTTACCAACTTTATCAGTCTGCCTTTCTTGATTCCAATATCGTTTTTTTTCATCCTCATTATCTTTTCGTATTTCCTCTCACGTCTTGTATATTTTCCGTGGTATCAGTCAGATTGAGTCTATGAACTATTGGGACGGATGATTACGTGTACGGATCACGTATACTACTGCAGCTTAACTCTGAACCCAATATGACGTGTATTAAACTTCCTACAGGAATACAAATTATATGCACTGTGATTAGAAAAGATGAATACGTAGCAGAGACGTCGATCGTATAGTCATTTATTTGAAAAGGAATGAATCCAGTCGAGTGCGACATCCATTATGCAACAGTTTCCTGATCTGATTATCCTCAATGAGTCATGACAATCTTTTTCTGGCAATTTGTTCAATTAAAAATTTTATACATCGGCACGAAAATGAGAACAAAATACATGCAGATGTACATTATCGTTAAAGAATCTTCCGATTCTAAACAGCGGAAAGAATACAAAAGCCAAGTTCAGGACCTTTATTATGATCTTATGTTATAGTTCACGTTCTATTCGGCAGGACGTCATAATTAGATTTTGATCTCTTGACCTGAATTATATATTTTCATATTTATCACCTAAAGCATAAGATTACATAATGCGAGTACATTTTGAGTACTTCGAGAAATAGTTAGATTATCATTAGATTTGTATAATTTAGTAATAAATAATTCAATCTACAATGACTTATTTGTTTATCTAATTAAAATTTAATCATTTAATATTCACAGATGACTAGGTTGTTTCCATTGAGTTTGTCGAAATCTTCTATGTCTAGGCGTCGAAATCTTCTATCAATAAATGGCTATCGGATCCGATAAAATGACCAGCCTATGACAGATTACTGTTGGAGTATTATGAATAATTGACTCTCAAAATCTTCAAACGAAACTAGTTTCGATTATCAAATTAGTGTTGTGTTATTCAGTCAGGAGTATCAATCGATAAACTTCTGTCTTACGTGAAACTTCACTTTACTCTTTGCACTTTTCTGAAGATCTATAAGTATTGTTTTGTTTAAAATTCGTTCAGTGAAGTGACAGGATGAACTAAAATTGTATATTCTTCTAATGATGATGTGCGGAAATGGTCCCCATAAATAGATTTCATTTGATAAGTGCATTCTTAAATTGAAGGAACCCAACTGTTATTTAAGATTCTTAAATTCGAAGGAAACCCAACAGTTATTTAAAATTGTTTCCAAGTGATCATCCTAGAAATTTCCAGAAATTAATTGTTCAAAATTTGAAATATTATGCAAATCATCCTCTTTACTTGTGCTGCTATGCTAACCATCTTTAGCATTTTTTTTCTTATTACAATGCATAATAGCATTTATTAAAACAAAAAACTGGGAGTCAGAAAAACATCAATATTTCATGAAATTATATGAGATTAAAGAAAGATGTATTTGAATCAGAAAATCGTTGATATAAATAACAAGCATGCGAATGTCCTGATCTCATATCTACCAAACCTTATCCGCTTAAACATTAGCGCCAATATTCTACCTAAGAATGCTGTCAAATCTAACTTGTGAAGCATGGAGGTGCAGTTTTTAGCTTTAATTCCCTAAGCAAAGTCATAGGGAATTTAGCCTTCGAACTTTTTTTTGCTTTAATTATGAAATAAGAAAGACGTAAGTTTTGATTGGTTTTTAAAATATATTTGCTGACTAATGTTCAATAAAGAAAAGAATATATGTTGCAGTGAGTAAAAAGTTGTGAGTAACCTAGAACGGTGCATAATACTAGTCATCGAATCGTTCTATTCATTTATTTATTAATCTCGTTTTTATTGCTTCATATGGGGCTATTACTTATTTCGAGGTTCGAGAAGATAGAGTTATTTATTACAATTACAAGCTATTTTGACAATGGTTAAGGTGATGAAGTAGATTCGGATAACAATAAAGAGAAACTAAACGGCAAGGAACTATAGAGAGCTGAAAGAATCAGTGGAAAGTAGAAAGTTTCTGAAAGAAAAGATAGATGAATTTAGAGGTGGAAAAAGTGATTTTGTCATTTAGATAAACTAAAGAAACAGTCCAAATTATATATGGAAGATACGAGCAGAAGACTGGAAATAGAATTGGAGGATGAGCGTGAAATGGAACGTTTACGTGAGACTATCATTAATTCTGAACAGGAAATGACAGTTATTTGTAAGGCTGCACAAGATCAGTGGTTCGGAGTGATTAAAACTTGCAAGCATAGCGTTTATGTTAATAATGTATGACTGAAATTTATGATTGAATTGTTTGAATTTTTGGTATTCAGCGTTTTTCTTTAGCCTTAAGCTTTTCCATCAACCAAAAATATTCCCTGTGTAGAGAAAATAACTTGGACTGATCTATCATCTTAATTTACGTTTTATTTTTTGGCATTCTTTAAACAACTACTAGTATTTCAAGTTATTCGGATTCCATCAGCAAAAAAACAGTTATAATTAATCTAATCAAAACAATAATTTGAATAATTTGTTCCTTGCATCATTTCGCATTCCAGCAACAACAAATGAAGCTTTTATGTAGACAATTTTATTAATCACAACTAAAATTGATTTAGCTTAAGTTGAGTAATTTGGCTACCATTAGAAGTTTTTTTTATCATTGTTATTCTATCAAGTGAGTTTAATCCTGAAATGACTCATAATTTTTAGCTTAACATAAGAACGAGCAAAAAAGAATTGGAAGATCATTTTGCAAGTTGTGGTACCATCATAATTATTGAATTTTGTAAGGATACAGTTACTAATCGTTGTATTGGGTGAGCTATCATTATTATTATCATAATTCGTGATTTCGTTATATTTCTGGTTGTTATATTTACTACCAAATCACTATCCATTGCTTAATGATTCATCAGCTCAGCACATGGGCTTAAAGTCTAAAAGAGCTTGGAAATTCTTAAATTCCAGAAAATGTAGAAGTCCTTTCAAAATTTGAGTTGGAATGACCATAATAATTAGTTGCTTTTTCAGAATGAACTCTGCTAGGATAGAATTCAAAGATATAGCTGCCAAATTAAAAGCAATGGATCTTGCAGGCACATTTTTAAAGGGTAGTAAAATTGATGTTAGTTCATTTTTTTTCTTCGAAAAATAACATTGGAATTGAATCAGCGAAATAACAAAACATCAAGACTTGTATTATCTATTTTTTAAATTGCAAAATTCCTCCCTAGGACAGGTGACCAAAGTAAGACAGGCATACTGTAAACCGAAAGATGTCAAACTAAGCGACAATTCCTTGATCATATTACTTAAAATTAATAAATGCTTAAATTAAAAATGTAAACACGAATGCTTATGCAGCTACTGACCATCAGATCATATTATCAGTAATAATGATAATAGGACTTTTTTCTGCGGACATGAACAAGGAATACTGTTTTAAGCGTCTAGATTTTAAAAAAATTAAAATTTATTACATAAAAAGTGATGGTCGACTAATCTGACACAGCTAGCTGGACAATTGATTCGATTTAATGGCAATGGTAACAAACATATAGGTAACAAGTGTTCCTGCTCCGGTAGCGCGTTATAGAAGACGTTACTCTCGCTGTAGACGGTTTAATTGCCATCGTTAGTAGTGAGTGGTAGTATTATCGTATATCAGGTTAGTTATATATTAAGATTTGCTAATTTTGAGAATTCAGAGCAAAGGTTTGGAATCAACTATTTTACCTTGGGTGTGATAGATAAAGTTAATAATATACAACAAATAAAGCTAATAACATCTTTTGCAGATTTCACCTGAAATTAATTTCCATATGGATATGTTGCTAAAACTATTTATTTCGAACAAATAGTTATAATTTAAAATATTTTTTCAAATTTCTACCTGTAATGGATAAATCAGAGAGAAGGAAAATCTTATTTTTTTATATATTATTTTTAGAAATACTTTTTTTTCTTCCTTAAACTTTTACGGGATTTTGCCAATAACTAAACTGAGTAGCAGAAAAGTTAGATGAAGTATTATTTTTAAATGTAATCCTGTGGAATTCTCTTTGCTTCTCTCTTATATATTACATGCTTATATTTTCTATATTTCTTGTATTTTAACTAAGAAAGTCTGAAAGGAACAATACCTTAAGAATTGCATGAGATAATGTCTGGTTTTAGTAGCAGTACTGTTGAAACTATCCCATACTTCCCTTCCTTTTGTCAGTAACAGATATGCTTTCTGTCATTCTTTCAGAATGCTGTAAAAATTCGTTAAAGCTTTTCTTAATTAAAGGAAAAAGAAACAAAAACAAAAGTTTTTCTGTAGTCAGATATTTCTCTTAGTATGACATTGACAAATGACCACACTTATAATAGTGTTATTGTTATTTTACTATGCAAATGGCTTTAATTATTACAATTTCTAATTGCTTTAAAGATATCAAGCTTTTTTGTAAATTTCGGTTTTAAATCATGAAAATTGTAATTAAAAAAATAGATTTTCATTATTTTTTCGTTTCTCGTTTTATTCATAACTTCCTGATTTAGTATTTTTAATAGTGGAATTGAAAAGAATTGTTTCAAATTTGTCATGTGGTTTTGGAAAAGTTACGGTTTTATTATCGAATTTTAAAAGCACAACCTACTGATCTCAATTTTCAAATAAAATTAAAGGCTATATAATAACTTCTTTGAATAGCTTTTTCCATCAGTGTGTGCTCGTTTTTTCATCAAATTATATTTCGTAGAAAAATAGAGGGTAAGGGGAAAAAATTTTTTCTACTAGAAAATATAATGAAAATCTAAAATGAAAATGTGTAGGACAAATATTGGAATGAAAATTCTCGTAGATAAATACAGTTGATAAATACATAATTAGGAATAATCATGGAATTAAATTAACAATTAAATGACCACCCCTAGAACATCAGTTGAAATATAATCTCATAGATCTTTTTTGTTGGTAATATAAAACAGAATTTAATCCCGAAGGTTATGAAACATTCATCAATTCATGTTTTTTTAGCAAACAATAGAACATTTTTCATAAAGTCGTAATCCACGGGAAGAGTCTCAACTATCAAGTCAGTGAATATTTATTCAGATAGAGAAAGAATTAGTCCCTACCAATTGTCTGTCATCTATTTCATTCTTCATTTAATAAATTCATAACATTGCAACTCACTGATAAGTTTACACGTAATCAGATGTAGTTGAATAACAATAATCAGACAAAATGAAACATCGTTCCATATTAAAATCACTCTACTTTTGATTAATTCTATGAGTTATTATTAAGATCCCGAAGGGTGCTCATTATGAAAATGAATACTATAAAATTATCACGAATGAAGGAGAAAATATTTCATTTGTACTGCAAACTTTCATATAAAAAGAAGTGACGTTTTCCAAATATTTTTTATTGAAGGAATTTGATGTACTATAAATTGTGAATAAGCATCAATTCTAGATCGTCCAGCTTTATTTCAAACATCTTGTCAAGCCAAAAAGTCCAGCATAAAGAAATATTTGACACTACTGCGAGAGAGAAACTGAAAAGAAAAAAATGAAGGCAAAAAATGAAGCAGAGAAAATATGGTGAAGATTGCCAACTCAAGATTTTATTCTGCTGCCAATATTTTAGTTCATTTCAGACTTTTACTTCACAACAGCTATTTCAAATGAGATTTGAAACTTTATCTTCATTGAAATGAGTTCTATTAACATTCTCCGGTTATTCAAAATTTCTATCTTTTCTCCTCCTTTTCACTTCAGTTCACCTTTCCGTTTCACTTTCGTAGTAAACTGTTCTTGAAAATTGCGAAATGGTAGATGTGCAACAAACTTGTAACTAATCAAAGTGTATTATACAGCTCATTATTGTTAAAATAAATACAATCATTTCCCATGCTTCAATATATATAATTCAAATATCCCATTTTCTGTTTAGGGCTTGAAAAAATTATTCATTGCTGCTTAATTTGAATTTAAAAGGAACAAAAAAATTCCGAAAATTCGCAATTACTTATGGAGTGGGAGTTGCAGGGATTCAGTTCACAATTCATTACAGTTAGGTAATATTATTAAAAAATTGATTGGGCCGTTAAGGTTGATATTTTCAGTTAGGCTGTGGAATTTGAGTGCTTTTGGAAAAGATTTTACAAAAACTCCAGAAATATGAAAAATTAAGTGAGTGAAACTATTTAAATTTAGCAATTCTTACATTTAAGTACTTTTACTTTGAAAAACTGCTCATTTTAAATAATTATCTCCATAGCGCATCTCCTAAGTAATTATAGACATGTATTTTTTCTTAACCTTGGTTTGAACTAAAGTTGGTGTTTGGAACTATTCATAGGATAAAATGAATATTAAAATATAATAAGTTCAAGTTGCCAGATAGGCTGTTGGGAAAGTGCACTCTATGTCTTTGAAATTGTGTATCACTTCGAGCATATCGAGAGTTCGATTCTGATGTCTTTTCTAATTTTGCAGTCAAAAAAATGAAAGCACATATTGCGATAAATCTCTAAATCCTGTGAACTAGTTTTTAGAACGAAACGAAAGAGTAGATTTTTATCGCTGCTTTTGCAATCCTTTTTTCAGATATTTTCAAAGTTGTCATTTCAGATGGTGAGGGGTAGATCCAACTTCAAATTTTTTTTCCTTATTCCATGCACTCAAACATAGAATTAGATAAGAATTAAAATTAAATTATACCTTGAACAAGATAAAACGCTTCAAATCAGTTGAAGAGTTTAAGAAATGAAAAAGCTCGTTGACAGTGAATATTTTCCTAAAAAAGCTAATTGACTTAAGTTGTCATTTAAACTTCGCTCTTTAGAGCTCAATCTTTCTGATAAATTTAACAGTTCTTTTATTCTACTATTGCTATTACTACTACTACAGTTCTATGATAATTAAGGAAAAAGCTGATTCTAAATAGAGAGAAAAGAACTAATCGAGGAGGTTGTTGCGGCGATAACTGGAGCTAAGTAAGGTGAGATGTACACTTGGATTACCACCAGCAAGACCGAGTGCTCTTTCAGCTGATTTTAGTCTTAACTTTTACTTATTCTGTCTGTCCAACCATTTCTTTCTGCTATTTCTCCCACTACTGGCTAACATAGATCTTAGCTTATTGATAATTTTGTGTGACACTATCATGTATGTATGTTCATGTGTATGTGTGTGTGTGTATGTTATGCTTAGGATCTTCATACACCTCTGTTTTTCGAGGTGATTCACCTAATCCAATAAAGTTACTTCACGTGTTTCTGTTGTTCATAAATTTTACTTCCAAAATGAATGTTTTATTTATCATTATTGGCACTGATAACTTTTATGAAGTAAGAAATTTTAAGAGATTCCTTTCTAACGTTTTCCAACAAAGCATGATAAGTTTTGGTAATGTTATTGCAAATTAAGGTATTTTTTCCACTTTGTTTTTCCCTTCTACATCTAATATTACAACATTTAATTCTTTTCTTATCACATTCTTAATACTATTCAATACTAAATGTTTCTTGAAAATGACAAGGTAGCCGTAAAAAAGTACTTTCGAAGCTGGGATTTTCTGATTAATATCTTACGGATACTTTTTTCAAACTTTCGATTGACTGAAAAAAAAATTATTACGTTACATTTTTTCTCAAAGTATCATTATTGATCTGTCATATCTGGTCATTTCTTAAATTCTTTTCCCACTTTTCTCTCTCCTTTTACTTTGATATTTTCTTCAATAAACAATAACTTTGCCTTTTCACTTTCTAATCGTTCAGAATAACCCACAGTTATCTACCAGAAATCACAATACTAAACATATGCTTCAGAAAATGGTCTAATGAGAAGTGATACACACTGATTAGGCTATCTTTAGTCATTGATTTTTCATATCTCCAGGATTTTTGATGGACTTATGAGAGAAGAGTAATTCTACTAATGATGTGCATTGCATTCCATTACACAAATAGTTTTCGGAAGAAACTATGTTTTTCTTTTTTTTAAATTAAATAATTTTATCATTACTGAAGAAGGCAAAAGAAGATAAAATAAGGTGATGTAAAAAAGTTTGTTTATTCAACGCTGGAGATGTTGAAAGGTCAATGATGATGAACTGGGATATAAGAGGTAGAATTGAGTTTAGATACTGTATCTCAGATGAAGATGAAAAGTTCATTTAACTTCTCAACGAATATTTCGGCTTTTCCACTTTTATTTTATAGGTTTATTCCAAATCAGTCTGCTACAATTTACAAAGCTTATGTTGACATCATTCTAATGATTGTTGACACTAGCACATCCAATACATATAAGATGAAAAGATTTCTTTATGCCTATGTATATATTCGTGTATGTATGTATGTGTATGTATTTGGATTTATTAGTTCTCAAATTAATTTTATTTTCAAACTGTTATATCGATATTATGCTAATGAAATGCCAATATAATAGTTTAAAGGCAAGGTATCCTCGATGAGTTCACATCATTTTAAGCGTTATTATTGTGTCAACTAATCGATTTTACTCCTCAACGAAATTGAGAAATAAAGTTTTATATTTCTTTATGCATGTCAGAGGGTTTTTGGCTAATGTCCGATGCAAGGCTATTACTCGTACTTAAAAGGCTTAAAAATACGTATTGTCCAAAATTAATTGAAATTTTTTTTTTCATGCTCGATGTAGTGAAGTGCTGTTTCAGAGAGCAATGTTTGGCCCTGCACAGGACATAAATTAATAATGTTGCCTAAGTACTATCACCAGTTGGATAATTTGTTTGCAAATGTTTAACAACTAAATATTTTTTGTCACCAAATATCGGATACTACTCATTATACGTAATGAATAATTTTGTATAGAACTAATATTTAAATTATTTGGACTTCATAAATACATTTGCTTATATTTGGAAACATTTAGTTTGTTTCACAATGCATAACAATTTGATTCTGCTAAGTTTTTCATAAAACAACAACAAATCGCTATCGCTTCTTTTTAAATTTGTTTCTACCATTAGAAGATAGTCATCAATCATCACTAATTAGCTGATCATTAATAATTTAAGAAAGTAATAGATTTGATGCTTTTGATGCTTGCATGAGAAAGAAAAATATTGAAAGAGGAAAAAAAATTAAAAAAATAACAGAAAAAAAGAAATAACTTTTATGAGCGTTTGAATTGATTTTAATATCGATTTACTGGAAAGGCTCGCATACGATTTTTATTATCTTTATATTTTTGTTTTTATTGTAAATTCTAAGCGTCTTGAGAGAGAAATTAAGATGTTGCAGAATATGTAAAAGTATACAACAGAGCTAATTGTTAGCATACGCAATCCGAATGTAAGCGAAGTATGACTTGAAATAGATCATCTCGAGGAGATGTCTCTGTTTTAGAATAATTTAATCTATGAAAACTTCTTTGTAAAATACATAATACATACAATAAGTTGATTAATGAGAACTGATAAGAACTAAACGAAGTATTTGTTAACCTTGCCAATCTGTTTCCTTTCTGCATTAGTGTTTATGACCATTAATATTACAAAATACTTTAATCTTTATTTTTAATAATAGTATGCACATGTGAGATAACAGATTTTAGATTTACACAGGTTGCTGTGAATGGTGTATAACACTTCCTCCTGCAGCAATTTTTCAGCAATTTCAATCTAGTACATCTTGTGGTATCATCTCATAAACAACTACTTGTGATTAAGGATATGAACCAGAATTGGTTGAACATGGTTCAAGCAGACCTTCTCTACTTATTTGTTGGAATTCATGAGCCAAGTTAACACCAACAATCATTTTTTGTAGCCAATTAATTGGCTATAAATTATATCTGACTTCTTTTTTCTTTCTGTTCAACACGATCTCCACATGATGAAAATGACCTCATTAGTGTCTATGCAATACGGCATAAACCTAATAATTCAACAAAAGGGAAATTGATGAGACTGATGGGAAAAAAGAAGTTAAGTATGATTTATAGCCAATTAAATAAAAGGGAAAGTGATGAGATTTATTCAGACTATTTCAATTTATAGCAAAAGATAAATCCGATTATAAATCGATTTGTTTTCCTGTCAGTTTATTTTCAAGTAAAGCTTGAAATGGTTTATTCCAATTTTGTAGAATTGAAGTTGTTTTTGATTATTTACATGCTTGTAAACGGAAGAGTCCATGAGACGATCTTTCCCTGTCCAATTCTTTCATTCCTTTTTTTCGTCCATTTCTTCTCCTGTTTTTATCTTGCACTAATCTCTTCCATGATCTATCCAGTTACTGCTTTTTTAAATTGTCATATGACACTACTGTATGGGAGCGGTAATTTATTCCTCTCAAAATTAGTTACATTAGCTTTAAGTCTTTTTTGAACATCCTGTAATATAATGAAGCATTTAAGATATCACTATAAACTCTGTCGACTGACGGGACTTTAAATATAAATGCTTATTCTTCGTTTCTTATAACAAGAATATGCAAATTTTACGATCGTTTGCTGCTATTTAGGGAATGCATTAGCAATGGATGATAAGAGCTCGAACAGTTATGGTTTATATCTAGTTGATGGACATCAGGTGTTTTGGAATTGTTAATTCATTAAGTGTTAAACTGTCAAATAAGATTTAATATTCCTTTTAGCTTATATTAGCTAATGAAGAACTATTCGAATACGACAAAAACTTTAAATTATTATTTTGCATATAAAAGGAACACAATTATCAGCAATTATTTATAGAAATTGGAATGAAGTAACGAGAATATTTTGAACCAGTAATTTGATTGACTATTTTAGAATGGTCATTAAGCCATCACAATGATTGCTTTTTAAGCATAAATCTGAAGTATGAAATTGCCAATGTATAAAAATGTATGGGATGGTGTGGTGTTATAAGTAGGATAGTCATAGTTATTTACTATAAGAAATAAGAATATCAAAGTATAAAGTAGTAGTTATTACTACAATGTAAAATTTTAATTTGTTCAAGACACAACCGTTTAGGCTTATAGCAAATTAAAATTTAGCATATCCATTAATTAGTGTGACTGATTCATTTTGTTTTGTTTTCTTCATATACAATAGCTTTTGCCGGTTTTCCAACATTATCTCTTACACTTATATTAAATAATTAGGAGTTTTAGCGTGAATCTCACGTTCTGTCATTTAAATCTTATATCTGCAAATTCTAAACTCGAAAAAGTATATGAAATCAGAAAACTATTGCAGAGGAAATAGATTTTATTTGAAACAGATTTTGTTTTTGTTTTCATTATTCATTTCTTTATTTATTTTATGCGCTTTTATGTTTATAACAAAAATATGTTTATGACAAAAAACAGAGAAGAATAGGAAAAGTAAAGGTGTAATTTACATCATCTACCGTATTCGTAACATCATTGATATTCAATTTTTTTACTATATTTTTTGCGAATATTTTTAAGATACCGTAAATTTGACTGGCATACTAATGTCAATAGGCTTAAAATGTGTTCCCACGAGGCTATCACCATGATCTCTTTTGGTTTTTATCAAAATATCGTTTTCAGTTATAGCGAAATGTTGTTTTTGTTGTTCCTAAATGTGATGTTTGGTCGTTTAGACTTTCAGATAACATAGTCTTTACAGCATTTTACAGCACATTCGATGAATTACACAGCCAAGAACGTAAAAATTTGATGCCTTAAAATGTTCTCTAAAATTTTTTAGTAGAAAGTGCAGTATTGCAGTGATGTAAATCTGATAAGCGACATACTTCGGTTTTTTCATTAAACAATGAATAGCGAATGTTCTGGTTTTGTAATGAGGGACTGATACTGCACTTTAGAGAAATGAGCGTTCGTTTTCAATTTCATATTAATTCATCTTTTGCTCTCTTAATTTATTAATTATGCATAGTTAAATTTACATATTGTAATAGTTTTCTTTAGGCAATATTTCTCTCTTCATTTAATTCCTTTAACTTTAGAAAGAATTAAGTGGTGGTAGATAAAATTTTGGGAAATTCCATCGTCTTGGCTGTTCACTTATTTAAAATATTCTATTGTCAAATAAAATGAGATTCCACCACAAATTAACCTAGTTTTAAGTCATATATGCCACCTCTTTTTCGTCTTATTGGATGTTTTAGTAAGTTTCTATTCAATTTATATGTGTTTGAAGAAAGTATAATCTCATTTGATTTAGATCGATTTATGATCCGTAAATTGCAATGATTATTGCTTATGGTAAAAACAAAGGCCACTCACTTACTAACTGCTACGTTAATTAGATAATGTTCAGAAAATGAAGCTTTAATTCCAATTTTTTTGCTACTAATTCATACAATCGAGAAACAATTCATCCGCTAATTTATTTTTATATTTTTATTGATATAATTTATTTTTATTACATGATGTCTGCAATAGTACTTCATGCTTTTCCTAAAAATAAATTTATGTTTGTAATCTTTAAGATCTAACGAGAAAGAAGAATGAATTTAAAAAAAAGCAAACTTATATAGAAAGACCTGAAAATAATTTGATTTTTTATAATACTTTAAAATAATTTAAAGTATTTCTTTGGAGAAAAGAATCTATTAATGTTTCTTACAAGGAAATCATTTAAATTAACAAATAATGAGGCCGGAAATTAAGTATGAGAGGGGAAAAAAGAAGTAAATGTAGATTAAGATAGAAGAAATAGAAAATACTTTTTCACCAAATTAGTCATATCTGTTGCGATAATAGACTCTTATTATGATCATGCAAATGTATGATCAAGTTAATGTTAGTCGATATATCGCCAAGTTGTTATCACTGATTTAAAACTCATCTTTAAAATGTTTTTAATAAGCTTCTAATGAGATAAGCATCTAATAAAATGACATCAGTCCATTGTGGTATACTGTTTTTATAGTTTCATTTATGCAGTTTTAGTGTGTGCTCATTTTTTTTTAAATTTAAATTTAAGTTAAATGTAGAAATACTAATAGCTTTTTTTTGTTCCCACAAGAAGCTCAAAAATAGTTATCTTTGAGTTTGATACATTTTCATAAACTAATGAGTAGATTCATGTTGTGAATAGGTTATTTTTAGAAGGGAAAGCCTGAGCCTAAGAAGTTATTCTTGAAAAATCTGTTTAACTTCTGAACTTCTGAACCAATAGGATAATAAAAAGGCACTAAAAAGAAATAGGCCTGAAATCTCAGGTTTATATATTTTTTTTTTAAATTTTTTTTACAGCGTATTAAATTTTTCTAAACTAGTTTTTATTTAGAAATGGAACACTCTAAATGTGATATTTTTGATTCATGATATTATATTTATAAAACATTCGCATAGTCATCTCATTAAAGAAGTAACTTCAAAAATTTTGTTGAGTTGCATAATTTAATTTAATATTACATTAAAACAAATCGAAAATTAGTCAATTGTTTAGAAATTTTCTTACTAAACTTCCTTTGAAACCTTATTATTCTTTTTCTTTAATAGGTATAAATTTCAATATTTATGAATTTTAGTGTATAAATTTTAATGTATGTTGATTTTAAAGCTCTTTCTTTTCTTTCTTTGAAAATATGTCATCAAATTTGATTGCATCTAAGGAATTTTGACGGAATATTATTTTAGTCAAGCTCTGGTCTAGCAGACTGCACTTTGCATTTTAGCAAGCACAAGTCAAAAAAGTAACTTTTTTAAAAAAGCATTTCTTTTGGTCTTTCCTTTGCTTCAAATCTGATAATCATTGTACTCCATTAGTCAGAAAAAACTACCACAGACATATAAAATTGAAGACTTGTAAGAATATTGTCAAATGAAAGAAATGATTTTAGAAGAGACCATATCTTTTTAGGAAACTTAGGATTATTATGGAAACAAGATTGAAATTTTTATTTAAGTTTTATAGCATAAATAATAAAGGAAAATGCCTTGAATTTTTTTATTTCTGGTGCATTAGATAGCTTTGTAAATTTGTTCCTCTAGCATCCGCATATGTCAAGTTTATTCAAACCTAGGACGTTCTGCTCAACCTGGACAGATACACATGCTACCTCCTCGAAACAATCTTAAACAACAACAGTTTAATGCGATAATTAAAACAAATTATTTAAATTCTTTTTGTGAGACTATTTCAGATGCTTATAATAATTAAACAAATAACCAAAGTATTTCTTAGTTTCTGTCGCCAGTGAGTTCAGAAATGTTATTGTATGATTCAAGGTGACAATTTGTTTATATTACAATAAAGCAAATTTGCAGCTTTATAGTGAAATATCATAATAAGTAATGTTTAATAATACAACAATTAATGTGTCAATTTTTCCGTTTATTAAAATAATCTTATTAATCTTATTCGTTCCAAAATGATTATTGCAGATAGTATACAATTATGGTAGATTCTAGTAAGCTCTCTCACTAATAATTTTCATTTAGTAATATCTGAAATACCTGTCTGTTCGTCTTTTAAGAAATTTCTTGTGTTTATTAATCTCGAAGAAATGAAATAGGAAGGGAGAAAAAAATAGAAACTAAATTTTTGTAGGATTTAATTTTTCTAGGTCGATGTTCTTCCGCTTCATGTATATCACTGCATATTCACATGAGAGTTTTTTCATGAACAGACGAAAAAGGATATTAATACTATTCTAAGTTCCAATTTATAGAGTTAAGATATGTTTTAAAGAAATTTATCTATTTCCCACTGATATTATATATATATATATATATATATATATATATATATATATTTTTATATTATATATATGTATCTTTTGCAAAGATTGGCGAAGATAATTCATTATCTTGTACAGTCCTTTTTCTCATCCATTTTTACGAATTTCGCATTATTCCTCAAAATAGCATGGTTACCAGTTATCAAAAGACAGCGAAATTAGAAAATGAATTAGAATAAGTTTTTATTATCTTTTATTTCCAACCGATAAAAAAGTTTTTGGAAGTCAAAAGGAATCTCAGTGAAAAGGAAAATCTAAATCTTATTCAAGAACGAAATCTTTTTTATTCGATTTCGAAAAAAACTTACCTCATTTTGAAAAAGAAATCAATTATTTTGTAGATGCAACATCAAGTAATCCAAAAAAACTGTCACATGAATGAATAACTTTGATTGCTTTTACTACGAAGATACAGTTACAACAGCTTATTAACTCATTTAACATTAGTCACTTAAGCAATTCAAAATTTATTAAAATGGAGAAAAGTACGACAGATAAACGAGAGAAGTACAAGAGACGAGAGAATTATACTTCGATATAGAAATGCTGCTATCAACAAATACGGAAGAGTAGCTTTAAATTTTCATCATTTTCAATTAATGAATTAACGCAACCAGATAACAGAGACAAGACATTTTCTGCTTTTTCTTATGAAATTTAAAAAAAAGTAGTCATAATTTTAAGCGTACTTATTTCCAAAATCTTTCTCCTCCCTTTTTTACAGATAACATCTTTAAAAAGCATTTTGAAAACGTATGAGTAGATTTCAAAACAATTTTTATCCAAATTAAAGCGATGCATTTCTATATGTATTAAGTGGTCATGAATATTTTCATAAAAATTATTTATCAGTAAAGCAGTCCAGTCCTAGTTTAAGAGTTAATTTCAAAGTGCATATTCGATACAGGATTATTTATAACGAGTAAATAAATAAAGTATAAAAAGTCCAAATCTTTATTGACTTGTTCAAGATTGATAAAAAAGCGTTTCTAATCTTCTAGCGATTAGGTGATTAGTGTGTCTAAAGAAGCGACAACATACCACATCCTAATACGGATGGGAATTTAATTGAACATATAAATAAGGCAGCCAAATTTTATCTTCCGCTCCTATCGTTCACATTACATCGTCTCTTCTCGACATGTTGCGCTGCTCAACTCAAATTAGAAAAAAGAAAAACAATTTTATCCCGCACTCCGCCATCTCTTCTCAAGCTGAAATCATTTCAGAATGCTGCACGCTATTCACTTTTCCCATGCAATGCAAAACCAATATCAATTCCTGCTCTCATCCTTCGAGGTTTTCTCCACATATTCCGCCTCTCAACTGCGTTTTGCTACGTTTCTGCATGTGTGTATATGTATGTATGAATGAATATATGTGTTTGTATGTGTATGTGTATGTGTGTGTATGTAGCTATGGACTATGAGGGCCATATTATTTATAAGTAAATAGGACTAGTCTGGAGAGCTGGAACTGCTATTTTTTTCGTTTTTCTTCCGTTATTCGATCGTTTTGTCATCATGCTTTTTTCGTGAAATTCTCAAGCCTCACGGCTTTTCCAGGACCCTCAAATTCCAAAGATTTCTCAGTATTTTAGAGCTTCAAACGCACACTACTATTACACAAAGCAAGGCAGACTCTCAGTATTTTTCTACAAGACTTTTATTTTATTCTCTTTATATCAAATTCCCAGTTGGAAGCTTTAAACTAACCCATTTTTCTTTCTTTAGTTCAAAGTTTGAATCAAAAACTATGGAAAGGAAAAATAGAAAAAACAGCATAGAAAATTTATGTATTCAGTAAAAGACAGTAGGGAAGAGGGCATGAATTCGTCCGGAAATGAAATACCAACTTTCTCTTCTCGTCTTCCCTTTGGATAATTTAATTCATGTTTCCGACACTGTAACTTCATCATAGATAACAACGATAAGCAATTTAATCGTTTCAAGAGTTCTTGTTATCAAATTTCTCAATTCCATCATCATTACCACATCACTCAACATTTTCCAGCTCCCACATTTCTTTATCCCTTGAACTCAATATCTCTCACATTCCGGCAAGTAATTATTTCCTTATTTACTTGTGCTGTCTATCTTCTATTATTGTTAATCAGGCAGGATATTATTTATTTCATATTCTACAAGACATTGTTTTAATTGTTAATCGATTATTTATTTTCCAACATTGTCCTTGTCAGATGGAAAAAACTGATTAAAGTTAGTAAAGAGCGATGAAAATAAACGATGTCTATATGTTTATTATTTTTATTTTATCTTATTTGTTGACAAGCTTGCATCGAAGAACGAAAAATTTATCAAATTATTATGTGAAACTAATTCCTTACTTATTTTTCAACTTTTTCTTCAGTATTAAAAGATATGGTGAAGTAATTATATATAATTATGACAATTTTCAACGGAATCGCTCTTATAAAAGTTGTAGAGGCTCGTGATCTCCGACCTACCGAATGGTCGAAAAGGTTGGTACAATAGTTGAATGCTCCGTTTTATGTTTTTTTATTCAAGTGCACATCAAAAAAACGGGATAATTTTGTTATCTGCTTGTATTATAGGCCTGCTAAACCGCTCCGTATAAGATATAAATTCATAACATTTGCACTTTCATTATCTCACTCTATAAACTTCAGAAACGAACTCCAAGCATCCTATGAAATCTCTATAAAATATTGCGTTAAATTACACAGATCATTTAACTTTTGACATTGGTGACATTAAAAGGATGTATTGAGAAGTCTTTATTTAGATTAAAAAAGTATTTCTGCAGATTTGCAACCAATTCAAAAGAGACAGCATTATTGGATGTGTATGTAAATGTTGATTGTGATGAGAATCATATCGGAGAAACATTGACCCGTCCGAAGACTTCCATGCCTGTTTGGAATGAGAATTATGAGGTTCAGTATTCTTTCTGTTTAAATCATTGTCAATAATTTGAGATTCTAGATAATGGACAATATTAATTATTGCATTATATAGACTGCTTTGCTTTCATAGACTGAAGTTCATGATGGTCATGAGCTTGAATTCACAGTGTTTCATGATTGCGCCTTACCTCCTGATGATTTTGTGGCTAACTGTCGTATACAATTCGAGGATCTCAAAATTGGAACAAAGAATGATGTCTGGGTATGAACAAAAATTTTCTATAGAAGTGACTGTGCTTGAATTCGATGGAAAAGAATATTTTAAGAGAAATTTAAATTACATATTTTACCTCAAATTACGAGAATATCTTTCTAGATTGATCTGGAACCGCATGGAAAACTTCATTTGCTTATCGAATTGCGAGGTTCACTAAGTGAAGGTTGGCATAAATTTTGTATAACTTTTTGAGTTTCCCAAATTTTTAAGATAAACTTATTACTTTCAAAAAATTTTCTTCTTCTTTGTTGCTTTTAAAAATGAGAATTAGCCATGCAGTAGATTGCAAGATCTTTTTTATAGACTACTACTGTTTTCCGAAAAGTTAGTTCTAAAGTTATACATATTTAGAGGTGCCTAAAAATAATGTTGGTAAGGGAGAGCGGGTTTTTCGGGAACGCACCGATGCATTTAACAGTCGACTACGGCGAGGTGCAATGCGCCGAAAAATTCATGAGGTTTTTAATTGTTTCTTTGCAAGCAGTATTCATTTACTAAGCATAACTTCATGTCTTGCGTTTTCAGAAACGCAGCGAGGCATTTGCTATTCTTTTCTGTTTCCATTTTAGAAAGTGACATAAATTTCGAAAATTCAAAAGAAAAAAAAAAACATGTAAAAATCTTTAAACTATTAAAATTTAGATTAATTTAGGTTACGGGGCACAAATTTCTGGCCTTGTTTTTACGACAGCCAACTTTTTGTGCCCATTGTAAAGATTTTATTTGGGGGATTGGCAAACAAGGCTACCAATGCCAAAGTAAGTTATATTTATCTAAGATAGAAACTTCGTTCAGAGGATATAAAGAAGGAACAAGTTTCAACAAGTTCAATTCCTACTTTATTTTGATGAAATTTTGTTTTCACAATGAGGATTTTTTATTGCATTTGTAATTTTACAAAGCATACAGACGGAGCTATGGAGAGATGAAAGAGATATTCTGTAATACTTATTTTGCTAATGCGACCTTCGCCATATTAAAGTCTGAAAATGTCGAGAACTATAGTATTCCAGAAATTATCGTTCTAACTCAAAAATTGAACACGTAATCTGATATCGCCAGTATTTTTTAGCAAAAAACTAGATATGGTTCAGTGAAAATGTTGGTATCTGTTAAGTAATAGAATTTGATTTCTTGAAATTTTTATAAGAAATATATCTTTTTGAGATATAAATGTGGTTGTGAGGAGAAATTTATCTTGTGATTTATAAAAAATAAATATAATAAAACTTTCAAAAACTTCAACATAGTTTACGAATAGTTCCTTTCAAATTTCAAAATTTTGAACTGAGAAAGTTTATCATCACTTGAAAGGGAGTGAAATTCTTTTTTCAAGTATGCACAGTAGTTGTACACAAGCGATGTCATGAGCAGGTGATATGGAAATGTCCCGGAAGTCGGATTAATGCCATCGATGAATTACAAACTGAAGCAGCTAAGGTGAACTTTTCCCTTCACTGCTCATTGTTTTAAAATGTATATGCTCTAGTTTACTTTGCATAATTCGTTGTTCTTAGAATCTCAGAAACACTAGGAAAAAACATTGATAGTCAGTTACCTTTAACAGTTTGAAATTAAAATCACAATCTTAAAGTTTCAGCATTAAACACTTGATTCTTATTTGATTAATGTAGAATGTATTTGTTCAGAGAGAAATAAAGCAGTGAGTTTATTTGATTAATTTAGTCCTAATTTTTTTTTTTTTTTTAAAGTATTTTCTAAAAAATGTTGACATTATAAATGACACGGTTTTTCATAATTATTCCTCAATGGACTTTGCAAAATGCTACTCTTAAATTGGTGAAAGACTGGTAGTCTTTTATTTCTACTAATTCTTCACAATTTCCTGAAATTCTTTAACATCAAAAAGACTTCTTTATTACAAAAAACGATTATCAAAAAAGAAAAAAAAGGGATTCAATTAAAAATAGATTCTTGCCGATTTGCTTTAAAAAATTTTTTAAATAGTTTCTTCACTTCTCATTTCATTTTACTTCTTATACAGGCAGCAAATTGAGTTAATATATTAGTTAGTATTTCCTTCAAATACTTTTGAAGATTTATATGTTTTAGATGAAAGGAAATCTGGATTTCATTAATTCATTTTGGTTCTTGTAATTTGCAAAGATTTTTAAAATCTCTCGAGATTAATGCTGATTCTTTTCTGCTTGTTTTGGTTAATATTTCTGGTCTAAATATCCCACTTTTGCTTTTCATTTTTGGTTGCTCACCAATCTCCGATGAGTCATCCAGCAAATTTTTAAACCATGTTTATCGGACATATTTTTAGGTACGAATTTTGCTAAAACAAATGTCTTACAGCAGGGCCTTGGCCGATTCAACATTAACATGCCGCATCGTTTCACAGTTCACAGTTATAAGCGACCAACATTTTGTGATCATTGTGGCTCGATGCTCTATGGCTTGATCAATCAAGGATTACAATGTTCTGTCTGTAAACTTAATGTACACAAACGGTTTGTCACTTTAATTTTGGCTCTTTCAATACCTTATTTTTTGGCTTTTTAACTTTGGTCAAACTATTCAACCAAATACATGCTTTCTTTTTTTCCTACAAATTGGAAGTGCAGGTGTTGAAAACCTGCTTTTCCTAAATTAAAATTAATTTTGAAATATGTTCACTACACTGATCGAAGTATCACTTATGGTATAGCTCATTCATGCAAATATAGTAAAACAGTACATGATTCTTCTGCAGTTGTCAACGTAATGTCGCCAATAACTGTGGCATCAATGCGAAACAGATGGCATTGGAACTTGCTCAACTCGGTTTAACGGGTGATAAAATGTCAATTCGGTGTAAAAAAAAAGTACGTAATTTGAATGTTTATTTATTTATTTTTTTCAACCGTTAGGTGACAAATCATTCGGGAATAGAAATCCTTCCTTTCTGATTTGAAATTCGGCGTACTGCGGAACAGCTATAATCTCTTATCTTTTTTTTTTTCATCATACTTTTTTTGTTTGTTAAAAATTATTTCATGACTTCCAAATCCATAAACCAAATTCAAGCAGGAAAATTCTAGCCTCGAACTATATATGAGATTCAGAAGGAAAAAGCATTGATTCGCTTTAATAGTTGCAATATCTAAGAAGTGATGACTTTGCACTTAAATAAATATACGAGCAATTGTTTATGAGATTGCAGTTCTAGAAAGAAATTCTAGATATTCCTCTTTATTCAACTGTCTTTTTTTGTTCCAATTTTCCTCATATTGAATAGATTTTTTCTTCTCTAAGAGAAAAAAGTCAATAAATTTCAGAATAATTTTAGAATGATGTGCATGTAAGGATGATATTTATTTGAAACAGAATTTTTGAAAAATTTGTTGTCTATAACATTAAAAAACCAGTTGTGCTTAATTCACTAGTTCATTAGATCCTGTATCTTTTTTATTCATGTTACCTAACTTAATGAATCATCTAACTGTTCTATAGATGGATTTTTTGACGCTTTCATTTTAGCTCTGCGACCCAGAAGGTATTTAATCGGTTTTCTGAGAAAATTTAAGATTTCTTCTCTGCAAACAATTCGCTCACTGAATACCTGTTCACTTCTCATTTCCTTCTCATCTGCCAAATCTTTCATCACTCTCATCGATCAAATTGTGATTTCTAATTGAATTATGATTTATACGTTCTTCATATAGATACAGCAAGTGTCTATTAACAGACAACAATAATTGCTAAATATTGAACTGCTCTAATAGATAGATTGGTTGTTATCTGAAATCTACAATACACGCATAAATCCCGTCTACTATCTTTGTTTTAAGTTAATATATAAATGTTATCAATTCCAATTTTAGAGTCATGCATCAAAAGGTATTCTTCTCTCTAATACGACTTGTTTAACCACTTTTTTAGTGTGAAGTTTATGTACCTATGCACTCTTGTCATATCACATTCAGTATGCACTGTCATATCAGATCAGTATCCATTCACCCTTATCACCTTTATCACATCACATCAATATGCATATGCCTTTGGTATTATGCATTTATGCTTCTCCGGACAAAGGGAGAAAAAGCAAATATGAAGATAACTGATTTATTGTAGAAGAAGCGATGATGTAGCATTATCGGACAATGCTACAATGTCTACTTTTTGGTTATTTGTGTATTTCAAATCATTTCATTAATATATAAATATTTCTGTCTCATTTTCACTCCAAGGTGCACTGATTGCTCTTTTTTTTTTAAAAAAAAAAAAAAAAACAAAGAAAAATTCCTTGCGTTATTGTCATAAATTACTAACATTTAACCTAGATACAGCACAGTTGCACTTTTAGCTCACAATATTTCAGGATTGAATCAACTTGCCATTTAAAGTGATATTTTTATTTTTACGCAAATTAAAATGCCACAAATTTCATTCAATTTGCAATTGATATTTCTAGTGTAATTTAAATTTGTTAATTTCAGCCATCGATAATGTCTGAGGATGTTTGCAATGAGCCGAATGCACTATTAGCATCAGCACTTCCAACTACTACTTCAATGACTCAAATAGTTTTCAAAGCTGATATTGGTAAGTTTTACTCTTTTATTGAAAATTTTCATTCAAATTTCAAATTTTGCACAAGTTTTGTTTCACGATGCCACATTTCTCGTGTCGGTAGTCATTTTTTTCATCCATCGAATCATTTAACTTTTGTGAGCTACTAAGTTCTGTAAAATATCATAGCATATACCCTACCTCAATCTCATTTTATATCAAATCACACTGCTATGATCACAGATGAAATTCCTGAAATCATCTTTTTCCCCTCTTTCTATTAGTTTTGTTTTCATTTAAAAAAAAAATGAAATTAAAAAGCAAACTATATATGGACAGTTGATTCAAAAATAATGGGCATTATGTAAATACAGAAAAAGATGAAATATCGCAAGATCAAATTAGTGATAGAAAATCAAGCGACAATTCAACTATTTCCTCAAAAACAACCGCTGTAACTATCAATGATTTTACTTTTATCAAAGTTCTTGGCAAAGGATCATTTGGGAAGGTTTGTTTCCAAAAATTTTTGGGGACTTTTTATTTCAAACTTTAATCTTTTTATCCACAATTTAAAAATTTACATGCAGTATTGCCTAGGACATATTTAAATTCTTAACATAGCTTCCTTCTTACTTCTAGATTATTTTAGATGAAGATGACTTTTAGCTCATTGTAATCGTAGAATTAATTAATCAGTCTATTTTGAGCCTAGATATTTGGATCAGTAATATAACATGGATCTTATTAGATATTAGATATGATATGATTTAGATATGGTTCTTATTAGATATGGTTACTACCCGTAAAAATCTTTTTTTAATTTGATTAAATTTGACTGAACCATTTCTTTGAATCTTCAATAACTGAGATATATTATATCGCATTCTTTCCCAGGTAATGCTAGCGGAGCATAAAAGCACCGATGAAATATATGCAGTAAAAATATTAAAAAAAGACGTGATATTGCAAGACGACGATGTTGAGTGTACTATGTGCGAGAAAAGAATTTTATCCTTGGCAGCGAAACATCCATTTCTTACGGCGATACATTCTTGTTTTCAAACTATCGTAAGTTCACAATTATCTCATTATCACAATTCATCTTTTTGCTATTAACTTCCTTTTCTTGCATCTGCCCTGTTTATTTGTGATCATAAAAATATAGTCTTTGATTGCAAAACTGAAGTGTTGAATGAGCGACAATAAATGGGGAATTACATATTTGCATATATGTGTAGAAACTCGAGTTATTCCTTCATATTCAGCACTATTTTCTCTGCTAATCACTTTAATTAATTTCTTAATTTGTCGTATCTTCTAATTTTGTCGAACTGTACTATTTACATTTGTACTAATTCATCCGTTACCTTTTTGTCCGAAAATCTTCAGGATCGGCTGTTTTTTGTAATGGAATATGTGAATGGCGGTGATTTGATGTTTCAAATACAAAGGGCACGAAAATTCGATGAACCACGTGCTCGTTTTTACGCTGCCGAAGTTACCTGTGCATTACAATTTTTGCACCGTAATGCTGTTATTTATCGGTTAGATGTTTAATTTTGTTTAATTTACTTTTAATTTAACAAGTTACTATTTGTTTAATTTGCTATTAAACAAGTTCTGCTAAATTTTATTGGTGGATATTTTGTGTGTATCATTCACATCATCATTTGACAACTAGAGAGTAAGTATAATGTGATTTCTTGAAGTAATTTGAGAAATTTTTAGTGACCTTAAACTCGATAACATTCTTCTGGATGCAGAAGGACACTGCCGATTAGCGGATTTCGGAATGTGTAAAGAAGGCATTACTAATTCCAAACTTACTTCAACATTTTGTGGCACACCGGACTATATTGCCCCAGAGGTGAGTGTTTAGTAGTGATGTCAAACAAAAAAATTTGACAAGTTGATATATTGGTGAAGTTTTTAGTACTCTATTACAGCATAAAAATGTTGTTTAGATATTGGAAGAAATGGAATATGGTGTATCAGTAGATTGGTGGGCGCTAGGTGTTTTCATGTATGAAATGATGGCTGGACAACCACCATTTGAAGCTAATAATGAAGATGAACTCTTTGAAGCTATCTTGCACGATGACGTCCTTTATCCCATATGGCTTTCCAAGGAAGCAGTCAACATTTTAAAAGCAGTAATTTAATATTCAAACTTTAACTTAAGCTGAGAAATCACAGCAGTTCATCTCGTTCAAGTGCTGTGAATTTGAAAATAATGCTTATCAATCTTACCAATAATATACATTCACTACCGCATGTAATTTTATCATCTAATTAGGCCTTAAATGCAAATACCTATTCGTAGTCTATAATATTCTTGTAGTCTATAATACTCTGATCTATAATATTCTTTTATTCCTTCCAATCAAATTAATTCATAATGTAGCATCAACACATTATCACTATAGTCAAGTAAAATTAAAAATTATTCTTGCTTAGTTTAATTCAATATTCAAATTGTTTAGTCTTGATTTCTTCTGGTAAATTATTGGTAAACTTTAAGTAATTGCTTCCAGCTCACTTTCTGAATGATTTAAAAAGCATGGGTTCTTACTTCTTAGATTTAACAATAAAGAAAATGTAAATACTAAAACATATGTCCAGAAATATGCAAAGAACTAAACTAATTCTTTAGTTGATTTCAGTTAATGACGAAAAATCCTTTGAAACGATTGGGTTGTATGCAATCACAAGGCGGTGAAGATGCAATTCGTTCGCACCCTTTTTTTTGGGATATTGATTGGGAAGCACTTGAGACACGACGAGTCAAACCACCTTTCAAGCCTAAAATTGTAAATAAACTTTTTTATATTGAAGCGATAAAGAGGAATGAGTCCCGAAGACAAATGCGTGCTGAAAACAACGCCATTTATGGGAGTTAATGACGCTTGCAACTTGCTTTTTCTATGCGATAATCACATTTTTATCTCATTTAAACACCAAAAACTTTTGTCTGTATTTTCACTTGATTTAATTTTAGAAATCAAAACGTGATACAAGTAATTTCGATACTGATTTTACGAAGGAAGAGCCAATACTTACACCAACCGAACCGGCCGTTTTCAGGACAATAAATCAAGAGGAATTCCATAACTTTTCATTTGTAAATCCTGATTTCACACTTAACTATTGACATTTCATCTCTCTATCTTTTTTTTATTTTAAATCTCATGATCTAGTAATATTCTTCTCAGAGTGTAGAAATGCTTTCTTTGATTTTAAAAGATTTGGGCAACCTTTTTCTTGTAAATTTAGTGTGTCTCAGAAAAAAGTCAGAAAATTTGTTTCCATCAGGAAATAATGTCATTCTCACAAAAATTTTTGTATTTGTATGGGCTTAATGGTATAGACTTAATCAGTATGATTGCATAAAGATTTTATAAAAAATCAGAAATTCTTTAATACTTACATCTTTTGGAACCAAGACAGTATCAATGTGCTGAAGAGTTGGTTGTGGATTATTTGAAATAGGAAGTTCTTATTTAGATAAAACTGGGTTCAGATTTAAATCTGGATTCATCCTTCAATTCCTAATTCAGGTTTCTTTGGTTCAAAGCTTCAGCGACCATTTTAGTACTTAATAATTAAGTCTAGCAATTTACGTTCAGGTTCTGCTGTTTAGATTTTTCTTTAACATTATTTCTATCTCTATGAAGCATTCCACTTACCAAGTGATCTCATTTAAATTTTTTGATTTTAGTATCTCAATGTCATATGTGTTTTTATTTTCATAAGTAATTGATTGAATACTTATTTTTTTATGAACCACGTAATTTCTTTCCCGGTTTTTTTTTTCGAAACAACAAATTAACCAGTTGCTGTATGCATACGCACTGTTTTGCATCTTTATTTCTTGCCATGTGGCCTAATTTACGTTGTGTAATTCTGAATTAGTTCTTTTCTTGTTTGAAAAATAATTATTGGGTTTTGGTTTTTCTTTAAAAAATTACATTTTTTCTTTATTTCCTTAAAAAATCTGGTCTGGCAATAAGTTTTACAATCTGATTTTTTTGGGATTTAAAAATTTTCTCGAATAATTTGGAAATTCTTGAGCAATTATTTAAATAATAGAAATATATCAGTTTACCAACTGTTAAGAGCGAAAATCTATTTGATTTGATAGTCAGATCAGATATTTTTTCATCATATTGTCCGATATTATTGTTTAAAATACACCTCATTTTGACTGTACAAGTATATGATGTATTATTTTAATCGATCCTTTGCTTTTTTAGAGCTTATCCACCGTCTGTGTTAATCTGTTTATTTCATGCACTGCAATCATTAACATAAAAATACTGGTAATCTTGAATTTTCACAAACAGGTTATTGACTCTTCTAAACATGCTTTCAAACAGTCTTTTTATCATTAAGTAAACAAATTTTCCTTGGATCCATTATATCCTTTTACTTTTGGCGCAATTTTTAATCTGTTATTATGCATATCAATTACCACTAAAGCCGCTGATATTTTGCGCCATTGTCTTTGCTGAAATATAAATAAGAAAAGTTTTAAAAGCGGAACCTTTTGTGTAATAATAAATCTAAAATTTAAATTAAGAGAATTGTATGAAGCTTGATATCTACTGTTCATAATAATTATCACATGATTTCAAGCTGACCAAGACTTATCAAGTCTCATTAATAATTTTTTTTTTAAATGAATTATTCGGTCAACAGTATTGTGACATCTGGAATGTGAAATACATTCTACACCGAAACATTGAGAAACTTCCTTAGATGGTGCCAGCTGCAAGGTCCCTTCTTCCTACTAGCATATTATTTTTTTATCGAGACCAATCCTTGGTAACAGTGATACGAAATATTTTAAATGATTAAACTTTAATTATGAAACCTTAGAATGCTTTTGCAATTTTTAGGATCTCACAACTATCAAGGAGAAAGGGATGTATATATGATGTTTCCTATCCAGCACAACCGTGTCCTCAATATTGGGGATCTAACTTGCTCGAAAATGGTAACACTGATCACGGAGTCGTTCCAATAGATGTTTAGGAATGTTTGGTGGCTGATGTAAGCGTTCGAGAAATCGCTGATAATGATGTTAGAATTATTATCTTAAAAAAAACCTTGATCCCTTCTATGTGGGTTAAAACCCATATAAAAGAGTAAGTGATATAATCGCTTTATAGACATTAATCTTAATACTTTGTTTCACTTGTTGATCTTTTTATCGATCTTTTCGTCAAGGATATAGTGCTTCTCAAACATGATAGTGATGTGGAGATAATGATGTCTACTTGTGGTGCGGGGTAATATAGAATTTCTATTTTCCTCAAACTGACTTTCAGTTCAAAAAGTTCTAAGGCTTCTGTAAATCAGAATGCTTCAAAGACGAAAGAAGGCGTGTTGTCTGCAAAAAACAAATATCGGATAAGGTGATTCGGGATTTTGAATGTCGGATGTAAATATCGTTTTCTTCAATAAGATCTTCCGTGACCCTGAAACACCATGTTGAAAGAGAGTAAATAGGATTGTTACGAGAACGCAATCTTTCAGACCAAAAAGTTCTAAAGCTTCTATAAATCAGAATGCTTCAAAGACGAATGAAGGTTAGGAAGGATTCAGAGAGTATATTTCTGTACTGACTGATTCACAGGTGATCATTTTAAGGGACTTAAAGATGAAGGGAACATCTTAATCGTTGAATGACCTGCCATGTCTTTCCTGTTGGTAGGGTCAAATGTTTTAATGAAATCGATAAATGTCACGTAAAGTCCTTCATTCTGTTTTCTACAATTTTCTTGCAGTTTTCTGAGGACAAATATCATATCTGTGATACTTCTATTAGCTCTGAAACCACACTGACTTTTAGATGGATGTAATAGAGTACATCCATTTAAACAAAAAAATCAATTCAATCAACAACTTTTGAGAAATCAGTTCAGGAAGTAGATGAACAAGAAGGAACTAAAAGTGTTACAAAACGAGTATTCAAACAAAGGCATCCAATTCCCCCTCTGATTGTTTTCTCTTTTTCAATCGGGAATGCGGACAAAAAACCTAAAAAAGTGCAGTTAGTTGTAAATAGGATGTCAAATTGAATAGTTTTAAGGAAGTAATTAGCCAACATTTGTGTACCTACGACATAAACAAGAACACACTACAAAAAACAAAAAAAGGAAAGAAAAAAATCCGTTTATCTATATGCTGCGTTCACATCAGCATAGAATCCACCGCGGTCACACAATTAAATTTTTTCTGCCAAATTGATCCGCCACTTGTTCTGGTTGTTTCAAAATTTTTGTCAGAACTTAATGTATTCTTTCATCTTGAAAGGCTATTTTTCTTATTCTTATGGTAGATGACTGAGAGAGATGTGCTTGGTGGGTAATTCACTTCTTTGACAACATTCCCTGATTTCTTGGTGTTTCCATCCAAGTAACCTTTGTTTTTCTTTGGGAAGAAACCTAGGCAATCTGTGGAGATCTGCAGGGAAAAAAACTTGTCGGAAAAAACCAAATTACAATAATATGTCGAAATAAAACTATATTAACCCATAATACTAAAATTTATCTTAATTGAACTTTTTCTAAAGAAATATAAAACTGTTTCAAATTGCATCTCACGTAAGCAATCATTATCCCAACACTCATCTTCCACCGTAGTTGAGTTTATCTACTGCTTATCTAGAAATTTTTTACTATTAACAAAGGGCACGCATGTGCATTCTTTAATATCTTAAAATTTACTCCTTTGTTGCAAACCAAATTTGTTTACAGTGTCCAAATATTGCAAAGGTTTTCTAATCTAATAGTCATTCTTATGGTATGAGAAAATGACAGTATTAAAATCCATTTCTTACTGTATAAAGAATGAAGATCATCTGATATCTCCTTTACTCAATGTAATCATGCGCTTGTTGCAAGTCAATGCCCACTATATGAAGATTTAAACCCTTTTATACCAATAAGTTATGGTTCGGTTGCCCAACACATTCATCTATATCAATTCCAACACAACTAAGACAGTTTTCCAATAAAGTCTTTCAATTTTCGACAAATACTATCTTTAATATGTTGCCAAATTATCTATCAGTTTAGTTTCAAGATTTATTTGGAAGTTGTAATTCACCTAAAACTGTTTCTTGCTATTTTTGAAGCTACAGTCAGGCAGTGGTCTATTTAATAATCTGATATAATTCGGATATGACTAAGCATAATTAAGCATAACGTGTAATAATATGATTAAGCATAACTCGGATATGATAAACAATGTGGAAATTTCTCTAACGCATTAAAATGTAGTGGATGAGATATGCTAATGCTTGGATCGAGAATGCATCTAAGTTGTCTTTAGGCTCCCGACTAGAAAACGCTGTTTGTGATGCACAATGCTCTGATTTTCTTTTCAGATTTCAAAATTCTTGCCTATTTTGACGTTGAAGTTATTTAGAACTATGATTTTATCATGCACAGGAATTTGTTGGTAGGGCGAACATCGATATGAAATTTGCCATTTTTTACAGGATCAGCTTGTAAAGTTCGAATATATGGTTTAAAAAGAACAATATGTTGTTGTTCTGTAATGGAAGATATAAGGAGTGTCAAAAAATTCGAGATAAATTTATAATATGTTGAAATAATTTTGTATTAAATTCATAAGATAGAAATTTACAAATTAAAAATTGAATATTCCGTAAATAAATATAAAATTTGCATTGCTTGCAAGATATCATAGAAGTTTTCATATTCACCACCCATTTAAGCAAATGACGTGATGTTGTAAATCAACCAGCACTATATGAAGGGTTAACAACATGTGACAGTGAGAGTTATTTGCTCACGGTAATGATGCGCTTTGTTAAAAGCCATTGTGCGCTACGTAAGGAGTTGAAACCTTTGTCTAAGCTCAGTTTTTGGGTACTACAAGCTTTGATTCGGTTGGTCTTAACACTCACTCAGTTCATTTTCAACAAGCGTTGATGGAGAAAATAAAGACAACTTGGCGATATGCTACGAAATTGCAGAAAACCAATAAAGCTATTGTCGATATTGTGGAATTACAACAATAATAAGAGTACACAATACTAAAGACGTTTCCAAATAAGATCATTCAATCGAAATGACTTGTTGTCAAATTTAACACTTAGAGGTGATTTTTTGACCGTGAAGTCAACGTCTGAGTGGAAACATTCGGCTTTGGGTTTACGTGACTAAAGAACCGGGTAGCCGGTACCATATTCTTTGAGAGGAAAACAAATTCTTTCGAAGACAGGCTTTTCATATAGAGCAACAATTGTCCCAATTATATTGGAAAATCCCAATTATAATATGCAGAAATAAAATTGTATTAAATCCATAGAAATGAAAGCTGCATTGCTAGAACATTCCTTGGACAAATGTTCCAATGTAACTTAAGTTCATCTTGTTTCTCTAATATTCATCTTCCATATAGCTGAGCTTATTTCAATTATTTCTTAACAAAAATATGGTTCGATTTTGTCTCCAATTAGATTGTTTATATTCACTTCTTTTGTTATTTATCTTACTAACTATAAATTATATTCGAATTTGATAAGGTTATCAGCTCACTGGATCTGATTGTTGATGACTTAACAGCATTTTTCAGCTGACCTCCTGTATTGTAAATCATGAGTGCTGCTATGAGTTAAACGATTACTATATAAGCAATTATACCTGTTGTCAAGGTCAAGTTTTTTGAATAGTGACATTCATTGCTCTCTTACATCTACTTCCATAAGCTTTCTAATATTATTTAATAACTACGACCAACAGTAATCTTTATCTCAATAAAATAAAGATTTATCAAATGTTTTCTTTGCAAAGCATTAACTATTCAGTTCTACAATTTACTCGAACCAGACCCTATTTTATGACAGCAGTATCGAACGAGAATGTCATCTCTAATGCCAATCTCTTTTTTAGTGAATCGCAGCGTGCACAGAACTGGTCTAACAAACTTTTTTATCAGGTCTGATAAATCTAACAGATTTAAAGCCAGATAGTTGGATGATGGCAGCAAAATCCTAATGTCACAATTTTGTTTGGAGTATCCTTCTCTTAGACGGACAGCTTTGCAAGGCGAACGAGCTTCACCTATCTGGCTTTAAACCGAGTTAAATCATCCCTCTCCTAAGATGGTTGCTTTAAAGCTAATGACCCACTGGTCGTGAACACACTTTGTTTGACCCTTCAATTGAGACCTGTACGACTTGGGAGATTCTACCACATATGCCATCGCCAGCTACAATATTACAAAAGCACTCAGCCACAAGGGAATCCACAGGGAAATGAAATTGAACCTTAAAATTACTACTATATATTTCAGTTAAAGTAATTTTGCCTTATTCAAAATGAACAATCATTAGTATAAGCATAATGACTGTTTATAAACATTTCGTAGCAGTTGCTTGTTTTCTTTTACAAATGAATTTGTTAGAAGAAATTTAAAACATACTTTTGTGCTCCTCAGTCCTGGATTTAACACATTTCCTCGTATATGAAAATAGAATTATTTCTCATATGTGAAGATGCAAATCCTATCATTGTCATCCAACGAGACACAATGCATTTTAGCAATCCACCCGTAAACCGTTGGTCTGGAAATGGTTTGCTACAACATATTTGCACATCGCTACCTAAATTACATTTCAGTCACTGCGCAACTTAGCATCCCGCCAATGGTTGATATGCGAATTAATCAGGTGGAACAACCGGGAGCTTGTGAACTAGTGGATTCTTTTGAAGTATTTCGCATTCAGGTGAATGTTGATGTTTGGGGACAATCCGTTGTTTGGATTTATAATCTTTTTCGACATTGTCCATCTGTACCCACTTTCTGGGCATGACAGAATATCAAATTCAATCTGTGGTACAGTAACACTTTATCGAGCAATGAGAAAAACCAAATTCCCTCACATTGACAACAGCAAATTATTATAATAATAATTAATTAGAAATAAACTAAATAAACTGCAGTGCACTTGGAAGTAAATGGAGTGGGATATTTTCACCATTTATTCGTTTATTTGGTCAAAGCAAAAGAAATTTTTCAGCAGGCATTGTATTCTTTTGAGTGTCTTCTCATGTACACGAGGGGCGGTAATGGCATTTCAGGAACAGTAAGAATAGGAGAATAACTCTCGAGACTTATCAAGCGCGGTGGCTTTTTAAGAGGAGGTGTAACTTGCACTGGACTAATCTTATCTACTAACAGTGCTATTGTCAGTGCTGCTATTATTTTAATCACTCTTTTGGAAACTAATTTTATCACAATTGGTTTGCATTTTTTTTTTTCCTTTGGACAATACGAGATGTTGATATAGAAGATATCCTTTGCAAATACAGAGGACGTCAGCAAAGGGCAGCAATCATTTTTGATGTACAAATTAATAATAAAAGACTTTTTGATAAAAATGAAATTAGCTAAAATTTACATCGGACAATAATAAAATGAAAATACTATCCTTTACAACAGCAATGATTTAATTCATTTTTTTATTAAAAAAATTGAAAATATCTCAATAATTATAACTCTAGCTTTCTATTACCTGGTTATTTTGAATTTTCGTCGTGATTAAATGAAAAATATTTTGTTAACTCAAGCACAAAAATAGGCGATAACGGGTGATATGGAACTCTGAGGTTATGAGCTTGTTTGGGATTTCCATCTCTTAGATGAATGGCTTTGCAAGCCAGTACTATATATGCTTGTTTGAAGTTAGAGTTTCCCTTATCTTTAAGGTAGCTTTCCAGAGGCTATTGAGATCATCCTGATCATGGACAAATGTTGTCTGACCTTTCAGTTGAAGTGTAACTGGCATACTACTGACAGCATGCACCATTTCCAACATAGGATGTTCTCAATAGTTGGCATTTGAATTTATTTGTTTGTATGTATATATGGAGACATATCGTACTCAGCGGTAAGATCACTTAAAAGTGAAGTTATGTAGACGAATGTTGATCTCATTTAGTAAACTTGGTAATGAATATTCAAAATTTCGAGAGATTTTTGGCCCAACACAACACTTTACTTTTTCCTTTTCGATATTTCAGAAGCAATGTGACAGAATAACTAACACTGATAAGTAGTGCCACGATTGTTGTTGGATAAAAAATGTATGAAAAATGTATGATTGAATGGTTTTGTGAATGAATAAGTATTTATTGGAAAAATTACAAATATTAAACGAAAGAAATAAATCCCAATTCAAAATGTTAACGAGAGATAAAATAAATTCAACATGGTGAGTTTTTGGCAAGTCTTTAATCATTAATTTTAAATTAAAAGTGATTTTAAAAAATGGTAAACAAATGACTCCTTCCTATATTGGTACTTGTTCATATATCAAAGGGTTATTTTCATCATATCGCGTTATTTTAATTGGTTCTTCTATAGATATCTGAAAAGAGAAAAGATAATTCCATGTTTCTCAACATTTTCATGAACAGTTCATTGATTGAAATTTCAAGCATAACTTCAAGAAAAACTGAAATTTAAGGTTGAAAATTTAAGAATGTAACATCACTGTTTTAGCAAATTAACCGGAAGTCTGGAATTTTTATTCCATCCTTTATTTTTTCTCTTTCGAGCTTCTTGAAAATACAGTTCTCAACAATGATAAAAGCACTTTTAGAATCCTACCTGACCTAATTTCCGACTTCTTTTAGAGATTATCTCTTCGTTGCTTATTTCGTCGTTTAAATTAACCATTGATCTAACTGTATTGCTGAAGATTACCTCAGCAGTAAAAAAAATTTTATCGCGCGATTTTAAATAATCCAAAGGTGCGTAAGGATCCATTACAATTCTAAATTTCAAGACGTTTTAATTAAAAGGAAAGCAAATAAGAAATAGATAAAAAAACTTTTTGTTTACTGCAGTAATCTTCATTTTATGTAATAGTTGACCTAATTTTAGGCATCTTAACAAGTTTACGCAACCCTGCTTGAACTTCAAGTAATACTTCCGAATCCATGGGTAGTTCATCATCCGTTACTTCTCCACTATGCTCACTATCCTGAAAAGTAGATGTATCATATCATAATATTTCATAATCAAAAATTCAATTTATAACAAACCTTTTGTACTTTACTAAATTTACTCCAAAATGGTAGACCATCCTCGTCGAACAGCTTTCCTTCATTGTCTTTATTAATCACTCTTGAAACTGGTTTCTAAATTCGAGAACTTAGATTTTATATTTGATCACCAAGACTAGTCGAGAGGTTTTTTTGGAGCAGTCAGAATAAAATGATATGATTTTAGCTTTGAGCTAAATTTAGACTCATGATTACTTAGATTCTTGATACGTTTGATTCAACGTTTGATGCATTTTGATTTTTTTTTGTTTATACAACCTCGTTTCCTATTTACATTTCATCTCTAAAATATTTTGGTGGTATTATAACTGAACCTTGAGTGAATTAATTTTAACACCTTCCTCCTTCATTTCTGTCTCGTACCTAAAAATTTGTTTTTCAATATGTGATTTCAAAACAAAAAAATCCTTGTTCTAATTAAAAACTTTTACAATAAATGCAATCTTTTTGTTCGATGAACAAAAAATTTAAGACAAATGTATTGCAGGACAAGTTTTGCCATTGGTCAACGGCTTTCATTAGCAACTTTTGATATTTAAATAAATTATAATTAAATTTTACGTATTTTTTTAACGTTAGCTGCAAATAACAATTATCACATATTGGCCGTTTAAAAATACCTTTCAACTCGATGTCTGAATGGGAATTTTTCATCTGCACTCCGCAAAGGTATTTCTGGTAGTTCCTGAAAAATGTAAAAAACGAAGCAAGTTTATCCTTTCTGATTATCTTTTTAAATGTACTAGTCAAAAACATTTTTAATTAACCTCGTCTGATGTCCCGTCTATTTTGATGTTTCGGATTACATAATCATGGTTTAGATTTCTTCCTTAGGTGATATTAATGTTGATAATTTATATTTTAATGATAGAATTTAAATACCTTTTTGAAAGTACTTTCTTTCCGCAGTTCATTTCTTTTTTTAATTTTTTCAACAAATTTTTGTATTGAGACATCACTCATAGGACGGCTAAAGAATGCTTTGATCCTTTTTCGAACACCTCAAGGTAATATTTTAGGAACGAAGTATTTAAAATGCTAAAACAGAGATCAAGATTTAAAGGTAAATTTCGTGTTCCTAACTGCATAACCAACTTAACTTTTACCGGAATAAAGCTTCAAAATAAGAGTGCAATACATAAGAGTACAATACTTCTAATGCTTTGTCGACTTGATGAAGAAGGTGACGATCCGGGAAATTTAGCCCATCTTTGTAATGTTTTACTGGTACTTCTGGAAATGATAATGATACTTGCATTATTAGGTAAATGGTAATACAAGTGGAAAAGATAAAAAGATAACTTTAACCTAATCTTTTCTAATTGTTGTAGGATAAATGAAATCACCAAATTTTTGTTGTTTGAAATGAAGTCAAGTGCTTTTCGATAATCATAAATCAATTACTTCATATAAGATATGGAAATATGAAATACTACGGGGTCAGTAAAGTTTTATTATCATTCCTAATAAGAAAAAGCAGAATATGCTGTACCACTGAAATTTTGATTCTGAAGTAACATGAAATACAAAGAATAAATTAAATTAATCTACCGGGCTGCACTTTCTTTCTGCTTCTTTCGATATTTTTGCCGCGCAGCATCTGGCATCTTATGAATCACTGAGTTGCTGAGAGAAGAAAGAGATTCTGATGGCGCTCTTGTTGATTTGTATGATTCAGTCTCCTTATGATTCTTTCGCACTCCAACATCCCTACCTTTTCTTACAATACCTTTTTTATTCGATTTACACTCTTCTTACTTATTTTGAAAAATATATGTGATGCTAAACAGTTTCTCTAAAAGTATTAGAAAATATTGTAAAAATGATCTGAACAAAAAAATCAATACATCTCACATTTAGCACCATATTTTATTTATAATCAATGTAAATTTACTATATTGCAAGTATACCTTATTACCTTTCTTCTTTATTAAATAAGTAATTAACTATTTCATGAATAATAGACTATTTTTTCATTTCTTGGGAATATTAATTATATAATGTTTACTACATTTTCATCAATACTTGGTCTATAATCATGGCTTGATTGCCGTATAAGTAAGTAAAGAAAAAATATTGAAAAATTATAGAACCTTGGCTGCTCTGATGATTTTGAGATTGTCCTTGAAATTTTGTTTGACTGTCGCTTGATTCTTTCTAGAAAAAGTAAAAATTTGACTTGTACAATTAAAATGATAAAGGAACAATGGAATGCTAAAACAAGTTATAGAAAAGTGCTAAAATATTTTTCACACTAATTCACATGTTATGAAGTATTATCATATTATCACACTTTTTTTAATTACTGTTTTTTGCTTTTTTTGCCGAATATTTTTTGTTTTTTTCCACTTCACGTTTCGTACATAAACATAATCAATAAAAACTTTCGATTTTTATGCTTACTTGTTGATGGTTGGTTTCTGTTATGCTTCCACGAACTAATAGGTCTTTGAAAGATACGTTTTCGTAATCTTGATAAGAGTGATTTTTTCTGTTGCTCTGAAAATCAGCTAATTGTTATCTTAAAATTTATTGAAAATCATCACTTTATTTAAAAAGGTTTTTATTTAAAATTGGTCGCTGAACAATTTTTCATACATCAAAGCCTTGAAAACGCATGAAAATTTTTTGCTAAAAAAACAAAATAGGTCCTAAAACCTGTGCGAAGTACGACGTCAAAAAATTTCATAGTGTTTTAATGACAAAAATTTCCTAAAGTACCTGAAGTTCCGTCAGAATGTTTTTTTTGCTTAGTATGTTTACTTCCAATTGGTCCCATACTACTGCAATAATAATACTCAATAAATTAAATCCATTTGTATTTTTCAGTTCATTTTAGAAAAAGTCTTATGCCGATGAGGAAAAGCATAGTTAACTGACCATAAAAAGGCTTAAGAATGAACGAAATAAAATCAAAATGAAAAACTTTGTATACCTATACTTTCATGAATTTTGCATAAATTTACATAAATTCTAATATTTTAATTGAAATGTTTTGTTAAACAAACTTATGTGGGGCTTTGGGTTCAGACATCTATAAATGTCATAACTGATCAACAAAGAAATAGAGATCATATAATTGGACTTACAAAATTAATATTTTTTAAGCTCTTATCATCACTTGCCGAATATTTTTTTTTACACCTACCTGTCAAAACTTTTCCAACTTTGTTTAGGAAGAAAAATTTTATTTAACTATGAAAAACCATTCTATTTACTATTCCATTTACTTACTTATTTATGCATTCCTGATCATTACCTTTATTTTTTCCTCATTTGTTGCTATTTTCAGGAAATTCACTCATTCATAACTAGCACAGCAGAGATTGCAAATCTTATTGAAAAGGAATGATCTTAGTTCAGGAAGAAGTTAGGAAGCGGAATAAAAACCTTAAGTAATAGATAAGTAAATTCCCATTGCATTAGCAGGAAAATATTTCTTTGTCAGCGATCGAAATTTTTACAAAATCTTAGAGGAAAATTTTCAACAGATATCGAAGCTAATTTGGAAAATTCAATTATTTCACCTCCATACATCTACTAAATTTAACATTTATCTCAAATCTCAAAAGTTATTTCTTGTTGTTAATATTTTGCAAATAAATGTTTTTCTAAGTTGCAAAGACGTTCGATGTGCACTACGAGAACAAATAATTATGGCAGAAAAGAAATGCATTTATTTGTTTTGTAACTATACATACTTCATTGAGAAGCGCACTAATTTAATGATTTAAAAATTCTGCCAACTTTAATTCCTTTGCAAATATAAAAATGAATTAATAATCATTGCATATACTAATTAATTTCCTATATCTCCGGACACTGTTCTTGTGTTCTCTCTAAGTTATCATCATTATTTTTGTCCATATTACGATTCTGAGTTATTCGTTCTTTTGGTTTTATTGTTCCTACCTTATCTCTCAGGCTGTGCTTCTTCAATTCAGCCTTCATTTCAGTTGGATTAATGATTTCGATTCTATAAAAAGAATACTTTATGAACGAAAAGTCATGTCATTAAACATGTAAAATGAGCATCGAGTAATGATCATCATCATTGTCAATAATTATGTCTATGACAATGCTGATAATTTGATAAAAGGAAACCTTCGTGAAAGTTCTTCCTTCAGTGATTTGTCCCGTTGACGCCTCATAATTGTTGATCCTGTAAATCTAATGAGTGATAATCATAATCTTCTATCATATCAGTAATTTCAAATCAACTCAGATTAAAACATTGCATTGCATAAACATTAAAAATGGATGGATCCGATCTATTTTAGTGCTTCTCTAGTGTGTGCTAGTGCTTAATGTGTTTCGCTTTTATGAACAGTCATTCAAGATCACATTTATCTTTAAACAAATTAATATCAGCGATTTACTGCAGAAAAAGAGTTTATGAGTTCTTCTTTGTTCATTTATTAACTTAGGCATTGTTTATCGAAAATTCTACTCTTAATTACGAAGTGAGAACAATTTTTTCGAAACATTTGACGTATTTCTTGTCTGTTTTTGTTTTCTTTTTTCTAAACTATTTCTGAAAGCTTCAATACTTGTTTGTTTTCCATGTGCTGGCGACTCGTCCTTTTTCTTCTCTAATTTTGATTTTGAAATTTTCATAAAATCTCTGTTTTGTTTGGATTCCTGATTACTGATCCAGAAGGCAATCTGCTTCATTTTCATATCAGTTACTGGATCCTTCTTTGAATATGATCCAGTCTCATTGATCGATTGCTTGACATTCAATGGTTTTACTTCTTTTTGTTGGCTTTTCTTTCCTATCACCAAAAACATTAAATATATTTATGGATTTTGATAGCTAGAGTTCTTCTCAAACTTTTAGTCAGATGTAACCAATCTCAGTCATTGATTTTCTGTACCTTTCACTCCTATATGATTCCTTGCTGAAGTTGATTTACTTTCAAATAAACCCATATTATCGTATTTATCGTACGTATATTCCAAAGACTGAAAAAATTATTTCTTAATTTATAGAGAAGCTCAACTTTCCAAAGTATTACTCGCTGAAGGCGAAAACAATCACCAACCTCACAGAGTTTACATCTATTGATGAACAATACTTTGTCATGTAATAAAAGATTTAAATAGTTCTATCTAATATTTCATTACGTTCCAGTTGTAATACAATGTTATATAGATCACATAGCAACCGATGATAGAAAATCTCATTGATAATTATTGATGCAAAAGATGCAAATGTACAGATTTGCTAATTCCAATCGCTTGAATTATATTTAAGGTACTTAAATTTAATTTGCATAATTCAGAATCGTTAGGTAATGCGCATTTTTTTAGAATGAATTATTCGTATTTTGAAGAACAGAAGTAATTGGTGACATGCAAATGGATGAAGCTGATATCCGTTCAGAAACGCAAATAGCGCTTACTGAGTGCGTCTTATATTTTTTTATTATTAGAAATGTTTGTATTTTGTTACTACACAAAATCTATTTCCATCAAATAATTTTATTTATTAAATGGAAAATATCGGGACAAATTAAATGACAATAGTATTGTCCGATTTGTCTACTTTAGAGTTCCAACAATTTTGGAAGCATTAGTTAATCCGATGTTCTCGATTTAAATTACCAGCTTTTATTAATTTATTATTGATTATCACGTGAAGTGCTGCACAAGTCATAAACTAGTGCACGAAATTTGAAGCTTAAAAATAAAAATAGCAACTTTTGTGCAAGCAGAAAGCAGCTAATTCAGATTAAGATTTAAAAATGAGTCCACAGCTACTGTATGTCATCAATAAGGTGGGTTCTCACAATCTCTTCATAACACATTATTTCTATAATTGATTGTTTTATCATCTGTTTGTTGCGAAATTTTATTCCATTCTTTTCAAACTTATTACTCGCTGTTATCACTGAACATAGTTATAGTGATATGACGGAGCACGTGGCAACTTGTTTGAGGAAATCATCGGATAACATCATCTTACGCACAAGACGCCGTAATTACTTAATTAAAGTAGAGAACTTCGCGAAATGCTCCGAAAAAATCGCCCTGGTAATTCTTTATCGGAAAGTAAGAGGAACAATATTTGAAACAATAATTATTATCACCCGCTCAATCAAACTGATATTTCAGTTGATGAAATGCGGAAAGGTACCACCAGCAATTGATCTATCATGCTATGATGTCGGCGCTGTACGTACGCTGACAGATTTTATTGCTGGAATAGATAAACGTAATTTACGCTTGGGTGATAATATTCTCACTGATTTGCTTCAATTAGCACGCATTTTTCGTATGAATCAATTTACCTCTTTAATCGTAGAGGTTTGTTGGAATTTCTGAAGTTCGTAGCAAAGTAATAGAGAAAAAAGATCAATTTATACATACGAATGATTAGTGAATCCATGATTTCACTGCAATGTTTGCCAGCATTTCATAAGACAAAAGGCCAAGAGATCAATCTGAATGTTCAGCATGTAATCGAAAAAGTGGAGAAAGGACCACGTTCAAATCTTTTATTAGCCTTAAATTTGGTATCTTCTGATTGGAGCATGTTTTTGCGCATTAATGAAACATCCGCGCTTGTGGAATCTGCTGCAGAAAATATCAGCGAAGTTGCCATGTCGACTTTTTTCTACATTCTACCAGCAGCAGTTCTGGTTATGCTTTATAGCAGGTAGTTCTTTGATTATACAAGATTATTTATCTTATCAACGAAAATATAAGGAAAGCAACTTTTTACTCTTCTTATGCTTTTCTGCACTTGTCTCTCTCTCCCACAATTTTACTACATTTAATGATTTATCAATAATTGATAACACAGTTCCTCAATTTTAATAATTTGACCAGTCAATTCACGAATTCAAAGTGATGGGAACTTTGCACGACGGAAACATGAAAAAAAAAAAGTGAAAACTGATATTTAACATTTCTCTCAAGAACTTATAAGTTTAAAAAACTTTTTAAATTTTGTTTTTGTGATCTTTGATCGTCTCCATGATGAAGATGTGACGTAGACATATCATCCGAAGTGGAATTAAGTCAGCGTTTTATTCACTGGCTCAAGAAAATGATCCGGACAGATAGTGAAGCCGAAATTCTCTTCTCTTGCATCCGGACACCGTTCCTATCACCAAAAGATCGTGAAATCATTCGAGAAAAATGCATTGGATTACCAAAAAGTGTAGATAACTTATTTCTTTTGACAAATGTTTATATAACTACTTTGTTTATTATTTACAACAATTAATTTTCTTCACAGTATCTACATTGATAGCATCAATTACGGCAAAATTACTATTATTTGATTAATGACCCCTATGTGATAGACCAGTAGATCAGGTATTATTCAGGTAGCTTGTTTACAATTGGACACTCACTACGACAAGTTTGGAATTATTTCTTTCGATTTATTTACAGTATAAAAACCATTTCGTTGATTTATTAGCAATTTAATGGGAATTTCCGGGCATACTGTTTCGTACTCTTTGATATTATCATATTTTATCAATTAACTTGGAGAGCAAATAAATATTAGTTTTAGCTTGAAATTTAAGTAAGTAATTTCTAAAAACAATCACAGAAAATAATTTCCAACTGATTGCTTACAACATTTTCAAGTCTAATATAATAATAGCGAGTTACACTAACAATTTTTAAGATCAAAAACTGGTAATTGAATTGCTGCTGTACAAGCATAACTGATTATTTAAACTTAATCATTTTCGATTCAAATAATGAACTGTCGAAATTCAGATGACAAATGTGATTGAGAATACACTAAATTCATCGCGTAACCACCGTTGTTGCGTGATTCGTGAACATGTTGAACGTCACTATCCACGTTGTGGAATTCCAGACAGCAATAGTTATTTTAAAGTAAATGCCATCAATTTAACAACTAAAGCGATAAGGGATAAAAATAGGTAGTAAATAGCTTCACAATTATCTAAAACAAATAAGTAATTTCTGAAAAGCTTACTTAATAATTTATTTATTCATTTACTTATATTATTTGTAACCGATGGCTGTCTGCTTACTGTCACATTTGTAAATTATCGGCATTTCCGGAGAACGAAAGGTATCAGTTTGCATGAAGTAAAATATAAGCTACGAGCTGAAATGATACTTAAAGTCCAAGCTACAGTTTGGACAGTTGCATGAATTAATTACATATACTGATTAATTACTTCCAGTTGATGTTTTAGCTATCTTATGCAAATTAGTATATTTAAAAACAAATTTAAGGGAATCAGTTTGATTTATATAAAGTTGATATATTGTCTACCTAAAAAGAAATGCAAGTGAAAAAAATCATAAAGTTGATCCAGAGAAATGCAATTAAAAGGAAATGCTTTCAGAGATGAGAAACTTTCGTTGCCTTCAAAATATTTGGAAAAGGATCTTTTGACGGCTTGTGAAAGCAGCAGTCACTCGGAAAGCACAGATACAAAGAATCAGGGAATAAGTCAGAAATCTTTATTATACTCCAATTAGACTGTTATGATCATTTTTGAGCTTTCGGTAAATTAGATTTTAAAGTCAATGAATTAGCAAAAAGTCTTTTAGAAACCGTTCTAATGATAGAAGAAATAAATAGTCAATTAAATTTCAAACAAAATAAATGAAATTAGAAAGGTATAAGCGTGATGACCAATTCAAAAATGGTTGCCAGTGTACTGCATTCAAAGGCTATGGAGTACTTTGAGCTCAGTACTCAAATTTGAGTCTGATGTCTAAGATGTGGTCACTAAATCTTTTTGCTAGTCTCAAACATTAACTGCATATTCTATGGAAGCTTTTTTTAACTAAATTTTTACAGTAAATGAATAAGTCTAAGAGGAAGTTTATAGCTGGTGACAAAGATACTGATGGCAGATGCAAGAGACGATCCAGAAAGGATAAGAAGTATCGCACAAATTAAGGTCTTTTTGTTGAATAACTGGAATTGTAGCCATGTCTGGGAGTTTCCATTTAACGAGAAATATCACTTGACATTTAAACAGATTAGTCAGTTATTTAACGAATTCATTATGTATTCATTTTGAAGTAACACGACTGATTTTTAGCAATGAGAAACGAATCAAATTTGGGTGTGAGATCGCAAAAATTGCAGAAAAAACTATATTTACTACATTTGCATCTGTGTAAATCACCATATTATCGTCCAAATCCTATCAAACATCGGTCCTTTGTTAACATAGAGTTCGATTACAACAAATCTGGAAATGTTTGAATGACTCTTTTGCTAACACCATCGTGTCTAGAAAAGCACAACACAGAATTGCTTCTATAATGTTATTGAATTTGTCACTTCTGTCATATATATCATGTGAAATTCGGAAACCTAATTTTGCATTGATTTACACTTTAGACTAATCAACTGCATTCACATATTTTCAAAAAACACAAAAAAACATATATTTTGACATACGCTTATACATACCTCGAACAGAAATGTTCAAGGTATGTATATGTGGATGAATTTGCTAGGAAGCTTTTCTCCTGTCTAAAGGATTTGGATCACCTAAAATATAATAACTATATCATTATGTGTTGAGTAATTTAATATTAGCCATTTACTACAACTAATTAATGATCAAAAATGATATAAAAAGGAATAAATTCTTGCGTACTATATGACACACATTTACGCTCAATCTTCTTTTGTTTTTTCGGCCAATTCTATCGCTAACTCTTCATCAATTTCTTCTAGGAAAGTTTCTTGCTTAAGTCCAGTATAAGTATATGCATACACACCCACTGCCAAACCAAACAGTACGAAAAATGTAGCCAAATTCTGCAAAGCATAGTCAAGAAATGTAAAAAATTAGAAATAACTTACAGAATTTACCTGATCTTTACCTTAATGCGTTTCATTCTTTCTTTCCTTCCACATGAACAACAAGCTTCTATGTGATACGAAAAAAGCTGACATCTGATAATCATTAGTAAGCAGTAAATTATAATGACATTCGAGTACCATCAATTAAAATCAAAGAAGACTCAAATCTCAGCCTTTTAATAAAAAACAGACTTCTAATCTATTTCGCAACATATTCGACTTAAAAGCAGTCAAATGTTCTACAATTCATCAAAATTACAGAAGCACTTCAATTTCAATCAGAAGAAAATGTGCTTTATACTACTTACCTTATAACTTAATCTTTTCATAGCATCTGCTCTTGTTTCACTCATCTTTAAAAATTCCTCCACATGTCTTCTCTCCGCTCTCGGTAAACTCTTGACATCGATTTCCTGGAAAATATCGTTAAATAGAAGAAAAAACCTTATAGTATTGTTAATTTATAATAAGTCTTCTTTCAGCATAGCAATAGCAGCATCCAACCACTTCTATGTAACAAAATAAACAAAAAAAGCTTATTAGACTTTTATGAAATTAAAACGAACCCTAACTCATGTCTTTCTTTCGCCAAAATTTGTTATAACCACAAATTAAGTTTAAATTTAAATTCATCAAGACATATTGCACTATGTGTTTGCGTGAACAAACCAAGACCTCAAGCATCGTTGGGTCTTTCCTTTTCTGCAATTTGTCATCTTTCGGCTTCGATATTTCCGTTGACGTCGTTTCAACAAATAATGGCGAATAAGACCGCCTCAAGTTACACACTCGAAACATACAAATCAATGTGCTTGACGTGGAACATCGCGGAACAGTCCGATACATCTTCAAAAGCAATGCTTCAGGAGCACCTAAAAATCCCACAAATGCCCCTGCAGTACAATACAAATACTACACGACACTAAAACAACTTCACGACTAAGTCACACACTCTGTAAAAGATTGATCATTATCACGACTTACCAGTTACTCATCCCTTCATTCACCTCACCCACTTTATTCATAATCTGACTACTCTGTTAGATTATACAAACATTACCTCTATTTTAAGGCCTTTTGGACTTTATTACCACGTTACCAGTTCTGTGTTACCCACCAATTAGCTTTCAAAACTTTCCATTTTCCTGAATTTTAAATTATTCCAGTTAACCAACCCAGTTCTCTAATAAGTGAAGCAACTTATAAATTTCAAGGACACATCTTGCTCATCCTAGTTAAGCAGTTAAAAAGAGTTTGGTACGGCTTCAAAAGCACTACATTTGAAACTACATTATCACCCACTCGTAATATTTGTTACCACAAACGTCAATATTTTATCGAAAATCCACTTATTGAATTTACCGATCCTCATTGAAGTGACGATGGTGAGCACTATCTAATCATAACAAATGTAAATATAATGAATACAAGAATATAATATCCAAATCTAATATAGAGAGAATGGATATTAATCCATCCAAGATTACGAGATCCAACAAAGTGTAATATGTAATCGTACAATAATCGAGAAATGTACCGTACTGTATGGTCAAATAGCCCTCGTGAATTCAACTCTATAAGTCATTCATAGATTAATTCTTCTCTAAACTAGTTTTTAAAATAATACAAAGTATTTTACAATTCAAGGCATAAAAACGAAAAATTTCTTTTAAAATCACAGCATAAGCATTTTGTATAGTATGACCAGCTCAATCAACTTCGCGAATCACAACTTTCACAAACCTGGAAAAACGCAAATGAAAAAAAAAAAAAAAAAAAAAATGAAATTATGAAATTGGAAGAAAGGACATCAAAAATAATATAAAAGACCATGCAATACAATGTCGAAAACTATTGACATATGAATTTTGTGCAAGCGGACATATCCAGGTCTTGTTGTTTTAATTTTTAAAATTTTTGAAATAATTAAGAAAAAAAAAAAAACACAAATTTATATTGACATTTATATCAGCAAATGGATCTTTGCGAAGTTGCTCAGCCGTAGCTCGTTTACTTGGCTCGACCTGGAAACACAGGTCCAAAAATGAATAACATGTCAAATCTGCTTGCAAGCTTTGCGGTATTGTTGGTCTCATACCACTACCAACACGAAAAACAACTTGCAGTACTTGTTCACATTCATGCCATGGAGGCTGGAATTGAAAATCTTGTACTGCTTGTTATATTCTTATATTCTATTTTAATTTTAAATGAAGTAAAAACGTGCGACATGAATAATTGTCAAAGTGGGCTTAATAAGCTTACATGTACTTTAGAGTATTCTAGAAAAGGACTATATTTCATAGTGAACTGAAAGTGGTAATAACATGTTAGATTCAAGCCTTACTAGTACGGGGGTTTCAATCAAATTATAAATTCTAACAACAGAATTGACCTTGCCCGTACACATTTGTAGAACTACGCATCCAACGCTCCAAATGTCAGCTGCTCTGCCATATCCAACAAGTTCCTCTTTACCGTTCATTTCTGTCCGTCCACCAAGCGTCTGTACTTCTGGTGCCATATAAGCCGGAGTACCAACCCATTCAGCTACTTCACCACAAGCTGTTGTACCATCCTTCAATCTCACTGAACTTCCAAAATCGCCAAGTTTCAAAACGTCCCTCTTTCCGAGGAATATATTTGCAGCTGGAAGAAAATTAAAAAAAAAAAAAAAAAAAAAAAAAAAAAAAAAAAAACTTAGATTTTAAACAATACATCTTATAATTCAAGAGAATATTTCTCATAATAGACAACAAATCCTAACAGAAATATTTTACGCTTTATATCTCGATGAATCATCATTTTCATATGTATATATTCCACTCCTTTTAACAAGAAATGTGTATATCGCCGAACGCATCGCATATCCAGTAAACCCTCACGACATACTTCTTCAAGTGTCCCTTCGGAACAGTATTCCATAAAAATAAGCAATTCTTCCTGCAAGCATTGGCAAGTTTTCCGAAAACTGTCTTCAACAAGAAATCAGAGAAAAACCACCGTGATTTGAAATATACCCGATGAACTTCTACTGCATAATATTTAACCAAATTTGGATGATCCAATAAGCTCAAATTCTCCACTTCATCAACCAAAGCCAGCAATGCCTTATCATTTCGTTCAATACGGATTTGTTTCATAGCCATCAAACAGTTTTCAGTTAAATTCATCACCAAATATACTGTACCAAACTTTCCACATCCTAAGAAACATAGTCTACACGAAATACATGTGGTAAGATTACTAACAATTAATTTAGCAAGTGTTTGTTTCTCCACAAATATCACAAATGATTAGTTCAAATCACAAAGTTAAATATATAGTGAAATTATTATTTTTAAAATATAATCAGATAAGGAAAAAAAATCTATTCAAGATTTCATAAAATTCCTCCTACCAATCTTTTTTTCTAGTCGTTGCCATTCAAATGGTGCTCGCTTTTTCGGATTAAAATATGTTGATAATGTCAACGCTCTTCGACCACCTTCTGTTATTCGACCAATCTTGTTGTCCGCCTTCAAAAATCAGCAGATTTCCATAAAAATTCTTTGATAAGTAATCAAGGGAATTTATGGAAGAAATCATAACACGAACACCTCTAAATGTCTATTACGCTTTTCATCGATGTTACGCAACAGCTTGGAAATTCTTTGAGAACGAGCTGTGGCATCTGTCACAGAATACGGCTTAGATTCCGTACGACCACGGGAACTTGTATTGTCCACTTCACAGTCGAAGAACGTTCCATTCACCAGGACTGAATCTAGAAAACGACGGATTCAATTGTCTTTCAAGAATGAAAATTTCATTACTATAACAAAAAAAAAAAATTAGAACTAAGATCCAATTCACCATTTCATGATTACAAAGCAAAAGTAAGGACAATACCTGGAATACCGCTACCCACAACATGCGCAACGCATGCATCCACAATTTTCACCAAAGTCTGAAAAAAAGTTAGCAGGAAATATGCACAATCTATATTTTTTGTTAATGGCATGGATATTTACAATTCATTTACCACATTATTAATCTAAATATTTATCTTTAACAATCATCAAAAGTCGAATTAACAAAAGATGTGCACTCGGAATTATCCAGCACATAATTGCTCAAATAAATTGAAGAAAAAAAAAAAATCAATGAAGAAAAACTATTATTAATGACCAAGCCTAACCTGAAATTGTTCTTCTGTTAATGCTACAGTTAGTTCAGGACATGCTGCCAATATTAAAAATTGAAATGACTGTATCGCCCATAGTGGAACAGTTCCATCACCTGGATTAACAAATTCTAATGCAAAATGTAACCAATCCTTTGCCCAGCAAACCGTTTGCCAGGCAAAAGAGTGACGATCCTGTTTCGGTAATATTCGATAGAATTCTCGATGGTACTGAAAAAAGGACAACAGTAAAGAGATAAACTTTGAGATAATAATAAAAACACTCTGACCTCAAAAGCAAGATTATACGCTTGTATGAGTGTAGCTCGAACGGACTCTAATTCATTAATATCGAGAGAACTTAATTCTTGTCCATCTAACACATCTCTAACCATTTTACCAGCAAATTCGTCAAATAACATTTGGCATGTTCGATACGCAAGTTCCTGGAAGATTCTAGACATTTTAAATAAAATTATTGCATGATCAGAAAATTAATTAATGGCTGGATCATTTTATTTCCTGCTCCAGAACTAAAATTCAAACTAACTCTGAGTTGTTTTGTGCTCTCAATGACGATATCATGACAAGATGCTTGCTCTTCCAGTACTTCAAACATGAAACCATTTCCTGCTGTCATATTTCGAATAAATAATTCTCTCATTTTTAGTAATGAGGGAGCACTGATTGCTAACAGACATGCATCGTTCGATAACTGGAAAAATTCTTCTGAGTCTTGTGATTAAAAAAAAAATTTTCTAAATTAGAATAAATAGCTGCAAGAAAAAAGAACGAAATGTTTAAATTCATGACTGTCGCACTGCTCGAACTTCATCTATGGATTAGTCACACTTGGTAATAGTGAATCATCTCATCAAGGTTTATGGAACACCATCGGAAAAATATAATACTCAACGGAAGTTGGCAGGCAAATCGAAATTTAAGAGATCACGAAAATCTAAGTAAATTATTGCATTAAGTGAAGTAATTTATTCTTCAGCCTTGTAAAACTAATAGCAAAGGTCTGTAAAATTAATTGTAACCTGAAAATAGCGCAAGGAAAGTTCAGTATCCGCATCAAGATCGATCGTCAAACGTGTCCCACTCCACATTTCTTGAGAAAAATCAACAAAACATGTTCGAAGTGAAATAATCAACAAGTAACCGCTGCTGAAAGGAGCGATCTAATAAAAATCCAGACTTCAAAATAACCTGAAATCTCTGGTATATTTCAAAAGCAGTATGAATAAGTAGACTTACCAATCAACAACATCTTTTGGTAATTCAGCACGATGACGAGAACATGTAATGTTGAGCAATATCCGAAGGAAATCGATATTTTCTGATGCGTTTTGATCACAAAACATCACGTAGTTACTGTTTATATTTGTTAAATCATTAGAAATAACGACCTGAATCAAAATATTCAACAACAAATACCTGGAGAGTATTGCACCAAAATATCTAGATTAGAAAACAACTAAAAAAGGATCTGAAGAATTTTAGCTTTTTATGCAATATATCAAACAATTATCCAATACTTGAAAATATATGTCAAGGAAAAATGCGCACGATACTGGAATTCAAAAGCAGAAATAAATAACGTATTATTATATATATAGTCATCAATATTATATTATTATATATATAGTCATTTCGATTAATGCAGCTGTGGTAGATTGTTTAGAGAAATAAGGAATGGAAGGCAACTGACTTGTGAATGATGTGAAATAAGTAACTGAGACAGGCAGCTATGCATGTCAGCAGACTTTAAGTTATAGAGGGCACATATTTCAATATCCCTCAGAAGCATCCCAGTGAATGCAAGCGACCGCAAGGAACGATCCTTCATTTGACAAACCAGTGATTTAAAATGCCTACACGTAATGAATATTTGTGATGCATTCCTGAAAAAGCGTTTTCATTCAAGACTAATCACTGTATTTTCATTTACTTAAACGCGCTTTTTATATAAATCATCTCTTGTAACATTATTCCTTTTTACAATAATTCTAACACCAGCTGAATAATATCTTAACAAAACACGACCATTACACTGGTGATTTTCATCAATCAACATGTTTTCAAACATGCAATTCATTTAAGTATTCATTTATTTAAAACTGCTTGGACAAAATACCGAAAGTAATGATTAAGAACAACAATTCTGACCGTCGCAGCGACAAATCGTCATATTCTTGCAAACCATCAGTACAAGCATTCTCAAAATTACTTCTGCATTCATCCATCAGATCTTCTTTTTCTGGCAAATAGTCATTGACCATTTTGCGCATTAAATCACCCGCAATTATACTATAAAGATAACATGAGAAATTTTTAAGAAAAAGCAAAACTGTAGTAAATATTCATCAGAAAAACTTGATAAACTTACAGCTTAAGATTGATTATTCATGACAACATAGTGAATCAAACATCGATATTTTGAAAGAAATGAAATCAGGAAAAATGCTTATTTATGCCTATCTAGACGATGTAACCAATAACTACAGCAAAAACCTACATTAGAATTGCTAAAAAAGAAAGCACAATAAAAACAAAATCTTTTACAAAAGAAAGAACAAGAATTTACAAACCAAAATCGATGCACTGTTTCACTTTCACCAGAAATTACGTTTACAGCAAAACGTCTCGCCACCGACCACTGTGACGTCAGATTCTGAATAACTCGTTCAGTCCATTCGACGCTCATTCCCTCAGTAGTGACTTCTCCATGTACCCAGTCACGAATGCATGTAAGGTAGCTCTACAAAAATTATGCTACAAAATATATACACCTAAAAAAATTAAACCTAATGATTGAAAAATATTAAAATTTCATTCATCAAATTGATAAATTCAAACATTTTTGCCATTTTTTTAAAAAATTTGAAAGCATACCTTAAAAACCTCGGCCAATTCATCCTCAAACGGTACCAGGAAACCAAACAGCACTTTGTTATCAACACCAGCCAACTGTACCAATGATACAAATCGATGCTTCACAGCAATTGCAGCCTCAATACAATCGTGGCAGTCCTCCATTACCTAGAAACTATCCTACTGCTAGAGACTATGTATATATCGAGCTTAAATAGGTGCTACTGCAAAACGATAGGTAGTAGCTATCAGTAAAGATCTATTCAGGAAAAGAGATCGCCCTATGAGTGATATATCCGTAATAATTAACAGTAATAAGTAATAATAATATATTTTTTAATATATTGTCTTCTTGAAAAATTGGGAAACCGGACTGTTATTAATTTAATCCATGGAAAGAACATCTATGAAGTCTATAATAAGTTAAATATAAGGTTTAAATAAGCACAAAGCATCTGGATCTGCTGTATAGATGACCAAATACCATTCTTCCAGTAAAAACAACTTTAGTTGCATATTAACTGATGGTACCGTTTGTAGAGTTAACAAGTCAGATGGAAGTTGTGCAGATCTACGCATTTTTAACCACTCGTGAACTAGATCAAGCGGTACTCGCACTAAAAACAAGAACAGATCCTGGAATGATGGCAATTTCATCATTAAAAATTCTTGATGACTTGTCAAACTCTGTGGTAAATCTCGTTTCTGCTTCTGCGATACCTAAAAAGAATCAATCAATGAATCAAGAATCAATGAAAAAAAAAAAATTATACCAGATCTTGATCTACAGATTTACACACACTACAATCACTTCGATCTCTAATAAAGTCATGCCATAAGATAACATAATACATATCAATCTAACGGTAAAGCAATGTTTTAAAATTGAGCAAGAATTCTTTTCCAGAGATATTACAGACGAAGTCTGGAAAATTTCTATGCTTGAAACAATTAAAGGTTTAAGAAAATATGTCTAAGTAATATTTGTTATTAAATATTCATCATTTCCTAATCATTGCAATCTAAAAACATACATCATCAAATTTTAAACAATCATTGACGTAATACTGAGGAACTGACACCTGCAAAATTACAAAATTAAAGAGTTTTATTCACAAATAAAATCATGCAAAACATAAAGCAAATAGTATACCATAGTATAATGCATCAACCGCTGCCTGTTCCCACTTTCCACTACTTCTGCATAAGTAATTGGTGATTTCTCCAACATTGCAATAGTCTTTTTTATGGTTGTAAAGCAAACGCTATCCAAGCGCTGCAATATCTTTCGCATACCTTTACGTCGTAAACTACGTGCTACAAACATATAGAAATTAGGAAATTGGTAATAATAAGAAATATGCTTTCATTTATGATTTTTTTATAAAAATTTAATTTATGGTGTAAAAATCTCTTTCAACTTACAGACGAAAGCGGTATAAATATTGTACGGTTGTTCACGTAATACAGGAAAGTCTACTGATGTAATCACATTTGAATGAGGTTTTAATAATAGATTTTGTGGACTTGAAGCGTCATCCGGTTCATTTAACTTAAATGATATTAAAATTTGAAATGAACAAATTTTGTGTTGTATACTAGGTAAAAATAAGATTTTCGAAATGTTAAAATTTAAATTAGTTTTTTAACAAATTTTTCAAAAAAGATGAGACAATTCGGAAATTTTTGTTGGCTTATTTCAACAAAATAGTGTGCAGTGATGCATCACATCCACCAATTATGCAGTAATCATGAATATATATATCAAAGTTTTTCAATATGTGACAAAAATAACTTTACTTCATAAAAGAAAAACAGACATTTTGTGGTGATGAGGGGAATTCATTTGCATCAATAGGACTATCTAATGATGGCCACGAAAGTCCTGCAATCAAGTAATCGTTGATAGCGCTATCTTTTGGTGCAACATTCGGAGAAAGTGAAATACGACCATTGGAATTACGATCTTTGTACATACCCAGGATCACACCAACCTATAATTACTTATCTCATAAATTTAGAAGAATTAATTACTGCTTTTATCATTATCAGATATCACAAACGAATGGTTTAAGGTTAACATCAAAACCTTTATGTGCAGCTCTGTCCGCTACGCATTACCCATTGCGCCCTTCGCTTCCTAATCACTCATCACTTGGAAACAAACCTCTCTTATCCTGGCATACAAATCAATCGTGATATTATACCAGGCGTAAAGAATTTGAATTCGAGTTTTGACCAATTCATCCATATTTGTTGATCGCTCCATGCTATGCATATTAGGATATAGTGCCACAAAATTTTCATAACGTTCCAACATATCCTTGACTGTATTCAATTCCTCCTTAAGTGATCTTTGACTTTGACTTAAGATCTCTGTAGACGGTGATAAACATGTCACCTCATTTCTATCGTTCAAATGGAAATTTCGAATTTCTTCCAAGACCACTTTTTGTTTTTCACGTTCAGCTATCAGATACTTATCATGTTCACGAGTTGATTTAATTTGATCACTTGGTGATTTCATTTGCCTAAAAGCAAAGGTTGATGACATAGTTCATTAAAAAGGCACAACTTAAAAAACTTTGTCACTTGTATCCAAAACGAATAAACTTTAACCTCCCGGCAACTACCACTTGCAACTGTAACCATAACACATCACTCCACTTGAAGCGTTCGTTTCTGCGATTAATCAGAAGTACCTCAAAACAAATTTATAGCCATGAATTAATTTTCCCAACTCTCAAGATTTCAAGACACTCTACATTAATAATTCAAATCAATTTAATATAAATTGTGCTTAAAAGTCTATTACCGACTTTAATCGAAATCAATTTTAAAGATTTAATAATTCTTTAAATTCTCAGTGCGCATTAAAGAAAATATATATTGCCGTAAAATAAACGTTAGAAAAAGGTTAATCAGTTTATCTAAGCATTTAATGAGTATAAATACAGATAAAAAAGCACCTGTTGCGACAATTTTCGCACACTTCCGAGTGCTGTCTTCTCACACAACCGATTTAATTTGGCCATAACACTGACGCGGAGTAAGCGGTACAAACTGCAATGATACTGATCTCGGTCACTAGCTGATCTGCCTAATTCACAACGCATCATAGCAGTGGATATGGATGCTGACGGCTGCATTACAGTGTCAGCCAATGGTTGATTTGGCTCCGGTAACAGGCATCGATAAACTTCATCATACTACAAAACAATTTCTTTCAGTACAACGATCAAGATTTATGACAGCATGCCATATTAATTTTTAAAAAGGCAGTATCAGTACGGTCGTAATTTTTAAAGCCTTGAAGGTAGTCGAACATATACCAATTTCATATAATATACTGCTTTCCGATATTCATATTTCTCAGCATAATTTATTAATTTTAGTCTCTAAAATCAACATTCACTTTTGGATTAACAAGAGCAGGGAAAAAATTATTTTTTTTTTCTAAATTATGACATTTTAATATCCATTTACGAATTCAGGAATAATTATGGAAGTAAATTATTTCCTCATGGTAATCGGATGGCAATAGAGCAAAACAATAATTATGATAAAATGTGCTTCTTAAATCTTGAATAAAGACTACAACAACAGCGCACGCTGGTCAGAGCTGACAATTCAACTAGATAATGAAAATGAATGGAATGTTGATACACTATTTCTCAAGAAGTCAATGTAGCTGAAATCCTAGAAATAACTTAAATCCCTAATTATTATTCTTAAAAAGCGGAATAACAAATAATAAACTAAAACAAATCATTTGATCAATGATGGTATTACAATGGAAGTTGAATGCTTACCACAGTATAGTTTTCATGGCGTGGAAATCGTTCCACTTGTCCACGAACTGATGAATTTCGCATTCTCACACGATCTTGAATGTTCTCATTATAATACTTTCCACCTGAAAAGAGTACAGCTTTCATTAAAATCAAAGATTTGCAACAAGAAATAAAACTAAAATTAAGCAGTGCTCAGGCTTGTGCGATATAAACTACATTGTTAAAACGAACAATTTTTCGCCTTATTTAAACTGTAACGTCCACCGTATCCCTTTGCATTTATTGGCCGTTCATGTTTTGATGACTGATTCTCATAGTTTGCTTCAGGCCTGGAAAATGAAAACCAAAAGCGTTTTCAGGGCTGAATCGTTAAGATTATAGAACTACAGAATTCGTCAGTCTACTTAACCGGAATATCCTGAAACGAGATGGATATTGTTAAAATCAGCTAAATTTGATTTGATAACATCTGAACATATGGATAACAAACATGTGAACAACAGGGTTTTCAGAAGTTTCTCGGACACTCGTTAGTTAAAAAATAAGCTCGATGAAGTGACATAATTCTTACAAGAACATTTTTAACTGCAAGAAACCTATAATCCATTTATAACTTCATTAGGACCTTCTAAACTACATTAAGCATATCGACTGCGAAAATGACGAAGGGTACACAACAGTGTTACTGAAAGAAGAAAAAAAAAAACTGAAAGATAAAAGAAAAATGAAAAAATAGTGTTACCTGCATTCTTTAACGAATACAGTAGCATTAAACTGCGGCAAACTGCTACTTCGTTTCATATGGCTATCACATAATTCATTTCATATGGCTGTCACATAAGCATTTGAATCCCCATCTTGTATTTTCGGAAAAATTTTTCAATTTACAAATTATCTTTAACGAATACAGCAGCATTAAACCAATTTACGGGTATAAACATGACGAAGAAAAAGACAAACTGAAATTACTTTCATCTCGACATACGCCCGTTTTGATTAAACAACAGATGAAGTGTATTTCAGATTGAATCACCCACCATGTTTATCCATTTAACATAGTTGTTTCTGGTTGGAACCAACTATTTTTAACGTTTCAAAGATACCGCATAGAAAATGCCACGAACACAAAATTCTTAAAATGAAAACATCTTGTGAGTAGCTACGAGAACTGCTATATCACGTGGTCCTTAGTGAGAAACATAAACAGGAAACACGTGTTATGACATGTGTTTATCGAGATATCTCAGTATACAAGAGACCGAACAAAGGTGAAAAAGTAAAACACGTAGACACCTCTGAGACAAAGGTGTGGGAAAATTAGAGCAAGAAAGGCGGCTATACATATATGCTTGGAAAAGAGTATGGATTTGGTAGAGGGAAGGAGAAGAAAACATCTAGGAAATAACCTACAAATGCCTTGTCTATTGAATTACGGTAAAAATGTTCTAATGGGGACTGCAGTTGACCCTCGAGGATAGGAATACGAATGAGGCTTTCCGGCTTTCCGGAGTGGAACAAACGCTACCGAGATGCTAATAAAAGTTTGCTGGGACGTGGAACACAACTTAGGGAAATGTAAACAATGACTTATAGGGGCGGAAATGAATTTGTAAACTAAGTTAATTTGATTTAATTTAAACTGATAAAGCAGCACTGTCGTTGAAGAATGGATGTTTTGTCAGAAGTGCATGCTTTCTATATCTGAGAATTTCACCGGTATTAATTGTTATACTTACCAAAGTTGCCAATTAAATTTCTGGTGAGTCAGTTAGTCTTTAACTAGATTTAATTAAGTGGGTCAAATTAATTCAGATTGAATTTATTTTTCTTCGCCTTTTTCGTATTTTCTTGTGGGTATTTTCATGTCTTTGAATGGAGGAAGAATAATTGGACCAATCTTTTTCTTTTTAACTTAGAGCTTGCTTTAAAACACAGAAAGAAACTATCTTGTTAATAAACGGTTTCTGAAAAGTTTTTCTGATCTTTCGAAACTTTGCAGCGCTCAAAACTCCTTAAACAATGCATATTACTTGAATTTCCGAGATGAATCAGTTAATTAAGGTATAGATGTGTAATCATCATGGACGAGAAATTAAGATTAAAATAGTGTTTAAATCTTTTAAAGTGTAACTGCACACTTCTATTAACTGGATTTTGAAGTATTCATTGGTAGTTTTGATTTCTCTTGATTCGTAGTTCTGCCTTCTAAATTCTTGGTTATTTTGAATGAATTGATTTTAAGTGTATCTCAGTGATAATACCATCAATATCTCAGCTCCTCGATAATATCATGAATGATATGATTAGGGATTATAGTCCATGCCGGTCATGGAAATTTTTAATTATTTTGGCAAAAAGTTGGAGAAACATTGCTGGTCTGAAATATGCAAATAACACAAATGTTTTCATGTAAATTTCACTTTCATGAAAATTCTTGACCTATGATCTTTCATAAATATACATTGATTCAGGGAGCATTTCGATGTCAGACGCTAAAAGATGAATTTCATTGTATTTTCAAATTTTTAAGAAGCTCTAGTCTCAAGTGTGCATACTCATTGATAAGAATTCTTACTTCTCTATTTGTATTTCAATAAACATATCTTAATTTCTCCTTTCAGTTAATTGTTAATGCATCAACGATAATAATCATAAAAAAAAATTGAAAGCAAATGATTTACATCGATGCAGAAATTTTTGACTGGATCTGCTAGTTGTTTCCATTGTTGTTACTATCACATTGTTTAATCAGTTAACATTGTCAAATGATTAGTAGCAAGGACAGTTATTTAACATCAATAAAATACGATAAATTCTAATCGTTCGTAAGACTACAAAACTGTTATTTATTTCACAATTTCACTTTTGAATTTAATCAAACTTAGTAGCCCATGCAATGCATCACTTTATTTCATATTAAAATATATTCCATTTGATATTTGACATTTGAAATATGTTAAGTAATAACCTCTTCACATCAATTACTAACCAATGATCACATAAATTTGACTTTATGCGGAATATTTCGAATATCTATAAAACAATAGCAGAACTTAGGTACATAAACAAATTTGTAATGCATCGGTTAAAATTTGTTTGCCCACTTTTTCCAAAAACTATTGCGGTAACACGTATTCGTCCTACATGTAGTATGTAGTTTGCCTTTTCAAATTCTTCCGATGCTTTGACGGAAGCCTGAATGATCACTGTTATAAAGAAATGCTAGTACAAAAGGAAAATTCGAAATTTCTTCGGCTCATAGTGTCAGAATATCAGAAATGTTAAATGTGAATTATAAATTTTTTAAAAAAAGTTAAGAAAATGATGCAGCCAGAGATAAACTTCTGTCCAGTATGATATACTTCGTGGCACATCATTACTCTCAAAACTATTAATAATCGAAGAATTCAGAGCAGTGATCATATCATTGGAATATTTTTGTTAGCAAGTGAAAGAAATGCAATTATTATCACATCATTTTGTGCTTAGCAGTTGAATTGACATAACATCTGGTAATTGGAATATTTCTATGACATTATTGCACATATTTTTATGAACATGAATATAAAGTAATCTCTCGGCTAAATAAATGCAGTTGGAATGAAATCTCTCGAACTCTCAACATACTGTGACAAAATCTAATCATAGCAGCTATGATGTAACTAATTTGATTATCTGTCCTTGCAACTGCCACTCTTACTAACAACTGTCGAATAGTCTTTCATTGGATTAGGAAAAAAGTCTAGTAGTATAAATCATAACAGACTTGTTTAAATATTTAGTGTGACGTTTTGTGTCGCAGTGCGATATTGCTTGTCGCACGTGTTCAAGTGCTACTTTCCAGAAAGAATCATTGTGCTAAACTGTTTAGCCGTTTAGATCGTTTTATATATAATATTTATATGGGAAAAATTGTCTGCTAACCATTTATCTAATCACTTTAAGTCTTCTCACTTAATATCACAAAAGTCCGTGGTCCTAACCTCAAATTTCACTCAAATAAACGGAATTTGATACCAACAAGATCGTTAACTTTTTTGTTTGCGATTCATTTTAATCAAAAATTGTTCATCGATGAATTGTTGCAACCGAACTGCACAAATTAAAGGATATCTAAAGATATTATATAACACCGTTGTCCGTAAACATCATGAATTCCTCATGAGATATTATAGAAATTTCTAAAGATCAACTAAGTAAATAACAGCCGGAGTAATCGATAATAAATGACTTGTTAAATAAGAAATCATATTGTCATAATTCATGTCACTGTGGAATTTTAGTGGAATCAAGAAAAAATAAATTCACCACCTTTTTATTTTATTAATATAGCTATCTCCCATCAAGATAGCAAGTATAACAGTCGTTAAATACTTGATCAAACCTTAAATATTAATCATTCTATTAGATTAAATGATTGCAGTTGCTTCCATCAAAGGAAATATCGCTTTTTCTAAAAATATTTTCTAAAAATAAAATTATTTAGAAAGTAGCCATACTTATGTGGTTATTTCATGTAAATAGAAATTTATATCCATAAATATGTAAATATTAATTAAGAAAAAGAAATTAAAAAAAAGTGTTTGAAATATATTCGTTTACTCCAATATCTTTCAATTTCATTATCTCTTAATCAACTTTCCTCCTCACATAATTTCTTTTCTTCGCTTTTTTAACGCAACCGCATGTCTCTTTTTCAAATAAAAAAAAGACGTAATTGAAAACATCACTGCATTTTTGTCAATATCATATTGAAGTATGTCTTACGACTCCATTCATTCATTTCTTTTAGAACAGTAATAGTGGCATGTTATCATTATCGGAACTGTGCATCAAAACTTATCCTTAGAAAATCGTTTTAATTTCTAAACTTTTATAGATAATCACAAGCTTGAGTGAAGACTATGGTAGATGTATCTTATACATTGGTGCTATTATTAGCAACATTTATAAAATTTGCTCAAGGGCTACCAATTTTTCATGAAACGAACTATGAACCGTTTGCTAATTACTTGAATTCGCTTGATTTTGATCAGCCAAAATTATCAATGGTTGGTTTTTTTCTAAAAATTTTATTTTTGTTATGTGGATTATAAAATAAAATTCTGGATATTATATTACATTTTTATCAATTAACTTTGTGAAGTATACCTTCTGTTTCGATTTCCGTTATCAAATTTAATTTTAAAATATCTTCAATTTGTTTATCATTTATTTTGATTTTATTGACATTTTATAATAGCGGTAGTTAACGTATGCAGAAGGAATTCAGAGGTACAATACAAATAAGATTTTGATAAAATAACCCTTTATGAATCCTATTAGTCGCTAAAATTTGTTCTTAAAAATAGTCGGAAAGTTTTTTTGCTCGATATTTTCGAAATACCGACAGCTGCTATCATATTATAATTAGCAATAATAAACAAAACTTTCTTTTATCTGTGTTCACAAATTTTATTAGACGAAATACAAAAAATATTTTTAAATTTCCTTATTTATTTAAATTTCATTTTCAGTATGAACCATTACCACTACCTATCTTGGATGTGATGGTAAAAAAAAATATTGCAATAGGACGCGCTGATGGCTTCAGGCCTGGCAAGTGATTTGGAAGTCTTCAAGCGGTAAAACAAATTGTGAAAGCAAGCTGAAATGTTTGCATTCCAAAAAAGGTCAATAAATCAAATGTAATTTACTTTTTCACTGAAAATTATTAATAAACTCCATAAAATCTTCATGGAATTTCTGTCATTTGCGAAGAATCTACAAATAAAGCAGGAGAAAGAATCAGATCGGAATAGATTTCAACAACGACAACTATTTCTTTTGTCTCTTTTTATTCCGAAAGAAAATTGAAATGCTTTTCCCTGGATATTCTGGAATATTACATTAACTCTCAGCAATGGCTCCGACAAAATTTTGTTAGAATTATATTCTTCTCATCTTTTCTTCGGACTCGCTGTAAAGCAACTCTAATTTTCGTCATTCTTGAATGTTTCCACACTTTTTCTCGTGTTTTGAAAAAGAGTTAATCTGCAAAAAATTTATAAAATTCTTTTTTTGAATAGACCGGAAAAGTACTGAAACAAATTTTATGAGAATTCAGATATAACCAGTGATTCAGATATAAATACTGCACAAAAGAATTACAGAATTTATTCCATAAAATCTGAAAGCACTGGAGAATAAAATAATAGAAATCTTAAAATCAGGTATTTGTAGCAATGTGATAAGTTAAAGTAGAAATCAAATATATGGGTTAATAAATAAATTTAAAAGAGAAACATACTTGCGTAATTCGTTAAGAAATGAATAAATTTTAATTTTTTTCAACAGCTTTCAATACCAACATTCAAGTGCGTAATACTTACAAGTATACATGTCGTGAAAATAGTTGAACTGTGGAGAATAATTCATTTTAATTGATCAAAATTATAAATTTAGTTTATCTTGATTAATTGTTAATAATTTTTTCAGTGCTTTTTATTAGTAAATAAGCACTAACTCAACAACAGCCATTTGTTGAAAATTTATTAAAATAATGATCCCAAAACTCTCAGCAGAAAAGAGACTTTGTGAAATAGAAAAATAAGTATATCTATAACATTAGCAATGGTTAAAAGTCTGTAAATATAACAAAGTCAGGTTCCTAAAAGTTAAGTTTAAAAAAGAAAAATCTAACAAAGATTTAAAAGCAGGTTCCTGAAACTGCAGCACTTTTAATCGAACTTTTTTTACTTCCAAAATTTCATAACAATAACTTAGATTATTTAATTTCTTCATCATTTTAATTTTTCATATACCAATGAAGATATTTGTTGAGTTGTATTCATTTTCTTCTCAACTTTATCAATGAAAACACTTCAGTCGTATAATTGATAAGGGAAGACTTAAAATTGCATCGATAGTAATTTTGAATTTGAGTATTAATGCATAGCAAATTATATCATCCTGCTTATCAAACCATTAATACGGTTTTATCAAAATTTTTCGATCTATACCTTTCGAGATTTATTTGTTAGGAAAACTTTCTAATAAGTAAAAAAAAAGATTAATTATCTGTTTCTGACGTATGCGCCATAGGAAATTGAAGAAAGTAATATTGCGCATATATCAATATTTTCAAAAATTTTACTTATAATGAAAAGTAGGATAGTTTAGCAGTATTTGAGCTTATTGGAATTAGCTTAGCGCAATAGGCGTATTGTAGTTAGAAAAAAATCATATTTATTTGGCTTCGATTAAACGATTCGATTCAATGTTAAACGATTGAACTGTCTTTTGCAAACATTTTACTTGTTATTGTGAAACAAATACTCTTTTTCAGTGAACACTTGCTATCTGCAAGCAATTAACTAAAAATAATTTAAACACACGATTTTTTTTTCAGAACTGAAATGAACATGAACTGAAATTTAGATCGATTAAGATTGCGAGACACGAATTGGATTACTGGTGGAACGAAGTACATCAAATGAACACAGCAATTGATCATCCACAGTCATTATCGCTGCAGCATTGTCAAATTCACCGCAGTAATGCGGAGCGGAAAAGATAGTCACCAATTTACGATTTGCAAAAAATTCGTAGCCATCTTGAACCACCTGATGTGCTCTAAAGAATTTTTCTAAGTATCGAAAGAGCTAAATTATGCAAATTATTTTTTCACTCTCTTCGAATTAATTATGACAACTTACACTTTGAAATGAGTGATTTTCATTTGAAATGAATGGTTTTCATAATTTCTTCATTACCATCATTATTTAGTAAAAAGAATATTCAAAATGTCGAAATAAATTATACAGAAATTGGGATTCAGAAATCAAAACTTATGAAAATTGAAGTTAAAGTGCTGCGCATTAGTAATATATATTTCTACTCGAATTTTAGCCAATCGGAATTTTGCTAGCTTAATCATTTCGAATTATAGCTGAATGCCTTTTTTGGCACAATACTTTATATTACTGAATATGAGATCGTTAGTCAATTAGCTTATTTTAAAGCAGCTTAGTCTGCATTCTTTATCCAATTTTTACATCACAGACATGCATCATTTTTTCTAAATGATCGTTAATTTGAAATTATGTTTAATTTTGAACCATTTTCAAATGAGTGATAAATCCATGCTTTATGTATTCTCAACTTATGATTTATAAATTAAAATTGAATGAAACCTAGCGACGAGATCAATATTCATGTCCTGACAGAATGCATTCACTACGTCAGCCCCAAAAACGTAAGATACGCCACGTGTATTCTGCTGCCAGCCACGGACCCATTTATCAGGATCTGCCCAAAGCAAATCGATATGAATTGAAGGATTTGGTGGATCTATGGGCCTTTCAATGTGCAGTAACTGTAAAATGATCATGACTTCAAAAAGAAAAAAAAAATCTTTAAAAAGTTGTTTTCCAGGATCAGAAAAAAGCCTTAGAGTTGAATATTAATTATATTGGTCATATTTGCTAGACAAAAACATTTGGTAAATTTGAAGTGTCGTTAAATGATAACAGTTAATCAACCTGATCCCAGTTGTTCAGCTTTGGTGACAAACCACCATGCATGCAAAATATTTTCCCTGCTATCAAACCGCAAAATGGTAAACAATTGAAAACATCCTAAAATTACAAATTAATTTTAGATGAGCCACTAGCAGAGATTTTGCTAATAATTATTTACTGATTAATTAGAGCACCTGAAACATTTGCCATAAGCGTATGCTGTAACGTCGATTGCATTCATCATAAAATCCATAAGCGCGATTAATTGCAGCGCATTCATGATTTCCACGCAACAAGAAAAAATTTTCCGGATATTTAGTTTTATAGCAGAATTGCAAGCAGATCGTTTCTAAGCTTTGTTTACCCCTGCAATTTATTTCGTTTTTCTATTGATCTTAGTTGTTGTGCATTTAATTCTGATAAAAATCCAATGCTCACATATCATTTTGGATTTTGAAAATTTCTATTTTATGAGATGAAAAGATTAAGAAAATCTCAAAAGATTAAATAATTATTCAGGATAACACGAGGTAGGTAATATGATAGCTTAAAATTTTCCAGAAGAAGCTCAAATGATGTTCTTTCATTGATCTAATAGTCAGGACTTAATAGATGGCGCATTCTAAGCCGTCTTCATGTTTTGTTAACATATTCAGGTAAACTCATAATAAATGATGAATACATTAATTCAAGACATGATTGTCACCTGTCAACATAATCACCGAGAAAAATATAATTAGCATCAGGTGGAAAGCCACAACGATTGTACAGACGAAGTAAGTCAGCATATTGTCCGTGTAAATCTCCACATACCTCGAAAAATATTTGAATTATTCTACTGAAAAAAAAAATCTGAATCATACAAATTTTGTAAGAAAGAAATGAGATGAAAAAGTTGCAAAATAAAACAATAGCGTGCATTTATATGCAAATATTGTAAAAACAAATTTTTTATTGGCAAATTTATGAAACGGTACGTGGTAGTGAAATGAATGCTTGCTTTACTAGCCTACAACTTATATTATATTTAAGCCTTTATGATTATCAAAATAATCAGTTATAATTTGTCAAGAAGCAAAATTACTTTAACAGGTGGTTCGATTTCGATCAAAGGTGGTTGAGAAAGAAAGATTTGTCGGGCGGTACCAAGTAATGATACTAAAAGAAGTGCACCTTAGATTGATGTATTTTCATGTCCAAAAAAATAAGACAACCTTTAGATATATCAAATTTCCAGGATCAGAGTGGAACCAAGTAAGAAAAAAGTTATTAGCGAAGGAACAAGTTGTTTTAATTGTGTATAAGTTAAATACATTCATAAAATAATTATGTGCAGAGTTATTTAGGACGAGTAGCGATAACCTTTTATTGGCCAACATTATTGCTATTTTCAAACAAAGAATTTTTTCGAAATTCTATACTTAATTTTTTGGTAATTTTAATTTTTATCGTTAATTTCTGATTGTACTAATTTTTAAAATGATGGATTTTTGCAACTGAAAACAAACTAATTTCTTGTTCAGGAACGCATTTGGTAAGTGCGACACCACCGCTTAATCCAACTGACAGAAGGCGATCAATGAGATTGTCAACATCAAAACTCATTGCGTAATTATATCTGCTTACATAAATTAATATGACGGATAACAATAATTTTAAGCGTTTAATAATTATTCTTTTATAAATGATTAGTAAACATCATTATCATATTGCTTATCAAATCTAAAAATTTGAATTATAAAAATTTAGTATTACAGCACTGTGCATATTGTTAATTAAGAAATTTACATGCTGCATCTATGTTTGATATGCAAATTTGTACTGTCCTTTAAAACACACTTTCTCTTTGTTTCATTAAGGATTGCACAATAATAATGACTGAAAATCTTAAAAATAATTTTAAATTTATGAGTAACTGTTTTTTCAATAAATTTGAACACTATTAATTGCCAATGGTGTTTAATAATTCTTTGCGGATAATTTGTTTCATCTAAAATTTCATATACAATATCGATTTGACGTCACGAGCGTTTCATTTGAATTTTAAAGTAACAGAAATTACTGAAAAAATTTGGACAGAGATATCAAAAATATTTCAATGACTTCAGTGTCTTAACATTTTCATTTTTAATTTCAGGAATCAGATATCTTTATCAATTTTGTTATTAGCTGACATATTTTAAAACAAATTGCGATATTTTTCCCGGAACGGATCTGGAAAAATTTTAAGAGGAATCCAGCGAGGCCTAGAAAGAATTCAAGAATTACGGATGAGAGACATTTTATGGTAATCCCAAATAGCATTTAAGTTTACATAAATCATTCAACTGCCATGTAATTGTTTCTTTATTTTAGATTTTGCGCGAATTTCATTTCCAATAATATTCAAAAATATTATTGGAAAATGCAAAAACACATAAGGATCTTTAAAGATTTGCACAATTACTTCAGAATTTATGAAAAGGATCGGTATAAATTTGAAGTTATCTTAAGAAAGCACAATAGGTTAAAAATTTTGTTTAAAGCTGAAGAAAATTGCCAAATGCAAATCAAAACTTCGTTAATTGTAAAATACCGCGAATGTAAAATATGCAACGAATGAATTTACGTAACATATATATGCATATTGTACGAAAATCAATATGAAAATGGAAATCATACTGGTTCGGGAGAGATTTAACTTCTTTGCAAAATAATTCGAGTTGATAATATTCAGAGAAATGATCAGCATTTTGGAATACAGCTAATAGATAAGCTATTACACGGCATAATTATGAGATAATGAGAAAGTCTTCAGCTGATTGCTAATGTTTGAAACTTTGTGTTAATTAGCTATAGGTTCATTAATACAAGCGGTTTCTATTCATACACATTTTTACGGGAAAAATAAATGAAACTACAAGAAAAAAGTTTAATAATGGAATGCTCAATTTGTGCAAAGCTAAATTTGCAAATTGTAATGTATATTATGAAAATTAAACAGCCGTGAAGAGTTAAAATATCTGGTAAACCTGGTCTAATCACTTCTATATTCTAGTCTTAAGCTATATTTACAATTTTTCAAAGGACTACTTTTACAAATTTAGTTATTTTGCTTATTAAAAGTTATACCATGATGATGTTAGTGTGCGACACACGATCGGTCCTAAAGTGTAAGAAATACTGAAATACTTGTGGTACTTAGAGGAACTTTTCTTAAATGCGCGCTAATTTCGAACCATTAACTATCATAAGTAAATGCAAAAGTTCACTCAATGCAAATTTCAATTCTTAGAATTTTCATTCACAATGAATTTCCAATGCTATTCAAAAATTATATGTATGCATTCTAATTGGTAGACAACAGAACAGACTCCTCTTCTGCTTTTATCCATCAGTCAACTAGGTCTTCTTATATAGATTTATTTTAACTTTTGAAAAAATTATGGAAGAGATTTAATCCATGCTTCTTGTACAACCATGGAATAAAGTTGAAAAAAAAAAAAGTGTAGCAGAGTGAGGGCGAGATCAATAAATGACGATAATTTTATCGTTTGTCGTTATTTAGTCTCAGAAAAGATTTCTGGAAATGAAAGAATGAATGGTAGTAGAATATTGCCATCACTCTAATATCATTGTTATCGATCAGTCATCATTCTTACAAATTCCTCATAATCAATGTCACCATCTCCTGCAAAACAGCTATGCAACTGGGTTAAGGAAAAAGGTGCAATATTAATTGCTAGAAAAAATTTTTAAAATTAAGAAATGAAATTTTGAAAATTTACTATAAACTTATTGAAATTCCTGAAAAAAGTTTTACCATCTACATCTACTTCTCGAATCATTTCATCGACTTCATCTTCACTGAATTGCATACCCATATGAACCTGAAATTATTTCAAGAATATGCTTTCATGTTTTTTCTTAGTTTATAAATGAGATTATCGGAATTATTAGGACAACAAAGAGCAATTAATTCAGGTCAATCTTGTGATTTTGAATTGTGTAGTAAGATCAAATGAATGAAATTTTATGGTGCAAGCAATGAGGTCAAGATATATCGATCAATTATCCTAATAAATCAATGTGTTTCAAATAAAACGAATTCTTTTCAAATTTTAGATGGAAAAAATGTTTCTTTTATTGTTTTACAAATCATAGAAAGTAATCTAGAAATCCTGCAAATTTTACTTTTTATAATTATAAATAATTATACTACTAATTATCTTAAAATACATAATATAAAGATCTGCTCAACTTACCATAAAATACCGGAATTCTTGAGCAGTAATAACACCATTTCCGTCTTTATCAAAGACACGAAATGCTTCACGAATCATTTCAGAATCTGTTTCTTTCATCATTCTTTTCATCATTACACAGAATTCAGTAAATTCGATTTGTCCATTACCGTCAATGTCTACCTCATTGATCATTTCCATTATTTCCTATAACACAATTGGACAAGATGTTTAATTTGAACTATAAGACTATCTGCTGTTCATTTCTTGTAACACTCATCACCGTTCTTCTCAATTCATTTCTAATCTTCCTGTCAATTAGTATCTGAAAATTAAATCGGTTTGCATCAAGTAATGTGAGATCGAAATATGAAATGGCATTTCGAGCACTTCATTCTTAAAAATAGGTTGATTCTTAAAAGCAAATTAAATAGAATTTAATCTTATGCTAGGAAAAAATTAATGCATAACCAACAAGCAAAACAATTTAAGACCTAATTTTCTACATCTTTTTCGTGTTCATACGACTTCCATAAGCAAAGATTTCACATACTTGCTCGGTTGGATTTTGTCCTAATGATCGCATTGCAATACCCAATTCTTTGGTAGAAATCGTTCCATTGCCGTCCTTATCAAACATCATAAAAGCTTCGCGGAATTCATCAATTTCTTCAGTTGTTAGCTAGAATTTCTTTTTCTTTTTTCTTTTTGAATAAATTGCCACTTTTGAAGTAAAACTCTCTATTAACTCAAAATTTAAAATTTTTACTCTAAAAATTTACTCAAAATTTAATTTAAAAAGTGGACAACGTAAAAATTAAGATTTAAATCTTCGTTGCTATAAAAACAAGTAACCGAAATCAATAACTTATTTTAGAGCAATGAAAATTTAATAAGCCTTTTGAAGAATGCCATGAAGTGCTTCACTGTGATAAAAGATCAATTATGATGCTGGATAAGTATTTGGAAATGTAAGAGAAGCGGCATTGTACCTGCTTGATAATATCCTCATTGAATTGCATCAAGCTAGATGATTGTTGACGTGCTGCACTTAGCGCCATCTCTGAAAAAGTTCATTCAATTGAACAAACTTTACCTTTCTCTTTGCATTCCATAAAACATTCCCAAAAACGTTTTTTACAATACACAAATCACTCAATTCCGAATAATTTATTTGTTATGCATTATATTTCTTTTTGCATTATCATTCCAGCTATTTTCTGCAGGAAGAAATATATTATTTGGCCAGATTAGGCTAGAAAGCCCAGCTGGAATACATGTTTTCATAAGTTATCATTTTATAAATGCAAGAGAAATAATTCTCTTAGAAGAAAATCCCGTTCAGTGTTTGCGCTGTCGGTATAAGGAAGAATATGATATTTTCTTTACATATATCAAAGACATATGTAAAAAAAAAAAAAAAAAAAAAAAAACGATCACAAATGGGAGAGAATTAACTTTCAGAAGTAAGTGCTAGTTGCAAAAGTTCATTTTATATTCCATTTCATTCGGATTTATCATTTTTCTAGTATTGAAGTAATTCGGAGTTTATCGACTTCAGATGTTTATAGTGATATAGACTTTTCAAATTTAACTCATACTTGCAGAATTTTTATCATTTCAAATTTTTAACCAATCTGAATTATCACTGTTATTCTGAAACTTCATATTTTATATTTTTCTCTATTTTTAGGTTTTGAAAAAGATCAAATTTTACACAGAGATAAATAGAACAATGCATAATCGAAAGAAGTAAACCAAACAACTAATAATCATATCGATAAACACTACGTTTCATTATCATAAATATCGTGCAACAGCTAATTTGAGCTTTCAATCAAATTTTAATCCATAAGGCATAATTTTCTTCATCGGGCATTTAATTCTTAATTGCTTCTTGGTGAAATACTCACCATTTCGTTCTTACTAATTTACTGTCATAACATTTAAGTTTCTTACATTTGTTTCTAGCAAAAAAGCTAAAAATCGAAGAGACAGAAGAAAGTGAAAAAATGTTTTCGATGAAATGGTCGGAAGGTGAAACGAAGACAAATGCAATCTCATTTTCCTATTCATAAACAACTGTTTCCAGGCGTAGTGACGACTCGACAATGTTGCAAAACAGTGTTGCACTTAAGACAGCCAGCATGATAAAACGAGCATAACAATAGTGATAATAATGATAACTGATATTAATAACAGATGACGCACACATTCTTATCATAACGAGGAAAATTTGAAAGCAAAATCTTAGGTTATCCTAAATATTTATTGATCTATTATTGTTAATGCTGCAGTTATAATTTTTTTAAATTATAGTTATGATCGAATCAAATTAATACAAAATAAACAGGACAATTTTTGAAAAAGAAATTAAGCACCTCAATGGAAATGAGAAATTCAGTTATTTGCCTGATGACTCTAAGATTGATCCATTGAGAAATTTGGAAACATAGGAAAAATATTCAATAAAAAGTTGCAATAATGGGTTTGTGACAATAAACATGGCTAACACTTATCCCTTTTGGTTTTGAACTTTATCTTTTTGATATATTTGATTAAGCATATGAGGAAAGCTTTGTGATATCAAAAGGAAAGATGAAAATTTGTGTTAAGATTACTTAGCAGTAGTTACGACTAACTAACAATAAGTTGTCATTCTTGCTTTGAACGGTTGTTAGCATGGCTAATATAAGGAACACAAGGAATTGAAAGAAGAGATGGAAAAAATCCGAAGAAATTCCTTTGTCTGCTCCTTCGTCTCCCTCTTTCTCTCTCTCTCTCTCTCTAAATTTACTAAGAAGTGCTAATGTTTCTTCTAGTTTAAAATAACTTCACAGCGCTCTCTTCTTGATTTTTGAAGAGGGATACATCCCACCTTCAATTTCCAGTTGAGGATGTAACTAAAATTGAAAATCTTTACAAATTGAATAAATTTCATTTTAATTTTGCAAAATTCTACATTTCTTTTCAGATAGATACCAATTCACAACGATGCGTTAATTACCAATAATTAAATAGTTTTCTTTGTTTATGATCGTATGCTGAAAATGTATTAAAATAAAAGAAACATATAAATTAAAATTTAATCGTCAAGTTGCATTTCTTTCTTTCAAAAGTTCCCACGCAAAAAAGTGTTAAGAAAAAATTTCAAATAAATTAAACACTGAAATGACGATGAGAAATTTTGATAATTATTGTAAATCTTTCTAAAAGCCATGCCGCCTTTTTAAATATTAATCCAAATTTTAGAATGCTAATAAAGTATTTTTTTACTTCCTATAAAAAAAGAAAAGTCATGAGTGTGAATCTTTATTTACTTAAAACTTTTATTTGCTTTAAATTACTTATAATAATAAATATAAATTCAGGAAAAAGAAGATTTAGGAGAGATTTGAGGCGAGAAATTATTTTTTATTATCCATTTCTTATCCTTTCACATCACATCCATCGCTTTCTTTTACTTAAACAAATTTCATTTGCAAATGTTTTAAAACCATCCCCTTTCACAAATTTCCAGTGTAATTAATTCATAGCTCTTAAGAGGTAAGGACAATTTTGTCTTTTAAATCTTTGCCGATTTTTCAAAATTATGTAGATCGAAGGAAGATTTGTGATGACAATATGATGCTAATTGACAATGAAACACAAGGTAATCTATCGCTTAATTCCGGTGCTACTAGTTGGTACTGCAATAAGATAATTTGATTGATGTTTGCAAAATAATTCTTGAAGGTTTTTAGAAAATTAAAGGTGAAAATCACAAAGTATTGCAGAAAAAATCTTTTTTTCTTTTCAAAGAATGGTCGGATAATTGGGAAGTTCAGATTTTAAAACTTGTTTGAAGCATTTTGTTTTCCAGATTCTTTATCAAATTTTCTTTTTCAAATATGAATTCAGTAACTGCTAACTAATAATTTAAATAGTGGGTAATAGATTAAACATAAGTATTATTTTAAAGTGATCAAACTGATTAAATCAGATGACATAAAGCAACAGGAAGTCACAGTGAAGAAAAAGAAACACTGTATTTATTTGTTTTCAATTGAATCCTAAGTTTGTAGCAATTTTGTTTTACAGTATGAATAAGGAATAAGCCAAAGTTAAAATTTATCCAGAGGTATATTGGCAAAACAATGAATCAAAAAGTAAAAATAAGTTGACAGTATAATTACAGTGACAATACTGAAAACATTTATTTCATTATGTTTTATTTTTCTAAAAACTACAAAAGCTTTTGATCTCAAAGTTTATTGGAGCATAATTTATTGAATATTCAAGAAAATATTACTCGATGATATAATGATTGATTGAAAAGTGAAAGGATGAATAAGGGAATGAATAAGTGAAATGTTTTCGAAATATCTTTCTCAAAATATGGAAAAAGATGCAAAGTTATAATTCACATATTTTAGACAAAGTAAATTCAAAAAGTACGTGTAAAAGAAACGAGATCACGTTTAGTTCTGTTATCTTAATCGATAAGTATTATATATTGAATACAACCTTCAAGTGATAGCTCAATGATCCTAGGCCAAATATGATGATGTTATGATCTTAGGCTAAATAAGATTTTTATAGTCTTGGGTAAAATATGACTTTGAGATATGATTTTGGATATTATTTCCATAGAAAGTGTATTGTGCTTGGCTTCTTATAAATTATAGCTTTTAGAAATTACGCATCAGCAATAACGAAACATGATTTTCAGGTTGGAAAGGGTTTTGGAGAAATTAGATATCTTAACGTTCCAAAATAACAAATCTGTATTCAATAAAATAATGCATGTAGATGTAAATTTTCAATATTTAAGGAATTTCTAAAACATCGATAAATCTTAAATGAGAAGAACGTCGCATTTTTTTTTCCTTATAATGATGTTTGGATGAATGTTTGAAGAATGGAAAAAAGTTAAATTACCCATCCACGAAAAAGGAAGACTTTAAAATGAACAGAGGATAAATAAGCGCTATTAAATTTGTTGCTAGTGAGCTATCAGAATTAAAAGCTGTTTGCTTGCTAAATTACATATGGTAGCAATTTTGAAGCATTATGTTAAATATGTGCCAAAAAGTTGCGCTGAAAAAAAATCTATTGGAGAATCGGCCAACATTTCCTAAAAGAATTTTATTTTAAACTTCAGCAACTTCGTATTTCTTCCTAACAATGGTAACATTAAGAAATGTAAAATTTAATTTCATATTGTTATTCGGAAATTCCGTTACATTGTGATTGATAATTTTTGAGAACAATACACAATCAATTTCATTTCAGAAAAGTATAATGTCATTCAGGATATCTTACATTACCTGCTAGTATGCTTTATATACATATCGCCAATAACAAAAAGAGAAAAACAGAGCGCAAAGTCAACAACGATAAATGCTTAAAAATGATAGCTGAAAAAAATCTTTTCTATAAAACAAATTTCCGTCCTTTCAATCAGAATTGTTTTCAACTATGTGGAATTGAGGAAGTAAACAAGCAAAGGATTTCAGTCTCTCAAGATTAAGTGCAGAATAACAAGGGTAACATTCCAATCCGATTCGTATCGTATGCTTTTTGAAACAGAATAACAAAAATCTTAAAAGCAAATCTTATGATCACAGTCAATTGATCCACTGAGATTTTACATTTAAGAAATGTTTTTTACTAATTATTCCATATAACTAGAAGCATTAGTTAAAAATAAGTTTCCTAATCTTTTTTAATATTTTTTCTTCCTTTTGAAATTGATCCAGTAGCAGATCAATATGTTTGCTATAGCTTTTAAAATAATCCTAAGTTTATCAATAATTTTAATCAGTCCTCATAAAATTAAACTTGCCAAAAGAATGAAGCTTGAAGAAAGTTGAAATTACTTTTGATTGACTAATAAAAATTTATTGCTAAAAATGCGGAAATGAGAAATGATCGAAAAGGTAATGTTATCAAATGTATTGTTAATTCTCAATATGCTCCCAAATTTATCACTGCTGTGATGGAATTCTAAAAAGAAGAAATGATAGTAAAAGAAAATTAATTAAAAATAAAGCTAAGCATCGAAATGTCCAATAACGGATCTGTTTGATGGCTTATAGTAGGGCTGTTCAAATGGATAAGTGGAAAGATTTAGGAGAGAAGATAGCTAAGAGATGGATGAAGTGATGGATGTGTAATTCAATGCTTTATAGTTTAGAGTGTAATCGAAAATAATTCCAAGAATGTAAATAGAACCAATCATCTCTCACCTCTTTCATTATCACTTCACATGGTTATCACTACGATTATTACACATTTTCATGCGAAAGCATATCGCTCATTCTCTCTCCTTTCTTTATCTTTCATATGAATGAAAACATCACTTCACTAAATATCATTCAAGTATCGCAATGTAATCAGAAGTAATTTCAAAGATGTAAATAAAATCACTTCTTCATTTCATCCTTTTTTCAAAATTATTACGGTGGTAATATCGAAAAATCCAGAGAAAGACCTGAGTGTGGGGAAAAAAGACATTTTTGTCAAGTTTATTAATTCTCGACTATTCTCAAGTGAGAATTTTTCATTTTGTTGTGAAAAACTTAATAGAAGTTATACAAACCAAAATTCATATTACTTTTTAAGAACAAAGAAGAATTCGTTTTTTCGATTTTCTTTTTTGCATTAAGCAATGATCAATGGTGTTAAAATTAACGTTTATACAATAAGATAATGAATCGAATTAATCTGTTAAATTAAAACCGTCTTCTTTCTCTTAAATATAAATTTGGGTTTGGCTCCCGGAAAATGCATTTTGCGCATTAGCATTATGCACAGGTCACTTTTTCTTGCATTTGAAACTTTATTGTAACCAAAAACTTAAAAATTAAACAAAAAAACCGAATTCTATGGAACTAACCAAGTTATTTTAATTATTAGCTAGTTAATCGCTATGGATAATTAATCTTTGCCTAGATATAACTATAGCATGCCTATGAATTTCATACATTTTTTTAACAGTGTTCAAAAATTTCTCTTGATTGTATTAGAAGAAATCATTAGAACATGTATACTTTTCTATATCATTCTTGCTTTTCGTTAATAATGCTTCCATTTCCTGATCCTTTTTTTAATGTCCTAAACTATATTTACGATGCATTGAATAAATTTGAAATTATTTATATTTTCAAGTTGTCTATGTCTTTAACGAACAAATATTGAAGTTTTCAAAATTTAGAGGAAATCTATAATAACAGTTGAGGAATCCAGTGACATCTATTGCTAATATGATGTTCAGCCATGTTCACATGATATATTTCACATAAGCGAAATAGCTAGCAAGTTGCAAGTTAAGAAGTTTACTGTAAAAAAAGAAATACTCTTAAAAGTAACATTTTACAATAAACCTCAATGATTTTTTTTCTTTGTATTTTAAATAGCATGTTATTAATTAATCTTTTTTGTTTTTAAACTAGAAATAGCTTGAAAGATATTTGATTACACAGATATGCTAATTATCTAAGCTAACGACATAAAAAGAAGTGAGAATTTCTTAACATTCACAAAAATGAAAAAAAAAAAAAAAAAAAAAAATGAAATTATAAATTATTGATAATCTGTTGCTGAAATATCGAATTTAATAGTGATCTGCTTTCCTTTCTTATAAATTATAGCGAAACATAGCTGAAACTTTACTTTTGATAAGCAGATTCGCAACTAATCATAAAGTTTGTACTGCAAATTTAAATTTCTACATTTCCAATCAAATTTGAAATAGAAAACGTATCACTATGCAAAACAATAAGCGCATCCAGCAAATACCAAGGAATGATAATTGCATGAGAAAATATGAGAATTTTTTGAGATCCACTAGTGATCAGTACCAATATTGTGTCCGCTACGCATACCGCATTTAACAAGCACGAATTTTTATTTGATGTATTAGCTACGCCGATTATATTTCCACGTGTTTAGTAGCACAGGGAGTATGCTAGTAACTAGCATTATCCAGTGAAAAGACAATAAAATTCACCATTATTAGAAGATTTTTAATTTTTCCATTGATCTATTATTACTAGATAATTTATTACTAATATTTATATGTATAATTTTGCCTTAAATGTATTTTTATTTTAAAGATTTCCATTTAATCGTTTTGTTCGTTATCCGTTATATAAATTTGCGTATTTCAAAGTAGGAACTCAAAACGAAACGACAAATAATAAATCCAGATATCAAAATATTTTCCAAAAACTATGGATTAAATCAATAAAGCATGTATTTTGAAACAGAAGAAATAATTTAAAAAAAAAAAAATGTCGTTCCAAATAAATGATCACAGAAAATAAATGCTGCTGCTTTTCATGCATTTATGGTTCATAAGCGCCTTCCAATATAGGCGCTTTCTTTCATCTAAATAGGGATCATTTCCATTCTTGTCACTCTAATGGTGAATATTGTACAATAACAGGAAATAAAATAAAAAAAGGAAATAAGAGAGCTAACTAGTACTAATTTAAACCAAAATCAGACTAATGCAAGCAAACTCTTCAATAAGTTTCCATCAATATAACTTTTTATTTGTTAAGAAAAAATTTCTAAAATTGAAAAAGTAAATTCTGGATATACAACAGTAATTTCCTTTTTCTGCAACGTCTCTATTTTATAACATATGCAAAAGACTGCACTCTTTCAATTTCATATTAGGTTGCTCAAAAATCATTTTAAATATTAATTAATGTATGTATAACTGAACTACTCCAATCCATATGCAAATAATTATAAAATTAGACGAAGTTCTACTTAAGGTCATAAATATTTCTAGACTTCGATTCGATTACTTCAGCTCTTAGTTCTTCAACCTCATCATTTGATACTTTTGTTATCACTTTTTTGATTAACACTATCAGGTTCATAGAGCTATTTTGCTCTACTGATGCTGTTCCCTTTTCATTGTTAAGTTCAAAGGATAGGACGATAGTTCTTAAATGAGCACTGAGATACGCCAGGTTTTCATTTGCTGTTCAAGCTTTCACAGATTTGCATGCATTATGAGTCATGAAAGAAAGATATCAAGTTAGATTCCAAAAACCCGTACCTGTATTACCTGTATTATCGTTTTTTGTCTTTAAGTAAATAATTAACATGTAATGGATGAAGATGTTTTGCATCTACTACAAGTGATTTCAAACAATTAAATGATTCTCCTTATCATTTATTAGCTTTTTTAAAGTTTTATGAGTCAATGAGTTTTGTGAGAGACATAACTTTTATGAGTTAATACAGACTACTGTAATCGTTCTCGAATACGGCAATCATATCCTGAATACTTATTCAACAAAATTGTTGAAACGTTCATCATTTTCTATATATAAAGCAAAATGTTGAGTTATTTAAATGAAACAACAATTCAACACATCTATACTTCTCCTATTTGTAATGTAAGGTGGTAGTCCTTTTGTAGAATAAATTGAACTAACAATGCCAAAGAAAGCAAATGCTTTTTTCAATAAATGATTTTGTGTGCAATACGAAGTATTTGCTATTACTAATACTTTTTGGCCCAAAGTTTCCATAGTATCTTGAAAACTATTCACACTTAATAACCTTTGAACTTCTGAATTATAGAGGGACTATTGCTTCATTTAAAATTATGACAGAATAAATCACAACGAATATCATAACTTCAAGAAAATTTCAAAAAGCCTTTTCAAAGCATCTTGGTCAATTACTGTCAACAACTTAATTTAACAGCTACATTTGACGGTTTTAGCAGCAGTCTGAACAATTGCAGTAGTAGCGTGTCCTGCTTTGAATTTAACGACATTCATAGTTTGCATTTTATGTATTCCAAATCTAAATTGTCTCATAATAGAACAGCTCTCTAGATTGACTTCCTACTATGATTCAAGCTTTCCGGTTAATCATTCAGTAGATTTAAAAAAATAACAAATAAATAAATAAGACCTATAAATCAAAAGGAGATTTTCTTGAATTCGAGCAAGTTGTACATTCATTTCAAATTTACTTACTTACGAAATACACCTGGCATTATATCAATGACGGCATCTCGGATATCATGTGAGCGGTAGCCAACAATAATTGTTTTGGAGAAAGAATTTAAAATTGTTATTACAATAACAATTACGAAAGTAATATTTGGTATTTTGTCCTTGCTTGTTTCGTAGAATGCGATAATCATAGGCAAAACATATAGGCCAGCAGTCGCAAAACACGACAAACCTACGGTTTTTGTAAAGTTTAATTGACGCTTGTTTATCTTAACTGATTCGGAATTCTGAAAATAGCAAATTGGAAAATTACGAATTGTAGTTCATAATGGATCACAATACAAAAAGATGATTTGTTGCTTAACACAGAAACTTCATTAAATGTTGAAAGCCCTTCAAATTTACTTCCACCGACACATTCAAAGCAAACACTTTGTCAAAATCAAAAATTTCGATTCTTGTGAAATTCATGAAAATGCAGCAATTAAGTTCACCAATTAGCTACCGTTCACATTGATAATGCAATTGCTATTTGAGATGAATGTAACGGGTCGGAAAAGTAATTAATTCCTTTGAATGATTTTAACTCATATGTAGATTAAAAATAAAAACCTGTTGTTCTTTTATCCTTTTGCTATATCGTCGCACCATAAATAAAGTGACAATGTAAAGTATAACACTTCCAGTAGCTGCACTAATGCGTGTGCCATAGAATATTCGATTGAATATTGGACATCGGCTATTTGGTGTCCTATAAGCATACTTTAAAACTTGGCCATGCAGAGTTAAGTGTAAAATTGAAATTACTTACTTTAAGTTGTAAAAGAGATAAAATAAATTCAAAAAGCGGTGAAAAATTCGCAAGAAATTCTAAATGTTATCTGTAAATGACTCAGTTAATTTCATTTGTTCATTCCAGAATTTACATTAGGAAGTCTCATAGCGCTAACCAGCAGAAAGAATGCACTTTGACATTATTTAGATATGAGCAAAGTACACTTGCAGATATCAATAAAAGGATTGATAGATTGCTGCCAGCTATCTGTAATTCAATATTTTTAAAATTATAAGTAATTTGAAAGTTTTATGACATTTGTGATAATTAAATTACGAGTTGATGTTGCGATTTTCCGACTTTAACTGTTTAATATGATAATGTTTCAGCTTATAAAATGCTTTTAGTAATTCCATGTTGCTTGCAAGAAATCTCTGACTATTCGTCGTATCAGTAACCAATGAGTCATTCTGTCGCTTTTTCATCTTCTCTTCGGCGACTAATTCAACAATTAGCATTTCTTTACATAAAAGACACAAGTAAATCTTACCAAATAATGCTGAATATTCAACATTTTTTTATAATACAAAATAGGTTTGACGATTGAAATTAACCGGTCAATACTAACTACAAGCATTGATATAGCGGTCATCGGCTCTGTCCTAAATTTTTTGGCCAATTATCATCAGAATAAAAAAGTAACAAAAGCTCTAACAAAAGCAATAAGCAGTGTCATTAAGACTTACATCTGCAAGTCTATTGCCATAGCCGGGAATCAAATGTTTCTTGTACGTAGCGCAAATGGTAATTCTGTGTTTGTGCATTAGTTTAGCGACAAAAGGAGAAAAAGAAGGATGAGACAAAGTTTAAACGAAGTAAATAAAGATTAAAAAGGCTAGAAATTGATGGATGGAAGGAAGAAAGAAGAAGAAAATGGTATTAGAAGGGGTCATGATGGCTAAAGCAGTGATCATTGTTACAATTTCTAGTGTGGCAGTGAAAACATCATGAGGTCACTGTTGCTGGAAGTGAAGTATGAATGAGTTCATTGAAGAGTTACTTAAGAGTTACCGATGAGAGATTTGACCCGTACTGCAAGTAAATGAAGATTTGAACAGTAAAATCAACCAAATCGAGCATAGTGCAAGTTCAATTTCCCTCTTACTGTATCCATCAGTAAAGATGATTATTCCTTACTTATTCCTTACTGATATATTCTAACATTAATTATTCCTTACTGATATATTCTAACATTAATTATTCCTTACTGATATATTCTAACATTAATTATTCCTTACTGATATATTCTAACATTAATTATTCCTTACTGATATATTCTAACATTAATTATTCCTTACTGATATATTCTAACATTAATTATTCCTTACTGATATATTCTAACATTAATTATTCCTTACTGATATATTCTTACAAGCTTCATATTTCAATTGCTATATGCTTGGATCAAAGTGCTTTTTTTTACCAAGAACATAGTTATTTTTAAAAAATTTGTATGTTTTCTTGCGTAAACAAGCTTCGATAGTGTGCCTAAATTATTCACATGTTTTTTTTTTTTCATAATTTTTACTTTCCTGATTTTACTGTGCTCTTCAGAAATAATCATGGCTTTGAAGTTATTTTATCGTTAAAATTCAAATAAACTTGAAGCAGAAGTTTTGGAAAATCTACTAACCAAGCCAGAATAGCATTATATGGTACAACCACGCAAAATATTCTTGAAACTGTACTATTTTGATTTTCTAATAAAATCTGAACAATGCGTACCATACCAGCTAACGCAATCGCAAATGCCATTAAACCATCCGCGAAAAACTGCAAATAATAAGTTTTGTGAGAATGATGAGAAACTGTAGTAGCATTTTGCTTTATTTTAGAAAGCATTCAATTATAGGGAACGTTGAGAACAAAAATCGCTGTTTCTTCTTGTGTATCAATATAAGTTGTCTCATAGATGGCGAGCCAACAATATAGATAAGTTAAGTTATAAGTGATAGGCCAAGGATATGAAACATAGAATGAAAAGTTATTGAAAAAACATCACACCTCCATTCCTGTGAGGCCGTATCTTTCACGATTTATCTTTGTTCGAACGATTGCAGCAAAATATAACATGTTGAGCGCAAAAACTACAAGTCCTCCTGCGATGTAAACTGAAAATTGTAGTATCATCCTGCAAAAAAAGCTTTCATATAAAAATAATTGAAAAATTGTTTATCAAGTTTTAGATTTGAAATACTAGGTAAACAAATAAAACAAATAAAAATATGTATTTTTCATACAGTCATCACAGTTAATTCGTTATTTAATTTATAATATTCTTAAAATGTGCAAAATACCAAAACACTTAATGCTTTTTATTGAAGGTTTATTGAAGGGTAGGTAATTAAGTTCTGGAAAGAGTGGTCACGCTATGTGATTCAACTTTTTAATAATTCGTTCATGATAAACTTTTTTTTATCGCTTTTATGTTTTGCTTATAGCAACTTTTTATCCGATCATTATTTTCAAATACTTCCTTTATTTTTCACGATTCTATCATGCATTTAAAAGTGTTTCACTGGAGTGAATCTGACAATCGGTTAACAAAATTTGATGATAACAAAGCATAGATAATCTTAGTGTACATATTTAATTGCAGTTTCTTCTATCAAACCAAACGTATTGTAGCTCACTTTAAAAAATCCAAATACTTATAGTCTAATCGAAATGATGATTGTAACAGAATAATACATCGTTTTGAGCATGAAAGAATTCTCCGATGTGATGAAAATTGGATATAATTCCTTATTGTAAAATTAATTTTATAATGTTTTATTTTCAATATTTTAGAATTATATGATAAACATCTCACTAACTTGTTAAAAAGAAAATTATTTTTTCATTGAAAATATCTAAATTACCTTCGATAAATACGGGTAATGAAGTGAATACAGAGTATATTGATCTGTAATAGATAAATTTCATACGGCTTCGCGAAATATGTTGAATTAATTCTAAAAATTTTAAGTAACATGCATTTTGCATATCTTACAAAATCCTTAATGCCAAAGATAAGAATAAATGAATTTATAAAAACGTTGAAGTTAAATATATGAGTCGCAGTGTTTATAAATTTGTGAAGAAGTGAGGTGGAAGGAGAACTGGTTAAGCTTCATGATCAGAAGAGTACTGTACATTTATCAGATACTGCAGGACAAGTTAAGATTACATTTACAAATTTAATAATTGAATAATTCATATAAATTTAGAAGGAAGCGGCAGAAGACAGTTGGGAAGAGCAAATAATTGGTGCAGCACTAATAAGTAATCCAGTACAAGTACCAGATCAGAACAATATGTATGTTGCACGTTATGATCGAGAAGGATTGGCGTATTTTGGTAGCGCATGGAATGAAAGTGGCGTAGTACAAGTAAACGTCCTTTTTCATATCAATTTTTTAATCTTTTTTCTTGAATAAAAGACTTAGGTCTTATTTCAAAAATTTCAAAACTGTTGACGAATTATATATTTGTAATCCAAATTTTCCGACTACCCAAATTCTTTATGTTCAAAAAGATATGGTGATTTTTGGCTTGTTTTATAATTTGTTTTTATATTTTGCAAATTACGTAAACGTTTTAATACCAAATAAATTGTTCCGGATTTGTCGATAAGTTATCAGCAATAGAAACTAAAGTTCTATTCTAATTCTTAATATTTATTCTGAATAATATTATAACTATGTCATTCCTCTTCTTTATCATTTACATTACACACTGCTTATCAGGAATATTTTTAGTGTGAATTCGCTTGTGAAGGAATAAAGGTGAACGGATCAGATATTAATGATAAAATTCGGGTATCTAATTAAGTGAATTCATATAAGAAAACATATCATAGATCATATATTCAATAGACAGTGTATCAGACAGTTAAAATGCTATGAGCTAATCAATATTAACAACACAAATTAATATTAATATACTTCCGATTAATATGCTTCCGAATTTTTGATTTCTATTCACACTCATCCTGTCTTTTAATTATATGATTATATTGTGCCGCTAATGCCACTCATAAATTTACATTAATCATTTAATTATATTATGAAGGATAGTGCAGTCTTTCTTCTTAAAAAATAATAACAAAAGACCTTCCATCATAAAAATTTAGATATTAACATACGATGGGAATCATAAGACCAAAGGTTTCTTCTATGAATGGATAAAATTTGCCAGGTGGCTACAACATTCTAATGATGAATTTCGCATACCGTTACGTTGCAGTACTTCTAACGGAGTGATTTTCTGGCCACAAAAAGCTTTAGGAACGTTAAACATTGAGAAAAAGACTGCTACATTTGTATGTGCTGGGGTTTGTGCTTCAATAAATTCAAATAGCCATCACATCTTCACAGACAAAGAATTTCCGGTTTGAATTGAAATTCTTTTCTGATTTTAGCAAATTACTTCACTAGCAGAATCTGAACTTTACGATTGCCTTATTCTTGTAAGAAATCTTCGCGATAGGCCACCTCATTGCTGCTGTGAACAGTGCATGAAAATAGAAGCCCTTGAAAAGGTGGGAATTTTGCGCAATTCTTAAAATTTTGGAATTTTTACTAAAAATCAGGAGAACTTTTCTCAAATTTGTGAAATTTCAAGTGAATCTTAAATTTAATCTCAGATTAGTTGCTCTGCAGGAGGCGCAATCATCGGATCATTTACTAATGGTGAACGAATGGGCTGACTACCGAATCGGTGATACATTTCCTAAAACGAAGTATTTATTTTTTCACTTCTCTCTTAAATCTTGCTGCCAATTTTCATTGTCCCGAGTAAATTTTAAGGAGTTTAATCAAAGCATTGGATCGTCCACTGAATACATTAAATGGCCCACAGGAACAATATGTTGCCTTATGGTATCATTTTGGCCATGCAGTAATGGGTCGAGCGTGGAATGACGCAAATGGCAAAATTGCTGCTGCATTTGTAAGGTTAGCAACAAGCTGATAATAAATGACATTGATTTGATTTGGACATTAACTTTTACTTATCACAATATTTTATCAATGAATCGATTTCCCAGGATTTTCATTTCAAATCACTTATCTGATAAATCATTTTTCATTTCGTTCGTGTCTTTTAAATCTTTCATCTAATTTATATTCACATCGAAAAATCTCATTATCCTTTCTTCCTTCTTATCATTTCTTCGTTTTCATTAATTTTTATTAGTTTATCATTAATTATTGTGCTATTCACTAACTATGCGAGAAAATTTCTAGTTATTTTGCTACTGTACTAACTGACTAAATTATTCCAATATTCAGTTTTCGGTGTGTAACAGCATATTATCTCTCTGATAGCAATCAGTTCTTCACAGTTCTTTGTTTTTTTTTTTTTTTTTTAAACAACTTTTTCCGCTTTTTCACTTTTCATAATTATTTCTTAAAATAATAAAATTTCAGTAGAAAAATGCCATTCCTGAGTAGCGCTATTGGTTCGTTACAACTTTTGGTGCAGATACCTCCATCTGTGGCTGGTTTCGATTACAGCTGGCAACCATATAATGAAGCGGCAAAGATCGGTTCTAAAGAGTGGAATCCGGTACATATTGGATTCACTGCTCCTTGTGTATTAGTAATTGATCAAGAAGGACACGAATATTTAGGTACCAACAATACGCTATACAGAAAAAGAGAATCGGTTCAAGAAATGTATTAGAAGAAAAATTCTGTTGAATTAGAAAAGAAAATATTGTGATGTCAAATACTGAATTAAAATTTAATTGAAATAGTAAAATATAAGTACCTAAATTATGTACTAATTAAAAAATAAAAACGGGTGGGTTTTCAAATTTTTTTTTTCTTTTTAGGATCAGCAGATTTAAAAGAAGAATTCGCGACAACCGTAGTAAAAAACAATGTCTTTCGATTAGAAGGAAGTGGAATTTATAATTTTAAAGTATTGTCTATTGCAATTTTCAGTATTTCATCTCGCAATTTTTTGACTTCTGGAAGTGCCACAGGCTTGATGAATTTCTATCTGAATACAAAAATTATAAACTTAATGATATCAAAATTTTGATCTTTCGCATAATTTTCTCCATAATTTTTCCACCATTATAAATATTTACTATTTAATCCTACTATGCAGAGAAAACTGGCATGAGGAAAGCTGATAATTTGATTTGAAGCTTCTTAAACAATTCTTACTTCATTGCATTTACTTATTTAACTTATTTACAATGCTTACAATATAAGAAAAGTTTCGATGACTACTCGATGATCATTTAAAGCATTTCTGTAGGTTTTGTGTCGCAAAGACAGGGACGATACGCAAGCAATCTGAAAGTGATCGGTCCACTTTTCCCTGTCAAATCAGATAATAAAACAGTGAAAATTTTGTGTACACAATTCAACAATTGATGAAATTTTCAATACATGCACTGCTCAGAGACAATTTTGTGATTTTCAGTATTATAAAATATTTTAAAAATGAAAAAAAAAGTGCAGAAAGTAAATTAAATAATGCAAATATGAATTATTTTGCATCATATTTTTTAATTTATATTCTATACAGAATTGACAGTTTGTGAGTTAAGTAAAATATATTATAAATACTAAAAAGGATAAGATTAAAGAGATAATTTGGATGTGATCGTAATCTGGAATTAAGGATCAGGACATTGTTATCGATCTCTAAACCTGTCCATTTCCTTAATAGCACATTTACTCCTTCCTGTTCAAAGTTATCATAGCAGTTTTGAGGGTGGATTACGGTTTCTATCACCTAAATGCTTTAGCACGATTAAGAAGGTTGTTGCTTTGTAGTAATTTTCACAAATTGAGCGTATTGAGAAGTGTGATTTATAGAGTGATAAGTTGCTTATCGCAACTGTATTTTCCTTGATAAATATCATGGAGTAAAAGGAATGTTTTATTGACATATCACTGGTTTCAGTGTTTCGGAGTGCTTCAAGGTCTTTTGTTTGCTAGATATTAGAAAATTATTTTGGAAATTATCGTCTTCGGAATATAGTAAATAAATTGTTAGAATTCTAGGAAATGAATCTTGCGAAAATGCATTAAATGCTTAAGTTAGAAAGAAATAATTGCATTTGAATAACAATTCACTAGCAGTCAAGGAAAAATATAAAAATTGTAGTCATCCAGCATAATTACATTTCTGCCTTTAGTTAGTAATCCTATCAATAAGTATAAGTAAGATATTCCAACATACATCTTATCAATTAACAATTAATGTGATTTTTATATTTCTTCCCTGAAATGTTAATAATGTATGCATTTTTTTATTTGAATTGTATCATTTTTAGCAACGACTTGCGTTGATGATATAATGTTAATATTCTTTAAGTTTTACCTTGATTTTCAGCAGATTTACACTATTGTTATATACTTTTACCTCAAAATCTATTTCATCTAAGTCGATCGATCAATCAGACCAGGAAGAAAATTGTTGCCAATTGGTTGATTGAACTAACTAGACCATAAGAAATACAAAGAAAAATATCCAACTTCCAAATTATGTAATGCTCTCTAGAATTGTTGAAAACTATAGCAGTTTATAGTTTTTAGAAAAATAAAATTCTAATAAAATTGAATATTTGAAATGTGTAAAAGCAACATACGGTTCGATCTATTTTTTTTCTTGACACAGTCTCAGATTTCATCGAAAAAATGCTTTTGTAATTTAAGATTACAGGATAGATTTCAGAATATTAAAAATTTATTGTTGAAGTTACTTAAAGTTTTGCAGACAATTTGATGCTCAGAAAAAAATGGGAAATGTGGAATCGTCGGCAGCACATGGTGAGGGAACACGTAAGCAAGGAAAATCGACACCGAAGCTTTACCGTTTTGTTGATATGTACGGTGGCGGTGAGTTAATACCATGGATGAAATACGCCAAAGATACCGGTGATTCGTCAATTATTGATGAATTTATCGAGACAAAGGTTCATGGCAGATTATTTAAATAAACTGTTCTATATTCTTATTATGTACTACATTTATAATCTTTTTATCATTTAATACTCCGATTTGGAATCATTTTTGCTAGGGCAAAATAATTAGATGACAAAATAAAATAAAATAAAACAGCACTTGCAAATTAATAAAAAATAGTGAAATATTATTCCTTAATTCGCAAAGATTCCAATTTTAAACATATATTGCATTGCGCTCTGTCTTTCCTTTAAAGCAAACTAATATAGAGGGATTTCCAGTTGAAAGACTTTATGTACAATTCCGGAAGAGGTAAAATGGTTTCTGTAGCTGAATTGGTGAAAATTCGGAATAAAGAGCGAAATGCAATGCTTAGTGCTTTGAAGCGTAAGAAAGGTAAAGGAAAAAGTGGGCCTAATATTCTTGATGAGTTTCGACAAGAAGGCGAGAATCAGGGTGATTTAAAAAAAGGTATCTATTTAATTTGCAAATCAAAAATTACGATATAAAGTTTAGTCAAAAATTTGTGAACTGCGCAATATGAAGTCAATGATTTAAATGATCAGATGACTTATGATCAAATATGTTTGTTAAATACTCGACTTCTTAACAATTTTGATCACAGATCAGATATTTTATGATATCTTTGTGCAAATTTTATTAATTTTTAGCTCTCAAATTACTGGAAGGAGACGATAAACGTGGAAAATCTGAATGGAAATATCGAGAAGTGACGTGGAAACTGGACGAGCGTGGTTTAATGGGCGAGAATCTTGTTGGTGTTTGTCTTCTGCATGGAACGGCTATTCATAACCAACTTGCTATCAAATTAATCAAAGCTTATCCAAAGCTTGTTAATGATATATTCATTAGCGAAGATTACTATGGTATTTTCACAGATACTTTGTAATACAAGATGATGATGATACAATGTTAAGTATTGATGAAAGCTGTAGTCAGCTGGTTCTAATTCCATCTCGTGCTATGTTAATTCATTTTGATTTTACATTAAATGTAGATTAAATTCTACAAATATTGATATGAAAAACAATTTAATGAATAAATTTCTTAAGTTTAATTTAGGGTATAGCTTTTAGCTAGATGTTGAATTTGTCTAACAAAAGTTTTCTTTCCTTGTAGGTCTTTCACCTTTACATCAAGCAATAATTAATGAAGATCCTGCTATGGTACTATTTCTACTTCGACATGGTGCTGATATTAATCAACGTTGTTACGGGGCGTTTTTTTGTCCTGATGATCAAAAAAGCAGTCGTACAGATTCGCTGGAACATGAATATGTTGAACTCAGCTTAAAAACTACTTATAACGGGTAGGAAGTCTTTCCACGCTAAGAGAATGTTCATAATCTCTGAATATACATGACTTTCTGAATCCTTTTTAAATGGTTAACGTAGCAGCCATTTTGTTTAACGTTTATTTGAGCAATTTAATTTATATAATCACCATCTAAAGCATGGCGAAAAATAATTTCTTTATTTCAAAATATTCAGCCATGGTAATTTGCTAACTCGATGGAATTCCAATAGATTTATAAAATGATAATGAAGGCTTACTTTTGCAGTCGAATGTATTTTGGAGAATATCCGTTATCATTTGCCGCGTGCATCAATCAGACCGATTGTTACCGTATTTTAATAGCAAAACGTGCTGATCCAAACCGAAAAGATACAAACGGTAACACAGTACTTCATCTAGCTGTAATTCATGAGCAACCAGTAAGTATTTATCTCATATCTAATTTTCTCATTTACTTAATCACTTATTTTAACTGCAATCTAAGGTCAAAGGGTGTCCTTTGACCTTAAATTGCTAATTTACATTCTCTGACAGTTGTTATCACCTTTTTCTTTTCTGAAGCTTTGTAGAAGTTTAAAGAAAAGAAAAATTTTTTTAAACTTGTTGATTATTTTTTAAATTAGACTTATCGACTAGCTTATGTTACGAAAAGGAAAAATTTTAGGAAATGTTAAAACTCTGTTACGACACAGGTGCCAAATTACAAATAATGAACAATCGAAATTTGACACCGTTGACATTGGCAGCTCATTTAGCAAAAAAAGAGGTGAGTTAAATTGTAAAAGAATCACGAAAATTTTTCCAAATTTTGGATTTAAAATTTCTAAAAAAGAGAGTTTTAATTTTGAAAACAATTATAAAAGTTGAAAAAATGTTGAAAAAAAAAAATGTTATATCATTGCAAATTGAGAAATTGGCAGAAATTCACATATATTTTGTAAATTCACATACTTTATTATTATATTGTATTCTAAGAATTACTGATAATTATAATCGGTATTTAGCATATTATTTAAACACTTGTGTGTGTGACAGAGTGAAATAACAGAGGGAGGGGAATTTTGAAAAAGGGTGGAAGGGAGGGGGGAGGCTACTAAGAAGCTAACTTCAGAATACTTTGGTATAACCAATATTTTCAGTTAAGAAAGCAAGCGTCACAGGATTCATAATGGTAAAGAAAGAAATTTGCAAATAATGATATTGTAGATGTTTGAACAAATTTTAAAACTGGAAGCAAACGTAATCTGGTTATACGGTGACGCAAGCAGCCATGCTTATCCACTTGCAAAATTGGACACAATTAATCAGGAAACGGGTGAACTTAATGAAGATAGTGCTCTGTCATTGATCGTTTATGGGGTAGTTTATTATTTCATTATAATTAATAAAAGTGTATAAATTCTGCTTCTGCTTCTTTACCATCATTGTAGAGCTTTGTTCTCACTGATCAAAAAATAAATAGAATTTTGCTTAACTTCATTCAGGAATCAACGAAACATCTACAACTTCTCGATGGCTTGTTGGGCGATCTGTTACAAGTAAAATGGGAATCATTCGGACGAACACGGTCGAACATTATTTATCCATATTTTTTTAAGAAATAAACCAAAATATAGTAACATCATCAGAGTGGATATTTCTGTGAGAAAAAAAAAGTTGGCAGTGCTATAAAAAATGTGCTGTCTCTACGATTATTTTAATTTCTTTCAATTCATTGAAATATGTATTAAAGCATTCGTTACATTTGTTCAAATTATAATTTATTGCCAAATAATGATCATTTTTCAGATGGAATGAAAAATTTTTCTTTTTCAAAATTTATCTCAGACTAAATTTATAAGATTTCAGACTTGCTTTATCATTTGGTTGTTATTTATTTTTTTACATTTGCACCTTTACCGCATTCATGTGTCGACCATTTTCACTAACTGATGAGGTAATCTCATTAATATTTCGTTTGCTGCAAGAAAAATGCACAAGAAGGTCAAATAAAGTTACAATGATAGTAAAAGAGTGAAAAGTTGCAGAGCATCGTCATGAATTATCTTGACACTATGGTTTTATTCAATATTGATAATTCATCACTTAATAATACTGATGATAACCAAACAATGACATCTTCATTCGCAGCAATAAATTTGCTAAAGGACAGCAAAATGGACTCTCAAAATTTAGGTTTCTTTTTATTTTATATATATCTCAGATAGTATTTAGTTTTGTCAAGAATCGGTAATCAAGTGAAATTAACTGTACACAAATTCCATTTTTATTATAGCAGTTTCTATTAATCAGTAACATCCTGCTAAAATGCTGCTAAAGATAATTAATTAAATACTAGAAATTTTTGACTCGAAAAAGACTCTTTCACAAATCGCATAGGACCAGAAAATACTAATAAGCTTTAAAATTTTCATGATTTTGTTTTATTTCGTAATCTATCTCAATCTTGTTTAATAATTTGCAATATTTTAATAGAGAGATTATTACAAATTGATTATTCGTGCGGTCATTGGTGGTACTTTGGACACGGGTGGCAACAAAATGTATGTTATAAGAATTTTTTTTAGAAAATGGAATACTAATTTTGCTAACTGAATCAGTAATAACAAAAATTATGAAAAACAAAGTATTGGTTTTACAGTCTAAGATTTTTAGAAATAAATTGATTTGATTTACATATCTTTTTTATAATGAAATGCAATATTTTTCACTTCTTTACAGCTTCGTTTAGTGGCTGAGGTTGCTGTACTTTTAATGACCATATTTCAAGTTGTTGACGATGTAATGGACATTCGTAGTACTGGAAGAAAACTATGGTGGCGAATACTGGTCAGTTTCCGATATCTTTTATGCAGAATTATGAATAAGAAGGTCTAAATGTACTTCAAACATTGCAAGCATATTTTATTCTTTTTACAATCTAACATCTTATAAATAATAACAGTTTATACATATTTATATATTATCAAATGAAAGTTTTATATTCTTTCCATTTCTTTACAGTTTTTTTTTATTAATCAGTTCTGGCTAATAAGCCAAGAAAAACTTTCAAAGAAAAACTTTAAGGCATTTAAAAGAACATATAAAATTAAAATTTCTGCTAGAAATTACTATAAAATTCTACTCCATTATGGCTGATTAAGCAACTGATATGGAAATTCCTTGGCATTATTCTACAATTTTCTTAGAAATCATTCCCGGCCAAGATTGCGTACAAGATATCATTTATGCTAATTTTGATGATAATACCATTTCGTTTGATGTGCTCATTGACCCCAGCAATGCTTTTTTTTGACAATGCACTTTCGTTGCTCGTCGTACTTCTGATTAGTGTACATTTCTTGTTTTATTCAAGGTATTTCTTTTTTTTTTCCTTTATTAATCATTTTTGACTAAGAGATCAACAAAAAAAAAAATTCAAATTTATAGCATTTAAAAAGAATACATAAAATTTTTGCCTGAAAATTTTAAAATCTAATTATAGATAAAAGAAGGGAATAAGTTTTAGAATAGATTATAAGACAAAAAAGAAGAAACGATAGAAATTAAAAAATTTTATAGAATTAATTCGATATATTAAATTTCATAGTCATTTTAGGAAGATATAAATAATAAAAATATAATATAGGCTATAGTGAATGAGTACAAAATAACTTGAAAATGTTAATATCAACAAGACTTGTATTACTTATTTATATTATGTGAACATTTAATCCATATCATTATTCTTTAATGACGCATCTGTCATAATTTTAGAAAACTAATCAGTTTTCTTTTTTTTTTTTAAATTTAGTGACTTAAATTCTAGAGCTGTAAAATTTATCGGACCGTTCGTTTTGATGATATATACAATCTTATCGCGAGATTTAAGCCGATTTTTCCTTATCTATGCGATTTTTCTAATCGGTTTTTCTCAAGGTAATGACATCCTTTCTCTTGCTGATAACATCCTTCTCTTGCTTGGTAATGACATCCTTTCTCTTGCTTGAAAAATTACAGTGAAATAAAGTATGATAAAATTATTTTTTTTTTTTTCGGGAAATCCTTCTTGAAATGTATAAGAAATGACAATTTTGGTATTTGACAGTCCCTTTCCATACAACTACCTCTCTATTTTGGTACTGTTTTAATTTACACAATAATTTTATCATATTTTATTTCACTGTAATTTTTACGCTTATTTTTTATTGTTATATTGTCCTTCTCGAATTGAATTACGAATGATAAAAAGTTAAATAAAAACTTCCTTTCTCTTTCTTTCTCATTGTTTACAAAATATTTCTTTTGATTTTTTTATCATTACAAATTCAATTGCTTAATTATTTGCAGCATTTTACATTATATTTATGTCATGTAATCGTCAGAAAGCTGAATATCAAAATGCCACACTGTCAAAGGACACCGACGGTATTATGGATCATCCAATGGAAGCAATAATGAGAATATTTATCATGACAATTGGTGAATTTATGGTTTTTTATCGCAAAATGGTCACTTTGTGTGACCGAACAATGATGATCTACATTGGCAAGGTTGACAGTTTTGTATAAATTTGAAAAAATGAAAAGAATAATACGAATGAGTATGGGCAAGAAATGTAAAGTTATTTTAAGGCGATGTTCATTATTTACGAATTGTTTGTTAGCGTTATGCAGCTTAACTTATTAATCGCAATGATGGGCAGGACGTATGATTTAATATCTGGAACTCAAACTGAGTGGAAACGACAGGTTTGTTAATTAAACGATTTAGTCCGTTTTAAAGTATACATAACCATTATTCAACCTTTTTCAATTGCTATGTTTTTCTAAATCTTATACTTATAAAAAGTGGGCACAAGTCATTCTTATGCTGGAGTTTTCATTGAATCCGAAAGCTCGTCTTAATGCGTTGCTCAAATATTCACGACCAATTGGTACTAATAAACAAGAACGAGCATTTGTCGTTGTGCGGAAAACGGTTCGCATTCAAGAATTTTATTGAAGAGATTTTATAATTAACTAACTGAAAACTAACTAAAATTGCAAACGTAGTTTCCAATCTCCGTGAATCAGATTACTCAATTATGATTAAACACCGTGCCAATAGTAATAGATTTTTTGTAAGATGACATCTCATTGCTGAATATACTGATATTCTAAGACAGAATTTATAACATAAATTGGAACTGCTTTTGCATTTACTAGAAATAGCATATAATGAAATCATCTGAATTTCACAAAATGAATTAAAGTTTTCAGAGTGATTCATTATCAGAAATGGAGAAACAACTTCGTAAAAAACAGGAACAATGCATGCGTGAAAAGAAACGAGCCTTACTGAAAAGACGATTAAAGGTTCTAGGAGAATAGAATGAAATTAAACTGAAAGAGTACAGATAAAATGAGCTCAGTTAAACTAGGAGGAGTAGGATACAGAACTGAACTTCAATTTCCTTATGGGTTCACTGTGGCATCGACAAACCGGAACTCTCTTACCGATATCCTTCCCATCTGGACAACCAAATTTCATTGTCATTCTCGAATCATTCCTGACTTGAGTCAAAAAAAAAAAAAAAAAAAAAAAAAAAAAACACTCTATGACTTCAGTTGGTTGTTAATTTTATTTATTCTTCTCAAATGTTTTAAATATACGATGATTATATCCTTATATGAATATGAAGGAGCATGCTACAAACCACTTCAATGCATCGGTGACAGTTGGATCACCGACTGGTCCAATATGCCGAATTTCAACTGGATATCATTATTTCATTATAACATTTATTACTTATCTTTGATTTTCTTGGTGCTGGTAATGAAGAAAGAAACTCTGGTAGACCTCCATGTGTCTTATGATCAGAATATGCAGACGATAAGGAGATCGATTTGCGAGAAATCTGAGTTTAGATGAAAACAACTGATAAAAGAACGCTGCATGATAACACCTACTAGATAGTTTATTCAGCTAAAATTTCAACAAATAATTCAAGATATAACTGCGACAGCAAAAATACTTACTTCTTTAAATCACTATCCTCTTTACTGAAGTATGCTAATAATATTTTATACCTGGTATATTGCTGTTGAAATTAATGTTAGATGCCCAGATGTTTGGACAACAAAAATTTTTCAACTAAAAAAGCTTCAAGTGGATTTCTGAATTTACTCTGAACACACTGGAAAAATGTGTTATTAATGTACAACGGATGTTCTGCCTAAATGAAAAACAAGAGTTTAGTGTGATAAGCAATATCCATAAAATACTTATTACATAAAGAAAAAAAAAAAAACTTCCTAACAGTACATCGTAATTTCTTCGGCAGTGTAACAAATATACAAAAAGCTTTACATCTTACAATTTCATAAATATCTTTTATAAAAATTATATATTTTTATAAGTGTCCACCAATGCCAAACCTAAAAAGTAATAACTTTTACTTTATTTGCTGATAGGTGGCGAATTAAGATAGCATTATACACAAAGAAATCTATTTTCTTCCATATAAGGATCCTGCTTGTAACGCTGATATGCACGAACACATTCAGCCATCGTTTTCGAAGCACGAGATATTGAATTTGTCATCCAGAAATCACCTAGTTCAAGCAATTCCGGTTTCAACGAAACGTTTGTATCACCAGACTGAAATTTCTATGTGGAATCCGGAATTTATATATTTACTTGAAACATACTGAAAAAATGTACAACAAGTGTTTTGAATGAATGAAAAACAAAACTTTGATGTATATCTTTAAGCTTCAATCACGATTTTGAATCAAAACTATTTGAATTAAATAGTTATTCAGAAACTAATAGTACAGATTATTAAAGTTACAATTACCCAATCTGACTTTAATAAGCTGATATTATTAGTGTTAAAATAAACCGTAGCAACATAATTAATTAAAATAAATTCTAGCAGTATGAGTGCAACTTCAACGATCTATATGAAGGTCAATGAAAGTCTTGGCTTTAATCCACTTTCAAATTAGGGTTTTTCTTTTGATGGCGGCAGTATAATTCTAAAAAACGATAATTTCAGGCTGGTGCAAAAAAACATGAATGGGTAATGCATACAGTAAGCTTCCCGGAAAATTATACCCTTAATTCCACTGCTAAACTGCTCTTTAAGTCTAACTTCTCCAAAAATTAAAGTGAAAAGAGGTCTTTAATCCAAAATCTGAAAAAAGAAAAAAATCAGAAAAATCACTTCCGCTAACAATGTTGCTTGTTCCTGAAATGAGCATTCTTCAACATTACCGCATCGTACCAAGTGAGGCGCAATCTGGAACTTTTCAAAATTTTTGCAGAAAACAAAGACTTGTGAGATTTAAGAAGCGTGTAGTAAAATTCTAAATTATTAAGAAACCAAGACTAACCTCAGCCATTCTACTTCTTATTTGATCAAGATCATTGTAGGGCAGAGTTCTTCCGGCTACTTCGCTAATAGCTCGGATAATTTTCCAATCTATTCTCGCATCACCTGGAGCAGTTATTGCCGCATAAGCCTGTAAAACAAAGTAATGACGGTTTGTACATTAACAAAGATTTCATTAAATAATGAATTAACTTAGCAAATCATAGTGACATAAATGTCATCCGAGTATTTTGGACAAAAAACTTTTAAAACGGCAATTTCAGTTCTGATCCTTAAATACATAGTTATATCGATCACAAAGAAAGCTTCAGAAATTAAGAAATCACTATACTAGCAATCAATTATAAATCGACAATAAATGTTCACAATAAAAGATGAAATGTGAAGCTAAATCGATCAGTTAATATCCTGTGATTTCAGATTCTTTCTTTTGTCACGACTATCCATCCATGTGGAGAAACTGTTTATTACCGATGTATAGCACTTTCAATCACTACACTGCTGTAGTATACAATTTTGCGATTTTCTTCTTAGCACATTATTAACTAATGAAATTAACAGTACTCGGATATGCGGAAAAGCTATATAGTAACTAGATTGGGGAAATTTTTTAATGAATTTTTAGATTTGCTCTAAGATTACTGGTTTTTAGCACAATTTGTGCACAAAATTAGCAGAAACTTTCGAACCCATTCAAAAACTTAGCTTAAAAATTTCAAATCAATTTTTTAATCAATTAACTGATGAACTGAGCATTCCTAAAGAAAAAACCATTTCGCTCTTTTCTAAAAAATTGCACAGAAAAGGCTGAAATCACCAACCCTTTGCGCTCGGCCTTCGGTATTAACATAAGTGGCATCCTTTTCCGTATAAGCAGCACCTGGCAAGATCAAATTTGCCAACTCAACTCCTATATCACCATGATGACCTTAAAACTCATTTCAATTATTTATTGGAAGCTTGAACTATTTAAAAATGTTTCTAGTAGTCTAATATCAGCTTTAATATTCACTAACCTTGGTAAATGACAAAAGTATCGGGAGTTAAATCACTTTTTTTGATACGACCACTATCAGCGCCAAGCATATATAAAAATTTAATATCTTTAATAGAATTCAAGATCCATTCGGCTCCAGCCTAAACAATTTAAAAAAAAAAATAAACGATCTTAAATCTACAAGAGTATAAAAAGGAAATTTTTTCAGTCCATGCATATTGCCAATTTGTGATGCATATCATGTTAGTCTAGACTTACACAGTCCTCATATAAAAGTCACATGGTTAAAAGAATTGAAAAGAGAACTTACATTTCATTCAGCTTGCAACTGTAGCAATGAATGTGGTAAAGAAATGCAATCCTTACGTCGTAAAATTATTACAAATAATAGTGTTACTTATGATTTACTTACACCGAACCATATGAATATTGCAGAAATTGGAGAAACTTACTTTATAGCCAACATCCAGAGCGCCAACTTGTGATGCATATCGTTGTAGAACATTCACTATTTTTATAGCTAAAATTAAGAAAAAAAAACACTATTTTTATAGATAAAATTTAAAAATAAAAAGTAAAATAGTTTTTGTCCTCAATACACTGCTTATTTTTTGTGAACTTTTCGATGTTAGGTATATAATGAAATAAAAATTATACCATTTCTTCGAAATGGAGAAAATATGAAATCAGACATAATATCTCCAACTACCTTACTCACCAAAAATACATCACTACGGAAACATATCTGAAGTTCGAGACAAGATATGAATTAATAATGATTAGGTTAATTAGACAAAATTTTTACTTTTTCCGGTTTTAGATCGCAATTTTTCAGCGAATATTTGAATTTTTCCAAGTAATGCAGCACCATGTTTTCCTTGTAATGCGCCTGAGCCAACAACAATCATTGGTCGTTTAGCTGCTTGCAAACGCTTAACAAATATTTTGAAATAAACTTGAAAATATGAAATTTTTTTTGTCTTCAGCACAAACTTGGTTTATTTTTCAGAAGAAAACTAATTGCTCACCTTAGCGAATTCGCCTTTGCCGTTGATTATATCGTCCAGAATTTTTCCATTGTCACCTAAGTATTCATAACCATATTTTAAGTCAACTTCTTCACCGATAACACCAATTTCAATATCTGTATGTCGAAAGCTAAAATATATTGCTTCAGCAGTATAGAATAGAAAAATAGTTTGCGATGTGCAAATCCCAACTCTTTTCAGTCTAATTTTTTCAAACCAACGAAATAACTGAAATTGAGCTTAAAAGCTTATAAAAAAATACATAAATTATTAAATCTGTAAAAAATAAGCTAATAATCTTCATCAATAACACTAAAAAAAACACACAAAAAAAAAAAGGGAAGAGCAGCAAGTTTTTCGCAGTACCTTTTTCGTATACGAGCGTTGAAAATTGTGGCTTCAAAGCGTGGATTTGTGCCAATTAATAATAAAACATCCACTCTTTCTATCCCAATAAATTTGTCATTCATAACATAATTACATCTGAAACGGCTGACCTTTTAACTTGCTTAGTTCTAACACATAATTTATTGGTAGAGATTGCGAAACATAATTTATCAAAAGAGATTACGAAAAGTTTCATATAACTTAGTAGAAAATGTCCAAAAACGAAAGAACAATAACATATAAACGAGTTGGATGTATGTCGCAGAAGTATCAAGTCCAGAGAAATATCATGGCCAGTAAGCTCAAAGACTAGACATTCCAAATCAACAAAGAGTTTGATTAACAAAGCACTATTCATTCTTTAACCAAACTTCTTGTTAATCATATATTTCTAGAAAACTACCGAAGATCAGTTCCGCCACTGCCGCTTGGGAATGATTCTTCCGTGCAAACCAATTCACTATCAAATCGATTCATCAGGTCTTTCAAAGCTATTAGTGATTCTGGAAATGTTATTATGCAAGATACATAAGACATATGACATACAAGAGAAAAGAAAAATTATTGAAAATCAAATTATTCTTGCGGCAACAAATTTTCTAATTTTTTAAATTTATATGAAGTTTAAAAAGCAAAGAATTTCTTTATTTTTTATTAATGCCATAAAGGAGACCTGTATCACAGAGGTCTCCTGCTATTGCAGCAATATGATTTGGTAAAGCAGCGCGCAGTTTTGATGCAACAGCAAAGAGCGCTTCCTCCCAACTGCATGGCCTGCAAACAAATCAGTTAGTGAACGAAGGATTTATTATGTTATGTATGCTTTTTTCTTTTTTCTGCATTATATTGTCCTTCACTATCGCAATTTGTCAAGCAAGCAGATGAAAGTATTAGACAAATGATTATGGAAGTTTAATTTTAGCCTACCAACAATTGAATATGCATGAATACTTTCTTATACAAATGCAAACTTACTCCAGAGAACCATTTTGAGTCCGTAATAGTGGCTGGCCAAGTCGCTGTCTTTTTAAGCCGTCAACAACAAAACGTGTTTTGTCACTTATCCATTCTTCATTAATATCCTAAAATAATAATAGTAATAGTTAATAATAATAATGATAATAATAATAATTAATAATAATAAATAATAATAATAATAATAATAATAAAATCAATGAGTTCGGGATCCGATGAGCAAAAAAGACCCTCGAATCTTGTCAAAAAAACACATTTATGTGATTCATTTTTCTACCTCACATAGTTTTGGAGTAATTCTGAACAGTTCACCAGTTCGATGTGCAATTACGATGTTTGAACCAACGGCATCCATCACGTCGACGCTTTCTACTTTACGCAACTCCCACGGCCTTGCTGTAAAGCTGAAAGAACTCAATTTTCATAAAGAAATTGAGAATATTACGTACAGAAGACACACTTTGCATATAAATAACATCACTTAAGTGTAAAAATCACAAAGTTTTCAAAATGTGTTAAAATCATTTGCAGATTTTACCTCAAATTCATGTATATATATTATATATAAAATAATACATATATATAAATAAATAATACATATACCTGTACGGTTTGTTAAGAAGAGCGCCAACTGGACAAATATCAATAACATTACCCGACAGTTCCGTCGCAAACAACTTCTCAACATAAGTTCCAATCTTTAAGTGATTAATTTCCTCACACCAATAAAATTTTCTAATCTGATTGCATACTAAAGGTCACGTACCATCATCATAGATTGCATACTGAAGTTTCTCCGTTTAAAATGTACTTGAATGACAAAATTGCATAAAATAGTTAGATACTCACAGTAATAAATAGCAGAAAAAAGTGAATATATCGTATAAATATTAATAAATGAAAGAACAAACAATCAATCTTGACTTATCAATCATGAAAAAGAAAGAAAACCCGAACTTCCATATCAGTTCCACGCCCAGTAGTACCAAAATCCGAAACGCCGGCTATTTCATTGGCAAATCGTACACATCGCGTACATTGAATGCATCGTGTCATTACCGTTTTTATCAGTGGTCCGATATACTTATTTTCCACAGCTCTAAAAACCCAGAACACTGGAAAATTATTGTGAACAAATAAGCTTCTTAGTGCTATAATACATAAGTCGGATACCAACGGAATTTTCAAAGCTGCAATTTTCAAAGCTAGATGAAATTTTAAAATATAAATTTTTAGATTTCAAAAGCTTAAGAAACCTTTTGCCATCATAGAAAATTTCCAGACGACTTCTGTCTGAACCGAATCCCATTGACTGATCTTGTAAATCACATTCACCACCCTAACAATATTATAAATTCATAAATCTACTTAAAGAGTCTTTTTTTCTTTTGACACAAAAAAATGTAGTCTTTAAAAGCTTGCTAATTATTTTATCTGTCACTACGCTTAGATCAAGAGATTTCCCAACACTATGGAAACAGCATGTAATAAACCGTTACATGACTTCGCGATCCAGCTCCTAAGATTTGATCCTCGTTCATTTTAAAACAAAAAAAGTATTATGTAATTCACTGTTCCGGCTAACAAACCTGGTCACAAATCGGACAATCAAGTGGATGATTTAAAAGCAGAAATTCCATTACTCCTTCACGAGCTTTTTTCGCCATTGGTGAATTAGTTTGTACTCTCATGCCATTCGCAACAGGCATAGCACATGATGCTGCTGGCTATAAATTAGTGACAAAAATGAAATTCAATCAAAATAAAAAATATAATAAATGGACAAAAAGCCAAATCTAAATCAAAAGCGAAGTTAAAAACCTTAAGAACCACTTCTAAACTGAATCTTAGAAATCAATAAAAAACTCCTACCTTTATCTGTTTTTCTACTTCTACTAGACACATGCGGCAGTTGCCAGCTATAGAAAGGCGGTCGTGATAACAAAAGCGAGGGATATCAACGCCAAGCAAGGAGGCCGCCTGTAATTAAATTGCATAAAACAAAAGAAACATCCACTGGAACAATATTTATAACTGTCAGTACAAGCTCAACCTTAAGAAGAAGTGCGAAATGAACATTAAGTGGTAGGTGATCATAAGACCAACATTATATTGCATTTTCAACATAAAAAGTCAAAAATCGTTCAAAAATAAATACATAAAGATGAGGTAAAAACAGTCGCACAAACCTGCAATATAGTGGTACCCGGATCAACAAGTACTTTCATGTCATTGATGAATACTTCAACCTTTTTCGATGCTGCCATTTGTTGCCCACGACAATTTGACAAATTGACTAATCGCAACTTGCCAGCAGTTAATCGAGCTAAGCCCTTATTCGATGCCATCTGCATCATCTTGTTGCCCGAAACGTTACATTCCATTAAAATTAATTGGGAACATTTCCTAATTTTGAGCAGCAATCTTTACACGTCTTAATGGAATTGTCACAATCATATCACTATAATAATACCAAACAATAATGAAACAATAATGAATTCCCTGTCCTTTCCGAAATATACTAAGTTTGTAACTTACAATAAAACATAGCCAAAACAAATTTTAATGGTTTAAAACATATCAGTGGACAAGCTTTATGACCTGATCCATCACATATCACAAAAATTAAAAAGAATCTGTTTATTATGAAAGCAATCGATCAAAATTATTTAACCAAGTCAAACTAAGAACGTTGCAACAAAAATTCCCACTTTATATCACAGATCTAATTTATACCCTTAATTACCACATAATTTCAATGCAACCATTATAATAGAACATTTACAAAATTTAAATACATCATAATTACATTCAACTAACTTACTGGAAAATCGAATTAAAAGCAAAAACCGAATATAAATTAACATATTACATGGTGACAAGGATTGCTATCAACATGTTAATTTCGGCTAGAATAGTTTAAACTGGATTATTCCAGCCGGTAAACAATCTAAAATGGGAATGAAAACTGTACAATGATAAGTGATAAAATAACTGATTGAAACACTAATTCTCATTTAGGCCCTAATTTAAAATTATTGATTAATTACAGATTCTTTCCGTAAATATTTTAAAATTAAATAGTTCTTTCACTCGTACGAAGAAATGGGCATTCTGAACTCATCCTTTTTACCTTATTAATTGCTTTATCATTCAGTAAGTCTCCTACGATAGTACCACTAAGTGCTAGAGATAGAGAGAAAATATCAACATTACGCATAATGTTACGAAAAAAGAGTGAGCCAGAGAGATATCGTAAATAAATATTAAAGAACCTTTGTAATTATAGCCATAAACCCTTTCTACTTCTATTTTATGAACATGCGCCTGTACTAACAATTATTTTGAATAACAAAAATTTAAGGGAAAGAAAAATCACAAGCAACATTACTGACTTTGTTCCGGAAATGCAATACGAATGTCTGGATTAGCGAGTGGATTGAACGCTGGGTCATCATTCGATCGGTTACTTACGAAACGTGGAAGTATGGTAAATACTGTCATCATTATTATAATGCAAACTATAATATAAAAAAATCCACGTTTCCACTGTGCACGAGGATCGAAAACAGGACGCTTACCATATCGCGATCTGAAATGTTTTCAGTATTCAGCTTTCTCTTCCTATGAATTCCATTTTATAAAGTAGTTTAATTATTTAATGGACAGAAATATTCCATTAGATTAAGAGTGCATAGATATTACAAAGAATTAAATTTCGCGAACCTAAACCAGCGATTTAGCCATTCACTAGCTGATCTTCGTTTATACTTGTTTTCTGGTAAATCTTCGTCACGATCTTTTGAAAATAATAAAGAACTTGGAATCGCATAATTGTTTTCATTCAGATTCATAGGTTTTCTGGCTGAAAAAGTAAACAGTAACAACAAAAAACGCTGAATCGTTCAGCGCTGACAATGAATACTACTGAACAATCCAAAATTGCACATTCTTGAATAAACGAACTTCAGGAAAACTCAGTGATGCAAACATATCAGTCAAGATGTATGTGGCTTTTTAGTAAGAAAATTTTGAAATTCAAGACGCCGAGAAGTTTGATAACAAAGAGTTAAATAGCACAGCAAGCATCAAAACCAAATGTTGAGTCTGCTCAAAAATAAAACCTGATGATCACTTCCACTTAAGACGTAAAATTATATATAACGAGAATGGAAATCACAAAGGTATTATCCAGTGTATTTGATTCAAACCAAAGAACTAACCAGTAAATTGACGTTGCTGTTCCTGCCGATTATATTCGTCCCCTACGTCAACTACTGTCGCCGGTGTATCACTACGAATATTGCCAACGTTGAGATTCGCTTCATACAAAATATCGTGTTCATTTACATTATTCTGTTTTCCACTTACCGAATGTGTTATCATCGATGGAATGATTGACGCAGATGATGGTAAACTATCAAGTTCTGGTAACTGCATGAAAAAAGTTCGTTATATGAACAGATTTAGAAAAGTCCGCACACATATATATATATATATATATATATATATATATATACATAAAAAGAAATTTTATCAAATAAGGATTCAATAATTTTTAATGAAAAAAAAAACTCGAGATTTTCAAAGTAGAGGTTCCATAGGATTTTGAGAGCCTAACTCATAAAAGATGTACTCGAGAAGTACAATAGGATGAAATTTGGAAATAAAAAAATCTAGTTCTTACTAAGGATAATCCAAGTCCAGCTCGTGCCCAGTTTGCCTGTTGCAACACAGCTTGTAAACGTTCAATAATTGGTGATGTTTGATTAGGAGCTGGAAATATACCCTCCTGGCACTGCTGACACTTATAGCCAGCTGGAGCTGTATTTCCTGGTAAATGACGTGCCCATGCATCTAAACATTCCCAGTGGAACAGATCTGAAAACTCACAGGTAAACAGTGATTGACAAATCACTGTTTTATGATAATCTGTTCAAATTTGTTATCTGTAAAATATATTACTCCTCACTGTTGGATCTGATGTCTGCTGTACACAGCCTCAAACGAATGTTCGCAGGAAACTTCTATTTTTAAACTTCAATAATAGCATGTTAAAGTCAAGACTTTCACTTTACTAAGTATCAAATAAAACATACGCAAACATTTCAAGCGAACAGTTTCCTTAGATTCTAATGACATAGAACATAGCGTACAGTTTGTATCATAATCACTGTCCGCCAACCATGACAGATAACTTTGAACAACACACTACAATTTCATTTTTTTCTTTTCGTTTTTGTTTTCTTTTTGTACATCTCTAATTCCATGAATATTTTACGAAGGTAAGATGATATCATGTCCCTTTGATATAAAAAAGAAGCGTTTATTCCAATGCTTTAAAAAATTTGTGATACTTTCCAGCCTTATGTCCTTGATAATTTGAGTAAAAGAGAAGGCGGATATCTTGTCCCACTACTAAGTAAATAATTTGCCAGGACTACCTCATTTTCACTTGCATTAACATTTATCACGTACCTTGCAATGATTTTCCACCAGACAATACTCGCAAACGTTCACTCGATGTTCGAAACAAAATAAACTTGTCACTTTTTTCTTGGCACATTTGCAAAGTCCCATTGTACTTGGAGACGTATTCTGAAACAGACTCATTTCGAAGAGATTTGCAAAATAGCACGTAAACTTGAATGCAAGATACAGAAATCAGAAACGCAGCAGAAAACTGAAAGAACCAAGAATAGCACAGACTAAAACGATAATGCGAATCAGAGGAGCTGAGGCATGACGTAAAAATGAAGTCGGCGTGATGCACGGAATCGGTATGACACAAAGTCATCTCTGTAGGCTACGTTGATATCTTTGAAATGATTTATTGTTTGGTATATTCTCGCCTTCTGCATTTTCGTCGTTTTTTTTTTTTTTTTTGGGGGGGATTTCTTAACATCCTTTTTCTAGTTTTATTTTTTAATTTCAGATTTGCTTTATTGTTAACTTTAAATTGCTAGTCATCTCTTATCGAGATGTGATTCCATCCTGTGTAGAATACATTAGAATATATCTTTGCAATATTTTACGCTTGCATTCAAGAGATAAGCATTAGCTTAGCAAACAGTTCGTGTTATCTATAACGGAAGTTATCTGTGTTATTCTGTATACCTCTGTGCTATATCCTTTACTTTATTTCCACAGATGACGTATATGTGATCAGTGCTATTATCAATGCTAAGTACATGCACACATTAGTTACATTGTCGTTAGTTGCGCTCTATAATAGGTTTAACGTGTAGAAAAAATATTTTCACTTTTAATTTAAGTTATTATACAGATCGTGTAATGGCTGTAGGGTTTTTTTTTTTTTTTTTTTTTTTTTGTTTTTTTGAATATTTCCAGATTATTCACTTCAGGTTGAATGTTTGAGAGGAGAGAAAACGGGCACGACAATATAGTAGCGAAAGTTAGTGCTAATAGTAATTCATGAATTAGAACCGTCATTGAAAACATGCTTGATATTTTCTATTACTAAAACGGTTTATTGTGAACTAGAAAAAAAAAACCATAGCGGCTGACATATTCACCGGTAAACATGACGTTTTGTATTGACAGTAATCTCGAAAAAGAACGACAATAATCTCGAATTTTAGTGATAGCATGCAGGTTTGGACGCAAATGAAGTTGAAAATACGGATTTTCTTCCACTTATTTTCTACAAACCTCATGTTAGTCATAGCAGTACCTGATTTTTTTAAAGAAAAACAAAACGCAAATGAAATTTATCTTGTCAAACTGCGATCAGCTTACTTTTTTCAGAACAACCCCATTTTTTGGTACTATAGGCAGTATTGTCTTATAACGGGCTTGTACATGCTCGAACCGTGGGAACAATCACTGTTCAACTGTGTGATATTTGCAGTTTGTGCTTTTGTAATTCTTCTTCCATACAAACTGTGGAGTTTTGCATAAGGTATTTGTTGTTGTTATTTGTAACTTAAACACAACTTTTTTTCAAACTTTCAAAGTCTCATTTCTAGGGTTCTAGGAATCCTGAATGTCAAAGTTAGAGTGATTCAGTGTTTGGTATCAATTAGAAAAATTAAATGCGGAAATTGTGATATTCTTCTGAAGGTGTTGAACAAGACAAATTCTAATCATATTTATACATTTTAAATACGTTAACATTATGTGTTAACATGTCCATATTAGGTGATAAGCTGTTTTAGGTAATTCTTTTAGGTAGCTTCTATTCAAAAATTATAAAAAATGACTGAAAATGCAAAGGTCGAAATTTTATTGAAAGCAGTCGGTGATGCACCTATACTGAAGCAAAACAAATGGACAGTTGACGAAAAGAAAACAGTGGCGGAATTATGCATTTTTTTGCGAAGTTATATGAAGGTAACAGCTTACTTCTCGGTTATGCCTATTTGCATTATGTTTTTATACATATCCTGTGGAAATTGTATCTTAAGCAAAATTTGAAGAAGTGTTGAAAGTGATAAGCGTTAGTAAATATCAGTACGCAAAGGACGTTAGTTTTTCAAGTTTTTGTTCAAGCTAAGAAAACATTGGCATCCATTAGCAGTCAGGAAAAGCTAAATACGGCCACTTATTTTAGTCAGATTTCAACAGTCAGTTTCAAGAGAGGCCACTGTACTGATATTCAGTTCTTCCCGCATTGCTGACACATTTTTAATCCGCAACCATGATGAGTATTTTTATAGCAGTCACATTTTAATACTTCAGAGGTTTCAGCTTAATGATAGCGATTCCTTATTGCTTTTCATCAATCAGTGTTTTGCACCATCACCGGATCAAACAGTGCGGAATTTAAAGGATTGTTTCGCACCCGGTGATTCGAAATTAGTCATCAATTATAGCAAGACACAAGCATGGGGTTAACTTGTTGTATGATCACTTTTTGCTTTCTTGTTACTATTTTCTTTCCTAATTCTTGAATACTTGGTCTAAATTTTGCTTCAGAATTGCTGTTTGACAATATGACTTCATCATTCCATGATTCCTCCGTTTTCTGTTCCTATGTTTTTTATTCTTCTACTTAGGAAAGTTGTTTAGAAAAGTTATTTCTCTTTATCAAGTATTTTTGAAATTCGCATGAAATTTCCAATATTCATCCTGATTGAGTGATAGACTGTCACAAGATTTGAATTACTTTCGGCATTTTCTAAATTTTTTTATGTGAAAGAATTGTAAGGTTGGAGGGATTTGTGTTGTTGCAGTGTTCGATTCATATGCGACCTTTGATATGTTGAGAGCATTTAAATTATTTCGTTTAAGCAATCTTCACTCTGTTTTGATTATGAGAATGAAACGCTAAAAAAAAACGTAAATAGCAATGAAATTAGTAAAATAATTAAATTCCATGAGCAGTGGTAAATAATAAGGAACCAATTGATCAGTTGAAGGATTCCCTTGCAATCTTTGTGAATCAAAAGCGAGATATCTTTTGCTTAGATTTAATTTTCTTTTATTTCCATATTACCTTGCTATGTTTTATATTGTATTGACCAAGTTGGCTAAAATTCTTTTAGTCTGTTTGATTACATTAGAATTCATCATTTCTTTTTCATATTTCATAATTTGACACCACGGTATAGATACCGAAATAAAATGTTCTTAAATACAAAATGTGAAAGTTGTGTTATTTCGAAATGCTCGCAAAATATGTGGATCTCATCGTGGAGTGACACTTTCGAGTTACTATATTTCGGGAAACAGAATTATTAAACAGACGGGTGAAGGTATGCATTTGGTGAATTTGTCTACTTATCACTAAATCATATTGCTCGAAGCGATTGATCATCTGCATTTTCAGACCGAGTAATTATTGTAGCAAAGACGATAAAAGAAGCTTAAATGATTTGTTATAACGTTACATCTAATTGATGGATAGTACTATCTTTTACCAAATGCATACATTGCTGAAACAGGACTTGATATAGTTTGAACTTGATATATCCCTGTTATGATGGATTCCTTGGCATCATCTTTTATGCATAATTTCAGTGGACAGGTTTGATGCTGGCGATTTCTGTATTTTTTAAATTTTCTAGATTTTTTTACTTCAAGAAAATACAAGATTAGTTAAACATTTGCAGTCGCTATTGGGCTATGTGTTAGAATTCCAGCAGTATCACTCTTTCCTCATTCCCACTGAGTCAACAGTAGCATTTGACGACCAAACGACTATAGTATAAGTTGATTAAGAGGAACTGAAAATTTAAACTATAAAAGTAAATTACATCTACTAATTTCAGTTGCTTTCCCGCCTTTTCTCATTCTGCATAAATATGTATTTGTTGCGGCGAATTGATAGCGATGCTTTGGGCCTGGTCAATGTCAAGTGAAAATTTTGAAAAATCTGATTTAGCAATTCTAGTCCTTATAATTTTAATGAGCTTTTTTTTGCTAATGGATAAATTGAACCTTCAAGTATTAAATTAGTACCGTAAGCGAAAAGCTAAAAGCAAAAGGTTATGAAGTGTGGAACTTTTTGTTTCGAATGTAGAGCCAACTTATATTAAAAAGATAATGGTACACTCATGATTTTCGGCAATGCTGTTTCTTTTTTTTTTTTCAGTTTAATGTTATTTTACTCAACAACAATTTTTCTGATACGTGAGCCGTTCCGAAAGGTATTTCTGGGAAGTGAAATACCACTGTCGGTTGTCGTTACACATTTATGGTTTGCGTAAGTTTTTTCTACACATTACTTTATTTATTAGCCGTAGTAATTATGTTAGTTACTACAGTTTTCATAGGATAAAAAAAAATTCCATAGTTTCCCTGGTTTTAATTCTAATTTGTTATAATATTTCAGGCCATTAATTTGTCCTTTGATAGCTGCTGTGTTATATCTGTGTTTCTGGCTACCTTTTTCGACTCTACCAGACGCCTCACTGGTACCATCATATACCACAGCATTATCAATGTTTGCATTCTCTGCTTGGCTCGAATCATTCGCTGAGCCTTATGTCATACTGTCATTACGATTCGGCATGGATGCTCAGTACGCATTTGCCCAAAGTTTCCTGGTTATAAGTCAACGAGTCTTTGCACTCATTTTAGTCATTATGGTACCGATATTACCCGTTTATGCATTCTGCTTTGCTCAGGTTTGTTCAAAAATATAGAAAGTTAACTTATAAGAGATAAGAGTAAGGAGTAAAGAAATTTCGGAAATAAAAGAAAATATGAAGGCACCGTGAGAGAAGGAGTAACAATACTGTAGCAATACAGCAAAATTTAAGTTTCTAAGAGAGAAATGTTCATTTAACATAAATTTTTGTTGGTTCAGACCTTACTGTATGACCCAAATCATGCAAACCGTACTATACTTTAAACATAGCATTTTATGGAAGATTAAATATAACTATTTTTACTCATACTGATTTATTCCCAGTTTTCTGCCATTGTACGATCCATTGCAATGTCCTTCAGGTTCTGTCATCCTTTTGTTACACCGCTTTGTGTATATATCTATTAGTTTCTGGCATTCGGTCTGTCGCACCATCTATTAAAGATTTCAGCCTGGTATCTGTTTATCCAAGTTTTCCTAAAGCGTTCTCAAAAGAGGTATTTTCTATTTCCAATACTTTGGAATTCATTATGATTTATTTATTGGGTTACAAATCTGGGGTAATTTCCTACATTCATATAATTATAAGGAATTAAAATTTCAGAATCGTTCTATATTGGGAGCTTTTACTGTTCATTCCATTTTTAAGCAGGTTGTTACAAATGGTACTGGCTACGTACTTACATTCACGAATTTTTTTTCCTTATCGGATCAAGGTTAGGTTTATCAGTTTTCAGTCATGTTTCTATTCAATTCAGTTCCTTTTAATATTTATTAGTTGTTCAGTACACTTCATTTGTACACGTTTTTCATTTGAAAGAACAATTTAAAACCTTGTTGAAAATTTTTTTATTTTTAGCAGTTTTCGATGCAGTCGATAAATTAGGCAGTTTGGTCGCACGTGTCATTTTCGCACCACTCGAGCATTCTGCGTATTTGTATTTCTCCACTTGTTTTCGAAGAACGACTTCGGCGAAGGATCGAATAGAGGTATATTTATCATGAAGCATTCAAGTTTTAATTTTTTCGTTGTTACTTAGCAAATTGAAGCTGTTTTGTAATTACTTTGGCTTTTGTTTAAATCGCTTGTTATGAATGGATATGCATCCCTTTTATAATTAAGTGATAGATTACTCTTATTTCCTTTTACCAATATTTCGCAAATTAGGGAAGCATTTAGTTTATAGGTGTGTGTTATAGTACTTATCGTTTCCAGACTGATGTGAAAAAAGGAGTTAATGCAATGAGCAGTCTTCTGCACATTGTTATTTTGGTTGGTATTGTAATATTTATTTTTGCAATACCTTATTCTTCTCTTGCTGTCAAAATATACGGTGGCACTGTGCTAATTAGTAATTCAGGTAAGCTCCTTAGAAACATTAAAGTGACTATTGCTGCGGATTAGCTTAGAAGCATTGAAGTGACTATTACTGTGGATAATTTTTATTCCTTATAAACTAGTTTGTGATTATATCATATAGAATTTATATTTCTTTTCAGGTGCGAATATTCTGAGACTTTACTCTTTCTACATAATTATCATTGCAATCAATGGTATCATTGAATGTTTTGCTATGGCAACAATGAATGAAAAAGAGGTTTCATGTTTCTTGAATTAATGTGAAAAAATGATTTAAATTGAATCTTCCATCAAATGCCATTACTACTTTACTCAAGAATATTGGGTGGTGATTAATATGTTTATTAATAAATGCATCTGTTAGAAAGGACATAAATTACATCAGGCTTTACTCCGTCCAAAAATCTCTTAGTTGGTTTGAATGCAGGCCAACTCAGGCTTATTTTTAACAAAAATCCTATGAAATAAACACTACTATGTTTTTCCAATCGCTAATCCATTCCTTCAGTTCAGTTAATCCCTGTTACATTCTCAGTTATCTACCTCGGATACAGATTCTATTTTCATGGTAGGACTTCTACATGTTATAAAATTCCAGCTTCTTTCGCATGGCTGGTTTTTGTTCTTTTCTTCTCCCATCCACATATTTCTATCCTTCATATTTTCGTACGCTATCAGTGCATATGGTTTGATATTAGCAAATATAATTACTATGCTGATGCGAATAGCTTACAGGTAAATGCTTATTTTGTTAGAGTTTCATCGATTTCTTGAGATGAGTTCGAAGATTTTAACAAAAAAAAAGGAAAAAAAAAATCATTTTGGCTGAATGCTACTAAAATTAAATTGATTATTCATCCTTCAGCTGGAGACATATACGTCGATTTTCACGCGGTCAAATTAGTTTTCTGAAATCACTTCCAAATTTTCCAACAATTCTAATTCTTTTTTTTTGTCTTATGGTAACTTCACTTTCCTTCCTGGTCAGTTTCTTGAACTTTATCAAAATTGCAGAATGCACTTTCTATATCGTCAAAAAAGGAAAATCTGTTTCTTTGATTTAAAAAGATGCCTTTAATCCTGTACTTTCGCTTCCCATTTTCTTCGACAGCTAGAGTCCAAAAGACTTCTTTGCTTTAGATTTTATTATAACACATTGTCAAAACTGTTTTGATAACTTTGTTTTTAAGGATTTTTTAATAAAATGATGATGAAAATTTCATGATAAAATAAAGTTTTAATTTAACTGCAGTAAATTTGATTTTAGATTTTCGGTGAAGTTGATGGCATAATGCACAGTGCTGCACACGTAACTGTTGGATGTTCCTTATTCATTTTTATTATCAATCATATCTATCAAAATGACTTGCATGTTGCCAAATTCTTAAGTGACAAATCGCTGGGATCTCATAATGGTTGAAGTTTTTACCACTGTTAAGTATGAAAATTTTGCACTGTCGGTTTTCCATACTACCGCATGCTATAAATTTGAAGCACGTCTCGACACATTAGGCTCATCGATTTTATCAACTTTTTGATAACTTCATTTTTTTGCTTTCAGGAAAAAAGCACAATACTTCTCCATCGCCTCCGCTAAAATTGTTTTGTCATTTTAATAATCATAATTGGCATGTAATGCATTAAAATTGTTAGAATTTTTGAACATTCAGCTTTTCGTTTTTCAGCTTTTGTTTACCTTGTATATATTATCTTACAACTATGTGTCCTTCATTATTCAAAAATTCACTTTAAAACTTAGAAATACTAGCCTCAGCTGAAAAAGTTCTCGAAGCCTCATTTTAAATTGGAATTGCTGACGTATAATGTTTCTAATTTCGCATATTTCTAATTTTTGGTTACTTTATGGTTGTGGGGTATGATTAGATAAGGCCAAGGAGTCTAATTAGGATTGGAACTAGTTTGAACGGAATAAATTTAATGAAAAATTCAGTTAGTTATTCGAAATGTACCTGTAATCCTTAGCTGAGTACTTTGAACGTGATTATGCATGAAGTGTCACATACTGATTGAAATTAGGAAAAATGTTGTTTGAAGACTATCATAAATATATTAGTTAAATGTCATAGGAACGAAAAATAAAGGAGGCATAGTAAAATCTGATGATGAATGTCTGTATTAGTATGAAATGTTTAGTGAAATTCATCCGCAGTCCGATATGATCCACTATTTTGGAGCATGATAATTATTCGCATCGCTTTTTCATTATAATACAATGCTTTAATCTTAAGTTTTTTTTTCACGTTGTAAGTTTCTGCATGCTTTCATTCTTTTTCGAAAATGTATGTGTTGCATTTTCGATGATTACAGTAATGTTGATAAGATGCTGATAACGATGCTAACTCTGCGACGATGTTGGTAGCAATCATAATGATATTACTGACGATTTAGAATAGGATATTTCCATAGTGACTTTTTCTGTCCTGCTTAAGGTTTAAAACAGAAATAGTGACTACATATCACCATATCTCACGGTAATAATAGTGGTGACAATGAATGGTGATGGTTTATTATTGAGCAAAATGAGATCGAAAGGGACTGCCGGAAGAAAGTTTCATCGCGTCAATAACAGTATTGCTCTCATTTATAATGAATCAAAGAGGAAACAAGAAAAATTGAAGTGCTGAAATTAAATTATGGTTGTAGTCTTTTATATCGATACTAAAAATGATGAATTTGCTTAAGATATGTTGTTTACCCAAATTCATTCTCACCGTTTATTAAATTAATTTTGATCTCAAAATATTAAATTTTGGAACAATGTTCGGGAACTAATCACTCCATTCAGTTCGTCATTATCTTCACATTGAAGAAAAAGGTGTTGGCTAAGAAAGAATGAAGAGGAAAACCAACAGATGTGTAACAAGTTTGAGCAGCGAATAATAATGAGTCGATTAACTTGAACAAGCTAGAAAGGTCTTGTGATGATCAAACGTCAAATTAGTAGGGAAAAGAAATGCTACAAATAAACTCTACTCACATTTTCATATCAAATGAGATTTATAAGACTTAGGTTTCTTGATAATCCTCTGAAGTTCCTTCCAAAAGCACAATAAAATGGAAAAAGAATGCAAATTTCACTGAATCGATATCACTTCATTACTTTTCTCTAATCCTTGGTAATTTTATGATTCATAAGGAGAATTTTTTCGATCTTTTTTCATCTATTAATATTCAGATTTTAAATCCAGAAAGTTTTGTCTTTTTTCCAAATTTCGATATTATAGTGAAAGAGGAGGCAATCGAGACAGTGACCGTCATTACCTAAGAGAAAGGAACAACAATCGCTCTACACGTTCACTTTTCTATTCTCCAGTTTTCCACTAATTTGGATTTGGATTCATTTAACGTCTCTTCTTGTATATCATTGTAAAAATCTTCTCTTGTTTTCAGCAGTTGCTAATGTCACTCTCAAAGATTTCATTTCCGCTATGACATCCCTTAGTATTGACATAAAACAATCGAACTAGTTAAGCTGACATAGGTAATAATAAAAATTAAGATGCATCTATTTCTTTTTTTCTCAATTTCACATTTTAACGTCCATTTCTTTCTTTGTTTTAGAAAAGTCAGTGCTTTCTGAAAGTGTTAATTTTTCTCTTTGCAATTTCTTCCACCCTACTCTAACAGTTTGTCAACGGTTGAGAAGGAATATGATCAAAGAAGAATTTGAGGAAGCCGACCAAATTGTGCCACCACCGTTGCCGTTGTTATCAACACCAATATTATTTTCAGTAGCACAGGTTGTTGGACCTCATTCTCGAGTAATTTGCCTATTTCTGCCTGATTCTATGCAGCATATTATGTATTATTATCTTCACATGAATTTTTTATTAGAAAAATGATGTTCTTGGTCGAACTTTTAATATAAAATTTCAAATTTATTTACTACTCATTGGTTTTTAACGTTGTTCTTTTTAACTAAAAATTAATTTACTTAATTTGATTTTTAGCCCTGTAATCTTAATTCTTAATTACTAATACCAAAATTACGTTGAATCCTTGACATTTTCTCACTTAAAACTTCCAATTTTTAAATAGGTAATATTACACTTCAGGCTTGCCGTAGTACAATATATTTTATAAATATTTTTAATTAATTAGTATATCTTCGTCATTTCGCATCATTGCACTGGGAATTGATCTGAATATTATATTTAATATAAATATTCGATTTGTAGTATTAAAGTGACTTGGAACTTGTTTGTACAGCATTCTCTTCTCATAACGAAAGTCATTATAGTACTTTTATTTATTTTTCCGTTCACTGCTCATATCGTCTTTCCCTACATTCCCTGCATTCGATACCCTTCTTTAAATCCGTTTCAGTATCATCAAAAGTGAATGGCAAAACACGTTTTATCACATTTCATTTCTTGTGGCACTACTAGATTCGCAGAACTTCGAATAATACTGATAAGAAGAAATGCCAGTACAAATTATCTTTTTTCATGTCTGTGAATTTTGGAAGATCTGTGAAATTAGAAAGATGACAGAAATACTTAAAAATGATTTCATTTTAAGTAGTTTTGCACTTTATTCTTTAATTAATTTTAAGTTCTGTGTTTAAAAAACTGCATATTTTTCATATTTATTTTAGTTCTCGGTTTTTTCTTTTTTTTTTTTTTTTTTTTCAACAACTAACCATACTTAAGTCCCGGGTGATTTCAGGATAGATTAAGCAACTAATTTGAGACTTACACAAATCTATTTGTGAATAACTTGATAATTTTGGTGATCATAATAATTCGTTCTCGTTTTTACTGCTTTAGAAAATCTTTATTATTATTGTACCACTACCACTACTAATTATTATTAAATAACAAACAATTAACGCAAAACTAACGTAAGTTGAGTTGTGCGTTAATTTAAACAATAATTAAAGAAATTTGTAACTGTAATGAGTCATAACTATTCGGTCGTTTGTTTTCATTCACTCATCATTTTCAAGAATGTAAATCATACTTCTGTCATCACTGTTGTCCTTTTGCTTCACAATGCATCAATTACAGATTAATGCGTTGTATTGTACACAGTGTCATTTTATAAGTTCAGAAAAATCTTTTTGAAAAACAAAATTGTCAGAAAAAAATCACTTCTCTCAAATGTAAATAAAATTCCTATATCAAACTGATTACTGTCGTTTAATAGCAAATTAAAAAAGAAAAAAAAAAAAAAAAACAAATCTTTTAGAATGAAAAGAAATTTTCCCAAAATTGGTATTGCCAAATCTTTTTTAGCCATTTTAAAGAGAAATGTCAGTTTTAATTAGAAATTTAATATTTGGTACCATTGGCATTTTACAGTGTTCGGAAAACACTTCGGTAGACAAAATGTGCTGTCAAAAAAACTTCGCATTTTCTCATTTATGCGCACATATATTTATTTCTTCACGCTTGTTAGAATATGATTGCTAATATGCTATTGAATTAATTTAATTTAGTTCCAGTTGTTTCATGATTCTTGTTTCAATCAAAAAATTGATGGTTTCTTCAGTTTCTGATTTACATTTCAATTTTTCACTCCCCCACTTATATAATATCCATAACTAACAAATTTTAAATATTCATAAAAGAATGAATGAATCAGTCGTACAGGTAGTTAAATACAAATGAGTAAAAAATACAATCCATTTTGGTTTTTCAAATAATTCTAATATGAAAATACCGTAGTTCTGCAGTTATCTATGTAAAAATTAACTTACGGTAAAAAATCCGATTCAAAATAAAGTACAATAAGGAAAAAGTTCGAAAAATCGTGACATCAATTTCTGAAATGTATTTTGGACGATTAGATATATCATTTGTCGAAAAAACCAATTCACAACAATGCGAACGTATGCACACTTTTATCTCAAGTCATATTAATAACAAAAGATGTCAAAACTGTATCATATCCATCGTCTTTTTGAAGTTTAATTCACTAGTTCTCAGATTCCAATTTTTTTTATATTTTGGAAAAAATATTTCTAATTTTTTGACCATAGCATTTTCAATAAAGCACAATATTTTCTTCATAACTTTACAGAAATTGAGTTTTTGTAAACTCTGTTTAACGTTAAATTACATTTTCTCTAAATTAAATTTGAATTCTAAAGTTTGAATTGATTTATTAGATTCTAGTAGATCGAATATTTTGGTCAATATGTATTTTTGCTGTTTGTTCTATTCCTCACTTGATTATTTATACAGAGAATTATCAATTTTAAATTTAAACAAGAGAAAAATCACCAGCATTTTAATTAACTCAAATGCGATCACTGCAGCACTTAAAAGTTCTGTGATATTCAAGTGGATTCAGCAGTTATGCATGAAATTTACAAATTTCAACAAATATTAAACTTTCACCTTGTGAATTCAGAGTATTTAACAGTTTAGAATTAATAGTGATTTAAATTGCTACCAATTCTATCTTAGAAAAAAGGAACTACGAGGCGATGATAATTTAGAACACTGAAATTTTACTTTAGGTTCAAATTCAAATTCGCGGTAAGCGTATAGTTCGGGCATACGTTGCTAGAACAAGATGGTACTTAGTTTACATATTTGGTTGGTTAATGGTTTCATAGATGTGAAGGACTCCCGAAGACAAGTTAAGCCTGAAAATGTCTCCTCGGATGAAAGGGAACATCGGACAGACATTCCGGCATCCTCCGTGCTCGTTCTTTAATTTTGTGTGTTTTCATTTCATACTTCATATGTCACTTTAACCATTTGGATGATAAGGTGACCTATGGAAACGAACAAAAAACGACGCAAAAACGACCATTTTCGTCATAACAAAAAGGTAAAGCAAAAATGGGTGGAATCAGGCTGCTGTGGATTATTCTTTACGTGTAATGGGAATGAAAGGCAAGCGGTACGTGAGGCTTACAACATCATCGAACAAACTTTAGAAATATGGAAGAACGGTTTTCCAGAAGAAAATTTAGATGATAAAAATGTTGGAAAAGGGTTTAATTCGTGTGGTGATGAGGAAGATGTCGCAGATTCGGTGAAGCGGTTTTGTGATCAAGGTTTTAGTTCTTATTATTTCATTCAGATTTTAAGGTTTTATAATTCTTTTTATTTTGTTCGGGTTCGTACACTTGCTTATTTATCTATAAAGCATGGTCAATTATCGAAAGCTTCTGGAGTATAGGACAGAAAAATGATCCATTTTTGAAAATATTTTTTAAGAATTAAAAAGGTTGAATTACAGTTTTATTTACTTATTTTCATTTCACAATTGCTGACACTTTAATTCTTCGTTTCAAATTTATTATTTGATTATAACTCATTTAGATTATTAGTTTCCATGCCCATAGGTTTGCTTGTTGAATTTTACCGTTGTCTGAATTTTATAACCTAATCATCCTTAAAATAGCTAATTTTGAAATCATTTATGAATTGTTTTTGAGATTTGTATCCTGTCATCTAGGGTCTAATTGACGAATTTGTAAGGAATAAGGAAAAGCCCTGTACAAAGTTAAGTGACAAAGAGATCCTCTTTAGAATCTAAACAAATGGTACATATTTAAAAAGATTGTCGTTACATATGTATATTTGTAGAGTCTAATAGGCCCATCAGATAAAGCAGTACTAGAGGATAAACATACAGAGATTAACGAGTCTAATAAGTAACTTGAAATGGTTAAATTAAGAAAACATGTGTCGCTACGTTAATATTGCACATTAAATAAGTGACAAATATCTTTGTTGAACAGTTCAAAATAGCCCATAAATTGAACGAAGGTCTTCTGTAGCACGAAGCAATAACAGGAACGTGAAACAGCGGAAAATATCGCAACGACCAACGGGTGCGAACAACTGCTTATTTTTTGTTGTGAAAGGTATAAATGACAAAAATGTATATGATTTTGTGGATTACCTTGTTGAGATGGTGCTGAGAGAGCGGTGTTGTCGTCTGCTGCAACGGGTGTGCCCGGTGGAAAGGACTTGCCGAGTGGATATGATCGAGTTGGATACGGTAATCTAAGAGATTTCAATAGCTAATGTTCTCATAAATCTTCAGATTGATATTAGTAAGTTATGTTAAAACTAGGATAGCTGTCATTTATATCAGGAAGATTAAAATTTCCTTAGATTGTATCAGTTTTCACAAGAAAAAATTTCATGACTCTTCTCATTGCTTATTCATCTTCAGTAATGTTTGTCCATTCTCTCCTTCTCTCTTACCCTACCCTGTTCCCTTCTATTAGGGTTTTAGAGAATGTAATGAATGAGAGTATTGGTATGAATGTGTTAGATTTTTTTTATTGAGTAAAAGGAACCACTTATCAGTAGATATAAAAGACAAATTTAAGTGATTTCTTTCTCTACCAGTTACGGCCATCATAATTTTAATATAATAGGATTAAAATCAATGTAAAACAAAGGTTATTTAGAAAATTATCACCCGGAAAGCCAGAGACAATGGTGCACAACAGACCTCATTTGGTTGAGATAAATTTTAATTTCTAAATAAATAGAAGTACATTCTTTTATTATTGGATGGATTAGTGGTAATTTCAGGAAGTGAGTCGACTGATCTCGAAGCATTTTCGTAAAGCTGAAGACGGTAAATGGCCAACATATTTGTTCGATTTTAAGGCTCGAAATAATGATAGTTTGGGGAAGGGTGATGTCATGGATATGGTACTGCTGGCCCTGAAGCAATTGGCACCGGGCAGTCATGTTTCGCTGGATAACCCACATATTGTCATATTAGTACAAATTGTGCACAAATCCGTAATGCTCTCATGTGTCAAGCACTTTCTGGCACGAAGAAAGCTCAGCTTACATCACAAGGAATAAATGGACGTGCGGTAATGGGCAACAGTAAAGATAATTTGTGTGTGTTATACTTGTTTTAGCGATACTTTGCTGATATTGTGATACTACGGTAAGCTACATGCTATAGATAGGCTTTTCTTTGGGTTCATGTATTTGTCCATTGAATTTTAAGAGTCATATGCTTTGTTGTATGAAAGGTTTGGATGATAGGGCGGTTTGTATTAAATCAAAAGTCATATTTACACCAATTTTTCCCACAACAACTGTTTATCCGGTTTGTCAAATAAATATTTATCTAACCGGATTACTGCCAGCGTATTTTTGGCTTATGCTTTATAGTGTATTTCCTCAGTATCCTGTGGAGATACACCATATATTTTTTGATTCTGCCTTGTTCATTTGTGTGAAATTGGCGAGAGAGATGAAGGAAGGAGAGAGTAGGTGTTGGAATACATCATGATGCATATTACATTTGAAATGTTGTTAAACTGGTTTAGGGTCTGTTCTATGAGTGCTTAGTTGGAGGAAAATACCATAAGGATTACTTTCATTTACTTTGGTTATTGTAATTGTAATGATTTTCTTTTACTCCAAAAGTTTCTGAAAATATAGTTCAGAAGCATTTCTGCCACGCTGCGTACCTTTTATCCTTTATCGGAGCCAACTATTACAGTGCCTGGATCAGCTTAAATTTCTTTTGATGACAGAAAGTTTCAAATTCTTTATTTTAGCCTTAGTTAATTGTATTTCTTTAGCTTGTTGTTGTATATTGTAATAAGCAAGTATTTCTTCAAGCTGTGAAGGCTTTGGTATAGCTTAGTTGGAAAATCTAAAATTCGTGATAGTGTCGCATGTTGGAGAGATATCGTATGTCGCTCTCGGAAGGTTAGTGCCCATATAGTATCATCTCACAATCGAGAAATGCTTTTTGGCTCTACAGAATGCAAATGGATAAGCAGGCATTCGCTTTTACCATGATTAAAAAGCTGCTGACCGGGTAATCGCGGAATCGGAGGAGGTACAATAGCACATGTGCTTACGGTTATATCGATGTAGGAAAAGCGGTAATGTTCAGAATTCAATGCTTTTTAGGAAGGGACGCGATGCAGTCATAGCAGAAGACACTTGGGATCACATTATGCGACAATTGATTGTCAGTAAGAAGGGAAGAGGAACAGGGACAATGCATTCTTCCCTTCATGGTCTTTCACTTTCTTTAGTGCCCTTTCGATGATCTGTTCTATTTAAAATGCAAAAGATTTATATTTCTCTTTTATATTTATGTTTCAAAATTTGACATGTTGTAATTTTATTAAATTAGACATGTGTCATATTATCTTCAGGATGTATTGGCTTATTTTATTCTATTGGGAACATATTTTTAAGGTTAAATGAGTGAAGCATTCCTTTTCTGAGGCTTAATTCTTTCTTTAGTTGTGCAACTAACTCTTATGACTTATTAGTTGGTAATTGTTGGATAAGCTTACATAAATGAATTAAAATGTATTTATGACTCGAGCTAAACTGCATTGAACTGAAATTATTTTTGCTGATGCTTTCACAAAAGAGCAAACAATAACACCGTCGTATTGTGTGCAGTTATTTAATACGTATATTGCTACATCCTACATTAATATTTTTTCCTTACAATATTTTGAAAATTAGTTTCCTTTAAATTTCATTTTTCCTCCTCTTATTTACTAATTTAGTAATACGAGTCAAGTAGCTGATATATCACTTGCGTGTCCTAGTGGTCTTATTTCAACACTCTGGACAATAGCGATCCATTTCGGATGTTTGGAAGAGTCAGAAAAGAAGAATGGAGGAAATGATGGAATACTATCTTGACTTAAACTTGTGAATGTCAAATCTCTTTCTCATCGGGTTCAAGAAATGTTTTGCATGTAGAATTTAGCGATCTCTAGCACTGCTACTTTGCAATTCCAGTTTTTCAGCTTTTAGTTAAAGTCAGTTACCCTTGACAGAGGGGTTCGGATGTCATCCATAGAAAGTACTCAGTTTTTCGACATTTCTATTTGGCAAGCAACTTCTTATTGGCGCTGATGTTTAATTCGAACTTCGGATTCATATAAATAAGCAGTGTTTGGTCTTTTTTTATTCCAGAACTGTCTGTTTGCTTGGTCATCTTCTACAATAACAAGTGTGGCTGTGGAACAGCAACCACAACAACGACAGCAGCATCAATACACAACAACGGCTGAAATAATCGAAACTAATGTGGTATGATTCTTGCTGTTAGGTTTTTTAAGTTAGAGGATTTTTCAGAATAGATTAATCAAAGAGATTGTAAATCGTTGTTATATCAAGTAGAATAAGTTGCTTAAAATAGAATAAGTGTAAAAACCTTAAATTTCAAGGCACAGTTAACCCGAATGACGAAAGGTTAGGGTGGTATGAAAATCAAGTTTCATGATCTCTGTCATGAAATCTGATTTTTTTAGTGTGAGCAGTGATTAAATTTAGTGCTGAAATGCAGACACAGAATACATAATTCGAATATAATCGTTCAGTACATAGAACATCATAAAAAGTTATTCGTAAACTTTCCATGTTCTCCACTTGGCGCAATAGATTGAAAATGGAGAAGGAACGATGTAAAATTCATTTTTTATGATAACAGCTTCAAACAATGCTTTTTCCTTATAAAAAAAAATTTTTCTTCACTAGAGCATTAAAAATCACATAAGTTTTCAATACATAATTAATTCGAATATAATGATTCAACTCATTTATTGTCTGAAATAGAGCAAGAGAGTACTCAAGTAATGGAATAACATCACTGTCTGATTTCGATTTTAATAATATCATGTAGGAGAAGACATTGTTTGAAGTTATTCTCACAAAAAGTGAATTTTAAATTTGGACTGTGTTTTCCTTTATGGTAACGTAAATGAATGAAAGTACTTTTGAGAAAATAGATTTCAAATTTAGCTTGAAAGAAGAATCCTATTTTCGAAAAGTTTTCACGTCTTAGAATTTGTGTAGAGTCGTTGAACAAAGAATAAAGAACTCTAGGCAGGTCTGCAACTGGAATTTATTTTTCATAGCAACAATCTCTAATAATTCTCACTTGCGAAATTACGAAACAGAAATCATGACAGCAGATCTCTTTCCTTTAACAGACTGATCGAAACCTTAGTAGTTTCTAAATAAATTCGTGGAATCTTAAAAATTTTTAATTTGAATTGAAATTTATGGAAACAGCTGTTTTGGAAGTAGCGAAGAAAATGTTTACTAACGTCTAGGTTAGTAATTTAGTCACATTTATTTAAATTACCATTAATTGACCCAACTTTTTACAATTGTATGGCAAGATTGAATACTAAGCAGTGGAACATCTCTAATATCGGCTGATATACTGAAAGAATGCCTAGGTGGAAATTATTTTCTTGATTTGTTCAGATGAATATTTGTGACGAAGATTTCATTGATTAGCGTTATAAGGCAGTTATCAGAAAATATTATGATTAGTGCCAGATCGATAGATTTATTTCTCTCCATTCCAAAGAAAAAATTTGGTGAGACCGATAATTTACAATAAAGTGCAGTTTTTTTTTTTAGAAACGAAGAGTGCTAGGTGAAAAAAGGATTACAATATTTTAAGTACTCATAGACTGGGAGGATTTGCATGGGTCACTACATTTTAACTGTAAATTGGAATAATTTACATATGAATTGGATAAATGATTCATCATTTAAAGATCGAAACATTTATTTTATATTTGTTTTGGATAATGATTTATTTGGCTGAAAAATATTTTAACTCTAAACAACCTTTATAGTACAAACATGAATTTACTCAGTTGTTATAAAATATTTCTACAGTACGGGATATTTTCATGATTTCAACATATTTATATTACAAAATTATTCTGGTTTTTCGAAAACTCTACGCAACTCGGAAGAGTCGGAATTGTCTTACTAAAGTAATAAAATATTATTAATGAAATAAATCGTTTTATTATTAGTGTTTTTGTTAAAACATTCTAAAATTATGAGTATTATGAATTTTTGACAGGGTGATTATGCCACATTATCACTTTTATCCACTTCGAATAGTGGTGCTGCCATAGATCTTGTTAGAAGACGGACATCAACACAACCCATTTATCAAAGCATTCATTCAAGTAGACTACGCTATCAACGGAATCGAATTAATATGGAAGATTCTATGGATTTTATTCCAAGTGGCATCAGTTGTGGTATGTATTGAACTTTGTTTCATCTTTCATTGCACATGATTGTGTAATCATTTGCGATCATCTGGTTATTGTTGTTTATCAGGTACTAACGATGTGTAACCATTGGGTTGTCCCATTTAATCTTTTTAGTGGCTAAGCTATCAATTGCATTTATAACCTTGCTAAATTTTCCTGAAAGGCTAATATTGTTCAGATTCACCAGTAATAAGCTGTCCAAGCAACTACTTACTTGCACAGCGTTTGGTATCATCACAAAGTGTTACAACATCACCGCTAGTTAATAGCGGTTCCAATATTCTAGAATCTACTGAATTTCATGATGGTTTACATGCAAACGTCGTCCTCTCTAATATGTCACATTTTCGAGATGAAAAATTCATGTGTGACATTGAAATTGAGGTATGTGCAGCCATTATTTATTAAGTACAATTTTTTATGATTTTTATCACATAATTTAGTTATGTTAATAGTCGAAATATTAACGACCGAAGTTCTATATGCTTACAGATAAGTAAAGAGCGCCTTGTTTCAAATCCATTCTTAACTATATGAGAGAAATTTTATGTCTTAAATTTATTTAATTTTTTACAACACACTGCGTTTCGCCCACAAAATTTTATTGAAAAGGACATAACGGTAGGATTATGTGAATTATGTCAAAAGGAAGAAACACGTCCTTTTCTTGAAGTCGTGTATTGCTTTTGCTTTCTGTCAAACTGCTTTTCTTTTTATAAGAGTAGTATCATGAAATTTTCAAATATTAGTGCTGATTTTCGATGCCATTAGATTCTAAAAAGGTACTTATTTCTTGTTAGGTTAAAAGGTGTTGTTCATAATTGATGATCAGAAGCACAAGGTCAACTAAGATGCTAGGAATTTGATAAGCTACTAACTAAATGTTGTTCTAGTTCATATATATTTCAGGTTGAAGGGATCACTTTCACTGCTCATCGATATGTTCTTGCTGCAGCTATACCGTATTTTCATTCAATGTTTGCTTCCGAAATGATCGAGTCGCGTCAAAGCAGGATTGTTATTCAGGTTTATCAGTTCATTTTCTTTCCTGATCATTTGTTAGACAGATTGTTGCTCTTCTATATGGAATTTTATAAATAAATGTATCCTGTTAACTTACATTCGGAAAAGTATATTTTCGCATGTGCTGGTTAATAGAGTATTATGCTATATTTATCCCTTTACTTTCACTTCACTTATTTAACATTTGAAGTATTTTATTTGCACAGGATATCCCTGCCGTTGCCTTCCAACAGCTTCTGGATTTTGCATATACCAGCAGAGTTCATATCAATGGTGATAATGTTCAGCAACTGTTATATGCCGCTAGTATTTTGCAGGTAGTTTATTTATTAACAAAGATACTTTTTCTTGCTGCCGAGTAATTACATAGATACTAAAAGTCAGATGTTTAATTTTTTTGCAGATGGATACTGTTTGTGGTGCATGTCAACGTTTTCTGACACAGTATTTGACAACCGCTAATTGCTTATCTATTCGTCAGTTTGCTGAACAGCACAACTGTGTCAGCTTGATGTCATCTGTTGATGATTTTGCAATGGAGCATTTCCCAGTATATTTTATGAAGAATTATAACTGTTTCTCTTTAAATCGGATATTTGAATATCTGGATTTATATTTTTGAAAATTCATTGTTCTGAAATCACATGTTTAGGAATTACGAGTGCTTCCGGACTTCATGCGGATACCACTTGGTCATTTGATAGATCTTCTGCGTAGTTCTGACTTGAAAGTAAACAATGAACAGGAGGTTATTTACTTTTCACTAAAAAGTAAATTGCAGCGAATGTTAAATATCATAATCAAGGTAGTATTGAATATTTGGAAGGTCTCATAGGAGAGAATAGCATTTGCCAGCTTCTAAGTTGATGGCTTCCAAATCGGTCGTTGTTTTAAATATAAGAGGATAAGAATTTTGAGTTGTTGGCATAGATTTTTTTGATAGTCAAATTTCCAGCAATGAATTTTTTAGGTTTTCGAAACAGTAATATTTTGGGTGGAGGAAAACATTGAAGAACGAAGAAGTTGCTTGCCAGACTTACTTGCTCTTGTTCGCCTACCACAACTACCCATTGCTTATTTTTTGAACAAAGTGAAAAAACACCCTTTAATTGTGGTATTTTTTACATGTTATTTGAAAAGTTATTATTTCCCTGGAGAATTAATTTCAACTGATTTATTCTTTAATCGATAAATAAATTATTGTATTTGTCAGATTGAGGAATGAAATATGAGTGTGCAAAAGACTTAGAACTGAATAAATATAAGGATTAAAAGTTAATGATCGCAACTTTTCAGGAGTGTGTACGTTGTCGTGACTTAGTGGCAGATGCGATGAGTGAAATGATGCGTGCTCAGATCGGTCCTGGAATTATTAGTACGGAGAGTGCATCATTCTCACCAATATTTTCTGCTATAGGAACTGGAGGTCTTTATTCAAACAGCACTACAAATTTTCAAGGTACTTTGAGTTGCAACTCGGTAAACTTTCCTTAAGAAACTTCCAAAAGAAATGAAACAAAAAGGTGATACTTTTTATATGCGAGACAGGACTTCAGTTATGTTTTAAAAATTATTGGAGTGTAGGTGTGATAACAGACATATCATCGACAAAGCATATGTATGCGCCAGTACCATCATTTGGAGTATGGACAAATTGTAGACCGAGAAAAAGTGCAGCAGGTGTCATATTTTGCGTTGGTGGGCGAGGTAATTTGTAATTCCTTTTGTTATTTTAGTAGATGAAATTTTTGCACTCAGATTTGTCACAAAGATTTGCACTTATAGTTGCACATATTGCGCACGTAAGAATTACATTTTTCAAGGTAAACTTGAGGGACGTATTAATAGCTGACAAGAAAATTGTTTTGCAGGTACATCGGGTGATCCGTTCCGTTCAGTAGAAGCATATGATTGGCGACGTGATAGATGGTTTTCAATAAGTGATATGAATATCCGAAGACGACATGTTGGTGTAGTTAGCGCTCAAGGGAAACTGTTAGTTAAACTATATTGAATTAAATCTGATTTTTCAAAAATATGTAACCATATTTCTTTATTAATTTGCTTTTGTCGCACATAAAGCACTCTCTGAGAATTTAACATTTTGCTATGTAATAATTCGTCACAATTTTTCGAAGTTAAGCATAGCAGCAAAATTAAGGCACAATTTTCAGTTGATGAAGAAAGATTTGAAGCTTAGAAGCATATCTCCAGCATGATGGAACGATTTGTAACAGATTTTTAGATAGCAAATACTAAACCTTATTGTCTGAGATTCTGCTGATTTCTCCCGATTAGAACTGCTGTTGAAATATAACTTCCTTGAACTTTTTTATTATAACTATGACAAATTTATTTGTATCCATTTTTTCTTGTTTACTTCAGCTATGCTATTGGGGGACACGATGGAACAAATCACTTAAGTTCCGCTGAATGTTTTGATCCTGCCACCAATATGTGGCATACCGTCGCTTCCATGGATACTCGTCGTAGAGGCATAGCTGTTGGAGCATTGGAAGGTGCAATATATGCCGTTGGTGGACTTGATGACACTGCATGTTTTCAGGTCTGCTCCCATTTTTGTCATTTAGCTGTTTTATTTCTCAGTCCGCTATAATTTTTGAACTCTTTTGTATTTAATGACCAAAGATGTAAATTTTGTTGTAAAATGGGATCTGGCTCGAGTAAATTCTAGAGCTGAATAGTTAATGCTTTGTAAAGAAAATATTTAATAAATCTTTATTTTATTGAGATAAAGATTACCGTTGGTCGTAGTTATTAAATAATATTAGAAAGCTTATGGAAGTAGATGTAAGAGAGCAATGAATGTCAGATTGCTATTCAAAAAACTTGACCTTGACAACAGGTATAATTGCTTATATAGTAATCGTTTAACTCATAGCAGCACTCATGATTTACAATACAGGAGGTCAGCTGAAAAATGCTGTTAAGTCATCAACAATCAGATCCAGTGAGCTGATAACCTTATCAAATTCGAATATAATTTATAGTTAGTAAGATAAATAACAAAAGAAGTGAATAAAAAGCTGATATAATTGTAAACAATCTAATTGGGAACAAATTCCAACACATTTTTTGTTAAGAAACAATTGAAATAAGCTCAGCTATATAGAAGATGAATATTAGATAAATGATTCCTTACGTTATACTGGAAACATTTGTCCATATGTTCTAGCAGTGCAATTTACATTTCTATGGATTTAATATAATTTTATTTCTACGTATTATAATTGGGATTTTCCGACAATTTTAGAGTTTTAACTTGATGTAGATAAGTTCATGACTGAATCATGTTATATTTTCGCTTGTAAATGCTAAAATTTTCACTTAGTTCTTTTTCTTTTTTGACAATTTTATAGTTATTAAGTTCATTTAATATATTGTTTTTTGCAGACTGTAGAAAGATATGATATTGAGTCAGACAAATGGTCAGGTGTGGAGCAAATGAATGTGCAGCGTGGCGGTGTTGGCGTTGCTGCTGTAGGTAAGTCTGCTTGAGACCTAAATTGTAGTTTCTTCGGTTCTAGTGGGAATAAAATATTTTGCTTTTTAATCATTGTCTTTTTGCAGGTAAATATCTATTTGCGGTAGGTGGTAATGATGGAACTTCATCACTCGATTCTTGTGAACGATATGACCCACTTCTGAACAAGTGGAAATTAGTTGCAAGCATGCAACATAGAAGGTTTGTATATTTGAAAAATTTTCACGGCAAGTTATGGGATTTAATTAAACGATCTTGATTTATTATTACCTAACAGAATCTGTTTCTAAAAGCCTACTATTTACTCTACAACAGTTTGGTAACTCTGGTTGTTCCTAGAAATTTTTTTCTTGAAAATCTCGCTACAGAGCTGGTGCTGGTGTCACAGTACTTGATGGATGTTTATATGCAATTGGTGGTTTCGATGACAATGCTCCATTACCGTCATGTGAACGTTACAATCCAGAAGATAATGCGTGGACATTGTTGTCACAAATGTCATGTCCGAGAGGTATGACTTTAGCTTTTCATTTCAATAAACCGGTTTTGAATTGCCATTTTTGAAGTTTTTTAAGGTGGTGTTGGTGTTGCATCTATGGGTGGGCGAATTTATGCAATTGGGGGTCATGATGGAGTGAGGTATTTAAACTCTGTAGAAGCATACGACCCGGCTACTAATCAGTGGTCTTCGGTGGCTACTATCAGCCAATGCAGGTTAACTGTATTTTAGTTTGTGAGATATCTCCTTTTTGTTTTATGAATACTCAGACTGAAAATCCAGAAAAAAATATCCGTATAACATTCAAAATATTGACATAAATGCATAATTCAGAGTAAAACATGAAGGAGCGTTAATCTCTTATAACTTTTTTCAGAGCAGGCGCAGGCGTTGCGTGGGCAGACTGTCGCGTTGATACTCTTTTACGACCGCCATCAATGGCTCTTGGGAAAGACAGTGGTTGTGCACCTTGTGTTACAGGAGTTGCTCACTGTGTTTGAACCGATTTTCTAGTTTTTCTTGAGTCATCTTTTAGCAGCCGTAGAAATTGGACTTATTGATAAAATTGTATGGAGAATGGATTCATTTATCCAAATTTTAAAAAGATTGGGAAAACGTTAGGAAAGGAGGAAAATATGAGAATGAAGTGAATAGAATCAACAAGGAGTGTCGAAAATGACTTTTTGCTTTTTTCTTTTTTCTTCTGATTTTCTGGAAAAGGAGGGGTGTAGGTGAGGACTTAAGAATCTTAAGAATGATTCATAAAAAGCAGTCCCGAAGCTTTTTAATTTGTAGCTATTTAGAGATAAGTTACTGGAAACTAACAATACCTTACAGTACAAATAAAAACGTAATTTTTGTGAGACAAATTTTTGCTAGCTTCCTTTTTGTTTAAATGAGGAAATTTTCTATCGAATTGTCATCGTTAAGCTTTATCCATTTGCTTAGTACCGTAGCATATTTGGTTTGTAATCTTTCTCGTATTCCATTGCAATCGTCTATGCATATATTTAGAAAATAGCCTTTTTGTTGCCTGCTCTCCAGTTGCACAGATTAGATTTGCTTAATTTATTAGAGAGGTTCTTGTAAATACGGACTTCATCACACTGCATTTCATCACACTGCAACTATGAATTCGGAAAACGGAAGCGTGCTTTTAGAAATTAAAAGGTACAAAAGTAACCATTCAAGGTGCAGTACTAGCAGAGCCATATGCCCCTCCCAAATTGTCATAGTGGATTGCGTCCTATATAAGTTAATTGAAGCTGCTTCCAATCCACACTTTTTACTTGCACCTAACTTCATTCAATCCAATAAAGAGTTGAGAATTTATTGAAAGTCTGAGCAATGTTTAGGAGACATAGATATGCAGCAACATCAAAAGCACTACAGAACGATTGTATAGCTTCCTTTTACCCGGTCACCAGGTATTTTTAAGAACTGCTTCACTCAACAGCAATATGTCTCCGGTGTCCTAATCTGGTTTATTAATCGTATACTTGTAATTTACACTTCCTGTTCGCTTTAATGCTTCATTTTCTCTTTTCAATATATTTTTGCTGTATATAGTTATGGTCCCATTGCTTCTTTCAAGTGGTTTCAAGACGTATTTTTTTTTTCTTTTTGTGAAGCAAAGATACAGGTGATATTTTCGTAACTCCGTTTAAATCCACGATATCCTTGTGCTTTATCCATTGTAACATTACCCAAAAAATTTGAATATCGTATAATAAAATATGAAATTATAATTAATGATTTTATGTATAGATACTCATCTCGCTTCGTTTTTTTGAATGATATGAACTCTCGGAAAGTGTTTGAAATATCGTTCACATGATTTATACGCACAAAGTCACAATTTTAATAGACATATAAATAGTAGACAATGCTACAGATCTAAACTTCACACAAAAGATGCAGCGCAATTCATACAATTCTGCATCAAATCCAGATATGAGTAGATTTTGCGAATATTACATACGCTATTTGCAAATTAATAAGTGAATTAAAAAATCTGTATCTCTATATGCCGAATTATATCAAAGATTCACCGTCATACGCTAAACATAGACCAGAACCAGTAATAAATACAGGATAGAAAAAGAGCTATACCTTCTGACACAGGAAAACGTAGAAGTGCAACTGTTAACAAGAGCAAATTTCACGAATCAAAATGGAGTCGCCATTCAATTGATTAATATGCATTCAAGTAAAAGGACTAGTTCCAAACATTCTCCTTCTGATCAGTACACGTACAATAATCATCCATGAATGGGACGGACATTGAATGATCGAAAATCTCTTATGAAGTCCCTTATCAAACAAAGGAAATATAAAAAACTTCGAAGCGACTCAAACATCAACATGAAAAGCATGAAGTGCACAAATGAGTTTCACAGAAACCAAACATTACAAAAGATGATAGTTACATGCGTTTCGAGAAGAATTCCGACTCGTAAACGGTAAAGAATTAATAAACAGTGGATTCATTTAAAAGCAGAGGTATTTTCTTTCACAATTTTAAAGAGGAAATAGATTTTTAATAAATTAAGGTATGAGGATATGCAGTATTTCCATTCATTTATCTTGCCATTAGCAATAAGTAGAAATGCAACATGAACATCGCTCCTCTTGCCTTTTTCATTTATCTACGAATTAATACTTTGGCGTTCAATTCCCATCTCGAATAACCCCTTTTACATGACAGTTTACTTCAAAGTAGATTCCTTTGCCTCATTACTTAAAGAACAAACATTCATCTTCCACGCTTGAAGTTTGACAGGTAATTAAAACCAAACTTCATCTTAATGTAGATGAACTTTCTTTCTAAATCAACAACCACTTCCAGCATCGTCACAATTAACAATCTTACTTCAACAACTAATAAACACAAACATCCTAAAATCAAACATCACCGACTCCTGAAGCTCAGTAGAATCGAACAAGAAACATCGTATATGCCGAACAGACGACTTTTACTATCGTGTTGAAACTTCGCTCTAACGAACATCGTTCGGTTCCCTTGATTATTTTTTTGCGTATAATGGATGTGAGGTGGTGGTATGCTGTGCTCTTTGTTGCATGGTTGCAGTTTGGGGTTAGTATATGGGGTCACTTACTGCAGTTTTCTTTTGACATTCACATTTCGCTTGAATTTGTAGAATACGTTGGTGATTGGTGGAGGAAGGAAGGGGGCAAATGAAAAAGGTTTCTGTGACACACATTTTACGCGTTTTTTGGATTTAGAATAGCGTGAGTTCTTTTTACTTTGTCTCTGAATAGGCTTGCTTTTGTCGCAGCATTTGTTGTAGCTGTAACGACTTTTAAATGTTCTCTATTGTTACGGATAAATGAGTTTTACAGTATGCAGAAAAGTGTATTACAACTTTTGGAAATATAGAACTGTCCACGTGATTTTGAGTCATATTTTATTAATTAGAAATCGACGGCTTTCATCGTACGCATACTTACATGCATTTTCAAATTATCTTGCACTATTATTTCGCAAAGTCGCATGTTTTGGAATTACTTTAGATTAAGAGCGATGTCTTTGGCGACCAACTTTCCACATAATAAAAAACGAACGCTGTATGTTGGTGGTTTTGGCGAAGAGGTTAATGAGAAAATATTGCAAGCTGGCTTCATACCTTTCGGTGAAATTGTTAGTATATCAATTCCTTTGGATTATGAAACGGGCAAGCATCGTGGATTCGGGTTTGTTTGTTTTTTTTTTTTTTTTTTTTTTTCTGATTCAAGTATCGTTTTAGATGGTTTACATTGCAGCAGCAAACATTTTAGGAAGAACTGAGATGACCAGCACTGATCTTAAAAACCTATGTACATTCTCTTTTAACTACTGCTTTGTCAATAAACCCTGTTTAATTCAATGTGTAACCGGCTTGCTACAATGAAATGAAACTTTCTAGAGTATCTTTGATGATTGGCTAATATTGTTTTTACGATATATATATTTTGGAATCTCTAGATTACCTTCTTTAGATTTGTGGAATACGAACTTGCGGAAGATGCTGCTGCAGCAATAGATAATATGAATGATTCGGAATTATTCGGGCGAACAATCCGATGCAATTTTGCTCGACCGCCAAAGGCAAATGAAAGAAGCCAAAGGCCGGTATGGGCGGATGATGAATGGCTTAAAACTGTAAGTTCGAAATATACTGGTATTGAGAAAGGTCTGATAGTATTTGCGAATTTATACTATTATGATTGCATAATTTTGGTATTACATTTATGGAATACCTCAGGGCGGAAAATTGCTTCAATTTTTGTCTTGTACATCGAGATAATCTTATACTCTTAACTGAGTGCTGAACTTTCTTAAACACTTATGGATTTATGATTTAAAATTTTAAATTGGAAGTTTTTTACATGCATTGGGCTCTTATTCCTTAATTTTGTTATTGACTTGTTCATTTGATATGCATTTTAGAACAAAAATAATTTTAAACAAAATTAGGTTCGTGACTTTTTGTACAAAATCATTCTTATTCTGAAATGCATATCAAGCGAAAGACAAATCAATAACACCGCAGGATACAGAAAGCGCTTCCCAGATTTGTCGCATTCTGTGCATGGATTTTCACGCTGCAATAATAACTTGGCTCTTTCTCGATTAATTATCTTAGTTTCCGTTTTCATCAGTAAAGGTATGTTGCTAGCTATAAAAATTTGAAATTTGTAACACTTATATAAAAGAAGGAATTTTAGTATGGCACTGGAGAGGGTACATCGAAGGAATGTGATAAGGAGAGCAATGCGGTCCCTGAGCAAGTGGTAGGAACAGTTAAACTGCATCTTCCACGAGTATATTTGGGAATCAAAATTGGAATCAGGTTAGTTTCAAAAGGCTCTGCAGTTATTGTCATTGAACATTGAAAATTCTTTAGTATATTACCGTTACATATTAGATTTTTTTGTTTGATCATACATGCAGCGAATGAGTTTTGTACATCCTGCCTTCTTTTCCCTCCCTCCCCCACCGCCCTGCAGGTTACGTTATTTGGAAACGCCCCTTGGTTGGCTTTCCCTAGACATCATACCTGAATATTTATGATACTTTCTACATATTGTTTATAATTTTGCGCAAATTTCTATAGGTATATAGGAAGAATAGTGATCGAATTACGGCCTGATGTAGTTCCAAAAACAGCGGAAAATTTTCGGCAGCTCTGTACCGGAGAAAAGGGTTTTGGTTACGAAGGTATTTTTACCTTTCTACTGAGCTTTGCTTTGTATTTTCTACAGTTCATTACAATTTTGATTTCGACCGCTCGATAAGGAAATAACTTGCCATTGCTTTAAAATTTGTTGCAGTGTTTGATATTCCAACTCATAATCTTCTTTACATCAGACTATGTATTTTTTTAGGTTCACACTTTCATAGGATAATTCCACGTTTCATGATACAAGCCGGGGATTTCACGAAGGGAGATGGGACAGGCGGAAAATCAATATATGGTTCTAAATTTGCGGATGAAAATTTCAAGGTTCGGGATTTAAAATTTTGATTTGATGTAAAGCAACCTCTATTGATTTCCTTGTATTTTAACGTGTGACATACTATTTGATTGTCGAAATTTTCAGCTAAAGCACACTATGGCCGGAATTGTTTCAATGGCAAACTGTGGACCTGATACGAATAGTTCGCAGTTTTTTATCTGCACCGAAAAAACGGATTGGCTAGATAATAAACATGTTGTTTTTGGACATGTTGTTGAAGGGATGAACATTGTCAGGCAGATCGAACAGCAGGGAAGTAAAAGTGGAAAACCTATGATGCAGGTATGTTCATTCTTGCCAGTAATTTTAAAATGTGATAATAGGTCATCGTTATATATTTTTCGCCTTATTCATAGTTGTTTCCTTTAGAAGAAAGTTTTTTTTTTTTGCAACGTTTAATATTTTATTTATTTGGAAATAAACTATTTAATAGAACGTTTAAATGTTTTTTTTTTTTTTCATTAAAGTCACCTATATTAGTGTGTGTTCGGAATTTAAAGAGTGCTCGGAGTTATTGTTTAGTTTGTACTTAGACTTTGGATGTCTTTCGCTGACTTCGACTTCCATTCACCAAATAATGAGTCATTTAAGATACTTTTTGTGCACTTTGCAATTTAGTATGTCATGGTAGACTGGAAGGCTTTTTTCATGTCGAAAACTGTAGAAGTGCGTATATACGCTATAGTATTTAGGTGACAATTGGGGAATGTGGTGAGTTGAAACAGGAAGCGAAAAGCAACACAGGAACTGTGGAAGATTTGTGATATCGATTGTCTTAAAGCATTTTTTTTCGTTGTCTTATTCATGTATAAAAATTATAAACAGTTTGTTATTTCTGCTTCATAGCCATAGAATTTAAGGCAAAATAAATAGATGGAAAAAAGATGCTTGTTTTCTTTTATAAGGTCTGTCACCATTAATTGGTAATACTTGTTTATAAATATGATGATGATTATAGAACTATGTGGAGTTTTTATATCAGTAACTTTCTCTGAAATCTTGTGGTTAGATTAAAATGTGTATGAGAATATGGTGCTCCTCTCTTCCTTGAGATTAGTATCCGTTTTTGAATAATGGTGTTAGAATTAACAGTTGTAATGTTTCCATAATACATGCAATATATGGTTATAGTTATCGTTTTAGTATTACTACTTTTGTTAAGCGAAGGAATATGTCGCGGTCGCGTGACAAAACTGGTGGTAACACGGAACCGATGCCATTTGTGCGGAAATTTGGCGCGGCAGCTGTTGCTGCTGCTGCTGCCGGTGAACCGACTGTTGAAACAATGGATAATGCAGAAGAGGGTAGTAATGGAAATGTTCCAGGTTAATTTTGTGGTTGAAAGAGGTTTTGATTTTAAAATGAATAGATATTTCCCGATGGCTGTGCCACTTGCGGGAATATTTGCTGAGAATATTTTTCACGATTCTTTACCGCTCGCATTATTTTTATTTTTTGTTACTATGTTGTAATTAGAATGTTCTGTTTATATGTACACTCACACTCATATTTTTATAGAAAATTATGTTTTATGTCAAGCAGTAAATCCTCTATCTAGAAGTTCTTATTTATGCATAATATACTAATTTTAGAATCTTATGCTCCACCGGTTTCGGAGTATTTGTCGCCAAAGCAGCGTTCTTCCCGTTCTCGATCTCGTTCTCGACATAAGCATAAGCGATCACGTTCACGGAACCATAGCAAACGTCGTTCGCGTTCTCGCGATCGCCGTCATTCACGAAAGCGTAGCCACAGCAGACGCAGCCATAGTCGTAGCAGGAAAAGTCAAAGTCGTAGTCGTCGACGAAGTCGTAGTCGAAGCAGAAGAAGTGGTAGTCACAGTAGGCAAAGTCGGAGTAGAAGCAAGCATAAAAAGCGTAGAGGTAGACTAAATAACCTCTTATTAAGCATTGCATGATAAAATTATTTTAGTGATTTAAATCAGAATTCAGTTTCAGATCGTACTGGTTCTCCACCAAAAGGGCCTGAAGAACAAAGTGAAAATCAAGAAAATCAAGTTAATGTGAGCTTCCATCTATATCCATACATTTAGAAGTTATTCATATCAACTGTATGCCAATTTTTTGCTTTATAGAATTAACTGGCAAATAAATTTTGATGACATTCCCATTTTCGTACATGTTAATTGCGATGTTAGATAATTTATTGTGTTTATTTTTCAATATTTTATGAGTAGATCTTTTAATACATCTCGTCACGCTTCATGATGTTATTTACAAGATGATGAAATGCGTTCTGCGTTTTGCATAGTTCAGAAGTATGGTTTTTGCAGACTACCACTGTTGGCTCTGCAAAATTGAAGACTGCACAGGGAGTACTTCCAATACTGGCACGCCCTGAAGTTGGTAAGTTAGCATCAAATAGTTTCTTTAGCAAAAATCATGTTATCCATTCGAAATGTTTGCAGTTGATAAGATGAAAACTGAAGATGAGGGAGCAGGTGCTGCAAGTGAAATTGGCCAACCGGAAAAGAAGCCTCGTAAATCACGTTGGAGTACCAACAAGTCTTTTGTACCGGGCATGCCAACGATATTACCGTCAAATCTTAGCGATGATCAGCGACAAGCTTATTTGCGTAAGAACTTATATTTCTTGTTAATGTTTTTTGCATTATGTATTAAAATTGGTTTTAAAAAGTCCTTAAAACATTTCATTATGCAAGGAATTGTGTCGATTAATCAGGTTCGTAATATTTTTGTTTTTTATTGTTTTAATTTGTCATAAATTTTATTGCTACTAATGGATCTGATAGAGTATAATGTTATCGATATGTGTAAGCCTTATTTCAGTACTAGGGATACATTAATGCACATTCCAGGGCACTGGAATCACGTTGTAGAAAGTGTAGATTAGCTGGGAGAACATAATAGTAGATCTCCATTAAAGATGACCACTTGTATATCATAAGCATAATTACTACGTCGTTGCTCTTTTTTTTTGTTTTCTTTTTTTTTTTTTTTCGTTTTTACACTACTTTTTCAATTTCACTTCAAATTTTGAGCCAGATCGGTTGTTGCAACTGTTAATGTTTGTTGTGAACTAATAAACGGGGGAGGGTGGCCCCGTAACCACCTATTTCAGTTCAGTTGGAAGTGGAAGATGCAACGCGAAAATTACGTCTTGGCGATTTCATGGGCAATCCGGATCCAGCTTTAAGGTTCATCAATCAATAAACGATAACGTTTATTGCTGCTTTGTTGACAATCAACAATTTAACAAACCATTTCTAGCCTAGCTGAACATCTATGATGTTGATGGACGCCTTCCTTCATTCCTGTATCTGTCAGCTCACTCACCAAGATGATGCATACCACAAGTTTTATTCGAAATTTTTCAATTTAATGAATTTTAAGTTCTTTCGTATTTCGTTCTCGTGGGGTGAGTTTGGTAGAACTATTTAAGTGTTTCGGTTCATTAAGCGCAGCACGCTTCTTAATTATCAGTACCACTCCTTACTCGAAACATCACGAATTGTTATGAAACTTCTGATTGTTAATTAGTGGTTTCATTTCCACTTCATAGTTTCTCCGCCGTTTTAGTGTAAGCTTAGCGTGGAAAACTTTAGTTTTTCGAGCCTGTACTTTTCAAAAAAATTTTTTAGCCCAATTTTAGTCGAAAAAATGAATGAAATGAAAAATATATTTAGACGAATAATTCTTGTTGGTTATGTTGATGATCCAACCTTTGAAATACATTATCCGTCGCCTCCATGCGGAATCTAAAAAATTGTTTTCAGGATCTCATCACCGAAAAGGCTACTAATCTTAATCCTAATCAAATCTTTTTTTAGCCTTTTAGCATCTGCTTTTCGTGAGCGGAAAAATGCTGCTGGGGAAATTCAACAGTTCAAATAAGATAATAAAAATTTCAGCTTTTGTCATTTATGGTTACATTTAGCCTACATCATATCTTTTTTGCAGAAGTCCATCGCCGGAACCGATTTATGATGCCAGCGGTAAACGATTGAATACCCGTGAAATACGAAAAAGGCAAGAATTGGAACAGTTGCGACATGAAAAAATCCAGGCATTGTTGAAATTAAATCCAAACTTCAAGCCTCCAGCGGATTACAGGTGCGTCTTTGATTTTTTCATGCTTTACAATTCATTTCTATAATTTTAATTCTAAGGACGATTTAAATGATCATGAATGTTTTAATTTTTTCTTTTCTGTTGTGTATAAACAAGGACAATCGATACCAAACAAAACAAAACTATCCAGTAGGGCGTAATAATGATCTAATAATCAATGTGCTGATAATTACAAGAGAACCTACTGCTACATTCATATAGTTTCGATATTGTAATCAAATGATGTATAACGTAATGCAACAAGTTAAAAAAGAAGCAAACTCTTTTGACAGTAAAAAAAATCATCCCCAAATTGATTCATTATCTTCTAGAGCACCAACAATACGTTTGCATGACAAGGTTTGGATACCACAAGAAAATCATCCAGAAATTAATTTTGTTGGATTACTGATTGGTCCACGTGGAAATACTCTGAAGGCTCTGGAAGCGGAGGTTTTCTATTATTTCTATTCGCATGCAAATCATAAATCATTATTTACTTAATCTAATGCATGATTTTTATTGGATTAAATTAGCATTATGATTCTTGTTTCATATTAGTAATTGCTCCACCTGGTTGTACAATACTTTGCAATCTGTGGGAGACGTTGAGCTCTTTTTTAATGTTTCAGACAGGTGCCAAAATTATAATTCGTGGTAAAGGTTCAGTAAAAGAAGGCAAATTGGGACGTCGTGAGGGACCAATGCCTGGTGAAAATGAACCCCTTCATGCTTATGTAACAGGCACTGATTATACGGTTATAAAAAAGGCATGTGAAAAAGTAAGAAATTTTTAATTATTCCACGTGCATGCTATTTTTTTTTACTGAAAATTTTGTCGAGTATGAAAATTATAGTTTTTGTAAATGTTTAAAAACTTTTTTGTTGAAATCTTTGAGACAAGCTTTTAGTAATCCTTATTTCGTCATGAATGTTGAAATTTTGATATGCATTTTGTAATTTGCATTTTATATGGTTACCAGTAAGATCTAATTTGTCCATATGGAAACACTGAATTTTAAGAAAACAACATTTGATTATTTTTCCAGTATTTCATGTTTCTTTATAATAATGAATATTCCTTCTTTTCATTTTTTTCCACTTTAGATTTGTCATCTTAATGATGCACTATTCTTTATTAATAATAGTTTTAAATTTAGGATTTAGTGCTTTATTATAACAATACTGCTACAGTCATTTAAAATCACAAATTTTTAAAAAGGTTATCTACTTTTTTCAGATAACATCAATTATAAATGAAGCACTGATGATACCTGATGGTCAAAATGAATTGCGTAAGCTGCAGCTGAGAGAGCTTGCACTTTTGAATGGCACTCTGCGACCTGAGGATTTGGCAAGCGGTGCCCGTTGTAGCAACTGTGGCTCTGATGAGCATAAAACGTGAGTATTCAGTACAAATTTGTGTTTTAGGAGATTTCCAAACTCTTCAGACGTATGATTCTATTGATTTCCCAGAATTTCTAGTAAGTTTACTCTGATAGCCATCACTGGTTCATACCTTGCTCATATATTTTTTCGAAATAATTTTCAGATGGGAATGTCCGGATGCTCCAAATGTTACTGCAAATATTATTTGTACCGCATGTGGTGCTGCGGGGCATATTGCTAAAGATTGCAAAAATCCACGACCTGGGAGTGGAGTGTTCAGTGTAGGAGATGGTGGCATGGATGATGAGGTCTCCTTGTTTTTTTTATCCTTTGTTGCGGCATTTTTGTAGTCACTTTTTTTGCTTAAATCCATTTTTCTCCCTTTTTTTTTTAATTAAGGCGCTGTTTCTATGTAATTCCTTTTCTAAACACTTAATCCTACTTTTTTAGTACACGGCATTGATGGCTGAGTTGGGAGAAAAGCCTGCATCGAAACCATATGGTGCTTCAGGAAAAGCAGGTTTGGGAACTGGAAATGCAGGATCTGGTTATAAGGTTTCTAATTTTTACATTTTTTATAAAGAAGTTGTCTTAAAATCGTGTTTGCTTGCAGACTTATTGACATCATAAATTTAAGGAGTTAAGCATTGAACAGTTCCCGCTGTAGAGTAAATCATTTTATAGGAAGGAAATCACGATTTATTACTACTGCTTTTAAGCCAGTGAATTATTCAGACGTTTCAAATATTTGACTTCAGAAAGGTGTTTCATCCTTTCTAACTTTCATTTACTGTCTAATAATGGATGATTAGAAATAAGTATATAGCAGGAAATATTCGGGTAGACTTGATATTTTCAAGATTTTTGACTGATATTTTGCCTTTATAAAAAATTTTTTTTTCATTTTTCGTTTTTCGTATGCTTCAAATGCAGGAACAGATCTGATAAAGGTGTTATTGTGACTTTGTGAATGAGTGGTGAAATCGTTGCCAAGTGCTTTTGATCTAATATCATTATTTACAGCCGAAGAATTATTCACTACCGACGGGTACACCGATCGTTCGAATCAATTTAGCAAGACAAGAAGGTATTGTGCTATATATATATGATTGCGCTAGCTATATTTTGAAAAGTTGTATATAAATTGAAATAAGTTAGGTTAGGAAGGAATGGGATGTGTTATATCGCAGTGTTATTGATTTCATATTATGCGGGACGATAAAAATTGATATTTTCGTTTTTTTTTTTACAATTATGGTATACTTGTGATATACGTTTGATAGTGGTAGAAAATTTCAAACTGTCCTTATGGATGATAATGCCACACTACAGCATTTTCTAATAGGGTGAGAGGCTTTTAACACGTTTCTTACTTATGGATTTTTTTCCCCTCAATAATATTGATTGATTCATCAGTAATATGCAAATTTTATGTTTAATTAGTACCGGTATTCAGCAGTACTTTTATCGCTGTTTAAGGAAATTGTAAGATTTATATTGAGATTATTTCAGGTATGGAGGGGTATTCAAAAGGTGGCACACAACCACCATTGGGTAGCAGTAATGTATCAACTGAAGGCATTCACTTTTTCAATACACCTCGACCACGACCTTCATACATGCCTAATGCTGCTGCTTGGGGTTCACCAGCAGGTCGTGGGTGGGGTGGTGTACCACCACCGCCGACGAGCCGATATCCTATGCCTGTTCCACCGCCACCACCGCCGATGTCACTTGGACTTGGTTTTATGCCTCCGCCACCACCACCGCCAGCGCCAGTACCGAAAATGGATCTGTCAAGCTTATTGGCACCACCTGCCCCTCCTCCACCACCACCGTCCTAGAATGGTTGCTGTTTTGATTGACTTTTAAAGGTAAGAATTGAGGTTTTGAGGCGTGGTAATATGTATTCAATGATGTTTAAAAGCATATCAAGTTTTTTAAAATAATAGACAGGTTAAAAACTGAAGAAATATTTTTCCTATAAATTTGAAATTAGTCATTTTTAACCATTTCATTTTAGTTTTTCTAACTTTGTTAGGTCATATGAATTGGCCGATTTGTTGACTTTTGATGGATTACTTTTATATATTTCGTGCTTCATTTTCTCTGCTAGCCTCTGAAGAAATGATTTTTTCAGTTGTTTTCCAAATTAAATTGTTTTATTGGTTGTTTTTCATTTTGCACTCGAAATAAGAGACGACTGTCACTAACATTAAGTAAAATTTTTCGATCAGTAAGAGTATCTCTCAGAAACTCTTTTGCACACACAATAATTTTGTATCGACACATGTCTATCTGGAGTATTAAACTGTTGAAATCAGATTACGATAAAAGTTGTACTTGAAAATATATTAATGCCCAAAGAACACTGTGTTCACTTCAGAGGCGGCTATTAAATGTATTTCAAGTTAATTGTCGTTCATCGTGTAGGTTTACTGAAGTTTTTTTTTTTTTTTTTTCAGTGGCTTTTCAACTTTCAAGGCGGTTTCGGAGAACATTATTCACTATTTGTCGCTTATAATTCAAGGACTCAGAAATATGAAAAAGTGTGATTTGCTGGGATACAAGTTTCTCATGAGTTTGTCAAAGTATAAATATAAGTCTAGAAATGGAGAGATAAAAGTTGCTACCCCGGTGAAAAGTTCGCACAATTTATTTTTGGGAGTTGATAGACTACAAAATATAATATTTTGAAAACAATCGAGGAGAATATATGGAAAAGCGGGAAGTAGCGACGTAACTTCAAAGAGTGATGTTACAGTGGCGAGAAGATATGATTAAGCAAATCAGCAAGAAAAATAAATAGAGATGATTACTTATTTCGATTGTAATTTAAAGAATTATACCGAGAAATTATCAACGCGTGATAAGTATGACACGATGGTCGAATTCAATGCGAAGGATTTTTTATGCATTTGAAAAGGGAAGGTGCGATCAAGTATTACCTGAATTATGCATTACCTAAGGAGCTGAGAATTGGAAAACAGATCAGGAATCAATTTTTCTCACCTGAAAATGTATCTCTAGTCCGAGATTATAAGTCATCAATTCCCTATTTAGTTCACTGATGGAATCATTACAGACAGCTTTATCATTAGTATAAACTGAAGTGGCCACTAGAGTGTTAGCATTTAACTATCAAAAAGTCATTATAAAATAAACGAATAAGATTTTTTCTTGATTTTTGTCCCTATTAGGGAAAATTTAATTTGCATGAAAGTGCGTCGTTCGATTGATAAGTACATTTTCAAGTAAGAGACTATGATATGGTGGGTGTGGCTGTAATGAGGAAGAAACAGTTGATATTTCCTTCGAAAGTTAACCATTTTTGTCAGTAATTGATAATAATATACATTTTCGACTTCCTTGACAAAAATTTAATTTGTGTACTTGTGTAGGTGGGAATATTATTTGTTCACTTCCAGTGACTATTGAAATTAAAAAAAATTGCTTTGCTAAACAGTATAACGGTCGCTCTGTTAACTTAAATTCTTTCTTTGTGAAATTTATTATTGGTGATAACCCATTGAAGCTATATTGTCTCATAACCTCGCATTTTGATTTCTTTCTTGACAACAAAAAAAAAAAACATGCAAAGTTTCTCTGCAAGAAAAAAAAAAACACTACGACAATATTGCTCTCTAATTTTTATTTCTTTTTCTTCAATTGAAAATAATTGCTATCAGCTTGAAGTATTGGCTATTTCTTGGGAAAAACTACCATATAAGATGAAAAAGTCGTATTTAACACTAGTCTCTGGACAAATTACTAGTAAATCAAATAACTGAAAGTATTTATTACCTTCGTTCTTCATTATGCAAGCTCATGTCATTCATCGAAATAATATTTATTACATTAATTGCTTATCATTATCAGATCTACACACATTATATTATACTGTTTTTGCGGTTTATTTTTTATAAATTGTCATCAGTGATAAAGATTGTTATTTAATATTAATTGTCAATCAGATGTTTGAGGATATTACCATCTTTTTCACAGGTCAAAAACAATCGAAATGAATAAACTGACGACTAGTTCTAAAAAATAAATTTGTGGAGTAGTTGACGATTTCGGGAAAATTATTTATGTCAACAGTAAAGTAAAGTAGTACAATCACTGCGAAACCAAGACATTAAATGTCTGCTGATCTCTATGATCGTTTAATTGAATAATGATTTTTTTCTTGAAAATTCAGTATTTTCTGATAATATCTCATTTTTATATCGTAATATATCAAAATATGAAATTTCAATCTTAAAATTAGAGTCTTTTACAGACGCAATAAAAGCAAATAAACTTAATGAGTAAGCAAACGATCAGTATTTGATGGAATATGATTTTGGATAAAAAAATATTAAGAAATTCTTGCATATGATAAAGAAGTTAAGAAAGATGTAGGACTTAAGGAAATTCTTTTTAATGAGGCAAGATTGTGACACCACATTTATAGCAGATTCTTTATCAGTAAAGTCAGCTGTTGATGTCATTTTTGGTTGGCTACTTTGGTTTTATATTAATACTCACTAGTCTTGTAAACATGTTAATGTTTAAACATTAGAGCAAACTGAAAGGTAATATGACGACCATATGTATTAATTAAATTTTAGTCTCATTAACTATCGTAGTCGATTAGTTCAAATATTATTTAGTTTTATTTCTCATATCTTTTCTTCATCATCAAGCATTATTTCTCATCCAGTAGGATAACTGGTATCATTGTTTAAGCATATAATCAAATTTCTTCAGATTCAAGGGCAACTTCTTATACAAAGTTTTTGTCTATTGTTGATATTCAAATTCTTCCATGAATATTTTTTGACAATTAGAAATGATCCAAAATTTACAACTTTTTTTTGTTGTCTTCAAATCCTTGCAGATTTATTTGTTTTTACTTCAACGGAATATGTAAAAGAATTTTCTGCTAATGTTACTTAATAAACATTTCATAGAAGCTTTCATTTACTATTGATTGAAAGAATATTCATTAGTGGTTCAAAGGTTTTTTTTTGACTATAGCGTAGTTAAATGAAAAAAAAATGCGTAATTTAAATAGCTCTTCTTCACTTGTGGAAATAATCAAATGAAGAAGTTATGACTCCATGGAAGGCAAAATTTGGCTATTATAAAATAAGTTTGATTTTTTCATTATGACAAATTACTAAAAAAATTAAAGAGAATAACAATGTGTTGCTAGGAGAATGATTATTCCATCAGTAATATTAAAATATAAAGTCTTTTCACCACTTTATAGTACTTTTCATAGTGAGTTAAACATTACTTCCATATTTATAAATGACTGTGTGTTGAATAAAGGACAGAACATATTGGAAGGTCAACAATATACTTTTTTAATATGTTAACAAAGATCTAATTAAAAAAGTGCTGCTTCTAGTTAATAATTAATTAATAGTTTTTATTGGCTTTACAAATTATACAAGTTTTTTCTTCCTTTTTTTTTTGATTTTGGTATTCTAATGGGTTTTCTGCTTTAATGAAATTAGATTTTGAATTTTGAAATTATCTACTGATATTCATTCCATCTGACTAAATTATCTGCTTAAATCAGTTATACAAGTGATATTTATTTATAATTAATAGTATTTTAAGTAATTTTTTTATTTTAAGTAATTTTGTGAATTTCAATATGAATATTTTTTTGAGCTTAGTGTTTAAAAAAGTGGAAACATGGAATCACTATTTAGGGGAATGTATACAAGAAATATAATTACTGTGTAAGCTATCCTTACTAACCTTAATAAAAGGTTTTAATTTTATTTTTACTGCTGTTTTTTTTTTAACGAATAAATCTTCTTTTGCTTAGGAGAAAATTTTATTAAAAAATATTTGCCAACATTCTAAAACTCCTTTTGTTGTCATTTTTACCCAGATTTCTGGACAAAAATTTGTATAGAAAAAAAAATCGGTAAAAGCATATATTTAATTTAAGTACATTCGGAACACGTTCACATAATAATATTTCAACGAACGCTTTTTCTGAAGTACTTATTATAAAAGAAGATAATTTTCCTAATGAATGTTGTAGGAAGGACACTATAAAAACACTTTATTAAGGTTACCTTTGATTTCAATGCCAGGGAAGAAGAAGAGAGGAATACGATGTTGAATAGGATTAAATTAACTTTTGATCTGTTTGTGAAAAGGATAACTTATATTTTGTTTAGTTGTTTTAGTACTGTTAGACTTTCATTGCATAAATGATAAACTTATTCACTGATTCATCAGTAAGCTAATAGCTTGAAAGAAATCTTTGGCATTAAAATGAAAAGTTTTCGCTTGATAAATGGTTCAGACATAACAATAATAAGTGCTTATGTGTTATTGAAAATTTTCATTTCCGTTGATGAAATTTGAAATTTCAATTCTCAGATAGATTTAGAAAATGGAATTCCATAATCATAAAAGTGTTATACATCTAAATACTTCTTGAATGTGAAAAAGCAAGATAGAAATTAACATCTAACAAAAGCTTGCTCTCCGATTCTTTCTTGGGTGTTCGCTTTTATTCCTCAAAATATTATTGTTATTTATCTCTTTCCTCAAAAAAAAAAAATATTATTGCGTCTATATCCTTATGCAAAACTAATATTTGATATGATTATCATATTAATCAAATCCTAAACATTCAATTTCTAGAAAAAAAAGTTGCATTTTAGCATTTTGATTCCATAGATGAAATTGCAATAATCTTTAAAAAGCTATGGCTTCATTTACTGTTTCACAGTAAAGTTTCATTTTTGAAGCTAGAACTTCATTTGACCAATCACAGATTCTTTGTTTAACACATTTGCAGCAGAATGTGAAAAAAATCATTTCTCCTGATATATCGTTGTACTAATTAATTAATCACGATTCTGAGTTAATGATAATGGAAGTCAAAATAATGCGAGAAGTTGTGAAAAGATGAAATAAAACTGGTACAAATAATTATTGTAAATCATAAAAGACAAAACTGACAAATTTTCAAGCATATTAGACTTACAATAAATCATTATTAGATGATTCAATGTGCTAAACAACTAAGCACAATTTAATTTTTGTTCAAAATATATTTTATATTGAACTTTAGATGAAAAATTATTCGCAATTATGTCGCATCCAGCAATACTACAAATCAAGTAATGAAGTAAATGTCTTTAGTCAATATATTGTAATTTGTAATTTAAAAAATAACTTCGAAACTTCGAACTTCTTTTCAGGATGATACTACAATTTTCAGTTTACATCGCAGGAGGACTTGTAGTTTTTGCGCTCAACATATTTTATTTTGCTGCAATCGTTCGAACAAAGATAAATCGTGAAAGATACGGCCTCACAGGAATGGAGGTGTGATGTTTTTTCAATAACTTTTCATTCTATGTTTCATATCCTTGGCCTATCACTTATAACTTAACTTATCTATATTGTTGGCTCGCCATCTATGAGACAACTTATATTGATACACAAGAAGAAACAGCGATTTTTGTTCTCAACGTTCCCTATAATTGAATGCTTTCTAAAATAAAGCAAAATGCTACTACAGTTTCTCATCATTCTCACAAAACTTATTATTTGCAGTTTTTCGCGGATGGTTTAATGGGATTTGCAATAACATTAGCTGGTGCGACACGTAACGCGCAAATTTTTCTAGGAAATCAAAATGGTACAGTTTCAAGAATAATTTGTGTGATTATGCCGCATAATGTTATTTTGGCCTGGTTAGTATATCTTTCCTAACTTGAGTCAATCTTATTTCAATTTCTAAAAAGGAAAGTAAATTTTAAAGACGAAGAGTTAATTAGGTCGATAATACAAGCATAAAACAACTTATATTTTTCATATTTTTTTTGGCATGAAAGTTAGCATATATTAAAAATAAAATATACAATATATATTTTTTTGTTCCGACAGTTTCCATATTTCAATTTCTTGGCTTGGTATGACATTATCGTCCATAAGGATAGTTAAAAATTTCTACCACTGTAAGAATATGTTACAAGGTATAACACAATTATATGTACGTCACAAGTATACCGTAGCAATTGAAATATGAAGCTTGTTAGAATATATCAGTAAGGAATAATTAATGTTAGAATATATCAGTAAGGAATAATTAATGTTAGAATATATCAGTAAGGAATAATTAATGTTAGAATATATCAGTAAGGAATAATTAATGTTAGAATATATCAGTAAGGAATAATTAATGTTAGAATATATCAGTAAGGAATAATTAATGTTAGAATATATCAGTAAGGAATAATTAATGTTAGAATATATCAGTAAGGAATAATTAATGTTAGAATATATCAGTAAGGAATAATTAATGTTAGAATATATCAGTAAGGAATAATTAATGTTAGAATATATCAGTAAGGAATAATTAATGTTAGAATATATCAGTAAGGAATAATTAATGTTAGAATATATCAGTAAGGAATAAGTAAGGAATAATCATCTTTACTGATGGATACAGTAAGAGGGAAATTGAACTTGCACTATGCTCGATTTGGTTGATTTTACTGTTCAAATCTTCATTTACTTGCAGTACGGGTCAAATCTCTCATCGGTAACTCTTAAGTAACTCTTCAATGAACTCATTCATACTTCACTTCCAGCAACAGTGACCTCATGATGTTTTCACTGCCACACTAGAAATTGTAACAATGATCACTGCTTTAGCCATCATGACCCCTTCTAATACCATTTTCTTCTTCTTTCTTCCTTCCATCCATCAATTTCTAGCCTTTTTAATCTTTATTTACTTCGTTTAAACTTTGTCTCATCCTTCTTTTTCTCCTTTTGTCGCTAAACTAATGCACAAACACAGAATTACCATTTGCGCTACGTACAAGAAACATTTGATTCCCGGCTATGGCAATAGACTTGCAGATGTAAGTCTTAATGACACTGCTTATTGCTTTTGTTAGAGCTTTTGTTACTTTTTTATTCTGATGATAATTGGCCAAAAAATTTAGGACAGAGCCGATGACCGCTATATCAATGCTTGTAGTTAGTATTGACCGGTTAATTTCAATCGTCAAACCTATTTTGTATTATAAAAAAATGTTGAATATTCAGCATTATTTGGTAAGATTTACTTGTGTCTTTTATGTAAAGAAATGCTAATTGTTGAATTAGTCGCCGAAGAGAAGATGAAAAAGCGACAGAATGACTCATTGGTTACTGATACGACGAATAGTCAGAGATTTCTTGCAAGCAACATGGAATTACTAAAAGCATTTTATAAGCTGAAACATTATCATATTAAACAGTTAAAGTCGGAAAATCGCAACATCAACTCGTAATTTAATTATCACAAATGTCATAAAACTTTCAAATTACTTATAATTTTAAAAATATTGAATTACAGATAGCTGGCAGCAATCTATCAATCCTTTTATTGATATCTGCAAGTGTACTTTGCTCATATCTAAATAATGTCAAAGTGCATTCTTTCTGCTGGTTAGCGCTATGAGACTTCCTAATGTAAATTCTGGAATGAACAAATGAAATTAACTGAGTCATTTACAGATAACATTTAGAATTTCTTGCGAATTTTTCACCGCTTTTTGAATTTATTTTATCTCTTTTACAACTTAAAGTAAGTAATTTCAATTTTACACTTAACTTTGCATGGCCAAGTTTTAAAGTATGCTTATAGGACACCAAATAGCCGATGTCCAATATTCAATCGAATATTCTATGGCACACGCATTAGTGCAGCTACTGGAAGTGTTATACTTTACATTGTCACTTTATTTATGGTGCGACGATATAGCAAAAGGATAAAAGAACAACAGGTTTTTATTTTTAATCTACATATGAGTTAAAATCATTCAAAGGAATTAATTACTTTTCCGACCCGTTACATTCATCTCAAATAGCAATTGCATTATCAATGTGAACGGTAGCTAATTGGTGAACTTAATTGCTGCATTTTCATGAATTTCACAAGAATCGAAATTTTTGATTTTGACAAAGTGTTTGCTTTGAATGTGTCGGTGGAAGTAAATTTGAAGGGCTTTCAACATTTAATGAAGTTTCTGTGTTAAGCAACAAATCATCTTTTTGTATTGTGATCCATTATGAACTACAATTCGTAATTTTCCAATTTGCTATTTTCAGAATTCCGAATCAGTTAAGATAAACAAGCGTCAATTAAACTTTACAAAAACCGTAGGTTTGTCGTGTTTTGCGACTGCTGGCCTATATGTTTTGCCTATGATTATCGCATTCTACGAAACGAGTGATGAAATCATACCAAATTCTGTTTACTCAGTAATTGTTATCATTTCATTTTTAAATTCTTTTTCCAAAACAATTATTGTTGGCTGTCGTTCACATGAAATTCGGGAAGCGGTTATAGATCTGATGCCGGGCGCATTTCGTATGTAAGTAGATTTCAAGTTTGCATGGTCTTCATATACCATATTTTTTTTATTCTTTTACTTATTAACCAAAGTATGTGCATTGTGTAAAATAATGACAGTACTTTTAGCGGAGTCGTTTAAGTCAAAATATTTCGTTAAACTCTAATTTGAGACCGAAGAATTAGAAAAGTTAGCTTTGTTATTCAACCGACTAAACAAACGAATAGTAAGTGATGGATATATGCCATCAAAAAGAATTTCCTATTTTGTATTATAATGCAGCAGTTGAATAATATTTGTCTGTGTAAGTCATGAAAAACTGAATTTTTTTTTTTTGATCACAGTCAGCGTTTTAGCAAATTGTTTAACGTAGGAAGGATGAAAAAGTTATTTTATGATTTCTAAACTTTTTTCCTTTTTATATTAGTAATCAAATTAAACATAGTTGAATTGGAGCAAAATCTATTTAAGCTCGATTAAATGAGCGTTACTTTCAATTCCAAATAATAAAACTTTATCGATTTACACAATACAGATTTGGAATACATAAAGCACAAACTGCGAAAGTGATCGAATTCAAGACTCGACAACACTGTACAACTGCATGTTAGCAATGGTGCTTACATATTTCGAACATATCTCTTAATTTTTTTTGAAGATATGTTTGCTTCTATGTTTTCATCTTTGTTATGTGATATAGTGCTTTTTCTACAATTCAGAAATAGCAAAATTGTTGGATGTGAATAGTTTTAGATATCAGTGGAAAACTGAATCGAATTATTGGCAATGAATATTTTGTTTTATATTAGCATTATCGCTTGAAAATCGGTAGTTATTTCTGTCCTTATCATTTACATTATTACCCAGTTGAGATTTATATTCCGTGTGAAAAATTTCGATGTCATTAGCAGAATCTTAAAAATAAATTTTTAATTATTTTTGAATTTTGTGCCGTCTTATGCTACACTTCCTTCAAAATTTGTGCTCTTTAATTTCAAAATTCCATACTATTTAAAAATGCATGAAGTATTTGTTGATGAATTCAGGAAGAGATCTACTTCTAATCGCTATTTTATTTAACTCCTTCTTTGCTGATTGAATTTGTAGTGTTATCTGATAACAATTATTGCGCATTATTTGATAAAGCAGGAACTTAATTGTTATTTTGCATTTTTAGTAAAGGTTACCTATTTATGAATTTTATTTTTCATAATTTTCAGATATTTTCTCATACATATTTATTAATTTGAGCTATTCAATTTTTCTTTTTTTGTTGAAATTTACCCCCCACCGTCTTTTGATTATATTATTCACACACTGCTCGAGTAATGAAATATTGAAGATCATTTTTCGTAGATACTTTCATATATTGAAAAACACAGGAAACGTGAAATTTAGTTTTACATTTAGGCCTTTCTTAAAAATGTTTTTTGAATCTCTTTCATTGCATTTTAATCGATATTACAGTATTACGTTCTTATTTTAACATAATTTTTCAATTACCTCTACTATTAATGAGTTTATTTTTAGCATTGATTTATTACATCTTTAATCTGAAATGTAGTAATAGTAGAGTAAAGTTATCTAAGTGGATTCGTTATTCTTTTCCTAAATTCTAAGGACACTTATCTCGTTAGAAAGAAGACATAATCCAAATTAGAAAAAAAATTTTCGTTTGCTTTAGTTGAATTGCTAGGAACAAAACAATAAACTTTAAAAAATCTATGCACGATCAAATTAGCTATTCTTAATGCGAAAAAAGAAAAGTAAAATTCTTAATTAATCAGGGTAAGTCTGGCTAAAAAGAGAACGAAGAGAGATAAGCTCCGAGTACAGTGTAGTTCTAGGTGGGACTCTGAAATGCATTTTTCATTTTCTTTCTACTTTTCATTGAACGAATGACTTCATCAGTCAGTTATTGCACTCTCTTCGAATTCCCTTCCTCCTTTCCTACTCTGAGATGACAAATTTCTTGCTCTAATTAGAAATAAAACAATTGCCGCATACTTTAAGTCATATAATGAGTTATATGTTTAATACTAATAAATGTATTATGGGAAATCCTTCACAATTTGAAAGCATTACTCCACTGTGACAACGTCTGACGGCGATTAAACCGTTTTCTTCCTGCAATTTGAAACTGTGAGAATTTGAAACTTAATAATGAGGAATCACTACCAACAACCAGAGAATTATGTAGTTATGGGATTATATTATTGGTCAGATCCATGATTTTCAGCAAAGGAAATAACTTGAGATAGAGTGCCTAGTAAAAGCAATCAGTCTCGGCATCTCAAGTTACTTCATTAGTTTCTCCTTCCTTCCATTGTCAAAAGCAGCATATATTAGTGAGCTTATCTTCTTTTTAACATATTAATATTGCAACAGAAATATCAATTACTAAAAATTTTTATTTTTTAAAATGAAAAAAGTTGACACTAATGATAGACAAACAATTAACAATTTCAAGACATGAAATGTGTACCATTCGGTTCGGTGGCAAGTTTCCTATAAGCTATGCCAAATATGCTTAAATGAATGCTTAAATCTTATAAACAAGAAAGAGTAGAGAGTAGAGAATTAATTGAATTTTCAATTAAATCCACTTTACGCGAAATTTTCATAACGTCCCAGTCACTGTAACGTAGTGGACTTGGCAAACACGTTGGAATATATTGCACTGGATTCGGGGGGGACGTACGTGGATTTTTTTATTTTGGTGGTGTCGTATAGGTGGTGAAGGGTTTGAGGGCGTGATTACTTGCTGTAGCTGTAATGGTATGTAGAAGTATATGGGAGGATGAAATATAGTTGCATTTAATTATTAACGGAAAAATTCATTAAAAGTTTGAGTTCCCTCAATTTTTTTTCCTAACTTTATTTAAGTCAGCGCATAGGCGTGAAACATTTTCAAATTCGGTATAACATTATCTGGATTGAAATTTAGAATAGTTTGTTTTGTGAATTATGTAAATGCAGCATTAATTGAACACTATGACATCCATCCTCCATCCGTTCTCCTTCAATTCAACTTTAATTTTTCTTCCAGAATATTATTAGTTCAAGTTTTAAATGAATATCTCATCTTTCCGCTTACCGGTGATCCCCAGAATATCGTCTGATTTTTGGACTAGTATTTTTTCCAGAAGTAAAGGTATTGCTTCCGCTGCAGCTGGAAGGTTAGTAAAGTGAAGACTTTTTAAGATGATCAATTAAATGACATAATGAGCTTTCCAGTTATTTCAGAAGCTTTGCTTTTCAGTTCGTGCCATGTTTATTTGTCAAGATCGAACTTTGTTTCTTCAGCACCACATCAGAATTTGATGTCGTTGTGGCGGGAGGTGGAATTGTTGGTTGCGCTACCGCAAGACAGTTAAAAATCAAAAATCCGGAATTGAAAGTAGCATTGCTAGAAAAAGAGGATCATTTGGGTAAGCATCGTGCACGCAAATCTATTCGTTAAATGCCAGTTGCTATAAAAACTTCACAACTCTCCCTCTCTCGATTCAAATAATGATGTTGTTGATTTCATGAGTGGTTAATGAAAAATTTGTTAGAATTGATGAAGAACACATCATCATTTGACATGAAATTTCGGATGAGAATATTCATTTAAAAAATTTAATTGAAAATTTAATTTCCTTGGAGAGATTATTCATGCCATTGATATTATTCTACAGAATTCAGATATAATAGGTAATTAGAAAATTCATAAAGAGGAGAATAAAATAATAATCCAGCAAGAGTTTCTGAATAAATATTGGGAAATCGAATAGAGGAGAAGCGGTGTTGCAGAATGTCGTTAGTAGGAGCTAAAAATATTGAGTTGAATAAGGTTAGGCATTGTGAAGATCAAATTAATGAGACAGAAATTAATCAACCATCTTGTTCATAAAAGTTTGTTGGAAGTAGGATAGGATTTTCTTGTGTGAAAAAAGTCTTCGTTGATTTGCAGCATTCCATCAAAGTGGTCACAACAGCGGTGTTCTTCATGCTGGAATTTATTATGCACCGGGTAGCCTGAAAGCAAAACTTTGTGTTCGTGGTAAGGTTCTCTTCCGAACTATCACTATTTCAAGTGAGCAAGTACCATGTGAAATAATTTCGGCATAAATTGCTAAATTTCGGTGAAGCTTTTGCCTACATCCTGATAGGATATTTCGACCTATATAGTTGTCGCAACCGTGACTTATATGAAATTTGATAGAGGACAAACAACATGAAATATATACATGTATGCAATATAAATTTATGGATTAACATACGGACGTATAAGTTTAAAATTTTAGCGTTTTTACTCATACCATTGCTTATGAAGTAAATTCATGCAATTTACTAAGATTTCAGTGGGATTTTGAGAATTCTCCAAATTCTAACATTAAATTCTAACATAACATTAAATGCAGGTATTGATTTGGCATATAAATACTGCGATGAGCATAAAGTACCTTACAAAAGAATTGGGAAGTTAATTGTTGCGGTTGAGCCAATCGAAGTGCCACGTCTAGAAGTAAGGTTTCCTTTCACATTCTTATATTTTTTTAATGTCTGCAAAGTTTTTAAAATGTATACTATATTTCAATAAATAACTAATTAATATATAACTTTTAGGAAAAAATTTTTTTGATAGAAATTTTAATTTAGCATGTAATATGTCGTGAAACCTCAAACTTGGGTAATTAAACCTTTATTTAACATGAAGCAAATAATAGCGCTTTATACATATCGTACGGATGCTACACCGATTAACAAACGCGTAACGAAAGATATAATTATAAAACATTAAAATGATATGAAAACCACCCCAAAATGCAGAATGAACCACCGTATGGAGGACGATGGTTTATATGCAGAACTGAGCTGACCAGATATCCGGCAGAGGATATTTAACTGATGTGAAACAAAGACTGCTAATAAAGGGTTTTGCTAACAAAGGGTTTTTGTTGTGTGAGGAAAAGGAATAAGAGGAATTTGTTAGTTTTGGATATAATAATTTAAATATTTCGTCTTTCACGACATAATAAGTTTTTTTTTCAGAGATTCCTTCATCCATCTACATAAACAAAGAAATGAGCCTAGATATGAAACATATTGAATAGTAAAATAAGATCACCTTAAGTATTTCATTTTCCGTCAAATATTTCATGCAGAAGTAAATACTACTGGTAAAGCTAACTATACTTCTGTCTTTTCATTTCTCACTCATAAGGCGAAGGTTATGTCTTTTGTTACTTACACATAACACTATATTTCTTCCCTAATAAATTCGAAAAACTGAGACCTTTCATACTAATAAATATACTTTTAGAATTTATTTCAACGAGCTGAGAAAAATGGATGCAGATCAATAAAAATGATTGGTGGTAGCGAAATCAAGAATTACGCTCCTTTTTGCAAGGTAGCGCACAGTCTTTCAGTCTTTTATCGTGATAAAACGCATAGTTTGTTTGACCTGCTAGACTTTTTTAGAGTCTTAATGTTCTAATTTTAAAGCCAAAGCAGATCCAACCACTTTGAAGCAATTTCCCTTATCCACCCTTTCAAGTTGAGTTGATGGAACGCGTTTCACAGTTTGGCGGATAAATTGATTTGGAGTTTTAATCTATTATTGAAAATCTCCAGAATCTGCAGTCTTAGAACACTAACGGATTCATTTATTCTACATTGCTATCGTTTGAAGATTTTCTATGTTGTTGATTTCATATTATTCTAATTGTTGTCTGAATTTTAAATTTCAGAAGCATCTTATCAATTAATAGCTATTATCAGGGATTTCCATTAAGATGATGTACTAACAGATTCATTTATGCTGCCTTGTTAATGCTTGAATGTCTTCTATACTAATGACTTCATAAACTCAGTGACTGTAGTAATACATTTTTTTCAAGTTTGGAAAAATATCAAGCGTAACAAATAAGCAATATTTAAATTTGTGTTTCACAAAAAGATTTTATCATATGACTTGTTCAGGGTTTGAAGGCACTCTGGTCTCCGTATACCGGCATTATTGATTGGGGACTAGTTACAAAATCATATGCAGAAGATTTCCAAAATCGTGGCGGCATTGTTTATACGAAATATCCATTAAAAACGTTATTGCTTGTTGGCGAATCGAAAAAAGAGAACATGGTCAATGATTATCCTGTTATGATCGAATCAGAACCCTCTTTGGTAGCTGTTGTTTTTCCATTTATTACAATGGTTAGTATGATATAGAGGAGATAGAATAGTCTACGTGGACACTTGGGAAACCATGATACATTTTCAGCAATTTGAAATGTAAAATACTTTTGGAAGTAGTTAAATCTGTAATGTTGTTGATGCTTTCACAGTCATATTTCATTGAAATAACTGCTAATTTTAACATTTTTTTGCTTCTGTGCTATGAAATTCCTTTTAATGAGGCCGGAAGTTAGATGAGATCGAGTTTTTATATTTAACTTTATTGTCGGTAGATTTCTGTTCTTACTTATGTTGGTAAATTGCAGCCGAAAATTCGCTGTAAATACTTGATAACATGCTGTGGGCTGCAATCAGATCGTATTGCGAAACTTTCCGGTGGTTTGCCAGACCCGAAAATTGTTCCTTTCCGTGGCGAATATCTTCTACTAACTTCTGAAGAGAAAAAGAAGCTTGTAACGACAAATGTTTATCCTGTAAGTTTTTTCAAGTTGTAATTTCATCGGTAGAATCATGTTTTACAAATGCGAATGGCATTGATTATTTTTTTGGTTAGTTTAGCTTGATAGGTTTTGTTTGTATCGCTCACTATTGGATTCATAATTACTATGTGATTTCCTGATTTCTCTCAACAATTAACTAAAAATTTTTTATAACAACCATTAAAACTTTCAAGTGGTTAGAAATTTTCAGGTGCCTGATTCACGCCTTCCGTTTCTTGGTGTACATTTCACGCCACGTATGAATGGAGGTCTCATATTTAAATTATCTGTATTGTTCTATTCATAAATATATCATTTTAAATTTGGACGTTTTGTCGTCGCTTTTGCTTTTTAAATATTCAAGAATGTCATTCATTCCTTATTATGTATATTATATTTTTATTTTGTATTTTCAGAATCTACTCGTTTATTTTTTTCAATATTTAAAGATTGTTTAGGCATTTAGCTTCAGATGTGTTTGATATTAGCTCCACCTTAAGAAGCATGCTTTCAACCGTTCAATTGCGTCTCTTATTCACGTGTGATTAGCAGTTGCAAAAGATTATATTTTTTTCAGATGTTTGGCTGGGACCGAATGCAGTTCTAGCGTACAAAAGAGAGGGATACAAATATTCTCAAATTTCAGTGCCTGATTTGTATGATGCTTTAACTTACAGGTGATTGCATCGGCATTTCTTTCCTCATAAATTCTTTGTTTATGAAATATTAATATAATGCAGACAGCTTGAAATTCTCTTGCAGAGGTACGAGAAAACTCATTCTCAAATTTTTTGGTTACGGAATGAAAGAATTGTATCGCGGAATTTGGACCAGAGCACAGGTGAAACAGTTACAGAGATTCATGCCTAACTTGAAAATATCGGACATCACACGGTAGATTTCTTTTTCGTTATCCATGTTACAAATCTAACATATTTTATTAGCACCATTACCTGGATAATGGTAGTTACTTTGATCTAATACTCCTACATATATATGTCAATCAACTAATTTCAGTCATTTTTTGTGAGGTCAGTTTCTGCTCTTATGTTTGTGGGAACAGCCCTCTCATCGCAATATTTTGTGGAACTACTCCTGATAATTCATATTGCATTGTTTTTAATCAAACATTTGACCAGATTCATTGTGTTTAGCTATGTTTTATAGTGGTCCGGCAGGAGTTCGAGCTCAAGCCGTTGACTTAAATGGGAATTTGGTTGATGACTTTATTTTCGATTGTGGTGAGGGAGAATTGAACCAATACGTATTGCATGTGCGTAATGCGCCTAGTCCAGGTGCTACAAGCAGTTTAGCTATTGCGGAAATGATTTGTGAAAAGGCATCTACTACGTTTGGTCTAAAACACTAGGCTTCAAAACTTTCATCTGCGCTTTAAGATTGATGTGAGATTTTTTCATTATATTTCTCAAAGTGAGGTTTTTTCATCAAATTTCTTATAAATTCTGCTGCTGTGCAGACATTGTTCATTACTGCAAATGATTTGCGGTCAAAAATGTGACCGAAGATTTATTTGTAATTTTCAGAGATTTGTTGGTATATTTTAAAAGCAATTCATCAATGCAGGCATGCTGGAGTTCAAAGAATTTTGATTCTTTCTTGCGTCATCAGTGTTGTTGCAAAAGATTAATAGTATAATGTAAAGAGATTAGATGAAGCAATGTGATTAGTGATACATTATAAATATGAATACAAAGGATTATTTTCTGCAAGCATTTTAATTTTTGAAGCTTCATTTGCGCAGACATTTAAATGTTCTAACTCGTATTATTTAGGCGTTTCAGTTCTTGAAATTTGTTTATTCCGGTCTTATGTGTATTTAGGTTTTTTAGGCTACTTGAAATTTAAATAATGTGAATTACCGAAATAATTTTATCTAGTCCTGTTAATACTGCTAATTTTCCATACTAATTTATTGTCATTTATCTGTTCGCTAGTTTGCTATTGTCCATCTGTGTAAATAGCTTATTTTCGTTTACTCATGTAATTATTTGTCTAGTATTTCTCTCACGTTTGATTGCTCGTATAGTTTTTTTGATTCAATTTTCAATTTGCAAATATTTTTGCTGTCTCATCATTCAAATGATTATTGTTATTATTATTTTTTTTATCTTACCGCGGAAGTTATACTATGTGAGATTTTTGATAAAACAAGTGCAAGTGTAAAATGTGCAATAAAATTGATTTCACGTTTCTGAAGTTCTGAATAGATTAAGAGTAAAGATATTCGTTTAAGTGTTAAGTCGTGAAAACTTGCACTCCATTGATTAAGTGTTACTCGATTTATTTCAACTTTTTAATTTGCCTCGAATCATGGAATAACGCCGAAATATACGACGCAGTCCCTTCCGGTATGACGAAATGTTTAAGACACCGCAAAAAATAACCACAGTTATAGTTTGTTTTCATGTAATTTGAAAAAAGATGCGAGAGACATTTTTTCATGAACTATTTTGTAGTGTTTGAAAGGTTTAAAGTAATCGAAGAATTAAATGCTGAGATTGAATCCTGAAATACATCTAATATAGCCTGATCTCCTTAATATATGCTTGTGGTGTGAGTAACATTCCGTTTTAATGGTTATATTCTCTAGGGATGTTATTACAATATTTTCAGTAGCAAAAGTTATATGCTCTACAACAGTCGACTTTAGATTCTCGAATTTTGTTGGTTGGTTAGTTTATTCTAAAATTAAGCTTTTTGTCATGAAATGCAATGTGACTAACTACAATGAAATTGGAATAAATTTTTAAAAAAATTCAAATGTATTAGGATGATAAATTTTTCACTTACTAGTGAAGATTGGAGTTTAGATTTTTTTCTACTGAAGTTTAAGTAATGATTTTAAACATCATTTTAATAAATCATTTGTTTCATTGCTAGCTCAGTGTTCTTTTTTTCCTTACAAAAGAACATAACAATAATTTTAAGATCAAATTTCCTGTACTATTTGAAAATTTTCGAGGGTGAAAATATTTTGAACAGTAAAATAATTACGAATCAAATCGACAACTAATGATGAAACGAAGCAGTAAAGATGAAAGAGAAGCGTATAAATACTAAATAATACTTTGAATCATCCGGTAAATGAAATGAAAATTAATACTGTCTATGATATGACAATATATATACCATTTAACATCAGCAGAGGTTACTATTACGTGTTCCACAATAAATTACGAGCTGTTAACTTCCGATTCATCCGTTAGCTACTGACATTGGTTCTATACTTTCTTGAAAGTAAGCAAATATGGTTTCACTGCTTTGACTGCTGCCACTCATTTCTTATAATTCATAACTACTTTAACTCTTAATAGCTAAGGAAAGTAAAAAATATGTGGAAGAAAATTCCATTAAATCCGTGACAATCCTCCAAATTTTAATGAAATTTCAAAATCCAGTTAGTTTTTAACTTTAATAAAATTGATAAATATTTTAAGTAAATATTTTAAGAGCACTAACTATACAGATACTGATAACTGATAATAGTTGCTAAGAATTGGATTAATATCGCATGGTGCTGTCCACTTGGTCGTTATGGTGACTTTATTGTCCGTTTTGTGGTTGATTCTTCTTAGCACTGGAGTCCAGAAGAAAATACAGTTCCTGGCATCATCTTTAATTTTTTGTATCTTTGTCAAGAATCTATGGATAACATTACAACTTATAACGTAAGAAAACACAGACTTGAAAAGATCGATTACCATTCCGTCAATATAAGTTGCTGAGTTCATTACAAGCTCATTTTTCACAACTATTTACTAATTATTCTATAACTGTTCGCTATTACTATTATTTTGATTAACAAAGTAAGTAAATGAGACAGTAATCAGTGGGCTTATTACCAAACATTTTTATATATTTCAAATGATGAAGATGCATCTCAAAAATTTTATTGACTAAAGTTTATAAACTGACAATATCAAAGAATAATCTAAATTTTATTTGCCTATGATCGATGTAGGCCAGCCGAAAAGAATGAATTTCGGCAATTATCTTCACCTAGTTTTGTAAAAATTTAAGAACAACAACTTCAAAATTCAAATGAATTTAAAGTAGACTGAAGATGGTTTTTTCTAAAGACGAAGGAATTAATTGCTAGCTTAGTTCAGCTGTACATATATTATGTCTCCAGATGAGGATGCAACATTTGCAGATCCTTTCCATGATGATGATAAAATTGATTAAGCTCTATCTCTAATTCATAACATTTAGTAACTAAGTGCTAAGTAACACGTCACATGTTTCAAAGTTCATCAAATCAATCACGTCTTATATGTTTAACAAGATACCACGCAGTAAATAAACACGAAAAAAAGCCTTATTCTAATTACAATATTAATAAATAATATCTCAATAATCACCTCAATATTTGAGGCATAATAACAAAATGAAAAAAGTGACAAAATTTTAGGGAAAAATGGTGAAACATATTAATACGAAACAAAATATTTTTGAACTACTCTTTCTTTTTCTCATTAAATGGCCAAGTATTGGTCTATCACAACTGAACACTATGAAAAATGTAGACACGAGTGAACTGGTTACATTGCTATTCATGCCACTAACAATTTCAATGATTTGTTGACAATCAAAAGGGTCGAGACAAAAATTTCTAACTGTAATCGAAATAGAAATGAAAGGAAAAGACTTCTAGCTGTTGTTCTCTATACTTTTCACTTTCTCATTTTCTGCTGTTTCGTTATGTATGCATCACAAATATGTTTGCACAGGCGTACAGAGTAACATTTCTTAGAATATCATTTTTTTATCTTTTCTTTCTAATTCAAAAACTTAAACGGAACTAGTTCTAATTGATATTTCCAGGTTGTAGCATCATGTTTTCTGAAATAATTTTGTTTTCTATCATTGCTTGTTTTATTCTTTTTTTGTTACAATTACAACATGTCTTATTCAAGTTAGTCTCATATTCTTCTTTTTTCTCATATTCTTGTCTTATCTTGTATGTTGTTTTATTGTAGGAAATACTATCCTGAAAAAGTTGAGCAATCATTTTCTTTTTCTTTCTAGTTTAAATTATCCAGTTAAGCTAACTGGTGCTTTTATATTTTACTTCGTATTGAAAAAAAAGCCACTTATCACTTCTCGTAATATCTAACATAAGCATTTTTTTTCGTATATTTTGTTCAAAAAACTTAATAACACTACCTCAATAAAATTACTTGAGTGAATTTGTCTCAAAACCTTCATCTTCAGCATTCCTGTTATTGTGATTTCAGCTTACAATGAAAGTTTTTATTTTTTATAGTTTTTTTATTTGATTTTAATTTCAGTAGCTACTGTAATTAGATGGTAACTTTTAATTTTTTTATTTGCAGTAAATTACGATTTTAAGACAAAGTCATTAAGAAGTAGCATATTCTAAGTTTATTTGAACAATATAGAAGTAAGATATTCGAAGCTTTTTTAGCACAACGATATTGAAATACTAAATTTATTTCTTTCAAGCTATCTCCATATTCAGCGCGACTCTTTGCGCTAATCTTTCTTGGGCTCATTCATGCACTAGTTTTTCCCAAGTTAGGATTGAAATTATTTGCATTAAAAGTAGTTTTGAGTGATGAAATGTATCTACTCTCTTATCAAGATACGATCAACAAAAGCTCAAGGTCCAATTTTAAGGTCACTAACCCACAAAGACACACAAACAGTAAACTTTTTAGTGTTCTGATTAGCTTCGAATTTTTTCCTTCATCACATCATTGAAAGTTATTTTCAGTTCTACTTTATATGTTCACAATTTTACTTAAAATTTTAATAATTTTTTTTCATGACTATTCCATTATTCAAGTTAATTATCCAATCCATAGCATTTATAATAATGGAAGGCCTGAGATAGGAAAAGTAAGATGGAAAAGAAACAAAACATATGAAGGCTTCAAAAACAAAAAGAGGACAGTAACTTCTTATTAATCATGTTATGTTGCTGATTGTGATCTGTTCATTACAATGTAACAAGAGAATAGGAGAGCAAAAGAAAATCAATTTCTTTTTTCCATACTCTTATCGTTTTCTGTGTGAGTGGATCACACTTGATTTTATTGAAACGAACATTTATAATGAAGGATTCTTAATTATAACTAAGGATGAATTTTTCACTTCAATATCTTCTTTTCATTTTTCATTACAAACCTGTTTATCAGCATATTATTACCAAGTTTCTATCGAGGACATCGCATATATTTTGTAAATTATTTTCTCATGTTCTAGTCACTGCCATTGCAGGAGAACGAATTTGTGACTGTCATGTCGTCATTATACAGAGATTCGTCTACCGAAACATATACAGTATCTGGTAGTTCGTCTACATGCGGTAAGATCAAATTTATTTTTTTCGTTTCACTTATATAGTTGAACTTCCTATTGAAACATTTACACTAATATCCAGATAGTATGTAAAAGAGTGCACTTACCTGCACATATAAAATAATCATGAGTATTTTCCTAACTGTTAACAAATGTTTGAAAAGAAGATGAAGAAGAAATGGATCAAACATCTTCGGAAGAGCCTATACGACCAATAATACATAAAAGGCGATTAACATTCACATCGGCAAAAGCTGTTAATGGCAATGAATTCAGCAGTGCTAATTTATTGGATAAAACTGTAATTTTATCTGACTTTTCATTAGCTGACAAACGGATATTGATGAAAATAAATTTGAAAAGATATTTTATAACTCCATACAAAAAGTGCGATAATTTAAAGTAATCTTAAACGGACGAACATTTGAAATAAACTTAACTTAAAGGTCGAAAAGGAATAATAAGATACTGAGAATTTAATAATGAAGTTGACAGAGTGCAGAAGTCACTTATTTGGAGCTGGAACTTTTCGAGCTTAGAAAATACAGTTTTCAACAGTATTTTACCAACTAATGCTTGAATTTATCATAACATGGCATGATGCTGTGAATTTACTATTCGGACAAGTGAGATGAGTCTTCTCTTTTTTAGTAAAAAAAAAGTAAAAACAACCATTCGCTCTTTAAAATCATTTCAGATTTTTTCTGAATTTTTTTCCTTTATTTTTATTTATCCTTTCAACTTTCTTTTGTAGAGAATGACCACTCCAGAAATGGCAACTGAAACCGAGCCAAATGTACTAGAGATTCCTACAAACAAAACAATTGAATTGGATAAGACGGCTGATATATCAAATGAGAACCAGAGCTCTCCTGGATTAGGCAGTCAAAGTGAATTCAATATAGTTTCGAAAGATTTCAATGAAGAAGTATTGAAGGCAGTAATTCGCGACGAACCTGGAACCATTGATGTCTCATCCAATGTTCCTGCTCCCAAAATTAATTTTGAATCTCTTCTTTGTGAATTTCCCACTGAACAAGCATTATTGGAAGCTTTTCCTAACGAAATTTCATCGAAAGCTTTAAGTGAAACTAATCCTGACTCAGCTTCTTGTACGATCATATCAAATGATACTTTAACTCATCCTTTACCTGCTGAACCAATTGACAATGTTTTGCAGAATATTGAATCAAAATCTGCAACTGCAATGCCGGTAGTAACAACACAAGCATCCACTGCTATAAGTACTACAAAAATCGCAGCATTTCAGGGAAAAGTTAAAGATGTTTCCCTATTTCCTGTACAGAATAATGAAGCAAAAGCTTCAGCTTCAGAGGATAATACACAAAAATTAACTGCAAACATCACTACCTCTTCTGTAAATACTGCATCCAAATGCACGACTGAAACCCAACATCTGCAACAAGTCCAGCTACAGCAATCCACTCCAGAATCATCCAAAGTGCAAGCATCACCACATGTTCCAACTCAAACATCATGCGAAACTTCAGAATCTGATACAGCGCAAGCATATAAAATAGTACCCGAATTACTAAGTAACCTGACACCTCTTCCAAACAAAAATTCTACAATACCTAACTTTTCCGATCAGGTGGGCTCTTTCTAAATTTATTCAAACTGTGATGTCAATCTAAATTGGGAAATAGCAGAATATATAAATGCGCAGTGTTTCCTAAGCGCAAGTTGAAGAGGTTAGTTTTGAATTTATGTATATCAATGATTGAAAGAAAACTTCGAAAGAATAAAATTATAGCTACAATTATAGCAATGATTGGAGATTGAAAAAATTTGAGATTGATGAAAAAGATCAGATATTGATAAATACATTAAAACATAGAGAATTATGATAGAGCTGGTCTAATCCATAAATTACGTATGCAATTTCCCTTTTCCTTTATTCAAAGTAAGTTGTGAAATGCGTAGATGCTTGTCCACCGGTTGCTTTTTCTCCTTTTCAGCTAAGATCCCATTAATAATTAGATTGAAAAAAAGTCTTTTATTTTTAGAATTTTTTGTTAAGAGCAATGTGACATTTCTAGTTTATTATCTTTACAATTTTGTCACTCATACCATCTTACTATGGCAGTTACCATTACTTTTTGGCTATTTAGCTGCTACAGCGAAGAGAGGTTTTGATATGCTCCATTGGCTTACGGTGAGGGAATTTGAGGAGGGGTGAAGGATCGGATGTAATAGTAATGAATCGGGCGGGGATTAATTACTACTGGTAGTAGTTATGGTACATCGATTAACATTTTATATTTGGTATTATGGTTTTAATTATAACTACTAGCACATCACAACTACCATTGTTTTTGCTGTAATGCGATTATAATAGTACTAATAATTGTAATTTACGTCCGTTTTTTCTTAGCAGTGCTAAAGATTAATTCAGGTTTATCTAGTTCTTTTCAAACTGCAGTTTACAATTTGCACAGAACTTCTGTAGATATTTGTTAGTTCAAACTTTAATAAATTTCAAATACACTATTTGTGTGATGGATACCTTGAACAGAAATGTAAATAATCTCAGTAGAAGTATTCTTTTGGAATTGTCTGAAAATTTAAGGTGGGAAAGTGAAATATTTCTAGTTGGCAAGAAAGAATTATCTCTAAACTAGTGTCAAGTCTATTATTTATGCCTGTTTTTTAGGTAGTTCTCGTTGGCACAGCATCGGGAACACCAGAGGTTCAAAAAACTGTGCAATTTGGTGTTATGGAAAGGAATAACAGTAGAAGTAAGTTTTTTTAATCTTGCGCTTTTTTTTTTTTTGAATCCATTTATTGCTGAATATTTAGGTAGATTGGCTAAAAAATAGATAGCAATACAGAATTATTCCCGAGATGTCTGAGCAGTTGTGTGGGCGAATAGATATCGAAACTTCTTACTGAAATATGAAGGACTGTCACTAATATTTAATTATGCTGTTGCCAGTATAACTGTCGTAATAGCTAGGATAAATCTGATTTTGGAGCAGGAAAGAGGAATCCTTCAAATAACAAAAATTCGTGAAAATGTGACATGAAGATAAAAAATTCATGAAGATTGTTTTCCAAACATGCGGTTATTGTAATATACATGTAATGGTTGTTGTGTGGTACATATCCTTTCATCTCAATTAGGTGTTCCTTTCGTGAAGATCAGAAAAAAAGGGATAAATATTTTAGTCGTAAAAAAAATTATCTAAAAACTAATTGTTAAGCTATAAAAGAGCGCTATAAAAACTTCTAATTTGCTGTCAGTCTAAAAACGTGACATAAGTTGTAAAGTTGTAAAATCCATTCTGCTACCAGTTGCCGTAAAAAGGAAATTTTCTACTTGCTGAAAAAGTCATCATTGCCAAAAAAGGACCAGTAATTCTAAAAAAGAAACCTGTTCGTGCAATCATAAGATAATTCTGAAGGACTAGATTTGGATTATATGTAGTGATGGGGTATAACCTAATAGTAATGATGAAAGTTTAGGAAACGGTTTGAGATTGTTTTTTCTATGCCCAACTATGTCATCATTATTCACAAAACTTCCTCATCCCTTTCTTTTTTCTTTTCGTGGTAGATTATTTGGACATTTTTAATTTTCCATCTTTTGTTAGTGCCTGATATTCAAACTGTTATTAGAGAAAATTAAGAAATTAATGGTTTGTTCAAACTTTATCCAAATTATATTTACTTTATGATCAATATCTATTGATTATATGACATCTTTTCACATTGTAGCGTTTTTTCGGTATATAATCATTAATATGGCATTAATATATTGTGCTACGATACCTTTGCGATATTCCATACTATGGCTCCTTTGTATATAGCTGACATTAATCAATTAAAGTACGGCAGATAAGAAGGAAGTAGAGAATAGTTCAGTTCTGTTTATATCTATGTATGTGCTCCTATATATATATCTATATCTATATATATATATATATAGATATAGATGTAGGTTATAGGTACATCTGCACATATTAACTATATTGTTGTTGTGTATTTAAGTATTGCATGCCGTTTATGTGTAAGTTTGGTTTGAGAATTTACTGGAGGACTAGAAATGCTGTCAATGACTGGGTCAGCGGTAGTTTCTGTTATGAAATTGTTTGGCAAGAAGAAAAAAGAATGTAAGTTGGAGTTAATACTACATGAGTTGTGTCATATTCTCTATTTCTTTTAAAATTTCATTTTTTATCCTGTCAATCTCTTAAAGACCGTAACTTTTCCTGCCTTAAATTATCAGGTCTCCTTAAAATCGAAATTTTCTTCCCATGTGATTGATAAGTATGATAATGATGAAATTTTGATATTTTACAGAATAATAATGAACAAAGAGAAACAGTTTTCTAATGTGCCTGTCAAATTGATTTAAAAGTTTCTCGAGAGGAAACTTGAAATGCTTAATAATTGGTGAGAAAAGGTGAAACAGATGATTGTCGATATAGCAAATATCTCCATTTACATCCAGTTGAGAGTGAGCTTCCAGAGATTCGGAATAACCAGCTTATTTTGATTAGGAATTATGATCACTAGTTATGTTATCTGTCACTTATTCGTCGGATAGACAAAACATTTTTGGTCTTGCTTTAATAGTTGACAGATTTATTATCTTTCCTCTCCTATAGTAAATAATCGCATGACTTTTGGGAATCTATGTTGTTAGAAATTCGAAAGAAATTAACAAAAAGCTAACTGATTTAAATTTCCTGGTGAAAAGAAATTCAAAATTTTCCTTGTTAGCAAGAATAAATTCATATTAAAAAAATTTTTCAGATGAAATAGTTTCAAAGGAACAGCAGTATCCCAGCGAAACGGTTGGAGTGAAGCAGACGACCCTAATTGAAGCGGAGAAACTGGAAGGCATGGAGGTATCATCTGATGCAATTCCCGAAGGAAGGCAAAATCCTGCCGAGGGACCAATAACGCAATTTGAAACGCCCCGTAGGCCAGCATCGAGGTAGATCCAGGTTTTTGTAAGAAATCTTAGGAAAATCAATGAATTTTTTTTATCTTTAAGATATGTAAGAGGACAGTAAAAATGGAAATGAAATTTTGTGAAAATGATTTGTGTAGTTCAGATTTCGCCGGAAGATACGCCCAAGAAAATGTATGTTAATATTTGTCTGTACGAAAGCTGGATGTATTTCTTGCATTTATATGTATGAAAGCATTTGGTCTTAATTCAGCGCTTGGATTCGAACTTGAACTAGAATGACCATATAACAAAGCCCATTTGCCACTGCTGTCAACGTTAGTCTCGTAGGCGTTTTGAAGCGGAGTTCAGGAATCTTACCAATGAGACTTTTACCGATAATGCAAAAAAACATGAAATATTTTGCAGACAAAGGACCGAAATTAAGTAATTTTTATAACCGCTGAGACGGAAGGAGAAATTGCTTAAGATTATGCTTAAGGTCATTTTTTAATAAAGTAAGTAACTCTAAATATTCTGTTGTAAGGATCAATGATGTTAGAGACTAATCGTATACTTTTGCTATCGAGAATGAAATCGGATTAACTTCTGAACTGCGTATGTTTTGAATGGTAGTACAGATGATGTTGGGAGATTCGAATTCTTTTATTTAGATCCAAATATTTAACTGTGTCGTATTAAATTGTATTCTCAATGAGTACTTTTTGCTAAAAACTTTCCACGCTCGTCATTCTCTTTCTATCATTTCTTTATCTTTGTGTTCCGTACTTTTTATATTCCAAATTTGTGCTATATATCTGCAGTCCAGTATCGGTTACTCTGCCCTCTATTATCTTAAAACTCTAACCACAGGCTATTTCCTCTTATTTTTCTCAAGAGTATTTTAACAGTTGCTAAAAAAAACACTTTCCAAAAAGCTTAGTAAATAGTTTTTTTTGGATTCATTTAATGCTTTCACTATTAAATGAATTAGATGGAATACACGTGTGGCTCCAGAAATCTTAAATAGCAATTACTGATTTCGTTACGAATTATCAGAACTCGCATGTATTTATCAGACATTAATATCGATTGTGACGTAATAAACTTAGTAAATAGTAATTACGGTGATATTTTTCAGCTGAGAATGATGTTCATTAGAGTATAATGTCGGGAACATCTGTTCTGCCATCAAATTAACTAGTGTTTATCGATAGCATCAGTCTTTCTCTTCATCCATTCATTCCTTTCTTTCTCGACATGTTTGTTTGGTATTTATTAACGCCTTTTTTAGTATTCCTATATTTTAACATTGGGAAAGGAGAGAAAAGTAGAAAGTTAATATAATTGGTTGGGAAAATGAGAATAATAGGGAATGAATATAATGATAAGAAATTAAGTATATATATATATTTTTTTTCTCACAAATAATTTTTTGAATCTAATCAGCCATCATTTTGAAAGTACTACATTTAATTATGTTATACTCAATCTTCATCAATACTGTGAAGTGCAGAGTTGTTCTCCATAACTTGTTATTCAGAGTTTGCGAGTTAGCGTAACCTCCGTGACTACTAAGCTACCTGAGGATATAGTGTCCCGATTAATATAACCATTCTCGAAATGAACAGTTACACTAATCTGCAATCTAACACTTCAAAATGTCAAGTTAGTTTTGACTTTCTAGCTTTTATGCAAGTATTATAATGTATTTACATACTAATTTATTATGGTAATTCTTTTTCATAATTGTGTGATTAGAAATATTGATTAATTTAGTCGACCATTCATTCACTAAATATAAAATTTTTCATTCACTAAAAAAAAATAAGTTCATTTCTTTAATTCGAACTGTGACAAGATTAGTTTTTTTCCACAAAATTTAAGTATTATATCATTAAGAAATAACCAGTTTAAAAATTAGTACAGGAAGTGATATCTTTAACTAATATTTGGTAAGTTTGTCAAATATCAAACGTTACCGTAGTATGTCACATAAATCATGTTCTGGATACAGCATTTCATAGAATGTTTTGAAATAATTGCATCATTGTTGAGTTCATTATCCTTTCTCCACCCAGCGGTCGCTGCATGGTTGACGGGAATTGACATTCACTTTCTTAAACTGTCCTCATTTCAGATTTCTCAAGCCCTGTGACATTATTGTCAAAGGCATACGCATCATTAATTTGTATTGTTGTATTCTTCCATTAAATGTTTAAAATTTTCGGATTTGAAGTTTTATGAATTAATTGATTCATTGTTAAAATTCTTTTTTCTGCAAAGCAGTTCAAAATTGAGCCTTTATATAATTCATTATATCTTACTGCCCAGAGTAACTGATCCAGTGGTTTTTTTATTATTTCTAATTCTGTTTTTCAGGCGATTTTGCTGTTATCTTTTATTTCGTGTTTATTGGTATTTGTTTTATACAGAATTAGTAAAGTTTAATCATTCAGGAGTGCTGGATTCTTTTTAAGTTTTTTGTTAGTGATTTTAGTCATCATAGTGTTTAGTCTAGATTTTTTTAAGCTTGTTTTTTTTTTTTTGTTTTGAATTTGTGAGTCAGTTTTTATTTAATTTTTGGGCCAGCTTTAATTTTTTATTTTTTATTACTAATTTTTCTTGACTGGGAGTCCGTACTTTTACTTTGGCTATTGATAGGTTTATGGTTTGTTTTGAAGATGATCATTCTTGAGAATGAGTTTCTAGGTTAGTTATATTTTTTTCTCATTGGTTAAGATTTTTGATGAGTGGTGTGGCTTTAACTTTGCGTATTAGTATTATTTTTTTGATTGGTCATTTTTTAATATTTACTATTTTAGATTTGGGCTTTTTCTTTTCTTTTTTTTCTTTATTGTTTATTATACCTGTTGAATTGTTTTTTGCTTTTTTGCAAAGTTATATTTTTTTAACTTTGATTTGTATGTTTTTATTAAATATAATTTAGTTTTAATTTATTATAGTAGTTTAAGTTAAGAATTTTGTTTTGATAGGACAATGGTTTGTTATAATTTTTTTTTTTTTTTGGCTTTTTAGTATTTTTGGTATTTTTGTTTTCCAAACAAAAGGATTTTAAGCTAATAATTTATTTACAAAATTATGTTTTTCCTGTTCCTAGTAATTCTTATGTTTTTTGTTGTTATTTTATCCATAATTATTATTCTCATGTTATTTTTTTTGGTTTTTTTATTATATTTTTGGTAAGTTTTGGTTTGTATTTTTATGGCAATTCTTTTAAGTTCAATTTAAAGCGTAGTGATAGTCGTATAATTGAGTTAATTTTGCAAGTTTTAGTTGTTAATTTTTTGGTTATCATAGCTGGACCTGGGTTTTGGTTGATCCAATATCAAGGTCGTATGTTTCGTCAGTCTGAATTAACTTTAAAGGTTATCGGTCATCAGTGATATTGAAGTTATGAATATGGTGACGATAGTAGATTAGTTTTTTTTGATTCTTTTATAAAGCCTGTAGATGATTTAAGTTTGGGTGATTTTCGGCTATTTGATGTTGATAATCGTTGTGTCCTACCTATTGGTGTTAACATCGGGCTGTATTGTACTTCTAGGGACGTGATTCATTCTTTTGCTGTACCTAAGTGTTTTGTTAAGATGGATGCCTTGAATGGTTTATTGACTAAAATTACTTTTAATTTTTTCTTGTTGTGGTTTGTTTTATGGCCAGTGCTATGGTAATTACATTTTTCTGGTTACATTTTTAAATTTTTTCCATTTTAATTTACTGGGAAATTTGTTTTTCTCTTTTTCCTTTTAACATTTTGAGATCATAATTTTTGTATACAATGACTTTTGTGTCTGAACTCAGAATTTCTACTGCAGCATAGATTCAAGGACAATTACACGTCCATCAAAAACACGAGTCCAACAATTACCGGATACAAGTCACGTCACGCAGTTCTCGAAAACTGAATCAGAATCTAGGATTGCAGATATGCCTTCTGCTAATCAGGGTAAGGTCTTTTCCTTTTCATTTTCGTTCGACCTTTTGAGAAATCATTTTAATATTTGGAAATAGCAGTATTTCTTCAGATTAAATGCATGATTTACAACCGCACTATAGTAAACACCGATGCATCATTCTGAAAGCCGGAATAACTCAAATGACTTTAGAAAATTTTTCAAAAAAAATCTTTTGAACTCTTACTTAACTTAATTCATATTTTCACTTTCTAACACTTTTTTTCGCTTCTTTGTAACCATAGCTAATGCTTTAACTTAATACCATGATCGTATCATAAGATAAATGTTGGCATTAACCATGCTAATATTCAACTGTAAAACTTTTTTTTTTACTGAAAAATCTGATTCCATTTAAATGTTCTATGAAAATCTTAATTTAACCATATTAGTTTTGTCAAAATATTAACTTTCAGAATTTCTTTTACATTAATGTTTTTAATATTTTTTGTAAAAGTTTTTGTTATTTTCATATTAACTTTCACAAATAAATGGTTACACAACTTTTGTAGGGCAGTCGCTTCCTTCAGCCGTTGTGACCATTACAGGCAGTCATGCTATATCACAACCTCCTCGGATATTGGAGCAGCAGTCGACAGTTGCACCACAACCACAAATAATTCCAGCTCTACCGTCAAGGTCAGCGCATCAACAAACTACGGCATCAAAGTCTGTTCCGCTACAGGAATATGTACCGAAAATCATTCCTCAGTTAGAGCAATTTACAGCCGCAGCAGCTCCAGTAAGGGGTATAATACCACCAAATATTACTCCGTGTGTTTCAGTTAATGCAAATTCTGCTGTCATTTCTAGTGCTGTAGCTATACAAGGTTCTCCTCATCATCCGGAAAATTCCCAAAGGTAAATTTCTATTATGATGATAAACATCTTTTTTCTGAATTACTAAGAAATAAAAGTTTCCTCAATTTTTTGCTTTTTTAGAGAAGAACGAAAATCGTCACAGCGTGTACGGCAGCGAACCGTCACAGTCCAGAGCCAAATAAGTCTCGATATAACAGCTGCATATAATGAAGTGAAACAAGTAATTATATTTTTTTGAAGCATATATTTCAGTTTTTCCAAAGGAAAAGTATTTTACCAATATTATATCATTCCTTAAGCAAAAACAGCATTCGATATTCCTTTTGTTTTTGATCCGTTTCTGTCGCATATTTTTGCAGATGTTCAGATGAAAATAAGTATGTTCTCTTTATTGAACTTACAGTTCAGATAATATTAAAGATTAATTCCTTTATCGAAAACGTTAATAAGAATCATAAAGTGATTTTAGAAGAAAATATTAGATCACTTGAACTAAATTAAGTTTGTAGTATGATTTAAATAAAGTCGAATCAGAACTGATTGTAGATGCACTCAGACGATCCTGCTACGGAACTTATGCGACGTGTGCAAGCAATTGTCGCTACAAGAGAGAAAGAATGGACTGCTAAAAACGAAAAGGTTAAAGAATTTTATGAAGAACTTTTAACTGTGTGCTTGGAAGTATTCACGAGTGGGTAGGACATCTTACAAAAGGATCACTTTGTATAAAGGTCAAAGGTAGACCGGTACTGTTGAGAGTGTAGCTGTTCAAATATAATATATCCGTTTCAGATTTATTTATTGTGTTCTAGTACGATCTATGGATATTAATAGCATAATGAATGTCGTTAATTATTAATTAGTTAATGAACTAATGGACATTACTTCCTAGCGATTAACTCTTAGTCGATTGAATTGTCTGTTAGTTGTTTGTTGCTAAGAAGTATGTGTTATCCATGTAAGTAAATGAGCACTAAATCGCCTATTTTTTAATTACGAATGGATAACTATCATTATAATTTAACAAATATTTATGATGCGTTATCGATTTGTAAATAAATATGCATTAAATAGCCCTCTGTTTAATTATGAATGCATAATTGTCATAAAAAACAACTGAACAAAATCTCACATTATTTTAAACATTTTCTACTTGGATTTAATGAATTGTATTTCAGTTGACTCAACTACTTGCACATGAGCAAAGGCGTAATGAACCACTAGAACAGAAAGCTGCTGAACGATTATTGGCTATGGCTGAATATGAAAAATTGGTGCAAGAATTTGTGGAAGAACTGAAGAAGAAGAATTCTGATGGTGAGAACTTTTGATTTTTTTCTGGTGATTAGATGGGGTCAGAAAGAGGTAAAATTGGTGTGTATTTTTACTCTACTTTAACTCTCCATAAAATAAGTTGATAGTATCATCACGATATAGAAAATTCATTGTATTCAGTTTTCTTGGTAATGTTCTTTCCACTGAACTTCTGATATGAGCTACACATTATCTCCACGATTGCAGTAGTTAGTACTTGCGCAACATAAACAGTTTTCTGATTCTTTGTGTTTGACATTATTTGTTCAAATATGTATACCACTGAAGTTCGTAATAATTTATATTGCTAATAACCGTGCAACTTTTTTTAGTTTTCTTAAAAGAAACATTGACTTTCCAAGAAATTACCGGTTCAACTTTATTGCACTATCAGAAAATGGTTCAGATGCTCAGTTGTTGAAATTGTACAGAAAAATTGCTTAGGTGAATCGAAGTCGGTGGGTAGACCAGGACCAGAAAGAAATTTATCACCAGATGATGTTACTCAGCTGCTTAAAGAACGAGACCAGTTAGCGGAGGAAGTGAATTCTTTGGAAACAAGTTACAGTGAACTTTTCAGACGTTATGAAAAATTGCGACAAACAAGCGTTGAAATTAAACGAGTACGTTTTCTTTTTATCTTCTGATTGTGATGATTTTGGTATGTTTTGCGAACTTTTCTGTGTGATTGACAAAGTACTCCGTTCCGTACTTTTACGAATACCGAAACCTTTCATTTTCTGAACATCGTATTTATGTATGTGTGTGTGTGTGTGTGTGTGTGTGTGTGTGTGTGTGTGTGTGACTATATGGTACTGAAGCAGCTAAATTTAAATTCTAATTAGCTTAAATTACGATCTTATTCAGAAAAATTCATTTAATCTTACTGTTGACATTTGGTTGTGTAAATTTAACTTGCTTATTTATTATTTGTTATTGTCAGTTACTTTCACTTTGAATCGTAATATCTTACACCGACTCATTGAAAAATATTTACACTGAATTGGTTTTTAGAAACTAGATGCCTTTATTTTAGAATGAAGACAGTGTCAAAAGCGCATCTGAGGAAATGGCAAGGAGATATTCACTTCTTGCTGAGAAATTTGAAATGCTTCGACGAAATGCCGAGGAACAACTTGATCTGTAAGCATTAATAAACCACACAAAAATATATATACATATATATGTGCTTCCATTGCTCAATGTTTGTTAATTCCGGTTACTAATGTTTTAGGTGCTAGTAACGTACTTGATCAAACTTAAATAACTGAAACATTTTGAAAAGGTAGTTGTTTTAACCTGTCACGATGACATTCTGAGCAGGGTTGGATTGAAATGATTTTTTAAGCGATTAATGTCTTTCTCAAATCTTTTTTAAGATTCATATACGAGATTGTCTATGTCCTCGGCATATAATTGTTCCATCAGCGACAAACTTACTACATGAATATCGAAGTTTTTATAGTAAATTAAGTACTTTGCCGTGAGTTACCACTTTACGAGCACGTGAATAGTTACACCAAATGCTTTGCTATTTCTGATAGAACATTTGCAAGATTTTTCCGTGGTCTTTTATTTTTTGAAAGGAATGTATTTGTAGCTTTATGCTGCATTTTATTTTGTGATCATGGTAAATGAAAATTTGATATATCTCTATACTAAGATTTGTTGCTATTAGATAATTTTAAAGGGCAAATAACGAAATAGAGAGGCTGATAAAGCAGCATGAAGCAGATACACTTGGTTTGCGTCTGAAAGTGAAACATCAGGAATCAAAGATCGACAGTTTGACTGTGAGTCTGGAAGCTAGGGTAAGTTACTGTATATTTCATAAAAGTGTGGACATGGTCTACTCTTGGAGAACATCATCAAATAGAATTCAAGTTTCTTAAAGTGTCTAATGCAATCTGCAAATGATAGTTATGTTGTTCTTAAATAGATAGAGTTATTTCTACATCAGATTTATTCATTGCGTTGTAAATCAGAAAATCGGAGACATTGATATAGCTGAACCTACTTTTAATTAAATAAGGAGAGTTTTTTAATCCAGGACTTTCCAATGTAGCTAATTCTGGTTCTGTTTAATTCCAGTTCCAGTTGTTTGACGTATATAATCTGATGTCCCCTTTCAGTTTATATAATATAGAATCATTCATTCATCCATTACATTTGATTTAAAACTTTCCGCCCACGCGATATTTTCACTCCAAGCTGCGCTTTCAATTTTCTTAATTTTGTTCTGCTTAATCAACCAAGTTTCTTTTCATTTGCTGCACAGGGAACTGAACCATAATTAAAAATAAATGAAGAATAACTGCATTATGTATGATGAGAAAGGGAAAATAAAATTTGGAAATTGTCAATGAAATTTTAACAAGAGGAGAATAATAATTGATACAGTCTTTATCACTGCGTTTAAGTGCATTTGGAATCAAAATTTTGGAGCTACTTTTCGTCCTTAGCCTAAATTAGTGATATATTTTTCTAGCGAATAAGACGATGTTCGGTAACAATGATATTTTTTTTTTCTAGCGAATAAGTCGTAATATTACGCATTATGCTCTGTGACCTTGAAACTATTTCACTTATCAAGAGTTAGAAGGCAGACCAGATGTAAGGGCAGAATATCTGTCACTCATTTTCCACACAAATTCCTTCTATGTATAAAAGAATATTACTGCCTTATCAGAGTCATGTGAAATTATTCTTAGCACTATATGTCATTACAGAATACATAATTCATTTATTCAGTATGCATAATCCTTTTACTTATATATATATATATATATGCATTCTTTGTTTTATCCCCTTTAATGTAGGTTTGTAAATTATATATTTATATTTGTAGTTATGTACTTGTAATTATATATTTGTAGCAGAAAGAGCTGGAAAGTATGACAGCAATATTTGAAGAAGTAATTACGAAAGCGGAAGCAAATGACGTTGCGGGTGATGCTTGATTTAAGCAAAATTTTGTCTTGTTTGATGGAACGTAATGCCAATGCTTATACATTACTTTACTATTTTGTTGAAATTATTTGAAAATTGTGTTCCTAATCTTTTATATACTAACTTTTATTATGTGTTTACTTAAGGATATCTTTAACTTACAAAGCAGCTTAGAAATATGATTATTCAGATTTGATAATTTCCCAGTTTGTGATCTTTTCATTTGCTTCCTCATTTTTCTTCATTCCAGATTAGAAGTACATCTGTGATTTTAGTAACCGAAAAGAAGAAAAACGGGGAAGCATGTGTATACCGAAAATTCACCTAAAGTTTTCTGATTTTGATTTACAATCAGAAATTTTATTCTGCAATTTTTGTACTTCAGAAACGAAATATGAAGTAATGGAGGATATTTTACTAGTTGTACAGTAATGGTTTTATCTGTGTATGTTATACAGTGAGCCTGAAAGGCATCTGTTCTTATTTAAATTTTGCTGTACTGTGTATGTAACACTTCATAGCTTTTTAATTTCATTTTTTACTTGTTTTAGACCGGTTTTCATTTACATGGATCTTCGATTCCTAATCCAGCACATTAAGTCGTGCAACGTTCTTCCAGATTTGAAAAATATCCTTTTCAAGGATTGTTACATGTACTTTATTTCATATTATGAGGAGATGGAAATTTTTCGAAATTCAAGTTTTTGAGACATTGTGTTCTAGCTTTTTTTTATCTTACCAATTGATTCCTTCCAGCTTAGTAATAGATCTCATCCCTCAGAATTGATTTTTATTGTTTTCATCACTATTTATAATGACAATAGTGATGAATTTCAGTGGGGTTATATGCTATACCTGAGTGGCAGGAAATATCATTCGTTTAGCATAAGCAAATAATTAAAATAATTTTTTTTTTTACTGAACAGGTATTTCTTGCCTCCTAGAGGGAGAAAGAAAGTAATGAATATTCATGGAGCACTTTTCGTTTCATAAACTATAGAAATTTGAGTTCATTTTTGCAAGAGGTTTTAGGATTTTATTTAAGGTTCATGTTTTTGCATAATGTTTCTTAAATTAATTTTTATTATGAGAATTTGTATGTTTATAAGAATATAAGTCTTTAGAAAATACTTAAGAATTAGTATTTCTTTTCTATGATTGTAATTTATCCTGCTTTCTTTGCCTATTTCGTGATATTTTATTTTTCTTCGTATTATATATTTGTATGATGTTTTGGCATATGTGCTTGAAAAATGCTTTTAGCTGACGATTTTCTTTTTCACATGTGTATGTACCGCAAGTTGATAATCAAACATAAGAAGTGAAGACGATGTGGTACTTCAAGTTGTCCGGATCTTTTTATGCTCATCTTTCAGTTAATGCAGATAGTATTCTTCACGGCTCTTCCTAATTCACATTTTTTATCAGTAGGATTGTGCAATACAATTAATGAAATCTAGAAAGAAATTTGTCGAACAAAATCTCTTATTTTCCTTTATTGAATTCTGCGCTGATTTCAAGTTGTAGCAAATTTTTTAAAAATAAAAAAGATAATTTTAGTTGAAGGTTTGTGGTGCTTCTTTATGATTTAAGGGTTCACAAACGAAGATATGGATGTAAAGTTTTTTAGATAGTTTGCGAAAGGTCACATAAGTCATAAGGGTGTTTTTATGTAATTCATTTCTCAACCGACTTGGTTATTTGAAAAGTGTAAAATAGCATTGGGAAACCATAATTCGCTGTAAATCAATTTATTTGCTGACGTAAACTGTTCAGGTTAAAAAAAATTTGAATTTGGAGAGCAGTTCGTAAACGTTGAAAACAAGTCAAAATCCAATGGTATTTGAAGCGTTGAAGAGTTAATGTATGCTTCTGTGTGGAAAATCCGAAAATATTTGAGAGTTCTGAGTCAAAATTCTTTTTGCATTTAAAGTATGTACAAACAAAATTCGATGAAATGAAATTTTTTGTGAAAAGATTTCAAATTCATTCCATTATTTCACTTCAAGCGTATTTCATATATTTCCTTACTTTCTCCTTACTTTCACATAACAGCAATTTTAGCCAAATTACAAAACAAAGTGACATATGGAATAATAATGAAAACAAAATTATATTTTCCTCAGGCAATAAGTTCAGCATCTTTCCTTTTGTGACTTTTTTCCTGATTTTCATAGACAATTTTTAATTGAAAACACTCATATTTAGATAGCGATGAAAAAAAGTTCCAGAAAAAACGCCGAATTTATTGCCCAAAAAAAAGCATTTTCTTTAGACATCGTACAATCTGATATAGATTAGACTGTCTCTCAAAAGCAAAACATCTTTACGAATTCATTCACAACGAAAAGGATTCTATATTAGCAATGGAAAAAAATATACAAAATAAAAAGCAAGCTGTTGTTAAAAGCAAAGAAGTTGTTAGAAGCCATTCAGTCATGTGTTTTTTCAAAGCGAACAATGAAAAATTGCAATACATTTTAATAAAGGATACATAAAAAGTGTGATATTGGAGATAGTTCCACAACAACGTAAACATATTAACTAATGACACCAAAAACGTGAAAATAAAAATGTGGAAAGAAGAATTACTGAAGAAATCCTGTTTGTAATCCAAAAATGCAGATAATAAAAGTGTTAAATACTAAGTAATGCTTATTTGCTTACTTATTATTCACTTAACTGTGATATTGGAGATAGCTTCCACAGTAACATTCACCTAATTTAAAAAATCCTGCAAAAATTTGTACTGATTGAAGAAAAAAAGATCGAAGAACAAGTGTTTCACCTTTTGAAGAAAAGTAGAATCCATAAAGTAAATAAGGTAATAACAAAGAAAAGAATCATGGTAGAAAGAATGAAAGTTGGAAAACAAAGAAATTTCTATTGAATTTTAACGATTTTAATTAATCGCAATTTTTTTATTGTAATTTTGAGCTTTCTATAAGATTTATTAACTGAAATACGAAAGTGATTTAACTGCAAAATTGAATCTTTTGAAAGATTTGTCATCAGTAAAATGAAAATATCAAATACAGTAGTGAATTCATAATCTCAAGAGCTGATCAACATTTCAATTTCTTCCAAAACTATTGTCGTATTTGCAAAAACACATTACCTAGAAAATCTGAGCCATCTATTTGCAAAAACATACCTGTAAGATCTAAGTTTTTAATTGATATCACTATCAGGCAATGATAATTATTTGAAAAAATGTAATTTGTGATCCACTAATTTTAATGAATTTTAGTTTTAAAGTTTTATTATCATTTCGACATCAAAATTTTTATGAATTTGATTGCTTAAATTACAAAACGATATTAAATTACAAAGTTAAAGTGTTTTAAATCATTCATCGCTAAAAAACAGTTCAAAATTATTAAATACTGTGAGTAATTTATCATCTTATTATTTTGCCAGCATTTCAATGCTTTTTTAAAGTATGTTGTAATTACTAGTAAGATAATACCTGCTGGACATTAATCATTTCAATTATTATATTATCAAAGAGATTAGCTTTTGGAGAGAAATGAAAAAATAAAAGAGATCCAATATTTTTAATGATTTTATTTTATTTTTTTATAAACATTTTTTTTTATATAATAAATTTTACTATCTCTTTTATGCTACTATCTTTATAACTTTATTATCTAAACGTAAAAGTGAAGTTAGCTACAATTCTAAAGTCTTTCAAATTATTTTAGAAAAAACTGATAGAAAATGATCAATACTACCAGTGAATAATCGTTTTATGATGTGGTCATCACTTCGATGTTAGCTTTTTCTTAAATATGTTATTGTTGTTATTAAGAATGCGTTACCTGCAAGGTTTAACTTAGAATATATATATAATCAAACAAAGTTCTTTTTGAAATTATCAAAGAAAATTTGAAATCAAAGCGATCCAATATTTCTAATGAATTTTAATTTTAAAGCATTATTATTATTCCGATGGTATTTTTAGAAGGTTTATTGTGTTATTTTAATTTAAGTGATGCTACTGCTGAAAGTATTCAGAATAAAAGAATTATTTGATTACCTCTCCCATTACTCTTATTGTGTATTCTGAAGGAGAAAAGTCGAATTTGTTAAATTAGCTGCTTACGAAAGAGCAGAAATTTCGTTCTAGATGAGCTAAGATTAAGGTTTACTGAGCGGATAGATGAGAGAAGAGAGAAAGATTGGTTGAAAATTTTTAATGAATAATCATTTGATAGCATCGATATTTTAGAAATATATTCATTGTTAAGTGGTGAATATCATAAGTTGGTCGACTCCTATCGCTTTTTGCCGTTATTTATGATAACATCGAATTTTTTAAGGCAAAAGATTGTTTGTTGTCGCTGAAAAAAGAGTAAAATGTCCAGCAATCAGCACAAAAACTTTTCAGCAGAAACTTTCAGTCTACTCGCTCATATGATGAATATGACATTAAACAAAGCTGAACAGGTTCTTATCTCTTCCTTATTTTTCATTAAAGTAAAGTTCACGCTAATCTTAAGCTAAAATTCAGTTGGCTCTTTTATCTCACATTCATTCAAATCTTTTTTCGCCATCAGTTCTCAACTATCAGTGATTATATTAGAACGCTTTCTTGGCATGCATGGAGTTTATGAAGCAACTTTTCTTTTTTTTTTTTTTTTTTGAAGTACTTTAATATTACGCGTTCAAATCATGCAGTGCAATGAAACACCTGGGTTTAATCTATGTTCTGACAATTACCTTCAGAGATGAATGGGCATGTGCTGAAGATACTTGTTGCTTCATAGATCATGACATTGATTATGATCAATGATATACTATTTCCTTTTTTTGACTTTTTGTGTCAACGAAATTTCGCTATTCCAATTTGTCTATAAAATCATGACCAAAGAAAATGTCATAAAACAAAAGCAAAAAGTTATGAGTTATAAATTTCAGAAATGACCAAATTATGCAATTTTTTTTGATTAGTAAGCAGTGATGTTTTTTTTTTTTTTTTTTCAGCTGTCTCAACGCAATCAGTTACCAACTGAAAACCCAAGATCGTATGAGAGTTCCGAGATGAAAGACAAGAATGAAGTATCATCAGAAAGTGGGTTTTCAATAATTGAACAGTAAATTTCAATTAAAATTTTTAAGTCAGATAATGTGTAACTCGCATTTAGATGCATCATTATCGGTTCCAAGAATCAATTCATCAAGAGGTGAAGCGCAGGTATTTATCATTTCAATGAATACTTGAATGTTCTTTTAAATTTGCCGTTTTTTGATCCTAAACTTTTGAAAGTATTAAAGAAAACTAGTTCTTATTTTTCCTAACAGTACTTATAAGCATTTTTTACAATTAACTAAATTATCTGCCACCAAATTCTCATAAGAATTTGCAAACCAAAAATATATCGAAAATTCTCTTTTGATTTCTTTTATTACATTGATAAGAGATGAAAAGGAATATTCAAAAGTGAAATCGTGCGTAATTGAAAACAGTCCAACATTGAACATTGCGCATTGCGCTAATATCTACTGTCTAACCAATAATGATAACAAGCTGATAAATACTTCCTTTTTTGTTTTGCTGTACACTGAAATCATCATTTAATTAATTGAAGAATACAAAAATATTTCATTATTCTAATATTTCAAGATTTCATCCACTTTGCAAAGAAATTTCAGCCAATTGCTTCACATGACGCTGCTGTTGATTTGTTTTCTGCTGATATCGCAACTGGACAAAAGTATAGAACTTACTGTAAACCCATTGTTGGTATTAGTGACTTTTAAACTAACGAGAATTCCAATTTATCTTCAAATTTAAACTTTACAAACTCTACTTCAAAATTCTTTTTTTAATAGGTTTATAATTTGGTAAAAATTTGTTTCTAATCCAAAAAGGTCATTTCGAATTTATGACATTCTTCGAAAATTGGCAGTGGGTTTCAATCATCATAAATATCTATATAAATGATTTTATATCACTGTTTTCATTGAAACACAAAATTTAGACGATTGAAATCTCAAACGAATGCCCAAGTGCAACATTTAATTACATGATGAAAGCACGGAAAGATGCGAGAGATATTCAAGTTCCTGCAAAGGTCATTTCAATTTTATCAACCTGATTGATGTAATTACTACGCCGTCGCAATTTATTTTCTTCATAAGTTAAACTTGTTCCAAATGAAGATTAGTAGTAATTGCAGATCTCAGTAACTCAATTACGTGAAGCAGGTATTTATATTAATTTCCAGCTAGACACACACCTACATCCTGAACTTCCACCGCTGTACATTTGCATATTCTGCCCGAATTATGTGCCGAAACAGGTGTGGATCAATGGAAAAGAATGTATTCATTAATGATATCACTGCTATGCACATACACATTTTCTAAATAAATTTATAACACTTGCAAATCGCTAACAATTGAGAATAGGCGATCATTCCTGATCTGATTTATCGCGATAAATGACAAATAGCTTCTTCATTCGTCTTTTTGTAAGATAGCCAAGAATTGAGAATTTACTGGAGCAATAAATACCCGTAAACACCACTAAATTACATTCGAATGGCTAATATGCTGGACGGAATGTAAAGATTGGACGTGAAAAACATCCTGAATTATTCTTTCCTTTATTCATTTATAGGTCTTTTCGAATCGAGAGCTGAAAAAAGAGGTAAAATCTATGCTTTTCAAGCTGAAAACCTCATGAGTAGAAAAAGGAAAATAACAAATAAACAAACAAACGAACTTTTCCAAATAATATACATTTGAAGGCACGTCGAAATTCCACGTTGAAAATAGTGTAAATGATTGGATTGATGCATGAGTTGATGTAGCCAAGCCAAGTTGTATAGAAAAAGGCATAGAAGTCAACTTGACAACTCTTAATATCCATTTGAATACATACTGCGTTGAGAATATATACCGAAAAAAATGGCACCCAACAAGCTAGAAATATCCCTGAAATTATTAAATCAATATGTTCATTTGTAAAATTATTTTACTTTAGGAGGATTATTTATGAAAATTGAAAAAGAAAACATGATAAAGGGTTATAAAAAGTGTGGAAGGAAATTTGATTACTGTTTTCAAAATTACTTCCACATCGAAACATTATATAACTGATCATCCCAGCTCTCTTTCAAAATTAAATTACAGAATTCGTTCCACATCATTTGTTCCCCAGTGCATTACTCGAGATGCTGGAACGCTGATACAAGCGAAACGGAGCTAATGAGAAGAATTTACAACTTACTTAAAAAAAATATGGAGCGTTCAATTTTTTAAGGTTTCTCGCGACATATATAACTTTGCGAAAAACCTCTGTAACTAATAAAGAAAGATATAATCCTATAATGAATAAATTTTCTATCACCAGAACTACTAATAGAAGCAGATAAATAGAAATAGGTTGTAAGTAAGTGAAATTTCTTTTGCTCGGTTTCAAAAGAAACCTGCAATGATTTGGCAGTGTATATGTGTATACAAATTTATTAATTATAATATCTTAATTGCTGATATTAAAATTCTGAAAATGCAAGAAATATAAATAGAAATATCATACCGACAACAACACCGAGTGTTTTTGTAGCTCGCTTCTCCATTCGTTGACTTCTGCTGCAATGCCGTCCGATCAAACTATTACCACGATTTAATGTTCTTCTAAAGACCGTTGACGCTCGTTCTGTCAGGAAGCTATTTCTATAAATAGATGATACTAGCTACTTAAGAGATATTTAGAAATATGACTGTAAGCAAGGGAAATTTCTTATATAGCTTCAATCTCCTCAACAATTTTAAACAATGAAACTACTCAAACGTTTGAAAAGATTGAAAGGTGCTGTTAGTGATAAATGATATGATAGTGATGTGAATTATCAATAAAGACTAACTTTGAATCATTTGAATTCAAGTGCGGAAGTTTTCTTCCCTTACTTTTCTTCCGAAGTCTCGACAGAATGCAGCATTTTCCCAAAGTTTTTCTGACTGTTTTATCAAGATTGCCAGATTCTTTTCTAGTATCATCCATTCCTCGGCATTCACTTTCTTCACCTTATTGAAATTTCATGTCCATCAGATATGAATTTTTGAATTCAAAAGTTCTTCGAAAATTTTATTAAGCATTGAAATTAATTTGAAGGATGAAAAAGTAAACAGTTGTTAAGCTTAATCATTTTTGCATAGTGAACTCAATTAACAACAGTTACCTTTCTCGAAATTTCTTTGCTGTTTGTCATAATACTCTATTTTAGTATCATTTTCCTTGGTTATTGATTCGTCTTTCTTTGCAACAAAATCAAGTTTTAGCTGTTTCTGCAAAATAAATTTTTACATTTATTTAGGATACCATAGAATTTCAAGCATTTTATCAATTTGTATTGTTTGAATTCATATCTCAAAATTACCTTTTCTTTTTCTTTTTGTTCAACAGTTTCTATGTATTGCTTTGCATTAGCATTTGTGAACAGATGTTGTTCTGTACCATTCAATTTGTCTCTTTCATCCTTAAATAGTACAACGTCAAGCAACCATTCACTTTCTTTTTCGTAGGAAGCAGAAGTCAAAATTCAAATTTCATTTAATCAAATATTCTATCATATCAAGCAGAAATTGAAAACCTTACTTGCGGTACAGGTTTATCAGTGAAACCTATATCAGTTTCCACTTCCTCATTATAGAAAACATCTTTTTCTTGCTTGTTTTCTGCAAAACTTTCAGTGTTTACTTTTCAATGGACAAATATGGAATTTGATGCTGAAATAAAACACGGAAAACGTAAAGTACGAAATATTTTTGACTCCAAAACACTCATATAATGAATGTTGAATAAAATAAACATATAATTTCAGTTTGAACAAATGAAAATTACCGGAAGTGTTCATTTTCTGCAATTCGTAAAATTTATAAACTTCTAATTGTGGAACAAATATCACTGAATTTTCTTTGCTTTTCAAATCGTTCTGTAAGAATCTGCAAAGTGCTTATAATTATATCTGAACAATTTTCCAATATAATTTATTGTCTTATTAACTGATTTTTTTTTTCTCAGCAGAATTTTAATGAGTAATTTTGAAATTTTTGTTTTAAAAGCACAGATTTTACCTTAATAGTAATGTACAACTTTTTCAATTTAATTACTTATATTTTATCAAATCTGTCACTATTTTACCTACTTCTCCAGCGCTAATTTTATTTGTAATTACTTTGAGTAATCCTTTCGACATTTTCATTTAGGGCACTAATTTGTTTTCAATTTACAAAACTTTGTTTCACTTTTCTTTTCTTTTCTTTGCTAGAAAGTATTTATCTAACGAACATAATTTTGTCCAAGGCTCCTTAAAACATTATTCAAACTTTTGTTTCTAAACGTTTCACTAGGTCAGGAATACACTAAATTTGCTAACCTAAATTCTTGTCAGACTTATACCTTTAATTCACTTAAATCTCTCAGCTCATTATTACTAACTTCTTGTTTCTTTTTTTGAAAATGCTTTTTTTTCATCTTTGAGATTTTTGGTTGAACGAGTTAAAAATTTCTAATGAAAATTATTTGATTTTAAATTCTTAATTTTCTTTTATTTGAATTCTTTTATTGAAAATTTATTTGAAAAATCAGTAATAAAAAAACTTTAGCTTTACAAAAGTTGAATTGCAACAGAAAGCTTAGCATACCGATTTAAAGTAACTTCTCTGCAGGGACAAGGCAAATTGTTCCAGTTCAATCTTTCCAGCATTCTCAGCAGAAATCCTTCACTGAATGATTTTTTTACTGCAATTTGAACCAAATTAATTAATGTAATCATTTTTTTGATTCTTTGAATGAATCCTTGAAGTTTTCTAAGCTATCAAGTTTTACTTCTGTTTGACTTCAGAAACAATTTCATTGGTCTTTTATTTATTTATTGATTGACATCTAAAGCCTTTAGTAATAAGGATGCAAAACTTAAATTCTGGATTATTTATCAGCCGCGTCTTACAAATGACATCATAATGATCACTGTGATTCATCTTTTGTAAATTAGCTATTTAAAAAGGAAGAAGTAAATTGCATAATAAGCTAATACATGTATTCTGAGTCACGGTCTCATAAAATTATCAAGCTTGATTAATTCACCTTTATTAGAAATCTCTTCGTCTGAAATATCGCTATCATCGATTTTGATTATTTCAGTATCACCATTCACTATTCTATTTATATACACTCCACAACCGTCGTATTGCTTAAGTGATTTTCGCATTCCATTTTTAGAATATTCCTTATTAATTTTATGAGAATAAAGTGTAGTTAACTTTGAAACCATATCAAGAGTATCGCTAAAAATAATGACAATAAAATTTTTGTGATGAATAAATCAATTCAAAGCAAAACAGGAAGCAGTAGTTCACCAGTATCGATGATGATGTAACGACGTTATAGAATTGTATAGAAGGCTGCAAATGTGCGCATTTTGTGCTAGATATATTTGCTTCTCGAAATATTTCGAGAATTATACCGAGTAATTAATAAATTGGAATGAAAAAGTCAGACAAAGTACTTTTGCTCACATATGTTATTTTTAATTGTTGCCGTTAACACATAATGATTGTTTAGGAAAACTTGTGCTAACAATTTTAACTCTTATTTGCTTGTACTTTTTGCTTTTGATTTCACCTTATCTCGTATTGTTAAAAAAAAAAAATAATATTTTTTGCTTCTAACAATATTATTTTATTTTTTTTTATATTTATTTGAAATACAGGTATTTCGAGAAACAACCAGAAAGCATACTTTTGTTTCTTCTTCCTTCCTTTGCCCAAACTGCCCAAATTCAGTTCATTTTTATCAGGATCTACTGTTAGCTGTGGTCTGATTATTTCTGCTGTTTCTACTGAAAAAAAAAGAAAAAAAAAAAAACTCTATCATTTTTGAATATTATAATTAAGTCCCTTTCTTCACGCGACGAGAATTTTCAGAAAAGGCAACTAAAACACTTTTCAAAAATAAAAAAAATGTGCGCTTATTTTGGTTTACTTGTTTACACAAATTGAATTGTTTTTTTAAAGTGATTCCTTGTTTTATAGATGTCATTTCTTCAGAACTTTTAACTGATGATTTAGTGAAATATAATTAAAATACAAGACTTGAAAAAGGACTATAAATTGCAAACGGAAAGCTTTTCAGAACTTTAAAGCCCCCAAAAACATCAAAGAATTTACAGACCATTATTTAAGCCTTAAGAAATAAATTAGATTCCCAACAAATTTTGGTTATCAAGAATAAGCCACAGAAAAATGAATTTTTTTTTATTTATTCGATTTAATAAGGTTTAAAACCTTGAAAGATAGTCAGAAATAATCGACTAAAATGAGACAAGCCATGCGGAATTCACTCATTCAAATATGGTCGCCAATTTAATATTATAAGTACATCAGACATGTTGGCCAAAGCTTTCCATAGCTTATTATTATACTTTATTTTCCAAAATGTAATAGTATCCTGTTCTTATGTTAATGTGGAGAACTCATTTATGGTCAGGAAGATATCAGCCGTTTAATATCCTGCAGAGGTAAGGGGTCCTTTAGCAATGTTCCATCCGCTCCGTTCCAAATCGTTACTACACTACAATAATAAAAAACAATAAATAGAAATGATCAATGCATTTTAGTGGGTGTCCATTGTCAAGTATATGTTACTAAATTTAATTATCATATCAACGTTGGGTTAATTGATATTGAACACGTCAGAAGATAGTTGAAATTAAAAGGATCGTCTTGAAGTTTTTGCATCACCTATTATGGAAACTGTAGAAATCTGCAGTTATAAAATAACATATGACAGTGAAAGAAGCAGAGGAACAGGGGAACAAAAGAAATCCGGAATATCGGAGGTTTCTTTAAGCTCAGCAAAATAACCTTTTTTTTTTTTTTAAATACGACTCCAAATTGATGAAAAAGAAATACTAATTTATTAGACAAGTTTGAAAGAAACATGTCTAATTAAATGACCAAGAGACCAGAGAAAAGAGAATAGTTTGCTTAACTTTGTCAGATTTCGGAAACATTAAAGAAAAAATATTTCTTAGATTTCCAAAAAAATTGTAATCTTTTCAGCAATATATCAGTGACTCAATCTGCTGTGATACAGCAATTTTCACAAATGGCAAATTTTTACGGAGTCTTTCACTACTCCGTAAAAAATTGAAAGAAGAAAATTTTCAGCTTCATTTCAAAAATGAATTTTGATATTATGATGAGAGCATTCTTACATTTTACATTTTCAAACTTACTAAAACGACAATTTATTTCACAAGATGTGAGTATAATTAAAGTTTATGTGAACTCTTAGTTCTCAAATACGTTCATTTCCATTTCTCTTTTTCTTCTCATTTCAACACTTATTTTTGCTTATATTACAGAAAACAAGAGGGTGGCAAGTTGTTGTGTCGTTTAATGCCATACTTCTAGTATTCCTGTTGTAATTAGAATAAAGCAAACGAATTAATCAATTCATAATAAACAAACCGATTCCAGTTATCGCCTTCTGGTCACTGCAATTGAAATTACTGACAGCTGTCGTTTCCTTCGCTAATCTAAAATTAATGGGAAGGGAAATCAGCAAAATTGCAGTTGAATCCTAGGAAGTGTAACAGCAAATGAAGTATTGTAAACATGTTAAAATAATGAGAAATTTCTTTTAAGTTGACGGAGTGGGAATTAAAATGAGCAAGTTTTCTTCGGAGAGCAAATAAATTCTGATAATTGTTACTGAATCAAAATTTCAGTTTAGACAAAACTGATGAGAATTGTAAACTGAAAACTTCATCTTGCAATTAAAAATTTTGCCCTATGATCCGGAGAACGTTACCGTTCAGTTGTGCATTTCTTCATTCTGAAAACAATTCAGACCTTTTTAACGGTCGTAAATATGACCAACGCTGTTTCCTGGACAATTTTTGTCTTTGACGTAAAGCAATCATTATCCTAAAATATTTTCTGTGTAATTTCGGTTGCAAAACGAAATCTTTCACAAAAAAAGAAATTTAATTTCGGTTGCAAAACGAAATCTTTCACAAAAAAAGAAATTTGCTAAATATTTGAGAAAGGTGCTTTCATATTCGGTTATAACAGAAGATTCAACAAGTAAGACAGATATCATTAGAAAAACAGTTTTAAAAGGAAAATAATGAAAGCAACGAAAACACTAACCTAATATAAACAAATAGGACAATAAAACAAGGTATGACGAAACTAATAATTGACGAGGATATTGAAAATATTGGATTATAGAAGCGACATTCATATGGATCCGCATCTGATGGTCGGATATTCACACCTGCGATTAATTAATTAATCATAAGGAAATTTTGAGTTGATTTTCTGAAGCTAATTATCAAATAAATGAATTAGTTTGATCGATAATAAATACTCCTTAAATTCTTCTAATAAGCACAGTGAAAATATATAAAGCTGGAACAGTGATGACTTACCGAGTACCATAGGACTAGCAAGTGCAAGGGAAATGACCCAAATGACTGCCATAATAAAAATAACCCGTTTTGTATCATGGGAATTGTGTGAATAACTTATGGGATGAGTAACTGCTCGGTACCTACAATTGATAAATTAACCTTTTCGTATTCCCTAAGATGAGGGTTGTACTGCCTAACACATATAAATTCTCATTAATGCTATCATTTTTGTCAGAACTATGAATATATCACTAATTAAATATAGCACTAATAGTTAAGCACTTTTTTCAAATGAAACATAGAATTAATTAAGAATAGTTGCAGAATTTATCACATTAATCTTTAAACTGAGGTCTTTGTGGGATACATGGTTCGCTTCTAATCGATTAAAAAACTTATGTTTCCGTCAGATATGCAGCTGTTCCTTAGGATAGCAAAAAAGTTCAACTGACAAGTTGTTTCAATGGTAACTCAATTAATGAGGTCTGAAAATGATTTTCCATCTGTTTAATCTATTCACCTATCAAAACTAATGACTGTAAGTATAAGTATGGACGCAGTACTACAGGCGACATCACTTGCTGAATATATATCGCACATCATAGATCCGAGGAACCAATAACCACCTTGCACCTGAAATGGAACATGTCGTAAACAATCATAGCTATCACAGTATTACCATGTCATGAAGAGGAAGAAAAAACTATTTAGATGGCAAAGCTGGAAAAAACCATTTTCATTAACTTTGAAATTGATTTAGAAAAATTAGTAAAGCGGTCAGCTATTCTTGAAGTGTAAAAAGACAATTCAATTGTAAGTAATTTCAGTATTGTGTATTATTCCGTTCACCTTTTCTGCATCACTTACTCAAATATTCAATATTTCTTTTTTCCTTCTGAAGAGTGAAGTGATTCTGATAGAATATGTGAAAGCAAATAACTTTAGATCCAGTGAAAATCTTTGTCTTTGTTAGTTATCACATTAGTTGATTAAATAACTTCTTGAAATTCCCACCAAAAAAACACTGAGCTTCATTGAAAATTGCTTTATACTTCTTGAAAAAAATGCACTTGGGAGATTTAATAGCTAATGTTTCCATTCAAGCGATTAATGGAACATTAGTTTTTTTAATCATATAAGCATTTCATTAGGTATTACACCAGTTAAGTTCCCATTGCATATGCGCTAATTAAATTTCTCTATTATTACAGCTTTGCTTGCTTTTCACTTCATCAATTCTTTCTAAAAATAACAGTGAAATTTTTTAAAAAATCTCATTAATTTCTACTAATCTTATTTAGTAATGATTCCAAAACAACGATAGCCCCAACATAGAATAATCTTTAGCATGAAACAAACAAAACGGTTTGCGACAATATTCCTGTTTAAAAAAAATCTAGCATTCCATTTTAGAAGTAAATACACTAGCCTTCTAGGGTAGCAGTAAAATAAGTGAAATCAATGAGAAAAAATCATGAAATCATGGAAAAATAATGATAAGATAAATAGAAACGCTTCTTTACTTGTTAATTTACATAATGTTAATGATAAGTTAATGATCATTAGTACGGTCAGTTGTCTAGTCCTACTAATACATATCCTTTGCTGCTAATGTCTTTAGCTCATTTGCTTGATTCCACTTGTCTTATTATATGATATCATCGGAACTAATATCATCTGATTGTTCATGCTAACATAAATATAGCCTTTTTACGCTAGGCCTATTAACTTTTGAACTAACATTTGATGATTAATTTATCATCCTGCTTTTAAAACAATGTATAATTTCTTTCGACCAGAATTGCTTTTAGCATTCAGCAGCAGAGAAAAAAAAATTGTAATTAAAATGCTTCAATAGATTTTATTGTTTGCTCTCTTAAATTATCACTTGTTCTATCCTTATCACCAGTAATTTACTCTATTTTTTAATGAACTTGAAACAGACTAGAAACTCACATGGACATAAACAGCATAAGGCATGACGAAAAGTCCAACTAGGAGATCAGCGACAGCCAAACCAAAGATTAGGAAATTAATAGCAGAATGAAGAGTTTTAAAACGTAGTACAGCAATAATTACCATCGAGTTACCCAAAACAGTAATGGTCGGAATAATTAAAAAGAATAATCCGGAAATGTTAAGTTCATGATCCGGAGTGGCTAACTTCGGCGAGCATTGCAAAGATGTTGAGTCCGTAACGCAACTGCTTATATTCATGGTATTATAAGTATCATTTTTTGTCGATATCAGATCCATCTGTTTTAAATTGATTTTGAGAAAGGTTTTAACAAAAACTTTTACTAGCAAAAAATAGAACGCTATTTTAACACCTGTCCAAGTTAGCCTTTTTTCTTCCATTTCTATATCTTAAAGGAAAAAATACCAATGTATTATTAATGGAAGACCACTCGATAACGCTTTATTTTTTGCAATCATCCAATTTATGCGGAAATATTCTTCCTATTAGTATCACTGTTTAACCTCGTTTAACCTCTAGCTGGTATACTATCATGTACCATTAAGAGAACTTTCATGGCAAATGACAGTGATGATGCTGCTACTTCTGCTTGTCATTAACTTTACAGCTCGAGAGGGATGCTGGCTTCAAACGATCAGTTCCTAAATTAGTTAATAGGAGAAGAAAAAGTAATCTTCCAATTATTTCTATTAGATTTGAGTTTGCATGCAAACTTGTAGTTTGTGGACAATTCGCTCTAGAAATATTGGTATGTTTTACATACTTCAGTATTCCCTGAAAATTATGATTACATTTGGTAATAATATCATTTTAGCTGGTTATTTGATACATATTACCTAGAGGAATAATTACCGGAACAGGCAAGGAAAAGAACGGAAACTATTTGGTGATGACATTATAGCAATAGAGCGCAATGTTTACTGCCACAGGCAATTGTGCACCCAAAAGGTTATTTCTAGACTTAATGGATTGGCTAGCTGTTAGGAAAACAAATTCGTAAAAGTATAAAAATAATCGTAGTGTATAATCGACTGAAAGAAGAAAGAAAAAAAAGTAAGGCATGATGGGAATTGAAGCTTTCTTTCAACGATTACGGTGAAAACAAGGAGGGGACACGATGAGATGATAAACGGAATTGCATATGAATGAAAAAACGACGGAAATATTCACATACAGCTGACGAACTTAGTAAATTGGCATTGTAACAGGGATTGAATTGGATTGGATGAGTAGCGCAGAAGACTGAATTAACGAGAGAGAGGGAGAGAGAGAAGAAGAAGAAGGGAATTTTTGAATTATCGCTCGAATTAGGTGTGAAAACAACAAAAAACTGACCACTTATTGCAAAAAGTCTGAAATGCAACTATTTCAGTTTACATCCAATGATCAGTTCCTTAATTTGCTTAATCAATCAATCACCAGCCAGAATAAAAAAGCAATTACCGAGATATTCTTGTTTCTCCCTCATTAATACTGGTTATCTAACATTAATAACGAAAAGATATTATCCTGAACCGGAAAAATAATTAAATTAAAAGATGGGATATAAGTGATTGATAGATGAATAAGAAAAGGAAAGACAGAGTGCTTCTATCATCATCAGCAGATCCCTAAATACGGTCGATGCTGTCAAAACGTTCTGGAATTAATTATAAGTATTATTTGCAGTGAAAGTATGTCAGGTGTACCTGTCATTGTAATTAAGAAAATGAATATAATATTACATCTTCTTGTCACTACTATTTACCAAAAAAAGAATGTTGTATTTGTGAAGGGTACAAAGTGTAGAATTTCGAATAAAGAAACTTTATTCAAATTTTGAAAAATCCACCAGCAACAATTCCAATATAGAATTAATGGTTTTGAACTTAGCATTACACTCACTCGTCACTTAGAGAGAAATCATTTATTCAATGGTTGAATATTTTACAGTGAATCATTACTTTATGATGAAAAGAAGTTGCAACTTGGCAACTTGGGAAGTATAGTAATTAGACAATTTGATTTTACTCAAAAAAGTTTTCGAAGAAATTTGTTGAGAGGTAATTAAGAAAAACAGCTATTTTATAGCTCCCAAGCCAATCATGGTAGACTGCACTTCTATTGCAATTCACTCATTCACACTGCATTATCGAAATTAAATATTTCAGACTATAATTATCAATAAATGGAAGCGAAAGTTCCTAAAAAACACAAAATAAACTTTTAAAAACGAGAAATTAAATAAAAGTTTTTAGTTTTCAAAACATAGCTCTCCGGATTTATAATGAAATAAGAGAAAAAGGCAACGAAGCAGAAGAGCAAACACTTTAAAGCACTGATATTCTTTCTTGCTAAAATTGTTCTCATTAACCTTTCAGATTTGGATGATATTTACTTTATCAGTCAATCAATCAATCAATCCATTTTCTCATTATTTATTGGATTTAAATGGACATTTATTTTTATTAATGGATATAAATTAGATACAAACTGCTGAAAAAAGAATAACAAAAAAGAATATATTTAGGAAATATTGATTTTTTCATGTAGCAAATATGTATTCATTCATTACAAAAGTTAATGTTTCGCACAAGAAATTTAAATATCAATAAAAATTAGAAACTTGAGAAAATCTTCGGAGGAATTATGATGATGAAATGTTAGACAATTAGGAAGCAAAGAAAAAATTCTCTGAAACTCATAATTTTTCCGTCTTTTTGCTGATTTATCTCATTTTTCCTCATCATCGTCATTGTTTTTAAGTTTGCTTATTACCTATTCGTTTATTTTTCATTAGCAGAAGTGTTAAAAGTTTTTCTTCACCTTTGTAATATGTGACATATATGTGAATTGTTCTGTGTGTATATGAAATGTTCAAGTAAGAAATTCAACGCAACGAATCTATTTAAAGATTTCACTTTAATATTGTAATTTAACATACAAATAAGTTAATTCTTTTTTGGTAGTAGAATAACAAGATGTAATTAACTTATAATCACAAAAATCATAACTAAGTTGATCATCATTTATCAGCTTTGAAAAAAAGGAATTAACTTTATTATTTACTCATAAATTTTGCTCATTGTTTTTGTTTCTTCTTTATATTAACCTATCTTTTATAAATTTAGCATTTTGAAATAAGGATATTTCATGAAGCAAATCTTTTAGCTACTTATATTGCAATTCTTGCAGCAAGTTAATCAAATTTTAATTTCAATGTTGGAAAGGGCAATTTGTACAAGCGTGAAGGCCATATGACGTGCCCGATGTTTATGATTGACCTTACTACCAATTGACCAATAAAAAGACGATTTTGGCAGTATTCTAGGCAAATTTTAGTTTCAGGTGTCTGATGTTTTAGAAGAGTGAAAAAGAAGTGAATTAAATCATCATGGTGTCAGCTTAAGAAATGCAAAATAAGGCGTAAAATTTAGAGAGTCGATATTTCATTAGTAATAAATAACTGAGTGATTTTTTCTTATTTTTTTAAAGTTGAAAAAACCATGGATATCAAAAATTTAATAATTCTTTAGACTTTTATTTCTTTTTTCATGAAAATTTTGCTTTTAGCCCAAGTAATACATTTAAAAAAATTTAGTTTGAGAAACGTAAGGTAACAAGGCGGTCATGCTTGATATTCACTCAAGCCTTTCGTAAAAACCTGCAATAAAAGCGGTTTAATTCGGATATTTTGAATTAGATCTCAATATACAAACTTTATAATTTAGATAATGCTAAGGAAAGCATGCAAACTTGCAAGATAGAAAATCGCCGAAATTCAAAATTATGAGGAGATTATGAACCTAGAAACATCTCCACACTTTTTAGCTTAAGTTTTTCTAAAACTAAGCTATTAAAAGATAGTTTTAATAAAAAACGGCTTTTTCATAATTTTCCTGGCATAACAGTAAATTTTGCCAGTTTAATCTTAACATGCAATGCGCATTTCATCTTGAATTCCTCAATTTTCAGCTTAGCACAACCTCTCAAAGCACAAATAAACAATTTAAGAATCTTGAATCTCCTAATGCATTACGTATGCTGATTAATCGAATTATTATGAAAAGAATATTTATTAACAAAAGGAGCTCAAATTTAAATATTAGCTAAATGAGGCGACGTTTCCAATTCTTGATAAATTACTTCCAAGCAGAGGACAGTCGTGGTCAAATGTACATTTGATACTAACTTTCAGCAGCATCTAATACAAACATCATCCAAAACTAACATAGTGAAATTGCGTTTGTCTTTAACAATTTATTACTTTTGAATAGGGTTCTCAAATTCTGGAATATAAAGATTTGCTGGACAGGAAAATATTAATATCATCGTTATCGACTTTTGACATGTAAAAGAATGGAAATTGTGCGAGAATGGGTGAAGCAGAAAAATAAAGCTTTAGGAATGTGAAAATGAGTTAAATTTATCAAAATATCTTCCTTTTTTTTTATCTTCCTTTAAAAAGATCGAGCTGACATATCGACCATAAAAGTATAACGGTTAAATGAAGATATCGATCAAATGATTCCAAATGAAAAATGCTTCAAAGCTATGAATTCTTTCAAAATTTAAATTTGTTTTACAGAAATTGTTGAATGGCCAAATTACATTTTGCAAGAATTCATTTGCAAAACAACTTTAAAAAAAATTTTATATATTCAGCGACACAAAATCAAATCATGCAAATTTCTTTGAATAATTGATTAGAAAAATTCATCCGTTTCTGATGTCATCGTCGGATTTTCAAAAAATGAATTTCTCTAGTCAAGAAGATTGATTTAAACTGATTGGAAATAGAAATAGTTTGCAGCAAATTTTTTGCAAAAAAAATTAACAAATCTAACAGTTCTATTTTTAAATTCTAAAAAGGTGAATAGTACTTTTTTTTTTTCTGATTTCCTTAATATTTCTTTTTGTCCTTTCTTCTTTACGCATGATAGTATCTTTTTTTTTGTTTGTATCGGTAAAATCAGGAATTAAGTTTCCAATTTTTTGTTAGAATTTTATAATTCTAAGACGCTATTACTTCATGAAATTATTTGTAACTGTAGTTGGCATACGTAGTCTTTTAGCACCAAATACATTCCCCGAATTTTATATTGATCCGGATATTCTTTCAACCTTTCCGATGCAATTGTGAGTTAAAGAGTATTTGAGATGATTTAATGGAAATTAATGGAATATTCCAAAAGAGACAAGCAAAAAGTTCGTGTAAATGATAATTTTATTGCTGCTTTCTCGATTAGCCACAGTGAATTAAAACAAGTCTCAGTGTTTTGTAAGAAATAAGCACATTATGTTATTTTACTTTTGAAGTAGACTGATAAGTGTTTCAACTGGAAGTAAGGCGGAAAAGGAGCAATTACATGGATTATATGTTTCAAATGAAATCGATTATGAGATAGAGGAAGGGAGGATCAGTATAAAGAAAAAAAGCAGTTTTTACATAATTGAGAAAAACCAAAAATAATATGAGACATGCCGGGATCTCCCGACATGCCGTCAAGAAGAAATTCATTTTTATCCCTGGAATTCTTTCTCACGTTGCTATTTGTTCAAATGGAATTGAATTTGCGTTTTTTTTTTCGCAAAGTCTAATTCAATTTCACATAACTCTGTCCCAAAAAGCCAAGAAAAACAACGGTAGGCCTTTTGGTGAACTAAGAAAAAAGGAAAAGTGTAGGTGTAAATAGATAGTGAAGTAAAAAAATACTATTTTCACATCACCGAACCAACTGTTCCCTATTTCATTTGTTCCTTTGCTTCTTTCCCTTCCACTTTTTGACACCAGAAGAATTAATGAGTTTTCATTTCTATTTCCAACTGAAAAAAGAGAGGTGACAAGAAGGTGACAAAAAAGAAAAGAAAAAGTTATGTCTCAGCTATGCTTCCATTGATTAACGAATTAATTAGACTTCTTCAGAAAATAATGGAGAATTTTAATAATAGAAAAAGAATTCCATTCACTACGCACAAACTATTTGGTTAAAACATAAATTACAGCTTGCTAAATACTGCATAGATTTAGGTTCCAGTTCAGCAGATCAATTTTTAAGTTCACCTTCTTTTTATTTTTATTTGGATAGACCTAAGGTCTTTTTCGATGTTTCAGTGAATGAAAGCTCATTAAGATTAATTTTGAAACAATAGTTTTATGTCACCTGTTCTCACTATTAGACTATCACTTTAATCTAAATAATTTATTACATTAAAAGAATTACACGATACTCGTTTCTTTGTAATAGCCAGCGATACGAAGGATAAAATCGAGGATAAAACTAAAAAACAAAAGAAGAAAAAATGAACAAAATAACTTTCACTTGTTTTGAGGGGCACAATTCGTTCTTAAGCACTAATCGTGCAGTTTGAATATGCAACGATCGTCTCAGCTTCAGCAGAATGCTTACAATAGTATAAACTACTGACAATCACTGACAATCGGTCGTAACGCATTGCAAGAATGACACTTACATTGCGAAGTATAAAATCTTATAATTTATTGCCATAAGATCAAAAAAGTGAAAATTAATAGTTCAGTCCAAGATAAAAATCTTCGTTTATCAAAAAACGATGGAAAAAAAAGAAAAATCGAACAATAAAAAGGAATTTATAAATTTTCTAGCTAGCTCATGACTTCGTTTCTTCAGTCTCATCTGCGAATTTTTTAAATTTCTGCTGAATGAAGTGAAAATCTAGTTTGAGATATTTTGAAAACTAAATTATTAAACTAAGACAATAAAGTTAATGAAGAAATTCAAAAATCTTCATGTTTTCCATCATGAATGTCACTACTTAGAAAGAAGTGAAGTACAAATATCCGTTAAAAGTAAGAAATTTCTGAAGAGTTATAATATAGTGCGTATAAGATTCTAATCCAACAATTCCTTCCCAAAAATTAGAAGACTATTGACGCCCATAAAGGACGAGAATTTCGCTTTGATGATACAAACTTGCTTCAACGCATTGAAAGGAATTCCAAACTATCATTATATCGAAGCGAAAGTAATCACATGAATGATGGTATTTATCATTTTTCTAATACTTCATGATTCGAGAATAAGAGATTAAGCTAGCATATGAAAATTAGATTCACATCGAAAGACCAATTTAAATCTTAAAAGAAACAAGTAGAGAGTTTAATACCAAATTGAATAAAGAGTGCATTCAAATTATGCTCACACACTTAAATGGTGCAATGACAAGAAGCATTTCTACCAATTCGCAACGAAAATAGAGCACAGTAATTTCAAAATACAATCAGTTATCTCCTACTCCTTTTCTTCCTCACTCAATCTTTTTCATCAGTGAGTAGATACAGTGTATTTATATCTACAGCACTTTGTCTTTTTTTCCTTCTCTGTTTCAAGATTTCAGAAGCTATCGGTGACATAACCATCACCACACTTCCTCTCGCGTATGTTAGAAACTTACTTAATTTTGCGTATTCTTCTGTATTTTCGCAAGTGATGAATGAATTCAAGATTTTAGTGCGCAAAAAAAGCAAATTAATTGAATCGTCAGGGAAGCAATTAAAACTTTTACACGATTTTTTATTTAAAAAGAATTTGAATATTCTAAAAAGATTGAATGCAAAATTCTTTAAAAATTTGAAATAAAAAATTATTTCAATTCATCAAATAAAGATCTGTTGTAGATAAATCACTAAAAGTTTCATCTCCCCAGGGAAAGGTTCAAAAATAATCATTCATCTTCACTAACCTTTCCTACTCACTGTTATCACTACAAAATACATCGACCATTGAGTCGTTAAGCATTAATTATTGAACATCATCTGAATTATTAATTATTGAACATAGCAGTCACTTTTAAAACTCTCTGCATCCAGCAATAACTCCTCAGCTGTCAGTTAAACGTACTATCTTAGTACTATGTTATTTGATAAAACTTCGCAAAATATTATTCTAAATCACTAAAAAAATCTTTACCACATTATATTCATTGTAAAACGAAGTGGGACGCGCAAATTTCTTACTCCTCTTATCTCGATTAATTATATCAAAAAAATTTAACATTTATAGCATCCATAGATTTGCTCTAGAAATTTAAAATTATCCTTCCTCTACTTCCATTTCCAAAATACTTCACAAAATTTTTTATGAAAATTAGATTTCGCATAATTTTGACTGATTTAAATCTTTCATACATCCGATTCCCTCTCATTTTCCCCACCCAAAATTGATAACAATCAAATTGTATTCACCACGCTTCTCTAAGAAATGATAGCTATCATTAAAAAACGCAGATTTGAAAACAAAATCAAGACTGGATGAAAATCACAAACAAATCTTACTTTTTCCCTGAATACAATAAGATCGATTTGATAAAAATGGAAAGCACGACCTGGAATGTATTGTAAATATGCTTCCATTACTATGACAGTCTTATTTTATAAATGACTTTCAAAACATATAAGTTAACTTAAATAATAAAAAAAAAAAGCTTGGAGTGTTCAGGGCCAGGTATCTTGTTAACAAGGTCGGCTTAATAAGACGTAGCGGTATTATAAATCAATATCGCTACGCTGCATGTTTGTTCAAAAAATGTTATCTCTTCTTACTTTTTTAAAAAATTAGCTTTGAAAAACAAAAATGAACGACCGGCAGTTATCACATCAAAATGAATTAGAACTTCAAGAGCTTTAATGAGGGGAATAATTTCACTTGGTTGAGGTCGGAAAAGGTACGAAGAGCCTTCGTTGCTAGGAGTTTTAATGACTATCTACCATCACGCATCATTATAAATCTAGTTTTGTGGAGATGATGCTGGACGACACCTAATCAATCCCATTGTTGTTCTAATTGGCACAATGAGCTTAGGTTAACAATATGGAAGAATCCTACAGATTACTGATTCAAATAATTTGGCTAAATCTGATTGTCTGATTACCGGTTGAAATCTTGCAACTACTTGCAAAATCTAATCCTTCAGCAACGGATACTGTAGCGAAAAGTGGAAGCGAAACTTCACATGCTGTTTTTATGCCATTTTGTGGTCGATTTGAAGAGAGAGCTTTATCAACTTAATCATTAAGTAAAATAAATATTCAAAATCTTTCCGTATGTAACAACATCTGGAATAAACTTTCAAAGTTTATCCTGAGGTTACGAACCAAAAAAATGATTTTACCCACTTAAATAATCATTTTTATTTCACTCAATTTTATAAAAAGTGGAACAGAGAAAAAAGTGAGTGGTTATTTTATAGTTTCTTATCCATTAAAAAAACTTCAAATCCAGTGGATGAGGAATGAAATTGAGAAAAAAGCTTTTATGTGCAACATGAAGGAATACATAAATTTCTTATTAGCTTTGTTTCTTCTTCAACGGACGGTACTCAGCGACCACAACCGCATGATCCCTTTCATATGGTTCCAGCGTCACTTGCTCACGTGGCTTAAACTTTTCCTCCTTTAGTTTATTCACTTCACCAGCAAACACTGCTTCCGGTGCTGCCGTCGAATCAATGCAATTCGCCTAAATAAAAATTACAAGCAAGTCATAAAACATACCTAATATATATAGAACTGTCGTTAAATGACCAATTCACTTTCTTAACAAGAAAAAAGGAAAAATTCCTAGATTAGCAACAGCTGAAAAATCTAGTGTCCAGAAAAAGAAAGTGATCGCTACTCGGCTGTTTGTCCCGTCCTTCGGCTCTATCACTTTGTTTATATATGACAAAAAATACTCAGTTCTTAAGAGGAATTGTACACTTTTATGGCTCTTTCATAGTTGAATACATACCCAATTTTTATTTTCCCAACTATTTCACACCCGTCATGCCAGTATCATTGGGAGCTAAAATTTAACCTAAAAGCGTTTGGGAAATCTTAATATTTCTAGAAAATTGACTTCACTTGCTGATAGTAGTCTCAACTGTTATGCACATAGTAGCAATCATATGTTTGGTCAAATGAGTTGATGATCCTAAGTTCGTTTATGATCTCCCACCATTTTATAAATGATGGATGAGTTAAACACAAAAATAAATATATAGTGTAAGACATACAAACATTACATGTATGTAAAATGTGCTTTGCAACGCTAATTATAGCTGTTTCACATGAGGCATATGCAAATGTTCAAATTGGCTTTTCAGGGTGTCATCAACTTTTAAAATGCAATGGGTTTGTAAGAGGATTTAGACAGATAGACCAGAAAGGACAAATGAATTACTACAAGCAAAAAAGTAAACGAACCTTAATCGAGATTACAACATGACCGCCATTTTTCAAGAAATGGTGGGCATTTATAGCAACAATTCTGGCTTGATCAGGCTGCGCTACATCAGAAAATATCGTATCCACCACTCCTACAAAGCATTATTTGATCATTAAAACCAACATCCCAATTTGAATTCCTTTAGTTTTCTAAGGGAATTAAAATATGTAAAAATATATAACATCTATATAATAGTTACATACCGACAAGCATCCTGTATTTTTGAGGATGACGAGCATCGTCTACAATGGGAATGATATTTGGTCTCTTTTTTGCTATATTCAACAGATCTCGACCAGATCTATGAGAAAATTCCACGGCATAAACCAAACCATCCTAGAAAAGTATTTTGGTAAATTTTGAAATTAAATTCATGGATACAGCGGCGATTATGCTTAAAAATAATTGTGATCTGTAACTTACTGGACCAACGATATCAGAGCAGTGAGATACAGTAGTGCCCGATGCAGCACCCAAATACAGAAGCTTTGATCCCGGTTTGATATGTATATCATCCAAACCACCAAGTATTGAAGCTGCCAATTTTGATCGGAAAGGATTCCAAACCCGATATTCAACCTTTTCCTTATCATCATTTTCAATGGACACTCTTTTTTCACCGTACACTGATTCACCAGTAACTAAGTTCCGAGTACCCAATGCATCCTCTTTGCCTTTGATGATAAAAACACCTGAATTTGAAAAAGTACAGAAAATTGAATATGGTAATTCTAAAAGGAGCAGTACCTTGATGAAAAAATAAAAAATTAAATAATAGAGAACACTGTAAATTAATAAAGAATGAAAATGATTAAATTTGGCATTACACGAATATTTTAGCTAGTGAAACGTTTGTTTTATACAAAACGATGGAAGCAAAGTACAAATGACACTAACCTTCATGTCGGTGTGGCTCGATGATAACCTTTCTGCCACCCCGCATTCCTCCACCTCGTCCTCCACCTCGAGGACTTGCACGACCACGCGGTGATCGTCCTCTTCCACTACAAATGAACAAATGATGAAGTTAGCATTCACTTTATTTAAAGTCAGTTTAGAAGTTGTTGTTAACAATAGCAAAGCTTACAAACTGATCAGAAAAAGAAAAATTTTACATTTTATCTGTTATCAGTAGCTTATGTTTGTCAAGAATACAGCCGCCAAAAAATTTTTAGGAAAGCAAACAAACCCTCCGCGAACATCTGCTCCATTCATACCACGAAAGCCTCTTCCACCACCGCCACCACTTCTCCTGTCACCAAAACTTCCCATTCCAACACTGTTTTTGTCACCAAAACCACCTCGACCTGGAAGTTTATAATGTCTTCACACAACACGCTGTTGCAATCACTTTCATGTTCTGATATATATGCAAATAATCAGAGTGATCTTGATTGCAGAAAAAAGAAAGTAATCACCACTTCCTCCTCGGGGTGACCCACGAAATCCACCACCTCTTGATAACCCTCGAAAACCACCACCACCTCTCGGGGAACCTCGAAAGCCAACTCCATCTGAAAAATACTAACAAAGTAGTCATCAATATTAAACGAAAATCAGGGAGATCAAAGCTCGAGTGGAATGTTCAGTAAATGCGCAAAACTTACTGGTACTGGCGCCTCCTCTCGGTACATGAGCTGGATATCCCATTGTATAGTCTTTCTGAAATTAAAGTAACTTGGAGAATATTTTCGACTTAAAAACAAGTAAACGACAGTAACAATGGAGAATATCACACACATAAAACATCTCGCAGATAGAAACTATATAACAGGACGAGATGTCAATCTTTGAGTACTCACCGAAAACGAAGACAGAAAGACGAAAGGCTGGTGGAAATAAAATGAGCATTGTTGTCGGACGACACACGAGTCAAGGAATGCGGTCTACGTTCACGATGAGATGGATAAAAGAGGCAGTTCCCTGGTTCGTCCCCTGGTACCTGAGACACCAATACAGCACAGCACACGCAACTTATTCCCGGAAGTAAAACATCCAGAAAACCCGTGCGAGTATGAAGAGCAAACAGGAAAATGGACAATAGCTGGAAACCCACGCACTGCCACACGAATTTTGCCTTTCTCAGCCTAAACTTCCCACACAGACGTCGTATTTCATAATGTGTTAATTTAACGATGATGGGATGGTTCGCCACTAGATGAGAAGGAATTCCGAGACTTCTCGCACTCTCTCATCAAATGTAGTGTATTTCTATATTACTCTTGTTCTTTATCGTCTCCTGTCAGATAACAATCACTTAATTGCTACCTCTTCTTAGTCTACAACAGCACGTGTTCTCTTATAAATTCTTTTAATCTCTGTTGCATCCTGGTTACAATATAATTTTTATTCGTAATTGATTGTCTTCTGAAGAGTGTTTTGAGCAGGTTGATATGTTGCAGGTGTTGTTGGATAGGGAATTTGTAGTGAAGATTGGGAGGTGTTGTGGTGGCGAGGATGAGTTCTGATGAAGGATGTCGTCCTCTTCGCGGGAAAGTGCTATTACCAGCGAGTGGTGTACTAACTGAAGATGGCATTCCTTTCTATCATTTGATACGGTATGCGCTGAAACCGATTCATTTACAACGAGTTAAGCAGTGTGGTTCGTTTTCATACTTTTCCTTCACGTATTTCACTTCATGGCTAAAGGCGAAGAAAATGTTTAAGTGGGAAATTGACGCATTTATTGACTTTACTCACAATACTTATTCATTTGCAAGTCAAAAATGTCGATGATGATATACTCATATTTTACACAGTTCACATCCAAAATGGATTTTACGACATTTCTTCCGCCAATTAGTGATGTGTTGAAATTTCAAGTATTTATTTAAGGGATCGAACTGAAAATTGGGCAGTTTTCAAATGAAGAAAATAATCTACTTGAAAGGGTTTGATTTATTTCTTAACATTTTCTAAAAAGCCATATCTGATTCGTCCCTCCTCATCTATTTGTAATTGCGATTCTGGTATGCTAGGAATTCTTTATCATTTGTTTGGAAAAGTTCCTTATATTTAAATATATAAAGTGTTCGATTTTTTTAGAACTGGGAGAGATATGCAGCAGCAAATAATGTCGATTGCAGTCGAGCTTATGAATTTGCAGGCGGTTATAGTAGAGAAATGGATGCGGATGAACGGACCAATCTATTAGTCTTTCAGAACAAAACTAATTTTGTCCCGGCAATGTGTAAGTAGTTTTCACATGTTGATGGAAAGAAAAAGTGTTGTGTTATCTTTTTATGTTTCAATTAAAATATTTTATTAGCTCAATGATGTTACAATAGAGAATTTTTTCCATCAAAAAACTGTAAATCACTGCAGCTTTAATATTATTCGTACTGTTTAGTTTTAACAGATGTAATTTTTTTTAAGTTGTCATTTTCAATCGTAATCGTTTCTTAGGTGAAGGACTCAATGATCGGACAGGACGACAGGTGATTAGCAGAATGTTGATTATGTACCATCCGGGTGAAAAAAACAGGTGCCATTATGTTTTTATTTACTGATTTGTTTTTTTTTTTTTCAAATGTTTGCAGATCCTATATTAGTGCTTTTGAAAGTAAACAAAAAGTAGTTTTAAGAAAAAAAGTAAAAAACTTTGAGAGCAAAAAAGAGATGCTGAATGATTTTTTTTTTCATGATGAAAAAATTAAAGTGGTATGGTTATGGATCAAATTTTTTCATAGAATAGATTTAAGAATTTCCTTAATCTATTTCTATGAACCTATTTTTAAAAATTACACATTGGTTTTCTTAAAGGATCATTTGTTTTTCATGTAAAGGCTAGAATGGAACAATGAACTAGAGGAACAATTTGAGAAGTTGTATGCTGAAGGTTGCTCATCCCGGGCTATAAGTATTCGTTTGCAGCGATCCAAGGCCGAAATAGATTATCGAATTAATTTATTGAGAAGGAGAACGGAAAAACCATGTGATTTTGACGACTATGATACTGAATTGACTGATAGTGCTCGACAAGTTCTTTATGGTATTACATTTTTGATTTTTTTACATATTTTTATAGTGTTATTATTCATATTTCTTGATTATTAAGACAGGATTGCCTATGTACTGCTTATATACCGTTTTTTTTTTTTTCCTTTTTTCTCTTAGATCGTTTATAAATAGTTACATTTGCAAATTTCACGCTTGATATTTCTTCAAGCTCACAGTCACTTTTTTTTTCTTTTAATTGTTATCGGAAAGAAACAGCATTTTAATTTTTTTGAAGGTTTTGTAACCAAATGGTTGCTTCCTAGAAATTGTCCTTCCGAATTAGAAGAAATGTTGCCAGAAAAAGAAACATGGAATGTGGCTGATTTTGCTTTACTGCAGGATCAGGAAAAGGCTATTTCGTATTTGCCCTGGCTTTCACTTACTTGGAAAATGTTACGTCCTGTTCCTGTGATCAAAAAATTGTGGTATCAGTTTTTATTTTTATATAAATATTGTATGATGCTACCTCTTTTAAAAAGCATTTTTTTTTTTAAAATAAAGATCAAGTTTTTTTCTTTCATATTGTACTTATATACAAACGTTTGCCATCTAAATACTAGGTTTTTACCTTCAACCATGTTTTTTGCTAGCCTTATCATTTTAGTAATCGCTATGTAAGTCATTGTGATATGCAAGCGAAAATTGCCTAATTCATGACAATATGACTGATCTTGAAGCACTGTATCGTGATTTTCTGTGTATCACTATTAGTGAGGCTGTTAATGAAGGCCAGTATTCGGAATTCTGAATTTTCAAGAAACAAATACTTTTATCGTAGGTTGAAAGAGGTCGATAGATTACGTGCAACATGTGAAAGATTTAATGGCGATACAGAAAAGGCTACAGATGCTTGCATGCCAAAACTTCCTCTAATAAGTGTTGGCGAATATAGACGTGCTCTAAGTTTGTTTCTGGAACAAAAACCAATGTTCCCAAGTCGTATTGATATTGAACAGTTACAAAGGAGGTAAGACCTTCAGTTGTTTTTAGTGCTTTGATGTGACGGCAATATTAGTTACCGGTTACGAACAATGACCCATATTTGATTTTAGACGCGATTTGTTATTCTTTATATAATTAATTTCGATTTCTTCGGTTATAAATCTCAATCGCTAGTCAGTTTTTGTAATTTGATTCCATGTTTGGGAACATGAGTAGCAGTAGAGGTCTGTATATGCTAGTACTACTTTCGTATTTAAAATCTAAGAAATTTAAATTCCAGAATCGAGGAGGAAAATTTAGTCGGATATTGCACAAATGGTTTAATTGAAGGTGAATTTCTGAAAAGAATGTTGTGCGGTCATATTGTTAATTTTAGACATGCCACAAGGACAATGAATTTCAACTGTGTTGGTAAGCTCTTTTAAACGAAATTATTCTCTGAAAATTTTTCTACAAAGTTGGAGGAAATTATTAGATACTTATTAGCTTCTTCAAAAACTGTAATGTTTCGGAATTAAATGTTGTATAACTTTCTTAACTTATTAGTAAGTGTAAAATTGAATACCTACCAACAGAAACATTTCGCCTGCACAATTTTCAGATTGGATTACCGTTCTGATCGAGTATCTGACGCATTTGGATGGAAGCCTCAGGAAGTGGCACTATAGTATGAAGTATGTAAGAGAACTTATTTCACAAAAATTGGAAAAAAAACATGAAAATGTTCTAATTAGCAGTAATGATACTATGAACGCTGATGAGAATAATTCACTTTCTTATTCAGCAGCATTTAACAGGGCTCATAAATATGAACAAAAAAACTGCATATCATATATTAGTGATCTAGAAGTACACAACACAAATAGTCAAAAACTTGTAACAAATAAGGGATCTACTGCCTCTGATTTTTATACTGAATACTTCACCGAAAAATTAAGAAATCTTATCGAGTCTCGAATTATATTGTTTGATGAACAACAGCAACGAAATTTTGCGAAAAAATTAAGGAAGATAATGAAGAAGGATGAGAAATTAGAAGCATTGCGAGGATTGATTGAGAAAATGATTTCCATCCTGGAAGATGAGCAAAAAATGAATTTGATCAGAAAACACGAAAAGATCATAAGAAGATTCCAGAAAATGCAGGGAGCGAGAAGTACGCAAAGTGACGTTCACTGTGATTTTAATGAAGCGGAAATGCCTAATAAAATTTGCAATGGAAAAGATGAGACAAGAAACTATAGCTATTCTGAAGGAGTTGCTGGAATGATCCAAGAGACAAAGATGTTATATTCTGATATTGGTTTTAATATGAGTGGTTCATTGGAAAAGGATGAAGCAAATAGTAAAGGAGAATCAAGACGACGGAAATAGGAATTGGTGGGGACTCTATTTTATCAGGGCTAAATGAGCTAGTAAAGCCAGTTCAAGAATCACAGTGTGGCATTGTGGACATCTTTCCATCTCCAGCAAGAAAGTGTAAAGGAATTAAACATGAAAGGAGAGGAAATTATGATACCATTACTAAATTCTTTAGCATACTGAATGCGTAGCAATTGAATTTCGAATAGCCTTGTTATTCTCTTTTTTATTATCATAACATGGAGGCAAAATTTTGATTATGATTATAGTGAACTTTGTTAACATATATACATTGGATTGTCTGGCTTTTTGTATTTAATGGCTACCCTGAACTATCTACTTTTTTTTTCTTTTTATAAGCTTAATTCTAACAGACCAGTATATGCTTTTTTACATGATTTTGAATTTTGAAAACTTTGTGATTTCTAATCTCTGATCAAAACTGCTAATGAGAAAATCATATGAATCGGTTTTTATTTCTTACTGAATATGAAGAATTTGTAAGAGTCATTGACTTCAGTGTTAATATATACATTTATAACTCTTTTTGTTTGCAGAGAACTGGATGTTTAGACATTTTTTGTTGAACATATACTTCTTTAGTTTGCTGATAACTGATTTGAATAAGCGCATTGAAACAACTTTCCCCAGCTAGTCATCTTTATTAAGGTTTATAAGAGTTGTTGCAAGGATGTATTTGGAACAATCTGCATGTTTCATTTAAAAGCTACTTCTCATTATTAGGATGTTTTTACGCTGATCATATCTCTTCATAATGATGCAATTTAACAGCAGAATACTAAGAACGCAAATTGACAATTTATGAGTAATCAGTTGAGTACCTAATAAAACAAATAATGAACGAAAATGTGTGTAGTCGACGACAAATATTTCTAAATGGTGTGGTCAGTTGCTTTGAAGTTATAGTTATATCTTTTATATATTTACGTATTGCTCATACACTCCGCTGACATAATTCATTCAAGGCTTACATTTTACGCAGTTTTGATGCAACACCCTTCATATAAGCGTTGGATTGAGAAATAATGTGAGCCAATTGTTGTTGAAAAAGTGTGCAGACATCCTCCTCAACCCTTTCGAAATTAATATTTGCTTGTATTTCAGACTTTTCCCAAAACCTGTCAAAATCCACTGAAGTTTCTGACCTCAACATTTAGTAGTTCCCTTTGTAGGTCACCAAAGTGACATGTTTCCCGGGCAGTCATATAAAACTGACGGTCTAGAAATATTTGCACGACTTATAAGCAGCTTTGAGATTTCAACAGATTTTAGAGCTTTATAAGATATACCGATGAATTATTAGGTCAAAATTGACGGAACTTTCTTGGTTAGTAAACTCTGGTTAAAAACTCCGATGCAGCTTTTGTTATTGAAGCTATGTGTAAGAGATTTTCACTACAGCACTGGTGTCGTAGCAGTACTAAAAAATCCCAAGAAAGCGAATTGATTTCCTGTGAGCCGATTTCGATATCCAAAACCATTAGATGCATGCAAGTTCTAAATCGATTTAAAAGCAAAGAATAAGGGCAGATTCTGTACCAACCTTTCATTTACATAAAAGAGAACAATAATCAACACATGTGTTATGAAGTGTTTTTAAAAAGTAATTATATTTCTATTTCGGGTTCGTAAGCAATATCTCGTCCAAGCTCAGTAGCAAATTCGTAGTACAGCTGGGAAACATCAAATGCTGGAAAGCGAATTTTCTCGGTCGGCGAAATGTGCACCACTGCAAGAAACAATAATATTTCAAACATAACAGAAGTACAGTACAACTAGAAGCATATAAAATAGCCCAAACTACAGATATGTAAACTATGCAACTATTAAAAAGGAAGAGAACTGACTATTGCAAACACCGCCAGAACCGGTATCACGATAAGTAGCATGCATTATTCCTCGCCGACCCAGTTTGTATGCTTCTTCATCTGTCATTTTAGGACGGTAAAAATTGTCTAGGATACCATAAGCACTGAAATAAGCGAACATCTTGGCAAAACATATATTTTTACTCTCAATTTTCCCGAAAACATTGACATTAGCTCCCGGCGCATTTGCGCAGAAATCCATTCATCCAGTCCAAAAATTCGAAAAGCTTCGTCCTAGCATTAATTAAACAGTTTTAATAATTCAAATATATGCAAAACACACCTCAGTGAACCTGAACCTATGCTACACAGTCTTAACTGAATGCGCTGTCCTTCACTGTCAACTTTAAAAATCGCAGGACCACGCTTGTCATAGCCAGCAATCATGGAGCCCTGAAAAAATAATTAGAGTTTTAATAAACATTCTAACTGCTTCGATATCAATAATTTCATAACCAACACATCTGGACGAAGTACATGATGGTTTCAAAGCAAAAACATTATAATTTAAAAGAACACATCTCCTTGAATTTCAACAACACTTTCATAAAAATCTAACAAGTTTAAGTTGGTAATATCGACTCAAAAGTTTCAGAGAGTTTGTAAAAGAATAGTAAGGTAAATATGCTAAAAATTAGTAAAAAAACACCACTCACGACTGATAGTCCATGGTTTCGATAAGAATATAAAACATTCTGGAAATATTTGCTTGCAGCAGCCACAGTAATTTCCGTTTTTTCTCGAAGCTCGTACAGTCTAAAAAGTTTTTTTTTTTACTTATTTGATCTTTTATTTACGACAGGATAATGGGAAAAAAAATTTATATACAATAAAAATCACACAATAAACTAACGTGCAATATTTAGCAACTATACGTGTCCAAAATTGACAGTCGGCGGCACCACCAGCCATAGTTGCCACCATTCGATCGCCGATGTCCAGTATTTTCATAACACTCTTGGACGCTGTAAGGAATCTCAACTTACAATAAATTCTAAACTTTCCAAGTTATGCAGCTCAGAAAACTTTTAGGTTTTCATCAGAAATTAATAAAAATAGATCTGGATGAAATCTGATTACATATGTATTCTCCAGCAGATGCACGCGAATCCACAGCAACTATAATCCCTCCTTTATCTGCTGGCGTTTTTGGCTCATAGATGAATGCAAGTGTTGTAGTTCCTTTCAAAAACTGCAAATTCTTTGCACCCGAATGTTTGCCGAAATGTGATTCGACAAATTCAGCAGGCTGAAAGAATAGAAATCCAACGACATAAAAGCACTTCTTATTAGTGTAATCGAAAGATTAAAAGAATAATGATATGTGTTACATACTTGCGCAACACGAGGCTTACTTTCTAAAATGACAAAAAAGTCCTTAGATCTCGTTTAAATGATGTTTTTCTAAAATACATTGAAACAAGAATACAAAATCGATAAAACAAAGATTACAGCACACACAGAGAGAACTTCTTTGTTTAATGAAACTTCTGAAACTTGAACATCAATATTAGCTAGTACTAAAAACTTCCCTAATCAATATGCTGCCTTCTGATGGTGCAAAAATAATCAAACTGTTCCGTTAAGTACATTCGACATTATATTTCTCGTTGCTCCTACAATACATGATTTTTTTCTATGTGGCATTTACATGACTGAATAGACTGAAGGAGTTACTTACTGTTCCATATGGAGGCTGCATGAAGTACAAGTCGTCTATGACTGGCTCGTGAAGGTCACGCTGTGGCACGTCATCACCTACGCTGCCGACTAACATGGATATCTGTAGAAAGAGGAACCCAAACTCCTCCAAGTATAATCAAATGAGAGCAAACCACAACTCACTTCTACTTTCAACACTAACGAAATCGTTATCAAACCAGTGTCGATACGCTACTCTGGTTTCATCACTATGCGAATCCTCCGGTAAAAGAACTGTCTTTGTTTGGATTGTATGAAGTTGGTGAGTGTGGGTGGTTGGTTTTAACTCGATATTTCGGAAGGATTGATAAGGATAGTTCGTAATAAACCTTTTATTATTATCACATAAAGATGGAGTGGTGTTAAATATTGTGGCACAACGGTAATTAGTAGTAAAATTTTAAGGGAATATTTTGAGAATGGTAAAGCAACGAATTAAAAGTGATTTTTTCTTGACAGAAAATTTGAAAATGCTATTATCTATATTTTAGGGAGTTCGTTCTGAGTTTGCTGACGGCTGCATTTTCATTTTAAATGATTGCAGTTATTCTTTGTAGTCGTTGAAAATGTTTTGCAGCTGATTTGTCTTACTTCATAGTTAAAGAGTTCGGATCTTCATGGAAAGTTTGCTACTTTAATTTGCATGAGTAGGTCTTTTTACAAATTTTTGAGACTTCTGGTTCTCAGTTCTTTTTTTTTAAAAAAAAAAGAAAGAAAAAAAAAACGAATCTCTTGTTGCGATTTCGATTGTCTCAAATTTGTTTCCTAGAAATGGGCAGAATAAAGCTCTGTAAAGTTTAGTTACTGAATTGATTTACTCAAGATAAATACCATAAAATATTTTGTTTGCTAATTATGGGTACAGATTGAGGATTGAGCATTACACATTGGATAGGTAACTTCATTTGAAAACAATTAGACATCAGTACAGCACAATAGAAAGTCCTAACAACCAAAAGTATGTAAGAGCTCGATATAAGGACTTTTTTTAAAAATAAAAATTTCCAGAAATCATTTCGAAATACCCTTTCATAAATATTAAGACTTTTACATACAAGTATATGTACGGAAATTTTAGTGTTTATGAAACACGGTTTTGATAAGCCATTTGAATAAATTTTTCTGTCATACTTCTCACATTCCATCAAATTTCTAATGGTAATGGAGATGAGATCAAACTATGCATTTAATTCAAATTTTAAGGCATGAAATGAAACTAAACCCTCAAACAAATTCGCCTTGAAATTTCATGTTCAGAAATGAGGAATTATCACTGAAAGACATTACTCTCGTTTATTTGTAGCCATAATTTTTCAAGAAGTGACAAAACACAAATAATGATTATACATTAGAATCCGTACTCTTGGATATTCTGCGTTGTCCACCACCACCGCGATGATACCCTTCACGTTTATGATTTTTGTAATTCTTCGCTTTTATGCTACCATAATATTCCAGACGGCACTGTTCATCGGCTTCCTTAATTTCCATTCTTTTTGCAACAATTTGTTCATCGATTAGGGTGTTTGCTTTGCATCTGCAACAGTTTGATATTGCATGCGCTAACGTCACACTTTGTGCAGAATGTTTCTGTCTCAATTACAAACAAGGAATACTACTCAGGAAATGGCATATCCCGCAGAAGCCAATGATTTTAGGATGACTAACAGTTTGCTAATAGTGCAGCACTTGGACAACTGTCCGCAATAACTTCTCAATTTGCGTGCTTCACGAAAACACAACTTCTGTTGTGCACTAATTTTTTTGCCTTTGTGAATCGATCTCCGACTTTTTCCGTTGTTTTTTCCCCTTTCCTTTTCATTGGTCACAAGTTTTTTTCTTTTGTCTAAGTTCTTCTTCAGTATTGCATTACATTTCACTTTCTAGAAATATATTCATTTAATGATTAAATAAGGAATTCTTTGCAATAACTTATCCGCTAGTTTTGAAATTATTATATAGAAAAGATATAGGCATCATCTTCCTGTTTTATTTCAAAATTTCTCATACTACTTTACCTAATAAATGTGTTATCTTTTCAGTGGGCTTTAATCTTCCGATAAATTTTCCAATCTCTTCCACCCATAATTTTTGGATCACCCGTCGTGAGAATAGAGACAGATTCAGATTCTTCTACTTATCGAGTTATAGTCCCTTTTTGTTAATGCACCATGTAGAATGTCATTTTGATAATTATATATAGAAAGTGCTAAAGAGTTATACATAGGAACTGCTGAAAAAATTATTACCTTAGGACAAGTTTCTTTGCCGTGACTAGGATTTATGAATTCAATGTTACAGTGCATTACTGCTAAGGATATCAATGCTCAAAGTTAACAATTTTACGAACTCAATAGAGTTAGCTCTTTTTCCAGATGGCTAACATTGGCAATGGTTTATCCAGTTGTATCATTTCGTGGAAATCTCATGGAAACAATTAATTATCCTGAATCAAATCTGGTATGGTGATTCTGTCTACTGCTGGTACTTGTCCGATAAAGATGCTCCAATTTAGTTAACCTTTTTTACCCAAACAGTTCTGGTTAAATATTAGAGAACACGGACTATTCTATTATAATCTGAAACAATTTGCAATATGTCAAGAAATGATTTAACAATACCTTTTTCTCATTTTCAATAGTTGTCGCAGTGGGCAATTTTTCACGTAAACAATTTTCATAGAGCGAAATTCGCTGCAAATAATCTGTCCTATGCTAATTTCAGAGTAAAATTTTAGACAGTTTCTTGCTATGTTTATAACATTTTAAAAAATTGAAAATTTTAATGATGTCAAACTAACGCTGTACGAAATTCCGCTTTTTTATCTATCTCAACACTTGTATTTCTGTTTTATCATGATTTTGGAGTCAACAAACATATAATTATATTTGAATAATCTTTTGGCAAACCTATTGATATTTCACTTTAATTTAGGTTTAATTTAAAATTCTTCGTCATATTTCTCGTAATTACTGCCCTTAACATAAAATCCAAAATTCTTATTTTTTATGATTCCAAGACTTGTATGCATACGTCATTGGTTAATTCTCTGAGTTCTGACTCTAAAGACTCGTTCTGGCACACTCGCTTTTCAGTACGTGATAGGCATTCGTCAGTTTTGGCTCGAGATTTTGCATAACATTCAATCAGTTGCTCACATGCTGGATTCTGTAACGTTATTTAAGTCAAATGAAAATTAAACTTTATCAGTTATACCTACTTCATAAATATTCCCAATATTTAGAACTCAGTCATTCAAAATCAACTTGAAATAACAATCCTTGGAAATTTTGACTATCAACACAGTAAAATATTTGTTTTAGGACAAAACGAAAAGCATCTTAATCTTCGAAGTCAAAACGATCCGAATTACCAGTTTAGAAAAAAACATAATTTAAACGAATTATTTAAGCTTCTAGTGTTGTAACCTCTTTACGCAGTTATATTTGATATGTTATCAGGATGTATTCTATCAAATTATCAGACAGCCATGAAGACTATCATTTCTGATGTGTTGTAAATATGATTCGTCTACGTTGTCAAAAAAAGTTACATATAACGAACTTTTGGTTGAACGACGTTTGAACTGATCGAGATGATCAATACAGCCAATAAGAACATCTAGCAAAATTCTAGCAAGAAGAATCTAAAATAACAAATTTAAGGATTATTAGTTACTTCGATTCAACTTATCCTAATTTGTCTATACTTTTGTTATTTTATTCTGCAGTTCGTTTTTTTTTTTTTTTTCTTTTTTGTGTCTTAAACGCAATTAAATCTGAAAGCAAATCGTATTTCTGTTAAATTTTATGAATACAACTTTTTTATTTTGTGGATAGAACTTTTATAAATAGAAATAAAAATAGAGTTGAAGGAAAAAGCGAAGGTTTAATGAAGAAATGTAAAAAAAATAAGGAAAAATCCCTGAAAAAGTAACGATATGCTTCTAACTGAAAATAATCATTTTATTTAAAAGAGATAAAGTGATAACAAAAATGCACTTCTGCAAATTATCTTTAGTAGTATAATTTTGAAGATTCTGGAAAAATCCAGGAAATATAAATGCATGAGATGAGAGATGTCATCTATGAGAAATGCGCAACTTGGAAGGAGTGGAAAGACAAACAGATATCTCAGTTACACTCACTGGACTGTTTTTATTAAATCTGAATATGATCAATAAAGTGGAAGCTCATGCGAAGTGAAAAGGATATTTTATGGGGAGTGAAATGTGGGAAATGTGGGGCGTAAATAGCATGACATCTTATGAGAAATTATTCAAATGGTCAATCCTGAAATGACCAGATGAGTTTTGCTACTGCATTAGCAATTTCTTCAAATTAATAATTGAACATTTTGAAGTCAATAAAACTGTCAAGAGTTGATATTTCTTATAAAGCATTATGTTAATAGAAATGTTAATAGAAAGTTAACAGAAAGGATTAGATGTTAATAGAAAGGATTTAAAAAAAATGATGATTATTATAACTCACTTTTAGCTTCCTTTTTCCATTGATAGTTTTCTGTTTAAAAACAAAAAAGTTCCGAGGTCACTTTGCAAATGGGTTAATATTTTATTTTCTTAAAAGAATTGCTTTTTTTCTTTTTTCTTTTTTTGTTTTTTAAAGAAAACATTCAGAAAAGAGGAAAAAATGAATGTAGAATCTGAACTTTCTTTACTATTTCCCTTCCATTACCATAATTGTTTTAAGGTTCATAATTTTTTATATTTTCTAAGAGATGGCAATATGAATCCGATAAGTATTTATGAGGGAACACCTCTTCAGAATGAAATTATTTTTGAAAACTGTACAAAGATTAAGTCGTTGAACTATCATATAATAGTGCGATAACTTGGCGAAAATCAGCAGCAATATCACTCAGTTATCATTTATCTATTAACTCACATGATGTACTTTAATGTAACAATTAATATTATTTAATGTTGCATCATTATTATCAAGGCGCAAGAAATTTCACAAAAAGTTTAAAACAACGAATTGCAGCAGGATAGTAAAACTTTCTTTTTGAAATTAAAGTTAAGGATGTTACTATGAACTTCAATTAATTGGAAAAAAAAAAATGGGAGAATTTTCATATCAATGAATAAAAGTGCACTACAAAAGAATAACAGATGTCAGGCATGCGATAATAAATTTCATTTTTTTGAAAACCAATTTCATATTAAACTTCGATGAGTCAAAGAATTAATCATAGGAAAAAATCGAAATTTGATACAAAGGATGTGAAAAGCTGACCAAAATAGTTCTGCTGGGAACTGAAAATCTTGTAATGGTGGAAATTTCGAGTTATTTAAAACAGTTCAAGGCTAAAAGTATGAATCATCCAGCTGGAAACTGTTCCAGTGATACCTGTTTTTTTCTGAATATATTAAATATCTACAACGCAAAAAGGTAAAAGATGACTCGGCACATAAAATGCCTAAGTTACCCGATAAACGCAAAAGGTTTTTAAATATTAAGGTTTTAGAAATCTAGATCGGTTGAAATATTTTATAGGGACTTTCGCAGCTTTTTGTTTTTCCCAACAAATCATCCGATTGTAATGCATAAACTTTTAACTATCCATTCACTCTGCGCTTTAAAAGTATATTTCATTGGTATGGAAACACTGGAACCAAATGCACTAAGAAGCCATCCATATTCAGTTTCAATAAAGTGACCGAGTAAATTGAAGCATTCATTCAAATTTGTATAATTGACAATTTTCAAAAATTTTTAAATGAATAGATTCCATTCCTAAATTTCATCAATTCCATTCCTAAATTGACAACAGATGTTGGGATAGCTGCTTACATAGTTATTAACTCGTAGGATTTTTATAGATATAATGATATAATGTGGAAATTGACATATTCCAAAGAAGTTCAGTAGAATTTATCATCTTAGTACTTCCCTTCATTTGTTTCATTTTATGAAAAACTGAAGAAAACATAATGTTTACAATATGACCGCTATCAAAACGATTCCTCATTTTCGACATACTCTATTGCATATTAATTTTTGTTGCTTTTCTAGAAAACATTCAACGATTATATTTCTATAAAGGAAAGGAAATATTTTTTCTGAAAAGACAAAAGGAAAAAAAAAAATGTTTGTAAAATAAATTTCATAGAGTTATTATTTCTTTACTATTTTCAGAAATAAAAAATAAAGCTATTTTCGTTGCACAAATCACAGGCCGTTTAAGAAATACATTACAATTAGTATTACCAACATGCACAATGATCTTTACTATTTTAATCTGAAATACACCGAGGAAGCCCTCGTCATAAATTAATTCCCTATGTTTACAGTTACATTTATTTGATGCGCATTTCGATGAGCGATCATTATTGACACTCTTACACTATGATGAAATCTTCAGAATAGATTAATATAACCTTAGTAATTCGAATGATTACTTCGAAAATCAAAAATCCACTATCGGTACTAGTAAATCCCCTGTAATTTCTGTTTTCCATTGTCTTTGTTCTGTGAGTACTGAGACAGTTCTAATTTAGAACTCTTTGTTTACTTAGAAAGAAAGCTCCAACAATAAATCAGTGATGTTTCTCTATGCAGATGTACAATCGTTGTCTGTTATGGCAAACAACTTATTGTCTCCATAGATCACCTACGTTGGATTTTTGGCCACAAATGGCTTTTACAAATTATCATAGCATTTTTTCCAATTTATACTTTTCACCATCTCATTTATAATCTTTAATCGAAAATTGAAATAATGCACTAATTTCTGAGGCAAATTTCTTCTTCATAATCATCGCATCTCATTCCTTATCTCTTCTTACAAGCATCTCAGAGAAAATAATTCTTTCAATAAAAGAGAGATTTTTGAGAAAAAACAATACTGGCAAGTAATTAATCTCAACTTGTATATTATTAAAACACTTTGGAAAATATGACGAAATGATCAACTGTTTCATAAACAATTCATGGATGTATGACATTCAGACATATACAAAATACATTTCGCTATGATAAAATGCATCGAAAAAAGTTTAAAAGCAAAAGATAATAGGAATCCTAAATGCTGCCAACAATAGCGAAATGTTAATAATAAGAGATATTTTTTTTTTTTTGAAACTAATATTTAATTCTTCAAGTGATAAGTCTTTTAATCTTCTTTTTGCGATTATCATTTATCAATAAATGTGTAGAGAGCATCCTCTCTTCATGATAGAGGGGAAGAGGAAGAAGAAATGTTCACCGAAAACAATAAATAATTCGTATTTAGAAATGCAATTATATATTTATAAAGATGTTTTTTGCAAATAACAGCTATAAATTTCGAGTAATTAAGTAATACCTGAATAAATGGAAGCAAGCACTATAGCAACAAAGTCAAAATTTAATGAAATTAACAATCGATATTGTTTGCTTCTTCATTTCACAAGAAGTAGGAATGGATGAATGATGAATGAAAATTTTCAATTCGCATCTGATAGAAATGATTTAGAGAATGGATAAATAAATGTTATTGAAGTGATGCTGCGCTACATACACACCTATTTGAATTAGATGGGTCAGTGAACAAATGTATAATATTTGTGAATGTAATTGAAAGATTAATGACACTACCATTCGTCCACTTTGCAGTCCAAGAAATAATAAATGAAACATTTCTGTTTGGTTTCAACCATGACCACTGTCCATTAATGCTTACACAGTTTATTTTACATATTCTTTCTGTTTTATAAAACAGAACAAATTTTGCAATTAAATGTTGCTAAATTGAAGGAATTTTGAAGCAGTATTGGTGTATGGCAATATGCAACAATTACTGCACACTAAAGATAACAAAATAGAAAAAAAGAGAACAACAAAATAAGTTAAATGAGTAAAAATTGTTTTTCTTTTCCCAAAAAACAGATAAAATTTGACATTTATTTTTGCAAGTATACCATGATTAATCAATGTATATTTATTATGTTAAAATGCCTTTGTAAGTGCAAAACTAGCAGCAAAGCGTATTTGACTTGTTTTATTACAAAACCAGAATTATTTTAATTAATTTGAGTTATACTCTGGAAACCCAAGCCATCATTAATAAATATTTTATACTAAAACGACACATGTCATCAAATTTAAATATACTCTAGGCGTCTATATGTTTTCCAATTAAAAAAATTTCTAACAGTATGCTATGATGCATCTATTTTTGCATAAGGCATTTTTTTCTTTATTTTGAACTTCTTGCCTACTGCTGTTTATATTTGGCATTTTCCATCTGAAAAACACTTTATAATAGAAAGAAAGAAAACTACGGAGACATCTTTTCAGAACCTCGAATGTCTGGGTAGTTGCAAGGAGTACCAAATGTCTGAGCACTGAGACAATGGTCAAGAATCTGACCGCTTCTATTTATTTGTTGGTCAGCTGCATCTGTTGTAAACGTAATGTAAACAAAATATCATAAACAAATAGTGTCATAACACGAATATTATTCTAAGTGGTTTCAATAAATAGGCGGAAGTTTTTTACGCCATATCATTTGCAGCACAGTATAAAACTTAAACTAATACAAATTAAACAGCATTAAGCTATGTTTATCTGCTTGATGTCACATCAACAAATTTGTTTTAATTAAACATTATTTGATTCCAACAGCTGATGGTTTTCCAAATGTATTCGTAAGCTGCTACTAATATTGCTAAATTTTTTTTTCCAAATTTTTTTTAGAATGATAGTTTTTATCATCTTATTATGATTCAAATAAATATTTTACAAGCAGTTTTCTTCTTCTCAATCCTTAAGTAATTAAAACCTTATTAATACTTTCTACACTTGGAAACAGTTGCAACCCCTTATGCTTTCTGCAAGATGCACATTAGTTCAATAACTCACTATGTAATTTGAAGTTTAAATTGTATGTCTACTTTTCTACTTTTTTCTATGCAAACAAATGCAACAAAATTCATTTCCACATGAACATTGTTCAACTGAACTTCAGATAACTTCGTTTAGTAAAAAATAAGTTTAGTGATTTGAATGAATGTCCATTAAGAAAAGTGAAGTATTGTTTCTTCAAATAATTAAAATACACAAATGGAATCAATGAAAAGTAAAGGTTTGTGAGCACTACTGAAGTTGTACACTAATGATGATGACTTGAGTGTTCGTGGTCTGCGCAATATCTTTCAAGGCCACTGTTACACTTAACATAATTATCTGCCACTATCAGCAATAAATTTGATCAGTAAATTAGCGTCAAAAAAAGAAATTCTGTAAGAACTGTCGCCCTTGGTACTTCCATCTGTGTCGTAAACCATCAATCTGACACAGGTGGTTTACGTACATAAATTAAAATACATTTCTGCAACTCCTCAAAATTTCTACTTATTTTTACTTCAAAATTTTTACTTGAACTTTTAACTCGTTTGTTATCTCAACTATTCAGCTTACATCGCGTCACAAGTCGCGTGTATTTCGAGTTGACGTATCAGAGCCACACCATGCCATTATTTCTACAAATGTGTTTCTTTTCTAGAAAATAATTGAAATATCAATATGGCTTCATTTGTGCAAGCAGTGAAATATTCCTACTTTACTAATGAATTGTTATCAACAAGTAAATATATTTGCGAATCAGAGTTTCAAATTTCACTTCTGATATATAATTGTGTCTGAAATGTTTTCTTTTCAAATTAACATTTTATATCAAGAACCAGCTGCAATCATAACAGTAATGAAACTAATCCAATTATTCCCTTTCTTTGAGCGTTTGCTTCTGATAAGTTTCATTATTACAAATAGCGCACCGAGTCAGTTCATAATTTATTCGCAGCACCATCTTCTCTTCTCTAAGGAACTCATTAAAGTGTCCGAAAATGTCTTTTACATTTAGCATTGTTTGAAAGGATAGAAAATATGAGTTTTTATTCAAAATAATTTTATTTCAATGAATTGCAACGAAAAAAATAATAATTTGAGCACTCAATAAATAATATTTCAAAGGAAGTATGCTATAAACAGATTAAACTGAGATCAATAAAACGAAGGATTCAGTAATATTCTGCATATTTGAGAAAACAGGAGTATCTGAAATTGTTGTAAAAATAATATTAAGTTAATTTTTAATTAGAAAATTGATATCAACAACATTCTCAAATAGTTACAAATGGTAAGAGAAAAAAAGACTTTGAATTATACATTTAGATATACACAGACTGATGTAGATTTAGGAAATAAAAGTTCTTAATGAAATTAATAGCACTGATTGCTCTTAATATTTTCAGTTATATGGAAATAAACAATTTTAAAATTGAATAGGAAGTTTCACTTTAAAATATGAGTTTTATACAACTTCAAAGAATAACGACTTTATGGTAATGCAAATTGTTTTTAAAATTCCAAAAACATAGCACATATATACTTAGTAAAAAAAAGTTGGAGCAGCACTATATAAAAAGCATTTTGATTGCCGGATTTTAAATTTAGTCATTTAAAAAATAGTCATTTAAAAAATTTCACCAAGAATTTGATTTATAAAAACTTACGTGAAATTTGTTTGAGAAAAATTGATTCCCTGATGAAAACAGATTCATTTTTTAGAAATCGGTAGCATCCGATAATTTGTTTACTAAATTTAAAAAACCAAACAAATTTTTATTATTAGTAAAATAAAATAAATCTCTGAATTTCAATATATCAATGATGAATTAATCAATCGCAGAAACTATCATGAATTAATCAATCGCAGAAACTATTCGTCATCTTTCCTTTGTTTAAAGTTTTGTTAAATATTAATTAAAAAGTGAAACATTAGATGCTTAGATCAATGACTAATTATAACTTCCAGTATAATCAGTATTTTATCGATGAAGAAGAATTTTTCATCATTAATCATTCTCAAAAGTAATAACGGAATTTTTTTAAACTTCGATAAGTTTTCAAAAACTTGTGGAACGGAGAAAATACAAAAATAACCAAATAATTAATAAATAATCAATTGTAACGGCGTTAATTTGAATGTCTTTTTATATACATTTATGTACATTAATAATGACAATAATAGTAAGTAATAATAATAACAATAGTAATGATAATAATGATAATCCTTTCGAGATATAAACATTAAACAATAAAAAAGTTCTGCACTCAGAATAAAATTTTAAAGCCGACTTTTGGATTAATGCAACAATAAGAAGAGAATTTGATTTAATGCTCTTTAAGTCTCTCATTTTTGATGAAGGTCAGTGGAGGCACTTTCAAATTAAAATTCAAATATTCATGAATGTTCAAAGTCCTTCTATGCTTTCGTAATCAAGAATGATTGAAAATACAAATATTTATGCAATATCAAACTTCTCTTTTAATTTTTAAGTCATATTTTATCATTAGCATTGTTATATAAAATTTCCCCAACCGACGATCATTGATTACTGACTTTTTGATTACTAAATTTATTTTTTTATTTTTTTTTTATTCAATGAAATTCATTTTGCTAATCATTTTTCAAGTCATTCACTGGAATTTTGGGCGAACTATCTCAAATTCTATATTTAATGCCTTAAATCTCTTGAGATTTTCCAATTTTTTACCAGTCGAGTTTAATAATCCAGACTTCTATTATTCCAAAGTTTTACTAAGCAAAGACAACCACAAGTACTTCTGATTACTTCTTTTTAAAAAATAAATAAGATTAAGTACGTTATAATAGGACTGATTAAGCAATTACGTTCTCTATTTTATTGCAGCGATTAAATTCCCTCGTTAGTGCTTTTTTAAATTTGAAATCAAATAAAATTTCATCTGCTGTTACCAAATTATCATTATGCAAATTAATGGATCATTTGAAAAAAGAAGAAAGAAATAGCTGCAGCTGCTAGAAAGTAAATAAATAAAGTGAAAAGCGGAGACCCGAGTTCCGCTCCGAAACACACCAATAGAAAGAATGAAAAGCACTTAGCTGAATAATCGTTGTCATGGAATAATGTCACATCAAGCCAGCAGTTTACATTTTGTTATCTGTAAAATGAGAAAAAAAAATTGTAAATGCAACCAAAAAACACCAAAAATAAGGTATTTTTATTTAAAGTTAAAGAAGCAAATATCTAATTGAAATTGAAGATGAAAGGTCACCGAATCAAAGCAAATTTAATCGCGGAGCTTTTTTGAATACTTTCAATTTAACAAACAGCTCGATAAAAGTTGCTTCGTGATCATAAGAAGTCAAGTTCTAACTAATTAGTACTTACCAAAAAAGTGTCAGAAAGAATGAATGAATGCGACGGGGGATGATGTGGCGCAAATGTTTTATTCTCTAGCGACATCCACAACTGAGTACTTCCATGTCAGGGTAGTTCTTGATGACAATTTTACCCTCAACATCAATATAGAGGATTGCTAGAGACTCCATTTCAGTTGGGACGCAACATGGAGCTGGTACTAAGTTTGGATCCACTGAATTGATAAGGCCTTGTACTATGGCGTGATTTGTCGTGTTGAAATGGCTTGTCAGTGGGTTCGGACATTCACCTTGACACTGATAAGCGCTGTAGCTTGCTAGAAGTACAATCCTAATTAATTTTAGTTTAAATTAATTTCCAGTAGATTTGTTATTCATCACTCAAGGTAATTCTTATAGTTTTGCTATAGATTTGTTTAAATCTAAATAACATAAAGAAATGATTGGCATGCTATTAGGACATTAAAAAATACGATTTCAAAAATTATTCTAGTTCTTGTGATTAAAAATAATAAAGGCATATCAAAATGCTTACAGGGAGCCAAGATCCAATCTTGCCAGTTCAATTCATTAAAATCAACTAAAAGTTGTGTACGTCGACAATAATTTTTATCAGCCAATCGATGCTCATGCTTTTTATGTTGATGTCGTCGTCGCTTGTTTGCTTTCCGTTTCTTTCGCACCTAAAATTCCACAATTTGTCTGATTTTAGTTTTCTAAATATTTGCGTTTATAGGAACATTTATGGTTAAAGGTGCTTCAGTTCAATGTTGTTATGAAGTGCTGATACAAAAAGATTATAAGTACAGTGCTACGTAGACCGAAACACTTCCGATTTATTACATACTTTGTTCGAAAATTTTATGCTCACTTAAGCGCGATTTATTTTGATAAGGTAAGAAACATAACGGACCCTAGCAGTATCATCAGTCTGAACGTAAACAACCAGTGCAGAGGACTGCTTCCTGTCGTACGGCGAGTCGGAATAAGTTGCTGTTTCATATGACGTGCTTGCATATTTACTCAATAATTTCATTGCAAAATCAACCTAAAATATTGAAATTACAATCAAAACAACTTCTTTATTGAACATTCACATATGCCATATTCATAACAGTTTATATTGTTTTGTTAAATTAGACATTACACCAGAAAATTTCTTTTTCACTGATTGGTACATACCATAAATTCAACACACATACCCTATTCATATTCGGTCGTCTCCTACGTATCGCTTCCGTGACATCCATTTCCACCCATTGGTATTCTTCTCGTAAATCACCTTCAATAAACTTCGCGTCGATTAACCTGCAATAAGATATATTTAAAAATACGCGAGAAATTAAGAGAACCACCCATCAAATAGAATAAAAAATATTCCATTTAAGTTTTAAATGTCGAGTAATAGAATTGCAAGAATTTGATGTTACTAATGTATTTTTAAATTTGCGGAAATGAAAATGATATATGGACCATAGGTGAACTCAATTTTGAAATTATTAAAAAGAAAGAATGAATGAAGAATACTCGCCAAAAAAAATTTTTTCAAATGATCTAGCCTTTTCAAATATTTACCTCCATATTTCGGGATTTCTTTGATCAACTTCATAAATCTTGATATGTCTTCGACTTTTCTCATTTCTCAATTTCAATTTTAGCTCTGCTCGATTGATTATCTCACTGGTGATATTTCGTACAGTAACCGATAAGTCGTACTGAAGTAACAGGGTGCTAAAAAATATCATTTTTATCTGAGATTACTAAATTATAGCTACAACAGCAGCATTTTACCAATAAATAAATATTTTAAAGAGTAAACTAAATTTTAAAGAGCTGACTAAAATGATACCTATTATCTGATTCCATAACATTATATGGATAGTAATGTCGAACCCAAGCAATATCTTCCATCTTCACCTTTTCATAAATACTCCACATGTAGTATGGGATTGATACTGCTGGCTTGACTTGTTTTGGTTGTTCTTTCATTCCAAATCTAAGTGAAAATGAAACAGTTACACAGCAGTTGAAAGGCATCTTGTCAGTGTATTTTGTCAAAATAAATTAATGAAATGCTAAATAGCAATGAAATGAACGGATAATATCTCTAAGATTTTATCAAGACAGATTAGAATATGAACTCCGCAAGAATTATTTTCTTATGTTTTAAAACTGCATATTCTAATAATTTAATCTTTAAAAGACTAACTTTCTTAAGAATACTTCTCTTAAAAGTTGAATTTCTTGTTCAGTAAATCGGCTTGCGCCAGTTGGTGGAAGATCTGTAGTAGCTGCTGACAGTGATGTCACCGAACTGTAGAAGATTATAATTAGAGGAAATAGTACTGATTCTAATATCTTCAGTGATGCAACTTGTTGCGTACAATATGAATGGTAATTTCGTTTTTGTCTTCTTTTTTCAACAGTAACTTCAGAAGCAGTTGTAAAATTAGTTGTAATAGCGGTAACAATGAGAGTAGCAGAAGTGGGAGTGGTAATTAGTTGGTTATGCACTTTTGTGCGCTGTTCAACTAAAAATTCTGGTTTGATAGATTCCAAAAATTCGTTCATTTTAGGTCGCAGTAGTAGAAGAGGGTCACAACAGCCACTGAGAACTGCATTGAGCCTCTTGTCCTTCCCAAATTGTGATGCTCTTGCTATCACAGTTGTTAACTATGATAGTGATGGGCTAAGAAGGATTCCTTTTTGTTTAGTCGAACTTCCAATGTAGATCGTTTCTTTTGATATTCAACAAAATTTGAACGAATTTTTATTTCCTTTTCTTCTTGAGATGCTTCAGTTTAGTACCAAGCATATCTATTAAAAATGTTTTCAACAATCTCAAAGAAATAAAAGACCGATATATCTTGTGAAAGATTAATCTGCGATCATTCTCTAATGCCACTTTATCAACTGTACACTGATATGCATATAAAATACAAAATAAATCCTATAATTGCGCTTCAGTCTGCAGAAATCTTCTAGATTCTTCCAGAAGACTAAATTCTCTCTTTTTACCGGTAGCTCTCTGCTTCTTTGCGCAATAGCGTTCTTCTTTTTTCTTCTGATATGATTTTCACTTTCTTTTTTAAACGTGTACTTCTCTTTCTCTCTCTTTCCGTGCGTGTTTTTCTTTCTTCCTTCCAATCCAATTTCCCCTGCAGTACTAGATCCACTTCTAAACAGCACTCGTTGGTGTCTGAAATATGATTCAAAATTTGCGATGCTGAATCAAAATTGGACAAAGCCGTACACATTATCCATTTTATGCCTTAAACTTATTTCTGCAGTTCTTCCTCAACTGATATTCGTGTTTTTTTCCTTTTCGTAGTTAGCCTTCTCTGTGATTTTGAATTGAATTTTTCTCACTCGAGACAATTAATAACGATTGAAGTGGAAAAATTTTGGATATAATTCTGCCACCATTTTTTCCAAATTAGTAGAAAGAGTAAATTTCATAAGTTTTACAACTGGCTCATGCATTGTATATCAAATCAAAATCAATCATATTTAACATCAATTCCTTTTTCTGAATTCTGGTTTAAAGTGAATTTATTAGATTTGAGTCATATTTTTATTCTAAAAATTCTACTCTTTTCAAGAAGAGTGAAAAGTCTAAAGTACTTTTTTGCCCGATATTGTATCAATCTCGTGAGACTAAATGTTGCAAAAAAGGGAGTAATTTAACAATGGGAGCAATTTTAGTTTTTTTGTAATTGCTAGTAAGTTAATTAGGCTTTAGCAAGTGTTTTTCAACTCTTTGCCTAGATCGATACTGAAGTTATTGGAACTGGCGAAAAAGCTGATTAGTATTTATCAATGGAAATTTCTTCAATCTTGTACAAGCATTTGAAAGATCATAAAAATTCGTTTCAGACATCAAAAAAAAAGAAAAAAAAACAAAAAAAATTAAGAAGAATAATTTGAAGTGTCACAAACATAGAACCATTAATAATAAAGGAATTAATATTTTCCAAAAGTGTCTCTCCAGAAAAGACACAGTTTTATTACAAAAATATAAGTACAAATGAGAATTCGTTACAGGAAGAAGGAAGAACTGAATCAGTTAGGCATGAAATTCCTCTATTATGAAAAGAATGAATTATAGATTTGTTGATGGAAAGAAACGATTCATTGGAACAGTATGGTACACATCATCAATGTAAATATCGTCGGAGGTAGAAGACTTCAATTGAATTATCTTCTCTTGAGCAGTATAGTATCTTGACAATTAGGAAACGAATCAAACGAAAAATTACGGTACTGATGTCTTCTATTTTCTACTTTAAAAATCAATGACTAATTTTTTACTACAATATTCAGTCCCTCCTAATCTTTTAATTTCTGTTACAGTAACAAAACTTCTGGAACAGATTGTTCAATTATAATAGTAATTTGAACAATTTGTAATTACTCTGATAAATACCTCATATCTCATCTTTTTAATATCTAGAACATGTCTATGAAACGTGAAGAGAGAATTTGCACTTCAAAATGTCATCTTCCAATAGGAAACAATATATCCTTCAAATGTATGCTTAAAACTGCAAACTGTCAAATCCTGTTGAACTTTTAAATGACCTCAATATTTCAAAAAGACATGAAGATGATTGAATTAAGCAGTTTTTTCTGTCCCACCGAATAAATCCACATTTCATTTAGAATATGCCAAAAAACACTGTGGGAATTAATAGAGCTACATTGGATTATCATTCCAAATTTTAAATAATTCTGGATAAAATAGGTTCAAGCAATAGGAAAGTTTAATATCGCATAATAGGTAATTAGGTCTTTGCTATCTATTCACTAGTTCCAGTTTGTTTGAAATTTACCTGCTTATAGAATTGAAATTTAATTTACTAAAAATTTACTAATGCAAATAAGAATTCATTGTTTTTCCATTTCTTCACTCACATTTAAAACAAGACAAATTAGTTTTTAAATACTACAGTTTTTTCTCTTTCTGTATTTATAAAAGAAAGTACTGATATGTCTTGAAAACAAGTTTATTCTGTATAGTTTTATAGAGAACCTGAATATGTCGATTACTATTTTGTGTCGTAATTAGGAAAAATAGTGGTGCAAATTAGAGGAATTTTTAGTTATTATTTTAATAATATTAATTTAAATTTTAAAGTATCAAAAATTTTATCTATTAAAACGACTGACTGGGACATTGCGGTCAGTTAATTTTGATCTGAAGATGGCAAAAATAATATTTATTTCGTGTATTTGTCAGAACGAATAGAAATTTGAAAGTTGCAATGGACAATGAATGTGTCACTAACAACCTAAAAGGGTGGCTTTACCATAATATATTTTCGTTTGATGTAGAAATAGAAACATATAACAGTGATCTCTCTCTAACACTGATGATTCATTATGTGTTGTACATTTTTAGGTAACATTTGGAAGTTAGAAACTTTCAGTATATCTATTTTATGCATAATAATGCAAGGCTAACGGAACATATGTATCTTAGCAGTCTAATTCAGGTTCCAGAAAAAAGGAATGGATGAAATTGAAAGTTGCGATGAACAATAAATGTTAAAAAAATCCGAATACAATTCTAAAGATTAGTAAAAAATTCATGTGAAAAGTAAATAAGTATATATATATATATTTTTTTCGTCTAGTCATACTGTGATTAAACGAAAAACTAAAATTATATAAATGAATGATGAGTCCTAATAATACATTCGATTATACTTCCATTATACTTTTAACTATTGAAAACGAAAAGGGGGAAGTGCAGGTAAAGTTTAATGTACGTGGTGCTGATGATGATGATAATGATTGATGATACTGTGAGGAACATTTCCGCTAACAGCGAAACAGGATGTGCTCACGATTTTTTCACGCTAATTACATGATGATTAGACTTGAGCTCTAGGCGGCAGACAACGCATTTGTTACGGAATATTTTTGTAAAAAATAGCCTGATTTTTGTATTGATATCATATAGATCGTCATTCTTCAAATTACAGCTAATCCTCCAAACAATAGCTTTCTTGTTACTTAACTATTCTGATGTTTTTCCTTAATTAATTTCGGTAAGTAAAAACATATACAATTTAGGATGATTCACGGTGCTCGGAAAATAAACACCGATTGATTTTTAAATCGTATGAAATGTTCGGATCTGAGAACATGCAGTTCGTAAAAAAAATTGAAAACTAATTGATTGATTAAAATGTTCTAATTGCACTTAGCATATCTCCACCTCTTTAATTTTTACAACAATAATTTAATATGATACAAATTTTCAGTTAAGAAAATCTTGAAATATCATTTGTAAATAGTAAAATTCTGTTTCTAACTTAACTACGAGAAAAAAAATCAAATACGAATATCTTCAAGATGACATTATTTCACATAATTATAAATCTAAGCCACTCACTCAGGAATGCAAGGAACACTTTATGGATTCTAAGGTATTGAAAAAAAGTGAATGAGGTTACTTCATTCATTATTACTATCATTGAAATGTGTCCTTTACGAAAATAAAATTTGCGGAATTTTTGCAGCGACTCATTTAATATAGACGGAAGAAAGCAGTTAGTCATCCATTTTCTCCCATATCTAATATACACTTGTCCTTCCCTCGAAATTCTCTCACCTTCATCAACTGATTGCACAAACTATATCATAAGAAATGTCAGAAAAGTTCACTTTTTATTGAGAGCATTAAGAATCAATAAGACATTAAGATAAGTTGAGACAACTGATAGTGAGTGATTAGTTGGTGACAGTTATGTTGAATAAAGCTTATTGTAATTGTTACCAGTGAAAGCAATTTATTAGCAAATTTTAAGCATGCCTTATGTGAAAAAAATTGAGATCTTCAGAGAGCTGTTATGTCGTCACCTCTGTTCGGGATAACATGATTGGGTAGCCATTCCAAATGATGCTTCTTTTATTTTAGGAATTTTTAAATTATCCAGAAGACGAAAATTTGAACAAAACTGGAAATTTGAAAGTATAACAAAATTTGTTTAATTACCAATATATATAATATAAATTGTTAATTAAACGGAATAGATGTTGAATAATTAAAATAAAATGAAATTTAATCACAACTTTCTTCTCAGGCCTGATTAAGAGACGAAGCAGGAATGTTATATTCAAAAAAGGTTGAATTCCAAAGATTTATCATCATTTAGTGTTTTAATATTATAATGATATAATGATCTATTTCAATCATTGATCATAAATTATAAAAAAACCCTAATTAAGTTAGAGGAAATAAGTGTCGATACATTATAATTCTAATACCTGAGATAGAACAGATCCGCATAGGTAGTAAAAGTATTGAAAACCGAGCTGATTACGTCGATGAGAGGGGTTAATCTGTCGCAATGTGCTTACTTACCTGTTTGCTACTTAGTCTGCCTTTGCAACTCTCTAACTTATCTCCGTCCTCCCTTCAACCAAAAAGTTCATTTTCTGTTTATGCGGGTACACATTGTGATGCTATTGCTACCTTTGTTAATTTGTTTAATCTTAAGATTTGTGTGTCAACTTACTATACTTTTAATGTCTCTTCTTCTCCCTTCTTTTTGTCGCACCGAGTAAGCAATATCATTCCCACAAATCATTTCTCTTTTCTATCTACCCATTATTTTATTATATCGAAAACATGAACACCTGAAATCAATCTGGAAGCATCTGACTTTTCGAATAATCAGTAGCAATATTGTTAAATGAAAAACAAGTAAGGATTAAAGCTTTACATACGACTAAAATTATTTTCATTTTCTTCACTTTTTATCTGCACATACAAAATTTATATACATTATTCATACTGAAATTCTTTCTCTTCCCTTTCCGGCCACTTTGTATTCCAAATCCATTTTTTCGTTTTTATTTTTATTCCAAGTTCCTCATTTAAGCGTATTCTTGCAATTACACCAAAACCGTAAAACAGATTCCAAAATTTATTATTGAAAAGGAAAGAAATAAAAATTATAACACTTCAGCAAAAAAAAAAAAATATTCTATCAGTACTGTGCTGAATAATTTCCTCAATGTTAAAAAAAAAAATTAAGAACAAGTGTAAAGAGGAAATAAATAATAAATGGTAAAAATGTTTGCGCAAAACAATACAATGCTGAATGGAACAATTGCTGTGGTGAGTGAAAACAGTAGAATGAGCGGTTCCTTTGGAGAATCCGGGACATCCTGGATAGTCAGATGATGAAACAAAGGCAATATCAGATGTCAAAGATCTTCAATCTTAAAACTTCTCAAAGAAAGAAAATTTCTGCATCCACCAACTGTACAAGACAAAACATCTTCTACATAATAGTTGATGATCCTTGGCTCTAAAATTATATCTAAAAAACAAATAATGCTTGTAGACGCTAGGAATGACTTTAAATAATTGTGCCAAAAAACGTTTAAGCATTAAAATCAAACTTCGCCGGACAATATGTGATAGTGTCTTTTTTTTTTAATTCAGATCCCCGCTATAAGTCTCGGCTTAATTCTCTAGCATATTCATTTGATAATTAGCAGTATATTTGTGTTTCTAATAATCTACGTATGATCGGAAGTTAAAGGCCACTTGTAAACTAACGTGAAGTTCTGTGAAACATTAAACAAGCATAGGATCTGCTCAGTTTGAATTGAAATATGAAAATTTGTCTGATTGCGCTTCTTTGTTGTTAACTGATTGATAATTTCTAGGAAAACGCAAAACAAAAAAGAGTTGGAAGAGCCTTTCAGAGCAATTTTCAAAGTTATACCGACAGCAATTTGATGAAATTTGAATTGCTATTGACATTTGACCCTCAAAAGAAAACTGTGTGTTCTTGCTGAAATATGATAGCAGCAAAATGAAATACGATACAATTTTATACTGAAAAAGGCCTAACAAAAAGCAGCATCAGTTTCTCGGACATTGATGTTGCAACTTCAATTGTCCGACAGAAGGCCATAAAACAATTGCATTACCAAAAAGTATAGATTAAGTTCAAATACTTCAAGTTTTCAAAAAAAAAAAGTCAAAAATAAAGAAATAGTTTGAGGAATGAAGCTAATTTTCCATTCCATACATTATATCTCTAGTAGCAGCTTTTTATATTTTTTGGATTGTAATTAAAAATTAAATTTAGATTTGAAAATTAATCCAATAAAATATCATTTACAAGAAAATATTCCTAATATTTCATTCGAACCATTTTTTTTCATCCTCTTTTCCTTTTATTTTACCTTGGCATTCTGACTAATAATTTTTGTTCTAATCAGTGTGAGAAGTAAATAACTAAATTTAATTCAAATCAAAGTACAACAAAAGGATCAATGTACTAAGTCGAAATGAGTTATTTCAGCAAGGCATGCATCTGATTTATGAATCATTTTAGGGCAAACACTCAAGGAGAATGAAAATATACAGCTTTTCATTGATTTCCGCCCTCTGTCTTAGATATACAAATCAAGCACTGAGATTTAGAAATAAAGTTTGAAGATTTAGTCAAACATTTATTTGATTTCATATTATAATTAACTTTTTTTACTTATCTGAGAGAGAAATATCTAATCTTTGAAGCCAGAAACATCTGTTTTGACCATATAACGTCTATTTCTATCGTGTTGATTGGAAATTTTTTTTCAGTTGTCTGCTAGAATATTTATTTGGTAAGATATAAAACTAATTAAACATGTGTTTTTAAAAGAAAACATTTTTTCTTGAATTCATTTAAAGACTTCAGATTTACGAGGAACAAAAAAGGAAAAAGTTGGAGAATCCCATATGATATGTCAACTGTGCTTGAGAAATAATTTCTTTTAGAGAAAGAGAAAGTACTTTGATATTTTTTAAGTCTTGGAATAAACTGTTATTTCAATGTCTTCTAATCGATTATTCATACGGTCTGTCCAATGACAATAATTAACAGGAGGAGTCGATCTCTGTGGTCAAACATAACGTGGACAGCATAATTGGATGATGATGCTGCTGCTGCTGCTGACCTCAAGAATTCATTTCTTTGCCATACCGAGTAACCTTATCACGAAACCCGCTAAAGCAATGATAGCATACAGCAGATTCCACTTCAGGAATCAGGCCTTTCCGTTTTCATCCTGCCAAAAGGAAGAAATGCAAATTTGACAGTTACTGTGCAATATCAGACACTATTCCATCTTTCAGATACTACCTTATTGAAGAAATTTTCAGATATTACCTTCTCGAAGAAATAGACAGAAGTTTTATAGAACTAAAATCAATTACATCTAGAACAGAACTAAAGTTTAATATAGACTAAAACTGATTAACAGAAGTAAATTATCAAACTATTAGCTAATAAAAACGGAGAGTGGATGTAACTCTGAGAGATAAAACCCTGCTAATATTAGTAAAGAATGGACGAAAAAAAGATAAGGAAGCATTGAATTGAACCCTTTCATGCCGCATTGAGCTGTTGGCAGTAGTAACACGGATACCTCTCAATGGCAGTAGCGCGTCACATCACATTCCATCGCGACAAATGGACAATCGTAGAAACAGCGCTGAACAGCAAAAAGCATTGAAAGGCAGAAAAAGTGGCGCCGTCTATATTGGGTACTGTACAATTATGTGTTATTCTCATAACTATTACCACTGCTAGTGCTACTGTTACTGTTATTGTTACTGTTATTGTTATTGTTACTGCTGTATTACTATTGCAAGTGCATTAGAGGAAGCCACGAGTGGATGAACAGACAATTAGACTGAAAAACATATGCATGCTTCATACATTCTTGCACAAATTTTTTCTTCTAATTTAGAAGCAAATATTCAATATGAATTTTAACAAAATTCAAATAAGTTCATTTGTATATTTAATTGATCGGTGGTTCTGACAGACTAAATTGACATATAAGCTAGGTACAAGATGATAAAACTGAAGACAATTGATTAATTAAATATTTTATATGAATAATTAATTAAATATCTGCAAGAATAATTAAACTAAACAATCAATTAAATATTGGATATGAACAGTAGTGGACTTTAAATCGTCTTTAAAAAATTATATGTTAAAAAGTGACGGATAATCTTCGCAAGAATTAATAGATGAACTGATTTCCAAGCTTTTGGATGGATGTCACTTAGATGAAATCAACATGACACTGAAAAATGAATACAAATAAAGAATGAATGAGTAGTAGACTAAACAAGCAGAACAAACTGAAATTATACGAAGAGGGAGGCAGGTATCAAGTTAAACAAGCAGGACACAAAATAACTTATGCATCATTATGCGGTCAATTACAAATGATTCATTTCAAAAACTTTTTAAGCTTTAAGCTTAAAAATAATGACTTGTAAATATGTTTTAACATATGATAAAACGAAAACTGAAGCTGTGGAATTCATTGAGGAAGATACCTGAATCAACAATTACATGTCTTTGAGGTGTTAAGATCTTGACGTTTTACTAATGAAAATAATGTAATATAAATGAAGAGCAAAATATAAGGTTATAATTAATAAACCAATCTTTTGTAGTGTGAAACCACTTTGCTACGTATTGTCTAAACTATTGTAAGAAATATATAATCTGAAGTAAAAACACTTTGTTGGTCTGTTTTCTTTCTAATAAAACTCAGAAAAAAGCATTTTCCGGAAATCCCAAGCAAATGTCACTAGTAAACTGCTAGAACTTGGCAAAATCAGACATTTACTTAATCATTTCAATCACATTCTTTCATTAGCTCATTTGAAAATTTAATAAGGCAGACAAACACTCATGAATATTTAAAGACAAATAAATGTAAAAATGGAAAGAATTTGACGGAAAAGTAGTATATCAATCTTTTAAGTCAGTAGAATGATATTTATATTCATAAACTTTAATTCATATCAGAAAACTTTATTTCATATAGTTTTTTCGCCTATTTTATGAAAAAAATGGCACTCTTCTATTTAAGACCTTAGCTTCATTAAGAACTTCAAATCCAGAGAATTCCCTTTAAAAATTTAAGTAAAAACATGAACAAAGATTGATTTAGTCCTTCAACAGCCACAGGTCATAAGTCAGAGTGCTGTAAAAAATAGAATTACATAGATTTCAATATGAGTACTGTACGGTTTGACCATTCTGCTCTACCGCTCGCAACCTTAAAGCACTAAACGTCCATGCAAGCCACTCATTATATATTCCAGTATGCTGACCAATCGGTTGTCCAGCTCAAATTAACCATGTAGTGTCGCTTAAAACTTTGCTTTTGCCAGCTATGAGCCGATATTTCTCAAGGAAAATGGAATATCTATGAAAGTTTATGGAAGGATCACTCGACTATAAAACCAAAGCAAAAGAGTGATCATATGCGATGACCATAAAAAGAACATTACCTCATTTACCCATTATCACTGAATAGGTAAATCTAGAGAAAAGATGCCTCGACGTGTGGCTAATTTTTTTGATCTTTCCTTTTTACCTTTTCCTGATAGAAGATGAATATGCAGCATGATATTATTTAACTGCTCGCATTTTTCATTGCCTAATTAGGAACTCAACGCAAACAGTAGCAAAGTGATAAAATATTTTGATTTTAAATGCTGATTTTTACTGATATATTTGACAGGGGATAAACAGTGTGATCTAATTTTAATACTGAGGGACTAAAGCAACTAAAACACATTTTGGGAATGAGCAGAGATTTTTAGATTTCTATAAAGATTCCCGAGGACAAGCATTTCAAATTTTAGCCTCGAGGTTCCACAGATGGAATCAAATTCAGCTTATCATAATTGCGAAATGGAGAGGCCAGAAAAACAAAAATTCCCAACAATTTTTCTATGTCTCTAGGATTAAAATTATTTGTCTTAATCAAGCTTCTGGACAAAAGAAGAAATTTTCCCTCATTTAAAACTAAACGACATTTCAACCTCTTAAACTTAAATTCTCAAACAGAAAAATGAAATGGAATATGTGATCTTAACTTTTTAACCTCAGTGATAAGGTAATAATTGATAAATTGCTTATTGAATTCCAAACCACTGACAATTAATAAAATGCATAACAGACTGGATACATAAATTATTTGTGATTTTAAATTTAAATAACTAAATCTTAGCTACTTAATGACAAATGAATAAATATTTGGAAAAAGCAGAATGCTAAAAAATGTAAAGATTTTTGTATATCCTTATATACCATAACTTGTTGACTTTCTTAGTTTTTAACTTGTAACAATTTAAGATTTCTAATTTTCCTGTTTGATGATGTGGATTTCCAACTGTTAGTCATTTACCATAATATTAGGACTTAATTATAATAGATGGATTTGTATGAATTTGAAGGTTATATCTTTAAATCTCAGTTTTGAAGCAGTTTGATATGATGCATCATTTTTGTGTTTTAATGAAAAATAATGTCTATCAAATCAAGAATTCCTTAAGGTGATGAAAAACGTCTGATTTTCTATGATAATTATTAATCTCTTCCAGAATTACTCTAGAATGGTTCGGATTTTCAGGGCGGTAACGGTCGTAGTGGCTATGTGTGCAATTTCACAGACTATTGCAAGGCTGAAAAGTGTTTGCTATGTCTATTAAAATCTCTATTATTTTAGATAGCAAACGTTTCTTTGGAAGGTATTCAGTTCCACTCGAATTATTTCTTCATATGTCTAGCGGTTATTCTTCAGTGAAGTATCATATGGAAAATGAACAAGAATGAATTTATCAATTTCATTCTTGTTCAGTTGGTAACTTAAGACATTATATTCGCAACATTTTAGTATTATTTAAATGTAATAATGTTCTGAGTGTCATAGAATTTCACAACAATTCAATCATCACAGGGTCCTAAGCTACTTCACTTCAAAATTGTATTAAAAACATCGATCAGTGGATATTAAAAAGTTTTGCAGAATTCAATGGCGAATACGGTATGATAGTGTATATGATGATATTCATTGATTCCCTTATCCCGGGTTTAGTGCGTTCTGAACTGCAAATAGAATAAACTAGAAAAAGTAGAGGAGTAGCAAATGTCCAAATGAAAATGCAAGGAGAAGAAAAAAGGAAGAGTAAATTAAAAACAAGCGGAAAATTATAAATGGTGAATAGAGAGACACTGTTGATAGCAAATGGGGGGACATCAAGTTCTGGGGAATTGCGAAAGGAAAAAGAAAGGAATCTTTGGCGCCGCGACTCGGCGCAGACCATATATCACCCTCCGTTTTCTACTTCGACACCTCTTCCATGCTCCGCTTCTGTCCTACACACCTTTTTAAAGCGACGACGCTAATTAATCTTCAATTGCTTGAGACAGAGACATGCATTATTTACCTCCTTCCACACTCCTCTTTCAAGCCTACGACTTCTATCTGTCTATCTCTTCATGCCAAATGTTGCAATCGAAGAAAAACGGTTCATGCCTTGAAAATCCCTCTCTTTTTGATCATGAACTATTGATGGATCTTTAAACGCTCCTAGAAGCTAACATTTCATCATTTAGTAAACAAAATTAGACTGGCATAAAGTATGAACCTTAGATCATTCTTGTACCAAAACTTAATGTAACTGAGCACTAGAATTTTATGTAATATTCAGAGGGAATATTTATTTAAGCAGTGGTCCATAGTGCACTTCGTTTAGCACATTTTTATATTTAAATTTTAAAATTAAGTATATATATATATTATATATATATATATATATATATATACTTCATATACATTACGCATAATCATGCTTTATACTCTTAAACAATAATAAAGAAGTCCAAGATGATGGTCATTTTTAAGAAACCTGTCTTATAAAAACTCAAGAAAGCCATGAAAACAGAATAAATTTTTAATTGATACATTTTATTAATTTATTAATTGATATAAACTAGTTGAATTACAAAAAGAGATGAGACAGTGTTGAATGTTATATTGCTTTCTTAAAATATCCTTCCTGTATTAATCAAAAGATTCGGAATAATTTAGAGAAGAGATAAAATGTAAGAATTAAAAATTTCATTCTGTTTTCGAATCAGTGGCATACTGCGAAACTTGAGAGTAAATTTTAAGTTAATCTATGCAGTAAAGAAATGTAGCCTATATTTAAAGAAAAGAAGAATACTTATTCTTGAATACAGTCTTAGTCTTTCAATTTCAGCCTACATTGAATCTAGTTCGGCACATTATAACAGGAAAACAACGGTTAAGTGCTGATATCTGAAAAAGGATTTTCTTGTCCTGTATTTGAAATTCCTCGAAATTTATTTATTTTTTTTTTCAAAATAAAAGAATCAATTTTAATGCAGCAGAAGCAGAATGTGATTCCTTAGTGAAGAAATCTAAAAGAATAAAAAAAAGGCTTTGCCCGTTTTTGCATTTGGGACGACCTCGAATGGATCTGTTTGGGAAATTCATTTTTTTAAAGAAAACTATCTGATAAGAAAGCATGTTCGGAGGTACAACATTTTGTGCTGCACACTGACCTCATCCATCATTCATTTGTCAGATTTTCTTCTATTCAAACAAAATATTACTTCCAACTACAACAATAATATGCAAATTCTCATATTATCAACTTTATCCACGTTGTATCCTTAGAAAACAGCCTTAATGCAATGGCACAATGAGACTTAGAGAGATAATGATAGCAACAAATTGTGATGTGAAATACTGTTTTGCTTGGAAACTTCTTGCAAATTTTTTTGGAAACATCACATCATATCACTCTTGCAGCCAGTGCAACTTTTACACCGTGACAAACTGTTCGAGTTAGGTTTCATCAGAGACATAAAGAAACGAATAATACATTAACAAAAATTATACAATCATAACCTCTCTAGGAGTTCTTAAATTTTGAAAGAACAAGTTAAAAAATGTTTCTTTCTAGTGGAAAAATATAACATAAGACACATGCAGCAATACTTCTGATGCGACGATGACGCTGCTTAGGGAAATTGCAGAATTGTTTTTCCTATCTACTTGTTTGGGATCGCTTTTCAAAATATTGAAGGAAAACACTCATTTTTTAATCGGTGTCAATCAGCTAATTTGGATTGGCAAAGAATAATACGCGATTTTGGCTAGGTGCTTAAAGTAAGCTTAAAAATCTATGTGTTCAAAATAACAAAAAATTTAAGGAAAAGAAGACAAGAGAAAGGAGATTTAAATTATGGTTTTTTGTTATTATTACTAAATAATTTGAATAATCTATTTTAGATTTTAATTAAGAATATCGTTCCACGTACTCGAAAAATATCTTAATCATTCTTCTATAACTTCTCAAGTGGCTTTCTAACTGAACTTTCAATATTAAATTCTTAAATCGGAAGTAATTTAAAGCTTAATTTCATATTTGCTAAAGTATTTGTTCCCCAAATTATAATTCCTCACAAAACATTTGGAAGGAAATTGTCCCAAACTTTTATAGCATTCAAAAAAATATAGCAGTTGAGGTACGCAGAATTAGAATTAGTTACTCCCGAATATTTGGTGAGCCATCATGTGAAACAAAGGTAAATGTTTACGTCTGTCTATAAATGGAAACGGTCGGTCGATGAATGGTATTTCCCAACTCTTAAGATTGTAAATTTTCCCATAGATTTAGAAATGAACAATCATCTATAGCAGACAAATAATTCATCGTGCACTGCTAAAAAAAACGATTGTACTTCTTTCTTCTTGAGTAAGAACAAACGGTAAGAAGACATGAATAAGAATAAAAAATATGTTAAAAAGAAAATATTTCTAACTGTGGCAGTCGAATTTTGCAATCAGTGTGATATTATCATAAATTTCTGAGAGATTTTCTTTTAACTTATAGTTTTATAGTCGTAATTTGTTATTATCTGGATAAATATTGCTTATTATACTTTCGCTAATAAATTGCAGAGAAACAGGGGTTGTTTTTTTCCTATTCTTTTTCGAGACTTATGAAACATAAGATACCGAGCTTTCCTAACAACAATGAAAAGGAGGCAAAAAGAAGAGAAGCTACAAACTATGCTTCAAAAAACAAAAGCAATAGTAAGCGAAAATATTGCAAATATTGCAAGTTGCATTTATATCACTCCACATATTCAAACTAAAACTTAGTCTCTAAACAACAATGCTTTGGGATTTCAGGAGACATTGATGGGACATTAGTTTGTCTTCTTGTACTTACCGATTGGTTAACGATATCTATAGATGAATTACAAAAAAGTCACATTGAACTAATTAGTCTGCAAATAAAAATAAAAAAAAGATGATTCAAATTAGATCGAATGGCCCAATGGAGAAATTCAAATCAAAACACATATTTAATTTTCCATCTCTTTTAAAATTCCTCTCTGTTCCATGAACTTAAGTAAAAAACATCTGTTAATTATAATAAGCAGAAATGGATTGGCAGAATCGCCATTTCCAATTTTCTATTTGTTTAAAAGACTTTTATTCCACATAAAAATTTCTATTTCATAAGAGATCTGTGAACAACGTTATATGAGTTGGGATTTCTGCAGCAATGTTTCACTTATTTAATGTTGTTTTCTGTTTTGTTTTTAAATTTGCATAAGAATAACAAAGGTATTTTTAAGTAACCTCAAAATTTCTTATCAAATTCAAAAACTCTATTTATATGTCATTCTAAAAAAAAATCCAATTATGATATCTTTGGTTGCCATCGCAAATAAAATCATTTTTGAAACTATATTTTTAATCTACAACACATATTTTAATCTACAGTTCTAGACAAAAGACAACTCAAATGAATTAGTCTTAATTTTGAAAGCCTTTTAGTTGCTCAAATGCAACCTTAAAAAGAAAATAAGAAGTTAATTTGCTGAGAAATAACCAATTAGAAAGAGATGAATTATTTGTTTAATAAAAACGAATTAGAATTTTATTCTTACAGCTTGCGAGGATCAAATTTCCACTTAAAGTTGTTAACTGTTCCAGCCGTTCAAAAGTTTCTTTTGAAAACAATTGAGACACTACTGTACATTCCTGAAGAGCATAATTTCACTTTTGAATTATGCGACGCAAATGAGATATGATAAAATTTAGGAATTTCCGGAACACTTTTGATTTTAGAAGCAATATTTATTTACAATAATTTATGTAATCTTTAAGCGTTTCATTGCAAAATGCAACAAAATGAAAAGCCTTTCAGCTGAGTAAGTCATGCTTATGAATTGAGAGGTGTATACCTCAGAATGTATTTTAAAAATTCAACAGTATTAGCTTTTTCAATTATTTAACACGTGGAATTCAAGCTAAGAAATATTGGCATACAGAGAATCTTTTACACAACGACCTTGAATTGTAGTTTTTCTTTGAATCAGCAAACATTTTAAAATGAAAAAAAGCTCAATCAAGAAAAAAAAAAAAAACATGAAAGGAGTAGAAATAGAGAAGGAAGAAGATAGGTAATAAGTTTCATTTATTTTCCTGTCCTAACAAGTTTGGTACAGTGTTTTATATTTGCCACTCATTTTTGCTCGGAAGCGAAAAACTCATTTTTTTTCTTTGCTAGAAAATAATGAATTAGTTTTCTGAAAAAAGCAGAAAACTTTTGCTTCGCCTGTAGTGCCGCATAATTTTGATGAAAAAAGTTGATTAACTGAGGTTGAAATCCTCATTAATCTTTCACATTTGTTGAAACGACACAGCACAATCAAACCAAACGATAGTTATTTGCAAAATGAAATCTTTGGAAAGCAAATCTGCAAAAGGAAATTCTAAAATACTTTTTCTTTCGCATTGCAATAACATGTAACTTACAGCATTATATCAACGAGGACATCATGTCTTATCCTTTTATTTAAGAACAAAAAAAAGACAAGAAAAGAAATAAACAAACAAACAAGCATTGATCAGTCTTATTCATTCCAGTTAATAAGTCCAGATGCAAAATGCAGCTTTAACTGTACTTGTAGGTCCACTTTAATGCTGTAATGTAGATTCTGCCAACTTCTAGTCAATATTTTAAAAGATGCTACAACTACTTGTTAGCTTCCTCTGCTGCAACTGATACTGTGCCAGTGTTGTTGCAACGATTTAGACAACATTCACACTTAACTAAGGACCGATTGAGCGATTGTTTCAGGGATTGCTTTTATAAATCATTTGATAGTAGGGTTAGTGGCAATCTGTGAGCGCTACCTCCATGAAAAGGTCAGCAGTTAACTAAACATATTGGCTCACATCCAGCAAATTTTCTAATATTAATAAGTTTCCTTAATAAATATTTCCATCTCGGATAAGTTTTTTTTTTTTCAATAAATCAGTATTTTCTCAGGAAATCAATCGTAAGTATGGTGCCATCTCAATCAATCATTCAAGAGATGATTAGGTAATTGTGATTGAAAATTGTGACGGTTGCAAACAAATGTGATGATGACCTTTACCACTCGCTTTATAACTATTGTGGGTATTTATTTTTTTCAAGACTTAGCTTAGACTTCGAAAAATTCGCCGTCTGGATAAGCAATTGCAGATTTAAAGGGAAACACTGAACTAAAGGAAACTAAAAAGGATGCTAAAAGTTACTGGTTGTAAATGTTCAGGAGATGTTTTTAAAATTTTACTCCATAATTTAAATACCTTAAGATTGTAAAATTTAATATGAACTAGGCTTTGAAACTTGAAAAATTATTGAAATCTGAATTGTTGAGTACATATTTTATAGGCTACGAAGAAAAAAACATATTAGAATTTTTAAATAACATTTTAATTGATTTGAAAACTTTAAATAGGAAGGAACATACAATAAGTCGGGCATTCTATAACTGACTTAGGTAAAAATAACAAGACAGTCGTCATTGGAAAATGAGTTGAAATAGGTGATGAAGAAAAGGATGACAGTGATTGTATGATGAGATTAAAGATATCGATAAATGAAAGAGAGTGGAAGCAAAAGGAAGAGCAGAGAAAGTAAGGTAAGAAAGAATAGAATTAAGATAGGTAATTAATATAATTGCTGAGAAATGTGGAGAAGATTCGATGACCAAGGAAAAGTGCCACTGAGGATAATTTCCTGGAATAAGGATGAGAAGAAATGAAAAGAACGGATAGACAGAAAGGCGCGTCGATGTGAAAGTACGATAACAACCACACAGTTCAACAGCCACTACACTCTCACTGATGGTATAAAATGAGACTCTTGAAAAGGTACATCACTTTTTTTTATTTTTAATTTGTTACCGATCAACAAGCAAAATGCCGTTCTTAAAGGCTGAAAAATCAATAATGATAATGACAATGAATGATGATTGTGGTGACGAGATTTATGATTAAAGCAATGATAGCGTAATAATAACACTTCTCATCTTTTGCTTTCTTTTCTTTATCAAAAATCATGCCTTCAAGTTACAAATCCATTGAGTGTTTGTTCTTTTACTGTTACGATCTCAAATTTATTCCATTACGATACCATCTTTGAATGGAATAAAGAAGGGAAAACCTTCTAATCTCCTTACCAACATCAAAATTTTTATTATGCATGTTTTTACTAATCTTGACGCAATTTTAATTTAACTGAAAGTAAGTAGGGAAAATAAAAGGAGAAGTGGTGGATTTTCTGTGAAATAAAAAAAATTACATATGAAGTAATTTTTTTTATTGATAGCATCTAATCTAATCCACTCGAAATATGCATTTACGTTAATCACATGTAATAGATAATCTAATCCATTAAAAATATTCATTTAAGTTAATCACACGTAATAGGTAACATTTTAACTGCAACACTAGTTATCGACTCAAAACCAAGTCATAATTCATCCACACGACCATGTGCCTTTTCAAAGCATTACTTTATTCCCATTACACTTTTGATCCATCCATGATTGGAACATGATCTGGTAAACCCTGCTTCTATATTTACTTCTTTGAAGTAGTTTTCTGCTGGAACAAGCATAATTTAAACCAATTTAAACTGGTTCTTTCCACAGCTTTTGATATTCCGTCCATTTCAAATTTTTTGAAAGGTATTTTCATTTTTTTTAAGTTCATACTTTTTTTGCTAATGAATCATTAAGCGGTAGTAACAAACCGTTCGTTCATTTTCTGCTTCTGGTCATTGGTGAGATATTTTCACAATATTAAAGATGTGGACTAACTGAAATAGAAAAAAGAGCATTCATCACCACGACGGCATGATTTCTAAAACGTTCAACTAATATGAAATGGTTCTATTGGTTGGAATTGAGCCAAAAGAAATTTATCAATCAAAAAATTTCTCGAACTACTGCTCATTTCTTTTGCTCTTTTTTTTTTCTTTGCTTTGCTCAATAAAAACTTGATAAATTGGTTTGAATGACATAAATGCTTGTCCTGAAAGCGGTACATTGAAGTAGAGCAATGATCATGATATGGATCAACAATACTTTTCCGCTTGCTTTTCAAATCGTCCTTTTCAGAAAATCTTTCAACATTCTAAAATATTCGAGGAAATTCTTCAACCAATTCGATAAGAACTTTTATAAACATTGCAAACGAAAAGAGATAGAGAACATTTAGGATGTGATTTCATTCTGGTGGAGGCAGTTTTTTTATTCTTTTCATTCATTTGTTCATTTGGAATAGTCTGAAAATGAAATCAAAAAATTCAGCGGAGAAATAGAACCGATAGTTGTAAGAAGAGGAGCAAATTCATTCTTAAACCTACAAAAAATCATGAAATCTTCTATTTCCATCTCTTTTTCATTTTTAGCGTTGAAATTTTAAACAAATTACAAGCATCAGCAAATTATTTTCAACAAAAAATTTTGTTGTATGAATAAAACATTTACCATTATTATTTTGATGGCTTTTAGTAGTGCTAGCTCCGATATTGTTATTCCTATTGTTGTTGCTGTTTTTTTGTTATTGCTGTAGAGGATATCTTTAAAGAACATCAAGTGGTTTTACATTGTCCTTTTTAATTTCATTTCTGTCTCATTCAATACACGAAAATTTTTTCTTGTTTTGCAAATACTGATAGCTATAATTGCACTTCAATAAAAATCGCCAAAAAGAAACGAACGGGTCTTTTCCCATTTCTTATTCGTTACTCAACTCATTTATATTGTAAGAAAAGAGTATTTATCAAAGGACAAATAAAAGAAGAAAAATTATTCGCAATAAATTTAATGGTTATCCATTACTTCTCATCTACACATTTTAATATTATTTTCATGTCCTTTATTTTCCATTTTTCTTACCCAAATTCTCAATGTTCAGAAAATAATCAAAGATTCAACCAATATGATTGAATTGCAACAAACAGCTAAATTGTTTATTCATTCGATATAAAATGCACAACTGTTTCTTACTGTGAATAGGTATTTCCCCTACTGTGCGTTTTCTTCTGTATTTGTATTTAAAGATAAAAGTGATCAGTGGAATACTTTTAGCCAGCATATGCCTTTTGATGCCGATAACAATCAAGAAATGATCTCTAAAACATCATATGGATCGATATGGATCGTGATAATCCAAATAAATTTGTCAAAAGCTTGACTATTTGATTAAGATATTTTACTCATTTTGGTTTTTGTCACATCTTTTTTTGTTTAAATAATCAAATCTCTGAAAGCTGATGTCCGTTTCCCTTGAGTTTGTGTGGGATTTTGTAGGCCAAAAAAAATTGTATGTACTTTTAAATTATATACTATTATTTATAACAGCAATTTGATTACTATAAAACCCAGTGTTATTCGATGTGTAATGTGAAAATAGTTTAAAACTATTTAATTGCTTGAATAACATTAAGTGAAGCTTATAAAGTCTGTAAGCGTCTAATCGTTTGTATCGAACTCCATGACTTATTAAAACGGGCTTGAGAATTTTCCATCTATACAAGACTGTCAATTTCTGTTCATATGATTTATTTTATACTATAAAGACACATTCGTCAAAAAATTATGCTATCGTGATATTGCAGTAAGTTGATAACAATAATAACCAAAATTTGTCCCCAAGAGGTGATTAAGATGGCAAACTCTAATCGTTTGATTGTTCATTTCTTAAGAGTTTTAGGACTGACAATTTCGTTTCAGGCATAAAAAAATTTCGCCATTTAGAGGGAGATTTGACATTATGATGACCATATTAGTTTTCACTTGGATGTTGAAGATATTAATAGAATCGATCACATGATCAAACATAATTATGTCATTTAATAAACTGAATTAAATAAACTCGTTTATCCTTAGGCTTCCTCCAAATCTTCAAATTGTTTCACAAAAAACTGTATATTTTCAAGTTCAACATCTTCATCAACACAATTTCTTTATTTCACTTTTAAAATTCTATTTAATTTACGGATATGCACTTATAAATGACTCCTGCACCAAAAAATTGTGACGAACAAAAAACGCATTTCAAATGAATAGAAATAAACAAGACTTTTTTTTAATTCAAAAAATATACAAAAGCCTAATGAACCCGCGACATTTGATAAGGGAATTGGATACTGGAAGAGGTCCGAATCAGTGAAGAATTCGATGGAATTGTATTGAAACAAAATAAGTTATTCACTTTCATATACTCCTTCTTGTTAATAACTTTTTATTAGGCAAAGGACTATTATCAGTGTTGAAAATATGCATGTGTACTAATGCTGTACCTGATCCCGAGGTAGCCGTTTCTAGAGAATGTTGTGATTCCCGCGGATAGGATAAGGAACATAATACCAATGATTCATCATTAGTGTCCGTTTCCATCACTCTTTCATTAATTTGTAATTCGCTTGGTGAGGTAACATTCTCAATTACCTGCTCTTCTTCTTCTGTACTTCTTTCTTCCACTGGTGGCCTGAAATTTCAACATTTATTTACATAGATAACGTGATAATAATTTTGCAAATGGAGCAATAATATTTCTTAGAGAATCCTGATGGAGTATACCTGATAAATGGGGGTAATTTGGTAGCATCTTCATAGGTTGGTAGTGGTGGAAGATTGTCTCCGCGTTGACAGGACCTTCCTGGAAATCTTCCTTAGGGTACTAAGCAAAGTATAATATGCTTTATACCAAAATAAACAGTTTTTTAAAGTTATGATTGGGTTGTTTATATAAGCAACCTCTATGGGGAATTATAACATAAGGAGGGGGTCCTTCGTTGGGAAATGTAATAGTTCTGAATGACGGAATTCCTGAATCGTCCGATACTATCACATTGCCATGACGTGAATTAATTTCAATGCTTGACCGGACTAGTGCTTCACGTCGGACACTCGCAAACCGGTTTTGCACCTAAAATAAAGGAGGATTGAAGTTTGGAATCAAAATATCTGGGAAATGGAGAAGAGGAAAAGAGAAAGAGTTGTAAGGGGATCTAGGGAGTAAACCCAAGGATCGGTCTTTCAAGGCCTATAGAAAAAATAAATGATATGGTTTCAAGAAGGTTCAATAAAAATCCATAGAATGCTTATGAAATTAGCTTCTTTCAAGCAGTAGAAATAAACCAAAGTTGTAATTATACTTTAATATCATGAAATTATAGTTATAACTGCGCCATTGGAACTTTTTACAAAAATTTTTTGTTGTAACAACTATATGAAAAGTGTTTCGTTGCGTGATAAAATATGTAAATGGAAAAAGACTTTCTCATAAACATAACAGTATTTTAGCAAACTTTAAGTGAAAACATTAGCTAACCTGCATTCTATGTTTCATCAACAAATACATAGAAAGAATGAGGACAGCAATCATAACCAAGCTGAATATAGTACTCGATACATCTCGAGTAAGGAGATCACTGTCTTGATAAACATTCTGCAAATGATTATAAATGTACAAAGCGAACCTGATTTTATTGTGCAAATAATAGTAGTAAGAAAGGTTGAAAAGTTTTGTCAAAAAAATTAAAACATTAAAGTTTTCTTTTTGATTTGAGTAAATTTTTTCTTTTTTTTTTTTTGATTTTTCCGAAGCAACCTAAACCCATAAATGATATTTGCTGTTCATTTAATTGTCAATCATCTGTTTTGTTATCACTGCATCATTGTCTCCATTAATTTAATATCACTAGTCACTCCATCCAGTGAATTAATTAGCGGAAAATACAAGTTTTGAGACAAAATGTCTATGTGAATGTATAATCACACAGACATTTAACTTATTACTTTATTAAAAATTTTCTTGATCTCTGCTAACAACATCATCATCAAAATTCACAAAACTCAACCACTCAATTAATTTTGATGACTGAACTGTTACACATTAGACCTCTGATCATTTAGTTGTTATCAGATAATAGCTTCTTAGTTTTATTTGTATTAAAAATTTTGCGAGGAAACAGAAAGTTTCGTTGCAAATATACTTCTGATTGAAATGGTTCATTTCGTTAGTATGTTCTTACGCTGTAATCATAATATTAAGAGACTACTAAGTGCTTATTTACGAACACGTCCCTCTCCACAGCTATGTCTCATATCATTTAAGAATTTCGAAAATGTAATAAAAAACCCCTCAGGCACTCAGCATTTACTAAATAGATATAATCAGTTTCTTGTTTTTGAATTGCGTCAGTTGGGAAAGATTGATGGAAAAGAAAATAATTATAGCTATTATAGGGGAATAACCTGCTTAGAGTAGATAATTCGAAAGAAGGGACCGAGATAAACATGGTACAGCGAACCTGTTCTCTGTAGCCGTGAAATCGCAACATAACTGATGTACGATTAGCATCAATTTCGCAGTGATAACCGAGGAAATTCGGAGGACACAGACATTGATGCCGTAACTCAGTACCGCCGTTCAAACACACTATATTTCGACATTCTTCACCTTGATAAAATGGCGTACATGAGCAATAATCACGGCCATCTGCGCCTACAAAATGCAATTGCGAGCAGTGACTTGAACGATTTTTAAATTTATCCAATATCAGTTAAACTTTATAACAATGGCTATATAGTAATAATACATGCAGTTCATGATAAAAAATGAAGGCGTATTCTGCTAAAAAAGAAAAGGAGAAAGTCATGATTATTAAGCACACATTCAATTTTCAAAAACAGCTTATTCACGGCTGTTAGGCAATTAGTTCTTTTCAGAATAGCTGAAAAGAACTAATTGCAATTTGATCAATTTTGGGAAGCGTTTGGATGTTATAATAAAGTAACTAATGATAGATGAAACAAGTAATTCATCTTAGCAAAATATTTCGTGCAATGTTTCGTTTTGTTTCTGCCATTTATGAATTAAAATAGGCTTCCTTTGAAATCATTTTCAATGAACAATTTAAGAAAATGGCAGTTAGTATTAAGATTTCTCACAAATCTCGGACAAAATACCTTAGGCAAGATATTTTTAACGTAGGCAAAGACATCATCTGCACATGTTGTAGTGCATAGAAATTAACTATGTTAACGAAATCACACTTATATCGACGAACCTGTCATTCGCTGTCCCTGATCGCAGTATTTTTCGCATTGCTCACCGAAATATGGTTTTGGACAGATGCAATACAAACTGGAATCGAACGAACGATGACCATTATTAAGGCATGGCTTGAGACGTCTACAATTTCGGTCTAAGTACTCATGTGCTGACACTTCTGAAAAATTCTTTTAAATACAAGACAAATTTCATATTATTTTCATCTTGTCTAGTTAGATGAAACAATGAATAATTTAAACGATAGCCTAAAAGTGAGAAGACGAAGAATAAACAAACTTACCTGGACATTTACAGGCCACACCTATACCAGTAAAATCGTCAAAAGTGAACAGTGCGGAAGAGGATAGGAGATAAGTGCCGCGATATATGCGGCATTTGGAGTTGATCACCTCCTCCTTTGCTACACCTCGAGTTCGAGATCCAACACTACTACTGCTACTACTAGATATAGTACGTTCACCGTAACGCTCGTCAGTTATGTAATCCGATTCCTCATGGGTCCAATTTCGAATAATCTAAAACTAAAACTATCTGAACAGAGTTAATTTTGATTTGCACTAATAATTTTTACCCACTTCTAATGGTAAAGTTAAAAATATGCTATGGAGTGCATAGCGCATGAATCATGTTAAGCTTATTAATTTATAAGTGATGGCACTTATATGCAAATAATCAGTAAAGATTCACTGTATTTTGTTCAAGAATTTCTCGAAGAATTGACAAATGCTATTTAATATGAGAGTTAAGATGCAACTTTCTCATGTTTCAATTCTTAAAAAACATTTTCAGATTTCCAGTTAATAAAAAAAATATTCATTAAAAATTTAAATTGAGATGAGAATAAATTCTTTATTCATTGCTGAATTTCTAATTAGTTAATAGCAATAGAGGCGATGGCAAAGATAAAAAAAATACAAACTTTATTTTATCCAAATATAGAAGATAAAATACCTTTGGATTTTCCGGGACCGGGTATCCACTCAAACAACAGGTAATTCGGAATGAGCGCGCTAACCATAAGGAACTGTGACCAGCTTTCGTTGATTTTGTTGTGAAATTGTTTTCTGCAAGATGAGAAGGCTGTATTTGGGGATCAAAGTATAAAGTGGTCCAATAGAAATGTTTTTTCTGCTATTGAAAATTTCATTTTTTATTCCTTTTTCTTTTAAAAAATTATGTTCTCTAAAATTCCAGATAATTTTCTAAACTTCTTCATGTGAAATGATAAATAATCTATCATATCGGTAAATGTCATTCATCCGAAATGTAATTATTACTTCAAAACCGTCGGAATAGGGGGATGAAAAATTCAGCATGGCCATGTCCAAAAATACAAACAAATCAGTAAACAGCAAGGACAATAATGATAAACCATTGAAAAAAAGACAAAATAAACGAATATCTATCTAGTTTTCTATTCTCTTCAAGTTGTAAACATATTTAAATCATAGGTTCTATTGTCAATATTCTTATGGGCAATAAAGTCAAAGGACACCTTTTTTCAAAATCAAAAGTAAAGCACTTGTACTATTAGTAGTTTAATATGAAATATTTAACTAAGATTGTCTGTCAGAAGAACTCTTCAAGAAAACAGCTTTCTTTTTCTCCAAAAGTTAAATGATATATTTTAAAACAAACCGAGACTTTCAGGGCTAGCAATAATGATAAGAGTGGAAAACAAAATAATTTGCAGTATTAGCATTGCTACTATTCAAGCAATCGATAATCAAAGAGTATTTACAGTAAATATTGAATCGCTCGAACCTCATTAGTCCATTTTTAACTGAAATGAGAAAATGATCTAAAAATCTCAAAGAAGTTTTGAATGGTTAGTGTAATAGATATTTATTACATTTATGCACTTAAAATTTTGCAACAAACAAAAAGAGAAAGAAAATTTCCTAAAATAAGTAATTGGAAAAATCCAACCATTGATTTGAACATAAAATAGTGTAACTGAACAATAATTTAAACATAAACCAATGTAATTGAACTAAAAATTTGAAAAAACCAATGATTGATTTGAACATGAACAAAACTAAATTTGCGTTGTCTCTTTTTTTTTTTTTTTTTTTTGATATTAAAACTGTTAACTATACGGCTACCAAGATATATTACTTTTGATTGCTTTATGGCGATTTCATCATTATTCCTCACTACCTCATCTAAAGCCTGAAAGCCAAAAAGCCAATGTTTGATAAATTTGAAAAGCAAATGTGGAATACACGAGAGTGAGTTTTGTTGGAAAAAAAAAAATGCCAATATAATCTTAACAACCGATTGCTCATCACTTCTCATCAAGCCTAGGATTTGGATAGCATATCATTTGGCATGGAAATTGGATAAAAAATGTTGACGATAGCAAACATTTTGGATAAATTATGGATGAAGAAAAGAAATACAGTAGAATGAGGTCTGTCTTCAATCAAATTTCAAATATATAAAATCGAATCCATAAATTAAAATTAAGCGAAAAATGCTTATATCCATAGCAACTATTTCAATATCCAGTACAACCTTTAATGAAATAACAACCAGATGAATACTTTCTCAAGTTCGCATTGTTTAAACAACATTTTTATCATTTCGGACTCCAATAATTGAAAAATATCGCTTTTCAGATGAATACCAAGTTAGTACTGAAACTTTTTGCTATTGGTTGCTGCTAAAAATAAACTCCATTAATCAAAATGAATCAGATAAACGTCTTTTCGAAATTGTCAACAAGAATTTCTTATAAGAACCAGTTTCTTTACTTCCTACCAAGCGATTTGAGCAAAGAAACTATGTTTCTTATTTATCTTCTAACTTTATTACTGGCTAGGAAGCATCGAACAAATTGCCCTGAGTAAGAGCTCAATAGGCTCAAAATATTCTCATAAAGAGTATTAGTAGAAGTCAGATGTCAATATTCATTGCAATAAAGCGACCTGCATGTCTCACCCAGTAATTTTTATTTCAAAGAATTAAGCAATCAACTTTGAACATTCATTTCATGCATAAAATTTCACAAAACAATCAACTAATAAGAAGTCAGTCATTGAAATAACACTTAAGGCTTAGTAATAGGCGACGATTTATGGTTCACCTGCAATGTCGACCATATCAATTCATCAATCGTCAATTATACTGCCAAGAACTTAAAGAAATGCAAACGATTCAAAGTAAATTTAAAAATTGTCAGAAATTAAAAAAAACCTTAGCCTGGTATTGTTATAAAGCCGTAATTATAGTTAAGCATTCCTTAATAAATTACATATAAAGCATTCTTTGATAAAATCTGTAGTCAACAAATAAAACTGTATGCCAATAATTGGAAAAAAAATGTAAAAATTATATCTTAAAAAACAGATATCATTGTTAACAATCGAATGACTATTGATGGGTGGTGGTCTTGGAAGAACATTGCAAGGAAAAATTGGTCTTAGTCTAACCCTTCGGAAAATTAATTTTTTTTTTTCTTTTTTTAAATTAGACACATAGCGAATTCAAAGGGTTTGATTCTATTGCATGTATGTAAAGGCTTTTACTCATCACTATGCAAAATAACTTCATCGATATTCTTTAAACTAGAAAAAGATATCTTGAAAAAATTTTTGAATGATAATCTTCATAAGTTAGGAAAAAGAGTTCTAAAAGCTGTTGGCATTAAATTCGCAAAAATATTTGAAAAAATTCAAATATTGAAAAAGTTTTCAAAAGCAAATTGGAAAGTCAACGAAACTAATTCGCTCATTCAAAAGGTTGTTCGAGCTATCTGATAAAATAAAATGATAATTTGGTTAAGAAATTAATAATTGACAAAGAAAGTAAGAAATAATTGACTGATTAACCGTCATAAGAAAGGTATCTGAACAACAGAAAAAAATAAAACAAGTTAAAAAACTTTATTTCCCCTTGTCACTTTGAAAAAAATTTGACTATTAATTGAAATGAAGAAATATTTGGATAGTTGAAAAAGCAGCAAAATGTGATTGCAGGGTTGATAGCTAGAAATAAGACGAGCTAAAATTATAAGCAACATTTGAGAGAAAAGCACAAAGCACAAGCAGCCTACCTAAACATACCTCCTGCACAAATACATGTAGCTGCTGGGAGAATTTTTCGAAATTGGAGAAAGAAATCAAGTTTTACCTGCGGAATGGGAGCTGGTTGCTTCAACTGATAGAGCTACCTAACTTTAGCAATATTCGTTATATTTTACTATTTCACTTTTAAAATGAACTGCGCTGATGTAACATATGTACCTTGGAAATGTGAATAAATTTTTTTTTTTCACTGACGTTCATTTAAATGTCAATGAAACATATCTGTATCCCAATTAGTTCAAGCCTTAACCGATCACAGTGTGCGTATACATATTTAATGATGATACTTCCTTTTGATTTTTCATAACTTTAAAATTTTAAATTGAAGAAGAAAGATAGGAAACCAGCTATTTTTTTGAACACATCAAAATTAAGTGGTAAATTTTGAAATGAGTATGTTCGGGGAGGAAGTGCAGTATTCAACACGATAACACGATGACAATTTTAGTAAACAAACAAACATTTCCATTTAATTCATTTTCAGTGCACAGTTACTTAATTTAGGTCAATTTATTTTGTACTTAAAAGGAATCATATTAGTTGAAAGTTCACTAATATTCAAAAATTTCGAAATCCTGGAACGAATGATCTTATTGCTAACTTATAGCCTATTTTCATATTATGTTTATGGTGCATTTAAATGATAAAACTGGGAAATTGAGATGTATGAGTTACGACAATTTTAATTTTCATCAAAATCCCCAATGAAGAACAGGACAAAGAATACATGAAATTCTTGCAAAACTTAAAGTAAACTAGCAAATGATATTTTGCAAGTTGACAAATGAAAGTTTTTTGGGGCGAAGACAAAACAAAGGTAGAAAAAGAGTTATAAAAAGTTAAGAAGAATTAAATGTTTGAAATTATCGCGGAAATAAATCCTGAAACTTGCGTATCGATTTATTATTTTTGCTTATGGGCATAAATATAATGCAAAAGGATAGTACAAGCAGTACAGCTTCGTTAAATTTCGTAACTTTTAATACGATTTCCTACGACTAGTTGTAAGGTTGAAATGTTATTTTTTCATGCGTAAAAACCTTTTTGGAAGAGATTAATTTCATATATGAAAAAAAAAAAACACTTTTATTAGGGGAATAGTGACAACAATTGATTCAATACTCTTCGATGTGTAACCATTTGCACACTAAAGATTGGGATTTTAAATTTTCTCAAAGAAGACTCATTTAAATTTTTTTTTTTCGAATCATTCAAACTTAGAGTATTTACACTGACGAGGCATAGTAGAAGAGATTCTCAGTGAAAAATATATAAATGTTTTTATTTTCAAGCCATGTAAAAGACGGGCAATATTAAGTACGAGAATGACTAAAAAGAGCATTGTCACTAAAAAGATTAAAAAGACTAAAAAGAGCATTGGGCTTGCCAATTAATTATAAACATCTCATTACCGCTTATGCTAACAAATGTAAACCATTCATATTTCTGGCCGAAAAGATCGCAATATTTTAATGCTACGAATTATTCTGAATTGAAAAATTTCAAAAAAAAAAAAAAATTGATGCTCCTAAAGAACAAGAAATGCAAATAGTTTTGAGGTGTACATCACAACTATGTGAAGTGAACCAAAAATAATTCGTAAAAACTTCCTGGGAAAGAAATTGAATTTAAGAGATGAAAACTAGCAATATAACTTGGTTTTTCAAATTGTTATTGAAAACAAAATGGAAATCTTCAGTTGTTAATGTCATCTTTTTCACTTCCTCATAATAGCTTCTTTCTCTTGCTTGCTAGACGACTGTTGTCGTGATAAAAGGTGATAATTCCGTTGGAAGGGTGAAATGATTTGAATGATTTGTAACAAAATCTATTCTATCGATTTGAAAATAATATTGATTTTGTTGCGATGATAAGCACAATTGTGAGGAATGACATTAACTCGCAACAATAACTGTCCTTTCCACAATTACTTCAGAGGAAGAATATGAATATTTTTTTGGAGTAAAGTTACTGCTTTTAAAAGCAAATTAAACAAAATGTCACCTATGACTATTAAGAAATGAACCGAATTATAATTATTATAGTTAGCTAAAGAAGAAATGCATATGAGCTAGCTTTTGATAAAATTAAACTCAAAAAAAAAAAATAAGCTTACGGATTAAAGTTCACAAAAATCAGAATGAGTTCCTTTTCCATCTCTAATCCTTGAATGATTTATATATATCGGTAATTTTCAGCTGTTCAACCTGAACGTTAAACATATAAATTAATGCTAGCGCTCACTGAAGAGATTAAAAGCAGTCATTCAATTGCTAGTGTTATGATACTGATGTCTAGTAGGAAATCCATTCTGTATGTATTGGATGTGCAAGGAAATATTTCACGCTTTTAAGATAATTAATAAAGACAATGGCTATAAAGCTCTTAAAACTCATGAAGGGAGTCGAATGACTCAAATAACTCAGGGGAATTTGCAAATCCTAGAATATTTAAGTCAAATAATCACAAAACTCTTTTAAATTAATTTTTGATTTCTAAATCAGATTAAATTTCGACCGCCCCTTTTTTTTGGTCATTTTTTTTTTTTTCAAACATTCAAAATCTATTACAGCAGTTTGATGAATAATTAAAGACATGCCTAGACAACAACAAAAGAAAGTAAATTTGGATTTTCGAGTAGAAGGTAAATTTGGATTCTGGAAGTCTAAAAAGGTTTTTTTAAGACTTGCACTGAGGGGATAAGCAATTGTGTCAATAAAAGAAAAATTTTCCTGAGTTATTCCAAACATTTGACATTTTTGTTCATTTATCTTATTTATGCACCATATAAAATATAATCGCTTCTGTTAGACAGTTGAAATCCAATCGAAAAAGCTTTAAAGTGAAGAAGTTACCTTATGAGGCCAACATCCCTATCTTGAGTATAATGAAAAAACTATTGTAATAATCAGCATGAGTTCACTGTATTTCGTTTTTTGGTAATCCTTCCTTTTCTGTTTTTGCTTTTTAAATGTTTTCATAGCTGTACATCTGAATTTAAATTTTGAAATTTTAAGACCACTGCTGAGCGGCAGTAACATCCATAAAATTGTTTTTGAATTACTGACTCTAGAAAAAAGACAGAGGAAAATTTAAATTGCATATGTAATGAACTAGTCTTTTATGATGGCGAATCTTTGGGTATTCCAAAAAAAAAAAATAATTAATTTCAGATTTCCGAGGTGCTTAATAGATTACTCTGCCTCATTCATATACATATATTTCATATATATACATATATCTCATTCATATATATACGTCAAATGCAGTTTAACTATATTCTTACCAATAGTAATTGTCACACAAGTAATAGCTTTGTAATAGACCTACAAGTGATATGTGTATATACAAATTACACTAACGTTATAATTAGGGAACATGTCAAGAAGAGATATTTGGAAGGGGATAAATAATGACGATACAGATATAATAGCCTTTCTCATCCTTCCCTTTAATTTCCCTCGTCGTAGAAATTTGAATCTCAATTTTTCAATTTAGCAATTTCCATCAGAAACAAATGTACAGTTAATAAAGCCACGCTGAATGTTGAAGGTCATCAATTAGGTATATTGAAATCCAACATATTCTTCCCTAATAAAAGTAGCTGGTAAAGATAAAAGGAGTAGTAGTTAATATACGATGATAGTATAATCATGATGAATTTTCAAAAAGATGCAAAAATATTTTCTTAAAGAATAAAATTGAGAGAATGATGACGATGACAGAAAAACACTGAAAAGTGGTGATTGGTTTAATCTAAAATGTTTTGTTGTTGAGAAATGTTTTGAACAAAGTACAAATATATTTTCAGAGTAGGTGTTTTTTTTTTTTTTTTTTGTAAATTTGAAGATTTGTTATTAACAAAGTAATTTTAGGGTTGATAGCTTAGATGAAAGCAGAGGAAAAAGTACATATATCAATACTGCTGACAGCTCATTTACTATAATAATTCCCTCTCTTTATAATGATATTGGTTGGTTAAAAAATGTAAATTTGGAAAAAGATCCCCATAGAAAAAGTATAAACACAATGAGTAATTAATCATGCAATATAGAAATTGAAATCAAACATGGAATTAATATTAACTGATCTAAACAAATATAACTAGGTAAAAATATTTTATGTGCCAAAAAATTCCTAATAGCTGCAAAAATTTTTTTCAAAATTGAAACGCTAAAGAATATTGAGACTTCGTCTTTTCGAGTTAAAGATAGATTAGATTTCTTATAAAGCTCGATAAAATAAGACCAAAAATTCTCAATCAAATTTACTTGTTTAATTTAGATTTGATGGCTATAAAATAATATCAAAATGTACAAAAGAACCGGTCAAGAATACAATTTATTTTAAAAATAAAAGCCGAACGATTTTTGACTTCAATGCATGAATATTGAATTGAAAACTAAAATACTTAAAGAACTATATAATTTAGATTTGTTTTGAAATATCTGTTTATGACTTATCAACTAATTAATAACAAGAACCGCGACCATTTCAGCTGGAAATTAAACAAAACATGTCTCAAAGCAGACCAGAACTGAAATTGAAAATGAAATCATAGTAAAAATCTTCCTCATTCTGCTCTGAGGAAGTATTTAATGCGTTATAAAGTTCTATTAACTTGGAAGGGAAGACATTTGTAATTACTGCTGTCAGTGCTTTATAAATGAATGAAAAAGAAGCATAAAATTAATTCCAGTTTCATTTTCAATTGCATTTCTCACCTAGGATAACTTACTATTTTCTCAGTTAAACAATTATCAACTATACAATGACTTTGACCGTTCAAAAGACTTTTAAAAGCTTGAACAAGTATTATCATATGCTAGCAATATGTCAACCAGTATTAGTACCAGTGTCACCTAACCTTACCAAATTATATCAAAGACTGAGGACTTTACATATCTCTTGATATTACCATCGGAAGAGTTAACTGTTATTTGCAGCAGATCCAATAATAAAGAAAGTGAAACGAAATTCGCCGGCAACACTTCTGCTGAAATAAAAACTGTTTCATTATTCCGAATAGATGATGCGAATGAGAGAGAGAAAGAGATCCACTTTTTTCAATTCCTTTTCAGCCGTAGAAAAGTATAATTTATTACTATTACTTACTAACAAATGCTAACAATCTTCCTTGATTCTATTTCATCATTATTCCATTCATCCATGGATAGTTTATCAATCTTTAATTATATTGATCCAGTGATTACATTCTAGAAAGCGTGACGAATTCGCAACAACAGCTAATAACAAGAGCATTAGCATGACATCGTTGACAATATCACTTCACTACATTAATCAATCAAAAATAGTAAACATAGTCTTTGCAAATCTTGATTAAAAGTCACTGTTTTGGAATAAAGACTAGCAATAATTTATTACCAACAAGGATATTTTTTACGTTATATGTAACGTTTTCCTTACTGCGTTACACAGATTGCCAGTGTTTCAAGAATGCCAGTTAATCAAGACCAATGCTACCTTTCATAAAGATAGCAGAAGATACCTCAGTATTTCTTTTAGCACTAATTCCATGTTTTCTTTGATATTTACCAAGTGTAAAACAGTAAGTGTAAATACACTACGACTCTTCTTTTTGAATCAGTATAATCAAAATAAACTGTTCATATCACAATATCTTAATACTACAAGAAAAGCAGTAACTCAAAACTAGAGGTTCCAAATGACATTTCAAGAATCTAGCTTCCTTATTGCCTGTTTGTTGAAACTTACCAGTTAAAGCTTATTTATCCATTCATCCGACTTGCTTTCTCCAACCATACCTTTCACCTTTAACAAAATGTTGTAATCTATGCATAGTTATGGTAATCTTTCTCATAGACAACATACTTTTAACGGCAGACTTTTCGAACAGTGCTTTACCTGTCATTTTGTATCATAAATAAGAACTACAATAAATTGAAATGAAAAATGAAATAACATTACATCACTGTTCATGAAACAACTGCCATTACTATTGATGGATTCGATTTCCCCAGGCATATAGGAAAATTAAGCTTTTCAAAGTTTATAGTGTGCATTAGAAAAATTTAACTTCCACCGATAAGACTGATGCGGAATGAATAAAAATACTACACCTCACTTACATATCTCTAGAAAAAAAAATTCTGCAGCAAGACATTAATTCTGATCAATTATGAGTTAAGTAACAACCAGCATTAGCTTAAATGCAGAGTAACAATATTCTACAAGTTGCCTCTAACGTTAACCTACCAACAAATCTTATATCAGAACACTGAGAACCAGATGAAAAATATTCTTCGATAAGCTTAATATATTTTTTCCTATTTATTACCAGATTAACTACTGCGACATTTTTTTTTCTCAAAAAAGAATAGTACTTTAAAAAATGTTCAAAAAAAATTAAATACATAGGATGCAAAAACTTGCCAAGAGAAATAAGGAGCACAAACAACTTAATATATGTAAATCAAAACTTGGCGGATCATAAGCATTTTAGCATGTTTGACTAATAATAGTTGCAATGTATGTACAACTGCATACATATATGTACAAGTGTAAGCCGTAGTTCAAAAAACATAAGACTATCACTAAAATCAAAAATAAAAAAATAGCAGACAAAGGACTAAAGCATCATTTCATCTATAAAGCACTTTTTTAAGAAGGGTTTAGAAACGTTAAGAAAAGCTATGAGATGTTCAAGGCATGAATATTTCAGTACCAAAACCATTTGTTACAGTGTCTATAACTAACGAAAAATAAGGATAACGTGATAGTAGAAATTAAAATGCACGGAAAAGCAGCACAATATACAGCTTGCGAGGAGGTAAAAATTCATGATAATAAATTAAAAAAATACAGATCAATTTGAGGCGCAATTCTCAAAACTGCGGAAATGTCTCAAAAATTATCACATCCTTTAAAATAACTACAGTCGAACTTATGTTCGGTTGATAACAAAATGGAAAATTTAATGTAAATCTACGACACAAAACACGACGGCAAGCGACGAAATTTACGCACGCAACGTGTTACATTCACATTATTGTCGTATTAAAAGCAGAACGAATTACTAAATCAACACACATCAACCCACTACTTTAAAGAAAACAAACTGAATAATTTTATGACTTAGTAATCCAAGAATTGAAAAACTATTTAAGCATTATTAGTCAAAAACCGCTCATCATACCGCTCACCAGCTTCCACTGAGATGAAAAACAGGCAACACACCTTTTTAAGGATGTAAAATTAAAGGAAGAATATATAAATGATCATATTAAACTATTAAGCAAGAGTGCAGATATAACAAAATGCTAAAAGACACCCTTAATTTGTGAGATCGAAGCCAAATATATGGACGACCTCACCCATTCCTTTTGTTTTACTTTCACGAAAAATAAGAGGTGTCCCAACGCGCACATATTCAGGAGAGCTATAGAATTCGAACAGAACGGTAACCCACTGACAAGGCACTATCGATGGGGCATCCAGTTCCATTATTGTAGCCGTTTGACAAACTGAACCAATATAAACTGTAACGAAGTAAAGATTATAGAAGTCCCTGTATTTCAACATCTAAAATACGAATTTACTATACAAGGTCAGTATCGGATACTGTGAAAATTAATCCAACATAATTAATTGAATTAAAGTGAAATGAATTTAAACAGATTTGAATATAATTCTGAAACTTTTTTGAAAGCTAACCTGTTCCTTGAAAACCCACACATATTTCATTTGCAGAATGATAGAGCAAATAAAGACGAGCAGTGAAACGTCGACAAGCTATCCCTTCGTCTTTAGCATTTAATAAAACCATACCCTTTAAAAAAATCAATCTCCAACAAATCTTGAAAACTTTAACGAACAATGCTCTTTATATAACATTTTCAGGAATTCATCAGAACAAGCATTTTTCTACAGAGAAATGTTTGCTTGTCATCTTGTGTCATTCCTATTTGCTTTTTTCATACTGCTGGTCCATTGTCAGTTAAAATTACGTCACATTTTCAAGTTGTAATATGTATCAACAAATCTCTAATTTCGCTATTATATGATTACTATGGATCTCCATTTACATCTATTGTATGGTACCTATATTATCACTGCTAATTAAACTAGAAAACTTTAAACAAGAAATCTAAACACATTATTATTCGCATGCTAAATTTTTCAGTGTTTTCATATTCCTTCCGACTAATGAATGACCACGAGCTCAATGACCCAATAATAGTTTTTCACAAAACTTTGTTATTATAATTATGAACTCCTGCAGAAAAAGAACACAGAAGAAAAAAAGTAGATGTCGCCGAATATTTCCAGAGATTTCAATAAGATAGAAAAAGCTTACCCTTCGTATATTTTGAACATAGGTTTCGTCAAGCGCTAAGGCCATAGAAGCCGCCTCGCCAGGTCGTACGAAACATACTGGTTGTTTGTTCCGCCGTATACTTTCAATTCTCCCAATATGATAATTACCATCTTTGAACGGACCGATTTGTATTGCGTCTTTTTCTCTTAATATACCATCCGTTAAAACACCGCACACTACAACATTCACCTGAAAACTTAGTTTATAACTTATACAGAGTTTTATACGCAAATGAGCGCAGTAAGAAAAATTAGTATTTCCTCTATGAAAAACAAAAATGGAAATTTGTTTAATAAAATAACCTGTGGAACACGGTAAACTTCCTCTATTGAAAACAGCAGAGCGTTTAATGATATTTCGTCATGTTTTAATTTCGAAAAGCTACTGGAAGGCAAAATATTCAAGAACTTTTTTAGAAGATGGAGATTAAGGCCCGATACATTTGATATAAGGAAAATTGGTATCACATTTTTGCTTAACATTGCAGTGGCGCAGCTGAAAAACATAAACAGTCAGTCACAAAAAACTTTAATCTTATAAATACTAAATTAATAAAACGAACTGATTGGGAAAGAACGTCACCCTTTTATATTAGTAATGCAAGAAAACTGTAACTATAGGAAAAGCTCACCACACAGCTGCGTCGGAACTTTCAATTCGTTTTAGAATGCATTCCATGCCTGGTCGCTTAAGTAGCATATTTATACTTTGAAGAACTCTGAAATATTTGAGCTCCATGTAAGTAATAAATTGTCCTATCCGCACGAAAGTAACTTTATGGATATTTAAAAATTATTTAATCATGAAGGAAGCACTGCTTTTGTATACCAAATTACTTAACGATGTAGCAATTAAATTAAGAGTTTTTTCCAACATTAAACCATTATTTGGGTTTACAGAATGATAATGGCACTTACTTCTCACATGCAGCCGTGGTGACAGCATCAACTTTAGTGACAACAACGAAAACGGGTATATTAAGAGCAACGGAAAGACCCAAATGTTCACGTGTAATTGACGTTGGACCCGTTACTGCACTAATAACTAATGCCGCAAAATGTGGTAGATATCCTAAAAACAGAGGAATATGGAAGAGGACTGGAAATAAATGCAGGAAAATACTGACTAATTCCTCCATTAATGCTACCTGTGAGCCCGTAGATGGTTGTTTTGAGATATTTACGATCGCCGGCCAAATCAATTAATGTTATTAATTTTGTTGACTGCTCTGCAATTTCTTCCAGTGAATGTTCCGAGTAATTGATCAACTAGAAAAAGATACAACAGTTAAAGCAATATTCCAGCACAGGCATAGTAAAAATTCCCTTCTCCCTCTACAAAAAAATAAAAAATCTGACACAATCTGTAATACATTAGTAGCAAAAATTAATGATAAATTTTTTCTAATCAATGTTGCAGTAATAATTTTTTTAAATAATTTAAATAAATAATAATAAGAAAAACAAAAATCCTACTTTTCCCTGTGAGTCGAAACCAATCATATCTAAACAAATTGAGCTAGTCCTACCAGTTTGGAATTCATGTAAATACCGAAATAAATTCAGTCGAGCCTAAAAATGAAGTTATTTTGCGAAAATGCAATCTTTTGATATGACATTGAAAAGGAGCAAAATACCTTTCCATGACCATTATCAAGATGACCCTGAGTTAGTACACCACACAGTGTTGATTTTCCAGCATTTGCACTGCCCAAAATAGCTATCCTAAATGATTTCACAATAAATTATTTTATTGCTATTGTCATTACTTATAATAACAGAACATAAATTACATCATCTACCACACAAGTTGAAAGCCTTCAAATGCAGGAGTAATTAATTACCTAAGTCCAATAAACTGTTGATTATCGGGAACTTTCCGTATGAGCAATTCAACGACTCGTCGACGACAGCACGCAACGGTTTTCGGTGTAACATCACGTTCACGAAGCTGTAAAATAATGGAAATTGACAAAATTAGTACAGCTTAATAAAGCATGAACTGTGTTAGTTAATAACAACGAAGTCAAATGAGCGACAAATAATGGCAATCATTTCGGAAAAAATAGTCAAAATTACTACATAATAGAATTTTGGAAATAAAGCGATCATTTGCCATCAAGATTTTTGTTAATATAACAAAAGTCATACTGCTTCTATATTGTTCATATTTCACCTTACAAATTAAATTAGCACTCTGAAACTCATACAGATTAAGTTTTCTTCACTAAACAAATACGGCGACTATTAACAATAACCTATAGTATTTTTTTATTTTACAAGATCCCAAATATGCAATATCTTCATGTTATCTAGCGCTAAATCTACGCGCATAGCGTTCTAACAACGTGGATTGCAAACCAAACTAATGAATGCAAGTCTTATAAGAAGCAAAATAATATGAAGATAACTTTGACAACTTACCACCACAATACTAGCACCCAAAGCAGCAGCCATGGATTTCAGTGTTCCTATTGAAGCATCAAGTTCTTTATCGGTTAGACCCTTCATTGTACCATCGTCTTGCACACCAATTTCATAGATTGCCTCACCTTGTCCTTCCCGTAGCCGCCATTTCATCTGCGTTATCAGATGCTGCATTCGACTTAAAGATGGATCGACAAGTTTTACCTGCATTATTACGCAATGAAACACGTTATTTACATTATTCTAACTTTTAAATTTAGCTTACTTATTTACCTTCACCTTAGCTAAACATCAATGTTATTTTAGTTTCCGATAGCAATAATCTTATTGACAAGTGAATCAAGAAAGTTATTGTTGTTATTCACTAAATTAAAGACTTACCTTATATTCAATATTCCCTTCCTCAACTTCCGGTGGTAGAGAATTCTCGAAATTTTTAAAAATATCTATTGAAGAGAGTATATTAATACTGTCAGTCATCCTTTCACACTTTGCTGTATACCAGTTCTAAAATAATAAATATTGCATTGAATCTTTAAAAGCTTACAAAAAATTTTTTTGACTATTTCTATCACAACATTAATATAAAAGTTGTTTTATCACACAAAATTATAAAATGGATCTCCGTTTTGCCTCATTAATAATAATTAATTTTGAACATATGCGGAAAAAAGCTCCCATTTAAGTCGACAACTTAAGAATAACATGTAGAGAAATAAATGAAGAAACAGAAAATTTAAGGATTATAAACATAAACCTACAAAATGTTTACTTTCGCCACTCAACGTTCGGTTACAAAATCCAATATCATAAAATCATTGCATTTTCATATTGACATTTCCTTGCAGTACGGAATATCGCTGGACATTTTATGTCTTTTGTCTGCGATTCTCGAACAAGGGATATTATTCAAGGAAGACAAGAAAAGAGATGAATAAAAGTTGCATTGGATATGGACAAGCATGTTCCACTTTAGTTTAGATCATATCGCAGGCAGCAGCCATGATAATGGCAACTCTGAAAAGAGCTTAAAAGAAAGTAAAATGAATGCATACGAACAAAACAACCATCACGTGAAAATACGCAATTTGAACAAAACATTTGAATATTTTCAATTATAAATTAGGAATTGAAGACGTTCAATTTCCATAACAAACAGATATTACTGTTTTATGTAAGTCAGGTAATTTACAGTATCTTTATGATGTTTCTATATATCCAGATTTACCATATGTAGATCATGCATACATCACGTAAGCTCGCATCAGTTTTTTTAAGTCCGTCAAACGCATCATTTAAATTCTAAACGTTGGAATTAGCGTAAAGGACAAAATGTTGTGCTTAAAAACACAGCAAACATAAAAATAATAAACTTTGACAAAGTATTAATCAATTAAATGGAAAGGAAAACAACACAGCGGGAGAGAGAGTCAAATCATTTAAGAGAAAACAGAATATAGTGGACTGCAAATATTGAATCAAGCAGTTTTCAACGGGAGATACAATGTCAGATATAAGCAATGTGAATGAATAATTACACCATAAGCGCATAAAGATTCTCTGATTCAACAAAGCTGAACAACCACAGTTCAAATCTTATCTCTTGCCTCTGTTTTCATGTCGGTCCAGTAAACAAATCACTTCATATAATAATTCGAGTCGGAAATATTCCGAAGATCATTTCCTCTGCTCACATTTCTCCTTCACCTCAATTCTCTCCTCAAAAACCGCGCACCCTTAACATTTCTCTCCACTATCCGGTCATTTTCACAACTCCTTTCACTCCACTTTCAGCCTTCTTTATATCATCTACCCATCTCCAAACTTTCCAATTATCAATTTGGTGATGTATGCCTATATTCAACGTATCCTCAGGTATGTTCGTATACGTACATGTGTGCTAGTGTTGGTCTTTGTCTAAAATGCTTCTTTCCAGTAAAATTACGAGAACAATACTGCGCTATTAATTATATATACCTCACGGAATAATAAGAACCTGCAACAGTATGCTTGCTACAGGAATATTTAACTGATTAGCAGGTGGGAAACTCTTTCCGGAAATTTTCTGCAAAACATTTTCAACTCTTTGCGTAATAAATGTTTCTCATCAAATCATAATTCCTTCCTTCTTCTTGCGACTCTTCCTCATTCTTCCAATTTTAATGATTATTTATACCTTATCCTTCTCTTATCTTTCTTAATGTCCAATCATTATTACATTGAGAGTAGATCAACAATTTGTATAATGCCTCCTCACTCTTAAATATGGAGATGGAAGGAAATTTTCTCCTTTCTATGGGAACAAAAAAAAAGGCTTCACTTCTATTTGCGAAATAAGAAATTGAAAATGATGAAGCACAACGCTGTGGCACTGTCTTGAAGTTGGATTGCATCTTTTGATCGGAAGCAAATTTGAGAGGAGTCAGTCAAAAAAGTAAAGTAAGCCAAAGAAAAAGCTGTTCTTTTCCTAAATGAGAATTTTTGGCAAAAAAGTGCTTATATTAGACTCACTGGAATTGTTAAGGATTATTACGGACAAAATCAGAGGAAATGTATTGGAAATTTTCAAATGAATACTGTAACTTATAATTAACCATTTATATAAAACGGAACCTCATATTCAGAATTATTACCAAATTTCAACTTTTTTAAAGTGAGTGCGTCACACGTACGGTAAACAGTGAGGCCACGTAAATGACAGCATTATTATAATCGACTGGAAAATTGAACTGAAGGATGCGCGTAGTTAGAAATGGCTATAAGACACACACAAAAAATAAATGAATGATATAGCTAGAAGAGATAACAGTGCCAGTATCATTATGACAAATATCAGCAGCCAATAACCTTTATTAACTCTTTCGGTGAGTATAATAAACACCTAGTCATGAATTCTCCTAACGGTATAATGTCAAAGATATTCCGCTCTTTAACTTTTACTGAGTTCAACTGTTGCATTTCAAGATAGAGCCAAATCTAGCGTAAAATAAAGCATGAAATTAAAAGAACTAAATGCTCAACTGACATATAAAATGGTGCTAAGCTTCTTCCTCAATAAAGCCAATAGATAATGCTTAGGCAATGTGCAACGACAATTGCAACGTTCATTTCCCACTTGGCTCCAAATCACTTTGAGTTAACGCTTCCTGTGAGATTTTAAAGTATTCTTACATAATCAGATGCTTTTTTCCAACAACTTCGAAAGCAGATCCGTGAAATTATGACGAACATGAGAAATTAAAGGATGAAAAGAAAAGAGGAAATGTTTGATAGTATCAGTACCTTCACCACATTACCTGACAACAGCATTCAAAACAAAATACACCTACTGCAAGGGGCTTTGTCTTCAGATCTGTTGATTGGTGGCATAAAGCCAAGTAACTCTTTGTGTTAATAATTCTGCCGCAGCTTATTGAGGAACGGTTGTTTCTCTGCATGAAAAGGTTCAATTAGTTTTGACGATTTAATTCAAAGAATTAAATACAGAGACCACTGCTGTCTTGTGTGATCAAATTAAAATGATAATCACTGTTAATCATAGCATTTGCAGTTAATTTCATTGGTACCCATTATTGTTAATTTCATTTGTAACAAATGCTTAAGAATACGCACAAGTACTCATTCATCTATAACTTGATTACAGAGACTACTATTGTCATTGCTTGGCTTCATCCTTGCCCAATATTGTTCAAATTTTTTTCAGATGCACGTCGTTTCATTCATCTCAGAAATCAAAAGTTTGGTTTCTCAGGAGTTTAATGAAAATGAATCCCTCTATCTTCAGTATTTTCTTCTCTTCTGTCTTTTCAAACAAAATTCATTCACACTGGCGCCTGTAGTATCAGTTATTTGACCGGATGAAGAGAATTCAGAAGTGATAAGGTATCGCTATCAAGTGTTTAGGTAAAATTGGAGATAAGAAATCCTTCTCAATAGGACTTTGGAGAAACGTTTTATTTGCATAGTGTTCAATCCGAACTTTAATAGGAAACGGATTCTTCCGTGCGTTGTGTAACTCATTAGATCCTGGAATGTGCAGAAGGTTAAGGGCGGATGAAGGGGAAAGGTGAGAGGTGTTGCACTTTGTTCTTCTTATCAGCCGGAATTCCTCATCCTGAAACTCATTCCGTTCAACACCGATTTCAGTATTGGTTTTGAGTGCAGTTATATCTGTGTTAACGCTTTCACTCATCATGTTTGTGATAATCATTGAACTATCTTAGAGTAATCTAGATTCACAGATTTAAGCGCTGTGTTGTTTTTAGTAATAACGAAAATGTCTGTCTACTTTTATTTCTATTGGTTACTTGAAGTGGGAATTAATAAATTCTGCTCCTTCTTTCTATGATTGACTTAACAATTTTATCATCTTTCACAACCACTTGGTTGAAAGTAGTATAGCGTAAAATCCTTTCGAAATGCGTTATTTAATTTTTCTTTTTTTTATACCAAGTGAAGTATGTATGTGAGAGGAAATGTGTATGGAACGTTTTTCGATAATTTATTTTAACAAAATAATTAATGAAATATCACTTTATCAGTAACAAAATGTTCTTATCATCCAGCATCTCAATTGGTTTCTCGTTTGTGATATACATTTCTGAGTTTAATAATAAATTTTAACCAATTAAGTAACTGTATTATTTGGATATCCTAACAAATATAAAGCTCATTTGCATAATGAGATACAGTATTGTGAGATACGTTTTGTAGTCTTAGATAGTAAGAAGTTTTTAATTTCAGAATGATGAAAGCTTATGGATGCACCATGCATCCATTCAGAAATGCACGACGGTGCATGTTTTACAGTGGTTTGTCCTTCTTTTATAACTTCCTAACAAACTTTGTTCTAGTGAAAGAAAAAAAAAATTGACAGAAACATATATATATATATAGCGTTTTTATAACGAAAAGCACTCATCGCAGTGACTAACAAATAATATGGTGGATATTTCACTGTCGTTTATATCATTTTGAAGAATTTTTATTCTGAAAACTGTTTTATGTAGATATTTTCTTTCTAAGTCATTCACTAGAAATCTTTTCCCATTATCTTGCCTTCTTATCGAATTTATCCAATGTTAGTCCCTTTTGTTATTTTTCGTCATACTTTTTCCTGTTATTTTTATAAAGCCAAATAGAATTACATGCTTAAAGAGTCTGAGAGGAATTACCTGCAAGTTGAGTTAATGTTTGCATTTTCCAAACCGTTCAGATTTTAATTATCATTGGGCAGTGAAGAAAGCTCCTGGAATATATGTATCCAGAACTAGCTAAGAGAGAAAGTACTGTGTCGTTAAGAAATATTTCCTCCCTGCATTTTTTATAGCATGACGAAGTCATGAGGTGAAATGTAAACAACCATTTAAGCAAGTATTTTTCATGAAATGAATGCGTGTGAACTATATTTAACTTTAATTGGCTCTCTGTCAGTCTATTGTTGGAGACTTAAAATTTGAATGTTTTTGTGTAAAATGTGAGATTCAGTCAGTTAGCATTATTTGATGATTCCGCATCTTTTCCTTTCTTGTATACTTTATTACTGCAACAAAATCTGCAGATAGAAAAGCATTATTAGCGCGACATTACGGATTTTCACCTTTGTTTCTTTGATCTTAACTTTTTGAAAATTTGTTTTTTACTTTTAGCACCTCCTGTGTGTTCATCAGTGGAAAAACTTTTCATAGGAACAGCCACAGTTTTTATCAATTTAACTGAAACAAAAAAAAAGTGAAAGTAGGTGGCTACAAAGCAGTCTCTGATGTTGGTGTGCGATGGTTAACATTGATAACTCCAACTTAGCTCAGAGAGATTCCAGCACTGTTAATACACCAAGAGGAGCCGATACAAGTTTGTATCTTGTATTTCTTTTACATATCATTAATTACATTCATCCAGATCTTTTGTGCTGAATTTACATGTATTAGATCTGCATTTAAGACATTAGATGCAGTGATCAGTGCAACAAAATGTACCGTGTTTTATGAAAATGATAGCTCTAGCAGAAGTTCATTTTCTAATATTTTTCGAATTGTTTATCTTCTATCCAGTTAAAAATCAGTTGGACCTAAAATATTATTAGATCTCTGCATGTTTTATTGTAGACGTGAACGAAGAAATGAGTAGTAATGAATATCCTTTGCATGATGTTCAGCAAGATTCAAACGCTTTGGATTGTAAAGGAGATGAACAGGTAGACGTTTATTACTTGTTCATATTTAGTTTGCTGAGTGTATCTGTTCCGAACGAAAATCTCCTTTTGACTTTTCAATTTTCATCTTTTTGATTGCCTTTCAGTGATAAACAGAGATATACATCCGTTACGATCTTAAAAAACAGCTTGTATACATGGCATTATGTTGATAATTTCTAAAACTTTTGTAGATAACTTCTGACTTTCATCCATTTTTCTGATCAGTGATTCTTTTATAGCCACGAAAAGTGCCATATACAATGCACGGTGTGTTGCATTACTTGCAACATGAATGGAGCCGTTATGAAATGGATCGGGCGCAGTGGGAGATGGAAAGAGCTGAATTGCAGGTTTTTTCTTGTACCTCTATAAAAGAACTTCAGATGTTGCAACATTCTCATGTTATATTGTTTTACGTTGATGTTATACATTTTCATAATCATTTTAGGCACGAATAAGCTTTCTTCACGGTGAGCGAAAAGGACAGGAAAATTTAAAGGCAGATCTGATCCGACGCATAAAAATGCTTGAATACAGTTTAAAACAGGAACGGTCTGACCTTTTGACAGATTTATTGCTGTTCTTCAATTTTCTTTTTTGTATTATTGTGACTGAATTATATTTTTTTTTTAATGTTTAGCATGTTTATTATTTTTTAATTTCTGATATGAAAATTAAGAGAGCACGTAATCGTTAATTAAAGAGACTGCGTATCACATGGTTTGAACCGTAAGGATTAAAATTCTTTTTTGGAATAAGCAAACGATTTCCATTTCAATCATGCTACTTTTCAAGTCTTATCAAGTGACCAATTATGTATGGCCATCGATGAAAGATATCGTATTCATTTACAGAATATTTTTTGACAAATTTGCAATACATTAATTCATTATGACTAAATATTCTGTTTCAGAGCTAAAAATTATCGCTTAACTCACAACGGTCAAGATAAGCCAGAAGACGAAGTGAGCCCGGATGAAGCAGCAGGTACATAGTTTATGTACACTGGACTTATGTCGGGAATGATGCGTGAAATGTTTTGAATTTAAGAATCGCGGTTTATGTTTCCCTATGATCCAGTATTTAAGGAACATGAATTTTCGAAGTGTATTTTCAGAGACTGCTGAACAAGTTTCTCTTGACGTAGATGCCTACGCTTCGCAGTGTAACAGCACCTCCAGTTTTCGTAATGCAAGAGCTTTACTGAGACAATATCTGCAGGTTAATGTACATCTCTGCAGTTAATGTTTGAAAAGTTTCAAGAGCATTTCTTGTAAAATTTTGTAACTTCCTGAGTGCATTTTAGGAGATTGGTTACAGTGAGACGATTTTGGATGTTCGATCTTTTCGGGCCAAAAATTTATTGGGACTGATGCCACATTCAGATTGGCAAAATGATTCTAACAGGTAGTAGCACTTGCTGCTGGACTATATCCGAATGCATTATCTTTTAGTAGTGTCACGATATCATGTGCAGTAATTATTAATCCAAAAAAAAAAATTAAGCATCAGCTTCAAGTGGATGGTTAATTCGTGATAGAGAAACATTTTAAAATTCATGAATCATTAATCATTAAATGTACTCATATACTAGCACTCCTATAAGACATATTATTAATGGTTATTATGACGAAAACACTGAATCCGAACAGTCTTGTTTGTTTCAGCGCTTCTCGGCAAAATGCTGTGAAGGCTCTTCAAGATACTGATCGAGCTGTAATGGAAGCTGCTCAGTATCTTCGGAAAAAGAAAAAGGATAACTCTGTACCAGTTGGAAGTGATGATAGGTGATGTTTCCCTTTTTTTTCTATAGGCTGTGTGCTTAAATTAGGATGCATACTTAAATTTTGGCATATTTAAGTTTTAAATTCCCAATAAAAATTATTTGGGCACTTGCTGTTATTAATAATGATTACAGCGATTCGGAAGATGATGAGAAGACAGGAAAAGAACACAAGGATTCTCTTGATCCGGAAACTGTGGATGCGCTTGGAGAGTTTTCCTTTTTAAAAGATGAGAAAACAAGTGTAAGCAGAAAGCGATCAGAAGGAAGTGGTGAGTGGAGCATCAATCAACGTGCTATTGATCAAATGAAGGAAAAGTTCAGGTAGATATTTCATTACTTGGTTTAGCTCTTACTAGATTTCTCATGTCTTGGCTTATGTTCTAAGAACTGTTTAAGTTATTATTATATAAACAACAACAAAAGAAAAAAAAAAAAAACAAAAGGGATAACTTTATATTTGCACCCTTCTAGATCGGAACAAGAAAGAAAACGAAATAATAGTCAGAGTGATTCTTCGTCAGGTAGAGGACCGCCACATCAACTTCGCTTAGGAGCGGATGACGTCAAAAAAGAAGTATCTGATGGTAGTTTCGTTTCTGCAGCATATCTGAATTTTGATAATTTTTTATCTGATTTCGTTTGTTTCTATTTTTCCATTCGTACTTCCTACTGATTTAATATCCGATTAGTGTATAAATTCATTTTAGCTAAGGAAAATGATACAAAACTTCATATGTCACTGTTCTTTTTTTACTGAGATACTGTGGATAAGAATGAAACAGGTCCTTATCGCTTTTTCTATTTTTATTTTGCAGATGATGTGCAACATTTTTTCTGTGGTAAAAGTAGGCGAGAGTTTATGGATATCAATGCAGCTCTTGGAATTGCTGATGAAGAAAGTGTTGATATTAAAGATGATTTCATTATCGTTAGTATATACTTCCCTTTTTTCGTTTTATCTTTATATCTTTGCTAATTTTGAATATTTTCCTCAGATTGGTTGATTTTTCCACATATCTAAAGCATGTTTTCGAATGGGTATCTCAAATTCTAAAGTATTTTTAGCCAGATGAAGATACAACGAATATTCGGTGGAATTTGAAATTTACGCTACGTTCACATTTCGATAGCATTCGTGTCATGCAGTTTCATCCCGTTGAACCGGTGCTTATTACTGCTAGTGAAGACAGCACGGCGAAACTTTGGAATCTGGGTAGTATCTGTATGAAAATGGATTTAAAAGGAAGTAAATAACTATTTTTTCTCTTCGTTTGGCTGCTGTAATCCTTTATGATCTATAGCTTTCATATGGGGATTTATAAACAATTTCTAAGATACGAATTCGTTTATATAGTTTCTTTAATTATAAAATTTGCTGTATATTATTGCAGATCAAGTCTCAACACATCCACAGTCTGCAATCACTGAGCTGGAGCCAACATATACGTTCCGCGGACACAAGTGCGTAATTTTTTTTTTGCAATTTAACCATATCTTGTTTACTGATTTATTTTTTTTTTTTTTTTTTTTTTTTTTTTTGTGGATTTGATAAATAAATTTCTTTTTCAGTGGGCCGATCCTTTCAATGGATATGTCACCAACAGGTGATATGTGTTATACTGGTGGTTTTGATGGTGTTGTGTGTTGTTGGTCGGTACCATCAGTTAATACGGATATATATGAACCATACGGTGTGATTTTATTCACTTAAAATTTATGAAGTATGAATTTGTCTTTTAGGAGTTCATTGCTTGAAGTTACTGCATCAAAGTTTATGACTGATGATGATTTTTTGAAATGTAAAACACGTGTCAGATGTTCTTTCCGATCTAAAAACATGTTTGAAGATTCGAAGGTGTTATGTGAGAAACTGAAAGGTCATACCAGTGCGATCTGGTCAGTTGCGTTTCATTCATCCGATAATCGCCTCGTTAGTGCTTCTGCTGATGGAACGATTAAACTCTGGGAACCGGGTAATTTTCTTCAAAAATAAGTTTTGCATTTAATAGGACGCCACTAACTTTCATGTGATAATTATATTATTTCTGATGCTTGAGTTTTAATAAAGGGATGGTAGACCTTCCACTGGTGGTGTAGTTAATAGTTAAATATGTGAATAAATCTTAAGGAAATACGGACGCTCTTATCAAATCATTTGGTGCTGCACTGCCAAATATAAAGCCAACATCAGTCGACTTTGTTTCAACTGAACCACAGCAACTGCTAGCGGCTTATACTTCATCATATGCTTCAATTATTGATATCGAGACTGGTTGCAATGTGCTGTCATTTGATTTTGGTGATGGTAAGTTCTCGAGCACTCATGTTCACTATTTTTTTCATGAAATAAATTCAGAAGCACGTCTATCGGTTTCTGTTTTATGGAAAAAAACACCGAAATGTAAATTTGCTTGTACTCAGGAAATTTTTCTTTCTTTAGTTATTTGGACATCATTTTTAGATCTGAAAATATGTTCGATTATTTTTTTCTAAAAGTTTGGTACAACTTCATAATAACTCTGCAGTTCGTCTTTCGAAAACAAAACATCAAAATTGTTTGTGTTTCAGAAGATGCTGGAACAATTACGAAAATTTTGTCACACCCAACGATGTCAGTATCTTTAACTGCTAGTAATGATCGCAAAATACGCTACTTCGATAACAATACTGGTATTCGGACTTCTCTTTTTTAAGAGAAATCATTTTTAGGAATTTTTGAACATGAACTTTTTAATATAAATTGAAAATTTTTAGTTCTAAATTAAAATACGTTGCATGGTTGTTTTCTGTTTGCTATTAGTGGTCGTTGTTTTGCTTGTTTTTTGGACTGATAAAGTAACATCAGTTATGTTCGTTGTTTTCTTCTTTTGTACTTGAATGAATAGAAGGCTCATTAAAGGAGGCACAAATAAAAATGACAGATCCATGTTGGTCATACAGTTAATCTGCAGATTGGCTTTTGCTGGTGTGTTATCGTAGGTCACGCTTCTCTTTCAGGCAAAATGATTCATGGAACCGTTGCACATGTTGAAGCAATTTCGTGTCTAGCTATTGATCCTAATGGTCTTTATTTACTTTCCGGTAGTCATGATGGTTCTTTACGTCTTTGGAATATGGAAAAAAGGATTTGCTTACAGGTGGTTCATTTTTTATATATTTAGAGTGGAAAAATTATACCGATCATTTCTTTCCATTGGAATAATTTATTTCAGCTGGCTTTAATTCTGATATTGTAGATGCACGTATAATTGTAAATGCCAAAAATGTTACAGCCATGGACGGTTCATTAAAACTATTTTTATTTTCAGGAGATTGCGGCGCATCGCAAAAAGTTTGATAGCGCTGTGATGACGGTTGCATTTCATCCAAGTAGGCCTTTGATTGGTTCCGCTGGTGCCGATGCCCTTGCAAAAGTGTTTAGCTCTCAAAAATATTTGCATGGGAATAATTTTGACTCTTAAAGTTTCGTTTCGTTTTTGTTTTCCCTTTTTTTTCATTTAGATTGCTACCCGTTTTAGATCATTTTTAGTAAAAACCAGTTTGCTTTATTAAATGCTGTACTTTTTATTATTTTCCGTTTTCGTATATCTTTAAGGATATTTCATTTTTTTAATTGCGCTCGAAACTAATTATTCTTTTAAACTGCCTCAGTTGTAACCTTGGGAACTTTAAGAATTCCCTGGATTTGTAAATATTTCTGCTGAATTACAGAGTAGACTTGATATCAAAATTTTTTATGCACAAATCTTAGGGATTTCTTTTCTTTTTGAATTGCCTTTCAAATCTAGATTCATTTCTTTTTGACTGGTTTTCAGATCTACTTCATTTGATTTTTGTCGAAATTTGTGTTATTGGTGCTCATAAAAGAAGTAAGGAAGGATTGTTGTATTTCGGTTTGACCTTGTGCTTATTTCAATTCAAATAAATTTAAAAAGTCTTGGATTAGCACATCCACATAGAACATTCCCTTTGTAATCATTGCATGCCTTTAATTACTGCATTGGAAAATGTGTATGCTTTCTCACCAATTTTCATGAAGGTTGAATTCATTTTTTATAATGTAGCCATTTTCCATAATATGAAAGATTGAAGTTTGCATGCTTACACTCTATAATTGCGGGTGTTCTTTTCCTTGTTAGAGAAATTTTTATTGTGGGATTCAATTAGTCCATTTTACAAGTGCTCTGTTTAGGTACACTTCATTATTTTCTTGAGCACTTTATGTGATAATTCTTTTGTTTATTCATTGTTTGTTTTCACGTTATGGTCTTCCACATTCGTCGTGAGAATTTTTTTTTAAACTTTTTTTGAATCCTGTGTTAAATCTGTTATAGATTTTGCTATTAAGTGCAAATTTCGGGATCGAAGTCTGTGAAATAAATGGAAAACGTTAATAAGGTTATTGATCTTATTAATATTTTTTAAGTTTTTTAATTCTTTAATATTTTTTTTTTCACTTGAAATGTTCCTTAATTCATATATTTTTGAGCGATGGGAAAGCATCTGAAGAATAAATTGATTGCAGGGATAACTTTGGACGGAATTATGTAACATGTTATTTTTTCTCTTGTTTTCGTTTTAAAATATTGCTGTAAGAACTGAAGATTGATAGTAATAGGACATATTATATTTGCTTGTTTGAGCTTATTCTGTAAGTAATACAATTTGACATTTCCAAGCAATTTTTAGATTTATCGTTTTACTTTCTGTTCCAGAACAATGCAGTGCTTTTCTTTCCCTATCCAAGTATTTCGATGTACGCTTCATTTACTGGCCCATTTGTCATTGTTGGATTATATAATGGTAATATTATTAACAGAAGTACAATAATTTGTTTGCTGTTTTGCTTTTTTCCTGATTTCTTTGTGTTCAAAATTTCCATTTCCACACATCAAAATGCAATGTTTATCTTCTGGATCACATTAACAAACAAAATATGGCAGAATGTTTTATTACGATAGAGAACAATGTGAGCGCACGAATAGCATTAATGTTTTTGGAGTAATTGATGAAGATTTCTTTATATTTGCAATGCTGACCTTATTCTTAAACAACTACTTTCACTGGAATATAGCCTCTTGCAAGTTTCTGAAAAGAGAAAATCATTAATAATATTGATTCCAAAGGCCAGTACCCTGATTGAGTTATAAGCAGCCTTGATATATATTTGAGTGTTAATGTTGTTGTCACTATGCTATATAAGTTGAATAATTGCTATTGAAATAGTGTACGAAGAACCTTGAAGATAAATTTTCCAGACAAGATAGCAATTAGTCACAAGTTGTCATGCCTCGAATGAAATGACTGCAGCCCTTTGCTCGTATTTCATTACAAAAGTTTTGTTTATCAACCGAACGGTCAACAGCTATGTAGGTGTTTTCTATCAGGTCTCGAGCATCGGCGATCACTTCCGCTCTATTCGGATTCGAGAGAAATACCTGCAACATATGTGATAGCATAGTAGTATCTGCCTTAAGGAATGAAATGAATTTCCTAAAGAGATATGATACAGGTGTCAGAAAGCTGAAGAAATCTATAATATGTTAGAGCAATAAAGATTTTCGTATAAACCATTTCGTAAGTAAAGGACTCATCACATTATGCAAAAGTAACTGCAACCTTTACCCCTGCCCAGAGATGAATGTGTTATCTAATCTAAATCGTATAACAAGTGAAATGCTAATCATGTAAAAAAACCTTTGTCAGTCTTATCCATTGTTTTAGACATTTACACATATTGCAGTCTTATATTATTTTTTATTGTAGCCTAACTCATTAGTCTAAAATATATTTAAGCGTTTCGATTCATTCTAGATCGGACATTCTACTTCACTACCCTCATTGCCAGATTACTACTATCTAATCCTATATTTCTAAGTTCCTATTCTATATTTGGTTATTTGCGGTGTTAACAATAAAATAATAATCTTATTCGCCACGCAATTCGATTCAACGCACGTAAGTCTTTCTTTTTTCGTTGTACCAAATTTATTCACTAAGTTCCGATCCTTACTGACTAACAGTGGGATAATACCTGCAAGATATTATCATCGGAGGATGTACAATTGGTCAATTCTTGACCTTCGCAAGCTTTCCAAATTACGCGCATACTTGAACTCCGTTTTGTTATATTCGTCTGATGTAGCAAAACGCCTTCTATGCTCGGAAAATTCACCAGTACATGATGATTTTCGGTTGATTTTTGCATGTCATATGGTCGGTTAGCTATCTGAAATTATTATGCAATTTTTCTTTTACTATTTCACAAGTAGGAATTTGAAACGAAACTATCATACTTCCAATACTTCCTCCATGCAGTTCAAGAGAAGGATTTCCCAGCCTACCCCATGGTTAGCTGCTTCAATTAACCGTCGATGAGAATCACACAATGGTTGCAGGTAGGTTCCAAGTAAATAAATGTTGTTATGATTCTGAAATTTATTAATATAACCTATTTAAATTGTTTATGAATTATTTGTAAAACTAATGAAGTTCTAATTTATCATATATTTGCAGTAAAGTTGTGCCGTCGGTGTCGGTGTCTTACCTATTTGTGCTTTCCTGCATTTCGCTTTACCTATTGGCAAGTTGGGCAGGTAATAACAATTTTATCATAGTAAACCTTATAAAATCCTTTAATGAACACGAAAGATGAGTTCGGTATTACAGGAAGTGACTTTGCAGTTCGCAGGACAAACGATTCAACTCCTGGTAAAATATCTCGTGTTTGATCCACTGTAAGGTATTCGTAGGCATATGGTTTTTGATCCCGAATACTTTCAAATAATGTTCCCTCTGCACCCAATCTTGCTATAGTGCCTAGAAATTTTGGAATTAATACTGATGACACTTAATAAAATGAGTGGTAACATGTGGCATTATACAATATGTCATTAACATGAAGGTTTCAAGAATACTAAAAAGTAAAAGTTGAAAAAGAGCTTACAGATAAAACCAGAATTGGAATATAAAGATACAAACTCATAACCGTTTCGTAGACATTCTTCTACAATAAATTCCCTGTCATGTTTATTTTCTACTTCCAGTTTATTCTAAAATGAATTAATGAGTCCATTAGTATGCTTGTTGGATACTTATACTTTTACAAATGTTTTGATTTAAATTAATTCCTTGTTTCTTTTGGAGATTTTTTCAATTGAACAAACTTATAAAAAAACGGAGTTTGTTTATTTCCTTGAAATTTTTATGTACCAGAAGAACCAAAAAGTATTCCGATTGAATAAACCAATTACCTTAATCCAATACTGCATTTCATCACAGTCATGAATTGAGTAACGTGTTATTTTGCGTCCATGTTTCGCTTCACATGATCGTATAAATACGGGAAATCCGTCAAGTTGGGTGACAATACGTCTCAACCACAATGATGGCTCAGCTTTTAAAGGAATTATCGTTTGCCTGCCAATATTTTTAATAATCTGTTTGAAATTATCGAAATTTTCGAATAATATTTTGACTTTATGGTTATTGAGATCTCCGAAACAATTTCATCATTTTTAATTTTGATATTTTTCGTTTTCAGTTGTTAATGAATGATTGATCGAGTCGGGTGCGAAATATATAATCCTCATTCTTTTTCCATAAATAATAAATGTAGAATTTTATGTCTTAATTTGTACAGATGGGTATTCAGGTATTGAGAACATTTTTGGGCTAACTATCGGAAAGAAGTCATCAAAAGATTGCGATGTTTAAGATTGGTTTTACTTTTATTTAGAGATAAGCACTAACAACAGAAATATTAAAATTTAGATTAGAAAATCTATCTATAATCTCTCAGACTTAAAACTTGATTTGAAATTTAGCGTCATTTTATTTAAAAAATTTTAAATTTTCTGTAATCCACTCAAAAATTTAAAATTTTCTATAAAATCTATATATTTATATAGAAGTCCTTTATGTAAAATCATTGTATATTTACATAAAATCGAATATTTGTTGCTGCTGTGAACAGACAATAAATTCTTATTGATATATAACTATGTAGATTTTACAGAAAATTTTAAATTCTTAAGTGGATTCTAATCATTACTAATCATATTAAACATTAAAAAGCAGCATAAAATTCTTTTCTACAAAATTTTAATTTTGCTTCGGAATTGTTATATTGCATGTGAAATATTTTCATTATTTCAATTACATTTATCGAATGCATTAAAAAAATCTAATTATGTTTTAGTTATGCACTTAATTTGAAAAAGGGAAATAGAGTTCGTAAATAGAAAAACGAAATCAACATGCCTCAAAGTCATAAGACCATTTCTTCTAGCAATAAGTTTCATTTCTTTCATATGCACAACTTGTTCCACATGATCGGGTAGAAGTCCTTCAATACCGGACTCAAACCTGAAGTCGGGAAATATCTATTCAAAAAAATATATGTACTAAGTGGAAATTGAAAAGATATTTTAGCTGAACTAAAAATGACACCAAAAATATTAAATTCAATTCCAAAAATTTCAATCTTTATTTATAAAGATGATGATCAAAATCTGTATTCATTAAGTAATTACTTTCTTAACAAAATTCTCATAATTCTCATTTATGATAACCACAGCACATATACCTAATCAAATACCTAAACTTTTAACCTAATTTTAGCCATCAAATATTGCAGCTCGGCTTCGAAAGTAACAATGATTCGTCTAGTTAACCCGTAATTCGAGACAAGTTCCCGAACTTTTTCTATCAATAGCGCATGGCAATGATTACGTGAACCAAATGCTGGCTGAATTTGATAGTGGACATCAACACTACAAAGTAGAATTATGAAATTTCATTTACAGCTGTAAATAAGGTCCGGAATATTTGCTTTAAAAAGAAATTGGTATAAAAAAGTGCCAATGAATTTCATTGATTGATTGAAAAAAAAAAAAATGATCACATTTTTGGTATTAGCAATAATTAACATTCACTTCTTACACCCACTCATATCCATTCATTTATTAATCACAAATCATGTTAATTAAAGTTTCAACATTTTTTTTTTGTCCTTTTTGAAATATTCTGCAAATATTAGATAGAAGGAATAATTTGAATTAGAACTTACCACGTATCATCACTAATCGAGTTTTCTGGCCCAACAACAACTACTCTGAAACTTGGATCTGTAGTTTGTTTGCAATAGCCATGAAAATTCAAACGGTGACGCCAAAGTACAATTATCAATGTTGTCATTCAGAGTGAGTTTAATCAGTCGTTGATACAAATGCTTGTTTGTTTTTCATTTATTTATTCTTTCAGTCTTTCTCTGAAACGACAAATAGTTTTTTCTCTCTTGCAAATCGCATTTTCAGTATTAATGCGAATTGGAGCTATCAAATTTTCCTGATACTATAATGGAAAGAAGTCACAATTTCTCATTTGTGTGATATTGTGTAGACGAAACTCTTTAAATGGAAATGAGAGGTACGTTCTTTCCACAAGAATATCAGTGGAATGTGCTGCCCACATCACAGGTAGAAATAACTATATCTATTGTTACCGTTCATTGAAGAGTGGAGCCATGCTTATCAATGACTATAATTTTCTACTTCTTATTTTAATGAAAATTCGTCGACTACTATTTTTCGCATCTTTTTCTACTTTGCAAATAAATTAAATGCAAGAGAATTTGTTAAGTTTGTTGAAAATTTGAATTATATGTTAGTTCATAGTAGACAACCGTTTTCGAAAAATGATAACTTTTTGAGTTAAAGAAATAATCATATTTGAAACGACTGTAATAAAGCGATAGTTTTGATAGTGCCTTTTTTGAATTTAATTTATTTTAATTTTTTAGGCGAAAATGATTTTGATTAATCGCTTATTTTTCATTTTTTATATTTTCCTTATCGTAAATGATTTCTCTGGTTATAAAATAATACCTCCTATTTGCTTATTGTTCCTAGAAATGCAAAGTGGGTTTTTTGTGGAACGGTTTTTTTTGAGAGATCAAGAAGCAGTATTGGAATTTTTTAAAATTCTTTTTTAAAAATAAACATGTATCCATATTTCTCCTAATTTTTGCGGATGAAACAACATTGCATATAGTTTTTTTTTTTTTAATTAGTCCTTAAAACAATTTAAGAATAATAGTTCAAGATATATTTTGGATGAAAAGCTGGGTGTTAAGATGGCAAAAAGAGATTTTTAAGTATTTTTATAGCTAATTACCGATGAATTTTAGGAATCATTTCGGAGATTGTCAACTGATTTTACGACAACATAGAAAAATAAAGAGTATATTAGTAAGCTAATCGATAAAAAACTGTCATTTCAAAAAAATTAAATGTCGGTTAGGAATGAATACTCACTCTAATTTTCCACTTGTTATTTTTCTTACTACTTTTCTCAACTCAATGTATGCTAAGTGATCGCTAAATATTAATATTAAGTTTGACAAAACACATAAAGAAAAACTGTTGAGAAAAGACAACAATTACGTTTTTTCTGATGCCAAAATGGCTGTATCATTGTAAACAAAGGATACTGATCAAAAATTCTTAAAAACTTTGTTGCCAATAAATTTACATCGATACTTGATTATTTCACTTCCATATCACAAATAATTCTGTTTATCTTTTAAATCAGAAAATAGAATTAGCTCAGCAACATTGTTTGGAAAACTTGCACGAAAGAAAATAAAGGTTTGTTTAAAAGAAAAAATGGAAATAACGAGCAGCTATTTCAATGATAGTTAACAACGAATAGTTATCTTGAAGAAGAAGAAGGAGAAGATTTCTTTTTTTAAATTTCTTATCACTTATTTTTATGTGATGAAGTTTGTTGTTGACAAATTGTAAAAGTTTTTTTGACAGGTTTTTTATTCTCTTAAAAAAATGACTAAGATTTATGACGAAAGCTCATTTAATTCCGTAAAACCTTAATTTTTGTGACTGCAGTCTCAAAGATGCAATAAATTCTACAACAAAAAAGAATGAAAAGTTGAAATATATATCCAACTGTTTTTATCCTTCGTCCTTTTCTAGTAACCTCTACTGACTTTTATCAGATTTGTTAATTGCTGTTATCTGACGAAACACATTATTTATTTTTTACTGAAAAAGTATACAAAAGAATGCCAAAAAATGAATTTTATTGCAATGGTGAAAAGAAAAATAAATTGTCAAACTTTTTAGACATTTTAGAAACTATTGCTAGAGAAGACGATGAGCTATAACTAAATTTCACTCAATTTCTATTTTTGCTTTACCTTCCAGTATGACTTCTAACGCTATTAGCTTGAATCAAATAGAAAAATAGTTACCAGAATGAGAACAAAACTGATTCATATTTAATATCAGTAACTTAAACATTCAATCTAAAATTAGAATTTTTAAAGCAGCAAATTACAAATCATTCATATTCTACTTCATGATGTTTGCGATGTTTTATTTTTTACTGCACGCTCTTCGAACAATCAAGTAATAGAGTAACCCATTCGTAACATCATAAAATCGATTAGTTCTAGGGTGGCTTTGGATCTCAATCAACAATAACATTTGGGACTACATTTTTAGTACTATCCTAAAACGAAGATAGGAAATAGGAAAAATTCAACAAACTTCATTTTATCTTGATGAAATTTTAAAAAATTTAAATGCATCATACTGATAATTCAAATTCAGCAAACATTATTTCATGAAATGCTCGAAAATTCCAATTCTTATGTTAAACTTTTAACACAGCCGCATTTCTACTATTAAATTATTTGTTCTTTTCATTTTGCTCTCCAAGCGGAAGAAAAAAATTGAAAAATTGAAATAACAAAAAGCGAGTTGCTGAAAAAATTTCTCTGCAACTCTTCGGCAAACAATTCATTTTAAAATTTAATTCATATCGCAATTACTAATCTCATTTCTTTATTGGTTCTACTTGCTATGCCGGATAGAAAATTTCCAGATTCATGAAATGCAAATAAAAATAAGTGGAAATAATCGGAAATATGGAATATACGAGTAGCCGAAGAAACTGACATTCTGCTGCTTTTTTTAAAGATAAGAATGAAAATCGATGACAATTTTGACAACAAGCAAACAATGGCAAATTATTGCGTTTGAGTGAAGGCTTACTCCGACATTTTTGCAAAACATCTCGTCTGTTTGATAAAAAATGTCTCCAATTCTGCACAAATGCACTTTTAGCTTATTTGCGGATAAAACGCAATAAAATTGATAACAAACTTATACTGAACTGAGTTAATCTAAGAAGAAGCAGAGACAACTATAAGTTGAAGTAATACTACAAAAGATTGATAACTATTCAGAACTTTATAGTAATATGCAACACGAACAAGGAAATAACACAAATCATACAAAACATTAACAAAAGAGCTAGCAGTGAATATCTCAAAAATCAAAACGAAAAGAACAATTTTAGAAAATCCATGTATTAATGCGCTTGTAAAATATTAGATATTGAAATTAAATTCTCAATCCAAATCAGCTTCAATCAATCGTTAAATTTCACCAACTCATATTTCTACTCCTTATCTGGAAATGGATCGCAAATCGTTTCAGTTACATCATTCCTTCCTTATGACACAGTAAATCAGAACAGAGAAGACACTTTGTCCAGCCAAAAGTGCAATAAGTAGTAATTTAATATTTTGGGCAGTAGTTGAGACACAAATAAATGCCAAAATGAGAAGATGCATAGCACATTGTAAACAAACAATTACGCTAGAATGTTTGATAAACACGAAATTTTCATATGAATACCAGAAATTTTATAAAAAATGATCATATTCAAATTTTAAGCAAATTATTATTTAAAAAAGGCAGTAATGTCTGTTTAGTGCATTATTTAACCAAAAGCGATAGCAAATGTTAGCCTCGTGGATTTGAGTGCGACATCTGACAGAAATGGCTGCAAATGAAGAGACAAGGCATTCGCAAAGCGGTTTTAAGACAGTTTTGCGTCAAAACACATTTCTTTTCATACAAAGATTTGGGAATACAGTAAGTCCTTAGTAAAATCTAAGTTTCCACAGAAATACATAATTTCACAAAATCCAGATTTGAAATTTGTAATTAACTAAGCCTAGACTTTAAATGTGATCACATCTCATCAGATTGTTTTGGTCCTCTGTTGTTTTTTTGTTAACAGCTAAACCATGCAGCAAATTCATCATCATCGCTTCAAACAGCAATTTCAATAGAGGGTGAAGAAAAAGTATAATTTAAATTTGTTTAAAAGTTTATGTATTTCAAAATCTTCTAATAAAATTCATCACATAAATGATTCAATTTACATTGTATTTTGAAGACTTCAATTTGACAAGTTTAAATATTTAAATTTGTGAACATTACTTTTATTATCTTTTTCCTTTGATATTTTCTACAAAGTTATCATAGGAACTGTAACATCAATTAGTGATAGAGATAAACACCCGCAGTAAAATTTTTAGCGTTTTTGACACTATTTAAATAAATAAAAAGCAAATTCAGGACTTCAGAAAAGATTTGAAAGGAAGTGGTTGCGGTAGTGGACAAGGTCAGTTATGTGTCGTCTAATTTAGGAATTTTTTGTCATTGAATGAAGGTACAAACAAAAAAGAATCGTTACAGTAATCTACATATTTCTTAGGTATTTCTAGTCAATTTATAACCCTTAACGTATGGACTTGAGTACCACTACTGCGCCATATTGCCTTGATTGGATTAAATTAAGGTTGAGAGATTGATTGATTGATTGATTGATTGATTAGGATCATTGCTTGCCTTTAAATTTTTCTTTAGATCATAATACGAAAACCCCTCACTGCTTCGTGAACAAAAAGTGAAGAAATGAAAGACTGTTGATATGAAATAAATAGACAAAAAGAAACTAGAATTTTGACTGACTAATTTCAGTTCCAATTTATTGGGCTAACTTCAATTAATAGTGTAATTAATTAATCATACAGTATAGGCAAAAAGCCTTCAATTTGATTACTTTTTATATAACTTCTAATTATACCTGACATCTCCTTACGGTAGTTTTCCTTCGTGATAGTTTACGTCATTTATTGTTGCATTTATTGTTACATCAAGTTGTGCAGAATTATTATCCAGTTTTTCTTTGATACTTTGATAACTTCTGACTATGATTTGATATTTTGATAACAAACAGGTTCATTATAAGGTCAAATGCTAGTATAACATTGTTTGTCTAACCTTTGAAATAATTTTAGAAGGTTTCTTTTACAGAAATAATGCAATGCTATTTGCTCATATCTCTTTTCGTTTGTGTAATAATGATAGTAACTGGAGGAACAAACATTCAAAACTGTCCAGCCGATAATTACCTTCCGGTTTGGATGATAATTTATGGATGTACTGGTATTGCGGTCGGATTCACTGTCACTTGTTTAGGATTCCCCGTACTTTTATCTATCTTATTTGTCGCATCTTTTGTCGGTTTGCCCTTTTACAGTACTAACCGATGAATAATTTATCTACAATTTTGTTTTAACAAATTCAAATGCAATATCCTCAAGAAAATAAAAATTTTGCAAAAATTTCTAAAGTTTTGAAGCTTTGTGATAATCGATAAAAAGTTCTGGAGATTTTAAGTGATAAGCGTTTGAATTGCTTTTTTCATTAAGCTAAAAAGGGATAAAATCTACCATTTTTTGATAGGTGTTAAAATCACTTTTTTCTCGTAAAGAAATCGGTACAAATTTTTAATGGATGTGAATTACATTCAATCATAGAAATTCCAGGAGCAGCACGATTATATCCGATTTTCACAAAAGTACAGCATATTAATAATGAAGGAATATTCTACTGTCCTCAATCACTGTATTTGCTATCTTTCATAATCGTAACTGTCGACATTGTTCTGTTCAATATAATAATTTTGTCCTGTTGTGCCTTTTTTGTATCTAATTTAATGAAAAGTAAAGCTGACCTTGAGTTGAATTCTTTATTTTATCTCAGAAAGATATATGAAAGTTAATAAGAAGGTCTTATGCGGAAAAACACACATGTCAGATTTGAAAACAGAAAGATGAAATTGGAATTTATCTTTTTTTTTTATTAATTTTGTTAGCAGTCTAGCAATGTTTAAATTATTGAACTCAATACATGTCCTTATTATCACTTCCGTTTTTTCCATTTTTTTTTTTTTTATTAATCAAAAGGTGGAAGTGTTTAAGCAACCACAGCAGTTTATTTTGATTAGTTCATCCTACTTTAAGGATTCATCCAATTTCTATTGCATTATTCAGCACTTTTTAGCATTTCGCATGTTTTGATTTTAACATTTTCCGTTTTATTATGGCTTCATCGTCCATATGTGTTACTTAAGTAATTGAAGACTTTTTGAATCATCAATAAGCACAAAATTTAAGTATTTAGCATACGAATGTGATAGGACTAAGTAAGGAAAAAAAAAAACGAAACATAGCTAAATTTTGAAGTTAACCAATTCAATGTAATGAGATGGTGTTACGGTGTTGGCCAAGTACTTATGAATGCCAGTGTCAGCGTTGAAATATCGGACAAGGTGCTAATGATGCTAATTAGTTGAGGCAGGTAAACATTTATTAACCAACCTTAAAATTTATAATTTCTATTAAATGTCTACTTCCACATGCGGTAAATAATTACTCTTGTTAATGATGTGTTGCCAGATGACTTGAGTCTAATACTCGGTTAACTCAAATCCGTAACTGCCAAGATTTTAAATTGAAGATTCTTGATAACAGTTTTTTAAAATTAGCCTGAATTAGCAGTAGTAATGACAGCTACGATCTCTGCAATAGCAAAATTAAAAGATAAATTTGTAAAACTTAAAAATAGCATAATTTAAAATTTCTGAAATGCTAGTTTGTTAGTAAATTGAATGGAAATTTAAGCATTTCCGTTAATTACAACTTTCAAACGTAGAGAAACGGAAAAGCATTTGAACATTTGAAAAAAAAAATGCATTTGAACGTGAGCAAATTGTATTATAAATAAGAATAAAATTTAAAATAAATAGGCTGTGCTGTAAGATAACACCTGTGATAAACAAAAGTTTGAATTTCTGAAAATGAAACACAAAAATAGGTAAGAAATTGTTTCGGAAAATCAATAATTTAAATAAATATTTCTCAAAAACTGAGCCCACCGTCCTCTAAACAAATATGTTTGCAATATTAGCAACAAACAATGAAAAAATATCATATACTGATAAGATTCAGAATCTAGAATTTTCTATGACTTGCTTCCCGCTTTACAGGAAGAGCATAACGAACTTACGCTGTAAAGCGGGAACCAGAACAAAAAAATAAAAAGGGATCATTAGTTTGAAAAAATGACAGTCTCATTGGAAATAAATAAATAATAAAGCCTAGGATGTTAGGTTAATTCACAAAAAATTCATATTTGAAAAATCAATAAACAGCGCTTGAATCAAATGAAATCGTAAAGTGTATCCACTACTAATAATTAAAATATGTTATTGAGCTTAACTTATTCTATTTCAAAGATTTCAAATGTAAGAATAAACAAATAGCCAATAGCCAATGGTGGACAAAGGCTAGCAAAATAAATAGTTGTTAGTGGGATAAGTTGAATTCGCTGCATTATAATGTAAAACTATTAGTACAATTAAATTTTAATTATTAATCAATGAAAATAATTTAATTTCAATAAAACTTTTTGCATCAATTGTAAGTTTTCTTCGACACATTTTTGCTAGAAGTAAGCAATGTTGCATTAATGGTAAATTTAAAGCTTTATTTTTTCAACTTTTAATTTTAATTTTTTTTCAGATTTAAAATGTATTATTTTTAAATTTAGTGAAAACTTAATTTTTGACAAGATGCTGAATATTTTCTCAAATAATACGAAAAATTGTAGAGGTAACATTAGTTCCCTATAAAGTAAAAAAGATTTATATATATATTTCTATTTATGTTTTAAAATTACAAAAGTTGGCATTTATATTTTGTTTTCATGAACGAAAGTAATAATTATATCGAGTGGATAGGTAAAAGTGTGACTTATTACCTAAATGATTGTATTAATGGGGAAAATATTACAAAAATTTTTTGATTTGTAGGTATGTCCTCTCTCTCTCCCTCTCCCTTCTCTCCCCCTTCTCTCGTCCCTCTTGCCTCTCTCCTCTCTCTCGTCTTTCTCCCTTCTCTTCTCTCTCCGTTCTCTAAAGAAGACGAATGTTTACATTTCATCAAAAAAAATTTAATTTTTATTAGGAATTAAAAAATAATATCCTAATAATATAATACTTATTAGAGTTAAATCGAAAGAAAAAGTTATTTTTTTCTCGAACTTTTGTGTTTATGTAAATGAATTTCAGATAGAATTAATTACAAAGAAATTCTTTTCTGTTGTTAATTATTTTTTGACATTTACCGAAGAAATTCCATCGGAAATTAATTTAGCTTTCTGATTTGCAAATTTCCTGATTTTCAACTCCAAAATTTCGCTTATAAAAATTGAATCATTGAATAATGTTTAATTTGTTCAATTCCAAAATGTTTTGAATTCTGAAAAATCTTATCCCAATTTCACTTCAAATCGTAAATTTCAAAATTAACATTCCAGTACTCAGTACTATATTACTCGAAGGTTCGCAATTATAAATGAGTGTATATTCGAAGCATTGAATCATCATCCACCATGTCATTGTTGAAATACAGCAGACGGCGTCTATGACAAGGACTGTGCGCAATGAACCAACCATCTGTTTCAAGTATCTCCCTTCCTTCATTTTTAGTAATGCATACATACAAGGTGTTCTCTTGAAATATGTAAAGGATGCTTTGTGACAGTTTTCTGAGATACGATCTGAAGATTGGAGTACTTTTGCTGGCATTATTCGTTCACTGCGAAGAGATTGAGATATGCCGAAGAAGGCATCGTACTTCTAAGTAAGCCATTTCAAAAGTGCTGAAAACACCACTGCAACTAACACGTCGAAGAAGAGAGTGGCAGTTGTTTGGAAAGATTTTATGACTAATGTTTTCATCTTGAAAATGAATTGTTTTTTATTTAAAATCATCAGTTGGTTCAAATGTCGCACTAAATGGTTTAGCTGTTTACTACACCAGTAAAATCTACTGGGGTGATCAAAAATTACAAAAACATTTTTTTTTTTCTTTGAGCGCTATACTGATTACTGTTTTAACGAAACGAACAAAACATAAAATAGATGGCAATCCGGAAATGACATCTTCAAGGAATAAATTTTTTTTTTTTTTTTGAATTTTTTCAATAGTCGCATAACTTTTACACTATTTGAGAATAATTCCGACAATGCGAATTCTTTGATAACAATGAATCTGAAAGGAAAATCTTCAATATTTTTGGTATTAGAACGAATACATTCTCACATGTATGATATTAAAGCTAGTGAAAGAAAATAATTGATGTTATCATCGATATATCATATTTCATTCGCATTTATTTGCTAATTAAGAACGTAAACAAAAAAAAAATTATACATCGAAAAGCATATGGAGAATGTAGAATTACAAGATGGATAAGATAGCTTAAGGAAAGTTCCTATTTTTGTGTAACGATTTCAAATTTTGCATAAGTGATTATATGTCAAATGAAAAGAATATCTGTAACAAATTCTGTAGACAAAAATAATTGTTTTTTTTAAACGAATTACAATGTCGTTTGTTCGCAAAAAAAACATTTTTCATTCCTTAACAGATCATTCATTCATTCTTTTCGTTGGTGTTGATTTCTTCATTTCCATTTCAAATATTATTTTAGTCTTTGCCTTATTTCATTAGCACTTCTTGCAACCTCATATAATCAAGTGACATATTCTATGCTCTTTTAATTATTCTTGCTCTCTTTATAAATGAGTATATTTAGCTTCATAGACGCATGTATTTTTACAACAAAATAACAAAAAAAAAATTTTACTGAACTTTTCATTGATTTATGTATAACTGAAGATGAGCTCAAAAAAATCTTCTGCTTTTCAGTTCTATTTTTTGAGAAAAGAATGAAGGCTTTTTTTTTTTTTTTTTTTTTAAGAACTTTAAGTATAAAAAACTACAATATTTATATGTTCATTTGATAATCGCAATTAAAATTGGTTGTCCAAGACACTAATCAACAGCGTTGCAATGTTTATAATTAATATTGATCTAACTATCGCTAAAATAAGATCTTTGTTGTAATTGGTCCCCTCATTGAGAAGTATTACCATTCTTCCCCAAACTTCATATTTTTCTCTTTTTTTTTAGAGCGATCGAAATTACCAATACCAAAATGATCAAATAATGGCGGAGAACAGTTGAATAAGGTTGCCAATTAGATTAAGAAAGTAGCCGTATGCTTTAGATGCAAAATTTTTCGACATTTCCATCAGAGACCTTAGACGAAAATTGCGTCAGCTGTTAAACCCATCCACTCATACATCCTCAGCTTGAGCTCTAGCCCTCTCATTCTTTTCAAGATTTGGTCGAGGACGACCTATGCTGTTCATATACTCGTTTCGACATTACCGCCATTACTGATCAGTAGTATTACAACTCCTTCAACTATATATATATATATATACAAATGTGATGAATGTTACCATCAATCATTGGAATTGTTTGAGTTTTTCTTTCTTCTCCATCAACGAATAATAATTTTTATATGATATTTCTTAACTCTTATTTAACAGCTAACATCCCTACCACTCCGTGGTTTATAAGACATTTTGGAAAATTGTGCTATCAAATATTTGTTTACAAATTGTTTGATGACTTAATTTTGCTGAACTAACCATACTGTCACTTCAAGTGGTATGATTTTCATAACTTTAATGCAGCCTTCTATCATTTATTCCAGATTTATCCTCAACATATTATATTAGTTTTGTATCTATTTTCATTGTAATAATATTTATTTGTAATTATATAAATATGCTAAATCAGTCAGTCCTAAATTCAGGAATGAAAAATTCTCTTTTTGGACAATGTAACTTCATTTGACTTTCATTTGATGCACTTCTTCATAAACAAACAAATACGCCCGAAGTGCTAACATACTCATAATTAGTCATGGATTTGTCAAAGACTACACTGTCAACCATATTAATTTTACTGTCTGGAATTGGCTATGTATTTTCAGGTAATAATTAATTGGAAAATTATTCCTTTAAAATCAAATTTTATTTTCTTATATCTCTTGCTTCAAGCCATTTTAATCTAAAAAAAAATATATTTTTCGATATAACCCTTTTTTGCTTTTTAATTCCGTATTTTATTTTTTGTGATAATAAATTATATTTGCAAAGCTTACATCTTCCAGCTTACAAATATTTCTAAGACTTGATTTTCTAAAACAGCAAAATTTAACCACTTAATATTACTTAATATAAAATTAATATTACAAAAGCTATTACTTAATTGTGGAGAAGCTGTCCTATTTCTTAATCTTCTCTAGTAAAGATTTCAAAAAATCTCAGAAGTTTTTTAGCTTTTTTAAAGTTGATTTCTCGAAAAACATGCAGTCAAAATATAGTTATGTTCTTCAAATTTTGATATTTATTTGTAAATGAAGGATAATTAATAATCAGTGACAAATGCCAACTGCTTCACATAAATAGCAGCAACTTTGATAAAATTTTTCAAGTTTAATAAAAGCTAATTTAATTTCTTTTTAAAAGATAACTGTGAAATTTGACAACATTCATTCACCAATAATAAGTTGTACTAAAATCAGTCTTCTAAATGTTTTAAATTCTATTAACTAATGCATTAGAGCTTTTTTTTTTTTTTTTTTTTTTTTTTTTGAAAAAAATAAATGCATTAGATAAAAAATGAGATAAATTAGATAAAACCTTTTTTTAACTATAAATAGATTTCAGGTATATTATGTGATTTCGAGTCGAAATGTGATTGGATATTCGAGAGTCCAGCACGCAAATATCCACGTGACCCGAGACACAATTTTAAAGTTGTCATTGGTAGTCGTGATTCAAAGCCGAGTATGTTCAATTCGTAAAATTTTTTTGGAATAAACGATTTAAGAGTAATAAATTCTTCCAAAATAGTTTGTTAAATTGGCCATATTTTGAGATGAAAAAAATGAAATTAACAGTAAAAAAGCATAAAATCAGTGAAACAAAGTATGAATTTCAGTTCTAAATCCAACTGATGCAGCAATAATATAATAAGACAAAGATATGACTCAATTAATACAATATTTGTAGTTTTCAGTGAAGTAAGAATTGAGCAATTAATTTTCAGCTCACTATGCATATTTCAATTTCACTAAAACACGTGAAGAGCCCGCGATGATCATTAGCCCATACTATCAACATCTGTCCATTCAGGCATGACTACTGATCGTTAACACGAACTTCAAATTTAATTAAGATATCATCATGTTCTGGAATTTTTTCCAATATTTTTAAATTTTTTCGCCAAGTATGATTTTTCGATATTCTGAGATAAGAAAAAATGTATGGTTTCCGGGATTTTTAACGATAACGGAATGAATATACAAATATTAGTCAAATATTTATAGTGTGAGCTCCGGTTCATGTTTCGTTTATTTGGTGATCCGGATGCAACACTGATAGTAACCAGTCAACACCGTGCTTTAAGTGAAGCAGCTAGTTACACTGACTTATATGATTATGAAGATGAAACGGAGTGGACAAGACCAACGCTGCATTCCACTTTCGATTCAGCAAATAATTATATTGATTCGTTAGTTAAATCTTCAATTCAATTTATTAAAGGAACAATGTTACAGAGATATCGTCTAGCTATCCAAACATCGCGACATTTTAGCCGTTTAACTCGCAGAAGTTTGCTTATTGAGATCTTTTGTTTAATTGCTTATAATAAAATCAATTAAGATATTAATCTTATTACCAACTTATCATGAAGTGAACACACTTTATATTCTTTTTAATCAACTTATTTTCTTATTTTATTAGCACATTGTCATGAACCAAACTTTTTTATTCTTTTGCAATTAAAAAAGATTAAAACGATTCCATTCTTTTCATTTCAGTTTTTAAGTGACACACCAGCATACTTTTTATGAATGCAAAGCATTACTTAGTCAATTAAAAGAACTATTTTTTTTTTTTTTTTTTTTAAGATATTCAGTTTTTTCTGAAATCTTTCCTGATATCTTTCTGAAGATTAACTTTGCAAAAAAATTTTAACAAACATTTGAAATATTTAAATTTAACAATTTGATTTATCAGCTCCAACAAAATATTTCATATTGTTATTTTTTATCAAATCATAAACAATGAAGTAAAAAATGATCCATTATTTCTCTCTATCTTGCAAACATTTTGATGCCATGGTGTGTCATCATTCTTGTAAACTGGTGGACGTTTTACTTTATCATATGAGTTGTCTGGGTCTTACATAAATTCTTGGCATATTTTTCTCTTGGAATTTGTTGTTTTTGTTTACAGAGAAGTATCGCCGCTTAGATCTTTTAGACTTTTCTTAATTTTATCATAACATCTGCAGTTAGAAAAGTTTCTTAATTATGATTACATATTTCGAATTCTTGAAGTTCCTCGAACATTCCAGCTTAAATCATTGTCAGGGATGCAACATTTGTATTAATTTCTGTTTGAATTTTTTTGCAGGTGGAAGGAAGTTGGTGTGCATATTGGACACGTCACTCATCCGACCCGAATCAGAATCGAATGTCATTCTAAGGGAAGTGGTGCCGTTGGAGCATCAAAAGGAAACACTGAATGTTACATTGATAATATTGAAATGGTTAAATGTGATGGTAAACTTTTTCTCATTTATTTTCAGTAAATGGTAGTTCAAATTTAATCACTGCTATGAAAGTCTGATTTTTTTTAATGTTACACTTAATTTTATGCTTTAAATTTTATCAAATGCACATACTTTTGAACACCAAATTTTTTGTTTTTTGAAAAAAAAAAAGTGAACTGAAACACAAACAGCTAAATTCTTTGCAGAGGAGGTGTGGTACGAGAACGTATGTCAATCAAATAAGACTAAAAAGTATCTATGCCATAAATATGATCATCTGAAGTGCATCGATTATGACCAGTTATGCGATATGACAGTCGACTGTCCAGGAGCTGAGGATGAACAAACTGATTTACACAATTGCAGTATAATTTGAAATTAAACGAATTTTTAATAATAGTTTTTTTTTTTTTTTTTCAATGAATATTTTGGATAAAATTTTAGACTTTAATTGGATAAATTTTGATACTACTAACATAAAACTTTTGAATTTTGATCCTTATTCATTATTTATTTTATTTATTAATTCTTTTAGCAGTAGTACCACTTGGTGCTCGCTGTACATTTGAAGATGATAACGAGGAGAAGACAGGTTGTGTAGGATGGCGTCTTGAGACTTACTATGTTCATAATAGTCGAAGAGCAGATGAAAATAAACATCTTTTCATTCGAGTTAATTCGAGCGGTGCAGCAAAGCAATCATCATTAAAGCATGTCCCTCCTAGAGATCACACTTTTGAACATACTAATAATAGCGGTTAATATTACTTCCATTTCCATGTCATTTTTGTTAAAACATAAGGAAAAAAAAAAACCAAAATTAAACATAAAGTTTTCGAAAAAGTTCAGGAAGAATTATTTATTTATTAAAAAGATTTTAATGCATTTTAGTCCTTAAAGTTCAATTTCTTCAGGTCATTTTTTGTATTTTACATCAGAAGATGGTCAGGATCGGAATAGCTTCACTGATACAAAGTCAACTTATTTAATATCACCATATTTTCCTCCAACCGTTAATGTACTTCTCAATCCTGTCGCTCTTCTGTCTAATTCATGCAGGGTATTATCTTATCTTCTGGTTTTATCTCATGAATGATAAGATAAAAACATTTCTAAAAGACACTTTAAATTTATTCTCTTATTTGTAAATATTAGATTCGATTTTATTACTGTTCATATGGAAGTGCTGTTTCAACTTTGCAACTGACTGTACATCCAACCAACGGACAACCTCCTAAAATCATCTGGACACCGCCATCTCTCTCATTTGCTGACCACAGTTACTATTGTGAATGGATGAAAGTATCCGTTGATTTACCAGAACAGGTTTGTTCATCAAGAAATGAGTTTCCCCACAAACTTCAATTAATAATTGCTCCTATAGTTTCACTTTCAGTTTCCATATCCTTTTTCATCCCATATCCACTTTTTTCATTTTCATTCGCACCTTAAATGTTTTAAGGAAATTTGAGTTCTTTGCTGAAATATCTTAATTAGAAAATTTTCTTTATTAAAATCTTTTGCAAACACTTTTTTCTCATTGAAATTTCCAGAAAAGTGAATATTATTTAAAAATTGGTGTGAGTAAAATATTTGACTCATCGATAAGTTTCGCTATTGATGATTTCTCGATGACACCAGATTGTTTCGCAAATGGTTTGTTATTTGCTTTTTTTTTTTAGCTTTAATTTATCGAAAATTTTCGCATTTTACGAATTTTTTTCAACTCTTAAAGTTTTTTTAGAAAAAATTTTGTAATGAAACAAACGAATGTAATTTAGAAGCATGGCGTACACAGTATGTACCTTATGTGTATAATATAACAAGTTGTGGACGACAAGGAGCACAACCACCAACACCCGAAACTTGCGAAAATTTTTATAATCAGAGGTATGAGTATTAATTTTGAAAAAGGTAATTACTTGGACTTTAACTTTTGCACTTTTGCACACTTTATTAGTGCACACTTTTGCACACTTTATTAGTGAAACCTGACGGTAGCATTGCTATCACTTTCGTTGATATTCTGAATGATACAGAACAATAGTGGTTGCTTTCCAATCTGAAGAATCGTACCTTACACAGAAGACAACTATTCATTTTATGGCACTCGAAAATTTTATAAATAAATTACGACATGTGATTGTGACGAGAATTGGTTAAGTTTTTTTGTTATGGAGTTCTTTTAGCTCAATAAAAATATTGTTGCGGAAGAATACTTCCAATGGATTTCAAAAGTGGATCGTACCAAAAACTTCAGAATACAGGTACATCTCTCATTTTTCCGATCATTTTAAAGGAAAGCGGTTTTCAATTTTAAATGAATCTCAAGATTTAAGTTTAAGACCTGATTTGTTTTAAAAGAATCGAAGCGTATGGTGCATCTGGAGGACATCTTGCACAGCAGACAATCAATAATTATGGTGGACAAGTGATCAGCGTACTTAATTTAACAATGGGTATGGAATTGAACATTCTGGTAGGACAAATGGGTGAAAGTCCATGTGATCACTTTAACACGTCAGCCGATGACATGGTAGGCTAATTTTTTATAAAAACTAAAGATAGTAACAGCGACAATATTATTGCAAATATGATAAAATTGATGAGCACGAGAATATCCGGTGAAGTTTTTTGCGGAAATCTTTAAGAGTAAAGAAAATATGAAAGTTTCTCGAATTTAAGTTATTTTTTCCTCTGACATTTTGATCTTATGAAGGAAATGTTCAATTAGAGAATTTTAAAAACTAAGATTAATGCTTAATCAGCTAGCTGTTCTCTCCAGTTTTTTGTTAGAACAAATCAAATAAAAATTTAAGAATTAATAGAGTTTTCCAGAAGAGTTACCAGTACGAGGTGTTGAAATATTTATGCAAGAAGAGCAGTAGCATTTGGAATGATAATTCAGCACTGACTAATGCTGTAATGTTCCCGGGTACTGGTGGCGGCGGTGCAACAATTGTCAAATATCAAAACATGATCATTTTAGTAGCTGGCGGTGGTGGTGGAATATTTCCGGAACAAATTATTTCATTGGAGAAGCCAGGAGTAAAGTAAGCATAGTCTAAGTTATTTAACATCTCTTAGATCTCTTTTTTTTTTCAATATTTTAGTTTTATAAAGAAAATGTTCAATTAGAGACAAATTCTACATCTTTATCCGAAAAATTTCACCTGTCGTAGAGGTGAATCATTAAATATTTTTCCGTTTTTGCTCAGCCTCAATAGTTTTTTTATGGTTTTGTAGCAATTATTATCACGTTTTCTTACCCTAACTTCAATGTTCTTTTGATTTACCATTATTTTCCAAGTTTTCTTGGGATTGTAGCCCGAGAGGTGGTTACTTGTTCGAGGCTGACAAAAATTCACAATCTAATGATTATTATAATCCAAAGCGAGGGATTCAGTGGATGGCTGGAGATGGCGCACATCTGATACATGATAATGTAAGTGTTAACATAAAGATGATAATTTTTGCTATACTTTAAGATTTCTCGGAAATAATCCTATTTTTTGAGGAAAAAGATAAATGTGAGCAGTGTATTGTGATGTCTGGACAACTGAATAACGTATCTTCTGCCGGTGGTGTATGCCCGTTGGTATCGGTGTGGAAAATTTTAGGAGGATATGGAGGTGGCGGTGCATCCTGTGGGCCAGGAGGTGGTGGTGGAGCTGGTTATCATGGTATTTTTTGTTTTTCATTTTTTGAAAAAAGGCAGCAAAAAACTATTTGTATCGTAGTGATAAGTGAATATCAGAAGCCAACATAAACTTTATAATATTGTGAATTTTGTGGTCCAGATCTGAGAGAGAAACTTATATCGTCAGATTAATAAAATGATTGTTTTAGGTGGAGAAGGTGGACAAAAATATCATGGTGACGGTGGAAAAAGTTTCGCACACTACAAGAGTGCTATCGTTAGACCTGGTCTATTTTTACTTCTTGTTATGCATCAAAAATCTTTTGAATGTTGCATATTTTATTGTAAATCATATAGCAATCACATAAATAAATAAAAGGACTTTAAAAAAAGAAAAACTAAAATCTAATGGCTCTTTGAGCTTTAAGGTAAAATTTAAGTCAATGTTAATTGTACAAAGTTTTATGAATTATGTTTTCCTCTTCTTATTTTCAACAAATCAGGTATGAATAGCGGTAATGGTTATGTATTAATTCATCCATGTCGTTTACGCTGTTCTCAAAATGCAACCTGCCGTTTTCGCTTCGACAACACCGCAGAAATTGGCTCTTATTGTGCCTGCCCGGATGGTCAAGTAGTTGGCGAGTTACAGGACTGCCTTTTTGGCGAAAATAGTGATTTTTCTTATAATTTTTTCTCAAAATTTCTACAAGAAGATAATTCTTCAATGAATTTAAAATACATTTACAGCTCGACCGTATGTTTAAGTAAAGCTAAATGTTGTTATAAATAAAATAAAAATAAATAAATATGAAAAAAAATTGATACTGAAAGATACAAAATAAACATTTCGTTTTATAATGTGATAATTCGGTGGTTTTCTGAGCTTTGTAAATTTGCTAGTTTAGAAAAGAAGAAGCAAATAAATATTCGTCGGAAGGAATCCCTGCTGGTGATGCTTGTTTTCGCATTCGTTTTGTGCACTATCATTCTCCTGAGTGCATTTGGAAGTTTCTGTAAGATTTAAAAAGTTGTGATCCAAAATTATTAATTTTAAGAATGATTCTCAATTAGAAAATTAATAGAAAAGTTCATGTTATCGAGAAACTGAGCCACAAAAATTGTATAGAAGCTTATATCGGTATTTTAATGTCAATCTTTCAGTATGTTTTTTTTTTGTTCTTTTTTTGTTATTTGTTTCATCTTTTCAACAAATGGTTTAAAGGTTGAAAAAGAAAAAAAAAATTCTCTAAAAATTCTGATTTTCAGGTGTTTACTTTCGAAGACGATTAAAAAAGGCAAAAATAGAGAAAGTGGAGCTTAATCGTGAAATAGGAATGTGTGCTTTAACGCCAAGTACACCTATGAGTATTTCCGGAAATCCTATTTATGAACCATTTGGCCCATGCGCTGAACTTCAACCTATACCACGTGCTAACGTTGCTCTAATAAGGTTAATTCTATTCATAAAGCTGATTGTTTCTCTTTTACACTTCCAAGACTAGAAAAGTTCAAAGAAAATCATCTATTTTATTTTGAGCATTAATACTGCAAACAGATAAACCACAAGTAATGTACGAATGGATAAAATTTACAGACCACTTGGACAGGGAGCTTTTGGTGAGGTGTACGAGGGCACACTGAACTGTGGTAGTCAATCGGTTCAGGTTGCAGTGAAAACGTTACCGAAGACCGCATCCAAGCAGGCAGTAAATGATTTTGAAATGGAAGCACTTATTATGAGGTATTCTTAAAGTTATTTTGACTTTAATCGAAATTTAGGAAAATATCAGCGAAAGGCTCATTATCCAGAAAAAAATCAAACGAATCACTCGTTGCTTTTATCAAGAATGTCTATGGAAGACGTTGAAATATGTGAAAACAGCAAAAACTGAACAAAAACACAAACCTACTTCATTTTTACTTAATACTGCTTCACTGTTAATGCTTCACTGCTTAATTTCATTTTCAAGCAAATTCCGGCACGAGAACATCTGCGAACTTATGGGAGTGTGTTTTGATGTGACTCCAAGACTCATCATTCTAGAACTATTAGCTGGCGGTGACCTGAAATCTTTTCTTCGCGAATGTAGACCTAAAAATGTCAGCAGTATTTCTGTTTCATCGCACTTTAAAATTATTTTTCAGTTAGAATTTTTCCATATCTTCCTATTCACCGCATTTTTTACTTCTTTTTTATTTCACACATTCTGTTAACTTTTTGTTTTACTATTTCTTTTTAACCTTTACATCTTTAATAATAACAAATCTTCATTTAAGACCCAAGACCAACGGATTCAAATGATTGATCTGCTGGATATGGCTCAAGATGTTGCCAAAGGATGTAAATTTCTTGCTGATAATCGTTTTATACATCGAGATATTGCTGCTAGAAATTGTTTACTAACCAAGAAAGAAGTAGGACGTGTTGTTAAAATTGCTGACTTTGGTATGGCAAGGGATATTTATAGGTTTGTTGCTTTTCAAAAAGTTGGGAAAGATTGGAAAAGAGTACCTCACATTCAGGGAAAACGTATTTGATAATGTCACGGCTATAAGGAAAATAATGCTACGGCTTTTTTTTAAATGAAATAAAATTAATTTATGTCAATGCAAGTTAACTGGAAAGATTGTACTTACGTTCTGTTTAACCAAACAGATTTAAGGCAAGATTATTATCGTAAGGGTGGTAAAGCAATGTTACCAGTGAAGTGGATGCCACCTGAAGCCTTTCTTGATGGCGTTTTTACAGTAAAAACTGATGTTTGGTCATTCGGCGTACTATTATGGGAGATTTTTTCCCTTGGATATATGCCATATCCGGGGAGAAGTAATCAAGAAGTAAGTTACTTTTAGCTCCTTCGTTAAGTTTTTTTTTTTCTTTTTTTCCTTGTAATTTACAAATATGAATAACTTATGAATAATTTTTTAGGTTATGTCTCTAATTGTGAATGGGGGGCGATTGGAACCACCGAATGGTATACCTGATCAAATTTACAGTTTGATGTTAGCTTGTTGGAGTACCGCCGATACTGATCGACCGCATTTTGACTACATTATTGAAAATTTGGATTCTATGCTTCAAGTATATATTCGAATTTTAATTATATGTGAATATGTGGACATACATGAACATTATTTCATTATTAAGCCATCGCACCACATTAAATTCTGCACATCAAATTCTAGCAATAGTGATTCATGTTTGGCTTCTAAAATAATTAAAAATTTATCTTATTTAATTGGTTTTAGAATCCAGTTATGCAAAGTATGCCTTTGCCCGCGATCATTCATCGACTATCACAATCGCAGTCTGCTCCTAATAATTCATCTTTACCGGAGAGTCCTTCTTCGGTTACTGAAACGATGTCGCAAAATAATTATTCTCAAAGTACCATTAATACGATACTGAATTCGTATACTGAAACAATTCCGTCCAATGACTGTGATCCGTTACCTACAAAAGGTTTGTCATGCTTCTTGTCAAAATAATCTAGCTTGTTATATTTATTTTTATAGTAAATTTCTGAATGTTAGACCATTTACTTATAATTCTTAAGATTTTCTCACAAATCTTGATATTGAAATTGAGGAAATTCCTTTAGGTGATGGAGTTAACTTCAATGTGTGCACTCCTTATCATCCGCAATCATCTGAGCCATTCTGTACCTTGGATAGAACTCAATCTAGGCCATTATCTCTTTGGGCTAATGGTCAGTTACCAAGTGGAAGTACAGAGACATGTGATAGCGGTGAAGCAGCAAGCAACTGCAATGACAATGTTTTATCAACCATGACACTGCATAATGCAGTAGCTGGATCTCGTAAGCCTGTAGTTGATGTGGTTAGTTCATTTTTAGACTCGACATTTCAGACTTCTGCATGCGGTTGAGACTTATTGTGAGCCAATTAGTCAACAGATTCAGAAAATACCATTTTCTTAGTATTACTTCAATTTATAATCTCTCATCACTAATTTATAATTAGTTATTATGAATTTATACGTGCAGAACTGTTCTTGCACAAATTTTTTACTTGTACATTTTAAATTATTGAAATCTGTGGAATATTCCAGGATTCCTGTAATAATCGGTCGATTAGTAGCGATTATGCCAATGCGATACGTACCGAAGTAGTATCACTACTGGAAAAACGATACCCTCCACCAATGAAGTTAGTATTACCATCATCCACATCCGACGATTTCTTATCTCCTAGTGTGACAAACTCTTTAAAGTCATCAAACTCATCAAATCATCAGTCATTACTTCAGGATTGCATGAATCAAAGTCAGATTTTATAAATAGCAGCTACGACTGCAAATCAAAATTGAACAATTCTTAAATGTCCTTAAAGCATCCGTTTTATGGTACCTAATAAAAGAAATTCAGAATTGTTTTCTAGCATTTAGAATGGTTTCAATTAATTGAGGAAATTAATTTATGTGCTTTAAATCTGTCATCTCTTAGCCGTTGTGTTCCTCTACTTTTTCTTTCCCTCAATCTCTAGTCATTTAAAAGAATTTTTGGTATTATTGAAGATGTATCGTCTGATTTATTTCCCAAATTTAAATACATAATGTAAATACATGTACGTTTGTCGCTTTTTGTTTACGTTGTTGAATATTCTGTACATTCTGTTGTTTGCGTATCTGTGATTCAGTTGTCTGCATAGGCAGTCTGATTCTGACTTTATCTGAAATTCAAAAGTCTATTTGAGACAGACTTTCACAACTTTGCTCCAATCCGTTGCCATCCAGACTATGGGAGTTTAACTTAACTTAAAAACTTAATCTTCACCAATGCCTTTCATATATTTGCTGTAATAAAATGCATCGTATTATAAATTATTTGATCTCTTTATTTATATTGTTTATGAGAGCGTGTAATACGAAAGAAAAAATCGCTAAAATAAAGATATTTTGCTAAATAAAATTTTGTAAAAGCAGAGAAACAAATCCTGATCACTAATAAGCCTTCTAGGTTGTTTGCTGCTACGAAAATGCCATAAAATAACATAGTAAGAAATACATAAAAAATTAAAGGAACATAAGTCCAAGAAAACCAAAAAGGATGATTAGGATTAATAAAAACAAATAATTTAAATAGTGTTCGAACTCAAGCAGTGCAAATTTATTTTCCAAGCACTTTTTTTGACAGTTTGTGAATTCTTGAAGACTCGAGAAAATGCGGAGTTAAATAATCCAGCATGCCCAACAGTGATCGGCCAATAATTAATGTCCAATAATTCCCATAAATTCATTTTTGAGATACAAACTTCAATTTGAACTTATTTTTTGGTATCATTCAACAAACGTATTTCGAAAAACATTTGAATTGGATAAATTTTTCCAGCTCCATTATATTATATTTTAAAAACGTCAATACTCAGCACAATAATGTGAATATTTTATCTGAAATTATTAGATCATGCTCAGAGTTCATGTAAAACCTGTAAATTTCCAAAGGAATATATCAATTAGACATTATAGATGACCAGAGACATGTGAATTAATGATTTCGAGATTTTCGTGATTTCGACTTCGTATTTTTCATTCCAGACTTTGATTTGGAAGCCTTCGTTTCCAACATATATGAACTTTCATCAGCACTGATCGTAGGCGTGTAGTAACAGCTTTTCGCATCTTTTAGATTTAGTGTTTCTGCTGAAATTGTAATAATTTTAGAAATAAATTATATATGTACAATGTCGCTAAAACTCAAAAAATTTCGAATCTTCTGCTTTGAATCTCTTATTCTTATTCCATCATCTTTACAAAGCTATTAAATTGCTAATAATACTAGTGGAGTGTCCACGAATGAGCACTAATCATCTCCAAAATTTATTGGACAGCTGACAAATCTTTGACGAAGCCATTTAAATATTGCTGAAAGTGGCCAAATATGCCAGTAAATCGAGCTAATCAACTAATTACTAAATAATATTAATCAGTTAACCCTATTTCATTTACTTTAGCTTATAACCGATCGGCTAATCTAATCTTTTTATCTTATTCATTATCCGCCGAAATTATTATAAGGTACATTTGGGACTGTTAATTTTCGGCATCATAAATACGGAACGTTGTTCATCAATAGCTTTCGATTCCAAATCGCATCCCTTCTTTTCTTGCCTAATCGATCTCTGGGAACGCTGGCTGAATTCTTTTTCTCTTTCAGATTTTACATTGAAAATTTTGGATTCACATGCGCCTGCTGCTACCATTTCATCTTCTTTACCTTTCAGCCAATCCAGTTTCTCAGACTGTAACAGACATTGATTTTCGAGAATCAGATACTTCAACCATATATAGTTTTAGAAGTCACAGAATTTAAATAGTTTAAGATGATGAAACAATAACCTGACATCTGATATAATATCTGAATTGGTTTAGAAAGGATAAAATGAAAAAAGAACAAACTTCATGAATGTTAAGGATAAAATACTAAATGTTACCACTGGCAACAAAATTAATTAAGTCCGAGACAACTATTATAAATTGACTTTCAAATTCAATGAATAAAAGCAAAAAAAAAAAAAAAACAAATGATATGTAAAATCGTATTTTCTTTCCACTATGTAGATTTTAATTCAAATTTTGATTGAAACCTATCTAATTTTCAAATGTCATGCAAAAAATCTCTTTGTTGTTAACCGAACTTGACGCTCTAGAAAATTAGAAGTGATGAAATTTCTCAATTCCTTTTGATTCAAAAACATATTACAGAAGGCAGTAAACAACCTTATAATTGCCGCTCACAATAGCATTCCGAAAGATGTTTTTAATTAAATGATAATCCGGTTTTGTGTCATATTGAAAGCTATTTATTTGGCGTAAAATGGTATTTACACCAGCTGGCAATCCTTTACATTTTTTAAATATTTTGAGATAATCTGCAAAATGTTAAATGAATAGTAGAAATTTTTCAAAATATAATGTAAAACAGGAGAAGTAAGATTTTAGTTAATTATAACATATCAATTTTTGTTAAGGAAATTGCCAGGTAGTGGTAGTTAGTTTAAAACATTTTGTTTCGGAAAAGTGAACAGTGTCAAGTAAACCATTCAAAACATATTTACACTCAAATTCAAGAAGATTTTCAGTACTTCGTGAAGTAAAAATTCATTTAATTCTTGCTGAAATTTATAACTGGTTATGGAGTAAATTCAGTTTATTAATATATATAAGTGAGCTGAAAAGTTGTTCCTGCTATAAATACAAGAAAATTAAGTGATCTAACATGTGGAAAAAAAAAGAATCGAATGGAATTCCCTAAAAGCAGAAATAGTTGAGTTTATTAAATATTAGTATTTTTACCGTTACTCATAAACGCTTCCTTTCTTTTCAGCACCGTCACATTGTTCTTTTCATCTTCCCATGGCAAAGATGATGTAGTCAAGAAAAATTCAACAATCATGTAAAGCCAACTTTCCAAATCATCCTTACGTGAGCGTTCAAGATATTTATGGGAGCTCCTTGACATGTAATGGATATTGCCCATTCGATGCACTTTATCACGTTTTTTTCTAAATTTATCTATATTTAAAAAATTTATGAAAAAAAAAAAAACATAAAAAATGAATGCAAAAGTAAGTAAAGTAAATTAATTTATTAAATTATCATTTGATCGGATTGAAATTAAATTAACCATCAAATTCTAAGGTAAAACTCTTTCTATAATTATGATCATCAGTCATTGCAATGAAATATTTGCATGCATTCACATACACTGATGCATTCTTGTCTGTTGTTTTGTAACATCGTGCAAGGCCAAATCCAAGAAGGAATAACTGGCTTCTTTCTGATTCCAATCCAATTGCGTAAACTGCTGGCTTTATATCTTGAAAAAAAAGAAATCTCAATAAAATATAAAATTGAATCGTTATTTATTTTTCAGAATTGTTCAAGCAAAATTTGGAAATTCTCATGAAAAGCTTGAACAAATTAAGAAGAAAAAGAGAAATAATGGAAAAGTTTATTGAAGTTAAAATTTTACCTCGATGAATGAATCCTATCTTATGAATTTCTTCTATGCATTCAATGGCTAAATATGAAAGTTTCAGGCTCGTAGCTGTGGAAAATTCTCCAAACCTATCACGGAGGTCACTGATCGTTTCGCCAAACTGCAGATCGAATATTCCTTACCATTACACAAATCAACAGTTATTATCATTCAGACAATCCAAATTTTATCTCAAGGAAAAAAAGGTCTTACTCTTAATTAAACAAAATGCGTTACTTTAGGTAAGTAAAAGCTAAAAGTCTAGAAGTTACTCAAAAAAATGTTTAGAAGAAAATAAATGTTGTTGGAAGTGTTAGGGATCCTAAAGACTATTCCTCAAGTTTAGCAAGAAACAAAAACCAACAACAATTGAAATTTCGATTTCTCATTTCAATTCAAAGAAATAATTTAAAAGACCAGAACTATTTCTTGGCACATACTCATCATTTCTATGTATATGTTAAGGCAGCTTACCATTTTTGTCATAAAATATCTTATATTAACTTTTGTATTCTTTCCTTGTGAAATTAAGGGAAAAATATGCGTTAGTTTTCTGACTTTTTTGCTACTTTTCAACACGTTTATTTCGACCTGTAATTTGCATTAATTACCTACAGGCATTTGAAATTAATAATTCTACCATATTCTTCTGATTTTCAAATTTAGCATTTTAGAATATCGTTGGCTGTATTCGATTTCAAAAAATCTATTTTTGCTTCATGTTCTTATAATACAAATAAAATTCAGAACACTAATCCAAATATAGCGATAATTCTAATTTTTAATTTTTTAGTCGCGGAATTGGATGTCAACAAATTCATTAAACCTGAAGCCTTTTAATTTTGCAGTTTCGTATTTCGTAATGCAAAGCAAACAATGCTTTTGAGTTTCCTCTTTCCATTAGACCAACAATACCATAATCACCTTTTATTGGTCCATCTATAATGTAACTGAAATTCCTTCGAAATTTAAATTAAAAAACCATTTGTGTTTAATTTACTTCATGAAAATAAATTTATTTCAATAAGGTATTTAAGACATCTAACGGACCTTCTAAGTACAAAAATGACGTGAAAAACTCTGCAGAAGTTTAATGACTAATAAGCAAGTGTGCTAACTGATGTTTCTTGCTAACCAAGCAGTCTTTCAAGATAAACATAAACAAGCTCGATTATTTGTGTTTGGTCATAATGCAAGATTTTACGCTTATTAGAATATGAAACTTCAAAAGTACCGTTTTTTATCAATTTCGATTGTTTCTCCATCTTTCAAGAAAGTTTTTGTCTTTACTCCTATTGGCAATTCTGCTTCAATTCCGGATTGTTCATTTTCCTGAACAAAGAAGTAGAAAATGCAACAAATCCAACAAAAAAAAAAAAAAAAAAAATCAGGAATGTTTCCATATTAGAAAATGAAAAAATTAGTATCTGACCAAGTTTAGAATTAAGCAAACATAAAGTGAAATAATAATGAATTGAGGAGTAGAAGCAATTTAATTTCGTTAAAAATTGTATAACTTCAGAAGAGAAGGATATATTTTCGACAGTTCCCCTGCTTGTGATTTCCGTAGTTTCCGTTTCGGTTTTTCCTGCCAAACCTGCTGAATTTTCATTGCCTTTGGATTTTTCAGCCGTTTTCTAAAAACAAAGTTTATTTGGAATTGCTTAAGTCACTTTGAGTGAACGATGGCTTCAAATTATCCGACTAGCTTGCAAAAATTTAAAGTTAAATGGAAATGGTCAAATATATAAAAATTATCCGACTAGTTACTGTATCTGGTAACCTGCACGTTTTGTTGCTGATATAATAACAATGGGTAAGGATTGGCCATCCCATATCACCTTTATTTAATTAAAATTCAGTCTTACATTTATTTATATATCGTTTCCACAGTTTACAAATTGTTTTACATTTTAAAAAAGAAATATTTCTTCTATCGTTACATAATGTTATGTCAACACCGGCAAATTTTCAGCTGCGTAAAATTTGTGGGAGGAAAAATGTAAACAAACAAGAAAGTAGTGCATTTATTGAAGGAACATGACCTTATTTTTTGATTTCATTTTTGCCGCCACAAGGTCATTCATAAAGTCATCAGTAGCGAATGGAAAATGTTGAATCGTCGTTTCAGAAACAAGTAACGAATCCAAATACCTAAACTTTCTACTAACAAAGTATTGGTGTATTAATTGAACACTACATTAAGGAATCTTATTTGAATTGATCATCTTATCAAATTTCATTCCTTTACATAGGATTTCTTAAAGACGCTTCAATTCGTCATAACCATTTTCCCACTTCGAACCTATGAAAATGAAAAGTCCAACCAAGAACTCACAATAAAACTGCCCAGTGCGACCGTTGCGCCAAGTGATCAACTAAAGAATATCTGTTGCACATTAACTTCATTCATTTATAAATGCGCTTTTGCATTTACATAGCGAATAAAAATGCACAACTGTAAGCTTTCTTCTTGGCCTTCCCAATTTCTGGCCTTTCTGGGGCATACCACTGCTGCTCTTCCAAGCTTCAGGAAATAATCCCAAAAGCGCGTTGGGTGGGATAGAAATTTGCATGCACGAGATATCGAACGAGCGATAGTTGCAGGAGAGGCACAGAATGGTGGAAACGACAGATGTGGTAAGCGAGGGCGGTGATGTTAGGTTCTCACGTAAATAATACTTGATTGACTTCCGTCACTTCAGTCCATTTCCTTTGAGGTTTTTAGTCCGTGTATGTATTGATTGATTCGTTATTACGTGGTTCAGCACTGTGTCTTCACTCAGATGCAATAGTCATTTACAAGGAAAGAGATGATCGGTCCGTACTTTAAAATGACTGAGGGAAGGATGGAAAAGCATAGAAATTTTTATTTTAGAATAGGCATAGTGCTTGGAGCTGTGTGATGGGAAGACTGGTAAGAAATGCGAGATTAGAGGAGGAACAGAGGTCAGCGACTATGTAAAACGGATATGTAATGAATCTACGTCAAAGACTGCTATAATTCTTTTTAGTTTTTTCCTCGAAATTACTACGCCATGTACAAACATTCTGCTTGTTACATATCGTCGTGATTTGAGAATATATTATGTTCTCGTACTATTGTAATGGGATGGTTTGTGTACTCCGAAGGAATGTTTGATAATGGTTTACTGAGCATTTCATTGAAGATGTTTAAGCTATTAGTTGCTTTTTTTTTTTCTGAAATTAGTTAAAGCGTACCTATGCTTGCATATATGTACCTTCGTATAATTATCTGTAGTATACACATTCACAATTTACTTTGAAAGAAAAGCATCGACTGCCAAAATTTGTTCTCTTGGTATTCACTAATCGACCACTTCACATTTCTGTTTCTGTTAAGATTGGTACTTTCCACGAAATTTTTAGGAAGAATGGATGGTCATAAACACTCATTACGAAGACGACTACCCTCTTCGCAGTCAAATGATGCAAATTTTTTTTCATCTCCAAGTCAATCTTCACTTACTTCATTTACTGTTAAAAGGTGAGTTTTGTGGTGTTTTCTTTTCTCTGAATGGATCTTAAGTTAATATACCGTAAATTCAACATATTTGAATGTCAGCTACATATTTACAACTGTTTAAATGAATTTCATCTTTGTTGTCCAGTCAATATTTATAACCCAATTATATCTGTTTTACTCCTTTCAGAAATAGCTTTGATCCAGAAAAGCCAGTTCATGTAGCACAAGATTCACTGTTCAGTGGGAGTTCCGGATGGAAGGATTACCGAGGATTTTTTAATCTAGCAGTTCTTCTGCTGTTCGTATCAAATGGTCGTGTTGCTCTTGAAAACTTCATAAAGCAAGTGGTGAAATCTAGTACTGACTAAATTATTGTTAATTAACTTTCTTCATTTCATAATTTGTAGGTATGGAGTATTAGTATCACCAACTAGTTGGATTTATTTCATTGCGATGGATCCTTGGTGGAAATGGCCTAATCTGGCAATGGTACTCATGTCGAACATAACCATTTTCATTGTCTTTATTATGGAAAAATTAATGGGTATGTTAAACAATGGGGCGAATCCAAAAATTTGATGTACCTGAAGGATTTTATATAAAAAACTAGTCGAAAGCCAATGAGACTTTATTTTCTAAGTTAGGGTGAAGATATTTCAGCATGGAAGTGGCTTAACAGTCAACTGGCTTTCGCCTTCTACTTGTGTCTATTTTCATTACATATATTCATACCTGCTGTAGTCACTTGGATTTTGCAGGTAGTTTTGGAATTAATGAATACAGCCTGCTTCCTTGCCAGTTAATTAGGCTTTATATTCTAGAAATTAGAGTGTTATCATTAATTTGTTTTCAGAGTTATCCATTATACTCTGTGCTTTCTCTGTCGACATATGTAATACTTTTTCTGAAGTTAATCTCATATGTTCATACAAACTACTGGTATAGATGTATGAATACGACGAACAGAAATCTTAAGGTAAACTAAGAGTTTTTTCTCGGTAGTTTATGCTTCGGGTTCTCTTGTCCATTTAATTTGTACCCTTTTATTTTTTTTGTATGTTTGAAATGTTTTCTTTTTTTTAATAATGCGTGTACTTTCAGAACTTAATTTTTCATTTGTAAAATCGGTTTTTTAATTTTAATTACTTTATTCATTCTGTGCAATTTATTGCAACTTCTGTGAAAATGAACGTTCCAAATTTTCATTAGTCATTATGTCATTCTACTTAACTTTTTAGGTTATCTTACACCGTTTGAAAATGCATCCTGAGATGATAGGTTTTAGGCGTAGTTTTCATACTAACAGCTATTGAAAGATGAACTTCCCAGAAAAGTGCTTTCGATGTCGCCTAAAGCGTGCAATGAGTATCAAAACTAGCTGGTGACTTTTCCTAGTTGCTATTCTACTTTATAATGTTTTACTTTTTATCTTTCTCGATTTTACTTACATTTTAATTATCAGACTTTAGTTTATCCATATTATATTAAAAACTGTAGCTTTTTTAATTGTCCAAGATCTATGTGCCGAATAATTTTCTTCATTTGGTGCTTAAAAAATTTTCTTAAAGGCATTCTTCAAATAATTTCGAAAATTATTGGTTAGGGTTAATAATTAATTTAGACGATGATAGATCCTGAAGAAATAGGGGAAATAGATCCTAAAGAGCATTTCTTTATGTTCATATGGTCACACTTACATGGTTATGATTTTTTATCTTATAAAATCATTTTCCTTCTTTCTGTTTATAAATTTTTATGTTGTTTTATCCTTGTGTGTACTATTTTTGTAATTACTTTGTAATCCCATATGGTACGGCTCATTGATTTTCTATCTCTTACTGTACTCGCTTTGGTGTCATTTTTTTTTTGTTTTGCTTCGCATCTTTTTCTACAAATGAAATCCAAAGTCTATAATCTGCAGTATTGGCTTTTTTGTTAACTTTTTTCTCCGAAACATTTCGTAGTTTTTAAATGTCTAACTTTCAATTATTTGTAAATAATCCCAAGGTTGACGTTTTTCTTGCTTTCTGATTTTTTTCTCACTTTTTCAGAGAAAGTTATGCAAGAGGAAACATCCCAAAGTAATCACTGATCCCTAGATCAAAAGTTCGAAATCTTTGCAGAAAATGCTACCGTCATATCCGCGGAATTTAACACTGCAGAATTTGTACTATTTCATATTTGCTCCAACTTTATGTTATGAATTGCAATTTCCACGAACAAATGGACGAAGGAAATCATTTATCTTGAAGCGAACTGCTGAGGTTTAGTTTTTTGCTTGTTTGCAAAAAACCTTATTTCTTAATTTCATATCATTTACTTTTGAAATTCTAGAAGCATTGTTAAGAAAACTATGCTGATTTAAAAATGGTTTCATATCTTTAAGACTGATCTTGTTCTTAGTTCTTTGATTTATTTTATGTTATATAAGCTTACATTTTAGTTTGGTTGTCTGACATTGATCATAATAGCTTTATGTCAACAATGGGTAGCGCCTCTTTTACGAAATAGTGTGGAACCATTTACAACGATGAATTTTGGCTTGTGCATTGAAAGGGTTCTCAAATTAGCTGTGCCAAATCATGTAATTTGGCTAATTTCTTTCTATACCACTTTCCATTCTCTTCTTAATCTTATCGCTGAGCTAATGGAATTTGCCGATAGACAATTCTACTTGTAAGTTAAAAAAAAATTTTATGGGTGATATGTTGAATTGAGGGGCTGAAGAACCCAAATTCATAACTGTTCCCCTGGATTGCAGGCAGAAATATACATTATGAAATACTGATGAGTTCGTGGTATGGGTTTGGCCGTTGAATTGAGCTGTACATTGCTGTTGGTTGTAATATATTTCCCATTTCTTGCTAATTGGATTTTTTTCATAAAGACAGTTAATGACTAACAAATCTACAGTAATTTAATATCTTTTTATGCCGAATTAATATCCTGATATCCCTGATATCTCACACTGAATGAGAGATCATGAACCAAAAAAGATCTAAATCTATAGCAATGTTGAGTTATTATGGTAATTAGAGAATGACGATTTCTTTAGAGATTTTTGGAATGCAGAAACTTTGGCAGTGTTTTGGAAGACATGGAATATACCTGTACATCGTTGGGCTCTTCGGCATATTTATCGACCAATGATATGTAATGGTTTTAGTAAAATGAGTGCTGCATGCGCCGTTTTCTTCGTGTCTGCATTTTTTCATGAATATCTTGTTAGTGATATTTCATTTTTCATAAAATCATGGTCTTATGGCATAAGTTCAACAATTTAAGGGAGATATCTTGAAATCAAGAAATTATTACTGATAATGTTTTTTTTGGACGGCTATTCCTGCTATCTTTGAAGTTTCATAATAATATTGAGATATAAAATTAGCATGAATTGTCTACTTTGCTTGCAAACTATAAAATAATACTCCAGGTTGTAGCCGGTCTTAGTAATATCAATTTTTTATAGTTTAAACGAAAACAGTGATTATGGTCTTTTTATAATCATTCTCATATAACAAATAAAATGTTATGCTAAAAGCCTACTAACACTTTGATTGAATTTTTCCATTTCATATTATTTGACGATCGATTTTATATTCGAATCTTTAAAAAAATAAATGGGAAGGGATTAAAATAGTCTTTACATGTTTAGGTATCAGTTCCACTCCATATGTTTCGTTTTTGGGCATATCTTTGCATGATGGCTCAAATACCTCTCAGCTTTGTTACTGAAAAAGTGCTAAAAGGTGGTCTTCCTGGAAACATTGTTATGTGGTTATCATTGATTCTTGGTCAACCCTTGGCTATTCTGATGTACGTACATGACTGGTATGTTTTACAATATCCCCCTTCATCAGAATATGTCGATGTATATCACAATGCAACCGCGCAAATTTATGATTACCGGTAGATAGTAGTAAATCACTTCACGCGGTCAAGTCCATTACTTATAGCCAGTGTATTATGCACGCTTTACGTAAATTCATAGTGGATATGGAAAGGTGGATTCCGCTTGAGTTTTTTGAGTCTTTTCATTTAATATAACAACTTATCCTATTTCCTTCAGTTACCTCTCCTACGCTTTAATGACTTGTACTGTGTTGCCGCGTTTTGATAACGAATAACTTTGTGAGATATTTTTTTGCTGTTGATTAATGAATTTCTCCCTTTTACCGGTCAGCTTTTCTTTTTTTTGCTGAATTTGTACACGTTATATATGCTATTTTCAAATCAATAAAATCAATAATCGTTGGAATTCAGCGCGGCTAGAGGTTGAACAGCTTGAGAATCATTTATTTCGAGAATTCAGTTAGCTAAATTATTCTTAAATTTAATTGGTTAACGTTTTGATTATTAGGAAAAGATATAGGAAGTTTCTCGATGGAGCCAATTGATTTGGAAGCATTCATCAATTACAAATAGATTTTATTGGTTATATATTATTTCTAATTTGTGCCTTCATGCTTTTTCTATTTTCATCCACTTTTGAATTACTTCGCACTAGGATTATTTTTTACACAGAATGCTAATTTTGTAAAATTTTATATTGTTTCCTCATGCTCCAATCTTTTAATTTCGTGTTTTCTAAATTTACTATGGAAATTTTAAGAATTTATTGCTGGATAATACTTTTTATCATTAATTACGAAGTAAACTTACACTTCATTTTTATTATTGTTTTGTTTAACTAGTAGTTTTTCTATGAGAAATTATTTATTGGAATTTATAGTCATTCTAGAAGGTGCGGTTTTTTTTAATTCTCTTTAATTACTGATCGACATAATTTTTTTAAAAAAATAAGGAAAATTGGATTTTTGAGACTTTTGCCAATCATAAAGATTTTGAGTTTTGAAATCCAAATCAATATGCCGCAAGACAGTTTTCATTGTTGCGTTATCAATGATGGTGCAGGCCGATGGTTCGTTTACTTCGATAAACCCCGTTCAGTAATGACTGTTACGGATAGCATGGTAAATTTTTAATTGAACATATTTCAAGATTTCATATTTTGATAAAGAAGATGCTTCATCTAGAGCAAATTATTTCATATGGGAAATAATGCAATAGCTTTTAAGTGCGATCATGACTTTTCTGGAACTTCGTAAGCATGTTATGTAAGTTAATCATTTTTCTAGACGTCAACCTACGAAAAAGCGATGACAACTAAAGACCAAATTGAATTTGCTGGAAATGTCTCTGAATCACTTCTTGAACAGTCTTGGCAGTAAGTATTGAATAGACTATATTTGTTAGATCGGTTTAAAAAAAAATCCTGTGCATTAGACGGATTGATACTTACAATTTCTTTTTTTAACTTATGGAATCTGAATTAACTGAGTTTTTATAATGAATTTTAGGTTGATAAAAAGACTTTAATTTGGGATAATATCGCTCTTCGATATCAGTAGTATCCAAAAAATTATTGAGAATATCATTAGCTGGTCACGAAGTGATGTATTGATATCGCAACACAGAGCGTAGTTTATTGATTGTTTGCTGAGTCATCAAAAATAATTCTTATAAAAAAATTATGAAATTTCAATTCACATGCATTGATTCTGAATTTGTATCATTTGGCTGCGGTGGCATTTGAAGAGTATGTCCGCGACAGTTCTCAACCTATAAAAGCTTCAGGAATATTCTGGATGACATCATGCAAAAAATAGTAATTTCTGTCTAGAATTAGTGTAATTGGTGGTGTTGATTAATTTATAAGGAGCAAATTCCGGTTGTGCAACTTTATTTTGCTGCTCCACTATGTTCTAGCTCAACTAAAGGAACACCCATAAGAAAATCCTGAACCATTTGTTGCCAATAACTATATACAATTTGAGTCCTCTTTATTTTCTCCCTTTGACTATTATTTCCTTCAAATTATATAAAATCCTATATTTGCATACTTCATATTCATCCTGTTCCCACGTAGTTGGATCATCCCAGATACGTGGTTTTACCCATATGCAGCAGCAATTGCTCTTCATCCTTCCCAGATGCTCATTATCGATAGTGCCGTCGGCCCAAGTAACATGTGGCCGTTCAGTTTCACGTTGTGTTAGGCGTAGAATCAAAGGCACTAAAACAATTCTGAATATCAACTTTTATGAATTAATTTCTCTTATGTCTGACAAAGCCAAATGAGTTACTATATTTGCTCATAACGAGCGTAAGTGACCGTAATCATCACTTGAAACACTTATGGATTATTAATAAAGCTATGACTGTGATGGCCATTTTAAATGTATACATATGCTTATTTGCTGAAAGTAAATAGTGATCAAGGAAAGAGTTAATTAGAGATTAGAAAAAGGTTGATTAAGAAAGTGGCAAAGTTCATATATGGTCAACAGTCAAACATCAGTAGCGTCTTGCTTACCTTCATGAGTTGTTTCTCCATCTCCACGATCTTCCTCAATAATGGTACCCAAACTTCCAAATTTAGTTTTTAACACCAGACAATTACTCGACATTTTTCCTAAAGATCTCAATGACACCGCAAGCCGTAGACAGTTTTTATTAAAATGATTTATCATGTCGTAAAACATATTTAAGTTTACATGCGATTGTATTTGATTACAGTTATTCAGAAAGAAATTTCTGACAGATTTTGCTATAGTCATAGAATATAACCAGTGGTTTGGTGTGTGTTGTCATCAATTTTAAGAAAACATCACTGAGTTATTACGAGCTTAATTTTGTATTGCATGTTACGGATCTGAGCCATCTGCTATAATCTAGGTGTTATTTAATATTTGAAGTGTGTTGTGTGTACCATCTGATTGATCATTTTCTTTTTTAAATTTTTTGCTTATTATTTTTATGTATTTTTAGTTAGAGACTACTAATAGAACACAAGGATCGGTAAGTGCCATAAGTGAAGTTAGATACATAATAGCAAAATTGTTGGTAGCTGCTGGAGCTAATTTTTGAATCACGGGAATATATATTGCATCCTTTTCCAGATTTCAGCTTTGAAAAATTGAACCTTTTGCATTAATATTTTTGTGGTTTTTTTATTCTTGCACATAATCTTCTTTATTAATTTTAACAATATGCATTAATCATATTTAATGTAGTTTCGATTATCACTTGTTAAGATTTGTGTTAGTCAACATTGCTGTGTGTTTCAGTTGCAAGGTTTTTGAACGGTAATTTTCCATGTTTTTCAGAGAAATGATACTTAGAAGAACGCTGAAAGTATCCGAAGTAACAGATGACAAACTAATTCTAGTGCACGTTGTCAACAGGATCGAATTGAACCGTGTTATTAATGCAGACATGCAATTAAGGACTGTTGATTTGCTGGAAAGAGCTGTTAATGCCTACTTGAGCTTGGTAAGCTCTGTATTTGTCTACACGTTCATCATGTTTAAATTCGGTTCTTCACTTCAATAAACTAAACTTCATGCTTGCGAGGGTTTTTAGTTTTTCCATATTTCCCATGTTATTGTTGATTTCAAATACGGAGAAACTTTTTATTATCTTGGAAACAATCTCAATTATATTGGCTGTAAAGAAGCAGTGCCAAACCTTATTTCAGAAAGTAATGTTGCACAAAATTTAAAATAAACTATGCACAAATATATTGTTGGAGAATGACTGTATTATTGATCTCATCTTTCTACTAAAGCTATTTAATTTTGAAATGAGATGGTCACTTTCACTCTTGTCTTTTCAAGTGGCTGCAATGTTAAATTTGACAAGAAGATTACTCTTAATTAGGAAAATCGTTCTGAACGTTTTAATATATACATTGAAATATCGGAGTGTTTTGATACTGAATAATTTTAGCTTGAGCGTCAGATAAGAAATAGAACAGATGTTGAACAGATGGCTGCTCGAAAAACAATGCGGAATCAGTCGAGTCAGAGGAAGGTATTTAATTTTGTTAAAATTTAATAGAAACTTGCTTTAGAATAGATAAAATAGAATGGTATAGTATGTTGTAGTCTGAGCGTCAACTAAGAAGTAGAATAGGTGATGAGCCAATGGCCGCTCGGAAAACAATGCGAAGTCAATCAGACCAGAAAAAGGCAAGTAATTTTGTTAAGATTTATTGGAACTTACTTTATGACGGACAGGTATGAAGATTTGCACATTTGAACTACATTTATCATGTTGCAATGTTCGAGATTACTTTATGGCAGTTTCTCGTAATTCAAAAAATTTTAATGTTACTTTGATTAGTAAGCAAGCAGTCAGCAAGCTAAGGTCAGTTCAAGATGAATGAAATATTGAGAAGTTGGATTTATTACATACTCCAATATAATTATTTGCTATTTCTTCAAGAAATCATGAAATGAGAAAATGTTTTGAAGGATTATGTAAAATTTACTCGTTTCTTGTTCGTGTAAAAATTTTAAGTGTTCTGATCAGAGAGCAGAATGATTGAAAAGCTGTGTAAAAATGGTGCTCACTGCTAATGTTACATTTGTTTTAGAAATCTGAAAAACATGAAAACGGCTCAACATCAGAATCGAGCAAACGACGAAGAACTCGACCAACAGGTCTTAATTTTGATGACTGATTTCATCACTCTGATATCATTCCATTTCCAAGTTTATCTTTCAGCAGCAACCTAGATATTTATTCATTTTCATAACTTCGTTGCTCATTTTGCATTCCTCAGTACTAAGTTATGTGTGCAAGTTTTTTCTAAACATTATTGGATTTTACCAATTTCAGGAAATTTTCCTTGTAAGTTATTTCAGATTTTTGTACTGCCTCTTTTATTATGTCACCACTGCTACAGTTTGTTTTGCCTTGCAATTCTTATTCTCAAAAGGCCGTCTTATTTGCTTTAATATATTTTTTATCAAATTTTTTTTTTAAATAGATGTCCATTATTGTTGCTAATGGAGTTATATATATTGATCTCGTATAGTTATGTTTTGCTAGATTTTGCAGTACTTTCCTTTTTTTCAAAGTTCACTGTATAATATTTGTTTCAAAAAGAAAACTGGTGTTGTGTGAACTCTTTTGGAAATTTGTTAGAATTATGTGACGGAAGAAGTTGGGTTTGTGAACATATCATTTAAGTGTTAAAAATGGCGAAATGCAGTTGGAATGTTTTGCTGTCAATAATATCGAAAGTGGAAGTTTGGAAAGGAAATATCGACCAGGTTTTATCACTTCCTTACATAAGTTTCAGTTAGTTGTCGTTTTTCTTTGATTCGTTTTGTCAGTCTTTCAATTCGTCCACCAATTGTCGAATTTTGCTTGTCAGTCACAGTTAGTTTAGAACTTTCTTTCGCTTCTTTAGATCTATTTATAAGTGAAGTGCATCATAGAGTAAAATTTGGAAATTACGAAAAATCCATTATATTAGTTAAATCTTCGTATTATGCAGATTGATTTATTTTTACTGTGGATTTATTTGAAGATTCTGAAATAGTAGATTTGATACTGATAAGTGGACTACTTTATATGTTAGTTTACCTCATCTCGAAGCAGAAAAAGTGAATTTTGGTGAGTTTGGGTAATTTGTAAGTTTTTAGAGATTCGAAGGAAGAACTGTTGGAGAAATGCCAATTGTTCTAAATGGTAGCTAATTTTATCTGGCTTTGCGTTGCATTCTATCGTTGGCCATTTTTGAATGAACTTTGTCTGAAATCCTTTCTTTAATACTGAGAAAAGTGTGTAGAGATATTACATGAATGTGAATCTACGCATAATTATACAGTTTAATACTAAAGCACATTCCTCGTTCTTAGATTTCAGATGACTCACATTCTGAAAAGTGTCCAAATTCACCAACAATTTCTCGTATTTGCTTTGTCTTTTTTCTCCGTCGCTGTTTATCACTTTTTACACAATAAAAATTCCTGTTGCAATTGCTTTCCGAGTTTGTATAGATAAGATTTTTAAATTGCTCGAAATTCTATTAATGGTGTTGGCTACCGTTTTACGAAAAAAACTTGTGATTTAAGACTGATGCATCACTTCACATTTGAATTTAACAAATTAAGAAGCTTGTCCTTTGCACATCGTGACATGCAGAACTGGGTGAAACAATTACCATGAAGAGAGAAAGTGGGGTACGAAATGAAAGTTAATTCAACAGCATGGAATTGGAATTCTCAAGGGGACACTGAGCAACTAGCGGGAGTTATGTGTCATAAAGGGAATCACCACCTTTCAAACTTACGATCTTTACTTCTCTATAAGACTATCAGTTGTCGCTTTTTTGCGGAAAAATATTTGTCCTTGAAGATGCGCATATATGAATGAGGTGTATTGAGGGTGGTCACCGAACCAGTTTCACTTAACAACTTAAGACATGGTTATTTCCACATAGTTTAAGATACTATGGAACCTGGTAATTGCGTTTATTCTTTACCTGTTATGCAACAAAATTCTCATTTTAAATAAGTAGTTATATGTATGCTGATTTATGATATTTTTCTTTATGATTTCTGTATTAACTGCCTAACAAGTACTATGGAGTACAAAAATGATAAGGCATATGTGTTAGAATTTGAATTGTAAATTTGAACTGTACTGTTTATCGCTGACCTTAATTGAGATACAATCGCAATTATAATCTATTGGAGATTCTCGTACTTAATGTCAAAATTAGATTTTTAGCAATACCTGGAATAGGATGTTTTTTTTTTTTTTGTTTTGAAAGGAATTCCTTTTGACATTTTATCGTTGAAAGAAATTTATTTTTTAATTACTTTATTTTTCTTCTAAAATTCAAATTTTTGTGCATGAATTGAATGTTGTCACCAAAGGCGATCTATCATCAATCATAATATTTTTGGATAACCGTGGTTTCAAATTTGTAAAAAATTTCTGCTTTTCCAAAATATGCTTCTCAGTAAAATAGTGTAATTGAAGTAAAATCCACATCATTAATAATTAGACTCTAAATAATGACGAAAAACTGCAACTGCATCCTAATTATTCTGCTGATCCTACGGCTGTGTAAAAATCAGCGATATTTCTAGATTATTCTATCTTCGTTGTACTCTGTTCCAATCTGTTTGATTTGTTTAGCTAGCTAAAGGTTGTAGATTAAGGTTATCTGTGTGACCGCGTCGTTACACTTTAACCCTGTTCGCCTATTATTGATGCTACTTTGATTCACTATTTCATGATCTCTGACCCTCACTAACATACACTAACGTAATTTAATTAAAAATACTCTTTTCCGGGGAGTTCAGTGAACTCAAAAACTAATTGGAACAGTTGTCAAGTGAACACCAAAAGGAGCACAATTGAGTTGTGCTGTGGGATATACACAGAACTGTTCTCAAATGGACCATCATTTTGCCTTCGTTACGGTACGTTTGCAAAAGAAATTTTGATCCCAAATGGAGCAATTGTCTTGTGTTCATTAAAATGGAACATACACATTTGTGAATTGCTATGACATCAAATGATTTGTTATCATACTTTATGAAGAAAAATGACAATATGCAAGTATGTTGCATTGGATTAGTAAAAGTTTTAGCATATATCACAAATATTTGAAGAGCGCCTATCTAAGATTTTTTCCTTTCTTTTTTTTTTTTTTTTTGTTGAAACAACTTTTAGATAGATCCTAGAGTTCCATATTTCTGAAAATCATAAAATAATTGGCAGAGAAATATGTTTTAGTTCAGAGGTCAAATAAATTATTTATCACACTTTCTTTTGTTATTTGTAAAACCTGAACTCTTTTTTATAACCTTTTCTTTTCGTCTTCAATGAACTTTAAAAAAAGTTAAATTTCGGAATGGAAAATTTTTAACGATGAAAAAGTGTTCTTCGGATTTCATATGAGCATGAATGTTACGTTTTAAAGATTGCACTGTGGTTAGCAAATACAGCCGATGAATGTCTCGGAACACCCGGTGAAATTTTCGTTCCACTGCAATCTGCTTTACGAGTGCGATTCAGTGATGATATCTTTCAGCAATTATCCAGAGTAGTCGGTATTGCTTTGTTTCTTCATGCGTATTTATTTAAAACTTTGAAGTCGCTACTTAAATCAAGCCAGAAAGTTTCATACCAGAAAATAACAGTTATTTAAAAAGTTGAAGAAAAACCAGAGCATGGAAATACTGAAAGCATAAAAAAAAGATTGGATATTATAGTTCATTCAGACTTTTGATATAGCCAGCGTTACTGCAATAAATCATAATTCAAATTATACGATGGTAATTACCAACACTAATTACCAATGTACAAGTGTTGAGAAAATCAAAATAATCGGCAATATAAGTATTTGTCCAGAATAGTTTGTGTTTCTTTGTTTTTAATATTGTATAAATATTTCGCACTGAAGTGATTCAATATAATTGAATGTTATGATGTCTAATGTATTGAATTATCTAATTCTCATCTTTGTTTCTGGTCCAACTTTTCTTCAGTGCAAGATACTGAAAACCAATTCACATGTAAATATTCCCGCTTTGATACCAATCTTATATTCAATGATTGTAGTTGTCTCTTTTTTGTACATGTCTTTGTATCTAAATTAGAATCATCAAAATTACTTATCATCGCTCCGGCTTATCACACTGCTGCGAACACTAACAAATCATTTGCAGGCCACTTCATTAAAAAAGATTTGTTCCGCAAACAAAACCAGAACTTCCACGATATTGATCTTGATTTTGGTATTGATTTCTGGAACCAAAATATTTGTCGTGTAACCTCCTTCATTGCTGTTTTACGAAGAAATCCTTTTTAATGAAATGATCGGTAAAAGAATTGTTGGTGTTCCCAGCAGAAGAAATCTGCGCAAAGATGGATTTCGAAGAAGAAATTGTGATGAAAATTTGCTTTGTGATTCTAACTCATATACATAGTGGGTATGGTTTACAAACATGCACATTTGTGAAATCCATTTGGATACAAAAAAGAGACGATTACAATCAATGAATGTATGAAAGCGGGAATATTTACATGTGAATTGAATTGGTTTCTTAGTATTTTACACTGAAGAAAAACTTGGAACCAGAAACAAAAATAAGATATAGATAATTAATCCACTATATTAGACATCGTTACATTCAATATATTCATTTTGTGTGGTGAATCACTTCAGTGCGAAATATTTATACAATATTAAATATTTTGACTATTTAAACATATTTATATTGTAAATTATTTCGACTTTCTGATCGAGTATATTACAGCTGCTGTACATAATGCAAAACCAACTGAAGATATTGACCATGAAGATGCTTCTATAATCCAAATGTTTATTAATCTTTCAATTGATAACAAAATTTGAACTTTTTGTCAATCAATCAACTTTCTATTTCAGATCATTTATTCAAGAAGTATGTTAAACAGGTGATAATTCCTCCTCAACAGCAATGTTTTCCAGAAGGATGTGTTAAAATTCAGGATTTCCATCTCGTCGCACATCAAAATCCATCGTACGTTGGAGTAGTACCAACACCACCAAATCTGTTAACACTTAGGATTAGTGGCTTTAACTTTTAGTAAGTTTTAGTATAATTTGATGTAAATAGAAAAAATGAGGTTCGGCTAAATTCTCACAAAAATTGGTTTGAAGCAGTGAGGAATAGCTATCATTACTAACAATTGGTTTAGTGAAAAGGAATACCACGCTTTTCTCAGTCATTCGCAATCAAATTGTCAACTAAAATCAATGTTAAAGCATCACAGGTACATTATACGGTCACTTACAACCATTACCGTTACTTTCGATGACAATACCTACATATGGGACACTAGCAATATCTGCTAACCAGCTTGTCGTAGAGGCGACATTCGATATTCAAAAGACTGTAGATAATGTGCCATATATTCGAGTTGTCAGTTGTTCTCTAATTAATGAAGTAATCCTCGCTTGGGTGGAAAATATGGGCCTGTTCACTATCATCGTCAATACCAAATATCAAGTAATTATTAAAGTAGTCATTTTTATGCTTTTCACCTACTCCCTGTCAAATTTTAAAATGAATATTGGTTTCAGAATTAAAAAAGTAATGCTTAAATATATGGCGTATGTATACCACGCATATGTTGCCTTTTCTTTAAGTTCTCTTTCGGTAAATTCTTATATTATTTGGAGCAGTAAAAGATTACAAAGTTTCGATGCAAATAAAATTGTAATATAAGATTTGCTATAGCATGAAATAACGATAAAGACTCGACAGATATTAGAAGAAACTCTTTGCATTACTGTGAATAATGTGGTCAATAATGAATTGAACAATCAACTGCTTCAGATACCAACTCAAATATCCATCCTTGATTTATATCAAATATTTTTCGAGGTATATCAAGCACCGCTTCTTTTTTTCCCTTTAAAATAAACATATTTTATTGCATCATCTTGGTTTCATTACATAAAATCTGTTTTCGAAAACATAGTAAAATACTGACTCGTTTGATCTTTAAATTGGTAGATTTTTTTTGCATGTCTTTTAAAGCAGCAATAAACTTCTTATCTATCAGAAGTTGCTGGGAATGTTTTCTTCTGGAAAGTTATCAAGCATTAAGTTATTAAGCAAGAATCAAGCACTGAGTATAATATGTTCCTTTTTGAAGTAATTTTTAGAACTCAGATAATATAAGCGGACAGAAAATGAAAAGGACTTTGGAATCGGAATCAAACTATCTGAAGGGTGAATTTTCTTCTATAAAAATTATATAATATAAATGAAAATATTTGTACTTTTTTCCTTTCATAAAATATGCTGGAAAATTAGTTAAATGCCTTATTTAATATGAATGATACTTGTAGCTCCAATGCAACTTAAGATGCAAACGATTTCTGGAGGGATTATGTTGCAAGAATCACAGTTAAGTAGATTATTCAATACAGCTTCTTATGCCCATAAATTGGAACCAATAATTCTAAATTCATCGTCTACCTTCCCAACAAATATAGCACTTCAGAAATCAAGCACTGTTAGTTTTCTTTTTTTTTTTCATTTGCTTTCTTTAAATTATGTTTTAAAGTTTATAAAATTTTAGTTTTAATATAAACTGTGTTTTTTCTTGAATACTTTCAATAATTTTCATCTATTTATAGAACAATAGTTGGGAAAATTCGCGGGGAAAGCTATCTCTGTTAATTCTTTCACTTAGTATTCTGGACACAAGTGCAACATATGGAAAATTTTTTATTGGACTAGATGGTGATGTGTATATTAAAGCATATGATCAAACTATTGTTTGTTTTATTCATTTATCTCTATTGCTTCATCTGTGATAAGCCATAAATGTGATAAGCTACTTAGAAATTTTCCATGCCTGTAATTCTGTAATTCTAAGTGGTTCCTTTAATTCCATCATTCAAAAAATCTCCTCGTTATTTTTGAAATTATTCCAGTATACTTACTTGTGATACTTATTGCATTTTAATACATATAACAATAGAAAAATTAATGATTAGAGGATATCATTTAAGTTAGCATTTTAATGTAATTTAAGCCTTTCGTTAAGCATTTCTTCACATATTCCTTTGAATTGAAAGTTCTCTGATGATTCTCAATTTTCGTTTAAAAAAAAATAACTGCTTCAGAATCTTTATCAACGACCGAAAATGTTACGGTTCAATGAAGTAATAAATGCAGATGCTGTTGACTTGCTGATATCGGAATATACTATCAACACGCTCCTCCTTAAAGCACATATGTAAGAATTCGATCAAAGTAAACAGTTCGAATAATTTCATTTTGATGTACTATTCAATATGAAAACGATCCATTCAGATTGTCAAAACCATTGCAATGTTCGGGTGTATTTCCTTTCGCTAACACAAGAAAGCTAACTTGCATAATACAAAACTTGATTTTCCTGCCGAAGTTTCAGGCGCTAATATTTTCTTGTTTTTTTTTTTTTGAAGCTCCTGGGATATGCACATGTCTATTTTTATCAAATCTGCCTCAACGAATATTTACGCTAAAATTTATTGATTATTTTAAAATAATAGTAGTAAACCTTTATTGTTGGTCATCTTACATAAATTTCTCAAAATCCTCAATTGTTTAATTAGGATGATTAAAATGAAGAAAATATTCTTTATGATGGAAAATTGGCATTCTTAAGTTTCTTAAACTGTGTAATAAGACTTTGTTGCGATATCGGTTTACTATTGTCAGAGTTGCATTTATATGCTAGACCTTATACTTTCGAGCCTAGTGATTTCAACTTTTAATAATTGAATTAGAAATGGTAACTTTGATTTTTTCTTAATTTAACTGTTATATTTCACAATTTCAGCATTGATGCGTTCGTTTTCAATGTGAGTTCAACAACACCTGTGCTTGGTAAATTAATACGTACATCATGTGGAATAGATGAAGTTTGCTTGTCGGATAGTATTCCGGAAGTTGCCGAAATATATCCTAATAAGCAACTTCAAATTATCATACGTACAACTGAACCGCCTAGGGCAATCATTTCGGCAGGTTTGATTACTTATGGTCTACTAGGGAAAAGTAAAATTTCGTATTAGACACTAGTAATGTTTGGAAATTTTCAATTTTTTCTAATACAGGTAATTTTTGAATTGGAATTGTGAATTTTTTGTAAATCAGATGCTGCTATTGTGACCCTCGAAGGGCATGCGACATTTTTCGTCGAAGGGACAACGGAAGAAATCGGCTTAATACCGTTCAGTACCACAATACAGTGCAATGTTATAAGCTTACCTGGTCGTATTGCTGGTTAGTTTTAATGCAAACTAAAATTAATTACAGAGTTATTTCAATGTGCAGTTGAATTTCTTCGGAGTTTGGAAATGCTGAGGAACTGATAGTTTCAAAATACGGTAAATGTATGTTCAAAAGTTTTGTGAGAAAACTCTTTTGTTTGGGTGAGATTAAATTGTCAAACTTACAGGCAATATAAACCAAAATTTTGGTAGTTCGGATTATAAATTTTTTTTGAAGTTTCACTTTTGTTGAAGAAGGTTCAGTCTTATGCTATGTGTGAGAGCAATAAAAACATCATTAGTTGTCTAGCGATCATCTAGCATTACAGAATAATTCTAGGTAGAAGAGACCGAAAGATTTTACTTTATCTGTTCGTGTGAGCTTATCTCGAGAATGCTGAAAATATCTTTATTCTATCTCAACTAGCTTTATCTTAGGGTATGTTTTAATATTATTTCAGGATTAATAAAGATTAGAACGCTGCAATTTCATGAACATATCGATTTTTTCGGTCTTACACTGCAATCACTGGACAGTTTCAAGGAAGCAACGAAAGGTGCTATGATGAAAATGGTGAATGAGATACTTAGAGAAGGTATCAGTTTAAAGGAATCAGCAACATTACGACTGTCTAATACATCGATCAGTCTGGTAGATAGGGGTATCTTATTGCAAACAAAGTTTAATATTGAGCGTAGTTTCTACCAGTAAATGCCGATTTCAGTGTAGAAATTCTCAATGCTAAATATTTCAGTTTCTTTATTTTTTTATACTGAAGTTTCTAGATAGAGATTCCTCCTTGGGTTTTTTTTGCTAGTTACTCTCATCTTTAGGATTTTATTCTGGTAACTTTATTTCATAACAAAATTCTTATTTTTAATTCATTGCATCAGTAAAAGCCCATTACTCCTTGCGATTTTATTTCATTTCGTTCAATTCTATGCTGCATTTTGGATGTTCTTTGTACATATCAAATAAAGTCACTTTTTTCTTTATTGGTTCATGCAGTCATTTGTTACTATTTGACATTCTCAGTTTCATTCCAAATGTGAACACGTTTTTCTATGATGTAATAATAGTAAACGATGTATTTTGCAAAGAGAACTGCACAAAAGAAACAAAACGAAGTTGGCCATTTGTATATAAAATACGAAAATGAAATCCATAGAAGTTATAGTCTGTCCTTCAAAGTCTAATTACAAGTTTCTAATGAAATTTCAGCCTGATTAAAAGTTAACGAAAAAAATAATCTTAAAATAAACCTATTCTCTTGGAAGTAGTTCCTCAAATTTTAATATTTTTCATTACCAATCAACTATGACTTTAGTCATTGACGTAATATTCTTAACTAATAAAATCTATGCTCATTTGGCCGAGAAATAGATAATATTGATGGATTACAACAGGCATAGTACACTAACGCCAATCTTTTTTGACTTAACATTAACTTCTCTGGCATCTCGATGAGCTGCTTTGAATGATTAGTGGAAATTGATCGATGCATGTGCATCTGAGTTTCTATCATTCCACACTAATGAGGCATATTTCCAACTCGAGCCATGCACATCGGACAATGTGAAATGCAGGAAGTTCATTCCCATCTCTTCTTGAGTGATACCTTAAATTGAATTGATATTTCTGTTGGATATAACTGAAATTTCAAAAAAACTGATAAGAATGAAAAGTGGCAAATGATGCAATAATATGTATTAGGGAATTTACGCACTGGCTTGCCACGGCTTGAATTGACTAATAATTGTGCTTTTTATTTTTGGAAAAAAGGAAGACGTATATTAATTAGAGCGATGGACAAACCGTGACATTTCTTCTCGAGAGATATTAGAGTTCAGATGTATTAATTAAAAAAATACAGCAAGTGAAATTGAGACGTCAAGTTTTCATCCATGCATTTCTGATCGATAGCATTAAGTTCGGATATCGGTGAGTGGAGGGAGTGGTGTTCAGTGTGAGGCGGGGTTTTGACGTAGGGAAGACAAAAGGGGGAAAGTAAATAAATGAGTTCACGCACGCAAGGTAGATGTATCGCTATGTTTTCATGCGCGAACACTAGTTTATTACAGAATTCTAGCAGTGTCATTTACACGTGTTGCTAATAACATTAGATGCATGAAACTGTTGTTGATATGTAAATGAGCTGTTCTTTACAGTAGCATGTCAGTTTCTTTTTCTTTTTGAAATTCATATTTTCTGATTGACTTTTATAGTATGTGCCTCTCCCTTTAAGAAAGTTTTTTCTGCGGAATATGTTCTGGAGCAGATGTATATATCACTTATTATCGGAAGAATTTCATAACAGGAAAAACAGGTATGAAGGCTGAGAACAAGACGGCTGCATATTCCCATATGTACAACCGAAAATTGTTAGAATTATAATTATTTTGCAGCTAAACATGGGCGACAATGTGCCAAAATATACACCTTCTAGTGGAATTAACGGACAGCCATATATGGGTGTATCAAGTGGTTATGTACCTCCAGTGCAGTATGGAGGAACCGAATCAGCTTCGACAGTTCCTCCGCTACAGCAATCGCAGATGCAGTTTGTTCAAGGATCTGTGCAACATGGTATAACAGCAGAAGAAGTTGCAATGGCGAAACTGGATAGTTCGATAGCAAGTATGGAAGAGCAACAAATGACTGCAGATCCACGTTATGCACAGATGCTGCTGTTGAAACAGAAAGTTACAGGTTCGTTGGACGTCTGGTAGAGCTAGGGCTGAATATTCTTATTCATCAGAAATAAAATATGTACATAAGACTCATTTTTTTTCCTTTTTAAAAAGTCTTTTCTTTTTTCGTAAAGAATGAATGGTAAATTTTCCATTGAAAGGAACCACAAGGTAATGTTTGAGGGTAGATTGAAATTATTAGATGGTTCAATTACTTGAAAGAAAAGATGAAGGCATAGATTTGATTGAATATTTGAATAATTTTTAAAATGTTTTAATTTTCAGGAACACCATTGGCGGAAGTGAAGCACCATCAACCGGTGGAAGCAGTGAAGGAACCGCAGGACAATACATTTACATCTGTACAGCTGGAACAGCTGAAAGCACAGGTACACTTTATATTTTGATTCAAATTACAGACTTCTGTGACATATCATTTACAGATTGGCGCTTACAAACAGTTAGCAGCACAGGAACCGGTTGCAGCAGCTCTTATCGCGTCATCTGTATCTAAACCATCTTCCTTGCTTCCTGAACCATATGAATTTCCTGTTGAAACAGAAAATGGCGAGAAGCTGCCGTACGATCTGATGAAAATTCTAACGCTGCATCAGCAACGTGCTAACCGAAGTACATGCCTTCCTCCTCCTCCCGGAGTCGACCCACAAACAATTCTAAAGGAACGGGAATACAGGTATATAGTGAATTTGATTTTATGAATAATGATATTTAGAGTTGCTAAGGAATTCTAAAGCATTTGCATTCAAACATGAGGGATATAAGATAGCAATTTACAAAACAAAATTTATCTCTTTATCATTCAAAATGTGTGTAAAGAAATTTAAGAAATTTGTCTTTAGTACAAGAATATTTCTAATTCTTCAAAAATGAATTGATTTGCGATTCCGAACATGTACATTGGTTCAAGTTTTTTGCAGAATTCAAAATAGAATTGGAGCACGAATTCAATGGCTCAGCAATCTTCCTGCGAATTTGAGCAAACGGTTATTGTTAAAGGCAGAAATTGAGCTCCGCGCTCTTCGGTTATTGAATTTGCAAACACAGGTAAGTCGGATGGAGTAGAATTTTTCAGACTTTTTACTTGTCTTTGTTAGATTTTCATGATTTAGGTACGAAATGAAGTCTTAAGTCAACTGAAGAAGGATACAACACTTGAAACTGCGCTAAATCCATACGCATATCGTCGGACCAAGCGACAGTCTTTGCGTGAAGCGCGAGTTACCGAGAAATTAGAAAAGCAACAAAAAGTTGAGCAAGAACGTCGTCGTCGGCAGAAACATAATGATCTGTTACAGGCAATTTTACAACATGGAAAGGAATTTAAAGAGTATCATCGCAACAATCAGGTGATTTTTGGACTTAAATTTGTTTTCATTGTTTCGAGAAGTTTTGAATTTTGTACTGAAGAATAAAATCAAGTTTTCAGGTCAAGCAAAGTAAAATAAAGAAAGCAGTGTTAACTTACCACGCCAACAGTGAAAAGGAACGAAAGAAAGACGAGCTGAGAAATGAGCGAATGCGTATGCAAAAATTAATGCAGGAAGATGAAGAAGGTTACAGGTAAAATTCTTTTCTAGAATTTCTATTTTTCTAAACAGGATATCAGTGCAAAAGTCATGTCGAGTTGTAGACATGCCTTATCGCTTATAGATATAATTTTTAGGCAGTTACTGGATGAAAAGAAAGACAAACGTTTGGTTTTCTTATTGCAACAAACAGATGAGTATGTAGAAAGCTTAACAGGACTCGTCAAACAACATCAAGCAACAGAGAAACGAAGAAAACGTAATGAGCGTCGTGAGCAAAAAGAGAAAGAAAAGATGCAAGGTAATTTTTATCAAAGCTTTTATAATTATATCAAATTTCAAAGAAGGAAGTTGTATTGTGTAACCGATAAACCGATGATTTTGCAGAAAGCGGTGAATCTGAAGTACGGGTGCGCATAAGAGATGCAAAAACTGGTGAAATATTACCTATAGAAGAAATGCCAAAATCAGAAGACATCGATGCTTGGATTGATGCTCATCCCGGACATGAAGTAATATTAATTGTTTTTCAGAGATTCTAAAGACATGTAATGGTAAATCAGAAAGTTAAAATACTGGAAGTTAATATCTTTTGGGGCTTATAAATTGTTAAAGGACTCTGTTACAAATGGGATCGTTTTTAGTAACTTAATTTCGGAAAGTTATAAGAAGATTATTCAACTCTTATAAGATAAAATATGAAAACTGTGCTAAATTGTTGAAAATGTTTTCGAAGATAGTGTCGCGTGAGGAGTACTCAGATAGTGAAGATTCAGAGCCAGATGAACCAATCCCGGAACCTATTGAACAAAAGAAGGATGATGAATTTGAAGGTTTGCTGCTGATTTTTTGCTTAGTGACATTCTAAAGTAATGTAACTCTGATTTTTCCAAATCAGTTACTAATATATGGTCATATAAATATTTTGAAAAGTGTTCAGGTATGGACGAGGAGACACGAAATCGTAAAATAATTGAGAAAGCTCGGAATGAAGAAGATGAATACGATCAGAAAAATAGGCGACAAATGGAGTCTTACTACGCAACAGCACATAAAATTAAAGAGAAAATTGTGACACAACATTCATCATTGGGTGGTGGCAACCAGGCGTTACAACTGAAACCTTATCAGGTTAATCTATAATTCCTTTATACCTTGCAACTTTGATGTATTTTTTTCCTTTCATTACTAAAATTTTTCATTTTTTTTTACTTATTTTATGTGATTCGTTGTGATAAAATATTTTTAGTTAAAAGGGTTAGAATGGATGGTTTCTTTATATAACAACAATCTTAATGGTATTCTCGCAGATGAAATGGGTCTGGGCAAGACAATTCAGACGATTGCATTAGTAACGTATTTAATGGAAGTGAAGAAATTAAATGGACCGTATTTAATTATTGTTCCTTTGTCGTAAGTTCTTGTCTATAATTCCAATGTGAAATTCTTTCCGGTTTTTAACCTGTTATAATGAAATAATGAGCTAATTGAAGAAATTAGGAATATTAATGAAATTATTTGAAAAATTCGGCTTGCAGAACGATTGCGAACTGGAGTTTGGAACTTGAAAAATGGGCTCCACATGTTGTAAGCATTGTTTACAAAGGAAACAAAGAAGCTCGTAAAAAATTAGAAGCTTCTATTCGTCGTAACGCATTTAATGTGCTGTTAACCACTTATGATTATGTGCTGAAAGAAAAAGGTCTTTTAGGAAAGGTATTCTTTTATCACTATATGGAGGACAGAAATATTTTTACATTGAAATAATGGTGATATGTTTTAACGCTAAATTACACACATATTATAGATACGTTGGAAATATATGATCATTGATGAAGGTCATCGGATGAAAAACCACAATTGTAAACTGACCTTAGTTTTGAATGGGTACTTCAGTGCTCAACATCGTCTTCTTCTTACCGGGACTCCATTGCAAAATAAATTACCTGAGCTTTGGGCATTATTGAATTTTCTTCTTCCATCAATCTTCAGTTCATGCGGGACATTTGAGCAGTGGTGAGAATTTAAATTAATGATAAATTAAAAGAAATTCAAAAAAAAAAAAAAATGAGAATACTTTGATTTTCGTAGATATTATTTGATATGATATTTCAGGTTTAATGCTCCATTTGCAACAACCGGTGAAAAAGTGGAGTTGAATCAAGAGGAAACAATGTTAATCATTAGACGATTGCACAAGGTATTCTTATATGCGGCTTGTGAAAGCACCGAACTGTACTGACTTTATAAATGTGTGATCTTGTTCGTTATTTATGGGCATTATTTTCAAACTTCTTTTGTTTCTAGAACGTAGGTTTTCCACACAACTTTTTTATGCAGCGATCATCCATCATTTAAAGATAGAACATAATTTATAGTTAACATACGATTTTCAGAACAAAATAGTTGGTTTCAGGTGCTGCGACCGTTTTTGTTGCGTCGTTTGAAGAAAGAAGTAGAGAGTCAGTTGCCAGAAAAAACCGAGTATGTTATTAAATGCGATATGAGTGCGCTGCAAAGAATTCTTTATCAGCATATGCAAAAGGGTCTCCTTATCGACAGCAAGCATGTTTGTTTTATTTCCTTTATTGTACCGTAGGAATTATGTTATCTAAAATGTTTTCTGAGCAGGTCAAGGATCAAACATATATTTCTAGGCTGGTGGACGAGCGCTAATGAATACAGTTGTTCACCTTCGAAAACTTTGCAATCACCCGTTTCTTTTTGAAAATGTTGAAGATGAATGCCGTGAATTTTGGAAAGTACCAGATGTTTCAGGGTTAATTTTTTTAACCATTTGAAATGAATATTGTAATAGTATAATTCTGCAAAAAAAGAATTGTGTTTCAGAAAAGACTTATATCGTGTAAGCGGTAAATTTGAACTTTTGGATCGTGTGCTGCCGAAACTAAAAGCTTCGGGTCATCGCATTCTTATGTTTTGTCAAATGACATCACTTATGACAATCATGGAAGATTATCTCAATTACAGAGGTAAAAATTTGTGTTTAAAGTTAAAAATTGTTAATGGACTTGTTTTCTACTATTTCAGAATTTAAATATCTACGACTTGATGGTAGCACAAAACCAGATGAGCGAGGACAGTTACTGGAGCTGTATAATGCACCAAACAGCGAGTATTTCATATTTATGCTATCAACACGTGCCGGTGGTCTTGGTCTGAATTTGCAGACTGCGGATACAGTAATAATTTTCGATTCGGATTGGAATCCACATCAAGTGAGAACATCCCTTATTTTGCTACAAGTAAAAGAGTACTACCACTAGTTGAACTTTATTTAACCATGGTCTCAGTGTAGTTGGCCTGCACTTTTTGTTTTTGTTGGAAGTTATAGCAGTCACTTTTATCTGCAATTTCTACAAGTCAAAAATTATTCACATAAATATAGGATATGCAAGCACAAGACCGAGCTCACCGTATTGGACAGTCTCGTGAAGTGCGTGTTTTGCGATTGGTTACTGTGAATAGTATCGAAGAAAAAATTCTAGCTGCAGCTCGATATAAGTTGAATGTAGATGAGAAAGTTATTCAAGCAGGTAAGTTTGATCAGCGTTCCACTGGTGCAGAACGCCGACAAATGCTGGAACAAATTATCAGGTGAAATTTTGGTTGTTAAAATTAATTCCTATTTCACTTTTTACGTAATAGGTAAAAAACTAAGGAACGTGTCTTTATGTCATTCTTGTAGAGCAGAGAGTGAGGATGACGATGAAGATGAAGTGCCAGATGATGAGACAATCAATCAAATGGTTGCGCGATCTGAAGATGAATTTGATTTGTTCCAGGTAAATTATTTGGATTCGTTAATATTTGGAGCGTTTCTACTGTTTCGCTATTAAAGTCCGCATATCAGTTAATTTGGATTTACTTTTTATTAATTTTTTTTTGAGAGGATGGATATTGAACGTCGCCGTCAAGAAGCTGCTGAATACCGTCGTAAACCTCGTTTAATTGAAGATAGTGAGATTCCAGAAGGTATTGTCAAAGCTTCACAGCATTTCATTGATGAAGAAAAGGAACCACAAAAATCAAAGCTTGCATTCGAACCAGTTGGACGTCGGCAACGGAAAGAAGTTGATTATTCACAGGTTATTTTCAAATTGATTTTAGAAACTTTTGAAATTTATTAAAATAGTATCTCATAGTTCTTCGTTCCAGGATTTGATGTCGGATCGTGATTGGCTAAAAAGTATTGATGAGGATGTAGATGACGATGATGATGACGACGAAGAAGAGAAGAAGAGAAAAAAAGGGAAGAAAGATAGGGGAAGAAAAAGACGTCAAATTGGTAAGTCTCATATAAAAAGTAGTTTGCTTTTGTTATTATCGAGCTGCTGAATGAGTTTTGCAGATGATGATGACGATGAACCACCTAAGCGCAGAAAAGTTTCACCTGAAATAACCTCACTTCTCATCAAACTCTATGAAGCTTTAATAAAATACAAAACTAGGTATGTTTTTTGTACTTTTTCAAATTACGCCTTTAATCGGGTTTTGTTTCCTTTTTTAGGTTTCCTTTGGAAGATTTATTTTTTAGTAATGGAAAAGAATTAGCGGCAGCTTTTGAACAGTTACCTTCGCGAAGAGAACTGCCAGATTATTATGAAATCATAGAAAAACCAATGGATCTTAACAAAGTGAAGCGGAAAATTAAGGATGGCAAATATCATAGTGTGCAAGATATGGGGAATGACATCAGGCTATTGTGTGCTAATGCAAGAGTAAGTCCCGTGCACTACACTTTATTCTTGATCCTTCTTACTGTGTTATAGATTTTCTAGATCTATTTTATAGTAAATTTAATTGAAAAATATAAAAAATCAAATATATTTCAGAAGTATAACATAGATGGTTCTGAAATTTTTAACGATTCAGTTTTATTGGAAGTTCTGTGGACCAGAATATCCGGTGATGAGCAACAGGCCACTTCTTCAAAATCTCTTCTCTCAGCAGAACCGAAGATGGGGAAGAATTCAGAACCAAAGGACACAGCCAAAGATTTTAGCAAGGATACCGGAAAGGATTCAAAGGAATCTACTGCAACAAGTTCACGAAGTAGTCCCAGTGTTGAAGACGATAAAGTGAGTTTAATTGTGCTATGGAGATTTTTATTTAAAGATTTAATACTGTTGTTGGCAAGCATTGTTTTTCTCATCACCTTTTTTTCTTTTCACTGCTATGATGTAGTTGTGGTGGATGTTTCTTACATCTGAATTTCAGGATAGCGGTCGCCGAAAGAAATCCCATCCCATTAAGCGCTCTATTTCACCAGATGACTGAAGACAGACTGAGTTAATTTCATTGCTGAAATAAGCATAGTGAGCATGTGAACCCGTGTAAATAATGTCTACCATTTGCATCCTCAATTCGAAACTTACATTTCGGGATGACGAAGTGTTTTCGTTCATATTGATTGAACGTTGAATTATCGTTTCTATATGAGAAATACTATTACTGTTTAATATATACTGTTCCTCGTGTTTTAATTTAAATTGTTTGTACCTTAAATTATCCATAATTTTCTATTTGCATTTGATCCACTGTATTTTTCTGTGGAAAAGTAGAATTTTTCCATAAATCCAATTGCTTAAGCACCTCGTAATCTGTATTATCTTTGTTTTAACATATGTACATATAGACTATTTATATAATACCGCCGTAAAAAAAAATTTTAGATAAGCTATATGGCGAAACGCAAAATGAAATATTAATTGTTTCGTAAAAAAAGTTTGTCCTGATTTCTCACTATGGAATTGGAAACAGTCTGTTTGTTTCATAACACATTGAGTATGTAGGTATGGGATGCACTGCTGCTAAAAAGAGTCGATAAATAAAGTTAGCTTGAGATAGAACCTGAACTCAACTTTTCCTGATAAATAGTGAGTGTTTTATGAAGTGGTTGTGATCTGCCTTAAACATTTCGCATCTGTAAGTATCCAGAGGCGAATATGCAAGATAAAACTTCACTGATATACTGTACACAGCAGAGGATTTTTGGTATTATTTCAGTGGACGATGTTAAGCTTCCTTCGATATGTGCTATTTCATACCAACTACTGCAGAAAATATTTTCTATGTTTGAAGATTTTGAAATTCATGATTACTAGTTTTCTATCAAATTATTTCGTTTTGTTTATTAAACACTTCTCTCCTTTGAGGAAATAATTGCCTATCTTGGCATTGGAAAAGTTTTTGTAGTGACATTAATGCATGAGAGATTTTATTTCAAAACAGTTGTAGTGAATGGGATTGCCTGTAAATAATATCTGGCATGAGAAATGGCTTAAATATCTACGATGGAGTTTATGGGCAGGAGTTTCACGTATGTACTCATTAAAGATGGAGACAAGTAAGCCAATAATGTTTATACAATTTGATTACAAAGGCATAAAGCAATCTTGGAGTTAATGTTTCTCCCTGAATAGAAATGACAGATAACTCTGAGTGGTGACAACTGTCGATCGCATAATAAAACTTTCATAGGTTTCCACATATTGCCCACCCTTGTCAATAAAGCGTAGAAATACAATTCTCGAAACATTATAAGTAAGGTTATTACTAATTCATTATGGCGTACAGTCAAGACAAACCTCAATATTCAAGCATTTAATAAATTCCAAGCTACTCTACCACGCTCTCCTAAGTGCGACTGTAAAATGGAACGAGTTCAATCGATGTACACAATACACTACCCTCCCATTATTTACCATAATTATAATGCAATCATGACTTAAACATTAGTGTTGTATCATTTTCGTCATTTTGCTGAATAGCGGTTACAGACTTCTTACAGTGGTAGAAAATATTATTATATATTACAGAAACACGTACAGTGTGCTGTATAAAACAGTGCTGATAAACATGAAATTATCCTCCGAGTGGTACTGACATCTAACAGCTAAATAAGACCTATCAATATTCAACTAACAAATCCAAATGGTACAAGTTGCATTGCAAAAGAAATAAAATTCAAGAGTCAGTCCATCTGACTAAAGAAAATGCTTTGTCTAATACACTATTCCATTTCGCACTGAACCATGAACAGTTCTCCACCCATGGTAATATCTGGAAAAAACAGCAGTGGGAATTTCACAAAACAGAACTTCAGAAAACAAACAGAAAACTACAATAAAAAAAAAGAAAGAAGGAACTACGTCACTGTAGTAGCTTAATTCTCGAAGAAATTACATAAAGATAATGAAATAATCGAAAAACAATTCGATGTTAGTGAATGAATACGAACCTCTTTTGGAAAAACAATAGTCCCGGGGATGACGGTTTCTTTTAGGACTGTAAGTTTCTGTGCTCCTTGATTCGAGTCTAAGGACCAAATATCAAGATGATAAGAGACTTTTAGCGCTGCAACCACTGCACTAATTTTTATCCCAGTTCTGAAAATTAAAAAAAAAAAAACAATATATTATTAAAAATAAAACTAACAAAATAATTATAAAATGTAATGAGAATTGACAAAAAATATGGGGATTCCATTCATTTAATTTCAGACCTTTTATTTCACTTATGAGCACAAAGCATTCTTTTAAATGTTATCAATTTTTTTTTTGAAAGCTATAAATTTTTTTAATATAAACCATTTTATATATTAAACCAACGACTATTTCTTCAAAAGGAAAAATAAGATATAGAACAAATTAAAATTTGTTATATAAGAAAAATTTCCAATTTTTTTAAGAATTTTTTCTTAAAATTTACTATGACAAGGAGGAGAGACATATGCTCCAGGAACAAATGAACTCATTTGTCAATTACTTAGCGTAAGTAAATTAAAAATATCAAAACAAATATTACTGAACTTGAAATTATAGGAGAACAGCATGCTTACCCTTTCATGTTTATTATAATTGAAAAAGATAAATGCTACCATCTCATGCAAAATCGTATTAATGACTTCAATATCTGCACTAACAGATTCTTTTACGTTGAAATTCAAATAGCTCTTGTTTCAGAATTGGAACAACGTCCGTACATTTCCAAACTCAAGAAGTAATAAGACAACATCCCATTAAGTTTGTAAATTGTGATAATTCTATCTTTTCCAATTAAATAAAATTTTATCAAAGATGGGTATATACAATTAAATAAAGTCTTGAAAGAGAGCATTTTCTCTAGTTTTTAAGTTCTATTCTACTTAAATTTCAATCTAGACTATGCACTCTAATTACGTATGATATCATTAACTAAGCGAAAATAAAACGGCTTGAGCTACAAGAATATTTATCAGGAAATACCATAGTTTTATATTAGCACATATCATTTATGAATAAAAAAGAAAAAAAAAATAATTGAAAGCTATTTTCTTTGTCAGCCTATTCATTCACTGTCAGAAAAGATTTTGCTTAACAGAATTACTATTTACTTCTTAGATGTCAACAAAGACTTTCTTCTACTTTACTAAAGTCAGCCTGTAATAATTTAAATCAATCATAATAAAAGTATTGAATTAGGAATTTTTTCCTTATCGAATGTCATTTCTATTCATTATAGAGAGACAAGACTTTATAAGGCTATAGTGAAACAAGGTAGGCAACAAAACATCACGCACCGTATTAATCGACGGAAAATTGTCATTGCTTAACACTGCACGGTAACCGGATATATAACCCTTAAATAGCTTAAAGTGAGCATAAGAGACAGTATGTGCAGCATTTCATAGAGGTACAGCAACAGCAAGTGTTAGTCGAGAGAACAACGTGTCACAGCTGATGTCACCCGAGTTTATCCATACAAATATCACGGAAGTTTTCCACCATTAAGAACCTCACATTCCTTATGTTACCCATGAAGAAATGATTATTCGCATGACAAATTACAAAATAGTGTGAAAAAAAGAGTACTAACTGTCTCACCAGTTTTCTGGTTCGTTGTCTCACCAACGAACCAGAAAACTTTGCCTTTTGGTTTTTCGCAACGCATCGCTGAACCGACATTTCAGGTTGTTATCATGCATGGCAAGGAGGTACGTGACCATTAGTCCTGTGGTGGGTTCGGTTTTTCCAAATATCGAGGTCATTGCAGTGCTTCATCTGCCCTACTTGCATAGGGCATTTCTTAGTTTCTCCTAGAGGTCAAATTAGGTTGAGATTGAGATGTTGGATGGAGCAAGAAAGCAATAAATTTATCGGTAAAGAAAAGTAATTTTATCACTGGGTATTAAGGAACAGTATAAGGACACTGTTAAGTATCATTAATCATAGGCCGTTTTGATCTCGTCGGAAGTTTGAGACTAGCACTTATGCTTTTAACAATTGATTGTCTTTCTCAAAAAATTCCCTCTTCCGCATGCTTCTACCTCATTGCTTGTTAATTAGCTATTATCTGCTTATGATGATTCAATATTAGGGGCGCATGTGTTGAATTAATAAATATATATTCCTTTACCAAGTTTATTGGAATCTTATGTTTATGGAATTGAAGGATTGGTCAGCATTACGTAAACTCACATCTTTGATATTCACTTTAACATTACTGATCATGATCGAAAATATATCTGAAAGCGATTTAATGCAGTGGCAGAATTCATCAACCGGTAATTTCGTGGAAAGTCTGAAACGAATTAATGGTAGTTTTGAAAAATATCACGAATTTGGTCATGTTGATATCGATACACGGCGTCGGATACTATCTATTTTCTCTGAGCGTTTTCAAGAGTCGTCAGTAATTCGTCAACAGATTCTTCGCTTTTTACGGATTTTAGCGCGCGATAGGCAAAATCTAGATCATTTGTTGTCTTCCAGCTTGGTACAGGATGTACTTAACATTGCTCTTCTGGCTGAACAGTCTTTTGAATTTGATTGGGAGGCATTCATTCAGGCTGAAATGTGTCTCATCAATATACTTTTCAACAGTAACCTTGCGAGAAATGAGTTTAATGATATTGCTTCAAATCTGCTACTTAATCGAATCAGAATTTTGAGCGAGACTCCGAGAATTTCCTTTATGCAGCGGGAAGTCCCGGTTACAGTCCAGGATGTTGCCATTTTTACAGAATCGAAGATTCCTGAATTTCCGGTGAAAAACTTAAATAATGAACAGATAGATTTGGTTACTTCTTACGACCTCCGTATTGCGTTTGTTGCAAGTGCACAATCTAAAGATTTACAGTTGCGGTGGTTAAAAAATGGATGTGAAGTTTTTCTGAAAGTACTTGAACGAAGTTTATGTTTTCCTGAACGACTGAGGCGGGATTTGCAGTGGAAAAATTTTGTAGAACATACAAACTGGGCGCTAAAAGTTTTGTTCAATATATTTTGCTACTCATGGGATGATTCTGTGCAGTCAAATGCAAAGCAATGCATGGTATTATGCTCGAGAATTATAACCATAAAAAACATTGATCCATCACTTGAACAATCCGCAGTAGATGTAATTGCAGTATTACCATTGTCCTTCGAATTGTTAACACCGAAGCTACAGCATATAGAGCAGAAAGACACAAATATAATCCATGACGGTCGTGACATGACTTTTGCAGATGCTGTACTTCATGCGCTAGAACGACGCTTGGAAGCAGAAAGCAGTGAAAGAAACGAGCTCCTTGGTACTTTTTTAACTGTTTTGATACGTCTAAGTTCTCAAGTGAAAGAGGCACGTCGTTATTTACGTTTACTGGTTATTCCACCACTTCATGCTACCGATGTTGAACGACGACCAGATGACGGTGCTGAACTACGTAATCGTATGATTCGCTTAATGATGAGCATTTCGAATACTCAGGACTTGGCAGCTGAATTCATTTTCATCTTATGTAAGAAAAGTGTTAATCGTTTCGTCAAATACTGTGGTTTTGGACATGCGGCTGGTTTATTGGCTAATCGAGGCATCTTGAATGCTTTGAATACCTCGAAGCATCAGTCGGATAGCGAGGCTTCAGAAACAGAAGATTATAAAGCAGTTGAAACACAAGTAAATCCAGTAACTGGTTGTATTGAACCTGCGGGAGAAAATCCGTTTACTGGAATGACTGAGGAGCAAAAAGAATACGAGGTACATCGACTGATGAATGATATTAATAAGCTGATGAATCAAGGACTGATAACTCCGGGACGGGTTGGGAAAGATGGACAATTAGAGCCTGTAAAGCATGTGCTGGAACTTGTCAAGGATGATGATGCCGAACCTGATAAAAGTGACAGTGAGGATGGTGTTGGATCCTAATGATTACTGAACTGAAATCCATTCATTATATATCCATCTTGCCAATTGCGATTAGATAAATCACGAATTTCGATGCTGGTTTGCATCAGAAAATCAGTTATGAATACTTAAGCTGTGTAAAAAATATTCCAACATCCTATCTCAGTTCATACAGTTTCAAATTTTGAAATCAGCTTTCACAGAGTTTCAATAATTTTAACCTGAAAACTAGCCTCGATTTTTGTTTCTTTGAGTTTTTATTGGAATATTTCTATTTAGTGCATTTGAAAGTTTCTGTTTCCAAAAATATATTGTTTAGTTCAGACTTTCTTTAGTAAGAGGACTTTATTTGTGAGCTTTTGATGTTGATGTTGTGTTTTTTGGAGCTATTTCTTTGGATCCGTCAAATTTGTACAGTTTTCGTTATGTTCGTATATTTGTTAGGTGTTATAGTGTTGTTAATTTGTATTATAATAAACAGATGTTTCAGATTGTGGAAAGCTTATTTGTAGGATTGTTTCTATATGATTAAAGTGCTAAGTAATAAGGAGAGAAGGAAAGTGAAAAAATTGAAGAAGAATATCAGTGAGGTGTTGTTGCTTTCTGGTGATGATCCTACAGCGGTGGATCTAACTTCAGTTACGTCTTTTGAGCATTCATTTGATGGTTGGTGGTTTTGTCAGATCCTAGGTTATCTTTTTTAACAAATTTCTACTTTTTTCCAAGTCAATAGTATCAGAATTCGTGTGAAAGAAATGTCGTCGTTTACTCTACTATTATTCATATTAAATTTCATTTATTTGAATGAGATATGTTTAAGGAAAAATTGTTTCAGATAAAGACATAACTTTCAAGCTCGATAAAAAACTGCGGACTATGCGGCATCTGAAAGATCCTCCAAAAATCAGTCTAAGTTTAGACAAGTTGAACGGTGTGAGGCTTGGAAGTCATAGTAAATTTTTTTCACTTCTATGTATTTCACTATTTCATTACATGAAAACTAGAATTTTCATGCATTAACGTATTCATAGATATCGCCGAATTGGTGCATTACGTGTCATTCCACAATGTTGACAAACCTCTTTGGATATCATTAAGACCCAGTCGAGCAATATTGCAAGCAGTTATTTTTCGGATCGAGTGTAATCTCGAAATGGTAGTAAGTTACTTCAGAAAATTAGTATCGTCTCCCTCATACTGTTGTAAAATTGTAATTTCTTATGGTCAAATAGAGAGTTGTGATTTCAATGCATAGTGTATCTTGAAGCATTTATCAGGAAAGTAATAAGAAGGATACATATATCGGTCGCCTGTTTGGCTCAAAATCTTTCATCAGAATGCAGACAGAAGCATGGAAGAGTATGGAGTTTTGGACAAACATGCTTAATGTCCAGCTTTCAAAGTTCGAACGTTTAAAGAGAATTGTCGGTGTAAGTTTTGTGATGTTTTTGGAATTGAAATTATTTAACACAGTTATTGCTTTGTTTTTCTTTTTTACGCATGATGCTTAACAAGCGAAAAATAATACTTCTTGCTTTAACATTTGATCATTTTATATGACTGATAAGGATGTTCGAAATTGAGTAATAAAGATTTTTTTATCTCTTTTTTGCATTGATTAGTTTAATTTTTCATGAAATATTCATTTTTTCAGCATACTAATATTCTAGAAGAGCATATTAAATCTGATGTAAAAAGTGCACTACTAGTTACTTTGCGACAAATGGTAGATTTTTGTTACCCTTTTCCCAAAACGAATCGCATCATGGATTTAACGCCTATTATACCAATAAAAGTAAGATTTAACTATGTATTTCATATATTTACATTTTATAAATTAGCAATAAATGCATATTAGTTTGCTACTTGGTTGGATTTCTTCAATTTTAATGCTGTATTATTATTTCAGGAAAAGTATGGTGTAGTAAAAGCTGATTCACCATTCTTTGCAGTTGATTGTGAAATGTGTACAACAGAAACTGGGGAAAGTGAACTGACCAGGATATCAATTGTAAGTTAATGTAATTTTTTAGTGATTGACGAAGGGATGAAAATTTTCAACTTCGTGAACAAAATTCACTGTAAATTTTGTTACTCAGGTCGACGAGTGTTATGAAGTTTTGTTGGATACGCTTGTGAAACCAAGGAACAGAATAGTTGATTATGTTACTAAGTACAGTGGCATTACTGAGAAAATGCTTGAAAATGTGAATGTGCGGGTTGAAGATGTACAAGTCGGTTTCATTCATTTATTATTAAAGCGAGTTTCATTACTGTTTAACGTTGCTGAGCAAATAGTATATTTCTAAGGTCATGCGTTTCCTTTTTTTATTGACTTATCAGATGCCTTGAGGATAAAAAATTATAATTGCAAAAAACATCACATTTTTAGAGAGCTTTATCACATATCTTGCCGAATGATGCAATTTTGGTTGGACATACTCTTGAATGCGATTTCAATGCGATGCGTATCACACATCCATATTGTGTCGATATATCTCTTTGTTTAAATTTATCTGGTAAAGATCGACAACGATCATCCCTAAAGGTAATTCCTGTTCAAATTTTATGAGAATATTCTTTCGTTTCATTCATTGTTATAACTCGTTAAAAATAAACATACGGAAAAGATATGTTTATAATTCTTATCATACATTTTTGTGAAATTGATAGAATGATTTATAGACATTGGCGAGAATATTTCTGGATGAAGAAATTCAAGGAGAAAATGGGCACTGTTCTGTCGATGATGCTGTTATTACTATGCGACTACTGAAATACAAGCTTTCTCATGGGTACTTATTATAACCATGCATTATATGATAAAGTCCTTTTGCAATATGTTCGTATCAAATTTATATTATTTATTATATAATAGATAAATTGAAAAAATTCAGCATTCGTTTCGGGAATGTTTCTTTGGGATGGAGTTTTGATGATTGGGCTCGTGAAAATGGCTTAACCACTTCTGGAGCGCGCATTGATAAAAACAAATATTCATGTTCGGAAGCTCAAATTAATCAAGAACCACAACGAAAGAAACGGTGTTTGGATATTGTAAGTTTTTTTTTTTTTGAAGATATTGTCTTATTTTGTTTGTTGCTATGCATTGGTTTTTTGAAAACTGGTTTGAAAAAGCTGTTATTGTGCTTTTTTATTTTTCTGATTGATGAAACTATCAATTTAGCTCAACGGTTTTTAATCCTTCAATAGATCAGTGGAAAATAGCATAGGACTTATATTGTTGGTTAAAATTAAAACAAAAATTGACGTTTCCAGAAAAGTGTGCCACAGACTTGTGAAAGATGTGGTAGGCCATTATCTGTTGCTTGCATTGTGCCTTATTGCGCATGCAAAAAAAATGTCGTTAAGTACTGTGTAATATGTTGTTTAAATTCTGTATTGCCTCAAACATCAAGCGAAGAACCAACCTTAATTTGGAGGTAAGTTGTCATAATTTATTATATTAAACCCACTAACCTTCAGAATGAAATTTCTGTTCTCGAGAAAATTTTACATTCTTCTGCAACCGCGACTTATACATTTGCAATTAAATTTCAAAACAATTTCCACTTGTCGAATAAATTTTCCTATTTAAAAAATATCCGCCTTTAATAATTATTTCAGTGATGCATTTCAAACTTGCACTGGTGGATTTGAACCTATTTTGCATTTTTTACGACTCGATAAGGGTAAAAGCGCTTTTTATGCTCTTCCTGATGGCATCAAAGACAACTCAAACAATGAACAGTTTGTTTTATATCTTCAAAAACTAGTATTTTCATATTGGAATGATGACTAATAAGTTCTTTGAATAAAGTTTGCCCAGCGTAAAAATCAAAAATTTTTAAAAACACTTTTTTTAAGCGAAATATACTTGAACACCAATGATTACGATTCACTGGAAGAGTTGGTGAAGCGTGTTAATGAAGAAATGATTTCGCATAACGTTGTGATGGTGGATATTAATACAAGAAGACTGAAAATGAAAGTGGATGAGAAGCCTATCGTAACTGTTGATAATGCTCTTCGAAGAATGATCTCATATGCTTCTTGGAATTCTTTAATTATCGTTGTTTTTTCATCTCCGCAAGAATCACTGTGTTACATAACTGTCAAAACGCAAAATCATCAAACTCTTTTGGCAGGTGCTGAATGATGCTCATTTTGTTTTTATTAGGTACACTCTTGATGTCTGTTCACAATAAAAATCTTTTATTTATCTTTTATTTTGCTTCATTTTGGATCTAAACACCTGATTTGAAATATTTATCATATCATCTTACATGAAAATTGAATAAACTGTTTATGAGCCGATGAAAAATTTCAATTCCTTGATATTTAAATTATTTCGTCACAACGGTAAAGTTGGGTTTTGGATTGATTTTGAGCTGCTTTCTAGATTTTCTAGATTTCCAATCGTTTTTAGATATGTCTTTATGGGAAGTCCAGTTGTTTTATGATTCCGCTACTTAGGAAGCGGTTGCTTGAAAGAGTACTGGAAACTGAACGGAAGCAATAGAATACTTTTCATTTTCAGTACTGTTGTGTGTCGTCCTCTGAACGTTTTAGTGATGATGTGTAGAAGTGTTTTGGCTTGGGCTAATTTATACTGCGCAAGTAGACCTGTTACAGTATTATTTCTCCAGGCATGTACACTACCACTGAAGAATGACGAGGAAAAGGTAGTTTTAATCCATCGATTATGCGGGTGTTTTAAATATGTTTTTTATTGAAATTTATTGCTTTGAGAATGTAGAAGTGAGATTTCTATATGGATTTTCGAATGAATTTCAGTCAATGACTAAACTGCAAGGTAAATTGGAAAAGAAAATACGTTCACTGTTCCGCAGGGATGTGCAACCGAATAATTTGAGTTATCCGAACAAATATATGAGACCGGACTTTGATCCTGAGGCAGAGCTAAAGGATATTGTCACAGAAATGCCTACCTTTTTCTGGAACAATGCTATGGTTAGTTCTGAAAACAGATTTGGAATTTCTTTCTCATTGCTTTAACAGTAGAATTAGAGCAGAGTAGAGGAAGCAATCAGATTTGAGCACGAATTTTAACTACCTTAATGATAGTACTGGTTGTTGTTTGGCGACTTCCGAAATTTTCCTACTTATAATAGTAGTGTTGGTTGGAGATAGTAATGTAATTTAATCATATTGACTGAGCACTTAGACTTTTACCGATTTTAAAACTAATTTTTCTCGCTCAGGAACTAGCTAAGGAAATGAAAGGTAGCTTTGGAATATACAAACCAAAGATTCTTGAAGATCTGGGAAGTCTCCGACATGGTCAGTTCCGAAAAGATATTTCGTTCAAAACATCAGAGGTGATCATTTTAGTATGATAATATCTTAATATGCACAGTAATTGAAACATTTATATAAGGAATTGCCTGCATTTATAATAAGAGGTGTGGAGTTTGCATATATTTTTTAGTCATTTAAATTTTGGCGATGTGGTGCTGATTCAGACAGTAATGAAGGATTTTCAAAATGTGAATTTATAGCCACTGATCGAAAAACGGCATTATTCAGAGGTACCTTAAGCACAGAGCTAATAAAGGTTATTTTGTACTTTTTTTGTTGTTCATTTGTTGCTTAAATATTTTCTTGTGATATTTATACGATTTAAATTTTTATTAAAGGATGGACGAACTGAACGAGCAGGATGGGCAGCTATCAAATTCGAAGATAGGGGACCGTTTTTGAAGAAAAAATATTTCAGCAAATGGTCAAATTATTCCCACTTCCTTATAAAGGTGACATTATATTGTGAAATTATTCTTCAAATTATTCTATTTTCCTGGAATTATTCTTTTCCTGACATTTTTTTTGAATAATCCTGAAGTTTTTCATACGTCTTAGAATTTTTTGAGAAAGAACGTTTTTTTTTTTCTTAATTTATTGTATCATTTGTTACATTTAAAAATATGGCTGAAAAAGATTTCTTTTTCAGTGCCGTGGTGATGGGCGTACATATAAAATTTCGTTGAATTCACCGCTTTTATTTGATATTACCTGGGGTGATGCCCACAGTTATTATTTGCATACTCATGGTGGCCCATATTGGCAGTACGAAGCAATTCCGTTCTCGAAGTTTATCCATACTGTGCGCAATCGAATTATGGATAAGCAATATCCAATAAAAAATATTAACGTCAGGTATGAAATACAAATTTATGCTTAAAAAAAGGGAGAATTGTAATAAAACTGTAGTAATTGCTATTAGCATTATTATGTTGATCAGTATGCAGTTCCACAACATGTTGGCTTTTCTGACTTTTAAACTCAGCGCTTTGCTGTTGTTCTGTTCATGTTGACCATCATCATCTGATGAACATGAACAGATGTCTTAAGTGCTTATATACTGGGACTACTACTGTTTTTCCCATGTTGATTTTCCTTAGTTCAACTTCAAACCCTACTCATTATTTGAATGTGTTAGTTTATTTACATGACACTCTATATTAATTAGATAATTAGTCTTGAAGATTTTGAAATAATCTTGGAGTTTTGAAGACTTGAAATTTCATGATTTCCCTTACAGACGTTTTTACATTCACTGTGTTAATACCTCTTATACTCAACGAGGTACTTTCAGCTCATTAACTATAATGTTGACGGATAGAATTGATGGAGATTTTTCGCTTGAAATTGATTACATTGGCGTGGTGCACGATAGAAGTCATGTAGAGGAACATTCCTATGAATCTTATCATTTGCCAATTTTGTTTACTGAGGGTATTTAGGCTTCTTAGCACTTATTTATGTTTCTTACTTGTAATATACTAAATTCTAAATTATATATATTATTTGCATCAAGCTTGTGTTTTATTTTTTTAAATGGTTACTTTGTTTATAAATTTATGCTATTTTTATTAGCTCAAATCATATTTATAACAAATTTGGAATTTTAAAAATTATGGAAGGCTAATGGAATAGAAATTCATAATTGTTGGCTTCTGTGATTATAAAACTATGTTCGCTTTATCATTATAAAATTGTGTTCTCTTTATAAATGTTTCTTTAGTTCCTACAACATTTTCTTCGTTTATCAGCGTCGTATCTTATATTTTATCATGTTATGTTATATTTTATTAATTATGCGGACAGTTTCTGAGAGATATTGATCGTTTTTGATGAGTTAATATTTTCTTAAGTTAAAAAAAAAATTGTCTATCCATAGTTCATAAACTCTTTACCTTTTATTTAAATCGAATTTTTAACGAAGTGCGTAATAGTAATAAGTTGTAAGGTAAATCCGCTGAATGGTTATTGGATGCATATAGGACAGTGGACTTTAGTAAGAGTGTTTTCAACAGATTTCCAAGCGTCGCTCGTGTCAGCTCGTGTCGTATTGAAAAATATCAGTTGGTTCACCGGTGAAAGTTTGTTACCTTGCAATTTAAATTCAGTACTTATAGTGAAGTGTTTGTAGAAAGATGAAGTCTTGAATTTAAAACAACTGTTTTATTACTAGAATTAAAGTATTGACTTACGTAAAATTGAATTGTTGTTTATTTACTTGCAGAGGATCTGAAGTTCCATTTTGGTCGTTTTGGGAAGGTGGAACACGTCAAATTGTTATATGTTAGTTTCCGTTTTTCTCTTCTGTTCACAACTGATACTTGAAAACTAAAATGCGTATATTATCATAACTTATGAGTAGGGTCTTAGTTTATTTTACAGGATTGGGAAACAGGTCTGCATAGGGGTTTTGCATTTGTTGTTTTTGAGAGCACGGACGACGCAATAAAGGCTGTACAGCAACGAAATCATTATATTAACAGACGGCAGGTTAGTGCTTCTCAAGTGCTTCAATCATTGTTATTTTTCGTTCATTTATGTTTTAAGCAAAATTTTGTACGAATGCGCTTCCTAAAATAATATCACTTAAATGGTTTCTATATAGTTTCATAGTACAACTCTATTTCAGGTAATTGCAAAGATTGCAGTATCTAGTTCTAGGAAACAACAAAAATAGAAATAGCTCTATTTGCTTTGTTAAAATTCGTTCGAGTTTTCCATTCGCTGTTTGATTGTTGATTGACATGTACGTTTTATTATAATGTGGACATATGTTTTATTCCGTTTTTTGAATTTTTTTTTTTTTTTTGACGATAGTATTGTTTGCTTTAATTTGACTTATTTTTCAATCAGTTATCTGGTATCTTTTATCTCGGAAAATTCAAATCCGTTTATGCTCACTTATGAAAAAAGTCAAATTTATACTAATCTTTTTGATGCTAATTTTTGACAGATTTTATGTACAAATCGATTTGCAGATAAATGGCAGGTCGTTTACTTCGAGAACCTGGTGCAGCTGTTAAAATTTTTAAAGAAGCACGGCGGAATAGCGCGAAACTTTTTGTTAAAAGAATCAGTTGGGTTACAGGTGCATGTAAGTTATCACTGCAACCTTGTGAAATATAGTATTCAAAGAAATTTTTTCAACTAAGGATACGATGAAATAGTTAAATTCAAGTCGTTAAATTCTTTTAAATTCTTTTGTTTCAGCGCAGTTGAAAGACTACTTCTCTCAGTTTGGTAAAGTCCGAAACATCATGCTGCCATTTGTAAGTCCCTTTTTGTTGATAGTGCTTATTATTGCTGTCTCCCTATATTAGCTATGATCAAATGATATTCTATCCAGAATTAAAGGGATTATTAATCAAATTTGATGGTTAATTTTGATGTTAAGCTAATGGATATCAAAATATTCACCATTAAAATCTAGGTTTTTTTAGTTAAACATCTTCCAGGATTTGGAGACAGGCCTGCACAAGGGTTTCGCATTTATTTCATTTGAAAATGATGATTTCTATGAAAATATCAAGAAATTCGAGGGAAAACACGTTATTGATGATGAGGAAGTAATTTGTTTACTACCGAATGGAGGAAAGTCATTGTTTTTGACTAATTCTGATACGACATTATTTGACAGTGAAAACAGTTGTAGAATGGATATTTCGAAAACAAATTTCGACAATGAAATTGATGCAGTTGAATTCATTAGAACTGAGAAAAGTGTTAAGGAAAAGGAAATAAAACGTGGAGAACGCACAAAAGAAACAAATCTGCTACAAAAGTTACAAAAAGCAGATAATCTGAAAGAGAAGTCCGGAAAAAATAATCTGTTAGTACAGAAAGCTGTCAGTACGAAGCTCACGGATTTCGTAAGGGAAAATGAATGTGACAATGGAATGTGTAACAAAACTTACAAGAATGTGCGTGCTTCGAATGGTTTATATGTGAATGGTACAAAGAATGGTTTTACTGATCGGATTAGCTTATCAAACAGAAGTTTTAGGATCGAAGCTACAAAGCAAAAATTATTTTAAAAAGGGGTCGAATTCAGATCAAGCGTAAAGAAGCGTAGTTCTTACGGCCAGCCAACAAGCTAGGAACCGGATATTTGCTTAAGAAAGTGAATGAAACAATTTAAGCATGCGTGTTCATGAGAAATGTTTTAACAGTTGCCGTTGATCATATATTTTAGTTTAGGAATATTAACTCATGAAAAAACTCAAAACATTTTGAAAATAAATTATTTCTATATTTTCTCCGTCTCTTTGCACGGCGCTTCGAGCCTTAAAAACGATTGTTAATTTAGATTTTTACCAGATAACTTGATTGATAATTTCTGATGAATAGATCCTTGATTTTCTAAACGAGCAAAGAATATTCTTAGTTATATAAATTTGGACAGGAGAGGATCCAAGTTCATCCTTTTTAAATTAAACTTTTCAAATCTTTTGCATCTCTTCTGTCATATCTGGTTAAATTATGTTTATCAGTAAGTGCAAGGTCAATTCAGCAATGGCATACTACATTCTATTTTACATCCTTCACTATAATTTTGGCCATAAATAATAAAGTTATAACGGCATCACAACTCTTTTTTACCATAATTTTGGTATATATCACCTCATAATATGTATGGGAAAGTAGTTCTTTTCATGTATTTCGTCCTCATCGGGAATTTTTCTTGTATATCATAGGACTCTGTCAAATTGCATTTAGCTTTTTAATGTCAGTTTTTAAGATTTTGGTGTGAGATAGGTAGGTAGAAAATTAAATATTAGAAACTATTTAATATTTAATGTTAAGAGGTGTACCAGTGTTTTTTCCTGATTTTTAGGAGGAAATAAGGAATCCTGTCAATGATTAAAATCATTTAGTAAAATAAGGAGCCGAAAGTTAATTTTTAGTTGCATTTCAATTTTTTATTAACACAGTGCAGTTATGATGTAGAAGTGGCCGTGTTTAAACTTTAGACTAAATATTTCCTTTCATGTCCGAATTTTCATCCATGTATACCGATTGATTAGCACACGGTCCACTTTCCAAAATAGAAAAAATTATAAAGTTTGAAGTTTTGTTTATTTCTGTCAGTAAAACAAGATGATAAAAGTATAGGCAACTCTTATACGTCACACGTCCATATCATATCAGCAAAACATGTACAATACTTTTCAACAGACAGCACTCACATTTATGTAAAAATCCATTTTCGCTCAGACAAAACATTATGCATTTATGTATTCTATATCAAAAGATAGTCGGCCTAATAAATGTGAATTTGGAACATATATTTCTTTTTCGGGAAAGTCAGAAAATTTGAAGTCTTGGCCAGTTGGTCTACAGTCAGTTTAATACACCCAAAGTCTAGGATTATAAAAAGTATAGTATCATGTAGTTAGAATTTAATTAAAGCAATAATTAACTACTAAGTAATTTAAGAATTTGCAATATATAGTTGCTTACATATAGTTGCACCCATCATTACTCCAAAATAGGCAAATGTATTTCAAATTGTAATGATTTCAAATTACAAATGATTTCAAAAATTTCAAATTGTAACTATACGGTTAAACTGCTTCAGTACATGTTTATCATGTGTCACCACTTTGAGGAATGCACTGAGTGACTCGTGCAAAAATTGAAATTAATTTAATTCCCATAAGGATGCAGTGAAGATTCATTTTGCATATATGTCTAGAAACAGAAGGAAAAAGCTTTAAAATGATGATTTAACAGACTGATATGGTCGTCACTGGGAAGGGTACCAAAACGGAACAACAAATATTTTTCACTGCGCAGTACGTGGCGGACGAAATGGAATGTGCACTCATCTGCATTGTTAAAAATGGCCTTTTACTGAATTCATGATCACTTTTTTCTCCCAAATATAAACAAATACCACAGATCGTCATTGTTCCCTTTACTATCATCACTCTCATCACCACTAGCCAATCCCATTTTGGAATTCTCGAACACTCGATCCATTATCGTCATTCATATTTTAGCTTTCGAATATTTTCTGTCTAATTTTCGTTTGAATTTCTAAACACATTTTCGGTAGAAGATAGTACAATTTCTTTATGCCTAAAATCAATTTTGACTTTAATTTTTACGTTTGCAACTTTTTATTCTTCCAAATTAATTTTAAGTTAACTTTCGATTTATTTCTTCGAAGACAACAAATTTTATTTTAATTCTTTGATAATATTGGGGAGTTAAAGTTGCATAATATTTTGAAAATATTTAGCTAATTGTATTTCAACCTGGAATACTCTAACTCTTCGGATGATCACAGTAATTTTTCGGGCGAAATAAAACGGAAGTTAGTTAGAAATAACTAGAAAACCAAAGATAGGAAAGTATTCTGAAATATTTTTTTTAATTGGGAAAATAAAAATGGAAAATTCATGCCTTATATTGATAAAGCATTTATTGAGATATACGACATTTAGCAGAAGGTATAAATGAATTTGATATTGCGAATTGAAGTTCAGATCGATTGTTATTTGCAAAATTATCAAGTCGAAATAAAAACTGTTATCACTGTTCAATTTTGCTAATCTAACACTGAATTATATGCCATCTTCTTAAATTACTTATTATTTTAATGAACTAAATATCTTCTCGATATAGCCGTCAGTATTACTAAGTGCAATTTGACTTATGTTATGCAAATTTTTAAATCGAAAATTATTTCGTTAATAATTAGAGGCCAAAAGAAGCTCAGTGGAGGAAATGTAACAGTAAATCCATCCTTTCGCCGTCTCCTCTTTCCTCTCTCCAGTTTTAGCTAAATGTAAAATTGCGTGGGCACATCCAACTCTACAAATGAATCTTCTATTTGTGTGTGTGTGTATATATAGGTGTGTGAATGTGTGTGTGTGTGTGTGTTTATGTGTTTATGTGCTTGTGCTTGGCAATGATGACGACAGTAGTCAAAAGTTAGTTTAGTAAGTAGTCCACCCCTCTACCCTCTTATAGTTGATACTGCCTCAACTGCAGCACTGTTAGCTTGAATATGGCTTGGCTTGAACTGGAGGAGGAGGAGGCGGAGGCGGAGGAAACTGAGAAATTGAAAAATGTTCCACCTCTCTCCTAACCTCTCTTTGCTCCCTTTCTCTGTATACTTGTTGAGCGGCTTTACCAAGTACGTTGCTGGCTGAAGAAAGAGGTATGTAACATCAGCTCAAACTTATATATCTCTCCTCAATATACATACAACTCTCAAAATCATTTTCAAATCTGCCACTATCTGCTGCTACTGCTGCTGCCTCTTCAGGGAGCATCTTGAAGTCTAGTCAAGTTCGAGAGTTGTGAGGTGCTGTCTTGTCTAAATCTGGATAGCTGGCAATATTCGCCAAGACAGCAAGCAGCAAACGCTTTCTGGAAAAAGTATTTCTTTCACTTCACTTTGCCTAGCTTACAAACCTTGCTAACTCTTCCTGCTAACTGTCCCAGATTCTCTGTCTCTTCTCCTTCTCCGCCTCCTCAACATCATATCATATCCAAGTCCTTACTCTTTCCGAGTATACTGCACGCTATTTTTCAAGCTGAACTTATATCAAAGTTGGTTCATTTAAGTAAGAAATATTTGATACATTAATTGCTCCTACAGAATACAATACATCTGCTACTGACTATGAGCATGGTCCCTGGTGAGACGTGCTTCAATTTGAATTTCACTAATCCTGGATCTAATTCACCATGCCAGTCGCTACTCTTAACACCCAAAGAAACGGTATGTCATTTCTTTCCCTTATCACACCAATAATTTTATCAAAATATTTATAACTCATATGTTTCATTTTAGCTAATTTTCTCGTTTGTTTGATTCATATGAACTCGTAACAACATAATATGAAAATGCCATCAACTTGATGGAGACAAAATTATACAAAGAATGTGAAGTTATGATAAAAAGATATTAAACTTCAGAAGTGTGGAATATGATCAGTTCCCATCTTAACGTCGTTAGGAGTCTGTTGTTATTGGATTTCTTCCGAAAAGAATTCTAAAATTCTCTCTACCTTTTGAAGCTGTATTCTTTCAACAATATAACTAATAACAGATCAATAACACAGATTGAATGATTCAATATAATTCAGTAGCTATATTTTTACTAAATATTTGTGTGGTATATCGATTAATTGAATGCTTTCTATTATTAGTTGAATCACAAATTAAGTCCGTATTAATTATTTTTCTGTAGCAAAGACCAGTTATAGCAAATAGTTGTAGTAAAAATTCTAATAATAAGTTCTGGTGATAAATGTTTTAAGAATTTTGTCGCTTTTTAGGAAACTATTAGAAAATATTTTAGTTGGCTGAAAAGTTTTGATATCACTTTGTGCGTTTAAAATCTATAATTTATAATTTAGAACTTTTGTGCAATTTTATTCTTAAATTGAGCTTAAATCAAAAAATTTTGCTTTGATTTTGGAAGATAACTTTAATTGAAATGAAAGCTGGATAAAGACAAATACTGATAAATATTACTATCTTTTAAGTTGATAAAAGCAGAAAAAATATCTACTACTGCTTAAGCAAAACAATTAAAAATGTTGCGACGATTCTCGAGCGAAAAGGTTTTGTGGATTGGATATGTCTGCATGAATATAATTATTAAAATGTAATTAAATTAAAAATACTCAATCACGAATGGGCTAGAAGTAGTTCTTTTTAGTTCTCTTTAAATTAGCGCTAAGTAGAAGTACATGTATTTTATGCAATACATAGTTTTTTTTTGGTCAATTTTATGAAAGATTTGCTTAATCTTTGTGTATACAATGAATGAGAGAACTACCATAAAACTGAAATGTAACTGAATGTGGTGCACTGATGATGTGAACATAAGTTGAGAAAAACTAAAAAGATTCATGATACACAATTTATTCATCTACCCCGAACAAATGCTAACCTGCTTTTATTTTTGAAAAGAGTACTCCATTTTGATTTAATAATGTAAGATAGTATAGCTCTTTAATAAATACAAAAATCAAAACAAAGCCTTAAAAATCATCAAGTTAATTAAAAGTTGATTTTATTTTTCAACCAATCGTTATTATTCATCATTTTGGTCAATTTTATGTAAGATTTGCTTAATCTTTAATGAATACATCAAAACAGATTTTGAATTTTAGTTTTTTTCTTTCTTTCCGTTACATAGTTTCCAGCAAGTACTATTGTCTATCATTTGTTGTCGTATTATTTTATAGCTTTATCTGGGAATGTCCACCACCAAAACAAAGAATTTGTTTTTCAATATAAATCTTCGCAGAAACGATTTTTTTGCTCATTAGACGAGTTTTGGAAGCGAAAAGTAATTCAAATTGATTTATATAAAATCATATTTGGTTTTAGTATTTTCATAACAATATGAATAATTACTGATTGAAATAAATATGTCAATTTAATTTAATTTAATTTAACTGTACTGCATGATAATCCCTTTTATGAATAAAAGGTGTAAGAATTTTCTGTCATATTTGAAGCTTTCATAGATTAGCACTGCTTTCAATAGGATTACATCATTACACTTCGCTTAGACATATACAATGCAATTTTCAAATTTTGTGCTTCAAAAAAAATTAAAATAGTTTAGTTTATTCCGTTTTTACAAAACTAGAAAATTTTCAATTTGAGAATACTTTTTTCCATAAAGTTATTCTTGAAGCTAAATTTACGTATTTACGTAACTATCAGTTCCTGTTTTTCCACTGTTTTCTCCATTCACATATTAGCAATTCTCATTATTTACGACAAATTTGCTGCGATAGTTACTTGATCAGTTTGTTCAAAAAAAAAACAAAGTCTGTTACATTCAGAAAACTGACGATCAACTTCAAAATTCATATCACAAAAAATATTAATGAGAAACGTTGAAAGAATTTCATAGTTTTGTTAACATAAAAGTTTTTGTTTTTCTTTTTTTCAACAATAGTTTTTGAATAGTTATTTCAATGTCTGCATCTAAGTTGGCACATTTTTGGTAATAAAAATTAAATTCTAGGTCATGATTCCTTAGAAACAAGTTATTTGCATGCAATAATGATGATGTCAGTTTAAAACAGAAGATACAGGCAGTGGCAAACATTAATATAGCAAGAAACATTCTTTTCAAAAAATTAATGTTTCAAAATATATGGAGAAGAGTTGAAAAGAAGTAGAGAGAGAGAGGGAGAGAAAGAGGGAAAGGAAGACAATGTATAGTATTATTTTGGGATATTATTATGGGAAGGATGAAAATTATGCTGTTTGCTCATTTGGTGTGTAAATAAGTCCAAACCAATTACAGTCGCAATTTGTTGATGATGATGATAATGATGGCGATGATGATGATGATGATGGTGATAAAAATGTAGAAGGAGGTAGGAAAAGGAGAGGGAGGTATTCCAAGATGAAGTTTTCTATTTGGACAGTGGAACTTGTTTCCAACCATGTGTATTACTTTGTTTTTCCCGAACAAATTATTTTTGGCCTGAATTATTTTACTAATATCTTCACATCTGAGGTTAATAGACCATTGTATAATATACAGGTGCTCTTATTATTTTAACTAGGCTGAGAATAAGATCTTTCTTTTTATGACACAATTATGCAGTAGTAATATCAGTATTTTAATATAGATTAAAATGCTAAAAGAAATAAAATAAAACAGCAAGACATCATCTCACGGTTACAGGACATTTCGATGTTGACTACTTGAATACGTTTGACTATGTTTTTATGACTACTTTAACTGCATTTTTCAATAAATGTGATGAAAGATCTCGAAACTATGCTTTTAGCAACTGTCCTTTAGACATAAATCCTGTGACTCGTTGTTTTTAACTTTTTCAAAGTTTTTATTTTATTAGAGTTTGCAAGCTGGTAAACTATGAAATGCGATAGCTTATTAATGAAATTTCTAAAACATATTCTGAACTCTACATCTTATAATTATACCAGTCTTCACGACTTCCTGTATAAATTAGTGTTGTCAGTCAGCAAACAACCACTGTTGTTCATTACAAAATTTTCATGTTAGAACCACCCTCCATTACACAAATTAATTAGTAACAGAAGAATGAAAATATGGTCTAGCAAAGTTATAGTACATAATGGATCAACACTAAATGATGCAAATTTTTACATATTGTTATTCCCTTATTTGTTATTTGCTTATTTTCCAGATGTCTAGTATTTTGTAACATTTCAAATAAAAATGGGAAGATTCAAAGAATGCAGTCGTAAAAAAGAAAGAAAAATTAATTTTGTAACTTCTTCGGTGTTCAATTCACAATTTTATTACTGATGCACTAATTATGATTTTTTTGCATAAAATATAACAGAGTATAATATTTTCTGATCATAAATAGAATCTTGCCAATCTAAGGTCAAAACTAATGATGAGACTTATTTATATTTTATTTTCTAATAGCATGACAATGACTTAAATGCTTCCTAACAAATTCAATATGTGTATATTTCTTATTTTCTATTCTATTTCTACTTATATTTGTTCTTTTCACTCCGAATTATCATCTCAAGAGTTCCAAGAGTTATATTTCATGACATACATCTTGATTCATATATTTCAAATTTATGCTTGAAACCGCTTAATCTACAAGAAGCAGATTCAAGAATTCTTTTAACTTTCTTCATTTGCACTTAATTATTATGCATGTTACATTTGCATGAAATATTTGCTAGAGTTTTTTTTTTTATTATGCAAAAAAAAACATAATATTTGTAAAATTTGTAATCATTATTGACTACAAATTTCTGTCACTAAATTAATTATTTCAATATGGCTTCTTCTCACAAATAAGAAGCAAACATCTATCAATTTAAAGCCAATGATGAATTTGTACCTTAGAAGACGGTCGGTCAATTTGTTCCAGAAATGACCGTGGCATGAGTTGATGTCATGATTGGAATTAATTCATACCATATCATGGCATATCATTTTGCCCTTAAATTATAATTTTTTTTATTCTTCTTCAGTCATCAACAGAGGAAGGTGTGATGGGAGGTGAATGTGAAAGTTCATCCCCGCAGTTGCAGCATCAGGTGAACGAAGGGACGCCGACATTACCGAATGGAAAAAAAACGAAAGGTATGGATTCCAATTAAAAAAAATTTTGCTGGTAATTGAAAAGAGGCAAGAATATTTAGTTAACAAATGAATTTGGAATAATTAACGAACACAGAACACTTTTTATAATCAGGTTCAATGCTGTTCATTCATTTCAAATTCTTTATCTTTCCAAAATCAAAGTGATGCTACTTATAATGTCGATGATGCCTATTGAATCACAGCGTTCATATTTTTTCCAACAGTTTCATTTCTGTAAATAAAATCACTTGCCAAACTAATTAAAATTTTAATTTACAAAATCTCGGAAATATGCAGAAAAATCTATCGTATACAATTCAAATACATGCATGTGTGTGTGTGTGTGTGTCTGTATACATATGCATGTATGTGTGCGTATGCAATACATATTTCCCTGTGTGTATATATTGGCTGATTAAATGATGTCATCTTCAGAGTAATTATATTGCAGGTCGAGTAAAGATAAAAATGGAATATATTGGCAATAAACTGCGAAGATATACAACATTTAGTAAAAGGAAAACTGGAATCATGAAAAAAGTTTGTGTTTCATTGCTGTTATTGTTGCTTTTTTTTTCCTCTCATAAAGAGGAAAAAATAAATTTTCTCGTGCAAATTTATTATTCCTGAAGGTTGTTTAGTTGCAGATTTACTTATGGTCTTCCAATTTAGCTTCCATATTAAATTGCCAGCCTTCCTCTTCAGGCTTATGAATTATCAACATTGACAGGAACTCAGGTAATGTTGCTGGTAGCATCGGAAACAGGTCACGTTTATACATTTGCCACGAAGAAATTACGACCGATGATCTCTTCCGAAGCTGGAAAAACACTAATTAGGAATTGCCTTAACACTCCTGATATTGGTTTGTGCTTATTTCAGCTTTTTTCTAATTATTCTATTTCCTCTTTAAATATGTTTCAAACAGTAATTTTAAACTGCATTGTTCTTCCCAATATTTTTTCACAAGCCAAAACCAAAAAAATTTTGGTACTTGACATGATTTAATTTTCCAATAAAAGATTATTTCAGCAAAATTTGCTATTTCGTACAACTAAATTGGTTTTTAAAGCCAATGATGATAAATGCGGTTGCAGTTATTCTTGTGTATATTTGAAATCATTGTGATGTTTCAGATGACGCGGTGGATCCAATCGGGGCACGACAAGAATTCACATTTGAACCACAACCAAATATTTCAAGAAAGCGAAAATTAAATGAGGTTTGTTCACATGTAATTTGAGTTAAAATTGCGTCCAATAAATCATATGACGAACACATGCCATCAATTCTTGCGCATTTGCCTATTATTTGCAAAAACTTCTCACATCTGTTGGCCTCATCAATTTAAAAAGAAATAACCATTTGATTCTTTTGAGCATAATTATCCACGCCTGCTAAACAGCCATATAAGTAGATTAGACCTCGGATTCTGATGTTTCATTTTCATGTAGCAAATGTTATCACCGTAGTTTATAGGTTATTGAAACAAACAAGCAGATAACTTTTTAATCTTTCCTTCCCTCTAGCTATAAGTGATATATGCTGTGAGAGCCTCGCCCTTTCCTAGTAACAGCGCCATATGAATTCTCAAATTTCGGAAAAACTACAAGTGAGATGTCATTTAAAAATTTGTGGTGCATACAGCAATGATTGCCCTTGAAAGTACGGTAAAAGAGAGTTATGTTGAAGACGTGAAATTGCTATTCTCACCATCAAATAGGCAAATGGTGCATGAGTGTACATATATTATGTGTATACGTGTGCATGCATTTGTGTCTGTGCATGTGCAGGTGCATGATTGTCTGCATTCTTTGTTATGTCACAGCATCCACTACCGCAGTCATTTCACTAGCGGTAACCAACAGCTATTCAGGATGTCACATTCCCGAGCGGACACCACCGTATGATGTGCATCATGCGCCATGTCCTACGTCTTTCATGCATTCTTTCCTCCTCGCTTGCAATCTCCTCCCCTTTTCCTTGCACTCTGAATTCTTTGACAAATACGGTAGCTATATTTCATATAAAAGCCTAGTCCATTCCTGCAAATTGCTTGTTTCCAATTACTGTCCAATTACTCTTTCTGATAGCGATGTTATAAACGCAAAATGCTAATAAAGCCCTACCTTACAACTAATAATTCACTCTTTGTTTGGAATGTAAAAACAGTTTATGATTAAGCTCTCTGACCGTCACTTTGTTAGCAGCATTTGGAAAGCAAGGGAAAGAAGAGAAAGTATCAATTGTAGTTCTTATTGCCTTCATCTAAGAAATTAACATGCTATTCTTCTGTAATGATTGCCATAATCAGTTGTAGATATATATTAACTAATATTTCTGGAAAATACCAACTGTACTGCACTCATTTTCATTTGGAAATTAAAATAAGCCAGATTTATTAAATTTCTAAAATCTTTGTAATTTGGTCTCCGAAATTTCCTCAGGATGAAGGTAACAAGAACAAATATTTCCCTGACGTTGACGGATCTCAGAAAATGGGAGGAAAAGGGAAGGAAGCACCAACTGCAACTGCCTGTTTGCCCAGATCTGTTCTTATCAAGCACTTCTAGATCCCTCTTCCACTACATCCATCATCCAAAACATACATATACCCTTCCAGCAGCTAGTTTCACATCGCCAGCAATACTATTTAAGAATCTCTACTAACCAACTAACTAGCAAACTCATACACACATAGATACTTTTATACGGGAAGCTTGAGATAGAAAGGGGAAAAGACCAGCGGCGTCGTCTTCTTGAGCCATCAAAGCCACCTACGCTTCCATCATCTGAAAGCAAGCCTTTCATCCTTCCATTCCCATTAAATTCAAAGAATAAACCCAACAGAGCAGGGAAGAAGGAAATTTCGATGGCTTTCCTGTCAAGCAAATATGTGCAACAACAATAACGCAAGCAAGCAAGTATCATCAACTACTCAACGACAACAACAGCACCAATAGCACTCACTGCATCACCACCTTGCAGCAACAACAGCGCGGCTATCGCCAGACCAATGTGTAAAAAGGTTTAAAGGAGAAAAGAAGGAAGGATATGCTCCTCAGATGGCTGATCATTGGATAGATAGATGTGAAATTTATGCATGTGTAGTAGTTATGGCGTATATGTGTGTGTGTGTGTGTATGTATGTATGTATACATATATATATGTGTGTGTATGTATGTATGATAAATGTGATAAATAAGACGAAATAACTTTACATCAGATCACTGGTCGCCTATATTTGTTACATCAAATTGCCGCTATTATAAAAAGCAAAGCTAAACAACTGCAATACGTAAATGATAACGGATCGGGAAAGCATCGAGAAGTTCAGATATTAGATTAATTGACTGATGCATTTAATAAGTTATGTGTTTGCAATGCCTAGATAGAGATGAAACATGTGATGGAATAGATTTGAAATGAGGGATTAGAAGTGAAGGAAGTGATGCAAATACAAACTGTTACGAGTAAGTTTACTATTTCATAAAAAAGAAAAAAAAGTTAACCATGATCAGATCTTTTAAAATAAATAAAGTCAAGATCGGTATCCTATCAAATATGCATGAAAATCCATAATACACAGCAACACAAACTCATGTGAGAATCTTTGATGCTTCTCTCCTTTTTTTTACCCAGAAATCTCTTCTTTACCTTAAGAAGATTTGGGCCATTTGAACAACATTACTCAAAAATGTATTTTGATAAAAATGTTCAGAGGAAAATTACATCTCCGATGCCTTTTTTCTTGCAGTTTACTAACGATTGTTAGTTTTTATCTTTGTTCTAGAATGTGGCATTAAACATAAGTATTTCGCTCTCTATACCGATGATTAAGGAACAAACCATTCTTTCTCCACTTCTATTTGCATAATAACTATTTTGTCTGCAAATAGATCGAAATTTCAGTATTTGCATTTTACAATTAATGAGAATGTTCTAATTTTATCGAAATTTGTCAGAAATTGGATTAATTAATAAAACTTTTGCATGGCTTTCCAACGTAGAGTGCTTTTCTACTGTGTATACAAATTTGGAGCTTTAACGCCTGTTGAAAACTGGTCTCAGCAGTGACAACAGTGGTTGTAGTAGCTCTTCATATGTGGTTTTATGTAATTGAAGATGGTAACTTTCACCAACTAATTCTCTTTTCATCTTCTTTAACAGCTACTGTCATCAATATTACTGCTACTACTAATGTTACGTCATCCTCATGTTTGTATTTGTAAAATCCTAAAGGGGACCAACTTTTAGTTGTAATTATATAAATTAGCTGGCTAACAATCTAAATGAACTAACCATTTCCTCTACATTAGCAAAATTTTTACATTCATTGGAATTCATTGAAAAATTTAAAAACTTGCTATTTGAGAAAGCAAAATTTCGATAAAAATTCACTTGTTCAATCCTTAGCAAATATTTTTCGTAGTTCTAAAACGTTTTAAAGTTAGAAGTTAACTTAACAAAAAAGCCTGCATGAAATTGATTGATTTATTTGAGTTGACTTTAAGTTGATTTATTCAAAACACTAGCAATAACTTATCATTCCATTAATATCATTTCCAATATTTTAATGAGATTTTTGTTTATAGTGTCCTGAATTACCAACAATGGTTCATCCCACAGTGATATCTGCCTCACCTACTTGTAATCCAGAAGAAGCGGAGAATTCCGATGGAGGTGAATCAGAAAGCGTTGACAGTCATGACGCTGTGATAGAGGAAAGCGAAACTGATAAAGAAAAAGGTCATAATGTTTCAGTACAAAAAAAAAGACGAATAATTATTAAACTAGGAAATCTTTGTTGTTGTAGATATCAAACTTTCTACTCTTGATAATAATAAATCCTGAGTGATAACAGAGAATGCAATAAATCGCGTATAAATAAAAAGTCAATTTATGGAAGGTCTTTAATTTTTTAAACTCCTTATTTACATGAAACTATAATTAATTTCTTTGTTGTGGCATGAGGAATTGAAAAGTAAGTAACTCGATGGCCCATTATGGTGGTTTATCAAATGAAGTAACAACTGTCATCCTGTTTTATTTTATCTTCTTTCGCCTTCTCCTTCGAAAGTTGATCATAGAGGTCAGCGACAGTTGTTCCCTGGATGATTTAGCTAATGCATATATAAATGGGATTTTAATGGCTGTGCTGCGCACGATATATACGGAAACTAAGCCTGCAAATAGAATAAAGCAGAGTGGGCGACGAGAAATGGAGTTTATGAATTGCAGCATAGATGAGAGGGGAGAAAACTGAAATTGATAGATGCAGTCGTAGCCACTGTTGTAATGCACCTCTTTCAACTTACTTCCGTTCATTTGGGATATATATGTATATACATTTATATTTATATATATGGTGAAGAGGAGATTGAGAAGAGAGCAATCTTGAAATGGGTTAACAAGATATAAGCACACATAGACCAAATCTGGACAGCTGCTGTCAATTTGTAGACATTGTAGCTCCGCAAACACCGACACAGGAATGGATAGAAAAATTAAATAGAAAATAGATAAATTGGATAGACTGATCGGCGGCGCATCACTCATCACAAATACAATGCTTTGTCATACAACGGAAGCTATAATGAGGAGCGGGAAACTTCATTTGTAGTAATTAGTAAAAAAGACAAAACTTTTAATTCGAATTAAATTACATCTAAAGCTTAAAATATTAGTAAAGGATTAACAGAAATGTTGTACCTAATTTTTTCAAATCATAATTTGAATATTACATAAGCAACTGGTTTTTTCCTTAGGACCGATAAATTAATCATTTTGCAGAGAAAGCGACTTCGTTGTCATTACAACAAACATTAAAAGAAGCTCTTCGTGTTGCGGCCGCTCAACGACAGTTACAAAAAAGCAAAGCAAAAATTAATAACACTAATGATGTTAGAAGCGTCATTAATAATAGTAATAATAATAACAGAAACTATGGTAATAATGCTCATAATGGTACCACTGGTAACATTGCTACTAATACCAATGTTCAAGCCACCGCAACATTCCCTCTTCTTGCACCATTTCTGTTACCAGGTAATCCTTATTTGCCAACATGGCTATTTGCATTACTTTTAGCAATCTATCAATATATGCTTTCCCCAGTAGCACTTTGTAATTTACTTTTTCTTTTTTCTCATAAACGATTGCTGATAATATGAGCAAGATCATCTGTTTTTGGACATCGCTTTTGAATTTAACTTCTTCAACAATATGAAAAAATATTGAAATGATTGAAATTATAATTTATTTGGTAAGTTGAAATTTTGTGATCACAACCTTCTCAATAGCTTTTCAGGCTTGAACTCGGCTTCAACTACGAACAACACTATCATGTATCAGATACCTCAAGGAGTGGTTTATACAAATGACGAAGGTTAATGACAATTTATATTTAACAAAATCAAAAGTGGATAATTGCTTTAGCAGATTCAGAAATCTCAGAAAAGGAAGCGTTAATGTTGCCTAAGCGGTTGGATTTGAAAAGTTAATTTAATTTTAGGAGCTGATAATACTTCTTTATTCGCTAATGGCAATGGCAGCAACAACAATTCTTGCGAGAACCAACAAACTAGTCAACAATTTATGTTTCCTATTAATTCGCTCACCTTGCAACAGGTATGATTCCACGATTCCACTGGTTTAATTCCATATATTTATTTATTTATCTATTTATTCAGTTATTTATTTACTTATTATTTATACATTTACTAATATATATGCATGTAATTTCCTCTTTACAGAGTCTCTTACAAATCATGTCAACAGCAGCGCTAAGTGCAGCTCAATTAGAAAACAGCGAACGTTCCAGCTGACCATTTAACAAGCAGACTTCGATAAAAAGATTAAAGGGAAAAAATTAATTTTGTTTGTAATTTTGAAGCACTGCATAGCAGTTGATGGGATAACATTGCAATGCAAAAGTCTCTTTCATTCTTTACATTTGAAGAAAATTAAGAGAAAGTTAAGAAATGAAATTAGAGAATTTATCGGAGATCAGGAATTAATCACATTAGGAAGTTTAAAAATTAACCTAAATCTACACATTAGGAAGAAATGAAAAATACCAATCAGATGGTAGTACAGACGCAGAAGTTACTGATCTCCTTTGTAGAATAAAGGTAAGAATTTTAACTTTTTAACACTGCAAGTAGAAAGCATGTTTTTTACTCATATACCTTTTACTACTTTATTTCGAGTTCTTTCACAATCAGTCGTGATTTGTACCCAATGTATTATGATTTTGATTCTATTTCTTTACAAAGTCGTCCATGGTAGTTCCTTTTTTCATTTATCGTGTGCGCGTGTCATACAAAATTGTAGTAAGTGTTGAGGTCTTCGAGTACTGCGTATAATGCTACCACATAGTTTAAAAAATCCCCTTTATAGCAAAGCAGTTTCGCAAGGGGCTATGGGAAGTCAGTATCAAAATTTCTATAAAAACTGAATTAATGAATTTCTAAGAAATACAAATGTAACTCATTATGCAAATTTTCCAATCAGCATTAAATTTCATTTCCTCATTAAGATGAATTTGAAAGAATGAAACTTTCCGAATTTCTTTAGCAGAGCTCGATGGCAAGCACAAATGGTTAGTTCTTTTCTGTATTTCGCTTTTTTGATTGATTGTTTTCGTGTAATTACTTTTGTGCCTTTGTTAACAAAACATTTTGTTGTGCACAATGTTTAGAACAATTTGTAATATACTAGTCGACAAGTTTTTATACATTTACGAATGTTAAGGTAAAGTGTAACATTTTTAGAAATAATTTATAAAGCACAACAATTTTCTGAAATTAAAAAGTATACAATGTTTCCTTAACTTCAAGAAGAATGAGGTCTGCACACTGCATGCCCATTATGAAGCAGTGGTCCTGATTAGATATTTCATATTTCCAACCACCAAATCGTCCACGTGAATAAATATTATGTGCCTGAACAATAGTAAAAAATAAGAACTTTCCTAAGATTTATGAAGTTCTAAATATGAATATTATGAAAATATTTTTGCTGAAAGAGGGACCTACTTGGAACGCTTCATGACAGCGTTGTAACTCTTCGTCTCTGTTAACAGTTGGAATCGGATATCCATATGGCAGAATACACAACCATTTGTCAACAATTTCGTTACTATCAGCTATTATGCCTTTGAGCTTCAAACCTACAACAATTAACCATATTCATCGATTAACAAAATTAAAAATGAACCTTCATCTACCGAAGAAACAGTTATACAATCTGCAGATGATTAAGAAAAATGTGCTATTGCACCCAAAAAATAAACCTAGCTTATATAATTTAACGAAGAAATAATAAGTACGATCAAACCTTCAACTACTTTAACTATAACTTCTTCTTCAACAAAACTGGCGTCAGCTTCCAATCCGATCTCACATAGAACTGACCAAAATTGATTGCAATCTGGTGTTAAGTTATCGTTGAAATTGGACAAGAAGGTGCATCTAAAATAAAGAACATGAAAAGTATATAACAAATTTATAGAAATTTGACAGGATGAGAGGTAGATTTGGATCCACAACAAACCTATAAAAAATAGTGTCAGGTAATGGAAAATACGCCCACGTTACAAATTGAGTCCATTCGCACTGTGGATATTTCAAACCAAGACCAACAAGGATTACCTAAAAAAAAACAAAGGAATGAAAAATTCACGATTCACATTGTTAATTTTATTAAAAGCAGTGTATTAAAATGCAAAAGACCTTGGAATGTTTTAAGTTGACATCACTAATTACTGCAGAGATCTTCGACAGTTCAGGAATCGGTAAGGTAGACAATACAGCATTATAATCATACGAATGTGTTTCGCGATTTAAATCTTCCGTAATTACCTGCAAAACTAAAAACGATGATAGCCACTGATATAATGGGCGCACATAATTATTATGACTAATTTAAATTATGAGAAACTGAACTTCAGAAGGAAGAAAAAAATCATAGAAAAACACCTTTTTTGCTTTAATATCGATCCCTCGTACTCTTTCTTGAAAATGAAAAATGGACTCTGGATATCGTTCAGCAATTTTTTTCCAAATTTTGCCCACACCTTTGTAGTCTCTCGGATATCTGATAAACAGTGAGAATTCAGTGTAAAAAAAAAAAAAAAAGAACCATCCTGTTAAGAAATTGGATGAGGCATCAAAAGTGAAACCAAACTACTTACCTGAAGCATGCCATAGATGATCTAAGATCACTTTCAAGTTCTTGCCGGCTCCGTCCACAGTGTAATTCAATACTAGACAAATCAATATTTGGTATTCGATTCCATGCCCAAAATGCGTTCATTTCTTCCAGTTCAACTGTCCATACCGAAACAAACACAGTAATTCCACTTTCTTTTCCAATCACAACATTAGCAGCACTTGTATAAACTGTTTCTTGTGACTGACTATAAAATTCATTTCAAAGTTCAAAATCTATTAAACTTATATCAATATGAAGTCACTCATTGAAATCCGAATTCACCTTACGATTGTATGGTCTAATAAAAATATCCAACAATGTATTTCCGAATATATTTGCACTATATTCAGCAAAGTTCGAACAATTGACAGGTAAGCCTTGCAGATCTTTCAATTCATTGATGCATTTTTGCCTAATACTAGGTGGAAAATAGGGAATAGAATGTTGAACAGGATATGGTACGTAGTTGCTGCACGAATTATCGCTTTTAAATAAATGAGCTAAATCGGCCTGCAAATAAATAAGCAATATTTCACCACGGAAATTTGAGGAATTTTTTGCGCGACTTCTCAATTTTTCAAAATTTTAAATATTCAGTAGTTCTTAGTAATGGCAGCTTACCTTAGCAGAACGCCTGACTTTATTCCATTTATTCACAACAGAGTTAATAACTTTTTCGAATTCCGGATACTTTGACACACCCAAAACATGTACACCTAAATCCCACGTAAATCCTTTTTCATCTGTTACTGATCTTGCCAAACCACCAACTTCATCTTCTTTTTCCAGAACGATAATCTCGAATAAAAAATAATAAATAGAAGTTCCAGATGTGAATTACGTGAAATATTATCGAGGAGAAACATCAAAGCTTAACAAATGGATATAATCTGTATGACAAAGAATAAACAAATGATATAACCTGTATGTCCTCCTTCGATATGATTCCTTCCGCTATCAATGAATAAATACGATGCAGCATACCGAATGCAGTAGGTCCAGCACCAATAATTACTAATCGGAAACCTTTATCGACTTTTACGCTGGACATCGACCAAAATCTAAGGTTAATGGGATTTGTTTTTTTGAGTATTATTAGTACACTTAAACCACTGAAAAAAGAAGTATAAAAAACGGGTTTTGGAAACAAAACATTGCTAATATCAAAATAACTGGGATGATAAACAGTGTGTACAATTAATGGTAAATACCAAATTCCTTCGGCGTGACCTCAAATATATCAATCATTCTCATGATGAATTAATTACTTCCTGGTAACAAAATTCTATATCCTTATAGTATTTAAATTTAAGTGTATATACTTCAAAATCCAAAACGGACAGCGAACTGGTGATACATAATTAATTATTAAACAGCAAATTGGGCAAATCAGATTAGATGCAATTATCACTTGTCATTAGGAACAACTTACCAGCGGTAAGTCTCGCAACTTGCATCCCAGCCCGTTTCCTATTCAGTTAGAGACCAGAAGTGGCCTGATTGTTTAATACTTCAGATGGTGAGGTATGTGAGGTTTATCTACTGTTCCGTTATTATCATCCAATACACTACACTACTTGACGATAATGTTATCAGCAAGTTCACTTTACATCTTTTCAAAAGTGAAGGTTTTATTGATGAATCGGCTGTGACATTTTGTGAAATAGTTGTGAGAAGGTGACAAACAGACTTGCAAACAAAGAAACCGGTATCAAATAATTAACGGATACAGAAGTATGATTTGATTGATTAACGGGTTTGACAAGTGGTTTCACGAAAATTAAATGTTCATGAAAATAAGGCCATTCTTTTTGACTGTAACATCAATTATCATTATCATATTAATATCATTGTTACCGTCACACCATCATTATCATTGTCATCGTCATTTATTATTATTACTACTATTGTTATTATTATTACTATTATTATTATTATTATCAGCATTACCATTATCATCGCCATTAGCAGTGTATTACTAACTTTGCTATTGCTATCAATATTGTCATCGTTATCATCATTATCAGAAATATCGTTATTATGGAAACGAACATTCTGCATATTTTCTAAGAATATAGCCTCATTATGACATGTTTGGGCATAGTATCAGTAAAAAAAGTAAAATTCATTGCTTCAATAACTGCAAAGTAAGAGAAGTAGCGTGGGGACATAAGAATAGAGAGAGAAAGAGAAGACGAAGTCGACAAAATGTCACCGATCTTTTGTTTTGTTCCAGTATTTGACATTCACGGAAATTTTCCAGGAAGAAGAGGAAAGATGACCTCTCTACTTATCCTCATCAATGTGTACCACTTTCCATCTGTATTCGTCAGGAACAACTATTTAATGGTAAAAAATTGTTAGTTTGCGGAGTTGATTCTTCAACGAGTAGTATCCATCCACCAGTGCAGCATCGTGCTCTACAATTACCCCAATGTTTTATCATTGTTTAGGATTGTTATTTGTGCTGTCCATTAGTGCAAGTAAGTCCTACCAATTTCAGTGTTGCCATAATCTTTAATAAGTATAGACTGAGCTTTCATTAAATCCTTTTTCTGCCAAGTTTATGCTTTGTTTTCTAGTACCACTACCCGAAGAACTGGATTATGGTGGGGAAATTCCGAACTGTCGCGACGGTGGAAAACCTCTACTAGCCGCAGATATTGGAATTCATACATGTGAAAAAAATTGTCCCGAAGGATTCCGATGTGAATACAAAACAGCGAATGATACTACGAGGAAAGGTGTAATGAATATTACTTATACTAAAACCTACTGAAACACATTCACCAATCTGTTAGAACACCTGGCTTACTACATTTTTCGTTGTAGCAGAAAAATGGCTTAATATGTTTTTTTTTTTTTTTTTGTAAAATCACCTCTAAAAAGAGACTTAGGTTTTAAGCAGTTAACCATTAATTTTGTTTGTTTGGAAACAGATTCATTTAACACTTAGTCTTACTGAATAGGTCACAGTGGCTTAATTTACAGGTATATGTTGTCCAAACTTGAAAGAGTTGGAAAAAATTTACAATGAGGATGAGAAACTGGATAGAACTATCAAGAACTGATAGTTTATGTGTACAAGACAGTACCTGATATTTCTTTGTTTGGAAACAGATTACGGCAGACCGCCTGCTAAACAAATTCATTTTAAGAACAAAGATTTCTGTCGATGATCTTGTTATGTATGTAAAGGATTGTGGCTTTAATTTGCGACTCAATTGTTACTTTCGCAGTGATAATTTTATGATCAATAAAGTCTCTGATACAATAATCATTCCAGTAGAAGTCTTCATAGAAATCACCCTTAGTGTTGCTACTGAATTTTTTTTTTTTTTTGTTTTTTGTTAACATGACACTTTGTTTCTACACGACGATACCGCTTGATAGACAAATTTATTTTGACTGGCAATTCGCTTCTTGATGTAGATAATTGTAAACACTCTGTGAAATAATTTAGATTAAGATTACGTCTTGTTAACGAAAATAGCATTTGGCGCTTTTAACATACACTTTGCTATTATGTTACTAAAAGACAATCGCGCATCCAGGATGTCTATGTCTGGATTGATCCTCAATCTTTCATCTTTCTAATGTGTGGTCGCCATCATTTAAAGGTTGGTCAGATAGCAGCTTAGTTGCATGGCCTGCAAAACCAAACTGATTAAAAGACATATCAAACTGAGCTGTGGTAGAAGTCGAGTTGCTAAGACAATTTCTAAATTTATTGTACAATCGAGGGCCACATTTTATAATAAATAATGTATACTTTATTGTGTAGTTACCTGCCTTTTCATAAAAATCCGTTTAAAGTTAGTAGTCTGAATTTGCCCTCTTGAATTATTTGCAGGCTGTCTATGTAAAGTTTTAGGAATGTAGATTAGCAGTCTAGTTGCTTTTCCAGAAAAGAATTTACGTAAGTCATTAGTTTCACTAATCGCAAATTTTTTTCTATAAAAATAAACTCCAATTACCGTATTATTCCAAGTTTTTGTATTTTAGAATTCTCAAAACAACTCGAAATTGCTACCTGTAGGCGTATTTAACCGAGTTGTTTACTTCAGGATTCTGGTTTCACAGTTATTGTTGCAAGGGATGGTTTGTTTATTTGCTTCTGTGTGGAATGCATTTCTGATGAAAGCATTTCTGATGTTTTCTTTCTGGTGAACTCTCTAAAATTTTGGCATTTTTTTTAATAATTTTAACTCTAAATTTAAAAAATGCATATGAAAAATCGTTCTTTAATTTTCGGACTTCTTTTAAAAAAAATGGAAAGAGTGGAGATCCAAATAATAGCTCATTATTTTATTCATTTTTTTGAATTTCGAGTTTTGTAATAATTTCTATGGAAATGTTGATTAACCATCCAGTGGCTCTCCAGAAAAAAATTTACGTAAGTCTGGACATTGTTTTGACTAATTCCAAATTTTTATCTGTAAGAAATAATAAATTTCTATTTTACTAAGTTTTAAACTCCAAACACTAGCCATTTGAAACATACCTGTTGTTTACTCGATATTTCTGTAAAAATAAACTTATAAATACAATTTTAAGAAAATAAGTATGAAAGGGAATGTAACAAACCTGAAAAAATGCTTAGGTAGCACGACTGTCCAGAATGTATCTCTGTATCTGAAGCAGTTGGAAGTATTTGAAAGACAAGTAACAATCACACAATTTATAGGAGATATCATGTTGAATGATTAAGAAATGACAGATTTTTATTTTCAACTGATTCATAAAAAAATATTTTTATGAATATGTTACCAACCTGGAAGACATTAAGCAATAAAGGACGAAGGTAATGGATGAATTGAGCAGTGAGAGAAGGTCGAGGATATCACCGAGATTAAAGTAAATATATATGTGCACATGAGTGGTATAAATAGCATTCATGATGGCGATGATACCTTGCGGCATCTCGGCAATTAGAAATACCAACACTATGGCAAGTAATAGAGCTGACGTCCGATCTGACTTAGTGACACCTCTGAAATTCATCTCATTTTTATTCGAAATTTATAATAAAGTTTTTCTGATTTACTAGTCGTAAGTTGCATTTCTCCAAAACTGATAAATGGTGTAAATAATACTTTTAAATTAAAGTTTTTGATTTTTATATTTCTCAGTTCTAATATATCAGATTATTAAAGAGCTTACCTTTCCAGATAAGCAAATTTGTTACAATAAGCAGTGCTGCCTTTCAAAAAACTCAAACTTATCACTAAATAAACATCAGCACTTAACACAGTAATATACCACTCTTCTGTTATTTCAAGATATCGTTTGAGAAAGTTAATAAAAAAACCTTATTTTTGTTGAGTTATATTTCAATATTAGTTTACGCTTTCTAGTTGTTTGATGTAATGTCAATATAAGACTTGATGAAAAATAAAGTAGCAATATGCATGGTACAACCTGTAAAAAACAATAGAATTGTCGGGTTCGATAAAATAAAGTTATTAAGGATGCAAAAAATATTTCTTATGTTTGATCTTAAGTCAACTTAATTTACTTCAACTTACAGACTTTTTGGTCATATACATAATTTTTGCTAGCTAGCGTGTAAATAACAAAAAGTAGTTACCAATTATAAAAACTTTCAAGAAATGAAGTACAAATACCTTGAAAATGATTCCCGACATCCATAAATTCCATTTAAAAAAACGACATCCATTTGCCATTGCAGACGGTGACATCTGTAGAAACAGTAATTAGTGAAATTACAGACACAAAATGTTTTGGGAATAATACTTTATCGATGAACTATTCGTAGTAACAGTGATTCCATAATATGGAATTTAATTATAAATTTCAATGATTAAATGACAAATACGGTAAATAGTAAGATCAACAATGATTGCGCAGCAATAAATTAAAGTTTTTACACCAACAATTGTTGCGATCAGTAGAATTGACTTCTCATATCTATTCACATATCTAATAGTTGCAAATATTGAAGAAGTTATCCCAACAGTTAATAAACCTCTGGATTTAATAAATCAGCTTACATGAAAGGTGTAATACTTAGCAGTGTAATTAGGTGGAAAGCTATGAGAACAATGCGGTGCAGGATGCCAATCACCAACTTCAACCACATCATACATTAGAAATGTCGGTATGCAGAGTATGAACACACAGAAGTATATTAAAGTGCAAACTCTCCAGGCCATCTGTGGCTTTTGCCAGTTGCTGTAAATATATAAGTTTCATTAAAATATGATAATATTGCATCTCTGTGATGAAATTACAAAATGAGAATAACAATCGCTGAAGCTGCAATTATTGAAGCTACCAAGTGGTATTCTTTACAAATAATTTGAAGTGAATTCTAACAACAACAAAGTGGTTTTAATTAGCTTGCGAATTCAATTTTACTACGCATCTAATAGCTTTATACTATATCAATAAATGACAGAACTTATTTTTCTTACTGCTAAAAAAAACGATACATGATGATTTTAATGGCCAGGAATATAAAAGATAGGTTTCAAGAGTAATTACCTATTGAGGATAGCATTTCTCAAAGTCATCTGACGGATAAAAGCCATTGCAACAATTAACCAGAGAGAAGTTGTATGCAAAGTGATGCTCAGTACCATATGACATAATAAATACCGCATCCATAAATAGGAATAAATAAGCACACTGCAATAAGTCGTTTATATTTGCATAATGTTCATTAAATTAATATTTGATCTGTTCAAAAGATGAATTTTAAAGGAATCAGTCATTCATTGATAGAAAAAAATGACTCTCGAGGGAATAACTCATATTTGAAAAAGAATTCAAAATGGTGACTGTTGTCAAGCAATTTTTATATGATTTGCATTGCATTGGTGACATACGAATTTTCAGTTGTCTGACATTCAAGAATTTTTATAGCTGAGTGTGACAGAAAACGAAGATGTTGTATAGACTCTTACATACAATGATGTGCAAATGTGGAAATTTCAACTTCAAATTTTTGTCATCTCAAATGTTCTTTAGTCACATTATAAATCAAAATGATTAATGAACATATCTTGAAAAGAAATGTTCTAACTTTCAGCAGTTGCTGATACAAGTACAAGCATTTAAAAACACTGATAATAGATGAAGAGTGATATTACCAAACTGCATGTGAAATTGTAAAATGCGAATAACAATCACTGAAGCTACACTGAATCATTGAAACTAACCAAGTAGTATCTTTGAAAAGTACAAAATGGCAAATGTATATGAAATACGATCCCATGGTACCCATATCGCAAATAGCAACCATTGTTAGTACACAGTTTACCGCCGAGCACCTCATATTTGGCCTAGTTAGTACCAATATATGTATCAAGTTGGTTCCAATGCTGAATGTGCATATTACTATGCAGATGAAACCATGCACCGGAGAATAGGTCCTGCAATCAGGCAAATGTACTTTCCAGTAATCAGTTGAACTCTTCAAAGTAAAAGTTAAATGATAAGTACTAGAAGGCAATTCCTATTACATCTGATTTCACTCATCATTTCTAATTTGTGGTTTTGGCCTTCCAACACTTGGCTTTAGTTGATATGATATATACTGACCTTTGAAAAGCTTCCAAAGCGGCCAAAAATAACCGTGTTGCATTGTCAGACAAATCAAATAAAGGAGTGTCATTTACACACAACATCCTCTGACATCATAGTATTCTTTCGTCTAAAAATATTAACTTAAACGTAAAATAAAACTACATGCGTGCGTGGGTAGTGACGTACGAAAAACAACTGTCCATAAGCATAGAACTTCTCGAAAGAAATGGGCGTATTTTTGAACAAATGACTAATATATACTTCAATATACAGAAGTATATATTTTTCCAAAAGTCTAATTCTTTGGCTTTCCATTTTCCTTAATTTTCAGTTCAATAAATTAAGTCCTATCGAATAGTTACAGTTTATCAGATCAGATGATGATTGTAAATTTCATATTTAAAGTGACGATTTTGTTGTTATAGTACTACTGAACATTATAATGTTAAAAAAACATTGAAAAATGAATAAATTTTTAAAAAAGGAATTGATTCAATAAGTTCAAAAAGGGCGAAAGAATGCTAGGAAGGGCTATCTATCCATAAATATATAATTTTACATTAGTCTTTACAGTAACGAACTTTGGATAAAGACTTAATTTTAAAAAAGATGAGTATACTGAACATGCAATCGATGCAAAAGTTTCATAGCGATTTGCAAGAGCAGAATTAATTAGTAACAAAATTAAAGAAGTTCAAACTAGCTTTATCATTGCTAAACCGGACAATGAAATTTATCAGTGTGACAAGTTTTAGCCGATTTGTGGAAATAAGTACAATTGCAAAAAACAAAAAAACAAAAACAAAAACTGGAAGCAAAGAATAAAGAGTAAAAATAGTTAATGATTCATATGCATCAATTTGAATAAAAATAAAATGCTATTATGATAGACATTTGGGGAATGCAAAAAATGATGAACATCAAAAAAGTCCTGTCTTTTCGATTGAAAGAAATTAAACAAATTTTGAAGTTGATTAAATGAAAACTAGAGACAAATCTTCAAATGATTCGACGGTTAAATCAGAGCATATCATGTCAACAAAAATAGGTATTATATAAAATTATTCTATAAAAATAGGCTTTTGAGTTAGATCTTAACTATTCAGAATATTCTTCCCAAAATAGTTGCAATGTGATAGAAAAGTACGGTCAAAAGAAAAACTTCTAATTTGACAGAAATTGAGAATGGATGACAGCTTTTTTCAAAAACAACACCGGTTTAAAACAATTGTGCTAGCAATACTTCAACTGCAATTTTCAACAGGATAGAGAAATAGAAAGAGGAAGGGAGAGAGAGCATCGGAACTTTGTGGGGAACTGAAATTCAAACATGTAAGGAAAAGTTTCAGGTCACTGATTGCTGGAGAGATTTACCAATTAGACTGAATTTCAAAATATATGTGGCTTTTAGGAGGCAAAATGGTTTCCTTATAAAGGTGTTAGATAGAGTTTAATTTTATGAAACTCTGCATTCTGATGAAATCTTTTATTACAGAACTATTTAGGAAAGAAGTCTTGCTCTCAGAATTTATGTTATGATATTTCATTGACATTTACATTATTTATCAGACAAATATTTGAACACGAATTTTAAGTGAGTGATTTTTTTTTTTTCTAATGGGTCAACAGAAACAGGCACTCAAAGAACATTTATTGGTAGAAAAACTGCCTGCTAACAGCTGATGTCAAAAAAATCAAAAAAAGGGAAAGTTCCTGAAACTTTTTATACAAATTGAAGTTTAAATACATTGACTAATGTTTAAACTTTATTTTAGGAGCAATAAATGCCTTCTGTTTGGTTGTTTACAGAACATAGAAATTCATAGCAGCCTGTGATATTTCATGTTACTAATTTGTTTGGGGAAAATAAGTAATGAAAAGCAAATTTTATATGAATATGAGTTAATATTAGAAGAGCAAAAGATGAGATGACTCACATTTACGGCTTTGAAGATAAAGTCTGATATTAGCCGAAAGTAGCAACCAAAGTAGCGAGAGCAAATAATAAGTGAAAGATCGATTTGCTGATTTTTAGGTTTCTAAAATGACAATACCATTAAAATCTTTAGTCAGCAATTTCTAAAGTAGCGGAAATCTTCTTGCACGGATAATCCAGAAATTAAAAAAAAAAAATTAATTTTCCGCATCTGTCTTTTTCATATCTGTGAGTCTGTGAGCTGAGAAAAGAAATTAAGGTAGCAAATGTAACTACGATAAATACCAAATACAACAAATCATGAGAACAGTGAAAATGTCTGTACATTAATAAACACTAATAATATTGTATGTATACTGAGTGATTTTTATAATTGTTACTTTCTTTAGGTTATTTATAGAATTAGCTAGGGAATAAAATAAATTTCAGATCCACTTACTCATTTCCCGAAAAACGATTTTCTTCTTCTTGAGAAGAAAAAGAAATTTGGAAGAACTTTGAAAACTTCTGCACATTATCATTTTACGTCTTTTGATCATCGGTCAAATTCAAGTTTTATACAACTACTCCCAATATTAATTAACCTTTATTAATGTTCTTTTAGCATATTCTCGAAGTTGATATAAAATGAGGAAGAAATAAATAGGACATTAAAAACAATCAAATATCCAACCGGTTAGCTATATGGTGCAGTTTAAATTCTAAAATATTTGACATAGTTTGATCCTCTGATATTTTTATGACAAAATTTGTGACCACTTTTGAACACTTTTTCTATTTATGAGGCATAGAAAACATATGCGTGAAATAAGCCTAATTTTACTTTATTCCTTCTCTTTGCTATTCATTCTCTGGTTTTTAAGAGCCACATAGGCTAAATATATCATCATAAGCCATCATAAAGGCAGTGATAAATCAATTACCAGCACTAGCACATGTGTCCCATTCATACAGTGCCTATCCAACCATTACCTTTTGCCTTTTTCAACCTAACTTTTCAACTTTCTGTTTCAGTGATTAGTTGATAAACAAATATTTAAAGCCATGTTTCATCGTTGAAGATAAACGAAGTATTTTGTAATAGATCGCAAATGACAAGTGAAACAGAGACTAATTAATTTGCTGGAGTATCTGTGAAAATATTAAATAGGAAGTGAAAACTCCACTTTCCTTAGTTTTCATGAGAATAAACAATCACCAGTGATGACTTTTTCATTAAATACTTTGTAGTAACATTAAAATCCGTGTGAAGATGAAAATTGTTAATGTAAAAGAAAATTTAAAGTTTAAAATATTATTTTGTGCGAAATATCACATCTAACTGATTCTAAAATAATTTCATTTCTATCAAAATCTTGTGCAAAATGTTCGATGATGATGAGAATATTGATATTATTGTATTCAGCTGAACAAAGATAAGGAGAATTTCAACTGATTAGGATTCAAATCGTACACTTTTGCTAGAAATAAGTTTGCTGAAAGTTGTAAATAAGGTTGAAAAGGGAATGAAATTATAATAATCAATGAGCAAACTTTGTTAATAAAAGTCAGATTTTGAATATGCCAAAAAATTTAAGCATTGTCGTGAATTGAATGCAATAATTGGTACGGTCGTCATAAAATTAACTTACATTTAACTTTAGGGATTGCTGAAGTAAAGAAAAAAGTGAAAAATTGCGATGTGAAAGTAAAAAATCATACCAAAGATATTGATTGCAAACTTTTTAATCTTCACTAATGATAATTTCGTGCTTTAAAATTGGAATTAATTAGCTTCATTTATAATTTCCTACTTACCTTTAGCTAGATTATTATCACTGCCTTCCACAAATATGTAGTTGATCATTCATATCTTATTATATTAGTTTATTTAGTTTTTCTAGAAGTGACGATGAAAAGAAGCTTCTTAACTTGCTGTTTGTTGACAAGTTTTTAATTCTGCGTTCGATTTAAATTTGCTGCATTTTATCCCTTAAAATTTTGAATGAATAAAGTTAATAATGTGCTCGGTTTTAATAAATTTTGATAACTTCTATTACTGAAATATTTCCATGGAACTTATATTCTCATCAATTTAAAAAAATTCGCTGCATTGTTGCATTTAAGAATATTTTTTCTCAAAGATTTTTATTAATAAGAAACCTTGAATTTTTATGCTGCAACAAACTAACTTTTTAAATTTAGACGCCATCTCCATTACCTCACTTCAACGTAATTCAGATTCAAATGATAATCATATCATTACTTATCTGGTACTCATCTATCTTTCCACCATGTTTTAAATTAAATGAAGCAGTTCTAGGTACTTATTATAACAGCAAACAGATGTAAGCAATATGAAATAGTAAGAGCAAAAAGACGACATTTAGAGATCAAAAGGAATTTTTGTTTGCTGAGTGTATTTCCACATGTGATAGCTTCGCTTTTAAATTTTTTCAAATTTTCAGCTTTCAACGCATCTTATACACGCTATTTGTCAAATTAAGATTTCACATTCGATCATTATTTGAGGAACAATATGCCAACAGGAGGTGTCATGAGTTTGTCAAATGCAAAGGTAAGAGTGAGAATCTAGACGCTACAAGGCGGCATTTATGTTAAACATATCAAAAGTCTGAAATTACTTTATTTAGGAAAGTATGAGTGGGCTATACAATACACAATTTATTTAAATAAAATAGTTTATTTAAATGCTCAAAGCAGAAAAAGCTTCAAAAATAACATCTTGAAATGTTAAAAAATTGTGTTATGTTGAAGATTTCAAAAAAATATTTTGCTCAGAATTTTTCGAAGAAAGGAATCACTACTTCACTGTTTGCTTTCTACTAACAAAACATAGCTCTAGAATTATAATAAGAATGTCCAATTTTGAATTCATTTTTCTGAAGGAGTTTTAATTCGGCCGGAATTATAGGAGACGCAATGTTAGAATCAGGTTAAGCAAAAATTAAAAATGCTGATGAAATATTTTGCTTTCAGATTTCATTCTTGAAATATCTATATACTTTTTTTGAATCTTATTTCTAAGAGAAAAAAAAAATGTATTAAAAAGTGCACAGCATCAACTAGTGAGCTTTTATTCTGTGTCTTTTGCAACAGAACTTGTTTGTCTCGCATTGGCCTTTTTAGGCACTAGCGCATTTGCTGCAAACGTGCTTTTTCTTCGTTCTCGAAGTCAAGCCATCAATATATAAAAGATAAGTAACCATTGAAATCATCTCTAAAGAACCAAAACGAATTCACAATTCAGCATTACAAGCTCTTTTTAAAAATACTGCGAATTATTCTGTTTTACAGAGTAAAATCTAAACTCTGTAAAACAGCATGACGAATTTCGATTGCAAAATTACTGTTGTGTCATTACCAAAATTTGGAAAAAAACTTTAGGAAATTTAATCTAACAGCAGTAATGAGGTTTTCCCTGCATTATTCTTCATCAGCGTCTAAAATCTCCAATGGCATCAGTCAAATATGGAAAATAAACGGATGTAATGAGCCTCAACCGCTCAAATTTAACGAAAAGAGGAGAACTTTATAATGGAAATGAATATATGATATTTATTTATTTATTGTTTTCATATGTGCTGCAATTGTAGGTCAAATTTTCGACAATTAGTTCTTGTCTAAAATAAGCAAACTAAGAAATTATAATATACGAAACTATGATATACGAAACATGGAGTTCCTAACATATTAGTTCAATAAATGATTAAAACAGAGCAAAATTTATGATTAATTCTAAATTTACTAAACGTAAAGATATTTGAGAAAAACTTTTTTGTCGTACTTAGTCTACGCTTGACTAGAATAGAAGGAAGATCGAAATAAGTTAGTAGAAGTTGGATAAGTCGGAAATGGCACAGCTGACAGCATTAAAGGCGCAGAGGCAATTGTTTCGAAATTGGGTATACACTTGTGACGAAAGAAAATCCTAACCACAACTAGAAAATTTGTTTTTTCTTATTTCAACTGTCTTCATCTGTCGTAATTCGAGTGAATTCATAAATTTATATTATTTAATATTCGGTCAAAAAGTAACTTATAAGTAATCTGAGCCTGCTTTTGACCTTTATCATTACGTATTTTACAATACTGATCAATCCGCATTATTGGAAAGTTTCTTTGAGAAGAAGTTGTGGAAGTTCGTTGAATTTACGACCAGCTATTTATGCAAACAATTTATGCAGATAATAATACTCACAGCTGCAGGAATGTTACTGATAATAGCTTATCAGTAGAGCAGAAATCCCATCAATTCGTCTTGCATCATTTCATGAAAGATAATTTTGAGAACCCAAAAAGAAACTATTACACTATTCCATGACATTAGCTCTTCTTTACTATTAAAAATAAAAATAGCATTTTGGATATAAAACTTATATGGTATGGTTAAATAATCACTATTAAGCCGATGAGATAAAAGTTATGCAAAAAGAAAGCAATTTTACTATTCCATCTGCAGATAATTTTTCTTTTGTAAAATTACTCATAAATGTATCTTTTTATGACAGCCCTAACCGTTACTTCATTGTTTGAGTTAGAAATATTAATAAAAGCTCAATTTTTAAAGGAAATAAACTTTTAACAATTTCATTTAAGTTGATATATCCAATAATTCTACAAGAATATTGCTTTACAAAATGAGTCTCATAATGCCGTTTCATTAAACAGACTTACATCAGACATTTGTCAATCCATTGGCTGGTAACAAATTAACAAAATGTTTAAATACAAACTAGCTGAATCTTAAATTGCCAGTATTTTTATCTTATCGAATAATACTTCTGAATTAAAGAAAAATTTATACTAAAAAGAATGAAATACTATCTATTTTGTCCTCGGACGTCACATCATATTTGACGTTTCGAAAGGTTTTAATCTTCCAAAAAAATTTTTAATCGAGAAAATTAATCTTCTACCTCTGCTTCACAAGCTAAGATCGCTTTTTCACAAATTATAAGAAACAAATCTGTATTTACAACATTCTCGGTAAGAAAACTTAGAACTAAGAATCACAGCATGCTCTCTTTTATTGAAAATTATACACTGTTCCTTTATAACATTCCAACAAACTCATTCATAATTGACGATGTCAAATTAATTTATTATAGAACTCTTTCTTAGTCGTCAAAGATCATCTCATGCATAAGTCACTGACATCAAATCGAGGCTGATCATTCTTACACCGACTTTATCTTTTCTTAGCATTAACGTTATTTCTGCATACAAACTAATTGTTTTTTCATGCATTATTTTTGCAACTTCAGTGAAATCTGCTAAGACAATACAGAATCAAAAGTAATTTCTTTAATTTTACGTCTCGTTGAGTCACGATTCTTCAGAACTTTTTGAATTTTATGATTCAAAGTTACTGACAATCAAACCACTGGCATTTAAAGAAGTGTAAGACTGAGGAAAACAGTAGTAGATCTTATATTATTTATAGGCTGTTCTAGAAAGTTTTTCATGACCACAGCTACAATTGATCATCGCTGTAATTATGTAAGAGGTATCCGCTGAATTAAATAATTACATAACAATCATTCGATCATTTCAGAGAACCTTATCACAAAACAAAGGACATCTACATAATGTAAATTACGAGTAAGTTTCGTACTCGAATTTGTGATAAGTGAAAAGAATGAAAAAGGTTCGCAAAAAACGAAACACATGCAGCAAATCTTTGATAGATTGACGTTTCAAAACTTCAGTTTTGGAATAACAAATCGTTGATAGATTGACGTTTTAAAAACTTCAGCTTTAGTACGAAATTAAACTGAACTGGATAAGCTGAATTTTTGATGCTTAGATAAAACTCATCTAAAAATTTTGAAAACAAATTGGATTTATATTCTCTCCAGTTGAACCGGTTATTTTTCTTCAGAAGAAATTTTGATATGTAAATGAAGGACGTCTTCGAGTTTTCTTTTTTGGTTTCCTATTCCAATCTTGTTAACTGTATAAAGTTTTAAGTAGAAATAGAAATGAGGGATTGAAGACAGAGTAAAAATCAATCTAAAAACAAAGTTAAAAGAATAGGAAATTGAAGAGACAAGGTGGCATCTCTTTTTCAATCTAAAAGACTTTAAACAAGTTATTTTTCTTTTTTAACGATCTCTCTGTTACATCATTGCCTAAAAGTTTCAAATACATATTACAGCTTTTTTGGCAGCTTTAACGACAATTTTACAGAGATAAAAATTAATAACCTTAATACACCACCTGACCTATATGTAACTTTTACTGCACGAACTTTTCTATTTCTTGCTTCAAAACTTTGTATTTCTCCAGGTAAACTACCATTTTTGACATCTTATTTATTTTATAAAATATGTTTCTTTAAATACATTATACAATTCACTGGTCTGCATTTTTTTATTCATATTTTTTTTTAATTTGGATTTAGTTTTTAAAATAATAGAACAAGAACAGTATTTGCTAAACTAGTTTAATAAATGGAGATACTAACCGACAATAATTTTGGAAAATGAAAAGACTGGAAATATATTTAAATCCTCTGGTCCTACCAGTGTAATCATTTTGGCGGCCAAAGTGATTATTTCAATTAGACAAATGAATTGAAGCCTTATTTAATTTAATTAGTTCGGTCACATCATGCGAAATATATACTGCATCATATATTTAAAACAAATTGTAACAACTGCGTGATAATGATAATGATGATAAGGTGATGAAGAAACAAAACTTTTCTAATTGGAAACAAGAGATATAAGAATGGGTGAATTCCCACTAGTTTAAAAGGATTTGCTGCTATAAGAGATTTGCAACTTATTCAACAGGAAAAAAAGAAAACAACTTTGATGGAAGTGTAGACATAACTACGTAGAATGTAGAAGGAAAAAAAAGGCCATGGATAAGTTTATAATCAAAGGATGTTCGGAAGGAGTGTTAATTCAGTCTGCTGAAAATATTCTAAAATTCAGTATCCAGGGGGTAACCTGAAGTGCGTTTATCAGAAGAAATTATGTAACACACCAATACGGAAAATTACTTAATATTAAAATGAAAAATAAAAATTGATGAGGCTCTTTGGTTCAAAACAAAATTTTTTTTGCAATCTAATTTGTGCCGAAAATAATTTTGAGAATAAGTAGATATTTACTTCTTCTAGGAAAGAAACTTTAAAAAATGATATAAAAACAACAAAAAGAGAAATCATTTTCAGTAAACAATAATAACAATTGATTACAAGATCTCACTTTCAATCTTCATTTCTCGAACTTGAAATCACTTTTTCAGTGGGATCGTACCACTGTACTCCATCACCTGCAATGAAGATCTACGAATTAATAAAAATGTACTAACAAGTTAAAGGCGCATATAATAACTACAGATAAGGAATTAAACAAGTCTAAAATATTTTAAAGAGGAAGGTAATTTCAGCAAGGCGTATGAATGAATGCATTCATACTGATCTACAATTAGAGAAATTGGATAGACACAGAGTGAGACAAAAATACCAGATGAAACGAAGGTGATTAGTTAGCACGAATATTCAGTGATCGGTGCGTTACCAGGTAAATAATCAAGACAGTAATGGGAACTGTTTCATTATCCATTACTTCATGTTTATTTCCCAAACATTGCTATTGTCTCGATCAATTTCAATTTTGGATTTCAACTATCAAACCATAATGCGAAATATTCTTAAAATGACTTCCCCTACGCACTATAACACTCTTAAGATGACAAGTATCTTTAACCAAAACTTTCCATCCTTACCACTCCATTATCGTAACTTCAGATCTTTAGTTAAATTTCACTTCGCCACACAATTGATAGTGAAGTTGACCAGAGCTACTGGTTTGTTAAGGTTTGGTTCGGAAGTGTGTCTGCAGAGGTGATCATAGCTTGGTGTCAGTGGGGATGGTTCAATTTGTTTATTAATCAGTCTATCATCCATTCAGCTGCACATGTGAATTGCATTCTGCATTACCCTTATCTACTTTCTCAATCCCCGCTCCACAAACCACCTAACTATAATTTTATTTCTGTTGCAGATCTTTCTACTTTCTGATAATATTGTTAATTGTATAAAATCAATCTGTTTTTGGCTGCTAATTGATACATCCTTCCCAACAATGTAAATATTTAACTGAAAGGATTTTAGTGCTCATAATTTGTCACTTCTTGATTGAAGTAGCGGACAATGAACATATTCCATATTAATTCAAGTGGACAACAATACGTCATTCTCTTCAAACAGCACAGTCATATTTTTGTCCATGGGGTTACATGGTTGATTTTAACAATATGTTATAAAAATTTAGTTCTTTTGATGCATATCTGGTTGCTGCATATTCTTTCTTCCATGATGATACATTGGGAATTAGAACAGGACAATTCTATTAGCTAAAACGAATTCACTGGCTATGTGCCTAAAAGGCGTCGATTCAGCATTCCTTTATCTCTTGAAATTAAATTTTATTGGCATTTAAATATGGGCGTTAATAAATAAAGTTGTTCGCATGTAATTGTTTTTGTTATTTCAGATTATAATAAGGAACATAAGAAGTCAGCGGGTTGTGCTGTTCCTATTTGTGTAATTGGCGATAAATAATTCTGGTCACTCCTGACCAAAAATATTTCCCCAGATTTGTTGCAATCTGACACAAGAAATTACAAGTGAACAGTTTGCATACCATGGAAAATAGCACATCATCTAATCATAAGCGAAGCTCTGATCGTCATCGCCATAGCTCTGTGTGTTTTAGCAAACTTTTAATTATGTGTTGGTTGCCGAATAGAATATTATGTAAGACTTAAGTAATCTATTTGTATTTCTTCTGTCATCAACCTGACACTCACAAATAGCTAAGGCAGATATGATTTCAACTGTTTCAGTATCCAATTTTACTTGTGTATGTACATATGTACTGTATTTTCCCAATAGTAAGATCTAATCTTGCATTAGTTTTTGCTTCAAAGGAAGCATAAAAGCTTATGTCCAGGTTATGTCTTATCCGCCATGAAATTAAATTTTTAGTTGTATTATTTATATTTAACTATATTTATAATTCATTGCGTAACCTCTGTCATGTGTTGCAATGGACGCATAACTGCGTTTGGTCTTGGTCGATTGACTAAAATAAAACCTAGTTTTATATTAATTCTTGCTTCAAAAGAAGCATAAAGGATTATGTCCAGATATTTATTTCCCGCTATAAAAATTACAACTTCATTAGTATATCTTACATTTAACTATATTTTATAATTCATAGCGTTTGTCGTTGGTATTTGTAATTAGCGTCTTAAAAGACTGTACATGAATTAATTAAGTCTTGTTTCAAAGATCGAAAGAAAATTGATGAGAAGGTTTTACTTATTCGTTTTATATAAGAAAGCTTTCATTCAACGCATTCAAATATTTATATGGTAAAACTGTGGATCTTTTGAATATTTTTCACTTTTTCCTATTCTTTTCTTTTAGAAACGTGATTCTCCATCTCGAAATGATGGACATCCAAAACATCATCATCATAAAACCCACAAAAAAAGACGTCGGCGCTCACGCAGTCACTCTTTCTCAGATTCTCTGTCACCGATTGGAAGGAAAAATCCGGTTGTATATATGAACCCTGCTTTTCAGTGAGTTATTTTATGAAATCTATTCTCCGTAATTGAGGGCAGATTTCTAAAATATTAAGTGATAAATGAGTTCATTAATAGGATGTGAAGTTTCGAAGGTAAAAGTTTAATTGTTGAGACAAAAAATTTTGACTTAATATATGACAGGTCTACATACAGCGGTTCGGGAGGTTCGACACAGTCAGATTTTGAATTGCGTACCACTTTGATTAGTCAGCTGTCAGCAAGTGAACAGCGAATAAGCTCTTTGGAATCTGAGCTAAGAGCTGCACAGTTAGCCCGTGGACGAGCTGAGCAAACTGTATTCGATGTCAACGCAGAGAAATTACGTTTGGAAGCACAAAATTCTGAGATTTTACAGGTTAATATATTAAAATAGCGATGTTTTCTGTCAGTCTTTTGGTTTGATTTATATGAATAATGTAGATTTCGAGTTAAAAAAGATGGCGTCATAATTTTTTTTTCTTTTTTTAAAGAATATTTTTGGAACATTTCCTCATGTTTAACGAACACTGTTGCTCTTTTATACGCGTGGCATATCTAAAACAAATATGGATCTCTTCTTTACCACAGTATTTTGGAAATAATTTGTGCTTCACTGATTTTCTCTCGTAAAGTTGTTACTCTCAATGGGATACAAAAAACACTTGTGGTGAGTATGACAAATGTCATACTAAATTGTTTAGAAAGGGCGGACTTCAAAAATATGTCAAAATCATAAAATTCGATAAGGGTGCGTATTATGTGGTTCCTTCATCAGGACGATGCTAGACAGTTTTTAGATATAAACCATTAAATGTTGGTTAGTTCTAATCCTAATGACACAGACCTAGTTTATCATTTATAGGTGATGAAGACACTTGAACGTGCAGTGGAAGATTTGCAAAAAACTTGTGGTGGTTTGAGAGCAGAATGCGATCGGCGCCGACGAGATGCAGAAAATGGTGAGAAAACCATCATATCATGCAAAGAACAAAATAAGTTTCTGAATGAAAGGAATATGAAACTTGTGAAAAAATGTGAGGAGCTATGTGAAGAAAATAAAGCTTTTCTTAGCAGGTATGTCCTTTGTTATCTTTAAAATAAGGGACACATTTTTAAATTCATTTCAATAGAAAGAAAGGGTATGAGCTCATATAGGACAAATTTGTAGTAGGGTCATCATAACTGTCATTTGTATGTAAAAATGTCTAATGCATAGTGAAGCTGTATGTCAAAGATAGATGTTAAGTAGAATTTGAATCTAAGACATTTCTTTAAATTTCTAACTAAGGAAGTTCTGCATCATTTTTACTTCATGTTATTTTGTTTCTGCTGTAATCATTTTATAAAAAAATGATGTCAATTGTCAGGCGTGATGAATCGACAAAAGAACTGGCTGAAATGCGACCACGATTCGAAGGATTGCAGGGTGAGCTAAGGCAAAGAGTTGAAGAGGGCAGGTAATTTTCATTGATAAGCTTACCATCTGCTGAGGGGCTGTTACATTTCAAAGAATGGTGACGGATAATATAATCCATTTTTCTGTCATTAGATTCATGGGATAGATGATTATCATTTTTCTAGCAATATTTATCTTTTAGAAAAATGGTGGCACAGTTGAGAAGTTATGAAGAAAAGGAACGAATATGGAAAAAGGTATGTACGTGTAATTTTTGAGTCTTGATGCATTTTTTCTGGTTTTCTTTTGCTACTGGAAATTATTTGTAGATAATTTGGTTAGCTTTAGTGTTCCTAGCAAAAGACTCTATTTCAGACTTTATTTATATTATATGTCTTTTAAACCGTGATCCCATTGTAGGAAAAAGCAGACCTGGAGAAACGGATTGAGATCAAGGATGCAATGGCAGCAGCAGAAAGGAAGAATAATGATGAGTGGAAAAAGCGGCATCTTACAGAAAAAGCTGAGCTGGAACGGAAAGTTAAACTTGCTGAACCGGAAATACGCCGTGCACTCGATGCCGTGAGCATTTTCATTCAGATAGAATTTTTAGAAGAAAATTATATGTGAATTTCAAGCAGTTTTCTTCAAATTTAGAGTGGTTGTCCGCTTTTATATATCAAATTTATACCAGATTTACACATCATTTATGGATACTCCTTACCATTTCTTTCGAGTCTTTCAAAGTTGGATATAAGATAGGTTTTTGTTCTGACCCTTCTTTCAGTTCTATTTTGCTTGGTGCATCCTGCAAAAGTAATGAAATTTATATGTAAAAACGACATGTTATGTCCATTGCACTTACAGATTTATTACGTAATTTTGCATTGTTGGCTTTTTATGTCCTTTAAAAACTGCTTATATGCACTATTCATATTTTTAAGAATCATTTTTTATTGTGACATTAACTAAAGTCAGTGATGCTTTTTATGAAAATTATGCACAAAATCCACAAAATTATACTTATATTATATTTATGAAGTTTTCTTTCCCCTTTTTTGCTGCTAAGTGGAGTATTAGTAATATGACGTTTTAGTTTAGAAAGATTCCCAGAATTATTTGTTCAAAGTCAAGAGATGCTTATATTTATGGTGCATGTGAGTGAAATTTTTGGATGGATCCATTTTTGTTTCAACATCAGCAAAGCGATTATACTTATTGTGAAAATTAATTGCTGTGTTGAATCGGTCACAACATATGCTACCAGACTGTTTTTTTTTTTTCTTGAGAATGGATTAGTCTTGCCCAGACATTTTGTCCAGACTTATCGAATAGCCCATAGTGGGATTGTATTTGTAGGAAAACATTGTGGGCCATTTTTGCGCCTTACCAAGCTATTTAGTTTCTATCATCCATTTTAAGGAGAAAAACTAATTAGTTCCAGGAAACAATAAAGAACGCAATAGAAGACATTCGGGCATTTTACGAGCAGAAACTGGAACTAACATTGAATGAGCTAAATACGTTCAAAAAGAAGCATTCAAAAACTGCAGCAGTGTCATCTTCGTCTTCCGCTAACCTTCAAAAATGTCGTCCGATGTCGGCACCCCCAGTTTGTTGTATACCGCCTTCCAATGCCCACCTTTCGAATGGTCTTCCCTCTGTTTCATCTGATTTAATGATAAGAACACATTTTTTACCATCTAGTTCACTCACTGATAATGATATGATCGATAATGATGACAGCAGTCATTTTTAGCTTTTCACTGTTATTGCTACTAATCTTAATACTGTTATTTGTTGTTGTTATTGTTATATACATGCTTCCATGTTTTTCAGTTTGTTTGCATTCTCTTTAAGGAGATGTAAATTTTTGCATGTTGTAAATTGAACTTCTTATGGGTCTCTCTTCTTCCTCTGCACTTTCTTTTCAAATATCAAATTTGAATTCTTTCACGTATTTGTTATCTTAGAAAAATCTGAAAAGGTTCACTGGTATTGTTTAGTGCTTGAGTTTACGTATCTGATAGAAACAGCATTCAAGTTTTGATGTACTTTCCAAAGTTAGCTTTGGATTATAAGTTTTTTCGTTATTAAAAAGAGTTACAGAGAGAATTAATACAAGTTTGGAAAGATTTTATGCAATTTAATGATGTTTTTTGTTCATATCACTCAGTCCTTGTTGTCGGTAAGTTTTTTTCGTAAGTTAGGTAGTAGTTAAAGACGTTGCTTGGCCTTTAGAGTTCGCAACACGATCAGCAGATTTCCGTAATAATAAATGATAAAAGCGTGTTGAGCCGGTAGATCCGTGTAGGTTTTAACTTTTGACTATAGAATGGGACTGCTAAAAGTGGCTCACTGCAGTTAATTTTAAAAAAGTTGTTAGTTATCTTAATGAAACCTGTGAAACCTTTTCATGAACTAGACACTCAACTAATGTTTTGCCGACAACAAAAGTGACATATAACCTCTGCAAGTAGCATTAAATGGCTTTTTGTGATTTTGAGTTAATACTGCTAACATTTGTGTCAGGGATGCAACATATTCCTTTCATTTATACATTTGGTCTGGCGAATATGCGAATTTAATTTAATAGATGTGATCTAGTAGTGGAAAGTAGTGGGAAGTCATGTTTTTATTGGATATGACATTAGATAATAACAGGGTTGTTAGATTTGATAATTACCAACCAACAGTTTAGAATTGGCAGATCTTTGGCAAAAACTAAGTACTCCCCGTAGCTATTTCCGCTGTTTGGCCAGAACTCGTATTCACTCTTGTTTCTGTCTTTGTATGTCTAAATTCGCTGATTGTTTCGCTCTCGTCGCACAATACGGGTTGTTTGGATTCACAACATTTGGATTTTTATATTTTTACCTTTGTCAATTTGGAACACAAGCCGGTGAATTGTTCGTTATATTAATGATGTATTTTTAACACTTATTATACCCTCATTTGCATATTTGTGATTGAGTCCTTAAATTGTTGTGACATGGTATTATCTCTGCTAATGTTCTAAGAATTCCCTTAAAATGTGTAAGACCACCATGGATGTTTTAAAAATATACGACACGATGGAATAATGGATATTCAAGTTCTTAACTTACTTTTGCTTCATACTTTCCTGCGCATTACTACTCTTGAATACACTCCATTTTTAGTAAATATCACCCAATTAAATTTATATAATCTGAGATTAGTCAGTAAATCCTTTCTACGTCAATGAAGACGATAGTTCATGCCACTGGAAATCTTCGCACAAATGAAAATTCCACGAATTGTTAGTAAGCAAAACAAAAATTCATTGTTCTGCGAAAAATTACGATGCCATTATCATGTACAAACAGCAAATATGAAACGCTAGAAAGTGTTTTATGATTTTACAGAAGTGAAACTAGAAAAGGACTAAGACAGTTCACGGTGGTCAAATATAAAGTAGGAATAGTCTAACAAATGAAACACCAAATGGATGCTTCACGAATATAGGAGGGATACGGCGGGCGTTACGCTTGTATGTAATTCGCTATGAAGTAAATTAAGCTTCCAAGACTGGTAGAGGAATATGAAAATGGACAGAGCGAAATCTAGATTTCAAGATCCGTAAGTTCTTAGACAAGAAGCCGAAGACAGGTAGACGTTTCAACTTTTGTTGAGACTGCTGCATTCATTATATATTAGCCGTCCCGACCTGTTGAAGCTAAAATTCACCGGAAGGTTTGTCCTAAAAATTGTTACAGAAACTGATTGGACTCCACTTATTCCCTGCTCATGTATTTCAGCAATATCGTATTGTCTTTGCTACTAACAGCAGAAAGACATTAATGAATTTGAACAAAATATCAAACTGTAACAAGGCTGGAAAACTAGCAATGTAAAATAAATCAGAAAATCAAAGCTAAAAATGGTAAATTATAAACGTGACTCCCACAAATATAGATAAATAAGCACATTAGAAAGAAAATAAGTAGCATGTATAAAGTAAAAGTCTTTGGTTTCAAATCTACACGGATTTCAACGACAGGCTTATAGATAATACCTAAAAGTTGCAAAATTCTCGATTTCTTTCAAGGGTAGGAGAGATAAAAATCGAAGATGTTCGAAGACATCATAAAGAGATATGCGACCAACCCAAAATCTTATAAACATAGGTTATGCAATTTAATGAAACAGCAAACAAAGATTATATGTATGCAATCAAGCTATTGTTTAATTAGTTACAAAATAGCAATCACATAAGGCGATTATCACTTTTTGACAGCGATGCTGTTCGTCCCAGTACCTGACCTGCAATTCCATAAAGTAGCAATCAAAAGCGCTGGAAGGTTTAAAAATGTTTATAAATTTATATGGGGCCATTTCAGATCCATTTCTTCCTCTGCAACAATTGCTAGTATGATATATTTAAAAAAAAAAACAAAAAAAAAAACAAATTTCGAACTTTTATCTGCCAGAAAAATTGTTCAATAAAATAGTTATAATTTAAAACTTCATGACGGAACCACATCACAGAGTGAAAAAAGTACCATTAATATTACAAAACAATTATATTCCTGTATTAGTACAGCAACCTGTAGTCGCAATAATGTCGAAGCAAAGTTTACCATAAAATTCATTAATATGCAGTATTAAATTGGGTGCCAAAAATGTAGTATCAATTATATTACTTAATATAGAATCTCCAACTCCGACCACGAAAGTTTATTTACCTTTTAACGAAATTTGAAGACTTATCTCCAACAGAGTTTGCTGGGGCAATCAGTCCATACACAGCAGGTAATTCTCGTTTAACCGTGAAATTTGTTAACGGTGTTTTGCTCAGTATATGTGGATCTCTATCATTGGGAGGATTAAGCTCAACTGCTGCTAAGCGTTTCCATAAATCTTCACGCTCCTTTTCTTTTCTCTTTTCTCTAAAACTGTAAACAATAAAAGCATTAGCAGCTTTAATATACAAAATTACTCCGAAAAAATTAAAATGAAACAACTGTCATATATGCCCATTGCATAATACTACATAAAATAATATTCATCAAAACTCACTTTTGCCTTTCGAGTTTATAATTTGCGGTCAGTTCATCAAAAAGTTTTCCATTCATTTCCATAAATGTTTTGAGAACATTATAAACAAGCGCCACAATTGTTTGGTTCCAATGTTCCTTACTTATCCGGTATAATGCAGGAAACATTATGGGCATAACCTGTACTTTTATCAGAAATAAACGACTAAGGAATATGCCTTAAGTTCCCTCGATGAGGATTACGGAATTTCTCTAAGATCAAACAAGAATATGAGACATAACAAAAAGATGATGGCTTCCAAAATCTGCTAATATTTGGAATGTCATATTGAATTTCAATCCTAAAAAACAAAAAGCGTTTGAAAAAGAACGACTGGAGTGCCAAACGGTATTAATGTAAAAAAGAAAGGTGATGAGATAGTATACCCCCAACAAATGGGAAATGTATTAAGTTTAAACATTTACTACAAAAGGATACTAAGAAGCCGAAATTCAGCTATAAACCTCACCTGACTGCTATTTTCTTCGATAAGAGACAGAATATACTCATTATTCCAGAAATACAGTGCTCTTTCCGCTACCTGAAAATATACTCCAACAATGACATCAAGACAATTATTTACCAGTAAAAGTGACATAGAGCCGACATTACGAAAAAAAAAAATATTACTTGGAAATGAGGGCTAGAAACACATTTCGCAAGTTGTTTAAACAACGGTTCGATAATTTTTTTGAACTGTTCTGGCTCAATAATATCGAGAATTTCTTCGACTTCACCCAAAAACATCACCTAAAAACACTTTCGTCTCTAATTATAAATCAATTTCAGTTCACATGATTACACTAATAAATCTTTTGAAATCATCCTGAGAACTATTTCAAGCAGTAACATACTTCCTTTGCGCTACATGTTCTTGGCCAAAACTTGAGCAGAGCATCAAAAACCTGTGGTGTCAATGTTGAATCTTTTTCAATGAATTGTACGACGCAATAAGCAAGCTGAAATTTTTGCTACACTATTTTTAGCCAACTGAAACGAAAAAATTTCCTACAATTCTTCATAAAATATTTTTCAGTCTATAATTTGTAATAGTGATCAAACATAAGACAGAGGTAAAACAAACAGTATTCAAGAGAAAAAATATTTTAATGTTAGGAACAGAAAAACAACTAACCTGAGCATGATAGAGACTCAAACAGCGTGGTTTGTGGAGAGGGAGAAGCACTTTCACCAGAAATACCTTATGTTCTTGTTTTAATGGCAGAGCAAAACCATTTATAATGCTGCAATAATAAAAGAGAGTTTACAAAATATAGATAGATAGATAGATAGATTTACGAGATTTTAAGTTAAAAGAATGATTTTAAAACAAGAACTCTAAAAGAAAATGCAGTCATCGAATGTTCGCAGTAAAAAATGTACACGAATGAGATTTTACCTTCCTAGAATTTCTAGTAATTCACCAACACCGTTGAATGAATCGGTTTCGAAGACAAAACTGGAACAAACAACGCCGAATGACAACATAAGTTGAAATTTGGAAAGTTTTAATTATTTGAACTAGAACTACAAAACATAAAAATCTTTTGCTTATTAATGTCTACTGCTATAAGATTATTCAATCTTATATAAATTATTAAAATATCTATAGAAGATTAGCGTATGACTTACGACAAGAACATATTGTTGATTTGCTTCCTTATGAAAGCGCGCAAACCAAGAAACTTCCCATAAATACGATGTAAAACTGTCTTTAAGAAATCCCTTTCCCGTGGATCTTCCGAGTCAAACAGATCTAACAGCTAAAAATTCGTCTACACAATCACTCTGTAAGAAGACGAGATTTTACCGCTTCTAGTGAAAATAATTTAGAAAAAGGGTTCCCGAAAAGTACTGAAAATCTGCCTTTTACAGCTTATTACTTAATGCCACACCTCATATTAATATAAGAATATCACTATGTTATTAAATCCACAAGTGTTACACTTTTCATTCAAAAAAAATGTGAGAAGTCTACAAGAATTCAATTAGAAAAGCACATCTATTATTAAGGAAGATTTTTAAAGACAAAGTCATTCTCAACAGCGCTTTTTCCTTTTGCTTGAAAGTAGATTCCCGAGAAAAATGTGATATGTAAAGAAACTAACATTGAGTACAAAACGTTGGTCAATATACTTTTTACCGACAGTAGCTTGAAAATCCGGCGACTCAAGAAATCGTAAAAAAAGTTCATAAACTAGCTGAAATCATAAAAAAAAATTACCGCAAATAAAGGACAGGAAGTGGGAAAGGAAAATTCAGTTGCTTGATTAAATAATAAATTTTTTGACATAACTAGGAGTTAGTGACAAGGAAATTTTGGCTTGTGAATCTTAGTAAAAATAAGTATTTTAATTTGAAAAAAACTATCTTCGAGAAAAGTCATACAACCTTGATGGTGAAATCTATTCATATTTATTTTTTAAAAGAATAAAGGAATACAATGCTTATTCATCATGACTCAAACTTTCCAAGCAATTTAATAGACTAATGAAATATAAGATTGGAAGTAGTTAAATACATGCCTGTAAATGAGGCCAGGAAACCTCCAACGTTGGTTCGTCCTCCTCGGGATCAAATTCCGAATTATCTGACGGTGGTAATACGCGAAATATATTTTTAGAAACCATTTTAATCACTTCTGGATATATCAATTCTGTTATAGCACCTTTTACAGTTGTGATATGATCTATCAACTCATTCAGAGCTGCACGTTTTATCTAAAGATAAACGACCTTCAGTGAAGATTTACCATAAAGAATTAATTTCTAAGAATATATCCTATCTAGCATTTTAATAATAGTAGGCTGTAATTTTCCCCAAATTCTAAAACACCCAGTGTTTCAAAAAGTTAAGCAGAGCAACAATTTATTCGCGGCACCAGCTGCACTTGTTAAAGTTCTTTAATATAACAGTTCATAAAATGCACACCTCTTTACTTTTAAGTTGAGCTACCGGATCATAAAAATCAAATATTTTCTGACATTGTTGTAATTTCTGAATAACAAGTCCTGACTGTTCTGTTGCTGGAGCATCTGCAACTAATGTTTTTTTTTTTTTTTTTTTGTGGTAAGACCATACCATAATACTAATTATAATTATTACCGCCGAACTTATATAAGCTATCATTTTCGATTTCTTTTATCTCCTAGTTTTTTTATCCCCTAGTTCTCGATTTCTTTTAAACTACATTTCACAAAAGCACAAAAAGCATTAAATCGCGAATATTTATCTTGCACCCTTTTAGAAATACAAGATTTTGCTCTTGTTGTTATCACTGTTTACCAATTCTATTGGTAAAAAATCAAAAAACAGCAATCAAATTAATCTTTTCGGATCAAGTTAATGAAGTTTACTAAATATTCGAGTTTTTTGCTGCAAACATAGCATCTTTTTCTTCATTTCATATCTCCTGACTTGCTAGTATGAAAATGAGAAAATAAGAACAACACTCCCACCAAAACAAGAGCTTGCTCTTTGATAGTATTTGCAAGTTTCATCAACACACTAGTTACTTTTCCTCTTTTTAGTATACTACGTTAAAACTGAGATGTACTTTTTTCCTATACTTCACATCGCAAAAAATGAAATTCACACCGCCCTCCCTCATTTTCTCTCTTTCCTTTCCTCTATACATACAATCACACAATCATAATAAGACTAAGCGAACTCTTATGTTCAGGGCTACTAACGAAGGCCAATCTCTCGAAAGATACCATTACCGGAGTTCTTATTCATTTTACTCATTAACTTCTAAAGTTTAATGTAATTTTGAAATACTCCTTTAATACTAAAATAGGAAAATAACACTACAGATTTATGTATTCTTGAACAATTAAATGACAGCGCCTCTATATTAAAAACGTAAAATTTTGATTATTATCATATTCAAATATTATTTGAATGCCCTATAAATCCAAAGATCACTCCTCGTTTTTTATATTACTGTCAGCTTAAATCTGTACGAACTTCGTTACTTTAATTCCACCTCCATCGCAAGTGATGCCAGTCAGTACAAATTAAAAAAAAAGTTTTCAAACCAAATTAGACTATTCTTAATCATTACGAAAAACGAGCAATAGAAAAATATTTCGTTGAGTTTCGTATTAATTAAAAAATAAATGAAAATGAAAAATCGAAAATAGGGCACTAAGTAGTTTCCTATTCATTTTACTCATCAGTGAACAAAGAGCACAATAACCATAAAATGAAGGAAGTTAAATAACATGAATACGGAACAGTGCGGAAAGAACAATAATTCTGGTGCAGTCAATAAAGAAAGTGAAGTTAGTTGCAACACAACCATCTGAAGTACTATAAAGATAGAAAAAATGACGAGTGTTTGCAAGTGTTTCGAAGATTACATGAATTTATTGAGCTAAACACTGTATTAATTTAACTCTGAAAAGTAGATAAACATTTTGAGATAAACAATTGATGCACTATGACCTTGTTATACGTTATGTTATCCTGGTGAATCCACCACAACTTTCATCCTGCAAACCTATGGAGCTCAGTTTTCATTTAATAATGGAATACAAATATAAATCATTTAAAACTCAGACCAGAAAACTTGTCCACTTTCGTCAACACTGCAAACAAGCAGAAACACACCTTTAATTAGCTGTAGCTGAGTGAGTTCAGGTTCACTGTCCGGGTGATATCTACTGCTATTGACCAATCTTCTTCGACGTTTGCTTGTTCCTCTGCAAAGTATTCTTTCCGAAAAAAATCATTCGATTTGCGAATTTCAAACTTTTAACTCATATTGGAATTCTGCATGTAGCTTGTATATCTCGAATACCAGACACCATAATTCATAAGAATGTAGAAGAAACAAATTAAAAGTAATGCAAAAATATATGCCTTTTAGAAAATGGATCAATTTTGTCCACAAACTGCGTGGCAGTTGCGGAAAGTTGCTGTCCTCCGGTAGCAGCACCTTGCGTTTTCGGTGGTGGTATTTGATATTGCTGGGCACCAATGCCACCTTTATCTGTCATTCCTTTTTACCTCAAAAAGTTTGCTACAAATGAATCAAACAAACAATTAAAACAATTTCTGGTCATCAGACCACTATCAGCACTGCAACTCTACTTTAATTAGATAATGAGATTGAAAGAAACAGTATACCAACGAAAGAGTGACCATTCTAAAGATAAAGTGAAATTGAATGGAAAGAAGTGGTGAAAATATGGAGTATGCTCTTAATTAATTCGTTCGTACTCAATTATTATTACTCAATACTGAAACAATTATTGCTTCCAGGATGGCATAGGGCACAGAAAATCCGGTAAACAGCTTCAAAATTTTACAAGAAATACACTCTACTACTTCACTTCTCAAATTCATTTAAAATAAATTCTGAGACTTATGATTCCAGATACTAAATTCCAACTTTTATGGAATACAAAATGAAAATAATCTAAGATGTGGTGTGAACGGTAAGGCAGATCATTTCATAGAACTTTTAACTGTTATCATGATTTCCCAGAATTTCCAATAAGCAAGGTTTTCGCATCTTTCCAACAGACAAACTCTTCCCACCCAAAAATAAGAAAGAGAAAAAAACTGATTCTCCTTTTCAGCTACACAAAAAAGTAAATCACTAACCACCCACAAGAATGCTATAAAGAAAATTTGCCCTGCACTGCGACCAATCCTTCACTCTCGAAGCTAAGCCCAACTATTGCAACTTAATATTTTTTGTTTTCCATTATCAAATAACGGTCACATAGTTATATAGACAGTACATTTGTAATTGGTTCTTCATTACGTCTAGTAGATTGGCTAGTGATTATTATTACAATTGTTAATGATAAAGTAATAATTATTAACAATTAATAATTATTAATAATAATAATAATAATTAATAATAATAATGATAATAACGATAATAATAATAATAATAATAGCAGTAATAATACTAATAACAATAATAATTGAATAACAATTGTTCTACCTTATTTCTTATCATTTATGGATTGAATTTTGTGAAGCAATCAAACTTTGAGTTTTCATGTTAATTTGTTTCCCATTGATCGTCTTCTTAATGCATTTGGAGTTGATATGGTATTAACATGCTGCAATTTAATAAGATTATTCTTATTATATATTAGTAGAAAGTGGATTTTTTTTATTCATATATTATTTTTTATTACTTCATATTTTATATCGTATTTTATTACTTCAGTTTCATTATTTCAAAGAGTTTAGGATAGGTCTAAACTCTTTAAAATACATGATTATTTAAAGAATCTTATTTTTATTAATGGTGGCAGTCAACAATAATTAATGATAGACTCTATCTTAAATGAAATCTTCAATACTATTTGCATTTTGCAAAATCTCTTTCCGAAAGGTTTTTCAAAACTCACGATCTTAATCAATTAATCAATCTCTTCGTTAATTTTGATGCCTAATGAGTAGTTTACCAATTCGCTGAAATTCAAGAAATCAGCTCTATTTATCCATGAAAGAATTTGCAAACTTTGTTTATGGCATAAAGAGACAACACCGTTTGATGCTTCAAATAAGCACTGCGAACTGATGATAGTTAATTGGAAGGCAGAAATTAAATTATATTGCTTGTATTATTCTTTTGAGTAACTTTTTTCCACTTGCATATGGAAATGAATTTGGAGAAAATATTATGGTTGCAACTTCGAGTCTTTTAAATTTTGAAAAATATGTCATCTGTATAACTAAATTGGGAATATTAACTTTCTGCACAAATTTCAGAACTGAATCTTCTGAATGCGCTTCTTTCAATAACTTCAGCCAATATTTAGCGAAAATGTCGAGAGAAGCACTTTTTGAAAATACAGCTTAAAAATTTTTTTCACTTACTTTCTACATAAGTGTAAGAAATATTGAAAAAATTTTGGTGTTTTTCACTGCGAATATGATATAAATTAGCAAGCATTATTTACAAAAAATTTTGATCTGAACTTTAACTTCAAGGTCATTTCATTAACACAAACAATAGATTTGCATGACCTCAAGATCTCAGGTCGTTCCAAACTGCTATAATTTTAGGTTATCGTCACAAAAAATTTGTTTCCTGTCCGTATGTTTTATTCTCCTGGCCTTCCAATCCATATTTACCAATTTATTGATTGATAAGTTCTTTGTTCCTTTATTATCATAACGACAAAATCGATTCGTATCTTGCTTGATTTATAACTGAATTAAAGTAGTGAAAGAAATGAACTCAATAATGTTATTAAATTAAAATTTCTATTAATTCGTTCATAATTTTACTGAACTGGAAAAAATTGGACTGAAGAGAAAAAATTAAAGAACTGGTGAAAAATGAAATTAAAGGAACTCCCTGGCCAGTGCTATTTTTTCGTAAAGCAGTTATTCAACAAATGGTCCAGGTCGATTGATGACTGATTCCGTATTCTCAGTGGATAAATCGGGTCTAAAGACTAATCATGATATTAACAATGAAATTATTTTGTTGCAGGATTTATTTCGTTACATCTGATGAACTCTGTTCGGCTTTTAGGAATTTCAGATTCTTTTGTCCAAAGGTGCCTGCTTTGAATTAAAACAAAGCCCCAGTTATATTCCACTTTTTTTTTTATTTTACTTCATATATTAGGAGTAATCTTTCATAAATATTTCGTAAACAACGAAAGATCACAATGAAACATTATCAATTATTCATTTATTTTTATTGCGCCTCGATTACTTTATTGATTTCTCTTTTTTAATGTTTCATGGCGCTAATACTAAACCTTCTTAAAAAGAAGCTATTACTTAAACACTTTTAGTAAATTTCCATGCTTTTTCACTAACTTTTCTCTAAGTTTTTTACAAGCAGAAATAATTACTAACTAACATAATCGTTTGTAGCTAATTTTGACAGTAATTCATGATTTGATTAGAATCAAAAGTAATGTCGATCAATTGTCAGACGTTATACCACCATTACAAGTAATCTAAATAGCTTACTACTTCCCTTTTGTGAAATTGATCGTTTGACAATGAAAATGTTTCTCCCAGTGCGTTCACTATCCCTCTACCACAGAACAGTAATATGGATCAGCTGAAAAGTATGTGTGATGAAGCGATCGGAAGTAATGACAACATAATGTCGGACGAGCACATTCAATCACATTTCAATGCAAAAAAGCAATGTGCAATAGAAGCAGAAATAGATTCGTTCGTCAGATGATCGATTATGTTTCATCCTAGTAGACCTGTCTTCTCCTTCAGTTCTCCACTGCCATTTTTTTTAGTTTCATCCTTTTCGAAATTTATCGCTGTTTTCATTGATGCGTTCGTAAATTTTATTGATCCATTTTCGTATCCAATTTTACAATCAATGAAATATTTTTTTTGTTTTCATTCTTGAAATATTCCGTGAATTCCTTTTCTTATGTCTTCCTTAAAGCTCGTCTATATGAATTATCACTGATAAGCATAGTTGATTTGATCCCAAGCAATGAATGTTTTCAATGGTTACTTTCTTGAAGCTAAAGTTCTTCTAATTCCTCAGAAGTGCTGCGAATGTTTTTATTTCTTTTAAAATGTGTGAATTCCTGAAATATTTGACTGAAGATCATTTTGAAATGATAAAATTACTTCCATTCAAACTAAAATTTTGAGCTGCTTTATGAAGTATCTCTGCTGTTCATTGAACTGAAACATAGGACAAATTTATAAATTTCTTAATTCACGAATTAAGAGAAGAAAGAAGCAATTAATGAAAGATGAAGTGGGAATAAGTTTTGGGTTATGCATTATATTTTATTCAGTTGAGTTGCTATGTCAAATTTCTTTTTCTTTTTTTTTTTTTTTTTTTTTTTTGTAGCATTTCTCCAGATTTGTGAAGAAACGGATAACATTAGCAGTACTGTTGTCGTCACATTTATTAATTAGTTCCCTTTACTTTCTTAATTATTTATGAAACTAAATACAATTAATCCACAGATGCTGTTCCCGAAATTTAAACTATACAGTTCTAATGACCAACGAACTGGCACATTAGCTAGACTGATGTTTAAGATTGCAAATGTTCCGTATGAAGATATAAGAATTAGTGGGAAAGAACAATGGAATGACATTAGAAATGGTTTGAAATTTAAAAATTTTTTTAAAATGACCTAAAAATTTGATGAAGAAATAGTATTATAAAAAAATGATATCAACTTAGAGATAGGAGACAGCGTACTTGAAATAATATCTGAAATTGAAATAACAAATATTAAGAGATAGAAGAGAAGGAAGAGGAATAAGATGTGAATTTTTATCTCTAAGAATTCGTTTAAAAATTACCAAATTTAAATAAGTTTAACAGGACTTTCCGAACAAAATGCAACATCTCTGAGTTTGGTTTAGAAAATGTTAGAAATACAAACAAGAAAAGAAAAGAAACCGTAAAAATAAAAAATTTACAGAGACTGCACTTGGCATACTGCCGATACTGGAAATAGATGATGTCAAGTTAAGTGGACAGACTGCCATTTGTCGTCATTTGGCCTGGAGGTTCGGTAAGTTATTATGGACACAAAGAGCTCCCACCGTTACATCATTCTTCATATTATGCTTCATTTCTATTCTTTATGTGTTAAGGATCGTTAGAAAAGACAATTTCATATGATGAATTAGTAATTTTTTATAGTTTATCAATTGCTAACCAATAGGAAATTTGTTTTGTATTCTTACAGATTGCTTCACTATATTTATTATGATTGAAAGAAGGTTAAATTAGTTTTTGTTTGACTAAAATCATTTATCTATCTCTTCTTTCTTAATATAAAGAGTGATTTGACAGGACTTTCCGGACAAAACGCAACATGTGACGCATTGCTCGATATGTTTGCTGATTTGCTCCTTGAGGCTCAGGTTTCAATTTTCGGATCAGCGAATGATGATAACAACATCTATACCAATGTTAGTTGTTTAAATTAGTACTTTTAAATTGATTTTAAACTCCAAATTATATTTTCTGAGAGAAATCGTAAGTTTATAAAATTATAAATTGTTACTAATTTTTTGCCACATTTTGTAAAAAATGCAATGAATATATAACGTACTCAGAAGGATTTAAAGAGCTGAGTATACTGTTTAAGGTTATTTTCCTGCTGACTAACATAAATGTTTTTATTGTCCCATAATGGTTGCAACAATTCCAGATTATAATAATCGATGATATAAAGCTTAAAGGAGTTCATAATCGAGTTGCATCTATTATCGAGAAACAACTGACTCAGAACAACACTTCCTATCTGATCGGAGAAGAGGTAAAAAAAATTAATTTTCTTTAAACAAGATAAAAAAAAATTAATCTTCTTTGAACAAATAACTCAAGTGCAAGGTTTGAATCGAAACAGGAATGATTCACAAACGTTGATAGACTTCTTCATGCTCAACTTTTTCAGTTGTACGAACATAAGAACAAAGTGCTGAATGAAATGGAACTAAACTGCCATCCTAATATTGAGATGTATTTCAGATTACATGGGTTGACTTGATGACTTGCACATTTTTCAATTCATTAATGAATTATGATAAGAATGTAAATCTCGACAGGTATCCATTAACGAAATACATGTATGAAAGAATCTCACAACTAACGGAACTGGAAAACTACTGTCAACAAAAATTAGATGCAAACAGTAATGCTGTCCAAATAACTGATTGTTCATAATTCGAAAAAAAGAAGGAGAAAAGTATAAAAGACCGATGAAAATTTCTTTTTTTAAAACTTCAGGAAATACCAAAAAAGTCTTCTTATATTCAAAGTAATGAAAAAACAATTTTTTTGTTTCAAAATAGAATCATCGGTCATGTTGCTACGAATTTATAGATATTTAATACGCATTCATTTATCACTATGATTCAACGAATTGTTATAACTTTTATAGATGTTCTAAATTTCAAAACATAATATGGAATAAAATTACACATAATATGGAACAAAATTTTTGTAGTCAGTTTTATTATTATTATTAATTACTATAAAATACTAGAAGGTAGAAAATAAGTGCATGGATGTTAAAATTAGGGTGGATAAAAAGTTGGATTCGTAACGAGTGTTATTCTGAATCCAATATTCAGAACCTTTTTGTATTACACATCAAAATATCAGCTAAATGGATTGAATTTTGCTACTGTCACGCGTGTCCATTTGTAAAACTGAAAATTTTTGATAGAAAGCGTTTAAATATTTCCTTAAATATGATGCGAAGCAGTAAAGTGATATGATATAAAATAATTATTCAGAAAGACAACTGATTTCCAATCTGACTAATTTTCAAGTTCATTACAATTTTCGTTCATTAATTCATGAAATAATTTTCGGGAAAGAATGAATTACACGAAGCGTTTAAAGCTTTTTGGTGCATTCTGCCGTAAAAATATTAAAAACTGTGTTCTTGTCCCTCGAGTATCTATTTTACCATCAAATGCATTTCATTTCCATATTTCACAGCAACATAGAATCATCAAAATCAGTTGTCCACTACTCGTGCCAAGCATATTTGGCTAAATTTCTGTCAGCAATATCTTATTTGGCTCTAGCTATTAACACTGCTCTTCACACTCTATAATGAATCTTCCCTATATCCTCAATCCTTCATTTCTAATCCTCTAAAACTTTTGTTGCATAATTTGGACTTCAATATGTACAGATGCACTTCATACCTACTGCTTTCATAATGCTGTCCACAAAGAAGTGTGATACTGTAGCAACTAACGAAATGATACTGAAACATTCCTATTATCCCCGAAATATGAACACTGAATTTATCAGATGATAACTCACTTTCCATAGTTGCCTCATAACTGGATCTTAATAAATTCGCTACAAGCTAATCCTGGAATGCATGTCTTTTACCATAGCAAGACATCAGTAAAGGACTAAAACTCCTTCATTCTTAGCAGCTGTTTCCAGATCCCAACTTTTTTATTTTACAAAGTAATAATTGTGACAGAGTTTCTCCACAACCCACGGGTGTAACCCACCAACGTAAGAATGTAAGAACACTTTCAGCGATCAATTTCAAGCTGTAGGTTTATTATGATGATGTAATCTGTGATCAGAACGTTTCAATCGACTAGTTATAGCCGCATTATTCTCTCCTTAATTGTTTCCATTTTACTCAAATTTTGTCTTTCCTCTCACTACACATGCTAGCAATTATTTTGTGCCAATTCCGATCTTGAATGAAAAGTTAAGCGACTAAATGAACGAAATATTATGGGTTTCTCACCTCGTTGCTAAGAAATATCATTCTCACTTCATTGCTATTTTTAACCACATAAATTAAACAGTGAACCAATTTGGTGTACTGCAATATAAGTCCATAGATCTCACATTTCCATTATAATAAATAACAAAGACACATAAGATCGGAATGTAACAGATCTTTTGAACAGCATTTAGTAGAAATAACACCAACCAGATAATGACATAAAACAATTGCCAAATACACAGGATTGAGCGGTGTACTATTTAAAGGTTCTAAAAGCAATTATAAATATTTATTAAAACAAAGGTTTTTTTTCCAGTTGATACATACTTTCCAACATCCTGGATATTAAGACTGGGGTAATAAAACAAAAAACACCATTCATGACGTTATTGAGACCTACGTATAACTGGTGAAATTATCGATTTTTGTAATCATTTCATTATTAGATTTTTTTTAAAAAAAAAAAGAAAAAAAAAAAACGAGATCTGAGTTACATGCTACTAAAACTAAAACTCGAAATTTTATAAAGTGATAAAAAACAAACATATGAGCAATAAATGAGTGATAATACAAATTCAAAGAAAGTACATGAAGAAACGATGATCAAGAACAGTTGAGCATATCGGCAAAAGAAAACAGCGGTCTCGGACAAATCTTCTTCCTGTAAATATTTCATTCTTTCGATAACTTTGTTCAAAGTCTCTTTAGGACTATGAAAGTGAAAAAAGTGATGATTATAAAAGATTCAACTACTTATGTTTGAACTGTGTCCTCCTCAACTAAATGCATGTCTGTCGATTGCTTTGGATTTAAACACACAAATGTATAGTTTGCAAATAAAAAGCATCGTTATTGTCAACTGATATTACTAGAAGCCTATTTTTACCTCATGACCTAAATAGTACGAAAAGCTTACAAAATGTGTAGACGAGCGTTGTTCAGTTCCACGTTTGCTTTGACAACAGAGGGCGACAAAGAATTTTGATCTCGTGTACGACAAAAATTATGAAAGTCTAGCGCAGCAACACCATTACCAAGCTTTATTGCTTTTTCCTCCGGACGAATAGCAAAAATTCTCATCTACATGAGCAAAAGTTTTAAATATCACAAAGCATTTTCTAATCAGGTAGCCAATTAACTGTTCTTTTTCTTTCTGCATCGGTTGGAACGTTTGGAAATGAGAAGCTACTTCAAATCTTCCAGCATGTGACGTAATAACGAGCAAAATTTATTGAGTCTTCAGAAAACCAGTCTTTCATCAATTCATATAAAATTAACTTGAGAACAGGATGTTCTTCCAAAACTACTTTTTTTTTTTTTAATTTAAATTACCAAAAATAAGACGCAGTATAAAAATAAAGTAAAAATACATATTGGTACTAACCTCTAGTTCATCATTATATTGGCTGAGAATATTACTCTTTTCTTGCTTCAGATCAACAATAACACAACGTCCTCCACTGCAACTACGCACATGGTCCAAGATGTTTCGTTCAATACATGATGCACGTTTACATCGATTACAGACAACTAATGAAGGTAACAATTGAGCTCTGAAACAGGGAACTAATGAATCCCTAAAACAGTAGTTTAAATTGTTACAAACCTTTATTATAATAAAAACTACTTTGCAAGTTTATGAGTAAATAAATTTATTCCTTACATTAGAGATTCTTGTTCAGAAATAAGTGAAATATCATTTATATTTTTGAATCTTCTCTTAGTCAGCAAAATTTATGAAGCGTCGAAATGCAACAAAGAGAGTTATAGAAGAAACGCTTACAATAAGTAAAATTCGGAGTTATATCATTCAATATATATTACTCGACACAAACCAAATAAGTACTGCAATGTGTCTGGCAGTTGAAATAACAATAACAACAACACAAATATTTTTCACAATTTATTTATGATGCTGCTTTGTAAGAATAGTGATAAAGCTTAAATTTGCCTCGTCATCCCTCCTCGTTCCTTTTTGCACTTGACGAATTTGTGTCGTTGTGACGCAACGTGACAGTTTGTACGATAACCGCAAGAACAATAATATGTACGTTTGAAATGTTCGCACACATCATTTAACCCTTCATTACATTCCATGCATTTCCACTTTTTTTTTCTTGACCATAACTTACGGCCCTTTAAAAAAAAACAATACTCTTGATAAAGAAAGATTTATAAAAGGTTGACTGAAATAAAACCAAAACTAATCTAGTCGAAAATTTTTTGTGTGAAACTTTATTAAGAAAAATAACCACTTTTCTTTAAGTCAAGAAAGAATAAAATATTAAGGTGAAACGGGGCCAAGTAAAGATAGACAGTGTCAAAATGTTAATTCAGTTTTTACCTTTCGTCTTGTATGTACCTGCACACTTTTTGAAATCCATTTCAGATTTGGTTGAGTATGTTCTCTCCGATGAGCAATTTTATCAGCATGTCGTATGAATTTCAGTGAGCACTGATCACAACCATAGTTTTCTAAAACTAGAAAGATTATCATCATTTTACCAGCTACAATTTATTAGAAATCGTGCAATTAATTGATATTAAATAATGTTAGGGATTTATATAGAACAATTACGTTAATATTATTTGCTCATATTCTTGAAATATCTGACCTTCCTGATGTAGCAAAAAATGTTTAACATATTCGTGTTCATTTATCACAGATGACGCATTGTCTTTTGGTATAACATGGCAGTAAAGACAGAACGGACACAACAAAGTGCGTGTATTCGAATGAAATCGAACAAAATGATCTATAAAATGGGTTCTCATCGATGTCCTGTATCGACATTTCCTGCAATGAAATGGAGCATCGAAATCGCCATGAATTTGCCGGTGCTTGTCCTGAAATCACAATAATTACATTTTCGGTTAAAAGAGATTTGAATGAGAGGAAAGAAAATTGTAAACATACCAAAGTTGCAAACCAGTTTTGTTTATAATCAACCAAATGCTGACTTTTTAAGCACAGAGAATTTTCTTAACGATGCCCTTCTATTACAATAATGGAATGAATAAATACTTCCAGTATTTCAATAAATCATACAGACTCGAGTTTTGTAAGGATTCTAAGATTATAAGCTGAATTAGGAACTTGTAACTAATAGCATTAATAGCACTGAGTATCACATTTTTAAACATAAAGGATAGCATCGTAAAAAATACGAATTACAAACGTACTTCATCTACAGTGATTTCACATATTTTACATGTGGATGAGGATGGCGTTGCACTGTGAACATTATTATAGTGGATTTGCAGACGATATGCCGTAGGGAATAAATGCAGGCATTGAGGACAACGGCAGAAGCGATGCATTTCTCGAGGGCAGTTAGGACTACTGCCATAACTGAACTCAGTTAAATGTGCCCAAAGATGGAACATGAAACTTACATTATTTGAAAGCAGCATTCTACAGCTTCCAATAGAACACTGAAAACATTCATATAATCAAACTGATAATTGAAGCAAAAGCAAATTTTCTTGCTAGTTCTTCTATCTGATAATTCTGTACAAGACATTTATTTGTGGTAAGTTATGAATGAATTCCAGGCAAAATCAATCGAAATGCTCTCCATCCGTTACTCAATTTGTCGATGGCTAATGGATAAAGATACATCAGATATTATTATGTATTCTCAATTTCGATAAATAATAACTTAATTTAAATAAGAAATCAACCTACTCGGAATTTGACATTGAATTGTTGTGCTTCAAATGGTGGTGCTTTTGGATCATAACTTTCATAGCAATACGAATCCAAGCTATTTTCTTCCCGTGACAATGATAAAGTTGTATAACTAACATCATTTTCCGCGTCCGATATGGCATGATTTCGAATTTCCAAATGTGAAGCTGACGAGACTTTTTGTAATATTAGTGGTGCAGGAGTTTCCGAAACATTGATTCGGCAAAACTCTGCTCGACGGGGAGCTGTAGTATGCAATGGTAGTCTGCTGACTGAAGACTGCTGTAACTTGAACACATCATTCTTTCATTAGCACTTTACCGAAAGCTTATTATGAGCTACTTAATCAACTGATATAAACTTTATTTGAAGTTTATTTGAAAAACAATTAACGAATCCATGCAAACTGCTTTTTGGAACTTAACGACTAACTAGTCAACCTCAAGTTACGCAGCTGCTCCAGCAAAACTACTTCACCCTTTCTGCAATCTTAACTGCTAAATTTCCTAAGTCATTAATTTACATAAGCAGTACAACAGAAAGTTACAATATTCAGTACGATTATTCACCTAAAATTTCTTTTGAAAAATCAGTACTTGTACAAAATGTTTCCTGGACAAATCTTCTCTGAGCCTTCAAATGCTATTTAGTCCATAAAGGAAACAGTCATAACTGATGAAAAACTAAAAACCACCCTGACTTGTAGTGCTGAGAAACTGAGAGGTTTCGCACGAATGACCGAAGCAGTTGCCCCCACATTTCGGCTTACTGAACTGTACCCATCACTATCGTCGTCATCGCTGTTATCAAGTGTTATTACTTCTGGGCATTTCGTCATCTGCAAGTATAAAAATAATTATCAAATCTGAGATGTTAGTACTAGTACCAAAGAGTGGATTAACATAACATTACGCAAGAAAACACAAATGAGAAATTACTATAGCAACAACACAAAAATGTTTCACAATGTTCAAATTATGATACCCTCATGTCTTACTACTTACTAAGTGATGTAATCGATAGCTCCAAACTGTATAACCCCAAATTACTAAACTGTCCGAATGTTGTCATTTTTACATAGTGGTAAGGTGCTTAAGTTAAGAATTCGTGAGTTAATTGGCGAGGAAAAAGTATGCATTATTTTCTTAATATTAGTGATTCTTCACTATGTTTCATAAATTTTTTTCCTCTTTTCAAGTTACTTAAACTCGTTGCAAAATGTCTGAAAGATCATATTTTAAAAAAGTCTTCAGTACATCTTTTCAGTGGTCTGTAAACGCATTCCGAATTGGTAAGAAATAACAGTTGTTAATGTACATATTCTTAACTTCGACTATTTCAAGAAATCTGGTCCATATTAAGTAGGTAGTACTTTTTATAGGCAATGCTTTCTCTGCAAATGAATTCAAATGCAATTATAAGTCCAGTTCTCTGTTACACTTTTTATACAGCTCGAACGGCTTTCTTACCACAGAACGGTAATGAGTAGAACGACTCTTTTAACTAGTTTTCAACAATTTTAGATAAATCTTTATTTCATAAATCTTCGTTTATGTTTCACAAAAAAAAAATTCGTTTATATCTTGAACCGTACAGAAAGTTTCCCTGTTGCAGATGTTAAGAAAAGTGATGGTTCATGTGACGCTTCCGCCCGAAACACCCAATTGCCTGCTACCAACCACAGAAATGCAAAAACGCAATCATCCCATCTGAACATGTACGGATTCTCCAATAGCTTCAATGCAAAATACATCTTCCTTCCTTAAAGAACATCCAGTAATGGCACTCATTTTATCCATATCCATCTCTTCTTTTAAACAGAGCCTTCCAAAGAATGCAAAAACAAAAAAAAGGCCTTTATTAATCCCTTTATTACTGCAACCAGTTTTTGCCAGAATGGAATCAGCATCCCTTCCAGATTTACTCAATTACATTCTGTGATCAGCTAAAACCAAACATGCAGGTACCAGGAATACCTTTAACGCTTTTTCTTAGCAGCTCTACATCACAATAGAAAAGTTCACCCAGTTGTATCATCAATCAATAAATGATTCAGTTAGGAATTCAAGCTTCATTTCTTCTTCATTCCACTCATCATTCCTTTTTCAGTAGCCAACTAATAAAATGACCCCTTCGAAAAACTAGGGATCTCTTTTGATAATCTTTCTGGTAAAAGTGTTAAATTTGTTTAATCTAACACCAAAAGCAATTATCTGTGCACTACGACTTGTACCGTCTAGTTATTACAACTACAAATGCTTTTAAGTAGCGCATTTCAGCCAAAAAACAAAAACTACAGCCACACAGAAAAAAATTTTAGCCATCAAGAAAACACAAAATGGTCACGGTTCCAGTCACCTTGATTATTTTATCGTCTACTTCATACCAGTTCTGTTTTACTACAGTCAGCCATATCACGTGACGGCAATAAGAAAGGAACTAACGTAGGCAACTTGTTGACAATTCAAAACCATTTTAAACTCAGTAAAGCAATGCTTGCCTTTATCTTACATTGAAGTAGCAACAGTACCAGCACTGATCCTCGTTAACCAAAAGCACTTCAAGATTACGCAGATGTTTTGATTTCAGAAATAATATATATACAAGTACACAAACAGCTACAGATCAACAGCTACAGAAGTACCTTGAAGGGACCGTATTCGAAATGTATTCAGTACATACCCAAGTAGTGAACGCAAAGTCTTTTTAGAATGAGTCGTTGCAGCTATGCATTACGGAATCACACGTTCAGTTGGCATCGCTTTCATTTTCTTTTATACTTCTTTTAGAAGTAAACATTTATAGATAATTCGATATAATGCTTCCTTTACACTGAACAGTTTGCATTGTATTATCAGATTCTTTCCAAAGTGTACTGATAAGTCCGCGCGGTTCCTTACATACCCACAAATTTAAACACGATTTAAATCCTTTTGGATTCTCTGCACCGTCGTTCTCATCAATAATCCTCCTCCTCCTCAAAAACTGAGTTCTTGTGCAAAACATAGCACCAGCAACAAATTTTCCTAGCGCATACGTCAACCATAATAAAACCAACTCCGTTATTGAAACCATGTGATCAAAGTGACATAGTCTGATTCCGACCGTAATGTCAAAGTGATGTAAAACGACCTGTACCATACGAATTCATGTGACATAGAAAGTAGTGTTATGAGATGACGCATATGTGGGTGAACCTGTCTCCCTGCGATCGATTCATCTGACATTTATATCCATATGGTGCGCTTAAATGTGTCAGCTGTTTGGTTATGGTTATGGGTAGTGACGAAGTGTTTCCGCAATTTATCAATTAAATCAGTAAATATTTTAAAAATAGCTTTGCATACTGAATTTTCTATCAAATAAATAAAGAAAATTTTGAGAGATAATATACTTTGATTGATTTTAACATTGGTGAATAGGAGTTGAAGAAATGTTGAGCTGTTCATTTCGAATGCTTTCTGATGTTTGAAGCTGTCATCGATATGTTTATTATTAAATTTAGTTGAACCAAGGCACCATTCTACGAGTGTTCACTAACACTAAGGAAATAATAGTCTCATGTTTTTTCCAGAATCCATAAACATTAGATTCATTCAAGGAAATCTTTAGTTATCTTAATATTTTAAATTAAATTTGTCTAACATTAACTATAAGAAAATAAGGAAATTTCAGCCTTAACAAGTAATGGCTGATCAGCTAGCGTCTGTTTTTCATATCCTTAGCAAGACAATGAAGCATATCAACAATAGTAGCGTACTGTAATCTGAACTGCTGACAGTATCCGATAAGCCGTTGCATCTGTCTCCATAACAAGTACACAATTGTACATCACCGAATACCGGATAAAGTTGTCTGCGGTCCAGATTGTACAAATGAGCACGGGGCAAACTTCGACATTGATTTACCTAAACAGAAACGGTTATTTCTGTCCTTCTAATTCTATAGGATATTCATCTATCAATTTTTCATGATTGAAAAGCTAAACTTACCGCTTGAAAGCGATGCGTTCTTATTGCGGTCTCATTGAAACCATTCCTTAACACTCGATCCATGCAGCCACGGATAAATTTAAAACCGATAAATACACCTAAAAAAAAAAAAAAAAAAAACATTGAAGCTTAGAAGATACCACTAAAAGAGAAAATAATTTTCCATATTTGTTCTCCAGTCCTCAGCAGTATTGTTTGAATTCTAATCACGTGCAGCAAGAGGATAATAATCTTTAAAAAATGAAAAGCTATGATCATTTTGAAATCCAAAAGGAAACAAGTAATGTGTGACGTTTTTCTTTGACTGATTTATGTATATATTACTATATGTGTCAATCAAGGATGTCACTTGTCCATACAATTTTACCTATTAGTTAACCCATAACCCATAAAGCCTCTCTCTGCATTAGTTTTGATGCCAGTAATTTAGTGTGGTCATGCGTCATAAATTTGTTATGTCAATTTAGTGATCAAGGAATAACCGCCAACAAACCAGCTTCAACATCCGGTTCGAGTAAATTAACACACATTGTTGAACAAATTACAGTAGGAATATGATTTGAAAGTTGTGGCTCGTTACATCGATTCGTAAACATCTGAATATCGTAATTAAACACACCTTGCTTATCTTACATTAAAATCTGGAAGGAAGATTGATATGGCAATAACAATTTCAGAAATTTGTCACTTAAGTGTTCTTTAACTTTAATACATCATTTTAACTGCTTGATTCTCTCTATTCTCTCTAAATTAAGCAAAATTCAGGAAAAAGACCTTTATGGCTGATTAATTTTACAATTTCAATTCTTCCTTAGCTTCTACTTTTGAAGTGTATAACTTTTTCTTCCCTTCCTCATGCTGTTACATGTATAGAAAAAAGCTAATAAGTCCTCTTGAACTTTATTAACAAAGGCATCTAATGATGTGATTATTTTAACTTAAGAATACGAAGTTCATCTGAAGCTTTTATTGAGTTTAAGAGTTTAAGAATCAATACGTAAAATTATCATTAGAAAACCTTAGGTGCCGTATAAATATATTGCAGATGTTCCCAGCTTTCTTGATAGCTCAGTGACATACAGGAAAAGCATTCGAACCGACGAGGTATGGTGTCTGAAAATAGATTATATGGATTGATAAGAGCTTAACTATGATAATAATCAAACTGTTAAACTTATTAACTAATATCATATTTGATATCAATGAAATAAAACTAATTTTATAAAGGGTTTCATTAAATTAAATGGGCTTAAAATGTTATGTTGAAAATTGCAAACGGTGTTCAAATAATTTCTTAAATATTTCATATTAATCTTTCGCATTTTCATAATATCAGTATAGCAATGAAGATCCCACTATTTAAATATATTTTGACACATAAAAAGTACTGCTTTTCTTCATTGTCTTTCACACTTTTCTGTGTGATAGACAATAAAAAGGGACAATTTTCAGCTTAATTAGATAATTAATTATACCTTTTCCTTCTAGACAAGAAATAACAAATAAACTTTATAAATTCTGCTTTTGCTCACTAGACAGACTTTAGATGCACTGTAGTAAGAACATTTCACAGTGTAAGTTGATAGAACCCATGTAAACTCAAATTTTATATAAACTGGAAAATAATTTAGAAATAGATTGATGAAAACAGACTAATAAAGCATACAAAGCGTAAATTTGAAGATAAAATGAAAGGAATGAAAATACCAAATTCCATCAATTCGTCAAATTCTCCAGCGATGCACAAGTGTGAAATATCGATAAAAATGGCCACTATCAGTATCACCAGACTACCTACAGTTTTCATTCCGACATTGTCGTTCACTTAGTCCACCAATGCCCTCTTTTCAGCTAGTTCCCGAGTTTCAGCACAATTTTATATCTGTGATATACGATTTGCTCCTTCATCATTACAAATAATAACGAAAAATAATACGCAATAAACTTACAGCTCAGAAACAGAAAACCTTTAATTAAGAGAAAGGACTTTGAACGAACACAATCTGAAATTTTGTGCAGAAAATGACAAAGGGAATATGTTGGAAAGTTGGTAAAAATTTTACATGAGAGTGGATGAAATAAGTGATGCGAGTGATAAAAACTACTTGTGATTAAAATATCCTAAATGTGATTTTTTGTGATGGCACACATAAGATAAAAGTATTTCAAGCATTTCAGAATGCAGTTCGATAGATGAAATTTAACAAATAATATTATCTGTTTTTAAAAAGATTGCTAACGTCATTCACGATTAAAAAGCATAATTCATTAAGAGATAATGAATAATTAAGTTAAAATATGGGTATGTATTCTCAAAAGACGTTCATTATACTTGTAGAGAATGAAAGAAGTGATCTAAATTGCGGATAGCAAACAATTTAAAATTAAGAGAACATTGAAAACACTACAATTAATATTGAAATTTCCTTCTTAGAAGTCATCATTTTGAACATGTCAAAGAAAACTTCTGGAAATGCCGCCCCATTCGATTTGAAGACAGTAGAATTTCAGTAGTACCCAGTACATAGAGAATGTCCTTTCCGCTCTTAATTTGTCAACCAAGACATTCAACTAAAAATATATGACAATAAATGGTCCAATCATCCGTTTTGACATATTACAATATTTCGAACATTACTTTATGCTTATTTTCATGCTTACTCTCTTCAACTGTCAGATATAATTTAAATATAAAAGCAGAATTTTATCATATTTTATCTAGTTTGTGAAATTAACACTTAATTATCCAAAAAGAACATGAAAAAACCTTGAATTATCAAAGTTATAACAGACAATCGCAAAATAAAATGTATATATAGGTCTGATGAAAAGAAAAATAGAGGAACTGAGTAAAAATTAAAAGTTTCCTTGGTGAAATAGAAAAATAGAATTGTCGCGATTTTCCATATGTCGAAAACCAAGTTAGTTAGATTAAAAAATATAATTGTTAGATTTATTTAGGCATAAACTTATAGACTCTGTATATTTTTCCTACAAATGAAAAACTATGGAATACATTTGTGAGAAATTATCGATCGGAAATAAAATGTTTCAAATTATTACCAGATCAGAAATATCTGTCTGACAATTGAAAATTATTGTTGCATTTGTTAGATGGCATTTGTTAGAGTAGTAAAATGAAGGACTATTGTCTTTACTTTCTGGGAATGTTAGTTCCAAAATTCTATTATTATCAAGATCTCTCCAATCAAGGCTATTCAAAAGTAAGGTAACGAGAATGCGACTTTTTCTGGATAAGTTGAGAATTATTTGCGTCTTTTTCATTTTACATCAGTTTTGTTTACATCAAACTACTGGGAAGTCGTAAAAGCAATAAAAGTGAAACAAAATTCGCTTCTTGCCGTACCATATTTTGACGAGACAGGCAATTAGATAGAACTGTTTCAATCATTTTTGTTTGTTGGCTTCGCAGAGAAAACTTTGACCGCTTGGAACTTGCTTTTCATTTTGCTTCTCGAACAATTCTCTTATTCTTTCTTCGAAGTGTTAAACAATAAATTGACATTATCTCACTTTTCTGTTCAATATATTCAGTAAATAAGCCATTGAAAAGTACGATAAGTAGCAGAATTTTGAAGTTTATTGAATACATTGGAAAAAAGCTATTGCTTCCCATCCTTAAAAGCTGGAAACTTCATTTGCATTCTTATCGTATCATCGCACTTAAGCTTGATATCCTTGATCAATCAAACAGATTTAGAATAAGTCAAAACTCTCTGAATCACTTCTCTAACGAATTATCATGACTAATGCATGATTAAAAAAGAAATGCAACAATTAAATTTATTAAAGGCTGTAATGGAATGCTAAGGGTATTTATTTACCTTTTATAAAAATTTTAAAGTTAGATGAGATAAATATGTGTACAAACAATTTTTTACTGCATAATTTTTTAATGTAAAATTAATTTCAAACAGATGAGTTGCTTCTTCATCAGTTTCTGTTAGGTTAGGTGATGATAAACTAGAAAAAAAAAGGCTGTCTGAGAATAAATCTGAGCAAACTGCTGATAGTTAATTTTTCATCAGTTACTGAAAACAAGTGTTTCACCTGCTTATTTCAATAAAACAGAATTTGGAATGGCGGGAATGTCTTGAGGAAAGTGTTTTTTTTAGCATAAGCAAAAATTAGTGAAATGTATCGCTTTATAATGACTGCTACATCGAGCACTCACAGCTGTAAGATTCAAATCAATTCAATCCTCTCCTGTCTTTGTTGAACTCTAATGACAGCTAATGAATAGCAAAGAAAAAATAAAATGTCGCAGCTTTTCTGCTTCTTTTCTGTAATTTTTTTAGCTTCTTTGGTTTTTCCCACCACATTCTATTGTACATTTCAGTCTTGCAAATTATAAGCATGCAAAATCAAATCAGCTATTGCTTTCGATCGGAATGAGATCATTACTATGGTGATTCTAAATTCTAAGTGACAAAAAGATGGAAAAGATGTTTGATAAAGCAACATGAGTCAGTTACGAAGTCAGAAAAGTGACAGCTTTAAACACACTGTAATTCTTTTTTTCTTTAATTTTTTTAAAGGCGGAAATTTCAAGTGTAAGGCTTGCTTGAAATCAGTCAAACATGACTGATAGCTAATATATGCAGACAGAGGACTAACGGACACAATCATTTTCTCTATGTTCCCTCTATTTCCACTCCCTGTTTCTCTTTCAAAGGAAACAGCAATTTTGAAAACTCGAGAATAAGGCATGATAGTGAAAAAATTAAGAATTTTAAGCAATTCGAACTCGCTCTAATAAAAGAGAAAACTGAAAATTGCAAGCATAAATAATTGAGGTTGCTTACTTCAAGCACAATTAATGATTTCATTTTTTGCAGTACGAACTTTCCTAACGACAACGATTTTCACTCACAATTCGAAAATGATATAAAATGAAGTCTGAAATGACTTTTATTATTTAACATATATGAAGCTGCTACGATATGAATGAATGAATAGCTGAAATGCAAACAACTCTCTCAGCTTTATCTAGAAAAGCTAAGAGATCCAAATTCACACGAAGATAATTCTTCACCCCAAGGGACAAAGCAGTACTGTTTTTCAATTCCATCGATTCTTTCGATTCATTGGTTCTTTAGCATGTCGAACAATCTAACACAACAGTATGTGATTGAAACGCAATAAAAATATTCTTCAATATCACACTTAACGTTACAGCCATTATTCTAACTGATCAACATATGTGCTATCCTTTTCCCTAGTAATGTCCACTTTTCGATTTTGTTAAAAAGAAAATTTTTGAAGCAGATAACTCATAGTCTTGGACATTCAAAAACATTCGTTTTAACAGCTTCTCATATTTTCATTCTTCAGCGGTTGTCTGAGAGTTAATGCATTGGTAAAGTCAGAAAAAAAAAAAAAAAAAAAACACTGAATGTAGTAATGATCTCATTCCGATCGAAAGCAATAGCTGATTTGATTTTGCATGCTTATAATTTGCAAGACTGAAATGTACAATAGAATGTGGTGGGAAAAACCAAAGAAGCTAAAAAAATTACAGAAAAGAAGCAGAAAAGCTGCGACATTTTATTTTTTCTTTGCTATTCATTAGCTGTCATTAGAGTTCAACAAAGACAGGAGAGGATTGAATTGATTTGAATCTTACAGCTGTGAGTGCTCGATGTAGCAGTCATTATAAAGCGATACATTTCACTAATTTTTGCTTATGCTAAAAAAAACACTTTCCTCAAGACATTCCCGCCATTCCAAATTCTGTTTTATTGAAATAAGCAGGTGAAACACTTGTTTTCAGTAACTGATGAAAAATTAACTATCAGCAGTTTGCTCAGATTTATTCTCAGACAGCCTTTTTTTTTCTAGTTTATCATCACCTAACCTAACAGAAACTGATGAAGAAGCAACTCATCTGTTTGAAATTAATTTTACATTAAAAAATTATGCAGTAAAAAATTGTTTGTACACATATTTATCTCATCTAACTTTAAAATTTTTATAAAAGGTAAATAAATACCCTTAGCATTCCATTACAGCCTTTAATAAATTTAATTGTTGCATTTCTTTTTTAATCATGCATTAGTCATGATAATTCGTTAGAGAAGTGATTCAGAGAGTTTTGACTTATTCTAAATCTGTTTGATTGATCAAGGATATCAAGCTTAAGTGCGATGATACGATAAGAATGCAAATGAAGTTTCCAGCTTTTAAGGATGGGAAGCAATAGCTTTTTTCCAATGTATTCAATAAACTTCAAAATTCTGCTACTTATCGTACTTTTCAATGGCTTATTTACTGAATATATTGAACAGAAAAGTGAGATAATGTCAATTTATTGTTTAACACTTCGAAGAAAGAATAAGAGAATTGTTCGAGAAGCAAAATGAAAAGCAAGTTCCAAGCGGTCAAAGTTTTCTCTGCGAAGCCAACAAACAAAAATGATTGAAACAGTTCTATCTAATTGCCTGTCTCGTCAAAATATGGTACGGCAAGAAGCGAATTTTGTTTCACTTTTATTGCTTTTACGACTTCCCAGTAGTTTGATGTAAACAAAACTGATGTAAAATGAAAAAGACGCAAATAATTCTCAACTTATCCAGAAAAAGTCGCATTCTCGTTACCTTACTTTTGAATAGCCTTGATTGGAGAGATCTTGATAATAATAGAATTTTGGAACTAACATTCCCAGAAAGTAAAGACAATAGTCCTTCATTTTACTACTCTAACAAATGCCATCTAACAAATGCAACAATAATTTTCAATTGTCAGACAGATATTTCTGATCTGGTAATAATTTGAAACATTTTATTTCCGATCGATAATTTCTCACAAATGTATTCCATAGTTTTTCATTTGTAGGAAAAATATACAGAGTCTATAAGTTTATGCCTAAATAAATCTAACAATTATATTTTTTAATCTAACTAACTTGGTTTTCGACATATGGAAAATCGCGACAATTCTATTTTTCTATTTCACCAAGGAAACTTTTAATTTTTACTCAGTTCCTCTATTTTTCTTTTCATCAGACCTATATATACATTTTATTTTACAATTGCTTATTGTTTATAGCATTTGAGAAACATTTCAGAAAAGGTATAGATGACAATGTGAATCTTAAGATTTCTAATAAGAAATCGGACGAAGCCGAGATGTAACCAAAAATGTAGAATTAAAAGTAAAGTTAGCCGTTAGAAAGTACCGCTAGAAAGTAAAGACTAATCAGAAAACGATATGTAATTGTTTTTTACTCTATGATTGTTTTCTACTCTGCTGTTGAAGTTATAAGTAATATTTAAGTTTTCTCGACGAAGATGCCCTCTTTCTCTTTCTCTAAAAGTGAGAATAAAAAAGGGAAAAACTTTTGTACTACTAGATAATATAATATAATGGAAAGTATGGTATCTCAAATCAGATCGATAACATTTAACATAGTTCAGACGTAGCACAGAAAAGACACAGTATGAACTTGTTAGGAAGTATTCACAATTCACTCTTCTTACCTCACTATTTCTTTTATCTTTTGAATGTAGTAAGAAAATTTTAGTGTTATACATAACAATCATTCAATATCAGTTAAAAATAATTCAAAAAAAAAATCTAAAAAAAAGAGTTCAAAATTTTGTTGATCAAAAAAAGTTCACTTCAAATTCTGTTCAAAATTGATTACAAATAAGATAATATCACTCACTGCTTTACCGAGTTATTATTATACAATAACAGAGTAGTAAAAAAGTCAACATGTCTAATGAATGGATTTTCCTGTGTGTAATGTCAAAGTGCAAAATGAAACTGTAAATTAAAATAAATAAGTTAATAATAACTGTAACTTTAGGAAGAAAGGAAATGATGAATCAATATGATTGTTCTCTTTAATGAAATATCCGCGTATGGTAGAGGAAAAATAGGAAATGAATTCATTAAATGTTTCGAACTCACTAAATGCTTTAACTATAGAAGGAAAATGCCAAAAGTTCTCCTCTACAGAGCCGAAATCTAAGAGTTAGAGTTGCATTGAAGGCCCTTTAAGATGAAGAGCAACTTCTACTAATTGAGAATATTACTAGATGATAAATCCTTAACTAAACTGAAAGTAAAGAAAATATGTACGGTGGAAAAGTTGGAATGACTTACTGTAAATTCTGAGTTTCGAATAAGTTGCAGCACTCCATGCTGTGCGTACAAATTCTGTCCTTTGGGCGCTGTTTTCAGTCAAAGCATCGGAAACTGGGATATTATTCGAAGATTGCACCCTTTTGGCACTATTTAATTTATAGTAGGTGCACCATATCAGTACTACTGATAACGTTGTACTTGAAGACAACATTCTATTGTTTTTCAGTTATTTTCTTTTTGCTCATTTTATCCATATTTAAGACCGATAAGCAATTATGTTTGCCTGTGAGTTGGCAATAATGAGTACAAATCAACAATTCAGCTCAGATTTTGAAAATTTTTTCGAAATATTCAAACAACCGAGCGTATCAGTTGCAGTGATATTTTCTTGTCGATATTTGATAAGTGACTGATAATGCGATGATTTGAAATCATTGAGATAAAGCAACTAATGAATTCAACAATGATGATTAAATACAACGCATAAGTATTCGCATTTTATAAAGCACAAAATGTTCAACAAGTTTCACTATGATCTAAATAAGATTGAAATTAAAGTTGTGCATTGGGTTGTAATAGACTGAAAAAATTATACTATGATCATACGTTAGTTCCAGTTAATGGTTAATAAGCATTAGCGTAAGTTTAGATTCGGCCAATTGAATATAATTTGCTCGGCTAAATTAGTTATTATTGCATATTATCATTTTTAATAAAAACAGTGCATTTGTAAATCATCTTTCTATCATTTGTATTGCTTAAATAAATAAATGTAAATAAGCAGAAAAGTGAAAGGGTAAAAGTAAAATATATTTATACGATTTACTTTATTAAAACAAACTGGAAAACTGTTTCTATTCATTTCGTAAATATTAACAATATCTTAAGCTAAAATTTTCAAGTGCAATTACGATTGCAAACTGTCAGTTAAAGTTGGTTTTATCCAATAGAAGTTAATTACTTTGTGAATATTTTGAAAGTTGGAAGGAATGAAGCAAAAAATTACTCTAAACTTTATGCACTTCCAAAGGTATAGGAATATGAGAAGGATAGAGAATAACCGACAAATGAGAAATGCACAGTTTTTGAAACTTGTCGATTAGTTCGCTTGATGACATTCTTCTAATAAAAGAAGAGCAGTTTGTATTTAATTTTTTCTAACTCATTTTAAGATTTAATTTTTTCTTCTTGCTTTTTCAATCTAACATTTCTCAAAAAGTTGGTGGCAATTCTTTCAGTGATACTAAAGAATACTTCAAATATAAGGCACCAGTTTCTTACCATTACTCTTAAGTACAGCTTTAGACGAGAGTTTGCATTTGTTTATCTTACTATAAGAACAAGAATGATAAAGCAATTATAGTCTAAAATGTTTTCGATCCAAGATAATCTATTTTATCCGTGAAGTACTGCAAAATAGGCAATGCTCATGAAGATAAATAAAACCAAACTCATTTCAATAAAATATATTGAAATGAATCTAAAATTGAAATTGCTGAAGATCAGTATTTTAAAACGATATATTTTGGGGGGCGCAAGCATAGATACTTTGGTATATGATTGGAATAAGAAGCGTAAACAATGCACGTGGAATAAGTAACTGACAAGTGAAATGCGAAATGTGATGTTTTCATTGAATCATTTATAAAGTAATTGATTAAAGTGCAAGTAATGCAAGAGGTGCACAGGTAACAATAGCATTAGGATTTCGTTTGTCATTTTATTCGATCATAGTATCGTAGCTGCTGAGTTTTGTTAAAATTTCATTTTCTATTTCAGAATATTACAAGCTCATCGAAGTTTATTATTGTTTAAAGTTTGTTCAACATACTATAGATGAATACAGCACTGTTATAATTTTACCGAAAAACATATTACTAAATATTTTTGAATTTATAAGAATGATGCAAATTACTTTTCTTCATAATATTCTTTAAGTAATCCTGAACAGTATTAATTCATCCTTAATTTTTTAAATGATATGAAAGGGAGAAAGAGTATTTGAGACAAGTGAATTTGAATTCATAGATTAAAAAAAAAAAGGAAAATCTAGGTCAATTGAGAAACCAAAGATGAGCACAACCGAGAAGATATAAGCTACAAGACTTTCTACTTGCTAAACAGTTTCAAAGCAACATTTGCATTATATTCACTAATTAATCTGATTCCTCAAAGAAATATAGTTCTCATTATTTGGATTCAGAATATGCTTTCTACACTGCTTCTATTGACAGCTGAGAATTGTGGGAATGGGAAATAGACTGAAGCAGAATGATAAAGGAAAGTAAAATTATGCAAAGATCATCCACGATAACCACGATTTATGTGAATAGAAGAAGTATACTAGGCATTATCTTTTAAGAATAGACATTTGGTAGCCATTTGGCCAACGATGAATCAATAGAATGCTAGATGTCATTTGAATTCACGTTTACTTGTAATTTAACAGAAAGCTAAAGGTTATCCAGAGACTGAGACTGAGAGGTAAAAACAATTTATGTTTTCTACATCATGCTTTGGGAGAATAAGGGCGGAAAAGGACAGCAGCATATTCAAAATAATTTCTCATCACAAATAAAGTTCTCTGCTCTTAGCAAAGATTGAAAATTATGACCAACCACACTTATAAAATCTTCGGTGCACTTAGACACAAACGCAAATCTACTACATATATAAGTAGGATCATTTTAATAAAACCGATTTGTTGTAACAAATTTGTTGACATTCTGAAAATCATTATGAAAGGTTCCTTATTCATATTAAATAAATGAGTACTTATATTAAAAAATTGGGTAATATTCGCAAAAAAGTTGAGAGAAATGAAATTCCACAATAAGTGGGAAATTCATTCCTTTATATTTATGTGAAAAATTTGATTGCACTATAATACATCAGTGCCATCATGAAGCTTAGATTTAGAATTCATTGAAATTCACTATGATTGTTTTTGCAATACGCAGTGATGAATTACTGAAGGTATTGAAATAAGTTGTTTGTGAATCATTATAGTGGTGTTGTGATTACAGCATATTATCTAGAAATTTTTAAGCGATAGAAATGATTTAAGAAGTTTTGATATAACCGAATAATAAACAATTTAAACATTTCTGAAATTTCAACTCAACGAAAACTTTAGTTATACATTACCTTCTCAATAAAAACTGAATGATTTGAACTTAAAGCAATTTCATTTGTTTGCCTGTTAATTAGTAAATTTTGTTTAATTTCAAATTGCATGCTAAAAATGAAACGGATGTTAAAACACTTCAAAAAGTATTCGCAACCATCAAATTTTATATTCATAAATTTATTTTTCATATAAAGTTGATTTAAAATTTTATGTTCAATGAATTTTTTATGTCTGTTACTAGATGAGTTAGAATGAGCTGCTTGAGACCTTGTTATTGCAAATATTTTTTAGCAAAAGGAACAAATGGCCACAAAATTGAAAATAAATAAAAATAGTTAAAAATACTTATGAGCTATGAGCAAAATTGAAATGATAAAAAATAAAATCTAACTTCGGAAATTGAAAAAATTTTTTGAAATTGTAACAATTATTTGAAAAATATTAACAAGTTTACTTATAAAATGTGACAGTAAAAAGATTGTTCAAATTTAAGGCATTTATATAAACGTTATTTCAAGTTCCCTTCCATCCATTCTCGAAATAATAACAATAATAAGTTATGAATGATTGAATTTCTGCATTCTTGTACTGAATTATAGTTGGGAGATTTTAGAAACTGAGAAAAAAATGGGAATTATAAAAATGATTTGACTGTTCAATGAATTTTTTATGTCTGTTATGAATTTAATATTGAAATGATCAATGATGTTATTAGAGGTAATTAGCATCAGTTGCCGTAACATATACAAATTAAGAAATGCAATAAGGATAAAAAAACTATCTTTCTTTTCTGTGGCCTTTATTTAATTGCAACCCTATTTGAATGTATTGATTTAACTGGTATTAACTTAAAATAATATTTGATAATTATAATTGAGATAATTAGAATTTAATGATAAGTTATTGCTGATACTAATTAAATTAAAAAGTGCATATAATTACTGAGCAGTAGAAATTCTGAGCTGGTAATTACAAATAATTCATACCTTTGAACATTGGTTGAATGAATCTTCGTAACGAATTAATATTTAGTTATGATTTAAAAAATTAATACTGAAGTTATCTGATTCTCACTTTATTAAATTTTTAACTGAAAATCGCAGATGACTGCAAAAATTGTTTCATATGAGTACGCAGCTATAATCTGCAGAATAGCTACTAATTATTATTTGTTACTCAAATTATTTTCATTATGAAAATGATGTGCAAATGCATGAAAGATAAATTCAGTTTATCGATGTTAAAATAAGATTAGTTGAATGACAGATAAAATAACTGATTAATTAATTGACTATTCTGTTTGCAAATACTATATACATCTTTATTAATTAGCATTTTATGAATGTAGTTTAAGTCGTTATTATTTGTTAGGATCCAGATATCTACGAAAGACTAAGTTAGAGAGATTAAAATTTTTAAATTGCAACGACGTCCTGAAACATTTTTAAGCTTAAATGACACAGTCATATTACAATTCATTTTGTCAACACAATTGTGGAATAAGATGCGATTTGTATATTTTGGTAATTCTGTCAACGATACATGTTGTTGCACTTAGCGCCTATTAGACAACAGAGCGCAAATGTATAGCATTAACTGTTCAAAAAATTTCTGACAATTATGTTAAAATTTCCAATGAGAAGAAAGTTTGCATTACAATGAAAGACAAAATACAATGTATTCAAAAAAGAAAAAAAGGAAAATTTTTAAAAATTTCTAAGCATAAAGTTAGTTTCTATGAAGTTTAAACCAAACAATAATACATGCGAGCAAACTTTTTACATAATTTCAGTTCTTATAAGGCGCAGTAAACAAAACCACACTTTTTTATAATGAAAAGTACCCAACTGCATGTTCCTACAATTTATATTTTAGACAGTGACTGGAAGATTTTTATATCAAAATTTATGAATTCAAAGGTTAGATACATTTGTTTTGTTTAGTGTCATAGTCTAAAAATCTTTAGCTAAAAATTCATCAATTATGTCTGAAGTAATCAGCGAATAGTTCATTCATAATACGCAGTAATAGTTAGTTAGGGCAGATCTGCAAGTAAGGTGTGATATTAGTTTAGTAAGCGAACAAGAAATGGCAGGGAATGCTCAATAAGGAGTATTCAAATTTTATGATTTAAGTTCTGATAGCATTATTATTTATCAAATTTATGAAGAGCCTCATAAATTGGTTTCTCAAGTTCTTTTCCTTTTCAAAAGGAAAATATTCGGGAAAATTTCCTTCATTTAGGAATCACCAGTTGTATAAAACTAAATAGTTCATTAATAATTGAATGAATTATTGAAATAAATTTGGCTTTCTTTCGATTAATAAGTAGTTTTTACTTGTTCATCATTATTGGAAGTTCTGAAGAATAAACAATAGAGTTATTTTGAGAGGAGTAAATTCCCGACTGAATTTTGTCCGGAAGAAATTTTCTAGCAGTGAAATGAAAAATGCTAATAAAGTTTCGTTAGCTTCGTAGAGATTCATTGATGCATGAAAGAAATAAAATTATGAAATTCTTCAATAACTCTTTAGGAATAGCTTTACATTTCACAAGACAAATAGTTGTCATTTGAATTTGACGAGGAATAAGTTCTGATGCAATAAACTTTTCAGTAAAGACTGAAGAACATTCGTGACTAAGCTATAAATTATGTTCTCTCATTAAGCGGTAAGTTAATTAAGCTGTTCATTCTTCTTACCCTCACTTTATCAGTTTGTTGCTTCTGTTTCTAATTTATTAACTCTCACTTATTTGAAAAATTCCTAAAGTCGACTGAATAATTAATATTTCTGATAATTTTTGCATGAAATTGTAATTAGTAGTTGTCGCAGCTTACTTTTTCTTATTAAATCCGCCTCAAATATCAAACTCCATTTTTTTCTTACTTGTTTTTTTTTTCTTTTTGTTTTTTAAATTATTTTCAGGCAAGAACTAACATGTTCAGTCGAATTCGGTGCTTGAAGCTTTACCCAACACTTCCATATTTTTATCCACTTTTCCACAAATGGAGAATTTCCGCAGGAAAGACCGCAATCATTTCAGGTAATATGAAAAGTTTAGTAATAACACTGCTGATTCACAGCTCTCTGAATCAAGCGCTGTTAATTTGTACCTTTAACTTGAAGTACTTAACTTCTAGAATTAACATGAAGAATTTCACTTCTATATTAATAACACTCGACTGATAGAATTTCTGAGATTACAATCTCTTACCTCATGATTCGTCCTAGAGATTTGAAAAACTGTAACATAATTTCTGTAGTTTCATTAAAGAAGCAAAAGTAGGGAGGTTAAGGGAAGTCAGTTAGTGGGAAAAAGTAGAACAACATACAACAAAGTAAAGATATTGCTAGAATTTGTCGTTTATAAAGGAGAGATCGAAGATTTGAAATGAATCAATAATATTGCATTTAAAGGAAAATCGACAACTGAAAATAAAGTCAAGGAAGACGCTTTATTGGTTTTATTCAGCCTCCCATTTCAGCTCTATTTCACTTCCACTTTTAAAAATAAACTAATTAATCATCAATCTTTTATACCATATGCGATGACCAAGTGAGAAATGAACAATCATCAGCTCAAACTAACATGGAGAGTTTGCTAAACTACTCAAAATAGATATCGATAAACTGAAAAGACTAGAATGAATTATAAGAATGTACCCTGAAGTGTCGAAAAATATCAATATTTTGCTTGTTGCAATCATCAAAAGAACGATAAATTAAGAACTTTTTATTAAAAAATTTTTTTCTTCTCATTTTTAATATTCAAATTTCTTAAAAGAACTACTGAAGAAAGTCTAGTCTTTTATCTGACTCTTTATTTGGAAAAAATTTTAGAGCAAAAACTTTACTTAATTTTAAATAGAAGGCTTTTTTAGTTCTTCAAAAAAAAAAGTCCATTTTCAAGGGAACAGCACATCATATAATTTATGCTAGTTGAGAAGTACTCTAAAAACTTTTTTTTTTATCAAACGAAAAGCCATAAGATTGAAAGCAACTAAAAAAATGCTTTAGTTTTCAAGAGATTAATAAAAATTATGCAACGATTCTTTTGGCTTGCGAATCCTCATCTAAAGCCTTCAACAAGTGACCTTTAGTTTGAAAAAAGTAAACTTTATATAAGCTGACGGTTCACTGATAAGGAACCGAATTGCAAACAAATTTTGAACGGTTTTTGTTGGTATGTAGCATATTTGTGGAATTGCGAACGAAAAGAAATCTAAAAAAAGGTCGTCAAAAAGTCTGCGCTTGTTATCAATGATCAAAGGTTTAATTATATGCATCTTTATTTGATAAGATAGTCGTACTTATCAATCATTGATATTTTATCACAGCATTGAAATTGAAGATCATGATGAAGAATGGAGTGGAAAGTATCAGATGGAAGAGAATAAGTTTTGTTGCGAAGGAAAAAATAAGCATAGGCACAGGTACTTGTCACTCGTTTATTTAATTTCTTCAGAGGTTTCAAAATTCGCAAACTTATTAAAATATTTTTTGACATGCGTATCAAAATATACTTGAAATAAAAATTATAGTCATCAAATGAAATATGAGAGCTATATGACAATTCTGATTTTATTATTGCCTGTTTTACATACTAGCAATTTTCGCCAAATGCTATTCACAATGGATAGAACAAAACATCCGACGCTTTTGAATTCTTAAAAAAGGAAAAAGTCTGAGTCATCTACTACATGCTATGAAAGTTTTCCATAGACCAAGAATAATAGCATTGCAAAAAGTGAGTAGTGAAGAGATAATAATTTTTAAATTCAATGGATAAATTCAGAATAACAAGCGAACTTAAATTTTTTGTCATATAAATATTTATGCAATTCATATGAAAAGACCAAAAGAAACATTTCTTTTGGTGATAATAGCATAACCTGAAAATAGAGGCTCATTTCTGCTATGAGAAGGATGAAATGATGCATGAAAATTGTACTACGTCTATTTTAATATAGGGTTTGAATATCTATCTCTTTCACATTATTTTTTAAAGTTTTTCTCTAAATTTGCAACAAGAAACCAACCAATTACAAGAATATTATCCTCTACATGTACTTTACTTCACTGTGGTACTTCTTGTAAGCTAAGATTACCAAAAAACCGTATAGTTTAACATGACACTTCATGTATAATGCCAGTTAATGTCCATAATTTAATATCCATTTGTTAATTAAATATGTTTAGAAATTGACCATTGTTGTTACCACCATCACTCGTTATAAGTTGCAGATCTTCTTTTGGTAAGGACATATTTGTGATAATTTGATTTGTTATCATCATAATTCGTGTTAGCGGTAGATATAGTGCCATGCTGAATATTATTTATTGCTCAAGACAAAAGTTAGTTCATCACTGTCCATCAAATATCACATCTGAAATTTAGGACGAATTTTTCAAGCAAATGTGCCACGAAGCAAAAATGCAAATATATTCGATAAGAGGTAAGTATTGACGATTAGCCGTTGAAGAGTCAATTTTGTAGTGCAAAAATTTGCTTAAATGTCACCATAATATTATAATTGCAAAAATATATACTTATTTTAATTGAAAAAAAAAATAAAATAGAGAAAATGTAATCACTGATATCACATTGCAAAAGGATAGCAATGTCAGAAATCAAAGTTTACAGAAATAGTAGTAATGGATAAGTTTGAACCTATTATCATTGTTATCACCATCAACTGCAGTGAATACTAAAACTCTTGAAAACTTCGTCAAAACCAATGCTACGGAATTTGGTAACCAATTAAATGGAAACAGCTGAAGTATTTGTTGAAATTAATATTCCACTTTCAAGGAATGGGTGAAAATGATGTGCGATAAAAGTTAGTTCACATATATATTATATATATACTTAATAAAATAAAAATTACATTAACGAGTAATCTAATATAAAACACAATACATTAATAATATAACTACAAAATATAATATAAATAATATGAAACAATAATAAATATAAAATAACAATATAAAGTATAACACATTTTAATTGAAACAAAAAAACTGTATGAAACTTTACGCCGAATGAGTAGTCTTCTCATATCTTTTGCATTGAATAGTATGAAACATATTTTGTATATTTATAAAAAGCTTCATTCTGTCTCCTTCAAAACTTTATCAATTTTAGTTAATAGAATATTAGACTTTAAATGCAGCGGATTTTAGTGCTGCGTGGCTTTCCATAGATCTTACAGTATGATGAAAAATGCTTCATTCAAATATCATTTCATAACAAATTTGAGTTTCAGCGAAAAATGTAGAAGAAAGTTTGACAGACCAAATTTTTTCTTTTTTGAAACTGCTAAAACAAGAAGAGACAAAAGGAAGAACTGAGACTGAGGTTATAAAGTTCCGATATGTCAAACATAACAACTATAAAATTCAAAAAAAAAAGTACACGATATAATCATTCCAGCAAGAATCTCTTTCATGGGACTTAATGTCAGAATTTTCTATACATACATACTGAAGTGAAAATATACTAAAATTGGAAGCATTGCTTCAGATACAATCGAACGTTAACCAATAAAAGATATCCTTAATCTGATCTGTTTGTTTGTTACTAGAAAAAAGCATGTTCCATTGTTCTAATAATGATACTGAGGAGAAATTTGATTGAAACCATTGAAAGTTCTTATGAATTATAATATAGCGATGTTCTGGAAGGAAGTAAATTAACGTGAAATCATAATTATGAGTGGAATTGCCGTTATGGTACATTGGTACTGATCTTTGGATGCATAATTTAACTAAAAATGCTGAAAAAAACTCATCCACTAAAAGCATAATTTATGAAAAATTGCCAGCTTTGACCATTTGAATGATGTCAGAGTTTGCTGCAGCTATTAAATTGCTATAAGCATATGTATAACTCAGTAATGATATAAAATATTTTTAAATTGGACTGGTAAATTTAGAAATGTGTAAGATTGTTCTTTCACTTACTGAAATTATCAACTGGAAAGATTAATTGATCTGTGACAAAACTATTTTCAAATGATATTATTACATTCATCAGTAAAATTTAATATTTATTTTTACAGATCGCAATTATGAAAAATAATTCAGCACAGAATAATTCAAATAAATTAAAAATTTTGTGATTTCTGTGATATTTGATGGAAAATAATTAAATTTGAAGTGTTGAATTGTGCTTCAAATTCCAGTTTGCCTTTATGCAAATGCTGAGGAATTGGTTTCTAAATGGATGACAGCATTATCATTTGTCTTTGCTGCTAATTACTATTGTTATCATTTAAGCAATAAATAAATGAATAAATGCAAAATAGTTCGTGAATTATGGATTGATAGGATGAATTTTATATATGACATTAAGCTGAATGCCGTAGAATGAAGTAGAAATTCCACAGGGATTATGAAGATCGGAAGAAAATGGGTGGAAGAAGGAAGAGAATGTGATGGCGAATTATCGTTTTCAGTTTAAAACTAACTAACACAGAGTTGAGAGTATCTAGCTTCTAAGATAAGCAATTTTAATATTTCAAAAACATAACCTTCAAATACATTTGTCCTATAAAAAACACAAAGCAACTGTCATTGTAAGCTGTTACTTGAAACAAAAACTATTTTCAGCTCCATAATGGACAACACCGCCATTTGCCAATGAAGAGTGGATTTTTTTCTTCTCAATTCACTGTCCTACTGACATTGAGTTGTATAACCATTAGTGAGAAGCTTAAGTGACTGATTCAGATTTGATAAGAAAAATTGATATGAATTAGAACTGAATAAATCATGCAATAAGAAATTGTTAGATGAATATAGTAGAAGTTATATTTCCAGAGAGAGAAAGAAATGTCATTTGGTTCAGCGGAAAAAATTCCAGGTTTGAAATGACCAGAAAATTGTATAGCGCTGTAATTGTGATACTTGTAGCTAAAGAATGCGCTAAGACAACTTTTGCAAAGATTTATGTCCGCAAGAAAAATTTACCATTAGAAAATTATTAAATTAAATAGCATTGTAAACGATCTTCAGAGATGTTTAAGGAAGGAAATTTATTCAATTCAATGGAAAGGTGTTCATGATACTTTTTTTTTTTTAACAAGAAGTTTTCTTTTTTTATATCAATGGAAGGATGCAAAAAATCTCAGACTATTATACAAAAAGATAAAAATGGATTGAATTTTACGAGTAAGTTGTACGTCATGATAAAGTTAATATATACTATGATATGAGATAACTTGCATATTGAATTTGATTTTATCCAAAAATTCATAATATCTCAAAACTGGTATTTACAAAAATAGTGATCTTTATTTCCTCAAGTTTAATTTCAATAGATATTTTTTGAATTGATAAATTCAACTATATGACGTCATTTTTAGCTATGAATATATTTGAATTTGGCCTAATTTGAAAAATTATTGAATCTACTAGAGTAGATTAGCGACAAATTTATGTAGCGAGCCACTGATGTCAACAAAGCATACACAAATAAAGCAGTCGGCAGAACTCACCATAATTAGATATCTCTTCTATCCAAGCCTCAATTCCAAAGGGAAAGATGGGGTTGTTTATGAAATAATAATCTCTATGTCAAGAGAATGCGTAATGTTAACTAAGGACGGCGCTCAATTTGAACAAGCACAAAAATCTAACTTCACGTTCATTGTTAGAATGCTGAAAAGGTTCACATGTATTCCAAATATTTTAGATTTTATTTTTTTGGATATTTACCAGACTTTTCCCAAGCATTAGCCTTTCTCAGAGATTACACTAAATATCAAGAAATTGAGCTAAGTTAGATTATTTCTAGAGTGAACAATTTCCTAATAAATAGCCTGAACTCTGACACTTGACTTTACTTGAGCTAATTGTCAAAAACGTTACCTTTACTTACTTTGAAGCTAAATTAGCTAAAACTGCAGATCGCACTGAAAATGAATTAAGTAGTCTTTTAAATAAATACCATTAATGGCTTGTTAGCTCATCGAAATTCTTTAGTGAATGAGCATTAATTATGGAAAAGTAGCAAACATGCAGTCTGCTGCTGCCCAGTTCCACGTGTAATGCAAACATTTTGTAAACATAAGTAAGTTGACAAAAATTAATTGAAAAACCTTATCAAATATCGGTTATCAGAATCCGTGAATATTAATTTGGTTTGTTAAAATATCGCCAACTTTTTTGGTATCGAAATCACTTTTTTTGTTGGACGGAGCACTAATGCCATTGATCCATTTTTATAATAAGTTTAGTTTAGATTTACTTAAGAAACCTGATTCCAGTATTTGAAAGGAGATATGTTCGAATGTGCAACTAATGCTTGCATCTTGCCGAAACATATGAGGAAGCTGGTGCTTTTAATAACTTCCAGTAAATTTTGAAATATTTTTGTTAAATTAACTTAATTGGGGTTAAAAATATTATACACAAGAGATTAACTTTCATTAACCGAAATTTCCGTGAGAAATTCTTGCTTCGTATCATTTACTACAACGTTAGCAACATTAATCGCTCTAACATTCTCTAAGTTGTTTGCTTGTTGGAGGCACTAAGTTTAAATGTAAAAACAGTCACAACTCTTGGTTATTTGTCTTAATCCAATTTAAATAAATTTTTGTTTCTAAAGAGAAAAGAAAACCGACTGTAAGTATAAGAAAAAAAAAGTGCAAAATGAATAAAAATAATGTTTGAAAAAGTGTAAGCCTAATTTAAAAATAAAAAACGAAACTAATTGTAGCATTCATAATTGTGCTCCAAGTGGAATTCTGATCAGTGACAGATTTTTTGGTTCTAAAAATATATTATTCAGATTAATAGTGCTTTTATATTCAAATTTAAAAAAAAATATAACAACTAGATTACACGTATAAAACAGGACAGTAGATCAAAAACCTTTAATGTGAGACCAAAAATTAAATATACTTTTAATTTTAAGCAACAAATTCAATATTTCATAAGCTTTTTGAATAAAACAATATATTTTCATAAATGTGGCGGATTATTTTTCTTCTGAATACATTTTGAAGAAAGGAAGTTATTTGTTAAAAACTTTTTTTTTTTGTAACCACCTAAAACATTTTTCATTTGATAAATGAAAACTTGGTGTTAACAATTCTCTCTTCATTTCTCTTTTCAAATCTGAATTGTTTTAATAAAGATAAAAGAATTAAATTTTTTTTATGAAGTTCATACAATCTAAAATGTACTAGAAAAATAATGGAAATTTTCAAAATTTTCTCTCATTTTGGCAAAAATTGACGAGTGGAAAGCTCTGAATATTTATATTTTCCAGTTTCTTTGATAGTTGAGCCATTTTTTTATGCATTTTAAGTATTTTATGTATTTGAAAAAAAAAAAAAAAAGCAATTATGTATTTTAAGCGCAGTCTGTAAATTGATTTATCCTCTATTGCAAACATGAAAACGTAAGATATTCCTATACACGTTAAATGTGAAAAACCACACGTGAAGTCAGGTTCCGTCGAAATATAACTTCTATCATTCGAAGAATCGATCTCATTTGATCTGTACACACACACATGGAAATATAATGGATGATACAAATACAAAATAAAATAACATAAGTATTTAAAACTTTTTCTTTGGTATAACTTTGAGAAATTCGGGTGCCCGTATAAGCCATTCTGGCCAAGAGCCTAAATAAATACTTGAATTGTAGCCAGACTTCCTCAGTGCGAACCAGATTAAACTAGAACGAATAGCTGATGAAGAGTAGACGATTACTGGTCGATTCTGATTGAGCTTTCTTGAACGAAATTGAGCTTTCAAATCCAATTCATCATGCCACTTCTGATTATGCCAGTCATAAACAACTTTTGCTGGGATATTGATTGCTGATCGAATATGACCGTATACTGCATTTAATGAAATGCCTTCATATTGCTGAAGAATAAAGGAGATAGTGAAAGAACAATATATCGGAGTGATTAAAGTGCTATTTATGAAATTCAATGAATTACCAATTTACCTCACGATCCTGGCCATCCACTAAATCATATGTTCTTAGTTCCGTGTTTGTGAGAACGTCATCAAAGGTGCAAATTACCTGTTGTAAACAATCAATAAGTGTCAGTGAAATGTGATATATAAGACATTTCAATCTCCGTCGTGAATTTATTTTTAATTGTTCAATGATTTTAAAATTGCCGTCGATGATGATTTGACATGATTGGTCACTCATAAGCTTACACTGGTATTCCATTCAGCCCGGAAATGACCGCTACGCTGCGGATATATACCATCACCACTCTCCGTCATATATTGTGCTGAATTATCCTTCAACTTTTTCCATTCGTTTATACCACCAGAATATAGTGAAACTTTCTGATGTCCAAACAGCTGAAATAAAGGTAGATTATAGTTAACACAGAAATTGATAAGTATAATTTCTGTTATACGATGAAATTATTATCATTAACATATCATAGCAAATTGCTAGTCATCATGTGAAAACATAATTACTGCTACTAGTTTTTCTGATTTGAATAAAATGCAATTTCGAAAATTTGCAACTTTATTACCGTAAAGATCCAAAAAGCATGCGTAGCCCAGACAACTTCTCCTCGATCGTAAATAATTACATAACAGTCTGAATCTACGCCTAAACTTCGAGCATATCGTTGAAATTGAAGCGGATGAATGGGTGCACCGTTTACACTCAAATTTCCGAATTGTAGGAGACGTGCTGATTCAATATGTTCCTCGCGGTATTCTTTTCTTAAATACGATTATCCATGTATAGGAGTACGTAAAGGATAGGAAATGAATGAAACATTGAAACTAACTTCGATTCTTCATTTCGATCAGTACCCGCTTCAAACAAGCATAATTTCCGCTTTGTAATTAGCAACGTAAGGAGAAAAGTTGATGTAATATCGATATCTACCTTCGATTTTATTACATTTGTATCGAAACTACTGAACATATTTCCATTGGAATAATTATCCTGAATCTGTAAGAGTTGTTAATTAAAACTTTTTAATTTCTTTTCAATTTTTTTTTTTTAATATCTTATGCATAAAATAAGTAAGAAAGTAAGAAAAGAAAGTAAACAAAATCAGATTCATTTTTCACTTATTTGTAGAAAATATGAAAAGGTTAAAGTTATAAACCTTTTAGTTTATATAATTTCATTACTATAATCTAGCATAACATAAAGCGCTTTAATTTTTTTCAGAAAAATATTGATTTTCAAAAAAAATGTTTGTTACTAAATGAAGATAAAGAAAGCTAACAGTTATTCCTGTCAAATTTTCGTCACATTTTGATTTACATACTTTAGGAATTATGGACTGTCGTATATTTTGAAAATTGCTGCCTTTTTTAAAGTCCCAGACCAGAAAATAAGCCAACAATAGAATGAATAGTATAATTGCTGTGGCCAGTAAAGAGCCCAATGACATCAACTTTGAATTACAACCATTTCTCTAAAAGTCTTGAATTAATCACTTCATCATTCCACTGCACCCTTCAAATTCTGTGATTTCAAATTCTGACATAGGTGCACATCTCAATGTATCTCAACAGCTTGTAATTCACTGAGTTTTCTAGCTATCAGTGATATGGCCAATTTGTGTGATTGTCCTAAGCCTTCAACCAAGTCTAAGTTTTAAAAGTTCAAGGACATATGAGTCATTGTCATACAATTCCAATTATTTCGATACAACAATGTATTTAAAATTAATTTAACAACTTTTTTTCAAATGCGGAGAGAAATTGTGACAGTGGTAAAACAACAGATGAAATTTATACAAAAGTTAGAAATCATTCCTTTTTTTGAATCACTTTTTAAACAAAATGGAACCTGTTTATGCTCTATGACAAGATGCGTTGGAATAATTTTTTGCAGCGAATTTATCGGCGGTAGTGGTGGTGGCATTTGTTTCTTAAATTTCAGTCAAGGTAAACTGAATGAAATCTTCAAAAGAATGAACATCGCATTTACTGTTCAAAACCAGGAGTTAGGGAAGTATTCGGACAAAGGAGAATCAAAAAAACTTAGAAATAAAAATCCATCCTTTTGTATTCTTTTTGTGGCAATATCGTAATTTCAAAATTGTATTAAATTTAAGTAAGCCTGAGAAAAATTCGATTTCAAAAATTTCTTTAATTAAGCCTGAGAAATTCGATTTCAAAAAAAAATAACCTGAGAAAGATCAGGTGGCTTCGAATAATAATATTCAGGATCCTCATAATCCTTCTGTGATCGCAAAGTATTATTGTTGCAGTTACTTTGACTGGATAATCCATTTAGATCACTATGGAATGTTCGAGGTTTAACAAACTGTGGATCACTCAGCGGCATTTTCGTTTACATGCGTTTAGTGTCTCTATGCCCGATACTCCTCTTGTGACTCTTATAAAAAACCATGAGACAATTCGATTAAAGAGTAAAACCAAATGAAATTAATCATCTGATTCTGAAAAATGCAAATAACCGTAAATTTCTATCGCTTACATGAGCGCTTCTTTTAAAAAAAGGAGCGAAATTAAAGTTATTGAGTGCTTTTCGATTGGTTATTATTAATGTCATTTGTGAAATGCAACATGCAAACAAGAAGATGAAGTATTAATAAGCAAAGAGAGTAAACAACTATTAGGCAATACTAATAGATTCACCACGATAATCAGTCTGGTGACAAATAATAAGAAAATATGGCGAAAAGAATTCGGATAACATTGTTTCAACAGTATAACGTAAAAATTCGAAACCTTTTAATTGGCGTTTGGATTGATTAAGAAACAAGTTATATTAAATGTATCAAAAGAACATTATAGATTTGAAAGCACTTCTTTCCATTACACCTTATGGATTCAAAATAGAAATTTTGTTTTACTGAAAATTACCTTGCATTTTCAGTAAATATTTTGATTTTTATATTTACGTAAAAAGGATTTTGCTTGATGTGTTATTGAAATGGTGAGATGAAGTGTTAAAGATAGGGATTTCATTGTAAATATTAATGAGGAATTCTTCAGAAAAATGCTCTGTTGTTAATTAATGACAATAAGGACTTTATACTTTGAAATTTTTTGAATTCACTTCGCTTCCAATCTGAAATTTCTCATACGTATTATTTTTCCCTTAGATGAGCACTAGTACAATTAAAATTGGAAAAGGCAACTATTGCGGAATGGCCTAAATATTTAATTTTGATATCTCGACCTTCTGGAAAGAGTGCAATATTTCGGGCATGATATTCTACGACGGATATATGAAAGCATGCTGCCTAGATAATTTTATTTACTTTGTTCTATTTTTAGAATGTTGGAATATGTTCAGAAGGATTATTACAACCAGAACATTTAAGATACTGAAAGGTTTTGGTCTCTGATTTGTGCATTATTTCATGTTTAAATTCTAGACAATATATTCCTGTAAAAAGCATAAAATTTAAATCACAAATTGAAAACTAATAGAAAAATTGTGCGCATTCACTATCTACCGAGAATAATTTAGCTTATATAATTAATAAACTGTGTAAATAAAAAAGAGAAAAGCATAATAATAATGCTAAGAAAGAAGGAAATATCCACCATGGTTTACATAACACTGCTCTGCTTCCTGTGAAAGATTAAGCTGAAGCATTTTAAGGCGGATTATACACTCCTTACATCTGGAACAAATGTTGACATAGTGGAAATTAGGCTAAAGTATTTCGAAGATTTCTTCTAGAAGATCTCATTTACTGACAATAAATAAGGAAAAGAAAAAACGGAAGTAGAGGAATTAATAAAAATAAACTCGGCAAGAAAAAAGGCGCCGTCAACTGATAGTTAATATAATGAATCGCTTCGAGCCGTCAATTATTGAAGAAAATTAAATTTATTTTAGTTTTATAAAAAAATACTCTTATAAAAAGTTTGGTATAAAAAAAACTGGTCGTAATTGTAGATAGTAAAAGAGTCTAGCAAATATGATAAACATATCTTCCAAGAAATTCGTGATCAGTCTAATTGAAGTATCACCGCGAAATCATACTGCGACGAAGAACGCACGACAGTAAACATACATCAGTTAGATTTCATTGTTCATTAGAATTTCTAATGATGTCAATAGCGCCATACTTCATTAATTTGATAATACATTATTTTACGACGATCATGACGAATTGGATGCAGAACATATAGGCTGTAATTTAATTAAAGTAAATTTTCTCATCTTCGAAAAAAAAAATGCGAATGCATTATATGAATAAATTTTAAATCATTAATGAGCGAAAAACCATTGAAATTAGAATTAGTCCTTTATAGTTATGGAAAAAGAAAGATTTCAACTTTTTTAAATAACAAAAAGACAACAGTGACTCTTTCATTTGGTTATTTCAGAGTGAAGAGAATAAAGACGAAGAGAATAGCGATAAAATGCTTTTGAAGGTCGCAGCTATCAGTCTACAGCGGGTTTTCAAATTTTTTGAAATATTTTATGTCATTGAAAAAAAACCTATAATAATGACTTATTGTGTTTTTTTTCTGGTTTGGTTAAATTACCGCACTTGCAAAAAATGCATAATAATTGGACAATTATCATATTATTTTGCATATTTTGCAACCGACGTGCTCAGTTGTACACATATACACTCTTATGTATTTCAATGTATTTATTTGCTGTAAAAACGGAATGTGAAGCTAGAAAAAGAAGTGATTAGAACAATAAAGTGGTAATAAATGAATAGGTGAAGAAAATATTTGATCACTGATCATTGAGAAGTTCAAAATATAGTAGATAAATAAGAATTTATGAATCCTACTTATAGAAAAGTATGATTTCACTGAAATTAAAGTATTAATGTATTTAAGACTTTCGAAAGTGTTCTTAACATATCGCTAATTTCCTAATCCTTACATTCTGGTTATTCAATTATCTTCTAATAAATAAATTGAAAACAGTAAATAGTTTTTCAATTTCAAATGTTTCAATGGTGAACAAGAAAAACGAGAGAAATACGCTATACAAATTTACTTTTTAATCTTTTTATTGTCTTTCTAACATTTTTTTTTATTTCCACTTTTGTAGCAGATGATATATGGTGTTTTGATCTGAAAACAGAGCTGTTAAATGAAATTTTGTTCACTAGATCAGGTAATCTATCACATCGAGCCAAATTTGTAATTTCTGTAAAAGTTTTGAAAATCCAAAATATCGAGAATTCTAAATCTGCTCCAGTTAACTAGGTAATTTACTAACCAAATTTATTATATTTGGATCAGTTTTAATATAAGTTGACATATGAATTTGACAGCCTTCAATTTCTGAAATTACCACCCTCAATTATCAAGAGATATATTCCATGTATAATTTAGCTCGCATGCTATTGTTCTAATAATAATATAAAGATAAACTCTCGAACTCCATATCAACTTTTATTTCTTGAGATATTTAATAACATCTCAGTTAACAGCGTTTTAATTTTCGCAAAAAAAATTAAAAAAAAATAGTTATAAAATGGGGATGATTATTCTGCACTCGACAATAATGATTGAGATAATAATCAAGTGATATACAAAATAAAATTTATTAATAACAGCAATTTTGAGAAAGCTGTAATATTTTGTGAATTGTAAAATAAAATAAATTATTGCTTGGATTATAATATTGCAGAGGCGATTTTGACAATTCAAACAATAAATTTAATTTTATTCTAAGTGCAAGTCTTCACTATAGCAAAATAAATTGAAAAAAAAATTAGCTGTGAAAAGTTAATTTTATTAGTGAATGAATAAGTTATAGAAGCTTTAAAAGAATTAGTAAATGCAATATCATTTTCTGTAGCTTAACTGCTTGAATTTAATAACATTTCAGATATATTTCTTTTTTGGTATACAAAATAATAAACAATAAATTGCTCATTAAAATAAATGGAGATAAAATGATATTCGATGAAGAAATAATCCATTTTCCTGAAGAAATTCAAGTATGCCTAACAATAGTTCAAAACATGCCGACTTTCTTTAAATTTTTTTCAATAACCATAACGATGACATTATCCAGAATTATTTGAACCTGACTGGTATCGGTAGCACAGGTTTGATGCACATAAATTGTCTTTTCTGGATTGGTATTTAAGGCTTCAAAACTTTTCGTTATGAAAGCTATCGAATCTTCGTATGTTTGAGGTCCTGGAAAATATGTTAAGTCTGGATTGTCTGGATTTCTTTTTTTTAAATATCAAGTTAAAACTTTAAAAAAAGACAATAAAAGATCTTTTTATATAATTCTGGATTTCTGCAACTTTACAATTGTTGCAACAATATTTCAATTCTGAAAACATTTTTCAAACTTACAAGAATGAGGAAAAATGTTTGTTAATTTAAACAGGAATAATATTATGTAATTAAACGATTAGTGATTAGTGAAAACGAGCACTTTAAGATTTTGCAAATAGACAAAAGAGATAACTTGTTCAACTGACCGTTGTAGTGAGGAAAAGCGATCCTGATTGATTTCGATTTTAGTTTCTCAATAAACAAATCTTTTTTGTTTAAAAATAAAATAATGGAAGCATTAAAAAACCATCGACTATTGCATATTGTTTCAAATAAACACATACTTTCCACCATACGATTCTGAAGTGAAGTGGGATATGACAGCATCACAGTTAGATAAGGCAATTAACCTCCAATTTTAATTAGTTCGGTAAAAACTAACAGTAGTATTATCTTCGAATAAAACTTCGGCATATTCGCTAATAGCCGCAACGTATATAACAGCGCTGACGTCTTCAAAACAATGAATCCATTTTTTCCTTTCCGATCGTTGTCCACCCACATCAAATACTCTAAACTGATTCCAACAACGAAGAAGTATGCATCGATTTGCTTCCTTGATGAATCATTCCTTGATATCCAATTTAAATTTATGATCAAGAGGGTGAAGACTTATATTATGATGCTAAAATCTGCACAGCGAAAGTACATTTTACTCGCCGATACAAACCTGAATGGAATATTTTTAATAGTAAAATGAACTTCCACAATTCCAGTCGTTTTTGTTCTTGTTAACAATATATCTTGCTCATTCGGTTTGTAATCCAAAGCTGTTATCCGATCGATACTATCGAAAAAACTTCTTACTTTTTCTCTATTCGTCATCTATATATTTACCAAGTTTTCATTATATTGCTGGACTGCCGAACAAAAAAAAGAATAATTAATGACAGTTCAAAACTGAATGTCATATTAAACAACTCATTTGTTCGATAATCCTTCAGTACTTCTTTCGTTTATTAAAGTATAAAGGTCATATTTAGAAAAAAATGAACAAATTGCTCAGTCTTTCTTATTTTACTTTACCTCGTCATAAATTAATAACATTCGGAGTAACGCATATAGTATCACTTAATGACTCTAATATTCATTTTACCAACACAATCCAATAGAGAGGCTTATTAAATTTTTAATAATTAGTCAAATGGTCCATAAAATTCCAGAATTGAACATGCTACCAATGCTATGAAGCTTTCATAAAAAAAAAAATGCTTTGATAAACCAACTGGGACACTAAATTCAACGAATTCAAATAGTTGCTTGTTTCTTACTTCTTTAGCGTATCATTCATTTCATTAATTTTTCCATTATTTGGATTAATTTGTTAAGATAGCAATTATTTAAATTACCTAGTCATAATTTAGGATATACATATAATTATCTGTATACACAATATATATATATATATATATATATAATCAATATATAATTAATTTAGGATTATATATATAATTAATATATTAACGCTAATTTATATGCGTTAGTTTACTATCCTATTTATAATCTTTTTTTTTGTCCAAATAATCAGTGAGATTAAGTTAGTTTATAAATTGTTGCAGAATTAGCGATGCATGCTTCTTCAACATGTTAATATTTCTATGTTAGAATAGGAATATGAAATCTTGCGAATGATTGCAATAGTTAAAAAATCGTTTTACGAATCGAAGATTGAGGAAATTACGATAATTGTGTTTGGTGTTGATAAATCTTCTATTCTAGTTTTTGCACTCATAATTTGCAAACTCAAATTCTCTGATTACAAAACTGCATTAAATTAAGCCGAACTGTTTGGCAGACTCATGTAGATTATGGTCATGTCTTCTTTCGTAAATATTTTGAATTGCAGGATCTTGCCACAGATTCTTGATTGCTGTTGCAATCTCATAAGTTATTGACTTCGATTCTGTGCTAATCGCTTGAGCAATGACAGCTGAATCATCCTTCAAGAAATTACTAATTATTTTTAAATAAACTATTCAATTATTCAAGTGACCACTAGTCAGGACTTGCTTTTTTCTAGTCAGAGCTTTTTTAAATAACCACTAGGTGGTGTCAATAATTCGTTAAAAAAATTAAATCAAAATGTAAAATAGACCATTTCATGAGTTGCTGAAACATTCTGGTGATTTAGTAGAGAGAAGGAGCGAGAGGGTAAAAGAAAGGAAAGGAAGAACTACGGAAATGAAAAAGTTTGGTGATAAATTTAAATGAAAAAGTTTGGTGATAAATTTATTAAAACGAAATAAAATATGTCATTCAACAGCTCCTAAAAATGACCTTTCTGGCTGGTTCACTGAATTTAATACTACACCGTTCCATAACTTTTAAGATATCATCCATTGCATGAATTGTATTCGAATACAACCAAACGTTGCTTTATTATTTCATCCTGCGTAAAACCACTACTGTGTAAAATTTTACAAAAGTACTGAACGTTAAACAGATTACACTTTTGTTTATGAAATATTACATTCGTCTAACTGATCAGAACAGTGAAATTATGCATTCATGCAATGAGCATTAATGATCAGACAATCGTGATAGATCATAATTTGATTGATCAAATGTTCATTAATAAGAGCGTATCTGAAGAACAGTCTAATTAAGAGAAATTAAAAAATATATTAAATCTTATCATGAACCTCATCTGCTTTAGCAATGTGCTCTTACCCGAATCACCAGTATCTGAAAATTCTTTCTTTTTTTTTTTATTTTATTATCGATGACATTACTATTTAATATAATAAACCTTCTGTCTCTTGTTATTGGTTTAGAAACATACTGTTGTATGAAATGAATAATCTTTATCTATTTCAGTAGAGTAGCATCGACAATAGAATAATAAGTTTCACTGAAAATAGTAGAGAGAATGGAGAACTATTTTGTTAGAGAATATCATTCCTTCATATTTATAGCAAATATAGACTAACCGAGTAATAGCAGTTTGATAGCTTTGGCACTTTCGATCGCACTTTCATTAATTTCGCGATCAATCCCTTTACTTCTTTCGTGTAGTTTTTTTTTCCTCTTCACTTTGACAAAGACCCATAACATTAGTATTTCTTTTTCTCTATGAAATTTAGAAAACTTAGGAATGTTGGGAAAATATACCGATAGTTCTACAAGATGACCAAATATTCCTGACCGCGTCGCGGGGCTCTGGAATCGTAAAGTATTATTAATGATAGAAACAAATTCACAAAAAAGCATGCTGGATATATGGAAAACAAAAGGCATCGAATCCTAGTTTCTGAAAAAAAAATAGTTTGTGCATTCTTTCCAATTTATTTTCTAAATCCTTTAACATTCAGTTTATTTGATAACTACCGAGTTAAATATCAATAAATTCGAAAAAAATAAAAAAGACAATGTTGACCATATACTTGAATGGCCAGAAAAATGATGCATTTCATTTCCTAATTTTTTGAGAAATTTACTTATACTTTTTCTAGATTCCTTTTTTCTTTCATACTAACAGTATGATCACTTACTTTTAACAACTACAATAATTCAAAAAAGGTTGATATTTCTGACTGAGCAACTTGGAAATTACAAAATGACATCTAGTCAAGAACTTTATTTAGAATTTTCAACAGTGACTGTACATCCAACTTTCCATCAGCTAATTGTTATTGTTAATATATTTCTTACTCAAAAACTTTTTTAGCTTCTAGCAAAAGATTGTACCTTTATGCCTGGTACAGTGCAATTAGAACCCTTTTCCATAAACTTTTGCTTTTCAGGGGTAAACTTAGCACATTTCTTCGTTTGATATCACAAAATTCTGCATCTGACCAAATTAATAACTTTTGTTACCTTTGTTTATGTATATGCATGTATGGTTTAATCCATCGTTTTGAAAATGAATATTTAGCCAAACTTAGCCAACAATCTAAAATTTGAAGAATTCAATAACATTTCATGTGAAAGCAATAAAAGTTGATGAATGGCATGATTTAGAGCGTATTATGAATTTTTGTCTGAAGCAACAGGATCAAGTAATCTGGTGAAGTGAAAATATTCTCACAAAAAAACGATTCCTCTGGCAGAACATGTGGCAATGACTTCACAAAAAATTTTGGCTTCTAGTAAAGTTTTGGAATGTGCAAGAAATCTTACCAAATAGTATGTATATTTTATGATAAGGGAATTTTTTAGAAAAAAGATTTCATGAGTGAAAATTTACAGGTAATGAATTTTAAAATAAATGAACTAATCTTCATAAATGCTATGTATAATGAAAGCTTTATTTTCAACCGGACCGAAAGTAAAACTTGAGACAAAAACGAATGCATAAATCAAAACTTCGAAAAAGAATAATGTGGTTTGTGAATTTTTGTGATCACAAAAAGAATATAGCACCATTATTGATAATATAATTATGATGCCATTAAGAAATATAAGATTAATTTTGTATTTCTTGACACAAATTCGAATCGTCAAGTATTTTGGGATACGGTGCTACTTCCATACATAATGATTATACTCATTGAGATCGGCGCTGTTGTCATTTAGAATAATTTTTATTCAGTGACTAGGATAAAGAATATTATATGAAATGATAAACAATATTTAGGAAGAAAACATTCCAAGGATAATTTGCAAGAGAAATTAGTTCAAAAGTGTGGAATTAATTACTAGCTGAACAAGCGGAATTAGTTGCCAATAACTGGTTGTTGAAGGCTTAGGTGTGCATCTAAGTGTATGATTATATGACTTAATAAGCAACTTTGCTTATTAATTTATGCAGGTATCTCCTCTCTATCACTGCCGTTTATGTACAAACAACAAATATAAGTAAATAATACTACTCATTGTGTTATCAATATTACGGGACGGATATCTTTACTGAAATTGGATTCATCCCTTATTGGTATTAAAGTAGAACAGGAAATTTTCATTTCACATTTTGATACTGCGCTGAAGTTGTTTGAATCGGATAGAAAAATGATTCAGTGGGGGAAATTGTTGCTATCTTTAATTTAACTGCTAGATAGTAATAAAGAAACTTTTAAAAGTGGCAAATAGAGACACTCAATTTCATTCTCAGATAAAATTGGAGATTCATGCAATATTCAAAAATTAAGAAACATGTAACAGACTATATTCTGCTTGAAAGATACTACCGTAGAAAGACATCAAGTAATTATGGCTGCTCTTCCGAAGAATGGCCATTGTTAAGCAACAAAAACAAATTCACTCTTACAAAAAATTCATTCTCACATTAGATTAGGCCCAGAGTGACAAACTGTAATGATAGTTAAGAGTTTAATAAAAAAATCTACTGCTCCATCTAGATGAATGACCATCTAGATAATGTGATTATTAGAGAAGAACACTTCGCTCCTTGCTGCTTTTCTAATATCTGCATCAGTGCTCATTATACCTAATGAGATGTCACATTTTCATATTTGGTACAACCATACTTCGCGTTGTTCGGTGGTTCTTTGATGGATGGTGGGTTATGTCGAAGTGTGGCGCTGTTAACTGAGGAGCGAATTGTCTCCGAGACAATAAAAGATAATTCTTCAGGATTGCTGTAAAGGAGAGAGATCAATGTTTGCCTTGCAGTGAGTTAAGCGAATGACAAAAATACTCCCTGTACTGCAAGCAGTATGCAGATTTAATGCTGGACAACGAACCGCATTAGGACTAGCGAAAGGTGTTGATGATGGAAGAACTAATATCATTTCGGTAAATGTTGAAACGGGCTCGAAAAGTATTATGCAGCTAAAGGATACCGGTGGTAAAGGGATAATTTGTTTGACAAATCCCAAATGTTATAGATAAATAACTTTTTTTTTTTGTAATTTGTGCACAATTTTTAATTATTTCGTCAACTATCTTTAATGATTGCAGAGTTGACAAGTAGTGCATGTTTCATGAGGATTTTGTAAGACTTAATTTTTTTTCTTTTTGGAAAAGTGTAAGATTTTTGAAATAGTGCAAATCTCATAAATTTGTTTTATCATACATTTTGTTGAGGCATAAGAAAATACAGACTTTAACAATGAATGCCTGTTCTATTATTGTAACGTTTACCAACTAGTTAATTTCAGTTTTCACCATATCGTTGAGACAATATAAGAACTTATTAAGAGTATAGAGGGAATAAGGAGTATCAATAAGTTATCGATATTTTATGAATTTCAGCAGAATAGTAACGAATTATCTTCTGTTTATCAAATATTTTCTATAAAATTATTTTTGCTGATTTTAAGCTTCTTTCAGCGAAGAAAGTGCGATTGAAATACAACGGACTTTTGCCACAAAAAGCAATTTTTGGCCTGTGGAATGCACTCACAAAGTGTTCTAGAAACCCGAAAATTCTACAGTCTCAAGCTGATCAGGTCTTAATCATTTTTCTTTTATTTATTTGAATGCTGAAACTCATTTTTGTCAATTATTTTTAGATCTCCGTCAATTTGTGTAAATCTTTATGGTAAAACTTCATGTTTTTTTCGATTTGGGCTACAATTAATTTACTTATTGGTTATTAGATGAAATATTTTGTACAAAAGGAATATCCGAAAAATACTAATCAGTCGACAGTGCGGTTTGTGGTAAATAACGAAATTCGTATACGGTGAAATTGTTTAATTAGAGCCGTTAAAATTACAAGTTTCGTTTTCTTCAGCTGGCACTGATGTTGTGTATAAGTCAGCAGTTCTTATGGATTCTTTATGCCTTTTCTAATCATTAGTTGTCTTATTTTTATTTTTACATTTCGAGCAAATACACATTTATTTTACTGAGTGGTGCATAAAATAATGAATAGTCTTGTTATTGGTTCTAGTAAACTGCAAAAATCCTGCAGATTTCAAATCTTGAGCATTTTCAGTTAAAAGAAGGGCTGAGTCAGCGTCAATTTCCGGCGTCACCAAAGGAGGTGCAAGAAGCACGTCATGAAATTAAGAAAATGTTGGAAGCCGAAGGTGGATTACCGGATCGCAGTTCTGTCAGTCAGAAAGTTGTTAGTTTCGACTCTCTTTTTTTGACGAATTTACTTTGAAAGCACTTAACTTTTAAGTGTATTGAAACCAAATTGAGTTCATGAGAAGTCGTAATCTTCTCTTATATTTCTTATTGTAGTGCATTATTTCAGCAGCAGGTATTTGAAATTTAAAATTTAGACAAGATGGGTTAGTTCATGGAATTTAATTTAGCTGGAAGCATTGGATTTGGAACTGAAAAAGAAAGTAGGTAAATTGCTACGCAACGCGAGATATAACTGGAAACCACTGGACTTTAAAACGCGCGAGCATGCTGCAGCTTATACCTTAGCCAGGTACATTCTTGATTTTTTATGGGTTTTGGTAGAGAACATTTCAGCCAAACAACTGTTTAATTTTGCTCGTGGATGCTATTTATTTAATCCATTCTCATCTAACGTTTTATTTCTCTTATCGTGAAGTATTGACATTCGTTTTTTGCTGTTGAATACACTGTGTAATTTCGCCAATGCACAGTTAATCATGAATATTTTTTCAATTCCCTTTGCAGTGCTTGCTTTATTCCACCATTTGATACTGTCGATTTTTTAGTAATATGAATCTGGTATTTGAATTATCAGAATTTGTTTCATTACTCCGATTTATATAATTTTCCATTTTAATGTTGTTTCTCTTTGAGTAAGTTTTTCCTAGTATTCAGCACAGTAAAACAAAAATGAAAATAGTCAATATGTATTAAATATTTCACAGTTTGCAATTTTTAGGCTTGCACCTAACTATGCAGAAGTTCGTTTTGTCTTACAAGAATTTGTAAATAATGAATACATCCCAAAAACAGTTTTGGACTACGGAAGTGGTTCTGGCGCTGCATTTTGGGCAGCATTCGAACAGTGGGGAGAACAAGTCAAAAGTTATCAGCTGATCGATCCAAATGAAGAAATAAATCAGTTTTGCATGGACGTTTTAAGGGTATGCTTATCATTTATTGTTGATTCATTCTGCAATAATTATAGCTTATAATTCATTACGTTTTGTACAGAGTTTCCTATGACTGAATTCAAAAAGTATGTATATATATATATATGAGAAGTTCTTCATATTTAGGGCAATGGTGAAAACAGTGGGCATCCATTTGTGCATCCAAATATTAGCTTCCGAAAATTTGTGGCTCCATCGTTAAATAACACTTTTGATGTTATAATTGTGCATCGTCTTCTTGCTGAATTGGCTTCTGAGGAATCACGTACTGAGTTGCTAATAGATTTATGGAAGCGAACAAACAAGTGGGCCTGTTTAATCTTTAAACTGTTTGTCTCTTTGAACAAGGAATTTTATTATTGAAAATAAAATTAAATATTGTTAAAGAGTTTATGAAAGTTAGTGAAAGTTCAAGATCCTTTTAAAAGCTTGTTGAGCAGTTCTTTCAAGATATTTGGTAATGATTGACGGAAGCTGTAAAGGTGGCTATAACGCTTTAATGGAAGCCAGAGATTATATCCTTATGGGTGGCTGTGAATTGCATCGAGAACAAACTCGACAAGTCCTGATGGAAGCAGGAGTATTGAATGAAGAAGCAGACAGTATCTTGACTGATCAACAATTATCCAACTATATGCGTTACAATCTTATTAAAAATATGGTACACTTGATTTAAGAAATGAGTAATAATATAGTAATTCAATGCTTCATGATTATCATTTGTATTGTATTGATTTAGGCAACCATTCGAGTCTAATACACTCTCTTGTTTGTTTAATTTCTTTCAAATCATCTTGATTTCAGCTTCCACCAAACACAGTTTTGCCAACCAGATTGGAACCTGGATATGTATTTGCTCCATGTCCACATGACCAGGGATGCCCGAAAAATGTGGAAAAAGAAAAGTTAGTCTTACCTTCAATGTGTTAAAAACTTGACTCCTTTTTTCACATCAGTTCAGTTGAGAACTTTCTATTTATTTTCTGTTTTTACTTCACTTCTTAAGTTTGGAATTATTTCAATAAGCTTAAATGAAATATTCCATATCCATATTTCAGAGATGTATGCAGTTTCTCAACTCAGTGGAATGTATTGCGGGCTGATGGGCGGAAGCAGATTTCTAGTACCGAGACGGGATCATTCACATATGTTATTATGGCCAAAGGAGCAAGATCTCATCACATACCTCAAAACAGACTTCTGACGGTTTATTTATTCCAAATTAAAAACAGTCTATTCTGCTTTGGAAACTGATTGAAATAAATAAGTTTTAGATGCAGTTTTTTAAAACATCATACTGATGATACTTTCTCCTTAACCTTTTTCTGGAATTTATCCTTACTCCTATCAAACTTCAGTTAAAGCGTCGCGGGAGACATGTGTGCTGCACGGTTTGTACACCATTTTGCGGAATACAGCGGTTTACAGTATCGAGAAGTATGGGCAAACTTTATAAAATAGTCAGAAATGTTAAGATGGGTAGAGTGCTTCCAGTTGAGGTTACTTTTTCTGCAGTTTTTTTCTCGATTCTGTTTAACGAGGATATATCTTCTGGTTAACAAACATAAATGTAAAGATAAAGTATATTTTTCGTGTTCTTTCAGAATGAGTTTCATGAGTTAATTTGCAAATTTGTTAGATTATAAGTGAAAATCTGCACAATTCATGCGTTTAATATTCACAAATCAATGTCTTCAATATTCACAAATCAATGTCTTGTTCAGATGAGAAGTGTAGGTTCTGATTCGGAGTTCGATGTGTATGAAGAAGCGGTGCAAAAATTTACAGAGGAAAAGTGCGTCTCTGAGATATAAGTGGAAATCTGCATAATTCCTGCGTTTAATTTTCACAAAAACTCTCCTATAGCTAATTCTGAGTTGTTTTATTTCTGTTGTTTTTTATTAATACCTGCTACAATTTTTTTTTTGAATACTTTTGTTGCAAAACAGTTGTACAGTACGCTGACTTTATTAATAAATAATAAAGATAAGCGAAATAGTGATCTATTTCCCAATGTTTATTGTACATCTAAATTAAGCCTTTTTGGTTCATCTTTTGTTTCCCTGTTCTGTTGTTTTTATTACTACCTACTGCAGATATTTTAAAAGTGAGTATCGTTAAATATGTTAAATGTGAAGCTGTAGAGTCTTTTTTTTTTAATTGTTACTAGTTACAGTTGTTTAATGGTTTTCGGGATAATTTCTTGAAAGATGAGAGCAAGCTAGTAAACTGAGTGGAGTATGAAAGATCATCTGAAAAAGCATAACAGCAAATCGTGGGGTAAATACATGTTGTTATAGCATGATTCAAAAATGTAATTAAAAGGGATGGACGTATGCGCTATTAATGGAAGTAGAACTAAATAATGGATGAGAGGGCCAGCTGTTGTCTTCATGCCCATATCTGAAAAGCATGGTTTTGCATGGTTTTAAATATATAATGAGTCTGAAAGTTGCGGACTATTTGATATTGCAAGCATTCTCAGTAAGGTCAACCAATGACTTCGTGTGCCAACCAATGAAATCTAAGTCTATCTTACTAATGTGCTGGGAAGATTCTTTGTTTATAAAATGAAACTTTAGGAGAAAATACTCACACGAATGGTACAGTCCCAGCTGGCAGTACATATTGCAGTCCCGTCTGGACTTGTTCTTAGACATGAAATCCTATTTTCATGACCGTATAGGACTGAATGACGCACACATTTTAGTGAATCCCATACACCAACACGATAATCACCATAACCGGCAAAAAGTATACGGCCTAAAAACATCATAGTGACGACTCGGAAATTGTGGGTATGTTTAGCGTTCAGCTCACTACAATCAGAAGACACGCAGTATTTTGGACTTGTGTACACTCCTGAATAAAAATAATATCTATCAAGATAATTTGCTCACCGCTTAAACTAAAGTCGACACCGTTCACTGGAAACAAGACGGATTCTTTTTCATAAACACACACTTGTCGATCAGCGCGTAAATCAAACAATCGGCACTAAAACGTGAAAAAATTTTATAACCTGAATTAACATATAACATAAAATTTTACGAAGCGCAACAAATGCAGCACGAGTTCTTACAATCGAAAAAAGAATTGACAAAAATGAAAACCAATAAGGAACCAACTGAAGCATCATCCGAACCGGTAGCAAAAGCATCATTATTTGGATGAAATCTAACTGTATTGATGTCTGCTTCATGTCCTTCGAAACTCTGTACACACTGTCCAGTTCTTATATCCCAAACTAATGCATGCTTATCTGCTCCCTTAAAATAATAAATTTCCAGAAAATATGCAATATCATTTCAGAGTAAATGAATGAAGATCTACCACTTCATTCATTTACTCTGAAAAGTAGGTCTGCTGGAAGCTTAAAGCTTTTTCCACAACTTCTAAATGTAAAACGGAATGAATACAACAAAAATAAAATTCACCCCGGAAATAAAAATATTGCCAGTGTCGCTTTTAGGCACATCAATTGCAAAAATATCACCAATGTGGCCATGAAAATTTTGAATCATCTGACCACTCTCCACATCCCATATTGCACATGTTGAATCACCGCTACCAGTCAGAAGCTGTAAATAATTGAATATTCTTCCTCTGTTTAGAAAACAATTTTAGCTTTGCTTTGATTGCTTTCTAGAGAAACAGGAATGTTACGCATAGTACACAAGAATAAATTTTCTATTTTGAGCATGTAAAATAAAAAATGAATAAATTGTCGAATGTCAGTAAAAATCACCAAATTGTCAGATCTTAGGAAAGTACAGCATGACATATAGCTTGTGTGTGTTGCAACCGATCGTTTTTTTTGTAGGATATCATCTTCAAAGCTCAGCGGTACCACTGAACATTTATTATCCAAACCACTAAAATCAACATGTAATACTTTACAAAACAACGATTTTGTTACAGAACGAACTTATCATTTTAAATTACTTAAAATGATAGCTTTAAAATTACGATACACGACGAAATCGCTATTTCATTAATCACTTCCAAAATTCTTTCATTTAGATTCTCTGTAGCAAAAAAGTTTTGATGGCATGAATAATAAAATCTAAAAACAAAATATTTGGAAAACACAAAATACCCGCAAGCAATCATTTGCGCACTAGGGGAGTAAGCACAAGCCATCACCCATGTTGTTGGCATAGTTAAAGCATGTTCCTTATTCGTTGTAAAACCATCCCAAACGATTACTTTCCCATCCTGAACAAATTTAAATTTAAATGTTAGAAGTTCAATGCGCCGATAAACCTATTCTATAAGTTATATTCAGTTCGGTGTGAAATATGCGTCATTATCTTGGTTCAAAGAAATACAGTAAATTATTCTTTGAGTTCCAAATTGAGAGGAGAGAAAAGCGAGTGAGAGTACAGAAAACTTTGCTAACTCCAGTAACTGATCCTTTGCAAAAAAATCATTTTTTTTTTAATTCAATATAAATATAAAATGAGTTGAAAGATTCATCTTCATCTGTAAAACAAATCAGGAACTATTAATATTTAACTTCATTGGTATAGGTTTCATATTTTGGCCCTGATGATTGATATGTGCCTTACATATGAAAAATTTTTCAAACCTAATGTAATTTGACACTTAAAAATTATCGTCCTTCAGTGAATTCTGATAACATCATTCAGGATATTGAAGGAAAATTTCGAAAAATGAAAAGAAAGTTGTTGAGAGTTTAGTACCACGAGAAAGTCAGAACTCAAAATTCAAAGTTTGGAATTAGAAAAACCATACTGCATGTCCAGATGTTTCCGCCAAAAAATACATAATCATTATTATGAAAGCAAGAACCTGTGAAGAAGAAACAATATGTCGTTTATCTAAGGACCAATCCATGCAGAGCACTTTCCCAGCATGTCCTTTCAATATACGACGTTGTTTAATATTTAGCTGTGTTAGTGGTTCGAGACTTTCAGCTGCTTGCTCAACTGAAGTAAATATACTAGAAAGTTTTAATCATGAATTACTGATAACATAACACAAATCAGTATTGTTCATTAATGGTCACCAAATGCTTGCTTTAGAAATAAAAATTGAAGTAATCCCTTATCATATGTCAAGATTTTCCAGAATTAGCTTAAGAACACTGCAAATGAAAATGGTTTGAAGTGGATAATAATACTCTCAAGACTTACTCGACACATCGTTCAGTTTTCTTCGTTCCGCTTCCAGCTTTCTTCGGAGATCTTCTGCCTCACGGGCCAGCACATCGACGGTGTCTGAACTTCTAAATTAACCAAAAGTCTATGAGAAATATTCTGAAAAATAATGAATGCGAAAGGTAAGGTATACAGGCAGCAGAAGAGTAAAATTACAAATATTTCAACCTTGTTCCAGTCTCTACAGCAATGGTCTGAACAGATGCGATGATTTTTGTTGTGGATGGCTCATCAGCATTTGATTTTTCTTTTGTTTCCACTGGAGAGAAAAAACATTAAGATATCGTTCATTTCAAAGAGTATCAATTTCTTACGATTTTCTTATCAAAAAACGGATCCATCAATTCTATCGAAACGAATAATCTCAGATACTTTCTATACAGAACGGAATCCCACATCTGCATTTCTTTCAAGTAAAAATTTATCTCTTCTCTCTTTTTGTTCATTTGATTATTATTTAAACAAAATAAGGTTGAACCTGGAGTACTATGTTCATCGCTCATCTCGACAGAACAGAACTGAAGACCAAGGATATAATCATATATTCGATACTTTTCTTTCCTTAAAAATTAAAAAAGACTCATCCAAAGTAAACACGTTGTCCAATATTTTCTTACAAGTTAATTCACCAACAAACACCATGTCCAAAATCAATAAAAACGGTTAGAAAGAAGAGATCATTGTAAAATGAAATATCTAGGCTAGGCCAACGGAGCCATTTTGCTAGGCCACATCTAGAAAGATATCTACTCACTCCACTATCGAGTGGAGTCCAGTAGTACACGATGACTACACTGCTAATTTTGAAAAAGAAAAAACCGTTTCCACCTCCCTGAATCCCATACCACTTACTGCATATTTTCTCGTCCATCTGAACTTTTGAAAGAAATTTTCATTCACTTCCATTTCTCGTAATATTTTCAAAACAAAAATGTCACACTGATGTAATCTATTTGTTACCGGTTTTTAACGTTGTTTCCAATACCTCATGTGTATGCGACTACAAAAGTGGTAAACAGAGAGTAACTCACTCTACTAATTCATGGATGTGAATTAAACCTACGCAACTGTGAGTTAGTAATGAACATTTCATTAGCAAAGAAGCATACTTTTCAGTTCACATATTCTTTCCAACTATCACGGTAAGCTCACAAACCAGTCGACCGTATTTAAAGATCTACTATAAATCCTAAAAATGACTACCCAGTCTAAGGACCTGATCACCTTATCAATCGTCTGCTAGAGGTCTTACAGAAGTGGATAATTATACTGGTTATTCCTTTGTGCATTCAAAAACGAAATTCTCCGTCAATCGCTAACTAGTGCTAAAGCACATCCAATATACATTATACACGTACTTTTGAGTTGAGCTTATACTTCCATATTTTCAGCACATGTGCATGAGTCATCCAACCTGACACTTTTTTTTTTTCTGATCTAATGATATTCTCTAGTCAGCAATTTAGTACTCCTGCCTAAAGGAACTATTTAGAGAAAAGACTTTGAAATGATAGCATGGATCACGAATCAACCGTGTCATCATTCCTGAACTTCATGCTTCAGCTACTCTCCTTCAAACCTACAAAACGTGTCTAATGATACGGTGACAATGATCAAAGCGAAATGATGATTGCCAGGCCAATTATTATTAATGAACATTTTCCAAACTTGCTACGGAAACGATGCTTGCTCTTTCCTTGATATAAGCAATTGAATCAGATAAAATTTACTCCTCCTCCTCCTACTATGTTATCCATTAACAACCAACACGATGAAGATACTTCTTCTATTCCTAGAGACAAATTCAGCCAGAGACAATAACAAATGCCACAATCGTAAGCTATGCAATTATGCATTAGGTAATAAAAAAAGCAATTTGTTTTTAGTGAGAAAAACTTTACCCTTACTTTCTATAACCTTATTATTACTTTTATTTTACAAAATATCCTTTTTCAGAGAAGTTAGTTAAACCGAATACAAATAAACACTGGACAGTGAATAACAAACATAACTCGTTTATTTTGTCATTTCTGAGCATACTGTATTCAAATCCTGAAAAACATTGAAAAGTTTACTATACCATCCACATTTTACTGACATTGCTTTTTCACGGAAAAATTCTTATGTTTTCTCAAAACCAGTTCCTTGCTAATTCGCCATTTCCTATCTGAAACTCATTTTATTTGAATTTAATCCTCATAATTCCCAAACGAGTAGTACTGCCATTAACTATTACTAACAGTAAAAGCTACTAAATATTGAATGATACAAAAATAAAGATGTTACCAAAAAAAGCTTGTTTTAACGCTATCAACTATATTAAAAAATTTGAAGATTACATTTACCACAAATTGACCTTTTTAAAGTAGCATTAAAACTTCAAGAAAGAAATAATCTATATCAAATGTGGAATTATAACACTAAAACAGAGTCTACAGAAAGATAAATCGATCATAGGAATAAAAAACTGATTTCAGGAATACGGAAAATGAAGTAGAAGAAACACAAGATTTATTTCTGTACAATTAAAAAAAAACAATAGCAGAGAACTGAGAAGACCATGAACAATAAATTTCATGCAGTGACTCGCTGAGAAATACTCTGTTGAGCATTCTTGGTTGGCATAGATTGCGTTTGTGCTGGTTGCAAAGGTGGCCGAATTGGTGCTACACGGTAAAGAGGCGAATTTTCCAGTTTCTGGCGCAAAATACCCGTTAAAATTACTTCTACATTGTGCACGGCTGTAAATAAGTCTTTTTTAAGAAAAACCTTCAATTTTTTTTTAAAAATCAAAAAAATGAAATTTCAACCAAGTGATTTATAAATCATAAACAAGTGAAACGTACGCATTCCACAATCCGTTAAATACTGCAAAAGATGTACATCACTGTCATTACCAATCAGTAACAGCAATGACTCGGTCTATAAAACCTGTGAATTACAAGTAAGAACTAAGAAAATTAAAATTCAATAATCGATAAGTGAATAACATCGGGTAGTAGTTGGTACGATTTAAAACAATTAAGATTCAAGCAGTGAAAATGAATGAATATCATTACCTCAATGCAGTGTATAACATATTGTGGTTGAGGTCTTTCCCTTAACACGGTACCCCCAGCAAGTTCAATCAAAGCCAATAATTCCTCGTAGGATGGCTCAACACTCGGAGTCAAGTAAAATGTTACATCCTGAAATACGGAATGTTTCAACTAATATAAATGAACATTTATTTTAAAGCAAAAAAAAACCATTATATGATTTTCATAAGCGAAAAGTGAAGTAGCAATTCAAATCTAAGAATACTTAAACTACAAGTATACCTGGAAAAGCTTTCGATAGCGTGCTTTCAAAACACTGTATTTCAGATTGTAACCAAATATTTTCTCATTTTCATCATCTCGAGCAAAGTAATCCAGTGAATCTGTGTTTTTTTTTTTTTTTTTTTAAATCGTAAAACATATCAATTCCAAACTTACTAACATTCTTTTTCATTCAAGTTGATTTTTTTCAGTAAATCGAACACAGTTTTGCTTGTTTGTCGGAGATTCCAATAACTTACCTGGGATAACGCGACATCGGTAGCCATCACTAACCCAGTTTGGCCCAACAATATTTTTTCCCAATGCTATTGCTTCCAGAAGCTTAAGTGTACGCCACAAATTAAGTACCACTAAATGTGTGCATTCTTGCACTTTTTCAGTAGTCGCACCACCAAGAAAACGTACTTTCTGAAAGGTATAATAATCCTCAATTATAATTCTCTATAATAATCAGTTAATCTCCGATTTACCTCAATAATGTTGGAATAACCAGTTCAGGCTACCTAATTCAAAAATTAAAAAGTTCAGAAAACTCTAATCCAGCTGTTAAAAATGGAAGCATACTCTTCCTAATGCATCCTTTTCTTCGGGAGTGAAACCGCTGAAGCATACCACCGGAACTTCTTTGAGGGTACCCATTTCAGACCTTCTTGTTTCAATTTCTTCGTCGGTTGGTGGTGGAGTTGTCATGCTATAATGGGTTGGGTAAATTCTATACATTTCTATGTATTCCAAATTCAAAATTATCACTACAGATTCGAAGTCTTGCCAAAAGCTTACCGAAATCGTTTATTTGGAAAAATATTTTTATCATTTTCCACATTTCTTTTAACTTCTAACGCTCGTTGCCATTGCTCATTTGCAAATACAATTGGTATTTTCCATGGAACTGAAATCTGCTATTTCATTGGGAACAACAAAAGCATTCAGTGAGTAATAAAAGAGATTGTGCTTTATGACTAATCGAATAAACATTTTTTATATTTTTAGTTATTTTGGCATCATTCATCTAGATCATTCTGAGGAATCTGATTTAATATTATTAATCTGTTCTTTAAAGCAAGCTTTACTTGACTTCTCCCCCTCTGGACCAGAATTTATGTCTATTCGTTACACACTTCCGCATTAACCTGGCATTTCTTGCAAACTTTTACACGAAGGATTTGCTCTCTAATAATACAAGAAATAACCGAAAACTCTAATTCTAGGATGAAACTGATAAAATATACTGAAAATTTTATTTGCAACCAAGAAATGTATATAATACGCATAGCCTACTCAGGGATTTTAATAAAAAAAGTGAATTTAACAAAGCACAAACATAGGAACTGTTTGCATGCTTCTGAATAATGTTCCATATTATAAGGAGTAGCATTCGTGTCCGAGACCATCCCCGGAATGGGACTGCAATTTTCATTTTCATTCACTGCATTCTTGATACCCAAATAAATGTCAACCAGCCATTGATATGTTACAACTGAAATGCCCATTTCGTGGCATCGTTCTATTTTTTCGCCTTCAGATCTAAAACAATAACTGATTCACTTACTACTGAAATAACTGTTTGCATTAGATAATACATTAGCTGCATTTCAGCCTTTAAAACTTCTTATCAAGGAAGAAAATGCAAGATAATACAACCATAATTAAAACAGTGAAGAGCAAAACAGAAATTTTCATACGTTTTCGTGACTAAAAAATGGTTATGACTAGTAAGATGGGGAGTATATCGGGCTCCTATGGCAGTAATCATCATTCGTACACCACACCGTTCATTTTCATTGAAGCCGTTTATTGTTATTATCTATAAAATGCTGTTTGCTAGTTAAATTTACGAAAAAATTAAACCAAAACAAAGAATTTTGTGAAGTTCTCCTTAAATTCTTTAGAGTGTTTCAATGTTCCAAATATATCATTGTGTTCCTCAATTTCTTTAAATCTTTTTTGATTTTTTGGCCCTCTTCTTATTTCCAATCAACACAGTGTCCCTTCAACTTCGAGATCATCATAAAACTCAATAAATTCATTTTAATTATTACTTTGCCAGTAGCTGGTCTGTGATTATCGGTCCAAAATGTTGGCAGATGAAAAACACGCCAGGGTGCTTCAAGATGCTTCTTGCTGAGAACATCATTTAACCACTGCAGTGTCACACATCGCTTACCCCTCTTCAGTGCCTACAAAACTTCAAACTGGTGTCGTGTAATATATGCTGTTCCTGCCGATATGGGAAGTAGAAAAAAATCGGAAGACAAGCTGTTATTCTCTTTTAATATCTAACAGAAGTGTAAACTTAAATGCGTTAAGAGTTTTGTTCAGGATGATTTCATATCAGGTCAGATGAACTTCAGCAGTTTCCATATGCTGATGGATAATATGCGCAGCGTAAAATCAGCCAACTGCTTTATGAGAATTAGATTAGATTGAAGATCATAGAAAAAAAGTGGAAGACTTGTCAAACTTGCAAAAAAAAAAAAAGTATACTAAACCTATATAACACAAAAATGAATAAATGACCAAACTGAACTGCCACTAATTGCAATCACCTGTTGAACTAATGGATGTCGCATAGATTCGCAGATAACGTGGGTCACTCGATCGCTGTTCACATTATTGTAAGCCCGTACACCAAATTCGATTTCACCACCATGTAATCTAACAACGGCACCTATTTCCTGCACATCTAAACGATCCACCAACACTTTTTCATGCTCAATGACCACGAAGAAACAACCGACAAGGCACATGTCTGACTGCACTGTAATTTTTGGACGTTGAAATACATAATTGTATTCTTATGACCAGAAAAATAATTTTCAAACTTTCAAATGTGGAATCTAAAATTGATTAGAACATGTTAAAAGTAGTACCACTTCCAGCAACATTTGGATCGTGTCCGTAGAAAGGTGTCGTTTGCTGCACCATACGGATATGAGAACTCACAGCAGGACTACTACTTGGTTGCATATCCACTGAAAAGGAGCACATTGACTCCATTAAAAACTGAATGGATATAAGTGCAAAAAAGACAAGATTCCAGGAAAATAAACTCTTAATCCTTTAAAAAAGTTTTGGAAAAACGTATTTCAAAAAAAAAATTAAGGATGAATAAGTTGGTTCTGCAAAAATTAAAGCAAGTGAAAAAACATCCAATGCTTTGGAAAATAATATAGAATCCATAGAAAGTGTTAGGAAAAAAAGTGATAAAATACGACGAAAATTAGCTTACTGTTTGAAATATTCCGTTGCAGTGCGGTGTTAACGGGAGGTGTCAAGCCAGTGCCAGCAGCTTGCAAGACAGCACCAGGAACTGAGGCTTGAGTTGGAGACATCAGCTGGGGTGAACGCATATCGTGACCAGATGGCGTCTGATAACATGAATTTATCGGAGCACCAGGTGCTTGGCTTTGTACTGCTCCTTGTGCTGAATATCTTGCTGTAAAATAAGCCCCTTGATGTGCAAGTCTTTAGCTAATTAATACTTTTTAAACATATCTAAATAAATTTTTCTTAACAGGAATGAAAAACTTTCCATAATTTCATTCACAAATAAAATTCAAATTTCGTTTATCATGGTGATCAAAATATATTTGATTTTCATCAAAATTTCAAGGACAGTTTTGAATTGCTGAACTTGACCTTTTTATTTTGCATTAAACATAGTTGCCCCATTCCAGCATCTGATTTTTTCCTAAGAAAGAGGGAGGAATAACTGACTACTCTATGACACAAGCATTCACTCAAAGATGCATCAGTGTGTATTTCATTTTCCATTTTACAAATATTCTTTTGCCACTTTGTGTAGAGAGTAGACTATGTAATTTCAAGTCTTATTATCCACTGCAAAAAAGTATTCTATCTTAAAGTACTTTTATTCATGCTTCCTTTTATCCAACAATTTCTCCACTGGTGAATTCATCACTCCAACAAACGCGGAAAAGCTTTCATAGGAATGCAAAAAAAATTTGTTTTTTTTTTGAAGGTAATAGTCATGCAAAAAAAAAAATGCAAAAAAAAAAAAAAAAAAAAAATTTTGTTTTTTTGAAAGCATTATTTTGAAGGTAATAGTCACAAATCCCAATAGAAAGCTCAAGAAACAGATATATCCGAAGATTTGTAGTTGCAACTACTTTTATACACAATATGTTGAACTTTGGAATTTTTATGAACTGCACAGCACATGTTGACTTTATTTATTTTTTATACATCTAAGAGTGTATATATCCGATTTTTCGGATGTATATGTTGACTTTATTTATATTTATACTATACTGTAAATATATCCGATTTTTATATAGCTAAGTGTATTTCTTATACAGTTTTTATTACAGTATTGCTAAATCACTAATTCTATCAGTGAACTCACTTTCTCGATGTTAAAAAGAATAATCCGAAAATCCAGAATTTATATTCAACATTAATGATAATAGCATACCAACGGGTGAATACTGCTGAGGCTGCAAATTTGATTGCTGATTAGCTGGCGTTGAATTTGGAGCTGGATACACTGCAAAACGTGAGGTATTAAGTCAAAAAGCAAATATAATTTTTTACAAAAATTACTTTACTTCATCAAAGTTATCAAAGCATTACTCCACAACTTCCCATTGATCCACTTAAAATTTTTATCAGCATAATAGAAAAAAGCTGGCAAATCCAACATAATAGGTAGATTTGCATTTCACTAATCTACAAATAACATTTGACTAAGTAAACATTTAAATAAATAACTAATAACGACAATAGCAATATAATAATAACAATTACTACCATTAATAGTAGTAATAGTAATGATTTAATTATTATTATTATTATTATTATTATTATTATTATTATTATTATTATTATTATTAACAATAATGATAATAAATGACAATAATAATACTTCGTTTTCATTTCATAAAGAAAATTGTAAAAGGATATCTTTCTTTTATAACGTCATTAATATCAGTAACGAAAAGAAAGTGCTGCACGAAGCTCAAACGTGAATTTATTTGTATGGAACGACAAGTTCTTTGCTACTAAAAATTGAAATGAGAAAGTAAAATAATCCAGATGAGGTTAAACAAATTGACGAAAGAGAAATGCTGTAGGTATATGTTGGGAGAGAAAGAAGGGCAAAATCAATTAAGGCACTTGTTAGAAGCGATCAAATGGCGCATCTTATCCTTCATTCACCTAGAAATAATAAATCAGGTGTCGAATCCACTCATGCGCAGATATTTCTTTTGTGCTGCAGGACGACGAAGGCCTATGTGCCTTCACTCAATGTCTTACTGTCACGCATAAAATTCACGGAGTTCTTCAGAAGTCCGTGAGTATTGAGTTCACCACATAAATACTGTGGGATCGTAAAATAATGAAATTATCACCGACTATTGAGAATTTGATAAATGACTTGAAGTACCATCGTATATATTCAAGTATTTTCACTAACTGTTCAAATTTTGTCTTCAAAGTGTTAGAAAGATTTGGATGAGAAAGAATTAGAAAAAAAGATTTGAATTTTATATATCGTGCATTATCATATTTACCATTTATTCGAATTTCTTGTACTGCAGGCATTTGTTCTGAGACCATCGCTTAAAGAGTAGCACCTTAAGAGCTTCTTTTCAAGAATCGTTTATCTATATCTTTTAGTCATGTTACACTACCACTTTTTATTTCTTTAAGCTTGTGAGCTTCCAATACACTGTGAAATCACTTCGAAACATGTGAATGAACAAACTACTCGCTTTTTTGTTTAATAATACAAGTCTTATTTATCTTCCTTTTGTTACAATATTATTTGTTTTCTCCTTTATTTAAGAGTGAAAAGAGTAGAAAAATCCAAGAAAAAAAAATATTGACCAGTTAAAGAAGAACAGACATGAAAGATTTTCGTGACATGAAAGATTCACGAAAATAGGAAAGATGAATGAAATAGTAATGGGAAAGAAATGAAAGATTGGAGCAGGATAAAAATCACTTAATAAGGTACGAGAGACCTTAATAAAAACATTTCTATCGTGGAAATGAGGGATGATAGAGAAAGGTCGTTTTCACAATAGCAGATGGCCGCGGGAACCTTAATGAATAAAGAAATGATCGTAAGTCATTCTCGAAACAACCCTTATTTGTAGTCAATCACTAATATCACTACTGCTAAAAAGGATATATACAAATGCAATCACTAGATTATTTTGATTTTTAGATAAGAAAACGATCGAATAAAAAAATATTCTCAGAAAAATCAAAAAATCCTAGTCATATTATTATATTAGTTTTTACATGCTTCACAGTTTAACATGAATTCGTAGTTGTAATAAGCGTGAATTAAAACACACCATTTGTGTGGAAATATGAAAACATTCAAGCTTTCAGTGGTGAAACAAAAATGGTGTGAATGAGGAAGGAAATGAAATGAAGGTGGGAGAAAGAAAGTGAAGAGTTGAAAAAATTGATATTACAAAGAAGCTGGATGATGCGCTCACTTATTGCAAAGCTGTCGTTAAATATAATATTTGTTAAATAGTGAAACCGATTGAAAACGAACATGGAAATTTAGAAGAACGAAACGACAGAAACTTCATTATTCTGCAATAACAAACGCATGAAGTTCTCATACTAGCTGTTATCAATTACATGTACGTTACACTATACGTTTACTCTAAACAGTTTAACATATCAGCACCTTCACACAGAAAAGCTACACAGTTCCATTGTGATTTTCATTATAGTATCACCAGCATATCAACAACTCTTGACAGGAGTACTCTGCATTTAAAATTTTAAAATCTTAATGAAACGCAGCCCTCAAGTATGCTGTTAAGGAAAAGTGTTGTGAAGTGAATCGAAAAAGATTGTACTGCCGTAATGGAAACGACGTTTAATGAAATTACAAGAAAAAGTTAGAAACCTAAGAATAAACGTTTGAAGATTCAATGAATTTTTGTCCTATTTGAGGAATCCTGCAGCAAGCACTGAATATTAGATTTAATGCTCTACTTAAATTTTAAGTATTCCAGCTTAAGATTGTACAGATTCAATCTTGTGACATTTGGCAGTAAAACAAACAATCAGCAGCGAATAGGAAATAATTTATTCATGTGAAGCGAATAAAATAAGTGAATAGGAATAGTATATTGGAGGACCGAAAGAGAAAAATGAGTCTAGGCTAGATTTGGAACCGAGAAAAGAGAAGTAGCAACGGCAGTCATCGGCGGAATGGAGCAACAAAGAGAGGTTATGGAGCTGATGTATAGCTTGAAGGCATTTTAAGAGGCAATTTTATTGCCTTAAAACACACACTACTCCGATTGTAACGAGCTTTTTAGTTGGCATCGGTGTCAGAGTACTGAAAAGAAAGAAGGTGAAGACGACAGGAAGTTATCAAACGGATTCCAGTATTGAAATACACTAAATATATATAAATATTCAGCACAACAACCAGACAATTAATTGGCCTTTTAATTCTCACTCACTTACTCATTGTTGTCTCATTCCAGGAAAAAAGTATGCAGAAATTTATTCACTCACTATTGATTTCTGACATCAAGTGTACTGTGTCCCTATATATATATATATATATTTGAAGCATTATAGATTTTTTTAAAAAACACGATGACAGTTGATTTCAACTTCTTAAACAACCAAGGATGTAAACTTCTCGAAGCAGAGAATATAATTACTAACACCAATTTCTCTTTTCGAAAATGTGAGAAGTTTACCCAAATATCATCTTTGAAGTAGAACTAATCAATAACTTTGTGAAAACCTACAGTTAAATTTTCGAATTACGAGAAACTAAATGATAACAAATGGTAATGAATAAGTAACAAATTTAATAGCTCAATATCACAATCAAACAGGTTTTATACCAAAACAAAATGCTCCTTTCTATACGAAGCAGATACAGCGAATGCTTGTGGATCAAACGAACGGAATGTAATTTTTAGTTTATGAAAATATCTTGATGAATATCGCATCAGTAAATTAGAAACATAACATGCAACTGCTGCAGCTGCAATATTCACGGTGATACACTTCCCTCTAACTTTTTTTTGTTCAGAATAACTGACAATAAACAATCATAAATCACAATTGTCAATTAGAAATTAGCACTATTAACTTTAACATCATGTAACTGAATAATATACCCTTTTTTCAAAAGTTCCATTGAACATATAGCAACATAATCCTAATTATCATGCTAGCTACTGTTCCTAATTTCCATGATATGCTTCCTTTTCCTGTTTACTTGTTTATTTCACCACTTCATCTTTCTTCTCATCTGCTTACTTAGCAGTGTCAACAATTAATATTTATTAGTGTACATAAATACATTTACATCTAACTATCAGCCATAACACATTTAAAGGACGGAAATAAGAAAGATTACCGACATCAACCGCCTGTCAACTAAAATGGTATGGTGTACAGAGAAATCATAAAAAGGTTAAAGATCAAAGGCGATAAAAATGTTTCCAACAATTTGTATGACCACTTCTACCTATCAGTTATGCATTAATTTTTATGCACAGCCAATACACACTGCAATAATTGTTAAACCTTTCAAATAACACAGAAAAATACAGAAATTGAAAAAGTGTGAACAATGAAAACTCAGGAAATCTCACTAATATATCTAAGAAATTAAAAGAAATCAAAAAATGTCGAGATGAAGATAGCTGCTGACTTATCAAAAGCGAATATTGTAAGAAGAGGAAAGAATGAATGAAAAGCGCATATTTCCCGACCAGTGACAGAGTTACAAATCACTTTGACAACATGGCGAAGGATCCTGAAATTCAATCTCTCCACATTCTGTATGATAAGACATATAATGACCGCCCTTACTTCTTCACTCTTCCAACCAATTCCTTCATTTCCCTCATGCAAATTTCTTCAAAGCAAATACGGTGCCTCTTTTAATCAGATGTTGTCCAGTGATATTGATCATAGACCTGTCTAATTCAGTACTCAAACCACTTTTGTCGTAAATGAAAACACTTAAGAATGAGAAGTCAAGCATACATTGCTCCAAATTGATTATTTGCTTAAAAGTCTTCAATATTCTTCAAGAGCAAAGAAGTTGAAAGTAATTCATTCATTCGTTGTTTAGTTGAGAAAACGATTACGATATTTAGTCATATAGTAACTCACGGTTCAATCCAGTATTGCACAAAAAAAGCATGCCCTTGCTTCGTTTATTTAATCATGAAATCATAACCATCCAAACTATTTCCCATTTCTTCCTTTTTATTTCCCTGCGTAAATTTTGCAGATTAAAGTAACTATTTCAAATTCATTTAATATATGCATGCTATTATATGTGACTCATCTTATTTAGAAATCAAGCAATGATTATTTGGCAAACAAATGAATAAAACTACGATTTTTCATAACCTTCATTGGTTTTCTCACACTTCGTGGGATGCTTCTCAGTTCATTACAAAATAAAAAAAAAAAGTAATTAATTTCAATATCACTAGCATAATTAATAAAATAGAACTATAAATACATATTACATTCGAAGCAGCAGTTTTGAAAAACTGATGAAAAATGAATTACTGAGATTGGAATAAGACTGGTTCTTTTCCCTCATTCTTTTCTCCCCTCTCAGCTCCACCACCATCGGAAAACAGCAATACGTCTGGAACACACTGTTTTAATAGAAGTTTTGAGCCACAAACATGTCATTATTTCCCAATTGAGGCCGACCTCAATTTATTTTCAATTTGTTGTTTCTCATTCAAGTTCAAATAAGATCTTTCTAGAATTATCAGTATTACGATTTTTTTTTTGAAAGGATCTTGAAATGTTCCCAACGAAGAATAACGGTTGTGTTATATACTAAACAAAATAATGGAGTCAAATTAAGTTAACAATAAAGAAATCTAAGGTAACATTTCTTTAAATAATACCCTTCCAAGGAAAATAAATAAAAGTACTCTGGTAAAAATCAGTATGAAATTTTATGTAACTAAAAGAAGTAACAAAAATGATACGACGAAGCAATATGATATAACTTTGACTGATAACATACATTTAGCAGCAACGTAAATCATTTTATATGTATACCATGGGATGAATCATAAAAAAACAGGTGAGTGAGATGAAAAAGTGGAAGATGAGTTCAATGCTAATCTTTAAGGAGCAGATGTGATTCGGTGTCGTATTCACTTTCACTATGAAAAAGGACAACGACATACTGACCTTTCTCCTACTTCACACAAACACACACTTTCCTCTCAAGTAACTACATCACGGTAAGTGCTTGTTGCTCGCTTCCCCAACAAATCTGACTATTGTTTTCCATCTACTGAAACGTCAAATACAGCCTGTTCTCTCCTCCTTTTCCTCCCAACACACTAACAAATGATCCGCATGCATTAAAATAGCCTCAACAAATTCTCTAATACTCCAAAATATTTCGCATCATCTCGCGATATTTGAATTTCTCTGAAGATTTAGTTACAAAAGGAGGAAAATTGATTGATAATTTTATAAAATGTGGAAATAAATGTAGAAAAATATGTGAATAAAATATGAAAATAAGAGTACTACAAGCGAAGGAAGAGTTGGTCGAAAGGAAGTAAATAATAGTAAGGATGAGGAAGAAGCACCATTACCATTACTGACAAGCCAACGTCAGCACAAGCGGCGGCTATTAACATCACAGATGTCGAGACAACACTTGAAGTGCGGAAATAAATGAGCTTGTGCTTCTTCCTTTTATTCTTCGATTAATTCACTAATGTGCAATAAATCACTTACAATATATTTAAAAAAAAAAAAACTTTGAAACAGAAAATGGGCTCATAACAGATGGATTGAAAGGGTGAATTAGCAGATGCAACTTGGTACGGCAGTAAGAAAACCATATATGGACACGTCTAACCTGCAGCTGCTGCATCACTGCTTATTCTGATAACGGATAATCTTGTAAGAAAAGTTCAAATACAGCAATGATAAAGTAATCATTTCCAAAAATGAAACCGCATCGATATCAGATTGCTCAATTGCTTAAGCAAATATATATTAATGCTACTTTTTTCTCTTTTACAATATATACTAATACTATCTTACAATATATTAAAAATACTAATGCTACCGCTCAATAACTGCATTAAAAAAAATCGCACTCAACTCTAGACACTAGACAAAAAGCATAACATATTTCGAATATGTGCACCATCAACAAAATGTCTTATTTGTCGTTAAATACCTTATTAAATGAATAAATGAATAATTAAGCTAACAATTTTTAGGGATAGATATAGATAAACAAAAGAATTGTGAGACCCTGTGGCTAAAATCGCCTCGAACGTCCCAATTAATGAAACTAAAGCAATATTCAAAAAAAAAAACAGTTGACAGAAACCTGGCATTTCCCTCATAGAATCCGTCAAAAACTAACAGTTATGTTTTATAAGCAAAAAATGAAGTAAAAAATGGTACAGTTAAGCCGTCGATACCAACAACCGAAATGATAATTTAACAAAACATTTGAGACTGACTGCAATTTTGTAAAAACACAATTAATCGAAATTAAGAAAAATTTAAAAGCTTTGAAGTTCAACTTACTTTGAACTTTTGACATCATATCATTCAATGTTCCCGGACTTGGCAGCGCCAAAACTTCTTCGCCCTGTTCCTCTTCTTTCAACATCAATGACAAGTTTGATTTCGCTTCTACTTCAATTGGTTGTGGAATTTCCAAACTATTAGAATTACGGAAAATTTTATTCCCCGTTGAAACAGCCGTGCCTAATTCCAAATTAATACCGATTCCTGTGCTCGGTTAATTGAACCGATCACATATGCATCTCTTCCTTGACTATAAGCTGCAACCGCATCCGATTGCAACTCTCGCAGCTGGTAAAACATTTACATTGTCATGTTAGTCTTTTTCTGCTCGAATCGTGTCTATCAGTATTTGTTACGAAGAAATCAGAAGCAAAGCAATAATGCCAACCTTCAAAAATGAAATAAATATTCGTGAATGATGAACCGAACAGAACTGCTGGACATATTGATATTGGATGGTTCGAAAGAGGAGTATGGCAGTTTTCAGATGAAAAATCATTTCCAAGCCTCAATTCTAAATGGGTATTGCTACTATTATGTAGGTTCATTTCGTTTAGACCCAGCTTAAAGATCTTAAGAAAGTAAGAAAAATCTATGAGAAATGAGAGGAAAAAAAAATTTAATCAGCTACAACGAACATAACATAATATAGCATGATCCCAGCAGAAGCACTTAGAAGTGAATATATTTGGCCTTTTGGGGAAAGGGAGGAAGAGGAATGGGTAAACAGGAGCAGATGAAGGACAGCATTATCTTCGTATGCAAAGAAAAGACAAATTATTGCTTTTTTTAATGAAAAGAAAAGCCCTGTATGTTGAAGCAGGAAGGATTTTAACGTCATAATATTTTTCATACTGAAAATTTCTTTTGAAAAAATCTTTCTCTCTAGTTTGACTGAAATTCATGACTGAATAAGGTATAAGCAATATTACAAGGATATGCTTCTATTGCGTGTGAAAAATAAGAAAAATGGAATGTACGAAATGAATCGAAAACATCGTATAATCTAGGACGAAGTTTGGCAGAATCGAAAAATAATAGTGGAAGAGGTAGGGAGTTTGAAAACGTTAGACCAACAGTGAGAGAGCAAATTGTGGCATAAATACAACAGCGAATTCGAACAAATTAAGAAATAATGTTAAAAATAATATGAGAGAGATGAATAAGAAATTAAACAAGATTAGAGAAAAGCAAGAAGGATGAAGAATGTAGCTGGATTAAGAATGGGTTCCATGAGCTACCGAATGTTGAAAAGAGGTGAATGAATGAATGATAATTTACGACATAATCTATTTGATAGCTTTCTAGTAAAGCATTCTTCTAATAATGAATCTAAGGGAAGGTATGAAATTGAATTCCATGCCTATATTGCAGACTTGTCGCATCCAATGCAGCTGCTAAATAATCCGTCCACGCATAAACACTGTGGTAGAGTGAGAAGGAATAAATACTTGGATTGGAGATAAGCACTAATGATTTCTTATGAAACAGCACCAATCATTTTTCTACTAGCCATTCTACGATCGAATAATTAACTGCGGGAATTTCTGAATGCTTGCTTATAAATATCTAATAGAGAAAAGAAAGAATAAGAACGCCTGTATTTTGATGGATAAAATTGTTTGTGAAAATAAGTAGGAGGAAAAAGAAACTCACGTATGATGTTTGGGAAGTTCTGTAAAGTGCAGAAAAAATCAAAAATGGTAATTAGTGCAAGTTAGTTTTTCGATTTAGATATCAAAATGATTACAATTAGCAAACAAAAGATCACGGAGCAGTGTTCAATCCAGTGCAGTTACTTTATGTATCTGTTATTATCTCGCTATACATTTTTAGAAAATTTTTAATTCTTTAAATGCCAAAACAAAAGGAAGCTTTAGCGTTTTTAGGAATTTACTTTATTACATCAAATATATTTTCCAAATTTGTAGTCTAATGCGAAATTATTCATGCTTATAGAAATTGAGAATGAAAAAGTAAATAATTTTGTGTCGTATACAATACCTCGAAAGCTTGGGCAATTTCTAGAAAAGACTTCTACAGAAAAAATTGAAATTTTAAAGTTGAGAGAGATGTTAAAATATTTCTATCCTGTAAATAACAGAGGAAAAAAAATTTACCACGCTTATTAACTTACAATGCTAGAATCAGTATAGGATGAAAAATTTTTTTCTGCATTTCCATTTCATTATATATTGCAATAATTTGAATGGTGAGGTAACTTCAGGCAAAGCAGTTGCCGTAAATAAGTTGTTGGCCATTATATTGATTTCATAAACGCACTCAGCAACACTACGACACTTACAGATATGTTTCAACAACAATTTCAAAAATACGCAACAAATTAGAAATATTAGGAATGTATAACAGTAATATTTCAAAGATATTATAATTCCACTTGCATTTAATGGATTTGTTAGAAAAAACAAGGCAGAGTTCATCCCACTCCTTTAAATAAGCCATTTTGAATAGCTGATGAGTTTCGTTGGCTATTTTAAAGAAAAAGAAGAAATCATTCGAGCTTTTCCAATCTCAAATGTCATCAGTCCTTCAAAGCCGTGTGTCCGCAAAACGCGTGTAAAAAAGCTATTAAAATTTTGTTCGAAGAACCGAACAAGAAAACCACACCTGTAATAAAAGATACACTGCTTTTTAATAGCTCCCCTCTTTTCTAAAATCAGTGCTAAAAGTGGGACGAAGATGTGAAATAAGAAATCACATATTCAACCATCGTTTTATGAGTAAACAAACTCAATTTTGTTATGCGTAGAAAGCGAAAATATTGTTAATAGATGAATAAATTGAAGATTAAATTATTAAAGGTTCATGTTGTTAAAAAAGGTTCATGCTTAAGAATAAACTAATGAAATCGCATTCTTCAAAATTCAATGCTTGTCACCCCACGAACACAGTACATTGTAGTAATTTACTTCTATAGGCGTTCATTGCAACTATCGGCAGAACGTGGAAGGAAAATACAACTGGCTGTAACTTACATTAATAAAAAACAGTGCAGTAATACTGCATAAAGTTCAGCTCTTAATTGCCCGTTAACCTATTAAATAATAATAAGAAAGACAAAGAAGAAGTAACCAACAGTAAAGTAAAGGGCGTTCATAAATATTTCTTAATTAAAAACCAAAGAATGTTGATATTTTTCGAAATGGATATAAATGAAAAATGAATTCAATTTATGACTCAGCTGAAGACTGAGGTAAATTATCACTACAAATTATGTACTAATAATTAGATAGTCAGATAAAGTCAATGCTAATGATATCTTACTTCCTTTGCATTATAATGAAAACATTCACTACCATTTCGCACACTCTCTCACAAATCATGAGGAATATAGCCAAATTTATACGAAAAGAAATTCACTTAAATTATGACAATAACAGATGAGATATACTGCAGAGAAATATGTGCGAAATGAATAGTGAATCAGTGAATGCAGGGGAATGAACACTGCTGAGTAGCAAAAACAGGTTTAATTATCTGTTCATAAGAAACCGTTAAATGAAATGTCACAAACGACAGAAAATAATAAAATGACTGAGATTATTTTATCTCAGTCTGCAATCCCAAAACAAAATATAGTCCATTAACTAATGGACGTTTAAGCCAACAATCTGTACACATGGAAAAGCTCCAGATGTCTATTTCCATGATTGCCAACTCTGACATTATGATTGATTTCAAAAGCTAATCACTCTGCGAGGAGATAATAAATCTAAGTATCCATGTGTGTTGTGTGTTTCTGGATATGTTCTGTCTGTATAGAGAGTAGGGTAGTGAATGAGGTTCATACATTCTGAATTCAATTATGAATACATTAATGAGCTTTCAGAAAATGCATTTAGAGTTGCTAACTGCTAACTATTTGCAGTCGATGGTGCTACCCCTAAGGCAAATTAACACCATTTGTAGAATAGGACAAAAGTGTACGAAATTAAAGGACAAGAATGTTCTGTTAACAAAATCTTGTCAATTCTCGCTAAGAAAAATAGTAATTTATAGATAAAGAAGCAGAAAGTAAATCACCTATCATGGATAATTTATATAAGGTTAAAATCATATACCCATATTTTCTTATTAATGAAAAAATTCTTCTGTAGCTCTCATTCCTCATTCATCTGATTTAACTACTCATAATTTTCTACAAAATTGCTATTCTACAATAATAACTTGTCCTAATGCAGCATGTTCGCTACCATCTGAATTTTAGCCAATATCGAAAATGAATTTATGCAGAAAGCAACAAATACTACACTATGGTAACATTAAATATCAGCCTCGAGCCAAACAAACGGTAGAAGTTCTATACAACTTTCACCATTATGAGAAATCAACAATTGCTGTGATCAAATTCATGACATGTGAAAGTGAAATTACATGATATGTGACATATTACAGACTTATCGAAAAATTTTTCTTTGAGAATTATTTGTTTTGCCAGTCAAACCAATACTTTCTCATGAGCTACGAACCATATTTTTTCGGCAATTTTGTAACTAAGCAGGATAAATCTGAGTTTCCAGGACTTTACTTTTTAAATGATCGAGAAAGAAACATAGCTTTACTACATGTCTTAATCTATTATTACATAAATAAGCAGGGTCAGATTTGTAGGATCTTGAAGATTTGTCAGATTTTGCAGATTTGCAGGACTTGTCTGCTTTTGTGAAAAAGCTGACTTGAAAAACAGACTTAGACGTTTAAAAAAATGCCAAACGTGTACTTTTAAATGAAAGAGAAAACCAATTATTCTTTGTCCTTGTTACTGAAAACGAATTACTTTATTATATTCTGTGGAGAAGAAAAGGGATGAGATTATAAACAATAATAAGGGCTGAGAGAGAGAGAGAGAGAGAGAGGTGAAAAACAGAGATTATCCAGCTAATAAGATAGATTCGTAATTCTTGCAAATCCTGTTAACTCCATCCAGAAACTTATCAATAACTAGACCATAAATTTATTAGAATAATGAAATGTCTAATCATCCGACAATCACAAAAACATTTGCAACCAATCACAGGAGAAGCACAAGAGGCTCATAACATTTAAAAATAGAGAATTTACAATTTTTGTCATTCCACTATTTTTGATACAGTTGCTTTCTTTAAAATAGATTCTATACTTCAACAGTTTTTTAGTTCAGAAAAAACTTTGCAGTGAACTATTTGAAAGACAAAGAATTAATGCAGTTGTCCTAGACAACTGTTTTCTACACGTCATATACTTCGCTACAATCATCTCCGAAGACCCAAAGCACTCTTTGCAAAAAACCGACTACCAAAGTTAAAAAAATAAGCAATTTTTCATGAGATATTCTACCCATCATTTTCAGGTGATATTCTACTCATCAACTGATCCCATCTAATTATTGCCTTAAACCCAACACACTACTTTATCAGTCCAGCTCAACAAACCATTAAAATAATGAAATGTCTAATCATCCGACAATCACAAAAACATTTGCAACCAATCACAGGAGAAGCACAAGAGGCTCAAGTTTGCGAGCTTAAAGTTAAATTCTTCAAGTGCAAACTTGAATAGTAGATTTTAATTGATCAGTTTTTTTAGCCTATTAATTTGTTTAAAATAAAACAAATTTAGTGTTTCTAAAAAAGCTATTGAGTTATTTATTACATTTGCTAATACGAGAGACGGTACCACAAAAATGGCAGCATCAAAATGATTTTAATGCATGAAAATAATCTTAAGAAAATCATCTTACGCTAAACAATTTTGCTAATCAGCCTTTGCTAAACATCTCGTTTTGTTTGCTTAACATCAAATTCTATTCGTGCAATCAGAACATCCAGAAATTCTAAACTTGGAAAGAAACAACTTAAAACAACATCTGTCTTAATTTATGGTGAAGCAAAAACTGAAGAGACTAAAAGTCAGCTAAAAAGTTGAAATACTGCTAGAAGAAAAATAATTATTAAGGAGAACTAACACTGATAAGTAGGCGAGGCAGACAGCGATGGTGGTTGGTTGCCAAGGTAGGTTCTCACCGACGCCGACTGTGGTTGCTGCAACCACTCACAGTGATACAAAAATGAAAGAAGGCGTTGTTATTGATAACACATATTAACCAATTACACTACTACAATAAATCTTAAAACAATTAACTGAAACAATGATTCCTTAAATCATCGATAAAATAAGGAATGTTTCTTTTACTCCTTTGTACTGCTAATCTTTTTTATTTAGTACAGTAAAAAATGATGATTTGGAAGCACTAAATTACATCTCATATGCTAAGAGATGTAATTTGTTGTTTTACGAATCTCAATTCTGACAATCAATTTATATTGTGGATCAAACTGCTACCATTCAGTCTTTGCTAACAGCAATTCTAGATGAACAACAATAAAAACTAAGCACAGCCACTTCACTATGTTTCATATTATCTTGTCTTCTTTTCTACAATATGCTTGTAATCAACTAAATTCTCTTTGAAAGGATCCGTTTTTTTTTAATGTGCATCAGTTCAGTGTCAAACTAGGAGTTTAAATTTAAAAAATTCATACCCGGTGTTTACAAAACGAATAGGAATTAATAGTATAGCTAGTTTGTTTTTGATAAACAGTCGGTTTTTGAAATATTCTCGTTGCTATTTGTATTTAAATGTAGCTAAGTGCGGGAATTTATTATTATTGTGTATTTTTACTGGGGCATTTTTTAAATGTTTTTTGAATATAGTCACAATTATTTTGATAAGAAGACAAATTGGCAAAAAATATAAAGCAACCTGTTGACGGTAGATTGAAGATTGAATAGGATATTTTGGTTGTTGCTGCGCTTTAGACTGATAGCAAGATTGTGTTGGGTACTGAGCAGATTGTGATCCAGAAGATTGTTGAGAAGCGACTATCGACGGTGCTGGATACATGGTTCCTCGTGATGCTGGCGTAACTGGTGCTCCCGAAGCACCAGCTGGAAAAATATTGGAAGATGAAGGATGCTGATTATTTTGTGACTGCATTTGTGACATATTCGGTGGGTATCCTAAAATAAAGTAAGGAATAAAATATCTGCATAATCATAAAAGCGAAATATTTCAAAGGGTGGTACACGAAACGAAATAGAGGCGTGACATTATTCACACCAGTGTGTGCATGTAATAAGGAAGTCTTATGTGGAACTACACTTATCAAAGTAAATATTACCAGTAAAAATGGAAAAGCCAAAAAGTTCGAGTCAACAAATTTGGTGATTTGAATCGATAAAGGAAATGCATTAAAAATAAAACCTTAAAAAAAAAATTCAGAGAAAGAGAATGCCATCATGTTGCTAACTTCTAAAACGATAAAATATAATGACTATTATAAATCATTAAAGGGTGATTCAAGTGATTTGTTTAAAAGCCATCTGCTTACCTTTTATTATAAATAATCAGCCAATAACACTTCTATTAAAAGCAAAGATGTTTAGAAAAAAGAAAAAGAGATAGGTGATTATAAAATGAAATACAATTTGTATTATTTACAAGTGATTTAGATTCCAACTAAGACTATCCCGCTCAGAGAAACAACGTCTATTCACAGTAGAAGCTGCATAAAAATAATGGAATAAGCAAAAACACAAATTTTGTGCAGTTGTTTTCCTACTTAAATTTCAGGTTGTAGTAATAAGTTAATCTTAAATTAACCAAGTATTTGATGTACGCATAAATGAAAAAAAGTGTTATGAGAGAAATTAATAGCAATTAGCAAGAAGTGAAAGAACTAGCCAACAAAAGGCAATAATAACTTCAGCAACAAGTATTTAAACCCAGTTGGATAATGGATTTATCGAGTAAGAATTTAGTAATCAATTTGTACCAAACTTCATCTGTGTATGAATCATGTCCCTGCATGAATATGGTAAAAAAGGTAAGAGTCGATCCTACATAACGTGAAGTTACTTCAGAAATAAAACCTTCTACTTCTATCAAAGAACGATAAAAGAACACAAGAGAGAAAAAATAAAGGTGAAATCAATATACGACCTCTAACTTAAATTTGTTAAATAAAAATTATCCCTCTCAACAGTTATTGCCAAAATACGTAAGATACATTGGAAAACCTATTTTTATAAGAAATATTTTTTATAAGAGATGTTGACATCAGGCTTCAATTGATAACCGAATACTTGCGCAACCAAATAAGATTATCATTCATACTGAAAAACAAGTGGAAATATGACACAAATAAGCAGACTACAAAATAGATTTTAGAATATGAAAGAAACAAATCAAACATATGAAAGTTTTTAGAGCATTCCTTTAGCCACAACAAGTTTTTGGACCATTCTTTTACCCATTTCTTTTTTTTCTTTTCATTCATTTCAAAAAGAAACAGAAACTGTCATAAACTGCTCTTTCTTACAGCATTAAATCATGTTCTCACACTCCTGATGTGAGAAAAAACATTAAAAATTAGGCTGTCGCAAATCGCTTTCCAAAATGAAAGCAACAATTTCTTCAACTTGAATAAAGTTCACACTGTACTTTTAGATGACTACACATCTGTATTGCACTTTTCCTATTTCTTCAGTACCAAAGTCGATGTAATATTTTGAAAAGTTAGATGAGATTTTAAAGAGAAGGAAACAGAATATCACACTTATCGCATTTAAAATTTATTTAAACAAACTCCAAAAATTTAAAGTACCCGCAGCAAAGCGCAAAAGTCGATCAAAAAAAGATTTCTAAAACAATTACATATAAAGTATATATAAAGCTATATGGTGACTGCACTTTACCATACAAATGTCAACTATCAAGTAGTCAACTCACCATCAAAAAATTCTTGTACAAATTTACCAAGTTATTTTAGGGGTAATTTATAAATGTTAAGGTTGATAATCGCTCTGTTTGGAAAGCTTTACTTGTAGATTGCTTAGCACTGCTATTAAAAAAGTCAAATTTGCGTTCTTATAAATCAATCAAGAACTACAACAGACTATACTCCTGATTCTTGATGAGAAGAATAAGTTCTCAAACAGTGAAAGAAAGGAAGAATTATATCCACTGACCACAAACAGGGAAGATCAGTGTACAGTGGTATGATGGAATATTAGTGCAGTTTTTTTAATCAAATTTTATGTCTTCATGGAATATTAGTGCAATTTTTTTAATAAAATTTTATGTCTTCATGGTGCTCATTACAAGAATACATATTTGATCTTTCAAACTTATTTTTATTCACAATACGAACATATCTATTTGAAGAATAGGAGTAAAATTTCTTCATAAATTCTATTGACAGGTGATAAAGTGCAACACAAACTCTTGATGTACAGTTTCAATGCTGATGAATAAACTTTTCACTAGAAACATAAAAAACTGAATATGTATTAGAAAACTCTCTGCTTTACATAACAACTAAGAAATGGTAGAGAATACCATAAAGAAAAAGAACGGGATACATAAAGCAAGGAAGTGATAGAGAACCACACCTTCCAAAAAATTTTTTTCAATGAATTACTAACCTGAGTAAGGAACTCGTTGTACCATAATACGGTGCATTGCCCCAGAACCAAAATGCTACAAATAACAATGAAAATTATATAACGAATAGAATTTTAAGTCTGAGTCAAGCAAATAAAAATAAGGAAATCTTCACAAATTCTTCAAATACTCTAACAATTTAGATTACATGAATTTAGGTATTACCTGTTGAGCCTGTTGACCTGTCCACTGAGGCTGTTGCATTTGTGCATGGCATGAATATTGTTGTTGCTGTGGACCGACTGTTGGGATTCTTGAAAGATATGGAGCACAAGGAGATGAAGGTGGAACATGACTCGATGGTACCATACCTGTTTTTATACTTTTTTAGAATTCATAAAACTACTACCTTCTTAAACGAGGTCTACAAAATGTTTAGTGCTGCATTGTTTAACCTTGTTTGAAATAGTGTATTAAAGGTGTATTATAATAAGTTCCACAATATTGAAAAGCTTTTTGTTTTATAACTGTGATGACTGATCATCGAATAAGTTTGGACCGAATTACATTAGTCCTTCCGTTAAATTTTCCTCTATATTTTTCATTTTTGCTTATTGTCTATTAACATAGATTCGAATTCTGTTAAATCATAATTTAAAAAAAAGCACTTAACCTGCTGGACTTTGCAAGTTTGCTTGATAGTGAACAGGAGTTTGTGAGGGTTGCATATACAGAGAAGGGGAAGCATTTGAGGACGGACGACTCATAAATGGCGCGGGCGATGGATGCATACCGTTTGGACTTCCCATTGGGCTACGCACTGCAATAGACCTATATTTTAACATTTGAGCATGTAACCAAACCGAAATTATAAATGCTACACAAATTATTTTTGTGTAGTATTTATAATTTAACATAAACAAGTAAAGAAGGCTTCCAAAAAATGACCTGGTAAACACATTCCCACTGGCTGCTGTTGCACGGAGGTTCGTGTAGCACTCGGAGATAATAAAGCAGAATCTCGCATTGCACCTGAAGAAACTGAAGAAAAAACATATCGTTTACTTAATTTAAGCATTTAAGTGATAGTTTCTGTTTATACCACAGTAAAAATATTTTTAACAAAGTGGTAAACACTGAATTTGCAAAGCACACAGTCAAAATTACTAAAATTTCCTTCACTTTACCTGGTAATCTAGGTGGTTGCATAATTGGGGTTACTGGAGAACTTGAATTAGCAGGTGCTGAACGAATGTTTGACGATGGTGAGTGAGAAGGATCAGCAGGCGAAGGCGTCCAATACTGCAGTGTTTAAGGAATGATATAAGAAAGTGAAAGGAGACAAAATGAAGATCGTATGTTGAATAAATTACAAGAGTTTGAGTTACAGCAAATTAACATCAAAGTATAGCCTCCCATAATCTTTAATTGGCGTGAATAGAATCTAACTTTATTCATCAAATAAGACATACAGGTTGCTTATAGGGAGATTCGATCTGTGTCTGGCATGCTGCTTGCTTATCGATCACCATGTCCCTCAATCTGAAAATACTGATTGTTCTCGACTGCAGTAGATTTTATCATTACAGAACTGATTGCGAAAATCTAAAATAGTATGAAAGAAATAAAGAACATTGAACATCCAAATTTCTTCCACAATCAAATCGACTACCGAAAAGAGAGTTAGTAAATGACGACTCAAGACGTCTATCTACCGCGATATTTATATAAACAAAAACAATGCAACTTAACCAAGAAAGCAAAATTAAAGAAATAAAAGTTTTGGATGCAAACCTATGAGGGTCAAGATGTCCCAACGGACTTGGAGTTTCGTTTACAAATGATGAACTGTTGCTACCCGAGCCTGGTGTTGTTACGTTACGCATTTCAATCACCTGTATTTGAATAATATCAATAGGATGCTTTTTGCAATTGTAATGGCTTTATTCTTATACGTTACAGTCGCCTCATCAAGGCGAGCAACTCTGTAGATCAATCATTTAGAAATATTTCGAACTACACATCAAAAGTCAACATGTGAAGGGAAATACATTTTCTGATTCTCGTGAAGTATTTGCAATATCACTGTCGGAAGTGCATGTTGAGCCTTCCATTATTTAATCTGAAATATATTTTTATAGTGCAATAGCTTTAGTTTTATCCACAGCTAATATGACACATATTCACTAGTGCTTTATACAAGTTTGACTGTGAACCAAGTTTCTTACATATTTCCAACTTGTAAATACACTTTCTCCACTGACAACCATATTTAGACAAATACGCATAAAAACGGAATGATCAAAGAGAAGTTTGCATGGTTCATTTCGCTCATAGAATTTAGGAGATGATCTAGAAAGCATGGAAAAGTACCACCCACAAACTTTTCTATGTACTTCAGAATTTAAGGTATCAAATAATTATCATAAAAAACTACCCATGAATGATACTTACGTTAACTGTTCATTTCCTTGTTTAATTACCATGTACGACACTACTAGTAATGGTAAGCAAGCTAGCAAAATACGCATAAAGGTCTCATTTTCTTGTAAAATACTGCTTTGTACAGAAACTCCCAATGAGTATCTGAAGATATGAAAATAATTCTACTACCTTCATTAATAAATAAAATACAGTGAAGGTTACTTCGGTCTTCAGTGATATCATTTTACTTCCAAGAACCTACGGGACTAATGTTTCGAGTAGGTTAGTCATTTTAAACATTGCAAAATCTTGAGTGAAAAAAATCTGGGACTCCTGCTAAAGCGCAGAAGGACAAACATTACTCCATAGTCTACATCTCGAGAGTCACCACCTGACCCAGATCGTTTCCTTGCGATCAATCATTTTCACTGCATACCAATCGATGAGCCTTGAAGTTGCACAATCTACAATCGTGGCAGAATGATTTTAAATTATTGCAGCCTTTGGGATTTAGCTGGCATCGAAGGACGGGTATGTGTGAGAGCAGTTTGCCCGTTGGACACTCAGGCAAGCCACTGAGCAGGTCGAGACAGTGTGAAGTGTATTGCATGGGTACTCCAATTCTTTCTAGAATTTGTTGGGTGGTGTACTGACTGATACATCAAAAAGGTGACGACGCTGTTGAATACTACTAGGTTTCTCTTAGAATCCACAGATTTTATGATAAGCCCCTTTCTGAGGTTACTTTTGATTCACTGTGTCTTATACTTACTGCACTATCACAAGAGGCATAGTGTATTAGTGGAGGGATGACCTACTGCTCTTGAAATTAATATGAAGTTCATGAAAGTGGATTTGGAATGTTAAATTAGAGAATTTCGGATTTAACTGCGTGAAGTGCGTTTGCAATAGTATTTCAGAAATTGAGAGCCTCTACAAAGAATATTGTCGAAAGTACTGTGAGCCTATGTATTGTGTCATTGTATTATTAGATTCAAAATTTCATTACAGTTGTGTCTTGGAAATACACCTTTCCAATCCAATAATATTTATCTGAGTTGTATGCATTAGTTCAGATATATCATTAAAATTTCAGAATTGCAAAGCAAAAAGCAAAAACCTTTTAAATCAGGGTAATTCCAACTTTCCAACTTATGCAGCCTTTGGTAAATATTTGCATATTTATCAAATGGTATTATCACTCAAAAAAAAAAAAAAAAAAAACTGATAGTCACTCAAAATTTTTATTTGTGCAGGTGCTGCTTCAGAAAATACCATTAGTTCTGGAGTATTCTTTGAACCTTGATATGTTTGATGTATGTCTGAAACAAGTTCTGTAAATTTGATGTACATATGAAGGAAGTTTTATGAACAATCATATGACAAGCTAACTTGCTTCTTAGATCTGTTATTCATACCGTATAGGATCTTTCTCAATGGTGAACTCTTTTTTAGGATTATTCATGCCATGTAATGACTTGCTCAACGTTGTTTGTTGGGGATCATGCAAGGTTGAAAATTTTCACATTCTAGAAGAGGTCTGTTCCCATTTCTGAAGTTAATATTTTAGGGAAAGGGAGGTTTGAGCTTGAATATCTTTCAAAATGATAGTTTATTACAGACTTATCACTTTAGTTTTTCGTTCCGAGTTTTATTATTACTTTTGTCTATACCTCATTTTCACTAAAGAGGATCAAAATTGTACTGTCGTTAGTACTAAGCATCTTTTGTTGTTTAGGCAGTTCCATACTATGCCTATTATGGCTTTACTGACTTCTCAAAAGATTTCACAACTTGACAAGCAGCACTAAGCGTTGTTCTCTCAAAAGCCTGTTAATACATTCATATATATCTTCTCTATTTTTTTCTTTACGGCACTGTTACAAACTGTGACGCACTATTCTGTTATCCACTGTTTCCTCATTATGATGGTATTGTGATGGAGTCGTCCGTGACTGATGATTTCTGCATGCAGTGAGCTGCGGAAAATGGTTAAGTTCGTGGGTAGACATTCTGCCTTCTGTGGTGAGGTTAGTTATCTTCTTTTTGGTGCGTAAATTTATACGAACGCTAAAGGCTGCAAAATCTAAACTCTTAGAATTTAGATTCTGCAAATTGCATTTTTTTCATCTCTTTCGACTTATATTTTTGAAAAGAAACTGTGGATTTAAGGTTATGTTCAGTAGAAAAGAGATGATCGAATGCACTTCTACACGAAAAAAAAGAAGAAAAAAAGAAACAAAGATTCGCCAGTTGTTTGATTTTGATTTTCCGTAGAGTTTTTGCATACCTTTTTCTAGTTCCTTCATGTTTTCCCAGTGAAAGAAGCAATTCATCTCTGATATTAATAATGTCATGAAGAACTGATTTTCGTATAAGATATTTCTAAATTTCAAGCTGTTTTATTTCTCTTCCTTTTTAGAATAGCCACGAGATTGAATCAATCTTTCAGAAAGAACTTTAAATTATGAAATGCAGACTTAGTTTTATAACATAGTTTTGAAACGTAGTCTTCTATCTCATAATTTCCTCAAACTGACCTTTCCTCATATAACCAAAATTGAAACTCTGAATATATATAATAATAATTACTGGCTACTCCTCTACTGTCATGGTAGCGTAAATTGTTACGAATACCCTCACTGATGTCATATGTTGCTTCTTTTGAAAATTTTTGTCAATTCTTCTGCTTTTTATTCTTATGAATTTTGCGAAAAAGTTAGTTTGGTTGGTGGTTTTGCTGGATGATACATACTGTACAGTGCTGGTTTGACTCACTATTTCAAGATATATAATTTATTAGCGGTCTTATTATATCCCGCATGTCAAAAGATACTGAATAAGGCACTGATCTAGCTGACTTCAATTTAAATGTTTTTTATACATTGTTGAATGTTTTTTTTATACATATTTGCGAATCTGATATTCATTGTGCCATTGTTACTGTATTTTAATTTCTCTAATAAATGAATAGACGTAGCTCATGATTTTAATATGGAAAGCCAGTGTCGCAATCATTAAGATAAAATTGTTTGCCATGTTTAATATTCCTTCATTTTACTGTTTTTCAGAAGTGCTACGAATTCTTAAGACTGCGGAGTTGCTGATTATGGCTTTCACATTTGCTGCATTTTGTTATCTTTTTGCTCTGTTTGCCGTAGCATTTTGCATTTTCTTCGCCATATTCACAGTAAGTTCAACCATTTTGGTTTCGGGAATAGTAGAATTCATTTCATATGAAGGACGCAAAAATTGCGTATATGAATACTTCGCCTGTTTTTCCTCTCTTTTTGAATTATTTAGGAATAATCTTTCAAATGTATAATTTTTGTAGAGACTACGTATTTTTAGACAGCCATAAATAAAGACAATGTACGTAATCTTTCAAATATATAACTGTTATTTTGACATCAAGATTGTTTTTTAGCTCTGCAAAATTTTTTAACGCAGGCTTGTAAAGAACTTAAATTTTGATTACGTATATTCTTTTTTTAACTTTTTTCTCCTTAATTTGAAAAGAAAAAATATACAACTCGCATCTCATGTTATTTATGACTGTCTAGAAACATACACTACCATGGTATCAAGATGGACACAACACTACAAACAATAGTAGGAATGTTTTTTCATTGCAGACATTGCATTTTATTCTTATTTCAGGTTATTTGCATCGATGAACTAAAGACAGAGTATAAAAATCCAATAGAACAGTGCAATAGTTTGAACCAGGTCTGCTTTGTTTTTTCTAATAATTAAAGAGCTATTCCTAGTACTAATTGGGAAACTGAATTAAGTTCAACTAGTATTCTTGATGAGTTCTTGCAATCTTTACAGGTAAATTTGTTAAAAGTTATCATTCAAATTGTTAGGTCGACTTTAAAAAATTTTTATGCTACCTATAGTTTTCATGCAGAGCATTATTTTATTTTTGTTTTTCTGAAGTGCACGTACTGCAATTTCTGATTTTTTTAGTTGGTTTTACCAGAATATTTACTTCATATCATCCTTACTTTTCTTTTCGTCTTGTCGTTTCAACTTGGAGGACTTTGCTGGAATATACCACTTATTGCATATCATATTCATAGGTACATAATTTTTATTATTATACTGTTGATTATTTATTTATTGTTTTCACTTGTATTTATAGATTATTAAGAAGGCAAAAGAATAGTAATCCTTTTGTTGTATTTTTCCAGATATATTCAGCGTCCTGTGATGACTGGACCAGGAATATATGACCCGACCACGATTCTAAACAAAAATGAACTTCAAAAAGCACTAAAAGAAGGCTGGATAAAGCTTGGATTCTATCTGATATCTTTTTTTTATTATTTGTATGCCATGATATACACGATGGTTACTTCCTCTTGAAGAACATTTATATAAAAATAGCACTTGTTCTAGATTAGATGTATAAAAGTAACAATTACAAACGTACTATATATCTTTTTTTAATAACTTTTTTTTTTAAATTTTGAAAACTATGAAATATTTGTATATATATATATATATATATGTGTTGTATTTTCCGCTTGCATACTTTTGTGAGTTTGAATGTAAGTCTGGATTAATTATAAAAGCGCATAAAAAAAAGAGTTGCTATGAAATCTGAAAGCTGCACCACTCGTCACTCTTTTTCCCGTGACATTTTTGTTTATGAAACATTTCTTTCATATTTAAGTGATTGTTAAAGTCTTTTATGCGATCTCTTCGCTTCTTTTGGTATGGTTTTCTGATGTCATTGTTCATTTGTATAGCTTAAGCAAATTGCTAAATGTTAATTCTGAATGTAGAAACATTAATTGTGCATCTTCATATTACGAATATTATAAAGATCGACATTAAATTACATATTTCACTCATCTCAATGTTTTGAGAATTGAAAATGGCAGGGTTACTGCGTCTGAAATCCCTAGCATCTTACAGAGTTCAGTCTAGAAATTAATTCAGTTTCGCTTTTAACACAAACTATTTTACATTTAATATCCTAACTGGGGCTGTAAAAGAAGAAATTGAAGAGGTTGAAATTAATAGATGCTAGGTGATTTTCTCAATCAAATGAGTAATCGTTTCATCGATACTTTTGAAGTGTTGTGGTGCAACTTTTATCAGTCGCAAAGGCAAGTTTTGGGAGAAATTTTTTCATCAGTTTAAGCTTTACGCAGAAACAGAATAGTTTGACTGGGGGGTGACAGCAGCGATATGGCAATGATAATGTCATTGGTGATGGAATGTTCACTGAGGGGCACGGTATTTGCCACTGTGATTCAAAAATGACAGCGATGATGGAAACCTGTTAACAACGATGAAATTTCATTCCACTCCAATGTACAGTTGCATCACATTCCTGATCTTCTCTAGACGTGTTAACAACATCTACTTCACATCTGTTTCGCTCAGATTTGTTTCACCTTTCCTCATATAACATAAAATTGAAACTCTGAATTTTCTAAATTTCACCACTAATGATTAGTGCAGCATTCTTATCACAGCCCAGCAATTAGAAATAAAAATTTTCCTCATTCACTCAAAATTTGGTTTAACTCAGTTTGCTTCAATGATTCGTACTAGCATGTTGTGGCAACTGAAGAAAAAGTGATATGGGAATTATGTCACCGATTTTATCTGATTAAAAAAGGTGTCATACACATATACCTTGATAATGACTCATATTGATTGATATTATTTATGTTATTATTAGTTGGACCTACATCATTTTTGACTTCTGATTGGGTATCACAACAGTAACTCACATAACAATAACAATTATTAGTAGACACTGTAAAACTGATAATTCTTATGATTACCTGCAATGAAATTCATGAAGTCTTCGCAGATTGCACCGATCTATATTATGCATACGACCCTTTCTCCTTTTGACCTTTCTTATCACTTGAGGAGTACAAGCATTGAGAGTTCTAAATTATCCGATGATATCTAATAATCAGTTCATGTAACCTCCATTAGTGTTGGAGTTAATTATTTTTTAGATTAATATCTAAAAGTGAAATGAGGGGTGCTCTTGTCAATATCGTTTTATTTGTATAGAAGTTTAAAAGTATGGAAGATATAAAAGATTAATGTGATAGTCGCTGCAACCGAATTGGTTAGTTAAATTTAAAAGCTTTTTCAAAATAAAAGGGAAAGAATTTGCTCTCATTAAATTGATTTCATTTCAGAGAAATAAAAGTGGATGTGATAGCTTATTCCAGGATTATTTCAAAATGTTTTCTTGAACAGTATGCGCTGTTTGCAATTTGCAACTGGCAATACCTTCTATATGGCATTGAGAGTATAAGTAAAAAGTACAGCTCTTGTCGTTAACATAATCAATGATACCTGCAAAAAGTGCTTCTCACGTCATTTATGTCTCCTCATTACCATTGGTGCTTCACGTTTTATCTGCTCTTGATTGATTTCTTTTACTTAACGCTAATCAGCGTCACGTATGCAACAATATTCTCTGATTCACTGGATCTATGTCAAACTCAGTGTATTGATCGAAATTTGGTTAGGATCTTACATTTTCTTCTCATAGGACATCATAATAACGGGAAAAACTTGTCTCAAATCTGACGTACGTGTTATGAGCATTGTACAATTTACAGGTAGTTGCGCTCGCTCGTGGAGCAATTGATTGGGATACTTCGCTACTTGAAATTAGTCTAACTCAACGAATTAATGCAGTAAGATCTGTTTCAATGGTTATAAGACAGTTAATTAATAATATTCCGTCGTATCACGAGTATTATGTCTTGGAAGATCATAAGTTATAACAAGAAAAACGTATCACAAGAATCTTACGTGCATATTATGAGACTTAACATTGTTTATCTGTTGTTATGTGAAGTATTATTCAATTCCATTCTATTCAGTTTAAATGAATTAAACTCATATTTTGTTGACTTCTTTTCTTAGTTGAATGAAACAAAATTTTGCAGGAAAAATGAACTCCAGGTAAAATTACAGATATTAACAACAGATAACATATGTGAATTGAATTGTTATAGTGCCACAATGGTTGTCAAGATCTGGAATCAACAAATTCGACTTGCTTAGAGCGCTGTGATAAATTAATGCCAACAGATAGTTGCATGCAGGGCTGCCGTGCTGTTACCGATATTTTCCTTTATCATTTGCAAGGTCAGTGAGGTCAGTTTTCGCTTGATAACCATATTTCAAGTTCATCGGGGTTAATTGAGGTTAGTTACAAAAACATAACACCCCTAAAATTATAAATGCGAAGAATATTATTAATTGAAGACTTACTGGGTCATGTGCAAGTTGAAATCGAAGATTCACCAGTTGGTGTAAATACAATTTGGAGTTTGGATAGTGATTATGGTTCAGTCATCAGTGACATATTGGTGGATGATGTAAAATGGGGTGTTCAGAGTCGTCCGGCTAGTGCTTCCGTCTCATGGGATACTACCACTTTTGAAAAGGTATTAAATTTAATAAACAATATGCGCTTTCTCATAGGGTATAGTTCACCACCTTTTTCATACCAAATTCAGGAAAACTGAAGAAACACTAGTACATAATGTACACTTCATATGATTAAACGTATCTACATACTGGTTATCGGAATTAAATTTTATCTTATTTCTATTTCTGTATCTTTAAATTTCGAAAATATTTTCCTTCAGGCATTTAAAATGGAAACCTTGGAAGCAAGTATAACTATACCTTCGGTTTTTGCTGAACAAATAGAGGTCATTATTTGTCAATATCACTAATTATCAATTACAGTTAATTGCTTTTTGTTATCTCTACTTAACCGTTATTATAATTAGGCATACTGTTCATTTGTTTAATGAATTACTCTGCAGCTTCGATTGTGCATATCTTGGCGGAACTATATTATCGTCTCTCCTACACATCGTCTTCAGATCAATGACACTGATAATGCTAAGTTGTTGCCTCCAACGATTATTTCTCACTTACAGACGTCAGCAAACAGTTTTGTAGTTTGTTGGAAAAGCGCGTTGAAGCGTTTGTACAAAGTATGCTTTTTTTTTATCTAAAAATGCATTTGACATACTAAGACTTTTTGATATAATATTGGATACTTTGTCTTACAGATCTCATTGTACTCACTTGATGAAAAGGAAATCTCAACAACGCTGGTGGAAAATACTTGCTATTTGTTCCAGGGAGTACCCACTGATAATTGTTGTCGTGTTGAAATTGGTTATGCAAATAATGATACTGCTTCTATATCCTTACGAATTGATCTTATCAATATTGGTAACCAAAAGAACTATTAGAATTGAATTTAAGAGTCACGCAAGAACTGATTGAAATTAACAGCAAATTAGCATTGAAATTAACACCGAAAATTAGCAAAATTAATGGAAATTAATTATAATTAATTTATGACAAACTATTATAGAAAGAAAGCCAGAATCGACAGCGCAATTAATTTTTACGAATGGTACATCAGTGATGAAACTCTACGATATTGATGATTACGCTGTCCTTAGCGACCCAAAATTAATTCCATTCGAGTTAAAGCCCGGCAGATCAATTACTGGTAACTGATTTATAAGTTCACATCATAAATTATGTTGAAGGGTAATGCTAAATAACTTTCACTTGCAATGCAGATGTAGTCATTCTCTTGCAGATGAAAAAGAGCTGTACACAATGCTTGATTTGAATATTATTACAAAGATTATCTCAGTGATAAGATTTGACCACTCGAATCTGATGTCGTAAAATACTGCACTGAACTTTTTTGCAACTCTTCAGCTTTGCAGCAGTTCGATGAAGAATAAAATCGAGGAGAAAGTATATGTACTTTAAGAAATGAATTTACAGTGCATGTTTTTATAGCACTGTGCACCGTATCAGCTGAACGATTATTAATTGCATTAGATGACGGTAGTATCTACTGGTTAACTATCGGTGATGAGGTATTAAGCGGAATATTGCGGTCACCGGACGGCACAGCAATTGTTCATATGGATGTTGATCACATGCAAGATGCTGTATATGCCGTTCTTTTTAAAAAAGGAATACTCAGGTAATTTGTCCTTTAATCATCTGTTTTAGAGTAAAACTATACTAAAGCTAATCCAGATATAAATAATGGAAAAATGAAACTTCGATCTGATGACTTTTATTTGACAAAAATATTCTAAAAGTTTATCACCAATATTCGCAAACAAGTTTTGAAATCTCAAAATTGAGTTAGGAAGGATGTTTAAAATTCTTGAATTTAACATTTGTCATAATCAGATGTGGCTTAATAGACTGCCTAAACTCGACAATTTTAACAACGAACACAATTAATTATATCGAATATATCTCGATTGATTCATGGAATGGGTGAGCTTTTTTTACTAAATAATGAAAATGTATTATAAGTTATCTAATTGGACAGGCACGATTGCAATAATTAAAATTATTTTACTTAAAAGGATCAAAGAAAAACTATCATCACAGGCATATATATTGTATACTAAATGGTGGCGAAGTGTTCTCGATACCACTATTTCCACTGGATGCCCCGCATATTCTCCCATTTTCTGCAACAGAAAAAATGCCCACTATTGCATTTGCTATTGAAGCAGAGCCAGAAAATTCAAGGCTAATTTCTCTCACACAAACTGGTTCCATTCTGGCAATAAATATCGTAAATCAATCAGTTACTGATCTTCGGCTGAATATTGAAGTGAGCGATATGTACAACAACATCAAAAAAGCACATCTTTTTGGAGAACGACTGTTTTGGACATCAACAAGCTGTGGCGACACACATTCCTGGGATAGTTGCTTGTACGGCGAAGAATACGATGTCGAAAAAAAGGTTAACATTTTTTTAATTATGACATCTATTGAGTTACAAAAGCAGAAATCATTATTTTTCTATTTCAAAGAAAAAATTTTTACTCGCTGAAATCGAATCTTTTAAATTTAGAAAATGCATTTGAATCGTTATTTGTACTCCGGTCGAGTTGTTGATTTTATATTCCTTCGTGACAGTCCGATGCCAATAACAATAACCTCGCCAAGCAAAATAGGCCTTATAACAGCCGATAGTACTGCACGAGTCATTTGGGAATCTCCAACATTATTACCATTTCAAGGTAATTTTTTCAAACTTGGCAATCTATTATTTGTAGTACAAAGTAATCCTTTAAATTTTATGAAAAGAATTCAAAAACTCATCTTTTACAATGATGAGTCTATCTATTCTCGGAAGTATCAACGAAAACTTATTTCACCGAAATACTCAATTAATGCATCATTTTCAAAAGTCAAATTTTAGCACAAGGTGCGTGGCGTAAATTGCTTTATGAATGTCGCATAATTGGTGACGAAGAGGATGGCAGTATAACGGCAGAATTTACACAGCTTTCTGAAACTAATTTGTTAATACCGGTTTCTCCCGGACTTCAGTATCATGTATCTGTTCGAGCCTGCATCAATACGATATGTTCCGCTTACGCCAATGCTATCAATTATGCATTTGCCCCACTCACTGGTATATTCTATTTTATCCAGAATTCTTTAAGGAGCTCAGCAAAGACGATTAATTTCTGAAGATGTTCATTGATTATTCCTCATAAGGATAGCAATGTTTTTATTTCTTCTGTAGCGAAATTGGTTTATTGCACTTTTCAGAACCTTTACTTGTCGCATTCCGTCGGACGATCAATAATAATGTCAGTTATTATGATATTCTCGGTGATCCAATCGAAAATTACACATTGCGTAAGTTTCTTTTCCAGCAACAAATAAAGTAAGTGATAAAAAAAACACATTAGTTGAAATAAGGTAAATGCATGAGTGAACGTGTTGGTACTATTGAACAGAATGCTCCTTCGGCTAATCTGAAATTGACTAGAATAAAGTTTTAGTAAAGACTTATTGTTTTATTTCAGCTGGTCCGGTACCGGTAGATAAAACAGCAGTGTTTGCTTACGATATTTTGGTGAAATCATTGTATGTTGCTAATACGGGCAAGGTTATAGATTTAATTTGATTTTTTCTACTAACTGATATTGAGCTATTTTCGAGTGTGTTTGATAGATTAAAGCGAATTACAGAATAGAATAACTCGAATACGCGGTGATGGTTCCCAACAACATTTCATGGATTCAATAACCGTAAAGTTCATGACAGTGATGTCGCGTAATGCACTGATCGTCGTTGCATCTGATTATTTAATAGTATCATATCGTTTAACATCCACATTTGACCAAGAGTGAGTATTTTAATCATTCCAAGAAATATCAGCAATCCTCTTCAGTTGCAATGAATTACCTATGTTAAACTGACGTTTACTGATCTGCTGATCTCATGATCTCATGATATACAGAGGTCGAGAAACACGTGCATTATATTATAATAGCTGTTTCAGAAAAAAAAGAAAACGTTATTTAATGACTTATTTATCCTTAAAACAATGTAATTCACAGCTTTTTTTTGTATAATGATAGGATTGTTTTTATTTTTTATTTTTTTTTATTTATGAAAGTATTTTCAGGATTTATTCTTGCGGATCTTTTAGCGGATGTGGTGAGGTAGGTGGTTTAGCTGGTGATGATGAAACGGGTGATATCTTCTATCTGATTCGTTTTTCAAACGGGACAACAAGTTTGTATGGTCTTAATCAAGATGTTCGCACATCATATTTTATCGCTTCCTCGCAAGATTTTCCTGCGTTAGTTATTGTTATTTAATTTTGACCCATGAAATGAAATACTTTTCTCAATGCTAATGTAAACGATGGCTGTAAAAACTCCTGCGAAATATGAGCAGTACATTTCATTATCTGGATAATGTTACCAGCTATGAAAGGAACGCAATAACGGGTAGTTTTGATAATTTGAAGAAATTGAATTTTTATTTTTTAAATTATGATCATATTTATGAAACAAAATGAATAGGGACTCGTTTCAGATTGCGGCAATTAATTGTTGTGAAAGAGAAACTAGTATTTATCACTGAAACAGGAGAAGTAGGTGTCTGTGATAAGAAACTCGGTTCACTGAACATTCATTTGGCTCTCAAGAATGTGGCGCTTATACCGATATTTTATTTGGATTCTATAAAACCAATCAATTTCATAGGAGCCTTAACGACGGATGATAATACTGCTAGAAATACGCTCACGTGGGATATTGAACCGATGTTCTTAACTGGAAAGATTATTTTTAAAGTTTGCTGCCTTTTTTATTCCTTCTTACTTCTAAAATATAATAATTCTAGGAATTCTGCAGCAAAATGTTAGTAATTTTTTAAAAAATATAACAAAAATAATAGATTGGTAACACCTGAGAATTATGCATATTATCTAAAAGGTCAATGATGGTTCATGCAATAAGAGGTCATTTCTAGATTGATATAAATAACTTTTCCATTTAACTTCTACATCCTGTTCGATTCATTGTTGTAAAAGTTTGATGTTTCAGGTTACAATATACAAAGAACACTGGGGTCGAGAACGTTTTGTGGATTATTCATTGTCACATAGTTATACCATAAGTGATAAACTTCTTTGTCAATGGCCTTCGAAACAGAAGTATGATGCTGAAGTAGAAGCGCTAAGTGCCTGGGATTTGATATCAATAAATCAAAGTGGCCTGATTGCACCAACCAAACCACCATCTCCTCCAACAAATCTAACCATCTATGCTACACAACAAGTCATTTTTTCTTCTCATTGTAAATGTATTCATTTTGCATTCATTTCATGGTTTTCAGTCCTATATATATAATGAAATTGAATCACTTACATCTTGATTTTTTCTATATTAACTTTTTTCTAGTTGTCTAATTATTCGGGACATTTAGTTCTTTTCATCCTTTTTGTAAGTTAATAACTTGAAAAAATTTCAGTTCTACAAGCTAATGAAATTCAGTGATATTTGTCAATAAGTTACAGAAAACTGTAGATGGTGCCCGGGCATTAATGGACTTGTTTTGGGAGGAACCAACAGAATGGAATGGGGAAGCACTGGGTTATTTGGTCAATTGCACAGTGGACGGTGTCAGTGAATCGGTCGCAGAAGTACCTGCCACAATACGTTTCTATTCTTTTAGTGTGAAATCGGGAAGTGTCAGTTGTGCTGTCGCAGCTCATAATGAACCAAAACTTGAAACATTTTCGGAAACTGTTACTATTGATAGCAGTGGTTAGTATACCTTCTGATGTAAAGAAGTTTGCGAAAACAAAGAAAAATGAAAACCTCATTCCATTTATTGTTGCTTGCTTCTTTATATGCTTTGCATGATTTCTTTCGTTTAATGAATGGCATCTTATGTGTCCTCTATCTAACTATACCTACCGCAGTACTTTTGCTTTAACTTTAACAGATATATTTTTAGAATTACGACCATTGGTCCGTTTATTTGCGATCGATTCTAATAACAATGTATTCGCTATCACAAACTGGTCGCCCTCTTCGTCTCAGCAGTCAACTCGTGCCAAAAGACAGACCTCATCACTACTAGCAGTAAAGATTTTGAACAATAGATAAAACTGAAAAATAGTTTTAGATTCCAAATATATTTGTTTTCAGATCATGGAGCAGTCAATAGCATATATTGGCAACGACTTATATTCGATAAGAAAAGATTTCGGCTCCACTCAACCCTCTCTACTACGTCTTGATCCTAATAATGTGGAAAATATTCTACATAAAGTAAGTTTAAAATGCACTGAGAAATGAAGATGATTTTATGAGCAATTTCAGGTTTCAATAGGCGGCGAAATTGGTAAAGTGGACGCAATGACATCTGACTGGGTAGCTAATCGTTTGTTGTTCGTTTCAACAGCACGTGTCATGCAATTACCTCTTGATGCCATTCAAGTATCTTAATTTACTTATACTCTTATTACAATTTGCACTTGCTCATATCGATGGTTGTATGAAGAATTGTTCAACGATTCAGTGACACTCTTACCACAATATGTTAAGATATGATGTCATTTGACTGTGCGAACATAATACATTAGGAATCCAATTTCAGAGTCTTTCGATGATTACACCACGTCGCATAATGAATCTTTCATCAGGTGCTGGTGATGCGAAACAGCTGCTTTTCGACCCATTCTCCAAGTTTACTTTGTCCTCTAATTTTTTTGTTGATGTTTCTCCTTTTTGTTGGAATATTTTTCACTAATTTCTCAACCTCGCAAATTTTTTTTTAAAACAATTTCAGTACCGCTTTTTTGCTTACGAAAAATGGTTCACTTTTTGCATTGGATCTCAATATGGGTGTGGAAGAAAACATGGCCCTTAGGTTTACTTTTTTTTTTTTTTTTTCAATAGAGATGTAAGCTACGATTGTTCTTCCTTTTATTTAATTAAGTATAAGAAATAGAATTTGAAGTATTACTTATTAGGTTAGAATGTTTGAAATCAGAAACTGTATCTTGGATGATGGCTGATTTTGCCTGGAATCTTGCTTCATTACCAGTCATTTATGTACTTACTTGGAACGGTATGGTTCGCGTTGATTTAACATCCTCGAAGTGCGAAGAAATAAAATTTGCATGGGAAAAATTCGGAGGTATGTCTTCCGTTATTTTTATCATTCTTTGTGAAAATACTAAGACAACTAAATAGTTAAGCTTTTTAGAAAAAGGACTCAAATCAATACTATCCTTTGCAATCGCTGATAAATTGTATATTTTTGTCACCTCCTCCGCTCTAGTTGTTTATGAATTGGGCTCTTCAACAGTAACACCAATCGCCGTCAATGGTTCGCCACTGAAACAAATTCTGGTTGCTACACAATCTACTCAACCATTTCCGGGTATGTATTTTTGGAATTCAAATTATCTAATGGGTAACGCAATTAGGCTAGGTTCCAAAATTCGAAGAAAACCAAAAATGTTTTCAATTTTTAATTTTAAATCTGTTTCTCATCAAAGCGATTTTTGCATTTATAATATGATCATAGAGCTAACCATGCACTAAGAACTGTATTTTGGGAAGATTTGCATACGTGGTTGGTGTTTAATATATGTTGTTCTCAAAAGAATCTAAATGACGTGAAGGACTGTTCGTTTTTAACAAAAATTATTTAAACTATATCGATTCCAGAACGGTCGTGTTTTGTCTTGCCCCCAGCATCTGAAATTAAGTTCACTGTGCAAAACGAAGAACGAAGTGGAGCATTAATCTCGGTTAACGAACCTCAGCTACCCAATGTTTGTCCCGTATGTTTTGGTTTAGTTCTTAACAGTTATTTTATTTCTTATGAATACCATGGCTTATTGCGTTGATTTACCACAGGGTATCACACTTCCTCTGACGCAGTACGAAATTCATTTCCAACGAAGAGGGTCTGATAAAATTCGCAGCATTCACAGTATTAGCAATGTCCTTCATGTCGAAAATGGTGTTCTGGATAAAGAAGCTGAGTAAGGCGTTTGAAATCGAAAGAAAGTTAGGAAAGCACTTCTCTGCTAGGTCTAAAAGTTAAAAAAAAATTTTGATCAGATATTTGATTAGATATTCGTAATAATATTTGATTAGATGTTCGAGATAATTCGGATGGGGAAGTATTTCAGCTTATGTTGGACGAAATACTTATGTTCTTTTAAGTAATTTGGAAACTGATAGATAGCTTTTGTGAAATGTTTTGCTTTTTGCCTTAGACGAACGATTATTTCTTGTTTCCACTATTGTAGCTATGATATATCAGTTTCATGGTTCAATCGATATACACCGGTATCAGAAGCTAGTGCAACACAAATGCTTCGTACCGGTTACGGTTTCCCTTCATCACCACTGGATCCATTAGCTTTTGCTCTGACTCCAGATATTGTATTACTTTACTGGAAATTACCTGCTAGACCGAATGCACCAATTCCTGAAATTAAATATATGGTTTGCTTCTGTTTTTTTCTCCTTTAATAAACTTGGATGATAGCGATGATTGTGCTGCCATTTATCACTTACTAATATTTGCATTGTGTCTTTAGAAATGTTTTCTTGACATTTCTGATCTATCTTTTTTCCTGACATTTTTGAAGACTAAATATAAGTTTATTATTATTAGTAGTAGATTCCTAGGGACCATTAATTAAGTAGACAGTCTTGAGATGGATTTGTCAAATATGTTCCAGATAAGTCAGCTTAGTGCGACACAGATTTCTCCCTCAGCAATCGGTGCGCAGCAGTTTGAAGGAGCAAATTACGCTATTATGCCAACTGATGTCGTTTCCTGTCTGAGTAATCCTTGTTCTGCAAAAATTTCCAATCTGCGCCCTTCTACCGAATATAAATTTTGGGTAATTTTGATTGAAGAAAAATGCTGGTATAAAGTAACATTTAAATATATATGATTGTTTTCCAGTTTTCCAAAATGCTATTCATGTTTATCCGCAGTGGAATAATTGAACAACGGAATAAACTCTTTAGTTTTCAATTATTTGATTTCATTGCTTACGGCTTCACTGATGTTTTCTGTTCATCAATAAAAAAAAAAAAAAAAAAAAACAATGTTAATTTTTGTTGAATTAAACCCTGCAAAATTGGAAAAGAAGACCAAGGCTTTGAATTCAGGTGCGTGCAATCCATGAAAGTCATCTAAATATGCAATTTGTGGATGATGCAGAAGGAAGTTCCGTAGAAGCATCAGTTCGTACGAAAGATATAGCTGGAACATTGCGTCTTGACAATATTACTGGAACTGCTGTTGTACTTCGGTGGAATTCGCTCGACCCTGAATGCTACCCAAAGCGTATATATATCCAGTATCGGATTGTAGGTTATTTTGATTCGTCTTCTGGAATTTTGCTGTGAAGAATGTTATTAACAATTTCTACGTTATGTGACATTTTGCATTTTTATCATGCTGACGAATTTTCAAAGGATGCATCTGACAAGAAAAAATCCAAATCAATAAAAAAAAAAAAACCAGAACAATCAGTGAAAAAAACTAATCTTTCTCAGATATTTATTGCTTTATTGATTTCTTCCGTGTTTAAGGTGGGAACGAATACTGTTTGGAAATCACCGTATAATGCATCCTTCGAAGGTTCTGCTAAATCGGTGGCTGTAGTTGTACGTGCACTGCATTCGGCCACCACGTACGACTATCGTTTTACAGCGGAATACGTGGATAGCTATCATTATGCAGATCATGATTATTTCTACAATGAAACATTTTTGCAGGTCTCACAGCAGTTTCGAACAAAACGTAACGTTTTCTTACTTAACCCAAGAACAGAAATATTGGGAAAGAAATAGACATAATTAAATGAAAATTTCTTAAGTAAGTTCTTTTTAGCCATGCAAAATTCTTGCTTTTTTAGCTGGAACTCCGTCAGCTCCCGCAAGCATACGTCTTGTTCAGGAACACAATGAATGGGTAGTACGTTGGGACAAGCCATTAAGCGATGGTGGTTCACCAATCACTTCATACGCTCTCGAATTCAGGTTCAAGAAATTCTTACATACTAATACGGTTAAAATTAGTTTTATTGAAAGAAACCAAATCAAAATCAAACGATTTCTCATCAGTTCTTTAAATGTGTTCGTCAGTTTACTTATTTATTTTTCTTTTTTTTTTTAAAGACCAAATGAAGATGCTGAGTGGGAAATAGCAGAACGAGGATTAGAAGGTGGCTGCTTGTGGTGGAAACCGTTGAGAATAAATTTTCTAGCTGAATGTGCCGAATTTCGAATTCGGGCAGCAAATTCGGAAGGCTTCGGTGCATATGCATATTCAAAGCATCATAGTGGTAGTACTGTTTGGAAATTTATTCACTTCTTTTTTCGTGATTTATTAAGAGTATGAAATTTTTTTTACTGATTTTTGCTCTATAGTAAACTTTTCTTATTCTCATAGCTCTCATTATCATCCTCAACTTATTGTTAAAAAATTTCCTGCACTTAACTTTCAGATCATTTAGGAGAATCACACACTCATTCGTTATGGATTATAATTGTCACACTTCTCATCGCTATCCTTTTACTAACCGCTGTCATTGCTGTATTATTTAGTATGTGTTTCTAAAAAAAAATTTCTAAAATGTTATTGTTGTTAATAGCTAGATTTAAGATTAAGTTTCTAAAGTTTCTATTTTTTTCCAAAATTTTACCGGACAATGATATATGATCTATTCTTTCTTTTTTAAGTATATTATCAAAGAATTGATGGAAGGCATAATAATATTCGATCGCAAGATATAAGCTTGCACGGTTATACGAATTCAATGAAAAGAAATATTTTTCCTCCACAACTTATTAATGATCTGAAAAGTATGTGATGATTTTAGTGTTGAATGCTAAACCAGTAATATTAGTGATTTTTTAAACGCTTTTAATTAAATAAATTTTTTAGTTATTTCTCGGGTACCGAAAAACAACATCAGTTTATTACGTATAATTGGGAAAGGAGGTTTTGGAGAAGTTTATGAAGGAGTTGCAAATGGATTACCTCAGTCACCTACAAAAACGATTAGAGTTGCTGTCAAAGTTGGTCTTGAATTTTGAATCATATAATTAACTTCTCATATGAAAACTCGAGTGATTTCATTTTAGAAAAAAAATAATTAAAAGTTTCAGACTCTAAGAAATGGGTTTTCCGAATCAGATCGGATAAAGTTCCTTCAAGAAGCAGTTTTGATGAAGTAAATTCTGAAGATTTTTGTTTTCTGAAATATAATTAGATAGAATTGCAATTATCATTTTAACATAAATTTTATTATTTTCAAGCAGTTTCGATCATCCCAATATTGTAAAATTATTGGGTGTTTCACTGGAAACAGAGCCATACTTTCTGATTGCTGAACTGATGGAAGGCGGAGACCTTCTTGGATTTCTTCGTTCCAGGTCTTCTCTCAGTCTCTTTACTATCTTTTTAGTCATTTTTGAAATGAATATTTGAATATCTTACTTCTGCAATATATTTCTCTGTTACTCTTTAATGATTCGTTTAGCCGTCCATCTGACTGTTTCCCGTCACAGCTTTCGTTGTATGAACTAATTGGAATGATGGTTGATGTAGGACGTGGTGCTGCTTATCTAGAAGTTAAGAAGCGCATACATCGCGATTTAGCAGCTAGAAATTGCCTTATTTCTTCGAGGAATTCCAATACACGAATTACAAAAATAGGTAATAATTGACTACTCTAATATGAAATATTTACTTGAAATTTTTTATATAAAAAAAGTCCTATATTGGAAAATTTTTTAAAATGCTCTGAAAAATATTAGACTTTATTCTAGGCAAGAGCTAAATAATTTCGATCATCCCAATATTGTAAAATTATTGGGTGTTTCACTGGAAGCAAAGCCATACTTTCTGATTGCTGAACTTTAGTTATCAGTTTTCTTCCCAAATGTTAGTTCATGTTGTAGGTGATTTTGGTCATGCTCGAGATATTTATACTAACGATTATTATCGTGTACATGGGGACGATTTCCTTCCATTACGATGGCTTTCACCAGAATCAATTAATGACGGTATTTTCACATCAAAAAGCGATGTATGGTCTTTCGGTATACTACTGTGGGAAATTTTAACTCTTGGTCAGCAGCCTTTTTCAGGCAAAAATAACGTGCAGGCAAGGATTTCTGATGAGCTATTTGGTCCCAGTCAGAAAGGGAAATGGATCTCTACAATTATTTTTATGAAAGTTTTTTGATTAATCAACTTGTTAAATAAGTGTTTTTTTTTTTTTTTTTTGAGTATTAAAAGATTAAAAATTGTTGCTGAGAGAAGAAATTTTGCTCGCTAAAATGACAAAAGTTTAAAGCTTTTTTTTTTTTCAGCTATTTGGTTACAGAAATCCCGAAAACCAGTGAAATCAGTATGAAAAATCAAAAAAGGAAATGGATTCTTTTTTTTTTTTCAGAAAATTATTTTTATCAGATATAATTGTCCATTACAGGTGATGTCCTTCGTAAAGAACGGTGGTAGGCCAGAGAAGCCGCAGTTCTGTCCAGATGAAATGTGGGCTCATTTTTTAAACTGTTTTATCATGTTTATTTATTGTTCACAAACAATTTCTTGTAGTTTCACTATTGTGGAGCGTGCATGGGTTTACGATCCAGAAGAACGTCCACGATTTGCTGATCTTTTGCCAGAACTCGAGGCTTTGCGTGGTTGTCCATTGTATCAGGTTTTTCAACATTCATGATTTCTCACTTGCCGCTTTATTATAAGGCTTTACAAACTGCTGTGATGAGCCTAAACATATTCCTCTAAAAGTCAATTCTCATTTACATTTGAAATGTAAATAGGCAAAATATTTTAATGTAGGAAGATATTCCATATCCACCGAACTGTTCTTCTCTGATAACTGATTCAAATTTCGAGTTTTCATTCAATTCTAACATAAGTCGTGGAGAAAGTGGACACAGTGGAAGTATCAGGTTTGATAAAAGCGGTCAGTTTGTAATGATTTGAAACATTAATGAGTATATTGGATCAGCAACTTTTTTCTGCAGAGAATGAAACTTTTTCTCACAAATTAATGGAAGTAATTTTTTTTTTTTTTTGTAATTTTTTGTTGCTTTTCAATTCAGTCTTTCACTTTCTATTTTTCCTATAAGCAATTATTTTAGTTTTTTTTTTTTTTTTAGACAATCCTTCAGCGAAGAAACAAGGCCGTCCATCTATTTTACGTTCGCTTCGTAGAGAACGTTCAAGACCGTTTGTATGCTTCATTCATATTTATAACTTTATACCGATTTCTATAGCAACCAAATTCTCCACTGAAAAATTTGTATTTCTGAGATAGAAATTTTCATCTTTCGAATTTTATTAGCATTTAGTTAGAAGTTCCTCAAAAGTATTGAGACTGATTGGAACTAACTAGCATTAAATGAACCGTTTTATATTATAAGCCTGTCATTCTGCAGTCCAACCTAGCTGACTTGGAAGCTGGTAATCGATCGAGGTCAGTGAATAGTGTTACAAATGATATGAATTCATCTACACGAAGTCAAGTCGTTTTTCACTTTGTTATATTATTACTTATTATTGTTTTTACTGAATGGTTGATTATCGCTTACAGGCTAACTGAAATTTTTTTTAAGATTGCGACGAAGGATATGACAATAGCATTTTCATATCGAATTGCTGTTACGGTGAGTTACTCTCTCAAAATACTTCTTTGATCGGTTACATTTTTGCTCGTAGAGAGATGCCAATAAGACCTGTAAATTTTAGAGGTGCCAAAAAAATCACATACCAAGAAATCACAGCTAAACCGATCAAAGCAGCGAGCATCTGAACTACCAAACCGTTCTCCTGTATCGTCATCATCAAGTCCTCTCTCTTCTCCGAGGACTCCGTCATCTGGTAACAGTGATATTCCATCAATGTATATTCGTCCAGCACGAGTTAGCCGAGTTTAAAATAAGATTTATCAATTTTGTATTTCGTAATTCACTATTCATTTCAATTACCCATTCTCTATGATTCCATCATTCGTTTAATTCTGCATCCCTTGTTTTAGATTTTAATAGTGCAAGATTGTGGGAATCAATAACGAACAGAAGTAGTTTAGTCTAACATTATAGTACATTTTAAAATAATCTTTAAAAAATTCTTTCTTTAAAAATACATTTAAGAAAATCCTTCCTGTTTCTGTTATTGCTTCAGCATGTTTAGCTTTTTTAGGATGTCTTTAAGAGATATTGTTAGGTATGTATCTAATTTCAGGTGTTCAATCTATATTTTTTCACTTCTATCCTGATATTTTTAAGATTCAAATCGCCTTTGCCGTAAAAATTGTTTTCAAATTTTATTGTTAAAATGGATGAAGTCCTAACCATTTCGAAATGATTGAAAAGAATTGACAAAAAAGGAATTAGAATTAAACTAAAAATTTTAATATCCGACTAGTTACAATCCATCGCAGGCTTTTGACAAGCTTTCTCCTTTTGAAAGTTTTTTTTACGGTGTAAGAAAAAGCGTCATTCTTTATTGAAAAATTCCAGAAGATACGGGAACGCGGGAATAACTATTACTTGCTTTCGTTTTTTTTGGCGAGTGCTATGTAATTCCGTTTTAAAGTGATGTTTGTAAAAAATTTGATGAACAAATGAAGAATCATCTGTACGCATCGGCCGATCGGGGCAAATGTAGCCAGTCTCGGTGGTCCTTAATTATTAACTATCTCTGGCTAATGTATTTCTTATGTCGAAAATTTAGAACAAGAATTTCCTCAATTCAACCCATCCAATCGATCTCTTATAAATTGAAGTATGCAGTGACATTCCAAAAAAGGCTTTCGTAAATAAATGAATTTAGGTTCGGCAAGCAATAAAAAAATAAATCTAGCGAAATAAAAATTGCATAACAGAAAGTATCAGGGGCTAAACTACAAATTCACTTTGTGCACAAAAAATTGTAAAATTGTTTATCTTAAAGACTGGAACATGAAAATACGAAGGTGAAACAACATCTAGCAAAATAAAGAAGTGCAAAAAGTTTCGAAAGCTATCATCTCATAAATGATTGAAAAGTTTGATAAAGATGCACCAACGATGGGACTTTGTTTCTTCGATCACTTTTTTTTTTTTTTTTTTTTTTACAAATTCCTTATGTTCATACAATATTTAAGAAAGCAGTGAATGCATCAATGGAAGCATAATTCATTAAGAAGCACAATTATCCTTATAAATTTTGTCACTTCCCTTTCTGTGAGAAGGAAGGCATGGGAATTAATAAAAAGTGGAAAAAAGGATGGAGAGTGATGTGCATATCTGCGAAAACTGTTAAATCAGAACTGGTTAATTATTTCAGCCAAATCATTTTACTATTCCTGCCAGCAGGTAGTAACTTTAGCAAAAAAATCCGTAAAATCCCTTCAATTAAACAGTCAATTAAGCAAGAGAAAAACTAATAGTAACTGCAACTTTTCGATTTACTTTAGCACTCGATCATTTGTCTCAGAAGCCTATTTTAGCTTCGTTTTTTCATTACTAGAATAAATTCAAAAAACCACTCTAGTATATAAACTCAATCAGCTGAAAGGTACAAGCAAATTTTTAAGTAAAAAATTAATATTCGGCACGAGACTCCAGATATTCAGCATCGATATTTTGATAACATTCTCTGCTATCACGTTATCATAACAACCCGCTGAATGATATTAGCATATTCTTCTAAGATTGTTGAAATGAAAGCAGCTTGTGTAGGGTCATAAAAAGTTTAATTTTCCAATTCAGTTCCAGGGAAATATAGAAAAAGATGTGGCGTGGACCCACTTTTAACAACGCAAACAACAGTGTAATAGATCACATAAAATTAAAAAGTCATTTGAATATTTTCCCCTGATTAAATATCTTCCCGTCGAAATCACCTTCCCACATCAAATATTCATTAACAAGCTTCCTCGTTTTTTCATCAGCTGGATCTAACTTCTTCCAATCGTAGCTTTCATAATCAATCTTAAAATGAAAATATAATGACATTTACAATAAAGATAAAATTTCCGATTAATGCGACACTTAAAACTTTCTTTTTATTTTACTACGAGTTAATTGCAGCCTATTAAAACTCGCCTCATTTTGAGAAATTCATTCAACAAACCTGCCAATCTGGTGAGAGCTTAAAAGCCAATTCATGTCCTCTCCAAATCCAAATCCCTGATATTGTTGAGTTGTTATCCGTGCCAAACAAACAAACTGATGCGAAAGCATTTTTCTTTAGTTTTTCTAATCTTTGAAACATCCCTAAAACTTCAAAACTTATAAGTTCTAATTTTTTATAATCAAAATAGGAGACTGTGAAATTCAAGGCTAATAAGTTGTGGGTGAAAGTCTATTTTAAACACAATATATTCAATTCATCGTATAATAGCTGCCTACCACTTATGAGATTACAACTCATAAATGTAAGAGTCAAATCTTCGGGGTATTTATACTCAGCAAACCAAATAGAATAATTCTCCGAATCAAAGCTCTCCCAGAAGTAAGGCAGTGCTTTCGTTGCTGTATCTTCATTCGAATAAACTCTCTTGAAGGAATCCATCACAAAAGTTCTGCAAAACACAGTCTTTTTTATTGCATAAAAGAGTTGGAGTGAGAATAAAACCAGCCGAACATTTTAGAAACTAATCAATATTTTTATGAAATTCGTACCCTTTAGGCATAGCAGAGAAAGGATCAATTGATTTCGGCTCTTGAGCTAAAACTTCATCAGCAGCATCTGGTTCATCGTCCTCATTTTTTGCTCGTTTGGTTTTCTTATCTGAATTTCGACATGAATCTAAATATAGAGCTAATAAAAATGCATTTGAAAATTATGTAGAAGTGAAATTTACCTTCCTCCTGCTGCCCTTTGTTTTGTTTTCCGCGCAATTCCTTGCTTTTTTCATCTGAAAAACATCTCATTATAACGTATTACCTAACAAAACTATGATACACTGAAAATTCAAGTATCAAAATCGTAGAAAAGTTCCACGAGGAAGTCGAGTTTATTGTGGAACTCTGAACCTTTATGAGCAGTACGTTCTTTGGATAGTTTTGCAGATAATTCTTTGAATTTCGTACCTGCAAAATAATGAGAAAAATCTATCTTCACGTGCAAAAAATCTGGATTGCTAAAAGCAACCAACACAAATCATGTTTGATTTCTTTGATTAAAAAGAAAGGACAGTCCATCAGCAATATGCAATAAACAGCTTCAGGACAGCAATAGAACAGCTTTGGTGACATAATACCTTATACTTACTATCAAATTTGGATGCTTTTACGGCAAACTGCACTTCACCAAGGATATCTTTAACAGATTTTTGATTAATTATGGTTCTGAACCAACGGTTGACATTAATTAATGACGTACGTATCGCTTCGTCCAAGACATACTAAAAAGTAAGGCAAAAACATTCAGTAACCGACTTTTACTTTAAGTTTCACTTTAAGTCACAAACAAATAAGACTACTTGATAAGCAGGAAGTAAATCCATTGCTACAGAAATATCAGCAAGAGACATCCTTTCATCGATTAGGAAAGTTTTTGTTAAAAGCAGTTTATCCAAACACTTCAGCTGCGTAAGCAATTCTGTCTTTGCTGCTTCCAAGATCTGGAAAAATTAGTGAAAGACTTGATTCACAAACAAGAACAATTTCAAATTAAATGTTCTATAAACTTATTGCTATCAAAATGTTAACTGACATATATTACAACAAACAATCTTTCATTATTCCTGGAATTTATTAGTCTAACAAAAAAGCTAAAAAAAAAAAGCTAAAGAAAGCTAAATATACTAAGTACCATTATATCTTGAAATATTAAAACTAATTTATGCCACTGCACTGATCTTCTACTGAAAGGAACTTTATTTTCCCTTATTGGTTAACACGAAATCACAGAACAGATGAGTTCATCCGTACTATATTTTTTACTCAATCAATCACACACTAAAATAACAGTGTTAGTGATATATACCTCACTGTCAATATGAGCAACTGAAACACTTGGTAATACATAACCTAAAACACTTGGTATTAGCTGCCCCTCAGACCACTGCATCCACTGCAACATTTCCGAGCACTGTAAATAACAAAAATCAGCATTACATCACTTATCAGTGCAACAAACAAATATTAAGACGTAAAAAACAGAAATAACAAGTACCAGCACTGAAAGTGAAAAAAAGCCCATCGAAATAGGAAATAAAAAATATATTTTAGCCTAACATTTGCTCCTTTCATTGTTTCGCCTGCCAAATGAAGCATAATTGCGTCTGCACCGAATAACGTGATGCTGTTGTCTTCCATTGCTGGAGTCTTAAAAAATTTGACCACCTCGTAAAAACAAATCAAGCGAGAAGATAAAGTGAGCAAAATATCATCATCCTAATCATGAAGGTTTAAAAACGGTAAGAGACATGCAATATTTCTGCTTAACATTGAGACATGGTCATATTCAAGAAATACACCGATATACTAACTACTCCAAGAGGAAATTTGTTGTATGGAGGCTTTTGATCCAATACAGTGACATCTTTATTCCCGATTTTGGCGGCAATCAGAATCTTCTGCATTCGAAAACTTTTTGGAGACCCATAAACTTTCTAAAAAAAGCAATGTTAACCCTCATACATCATAACTATTAATGTTTCAATATTTTAACTTTACAATATAAATGTACTTGATAATACTGAACTTACACAAGACATTTTCTGCTGATGAAGTTTACAAGTTAAATGCAAGTCCTGAAACGTTCCAATGTATTGCATGAGGTTTTTTTAAAGAAATAAGTCAGTGACGCAGTGCACAAATAAATCTGTATTTTCAATTATCTGAGGATAAAACCTGTATTTTCAATTTTTGAGCATTACATATATAGTTGAACTTTTTTCCTTCTATAAGTGGAAGCTATCATGCTGATTCACTTCATTCTTAAGCGATTACTCTTCCTACCATCTTAAGACACAGAAAAGGATAACATTATGCCATGACAACGACCGAAAACTTATGCAGTTACGCTCAGCTTTCAAAACAAGTCAGTTCGATAAACCAATGTAAAGTATCAGATGAAACAGAGAGACTGGACAGCTGCGCATCTCGAACGTAATCCATTTTTGGAGAGACTTCCCAGCACATCCCTGACCAAGCATAACCTCCCTGTTTCCGAGTCCTCTCCTAACAAGAAGCAACATGTACGTGATCGATAGGCGACGACGCTGCACTCCTTGCTATTCTGACATATTGCGAATGAAAATATTCGATCTCACGGTTGTGGTAGATGCTTCTACATATTGGTTGACGAGATTGACGTAAGGTGTAAAATATTTTTAGTGTAAAAGGTAGAGGAAGAGTGATGAATATCATAAAGTAATTGCTTGTTAGCTTTAACACACATCTGCGTGATAAGATGGAAAAAATGGTTCAAAGAAGATATAATAGCTGTGTTTATTGTCCAGTTTATAATCATTATGGCCACATCCGGTGCACACCTGGCATTCCTTTTGATCGCAGTGTAAAGGTCACACTATCCAGCTTTGTTTTACGTAATTCTAGGTAGTTATAGGAAACACCTAATATATTTTCATCCTTTTCCTTCCTGAAATCCAAAAAGAGTTTCGGGACGAAATCTTTATCCCAAACTATCACAAGTTTCTGTTTAGCTTAATTATTGAGTAGTTGCCGTACAGCAAGAATAAATGAGGTGTGGAGAAGAGTTGCAATTCTTCACTGAATACTGATTGACTCGGCGAATTTCAATAGTTGTTATTTCACAAATAGCTTTGCTCATGTATTCGGGTGAATTCGCAGAGCCACGTCTGCTACATTCCAAAGGATTCATACAGTTATGCATCGATAAAAGTGCTACCGACAATACTGGGGTATGTGTTCTTCTTAGTGTTTTGCTTAATTTAGATAAATTGAGATTAGTATGCAATTACTAGGAATATTTGGTGATTTTCTATGAATCATCTCTTGCAACTGCAGACTAAATGCCACCATCACACCATTCCTCTGATATTCTGAACTTTTTGACATGCTTAATTCGTGACATTGGTACAGCGATCAACCCATAGAGGAGTGATGTTCGGTTCAGTTTCGCAGTATTTAATCCAAGGGGGGAACGTACTTCATGTTCTCTTTTTCCTTTGGCATACTAGCAGTAAGGATTACTTTGCTACGGTTAACCCTAAACAGTTTGAATGTTTTGGAAAAAAGTAGGGATTGAATACTTCCACTTTCATCGTATTATCAGCATAATATTTCACTTAAATTAATTTAAAAATGAATTCATTAGTAAGGGACAGTTTTCCGTGCCCTATATAAAAAAGTATGTAATTGAATTTTAGTCTTTCCTATCAGTTGGTACAGATGGGGACGTATGGATTTGGACGGGTGATGAGTTGGATGAAGCTGAATATTACGCTAAAAACATCAAAGGACGAACGCATTCTGCAATAGCTTGGCATGTAAGAACTTTCCGATATATTTCATTGATTGTATGTGACCAAAAATTTGGATTTATTAAATTCTAAACTTTTGAAGTTGCATAAAACTTTTCGACTTACAAAATGTTTTGTAGTATACAATACGAAATACAGGAGCTTACTGAATTATATGCAAGTTTCCGAGTTTATAGTGCAACGGTTCTCATTACCATAATTGATCATTGCTGTCATTATTATCAAAAAATGTTTTTTTAGGGAAATAACATCTATATCGGACATACAAGTACAGATAACCAAACAGGTATTCAAAAGTCAACAGTTTCTCGTTTTGAGAAAGATTCCTTACGGATGATTGCACCGATAACAACTTTTTCACTGGATTTATCGAGCATTGATATATCAAAATCAGGAAAATTCTTGGCTGCTGGTTCTATGTATGTTTATTCTGAATATGTTTGGAGCAGTAGAAAATTTTTAATTTGCAAGACTGATGTTAAAATAATTGTTAATCGAGTTTGATCTATTGCAGCTCAGCATGTTTTTGGATTAGTTTTATATTTCTTTCTTTTTCAGCGATCACGTTTTAAAGATCATCAATCTCGAAACAGGTGATGTAATTCGTTCTGAAGCGGATGGACAAATTATGTGCGTTTCATTCAACTCGAAAGATGAATATTTGGCTGTTACAGCAACTGATGGAATGTTACGCGTTTTCGACATAACACTTCCGAAGGGCGAACTTCCCGAACCAGTCACTATTCGGATCTGTTCGCGTATTGTTGACATTGAGTGAGCAGTTCTTCTAAAATATAGGTTTTTGTTTTTATTTAAGAACAAATTATTAATTTAAATATGCGTCGAAAATTATTTCAGGCCATCCAACTCTAAGCTCCAGCTATGTTGGGATCCATTTGGTGATAATCTTTTTGTTCCAGCATTTGGCTGTGTTAAAAGATTCGACAAACATTCGTTTGAAGAAATAACCAAATTCTTTATTGGATCAAATTCATATGTAATTCACTCACATTCTTACTATTTTACTTGCAGTCTATAAAAATATTTTGAAAAATAAGCATTTGACAGAAAATGTTTATCATATTGATCATCCAGTTGAAAGAGGAAATTGAAACTCTTTCCAATAGTTTTTTAAGGATATGTTCAGTGTCTGCTGTGTGTCGTCCTGTGGGACATACTTGGCGTCATCTACCATGAATGGTTTAATTTGTGTTTGGCAAATTGATACCGGTGACCTGCTGACATGTAGTAAGTATCAGATAAATGGACAACCAAAAGTGATTTGTACTATGTTTTGGCATCGGTCATTGCGGAATACGTTGTTTTTTGCAGATACTGAGGTATGCTTTAACTTGTTTTTGTTAAATTCGAGTTTTGCTTTACCCTTAATTGGCTAATTATTTTGACCTTACATGAGTTCACACTTTTTAACATGTCAATTGCTGCATGATACTAAGACATGTATTTTTTGAAGTGGAAAATTTTCCGGAAACTTCTGCTTATAGGAGCACATATGTTCCTTGAATAAATGCACGAGAAAAGTTACTTCGAATGAGTGCAACAGTACAGACTTGGACTTGCAGTGTGTAAGAAACAAAGCTGCCGTAAAGTTTTATGATGATGAAAATTCGCAAAGTATGTAGCATTTATATAATTTTACTAGTTTATCCATTTTCAATTTTTCAGATTTCCATCATTATACTTCCTCTTATTTTTTAATATCTGCAGATTTGGATTCTATTAAAAAGTCTTACGGATTTGATGAGGAGGGGCATTTCCGTGGTATCTTTGATGAAAGCGAGGAAAATCCTCACATTTTCACAACTGCTGAACCTTCGACTTCATGCAAACCAGTGGTTGTGCCAAAAGCTTTCGTGACTGGCTCTACCCCTGAACATCGAAAACAGAGATATTTGGTATATCTTTCCTCTGAACTTTCTGGTGTATGTTTATAAAGATTTCTTTGTTCATTATTATTCTTAAAGGATAATATTTTGAAGAAATGGAATCAATATGGTACAATAATCAGTTCATATAACGGAGATGATGGAAGAATTGAGGTACCTTTAGTTTTTATACCGATCAAAAGGAAAAGTCTACCGAGTACTATTTCTAAAATTATTTTAGATTTTGTGGCTTCAAACTGGTACTGTTTTCAGTGAGTTCCATTTTCTCCCGAATTTTTACTAATAAAAGGTTACATAGCTGCACAAAAGGATAACTGGAATACACTGAACCATCTTCAAAAATGGCTGCTACTTAATAATTTCTTAATATTTTGAACCGTACCACTACTATGACCACTGTTTTGCAAAGCAATTAGTAGGTGTTAATAATTTAGTCATCGTATTGAAAAGATATTAATCGAATGGAATCTCAATTATCACTGAAACTGGTCAACTCCAAGCTTTTGTTTGCATGCTTTTGAAATTTGAGAAAATAAGGAATTAATGACACAGATAAATTGGCACGATACTTCAATACATCCTGAAATTATCATCGACAATACAGCAAACTTTTCCATTGGTGACATGAATGATGAAATTGTTGCATTGGCATCAAAAGTCGGAGAGGAGAGTTTGAGGTTCGCTTTGCTTTTGCTCCATCATTCATTTCGGTAATTATGTTAACGAAAATGACAAAATTAAAAGCTTTAGCAAACAGTGGAAATGATGTTTTGTAAGATGTGGGTAATGACCAAAAATGACTTTGCAGTGAAATGCAAGTACAGTGTGTTAAAGCCTGGGATTATGGCTCAAGACAGTGGAGCGTAAAGTTACCAGAGGGGGAATCTGTTGAAAATATAGTTATCGGAAGAACTTTTTTGGTTTTGGCCACATCACAACGATATTTTCGAACTTTTTCATATGCTGGAACTCAAAAAATGGTTTTTTGTTATTCAGGTAGCTCTATGTTTTTAATTTCTTTTCGAAAAGAATGGATATGAGATAAAATTAGCAAGATGAAAAAAAGAAAATTTCTGTGATTTATAATTCCATTATTTTAGGGCCACTATTTACTATGTGTGCATTCAACGATATGTTTACAGCTGTGATGCTGAATGGTGGTGCTTATTATGAAAGCAATGAACCACAATTTAATGTATCTTTTCGAGCTTTTTTACCTTTCTTGTTTGCTTAAAATTGACTTTGAAATTGATTTCACATGTTGAAACTAACCATTTTTAATTTAGTTTGTAGCAAATATTTACAAAATGAAAACTGAAGACTGGCACAAATGTCAGTCTCTAGTACAAACTGTTCCAATAAGTGTGGGTCGTAATGCCAAATTGAATTGGATTGGTTACACAAGTCGTGGAACATTATGTACAATGGATAGCAAATGTATATTTTGTTGCTATTGTTTTTTCTATCATATTTGTGCAATAACTAATTAGGATTTTTTTGAACTTTTAGAAGGAAGATCATTATATATATATATATATATATATATATATATATATAATTAGGCTAACAAATTCCGCACTGAGTGAATAAATTTCAATCTTTAACTGAACAAATGTGCTCGAAAGTGCTCTTTGTTATTTTTTTTACGGTTTCTTTGTAACCAATGAGATTCAAGTCACATTTATTAGAATCATTTACCGAATAACTCTGGTTTTAGATTGTTGTCGGATTTTTTCCTCTAATGGCATTTGGATTCCAGTTTATGACTTTGCTACTACTCTCAAAAGTAATTCAGACCATATATTTCTGATCAGCTTTATGGATTACCCGCATTGTGAAATTCGTTATATATATTGTCGAGGGATAGAATATCCTTTAGTGGAAAGTCGCTCAATCCCAGCCGTTGTTAAGTGGCAGCTTCCTCTCTGCAATCAGGTAGACATTATTTTAGCCGATATTTTGCGATATTTCTCGTGAACGGTAGTACAGAGATAAAAATACTAACATTGAACTTTATTGCAATATTTGAAAATAATTTTAGTTTCTGTTCTTGTAATTAGTGACTAATCACCGAAAATTTTATACTCAGGATACAGAAAAATCGAAACTTGAAGAGAAGCTTTTGTTAGCTGAAATTGGTAGCTATGCTTTAAACAGCGATGATGAGGACAAAAAAGAATCCGAGCTTTTAGTTCGTCTTTCTTATGTTCATTTTTTTTTGAATTACTTTTAAGAGAATTATGAACATATTTCGAAAGTAAAATTTTTCAGAGTCCTAAAAGATTTGTTTCCTCTAATTAACAAGGGACTTCTGTTTTATATCTCAAAGTTTTATAGGATATTTCGGCGACGTACACAAAAGATGTTGTCCGATTATTTGCACTTGCATGTAGGGCTGACCGTCAGTGTCGTGCAGCTGAATTCGCTACTTACACACATTCTGGACAAATAGTCCAATCTATGTGCAATTTTGCTTCTAAAACACGACATCCTTTACTTGCAGAGAAGGTTTATTTATTCATTTTTTCCATTTGTGATTAAATTAATATTAGATTTTTTGGTGAAAAATTGTTTTGAGATTAAAATTAAGAAAATTAGATGCATTATTTTGCACAATTTCTTTAGCTGGAAGTGACTTGGTCATTTTAGTTTACATTTTTTTTTTCTTTTTTCGCAGAAAATTTCTTTATCTTCGATAAGTTGTTGATCACTATTAAAGTTCCCCTCAATGCAACAAGTCTTTCTGTTTCAACGAATTTATCTAGGTTGCTGAAATCGGAAGAATAAATGCTGTTGCACAACAAGACGTAACGCGAGATGAACATGAGCGAAAGAGAAATATCCTATTAGAAGATAAGAAGAAAAGTGATTTTTTGGCACCTAAGCGATTGAAAAAGGTGGACAGTTAATCTGTTGGTTCTGCTCTTTTTTTTTTTTTGAAATTATTGAGACTTCGTAATTTCTTTAAGCAAATTTCATTAACTATAGGATCGCATCTCCGATGAAGTTGTTGTCAAAGCAGTACAGGAGAGAGCAGAGCAAGAGGAAAATGAACATGTGCAGAGTTTAGATACCACTTTGAGTAATGAATATTCATCATTTTTATCTCCTGTTCAACCAAGGCTACCTTCTAACCCCTTCAAAGTACAGCCTTATTTTGTTGTCTAAAATAATATTTTTATGTCATAACTTTTGTACCAAATGCAAATTATAGTTTTTATGCTAAACGATTACATTTTATTCCTTTCGCTTCTTGGATTATATTCATAATTATATTTATTGTTAGTTTACAGCGGAAATCTCAGAATACGTTTGGCTCAAATCAAGACAACTTTTTCGATTCATTAGCTTCTGCATCTTCAACTACTTCACGAAAAACAAGTGATGATATCAGCGATTGGAAGAAAATGAAAAGAGAGGTGGTTTAGAATGTAAAGAAAAAATTATGTTATAAATATCAAAATTTGAGTTAATGTATTCTCATCAGCTGAAATTGTTTAGTTAAAAAGAGTAAATTTTACTGTGCGTGCTGTTTATGGAATCAGTTTCCTTCGTAATGCTACAATCTGTATTGCAGCCGTCGAAAATTCGACAAACTTCACTTTCTGTGAAACTTAATGAAGAAAAGTATGATATTTTCTCAGTTCCAAGTGTGTTATATGGGTTAAGAAGTGCATATATACATGAACATTCTGATTTGCAAATCTAACAGATATTGTAGATTGGAGCTTTTATTTATTTTTATTGATCGCTTGAATTTTTGGGAATTTAAGATTAGTGTATTATTTTCAATTAAGAGAACATTTCAACTAAGTTGCTGTTTACTAATTCAGCCAGTACATTCAGAGGAATGAGTGAAGCGAAAATAGGATTCGATTTGTGGTTAAAATCTATGGGAAGTAAATTAAGGAGAGATTATGATGGATACGGAGATTTTTTAGAATATGCTATCAAACAGTTTCGACACCTAAAAACTGAAGAAAAACGGGTAAGGATTTTCTGCGTTTTCCTTTACATATGGATTTTTCATCTGTGTTTTCGTTTTTCGTAATGAATGTTTTGTTCGAAACATGGAAAGGTAAACAATTTTTTTAATTTAAGCACTGGAACGACTTGGCTCAAGCTTCCAAAACTTGAAATATCTGTTATTCAGTGATTATTACTCTGGATTTTTTTCTATACTTTCGTTGTTTTATATCGAAATCTTTTTTAGGAAAAATTTCTTGCGCGTATAGAGCTAAGTCTTATGGAATAGCTAATTAAAAAATTTCTTGTTTAATTCTGTTGAGAACTTTTTTTTCATTTAACGATTTCTTTCCTTTCAGCACACTTTTCCAGTTTAGTTGCATGAATTATTCTGTTATTTGATAAATTTTTAGAAGTTTATGGTTTTAGAGCTTTCGATTTATCCAGTATATCTATTGTTTTTTTCTGTGTTTTACGCTGTAGTTTTTTACATTTTACGTAATTGTTTTGCTTTTTGCTTTATTGAATTGTTTTTCTTATCGATGGAGATCCGTAATGCTAGGTTCCAAAAGTTTTCTGATTTTTGTCTTTTGTATCAATAAAGGAATTGGGAATTGTATTTTTCACTTGTTTTTTTTTTTCCTTCCTCTTTGTAAGAACTATTATTTACGCTTTGTGGAACCAGCAAATGTACAACTTATATTGAATTATAGACGATTAATTTTAAAATAGTTTTAAGCGAGGATAAACACGAATTTTCAACCGTTTTTATTGTTTCTAACCGACAAAGCAAAAATATAAAATTGCTAAAAATCATGAACTTAACGAATGGATTGTCAGCTATATTAATATGATGCAAATATGATTAAAAATGGAGAAAAGAAAAATAAGGTAATGAATTTCTTCGGAACATATTTGCACTTAATTTGATTTGTTAACTTTTAAAACAACAAAGGGCTATGGCAGAAGGCTTTCCAGTGATGTCTTTTGTGTTTATACCAAAGAAACCAACTCACATGTTTTTTACTGTTAGTATGTATCTTTCAAATTTTGATTGAATTTTGGCACTGCAACAACTAGTCTTTTTTTCTACGTTTTGTAGAAAGCGAATATTGGGATATTTATTGGTTTTTTAAAGATATGTTGAAAAGTGTTAATTGCAAATTATAATTACGCATTTCTGTACCACTGAAAAACATGGATAAAATGTATGTGGTTAAAGAGTTAAAAAGTACTGTAATTATTTACGTATTTCTTTCCAATTTCCTTTCACGTGAAATGTCTTTAGATCTTTAATTTGATGTGCCCGTTCCTATTGGTACTTTCCTTTTCAATAGCAGACAAATGATTGCTTTATTGGTTATAATTGATCGCTTCGAAAAACTCTTGGCAAGTCAGGCGGAAAGACTTCTGCATTTTATGGCCAATGGACAATTGACCTCGAGCAACTAACAACATGAAAATAACTGCTGTATAAGTCTTGTGAGACACCTGTTGCTATAGCTTATTATGCATCAAAACAAACCCACTGTACAAGTTTTTCACTACTCTCTTTCAACTATCATCACCAATAAGGACTTTCAATCACGCCTTAGTTTCACTTATTTCCTATAAATTTTAATAGATGTTTTTCTAATTTACTTAATTGAATAAGCCAGGAAAATCATACAGGAAAGGAAAAAACGATGATTACGCGTAGCGTGCAGGCTTGATGCTCATCAACAAATGTGACGTACCTTCGTATTTATTACCCTCCTTCATTCAAATCATGTTTAAAGGATGAGAAATCTCTTAGTCATTGTCAGTGGTGGAATGGATGGATGAAAAATTAATTTTTTAATTATAGAAATATTGAGATATGGTTATTAAGAATTGAGTGAATTTAATTTTGATTTACTGTGATATTACATATTTGATATTGGTATTTCTCAAATTCCTTTTATAAACTCAACAGCACTTAACAGTTACAATAAAGAAGTAAAAAACGAAGAGAAGTTAACAGAGAAAGATTTCTATTCCGTGTTTTATTTTCTTATAGCAAAAATATAATAACATTTTCCACCACAAATGATACTAAACGTTTCTAACACACTGTCAAGATATGCTTCAAATGTCATGAGTGATGCTTAAAGAGCAGATCTTCCACTCGGGAAGACTTTTTAATGAGAATGAGAAATGTATTTGTTGCTTTGTATAACAATCGAGAGCCAATGAATGACTGAACATAAACTTCTAAAAAGGGGTTGCTACACTTCGAAGCTGGGAGTCACGTGTATCTTAGTTTATTAGTTAATTTTTTAGCTTTTGTCTTAGTTTATTAGCTTTTGGTGTTATAATGTCACTCCATGTCATTACAATGGAAATGAGAACGATTAAAGAAATCTTGAAAAACCAGAGCAACCAAAGCGGATCTATTTATTTATGAATTCTTAGTCTTTACGTGTCCTTGTCCTGAACTGTAATTGAATATTTCGAATAAGGTTGTATTGGGATAGTTCCTTCCCTCATATTATGTCTGATTTTTTTCTTTTTCAAATTAGAAACGGAATGAATGATCTTCTCTCTCTCTTTTTCAAAGAAAAAAATTAGAATAAGTGGAATGAGTGATTAAGTAACTGTGAGATTTGATATTAGTGTGATGAAATATTAGAGAATAATTCATTCCAGTAAAACCTTAAAGTACAAAATATTTTATTATCGGGCAGTCAAGATGAAACGGAAACATGAACTCAAACTTAACTATTCATTTTTTGAACAAAGTGAATTGAAGATTTAATACAATTGTATGCTAGTTGTCCCGATGTCAAAGGAAAGAAACAATTGTATATGCATTTTAATTCCTTTTACTTATTGCAGTGAGGAACAGCTGCTACACGACAAAGTTGTAAAAACAGGCCAAGCCTATATTTGGACTAGCTGCTAGGATAAGCAAACCTCTATTCCTCCTCAAATGCTCTCCCAATTAATTTTGCTGTCTTTAATCTTTAATTTGGTTTCCGGTATATATACTTTTTTTATTCTATTTTTTTCTGCTTCTACGACATTATCATTATTTTGATTTTAGCTTATAACTAGAGAAAAAGAGCCTAGCCAAATTCATTTCTTTTCATGTGAAATGATGTGTGGAGATCCGATCATTGTGAGAATATTCTCGAATAGGATGATGGGCTTAAATCCAATTATATGATGGAAGCAAGCTAACTTCCTCATTGTTTTTTCATCTGACCATTATTAATGAAAAAAAGTTCCCATAGCTATTTTTTTAGCAATGTCCCTTTGAATCATTGGTTTTGAATTTGCTTATATTAACTCTTTGACAATACATAATTTTGAAATGTAAACGAGTGAAAATTGTTAACACTTACAAGTGCTTATGTTTACAGCTCACGTTTGTTTTTATTGCGTTTCATATGCTCATTTACTGGGGTCAAATTTGCGATATCAACTTGGCTCTCAAACAGATATTTTCAATTGGCCTACAGGTGCATCTTCGTCAAGTTGCTCTAATCCAATATTAGCCATGAATTCTCATCAAATCCACGTTCAGATATGCACCAAATTTCCACTCTGTACAACGTTATCGCTTAACATCGCAAGTATTTGTTTGATCATTTCAATAAAAAAGAAAGTGAAAATTATATTTCAAAATTTCGGTGACAAAACGACATGATTTCCTGAAAGCCAATCATTAATATTTTATTAAAGCATTAAATTATTAATGTCCTTTACAGAACATTAATAGCACACATATTGTTCCTTAATGAAACTTAACGAAATTCATATTTTAAAATTAGTAAGGATTAACTGAAATTAAACAAGAAGATTTTTTAAGATATAAGTTTTGTCGTTCGTGGATGCATGGAGCAAATATTAGCCACTAAACTAAGAATCGATGGAAAATTTCAAAAAAAAGGGTTGATGCTTTTCAAAGTTTACATTATATTTTATATGTTTGCAAATAATCAAAATGTCAATTTATACTAAGGCATTTTTTACCTACGGCGAGAATAGCATTTACTTAACATTTAACGTCAACATTAACTCAAAAAAATTTGTTTTTATGCTTATTCAAGCGGAAATATAAAAATTGATTTTATCAAAATCTAGGCCATGAAAGCTAATCTCTTTTTAGATATTATATAGTTATGGTCCTTTGATGACATGAAATAAGCACTAAAAATTAAAAAAAACTTTTCAGATGCTACATAGTCCGTTCGAAACGATTTTATTCCACACTTCCTCCTTTAGAGTACATTATTTGTGTTTGCTCTATTGAGTATTGTAATTCTGATATGCAGAAATCGTTCCTGCACAAAAATCAATCGGAATCTGATCCCATCGGTTTAGTGTCCACTGTTGAAGATGAACGGCTAGCAGGAGCTGAAATGCATGATGTGACAACTGCCCTTAATTCATTACCTGCACTTGTTGTGAGTCTGCTTTTTGCGAGTACTCTGCACAATGAAATAATTATTTATCTTAACATTTAACATCAACATTAATTATTTTTAATACTTAGTTGACCGGAAATAAAAATTTGAGATTATCAAAATTTAAGCCACCAAAACTAACCGGTTCTCAGTTATATAGTCTGTTTGAAGCGTTTTTTTTAAGAAGAAAAATTCAATTTATGAACCTTATTTCCTATCACAGTAATTGTAATCAAAAAGTTATTAAGGACACAACAAAACATTCTGAATTTTCTCTATAAATTCCGGGATTATATGAAAATTTGAAGTTAACTATTAATATTAAATGAATGCATACACTATGACTAGAAACTTAAAAAGCACATTCATATAACCTTAAAATAATCCTCATGCATAATTCTGATATCATTCTGTTCACAAATGTTCATAATTTTCAACAGAGATATTAATTATGACGGATCTTTATCCTCACTTTAGTGCAAGAGAAGAATTTGATAGAAAATTTTCAATTCCATATAACTTTGTAGGTGTCGGAAAATTCAATTTTTAGACATCGTTTCATCGGTTCTTCGTTTTCCTTAAAAAATCGCTTCAAAGCAAAGAAATTTAGAATGCTTCATTTCCATATCATCCATTTCTACTTCTTTCTTAATGTTGCTAGTAAAAATTACTCACTTATTTAATGAGACCTATATAGGCCCATTTTTGTTTTTAATTTAACTATGTTCAATTCATCACATCATTCATATCTGTTCTTTAATGTAAAGTGAGTTAAGTACAAAGGTTTGCTTTTCAACTTTAAATCTGATAGTTTTTTCTGCTTCTATGCCCAAATGATCAGAAATCTTGGCCTTTTTATGGAAATAAAAACAATATACCAACGGACAAAATTACAACATCCCATTCTTGTCATTATAATTTATCATAGATTTAAATGTCTAAGTGCTTTTTCATTTCCAAATAAGATGAAATTTTCAGAATAAAGAACTGCTTAAAGCTTCTTTCTAGTTTTTTTTCATTCGTCCTCCCGTATCCTGTCAACACTCCAAATGTTTGTTGTCTCAAACTTTAATTCAACAAAAAACGGATTGCTGCTGTTCATAAACATCATTTTAATTCAACTCAAAAAAATTACAAAAAAATTAATGCTGATTCTAAAAATAAGACACGTTATCAAATTCGGTACTGTGAAGCTTATTTATCGATTTGTAATTTTCAGTGATACTAATGGGAATTGTATTAAATTTCTGATCTGATTAGTATAATCAAATCAAGGTTTCAAGTTAATTAGCAATTCTATAGCTTTGAGCTTAAAATATTGAAATATTTTAGATTTCAAAAAAGCAATCTGTAATGACACTAAAATTACAAATTTTATTGATGAATAAGTGGTGATGAATATTTTAGATATATAATAAAACGCTTTTTTTTTTGCGTTATAAATATAGTGGAAACAACAGCAAATAAGTGACGGTTTCTTAACAAATCAATAACTAAGTCAACCAAATATTTTTACTCAAACATCCAGTCACCACTAAATAATCTGAAGTTGATTTCCTTCAAGAAAAGACTTTCTAATCAGGTTGAAGCGACGCTGAAGCTGGACTTGAGACGATTGAATTGTAAGCCAAGTTGTTTTTGTAATATTGCACTTATTTCAGATGTATTCACTGCATGAACAATTTTGTGAACATGCAAAGGAATTTTTATATAGTGCAGTGAAGAAACATCATTCAGGGCTACTCTGGATGAGGCTTGATTCATCTTAGCCAATACTGATCCCATTATTAGCCACACGAATAACAACTTCATCTCTCATGAATTCCTTCACAGACCAACCGACCAATTGTCTATCATTAAGTGAAATAAAAAAATGTTTAAAAAAAGCAAAATAAAAAATTCAACAATTCTTTGGTCCATATTATAAAGCAAATATGACTGTATATGCTGTCACGCAAGCAAAACAGTTGACAATTCGGCTGCTACGATTGTCCCAATGTCCACACTTATAAAAAAACTTGTATTGGATATTGGTTTTCACAGGCGAGCTGTATAAATAATCCTATTTCTTTTCACGTCAGACAAAAATATTTGAGAATGTTTCATAGTTAGGCTTTTAAGGTTTTTTTCTCGAAGTAGTTTTGTATTAGTGCTAAATAAAGAAGCGGTGTATTTACAGGCATTTTTTATAGTGATTAATTAGTTAGGATGGGAAAACCAAAAGGTATACGTACGGCTCGGAAATTGAAGACACATCGGCAGGCTCAGCGCTGGAACGATAAAGGATACAAAAAGGCTCATTTGGGGACTCGATGGAAGGCCAATCCATTCGGTGCAGCATCACATGCCAAAGGCATTGTTCTCGAAAAAGTGTACGTATTTTTAAATCTTTACTTCAGTAGAAGATGCCATCCTTCGCACGACACTTGACACACAGCCATGCGTGGAGTTCTTACGTCACTGAATTTATAATTTCGAAGTTTTCTTCAAGAGGACAAAGAGAGGTCAGCGAGATCGTTTAGATACTGATATGGACGTTGGTGTTGAAGTCTTTGGAGAGCATGGAGTGATATTCGGTTTACTAAAAAATATATATATATTTTCTTTTCTAGTGGTGTTGAAGCTAAGCAGCCTAACTCAGCTATTCGTAAGTGTGTACGTGTTCAATTAATTAAGAATGGAAAAAAGATTACTGCATTTGTCCCGAACGATGGGTGCTTGAACTTCATCGAGGTCTTGTTTCATTTTGTTGTTTCACACTCCATAACGTTATCTGTCATTACTAGGTCATTTAGATGTTTAGTACCATCTTCTGCTAAATTTTGTTAATGTCGGTTTTTAATGATCCGGATTTAAGTTGACAAAGGTAAACTAAAAAGCGTATAACTTACATTTTTATTGCTTTACATGTGCAGAACTTTACGAAGAATACCCTTCATCCCTTGTCTATCACTACGTGAATATGCAGCTATTGTCGCAGTTTTTATTGCAGGAGAATGACGAAGTCCTGGTGGCCGGCTTCGGTCGAAAAGGCCATGCAGTGGGCGACATTCCAGGTGTGCGTTTCAAAATTGTGAAAGTAGCTAATACATCTTTAATTGCTTTGTTTAAAGGTAAAAAAGAGAGACCACGTTCATGAGCATTTGTTGTCGTTTCCTTTTCGATTTTGATTGTCGTAATGTTGATGCATAAAGATTTTTAAAAGACTTTGTTGTTTCTCCACTTCGTTTTTGGATATCAGCAATTACTTTGATCATCACTTATCACGAGAAAGGCTTAATTCAGCTCTTAAGTTAACTTTATTTTAAGTTTGAAAGATTCCCAAGGTTGTAATAAAATTGAAGTATCGCTGACAGTGTAGGAACGACTCTTCGTTCAAAGTGCTTTGATTCCATTCTCTGTAAGACGCAAATGTGTGACATCATGATAGGATAGACGCGACGAGACCATCATTTTCATAAAAGAATGTTCTCTTTGAGGTTAAAGTGATTTGATGCTGAAGTGGTCAAAGCAATTTCTATTAACAGATGTTCGATTGAGTTCCTTAAGCTATCATTCTACTAATATAGAACATGGGGATTTGTTACAGTGTGTAGGGTATGAGCTGGTTTATAGCATATCTAGAGAGAGATTACCTGGGTCATTGTCTGCGAGTTTCAAACTCCACTGGCTATTTTACCGGCTGTTGTCTTACGGGTCTCGACGTTTAAAGTTGAGAGATCTGTAATCCGCTTTGTTATGCAAAAAGGGGTAGGATGATCAATTGTCCTAAAAACTAAATGGTTCCACCAGAGGTTAGTGTGATGAACAAAGGGATATTAAAAGAATTGCAGATGTCGGTAGAATGTCCGGTACATCCCGGTGCACATCTGGTGGAGGATCATCGAGCTGGTGATTTGATCTGCCCTGAATGTGGTTTAGTTGTGGGAGACAGGTATCGACTATTCATTTATCTCGCTTTATTATAATTTGAATTTAAAGTTAAGGGAAATGACATTAAATTTATAATTAGATTTTGACCAAAAATTATGTTCAAGACTGGTGGATGTGGGCACGGAATGGCGATCATTCAGTAACGAAAAGTCTGGTGCAGATCCTTCACGTGTTGGCGCACCGGAGAATCCACTTCTTGGAAGCGCTGATTTGTCGACATCTATTGCTGTCGGTTTTGGCGGTTCCGAAAGTGATTACAGGCAATTTGCACATTTTTGTTTACCACTGAAATGATTCGAAGTCAAAATCCATTATTTCATACCTATCAGACAAAAATATTGACAATTTTATTCAATATTTCTGTTTGTCCAGTTAATTTATTGCTTCCACAATATGAATTCAATTATTTCAGCTTAGCAAATGCACAACGCAAGAATATGAACAACATGGATCGACAGATGTCGCAAGGATTAAGTGTAATTCGTGAGATGAGTGCACGTATTCACCTACCTAAATCTATTGAGGTTTCTAAATATTATTTAGTGCACTTTTTCTCTTTTTCAATTGAATTTCTGTAGGTGCGGATAATACTTGAATAGTTTATATGTAGTCTTTCAGGATGGAGCGGCGAAGATTTTCAAAGATGTGTTGGATAGTAAGGCATTACGAGGTAAAAATAACGAAGCTCAAGCAGCGGCTTGTTTATACATAGCTTGCAGAAAAGAAGGTGTTCCACGTACATTTAAAGGTTATTAAATTACTAATCGTTTACACTGTTGGACATCATATCTTATCGTCACAGTTCTTAAATGATTAAATTTTAAGAAACAAATTATCTTACTCTCACATTAATTGTTGGGAGATTTTCAGAAATCTGCGCTGCTTCTCGTGTTTCTAAAAAAGAAATAGGAAGGTGCTTCAAACTGATCATAAAGTCATTGGAAACGAGTTTGGAACAGATTACTAGTGCAGATTTTATGGTCAGGCTTTTAACTATTTTTTAATTCCTATTATCAGGTAACGAAGTAATTTTATACAAACCAATTTAGTTTTAAATATTTTTTCTCGTTTTATGTATTTTCAGCATATTCTTCCATTTCAAATTAACTCATGCAGAATTATGTTTTTTTTTTTTTTTTTTTTTTTTAGCATGGAATTACTGTTAAGTCGCTAGGGAGAAGAAATTCGAAAAAAAAATTGGAAAAACATAGGAAGAAGAAAAAGAAAAAAAAAGATTAGGAAAAAGTAGTATAGAAAAGAAAGTGTAGAATGAGGTTCACATCTCAAAATTTATTCTTCTTTAATTGATAATGGATGCTGTTAACAATCATGTGTAATTATTTGGTTTTATTAACGTTTTATACAAATTTTCAGTCACGATTCTGTGGTAATTTGGGTTTGCCGCACAGTATCCAGGCTGCAGCAACACGAATTGCAAAAAAAGCTGTCGAACTGGATTTGGTTGCTGGGTAAGATAATTCTTAAAAGTGCTTCTGAGTTAGCTTTAGTGATCAGAATTCACCAAATCACTTGTACTATTTCATTTTAGCCGTAGTCCGATATCTATAGCTGCAGCAGCGATATATATGGCAAGCCAAGCGTCCAGCAATAAAAAGACGGCTAAAGGTTTTATTTCCGACGCTTTTATGCGTTTAAAAGATTCTAATCGAAGAATTGATGATATTTATAGAGTGTTTTGAAATAAGGGTTTCTTGAAAAGATATGGTCACACAGCTAATTTGTAGTATGGAAGAAAATTATCTTTAAGTTTTTAGAAATTGGTGAAATTGCGGGTGCAGCTGAAGTGACGGTTAAACAAACATATAAACTTTTGTACCCTCGGGCAGGAGAACTGTTTCCGGAAGATTTCAAATTTACCACAGGAGTTGAGTCGCTTCCTCTGTCGTGAATTTTCACAATGCTATTATGATATTTTTTAACATTGTTTTGGACATCTTCATTTTTAGGTATTGTTCCCTCTCCATCTTTTTATTTTGTTGGTGGTTTTTTCGTTTTGCGTTTATTGGACTTTTTTTCTGTTTTTTCTTTCTTTAAGATTTTCTTATCACCATGCTGTCTTTGTATTACTTCAATTATTACATAACTTATTTATTTTAACTATGGTTGTTCATTCTTTATGAGAGAACTGATTTGTTCAGATTTTAAAACACTTATTAGTTTACTATCAACTTTTCTGGATTTAGAGATGCGTCAATTTATCGCTTTTGCTCACTATGCTTATATATCTAAAATGTCAATCGGTGGTAATGTATTAAAATGTACTATAAGGCATGTAAGGAGAAATTGCATTGTATTTATATATTGTAATATTTAATAATGATGAGAAATGGAAAAGCGAGGAAAAGGAAAACTAGAAGAGCTAAATGCAATATATGTATATATTTTCTTAACTTAAAATAGGCTTACTATCGAATTGACTTGCCGCAGTTGCATGTACTCCTCTAGGATTCCAGTAATGTTTAGTATTGATTCATGGAGTAGTTATCTGTGTGTGTGTGTGTGTGTGTGTGTGTGTATGTGTAGATAAAGCTGTGGAAGTAGTGTTAGGTCGGTGCGAGTGTGTACTCAAGAAGCCTAAATGCTATGGGTTTCTGATTATATGCCTTCCTTCATGGTCGTACTATTCGACAAATAACGTTGAAGAGTGCATAGTGCCAGGGTGGGCTGCTAAATATACTGCAAAGGACGATAACGAACGACTTGTCGAAAGGGAAAATATAGGAAGTGGCACATTTCCCTTTTTTTCATTTTCTTGCGGAAGAGCTCACCTCCAACTCCTCCTTCCCTTATATGCATGTCAAACTTGTGCTAGCCAGCTATCTGCCTTCTATCTTTCTAGCTAAAAAGGTTTGTTTGGATTATCCTTTTACTGGTGTTTTCATATTTTGTTTGGATACTTTGCTGTATACATTTGTGTCCAAGCACTGATTTTTTTTTGCATACCATGCACAGTTATAGGTTTTCATTGTTTTCTATAGATTTTAAACAGACCAATCACCAAAACATTTTTTTTAAAGAAAACCACTTCTTGTTTCTATATATGGTTTGTTGGCTGATAACTGAGGTGTACTTCCCTTTTGTTCAATGCAACACATTAAAAAAAATGTCTACCTTCTTTGTTATCGACCAGTTAGTATAGCCTTATATTGCCACTTCACTATTGGAAAACTTCAGCATCAACTTACTAAAGCTTTAAAGATTATTTAGGAATGGTCCAACTAACTATCCTTTCAAATGCTTATTTTTACATTCCAAAATGACATTAATCTACCATAGCTTGAAAATTCAATAATTAGGTATTTGCTTCCTCAATTTCTTTTCATTTTTTCCTTTACTACCAGTGTTTTATCGACTTAGCAAGTTTCTTGTTCATTAAAGTGATGTATGGTTATTCAAATGTTTCATTTAACTTAGCTAATAGGACGTGGTTTCGCTACTCACATTCTTAAATACCACTACTTCATACATATAACTGAACCTCAGCCATAATCAGTTTGGAAATTTTATTTCTATTATCAGTTACTTTGCTAGTGACAAAGATAGGATCATCCGAAATTTGATAATGCTTTTTGAAATTCCAAATAAGTGTGTTGCACATTATGAGAGAGAGAAGATTAAATGTGTGTTATTCCTTTCTATTATTTCTGTTCTTTGCTGTATTCTACCAAACTATTTTGTATTCGTTGCACTTCTTAATAAAACAAAAAAAGAAGCTTTTGCACCTCAATTTAAAGCAGTTTGGATCATTAATTTGATCGGATGATCAACGAAAAAGCTTGTAAAAGCATTGGCATAAATGGATATTTCCATTAAAAAAGTATTCAGTGACATCATATTTCACTTCATGAATTAATTTAGGAAGGGAATTTGCTAACAAGAAATGAAATGGATAATAATTTCTGTCTTAGAGCAAGTGAGATAGATTGATTTAGAAATGAAAAATGAAAGGGAGTAATAAAAAGCAGAAATGAAATTGAAGTGAAAAAGTGAGATGAAACAAATTATGAACATGTAAATCAGTTAAGCAGATTCTCTTCTCCTTTACATTTTAAGTATAGTAATAACAGAAGATAACAAAGAAGGAGAAACTACGTAGGACGAAAGTATAATAATAATATGACAAATTCATTTGTCAAATGCGTCACTGAACAGTGAGATTTATTCCGTAAAGATTCATGTTTGTTGCAACTGCCTTATTTTAAGTTTATTGGGCTGGAAATGACATCATTTAAAGTCAGAGAGAGAATTTGATTTTAGCTTAACTGTTACTTTTATGGAGTTTGAAGTTCCTTTTCAAAATGCTTTTTATTTTGTTAAGCATAGTGCCCTGTCCCATCCAAATATTGTAAATGATTTTGCCACCATATTGATGATTTTAAACATATATTTAACAAAGTTTATATTGTAAATGTCTACTGCTTTAGGTACATTTTTTGATAATAAATTCTGAGGTTTATTAGTTTGTTCATTTTTTCATTTTTTGGAAAAAAATTTTTTAAAAAACCAAAAACCTAGGCTTATCATATCATGAAAAATAAGGTGCAAAGATACTTCAACGCAAATGGATGTAATTAATTAATCACTGCGCATTTAGGCAAATCATAAGAAATGATTTACTTAAATGCATCTCATTATGGAAATTCTCTAATAAATTTAAAGTTTGCTGCTATCACAAATAGGACGTAATGTTGCTTTTTCATTCTCATTCATTTAATTTTTCTTATTTCCAGCAAAGTCTTAACAAATCAACAAGTAATGGCTTAATTACTTCGGTTTATATTTTGAAGGACTGGTAATGAGAGGGTGAAAGCCGAAAAATATTTCCTGAACATTTTCTGCTTATTAAATTATTTGTTATTCCCTGATGAAATAAATTACACTCTCTTTCTTCTTTTTCCCAGGTCATGAAATTAAAATTCATATAGCTCAAAAGTCATGTAGTTAAATGAAGAAAATAGATTTTTTATGGATAGCATAGATAGTGGAGAATCGATTTTTTTTTAGTAGTAATTATGTCAATTTGAAAAAAAAACTGAAATTTCTTGCACATTTAAACTTGACCGATTTATACATATAAGAGAGCAAATTTCATATCTTTTCGACCGTGTGTTTTTAACTTCTGCAATTTTTTTACTGTATTTGAATTAAGTCCTTTAAATGATACAATTAAGGTTACTTTACTCTTCCAGTTTATATGCTACTTTAAGAGACTTTCGTTTGGTGGTAATCTTCTGAAAGATAGTTTTGCTTTTAGATTGCCTTTTCCACCGTTGCTACAGTTATAAATCAGTTTTGACCATATTTACAATAATTTCAATGAAATGGTCTGAGAAAAAACATTTAATAAGATTCTATTCCAACAACTGTGCTCATTCATTAATAAAGTGGCATATTGAGGAGAGTGTGTACATCTCATTTTCCAGTGCCTTTTTCGTTTTATGAAAGGGAATAGTAATTTAGCGAGAGTAAAAGAAAATTAACATCGATTCTTTTGAAAGGGTTTAGATTGCAAAAGAATATTTAAATTAAAATTTAGAGAAAGAAATAAGTGAAGAACAAGCAAACTAATTAAATGATATTATTTTCAGCTTTAAGCATGGGATCCTTTTTAATCAGAAGCAGTTTTCTGAGTTATTCTTGTGCTTTAATAGAATAATTTATTGTATTTTAATATACAATTATTATTAACGCAAAAGTATATTTGGATAACAAGCTCATACGTAAGATGTAATGATTAATTGTTTCCGTAAATCAGAAAGTTAAAGGTAAGTTGCAATCTTTCAGTTTTGTTTATTGATTGAGGATGTTGTCTGGGTTTTAAGATAAAAGTATTTCTCTCGAGAATGTCTTTATTTTCATTTAATACTTTTTTGTATCACAATGTCCTTTTTTCCGCAATATTTTCGTAATTACTAATTTGTAGAATAACTTCTTGAAGGCAGCAGCTGCAATAAAGCATTTTATCTGCAAAGTCTAAAATTTAGTCTAAGCTTTTACTTGGAGCTAACGATTGAGTCTGCAAGTAACTTTTGTTTTCAATTATCTTTTGTAGCATCTATTATTTGATCATTCTTATGCTAAGAATCACAAATGGTACGACAGACAACTATCATTTGACAGTAAGGATGGAATGGCTCGATATATTAATCATCATTTCAATGTTTTCTTTTTCTATTTTAAATGCATTTGTGATTGGGGACTTGAAGCAGAAGCTCTACTGATAGTGGCGGTAAGGACCTAAAACAAAGCAAAGCAGTCATTACTAGCAAACAAAACTGATGTAAACAATATCACTCAATTCTCTGCTGCATGCATAAATGATACGTTTATGAATTAATAAATTTTACGAAGCATATCTTACTGGCACTCCACTAATTTATTCAAATACAGAATGGAATGATATTGTGTACAGCTATTTTGTTCGTTTATGAAGAATGCTTTGGTGAATTCCTTGTCGGTAAAAATCAGAATTAAGTAAACCTACCCAATATTATTAATTCAATCTCTCTGTTCGTTAATGCACGTGCTGTCGTCAGTTAATCGTCCACATGTTCCGGTAAAGACTGATTTTTATAAGCTTTTGCAGAGTATAACTGACAGTGGCAAAAAATTTTTGCGAAAAAAAAAAAAAAAAAAAAAAAAAGAAACAGTAGAAGACGACAAAATGACTGCAAATGGTGATATACCGGAATCACTGGAGGAAATTAATTTGAAAATGAACGCAACAACGGATGAAGTAAGCTTAACTAAAATAATTAAGGAGTTCGCAGTGACATAATTTTGTTAACTGAAGTTATTGCTGAATTTTGGTTGCGGATATGCTACAACAACAAGTGAAATAAGCTTGTCATGTTTCTGTGATGCAAATCTAACATCTTTAGTAATGAAATCATAATTGTTAGTTGTAAATAATACTATCTATTAATTTCTAGGTTTTGCTGTATAAATTTGAAAAGGCAGAAGAATTAAAAAGCATGAAACTAAACCTATGACGAAACTTTCATTCTAATGTCTTCAGCAGGAAAAGGGACTTATATTATAGGTGAACGTACCAACATCGTTTTATATCCTTTCAAAAATAAAAAAGAAAAGTCTGCTTTTGCAATTTATATATTTATGTTGCTGAAAATTTTTTTTGAAAGCCTGTCTGTTTTTTTGTCGAAAAATTATGCAAGTTATTTTTGATCCTGTAGCAAAATTCGAAGTGTCTGTCGCATAGCCATCTCTATGTATTTTTTATCAAAAGAGGTGACACAAAAGATATAACCTTCTGCCAGATGAGTATTTTCGGTGTCATCATATCTGAGAAAGATATTAAAAATCTCACAGGTGCAGACGTGTCGTGACATGAGGCAGGGCCATTTTAGGTAAGATAAAGTTTGCAGTATGATGTATTCACTTCGTCATTCCTTATCGGCAAAATGAGCTGAGAGGTAATGATAAGATTTGATGATAACAAAGAAGGAACAGTGGATCAGATAAATCTTCATTTTTTGAAAAAGTCATTGGCAGTATGAAATCAGTTCCTTCTGTTTCTTTTTCATTCCTTCATTTGTAAAAGGCCTATTCAACAGCATTCATTCTGGGAGGATTTCATTGAGATTTTAAAGAAGAACAATCGCTGCCTGGTTGATCTTACTCTAATTAATAGTTGATCTCAGTCTAATAAATTTGAAACTAGAGGCTAAGAATTTGAGTGGTTTCATAATCGATTTGAAATTATAGACCTTTCTTTGCATAAAAAATCGTTTGTTTCTCAATTTTAATTAGACGTAAAGAAAATGAAAGAGCAGACAAATGATGGCTATGTTAAGACGACGAAGTTTTAGTAAACTAGTATCGTGAATAAGAATGTATTAAGAATATTCGCTAATTGTTAAAAATTATTTTTTTATTTTTACAATTAATGCAGTAATTTTTTGGGAAGAAATTAAGAAATCAACATTTACTATGACTGCAATAGGATGGTGGTACACAACTATCTTGTGGGTTTTGCAAATTTTTCAATTCAAATTTTTATTTTCGTCTTTGATTACTCACACAACTTAGATTTCCAAAAAGAAAAAAACTAATTTGAGAAAAGTTATGAAAATATTTCAGTCTTTGGAAGCAACAAGACGTATGCTGCAGTTATGTGAAGAGGTATGTTAATATATTCCGCAACTGAATTATGTTGCATCAAAAATCATTACTAATTATTATTCTGATTAAAAATTAATTCGAATATCTATTCAACATATTTGAACGAATATTTCTTCCATCTAGCAATAAATGATAATTCTAGCATCGATTGAAAGAGCTAAAATTGCTACTTCGCGATTAAAAACTTTTTTTAGAAAAATTTTACTTTACAAAAAAAAAAAAATGGTTTTGAGGAAGGAACTAAAACTTATAAGATGAGACAACACTACTTTATGAAATTATCTCATGGTTTCAGAGCAAAGAAGCGGGTATTAAAACACTTGTAATGTTGGATGATCAAGGAGGTACTCTTTTATGTAATTATCCTTTTACTGAAATCGTTTTTTCGCCATACTTTAATTTCCATCGTTTACAATCACAATTCTAAATTCTAATATTGAATTACAAATTAGAATAGAGTTAGGAGAAGAGAGATATGGGAAGAGTATCTAAATTAGAAAGAAGGAATATCATTGTAAATATATGTACTGGTGGAATATGATCAAAGATGAAATCATATAGCATTGTTATGTGCAAACAGAATTGCAGAGCAGCTGGAACGTGTTGAAGGAGGTTTAGACACAATCAATCAGGACATGCGTGAAGCTGAAGAGCACCTGAAGGGCATGGAAAAGTGTTGTGGTTTATGCACACTTCCATGTTTCAAGTTTGTTTTTGAAAAGCTTCCCGTCACCAGTATCGTGAATAAGATCTATTCGCTAATTTAATTATATGAGCAGTTCAAAAATTATAAATTAACCATCAGTAAGTCGAAAGTTCAGAACCTTTCATTTTTCACCATATCTCTGATATCTGAGTCACCATATTTTTAATATAAAAGTTTAACACAAGTATAACTCTCTGGATCCATCCATAATTAAGTATATTAATATTGATGAGAAAATTTCAATTCTTTATGATACGCTAAAAGTCACTCATTTATTAAAGAATTTCACAAAATTTCGCAAATCAAAATTGAAGGACCGAAGATTTCGAAAAAAACTCGGAATATGCAAAGGCGTGGAAAAAGGATGATGATGGAGGTGTAATTAGTGACCAGCCTCGGATAACTGTTGGCGACTCTGGAATGGGCCCTCAGGGTGGGTATATCACACGGTTAGTTAACTAATCTATTATTTAACATTCTAGTTAGCCCACGATTTTTTTTTCTCTTTCTAACCTTCACAGAACTTTCCAGAAAGTTCGTCACTCTCAAATAAGCTGCCACGTTTTCTTCTCTCAATTTTTCCGTTGGGAGCTTACTAAAATTCCTTCCAAACTAATTAAAAATTTTCGAATAATTCTAATTAGGTATGCTTAAGTAAACTAATGGTTTAAGTTAAAAATTTTACCACTTCATGAATGAAAAATGAAATATGCAGAATAACAAATGATGCGCGTGAAGATGAAATGGACGAAAATGTACAGCAAGTATCAACGATGGTTGGCAATTTACGTAATATGGCAATTGATATGAGCACAGAAGTTAGCAATCAGAACAGACAGTTGGATCGTATACATGAGAAGGTACACTGGTTACCACTTCTGCATTTTTATTTACAAAAACATACGCGTAAACTTTAGTCAACTCAAAATCCCGAAATCCATCACGGAAAGCAATTCACGAGATATTTTCCTTCCTGAATGAACCGAATACTAATTGCAGACTCAATCGAATGAAGTGAGAGTGGAGTCGGCTAATAAACGGGCAAATAAATTAATCACTAAATAATGTAAGTTTGCGGAAATTTCAGTTTAAAACTTATTCAAATCAGAAGCTTTGCTACTGTACATGTCTTCATGTGTTGTAAATTGCTGATATTATATATAATATAGGCCCAATCGTTTTGAAAATGCTTTTACTTTGAAAGGAAAAGGCAGGATAATAGAATCGATAATTGAATAATATTTGCCTGAAGAATGAAGTTTAAATCTTGTTGGTTATATCATTTCGAAAATTTTGTAAGGTCACTTTCAAATACAGAATTTACAAAAAAGTTAAATAGAAGCGCTTGGTTCCAAGGATTATTTAAACATGTGAGTGTCCACAATATCATTATTGTATACATTCTAACTTTGTCCTAAATCTGTATATGTTTATTAATTAATTACTACCATGAACTCTAATATGTACACTGACAGACAAATTCTTTTTTAAAATGATCTTAACGGTTAGACGATATTCACAACTGCATTATATCCAAGCAAGGTGCTCAGACTAATTTTAAGTTTTTGTATATTTATCTGTGCTTTTAGTTTCAGCAGCACCTTTAACAAAATTATCTACGATTAGTGTTATGTCTAAAAAAGGGAAATTCATATCCTCTAAAGAAAAGACAAAACACTTAGCCCGTTTTAATGCTGTGGTACGAAATATTTCTCACTTTGTCAAATTAAATGTTTTAAGAAGGGATACTTGTCCGTATCTTAGGTGCCGAATTTAAAAATAAGATTAAGAGTGAAATATAAATCAGTTCATCCAATATAGAATGTCCTTCCCTTTATCGTATGACCTACAATAAAATTTTAATAAATGTAGCCTAGAATATCGTAGTGAAGTTTGATATCAGTAATAGTAATTAGAAATCGACCAGTTCATGAATAACTTCCGGAGGTTGAGTGAAGGATAATATATTATACAATCACGAACACTACATTCAGTACAAAATGATAATGCGTTATATTTGCTCCATAAGTTTTCAATACTACGGTAATAAAATACGAGGCGAATCCGCATTCCAATCCTTTTTGCATAGCGAATTGGCAGATACATTAAAATGCATCTTAGAGGTTGATGTCACATAACTCTGACTTTGCAGCAAAAATACACCGTCCCACAGAAGTCATAAACTCGATTTAGTGATTGCCATTCCCTAGTCCTAATCATTAATCCTCATAATAGCATTCTAACAATTCTATTCCGCACTCGTTTTTACAAATGTTGTAGAAATGACATCCTCATTAATGTCCCAAAATGTAATTTTGATCCGAAAAAAACAGTGTAACATTTGAAATTCTTAATAACATTCGTTTCTTCTCATTCAAGTTCTTTATTTCAAAAAAAAAAGTCCAATGTCTTCGCTACATCAGACATTTAAAGACTTCGAAAAAAAAAAAAGACAGAAACAAATGTCCATATTTCATTTGCCCACATAGTAAGTACAAATTTAGCTCAATAAAAAATACTAATACAACATAAGAGGCAAATGAATCGACATTATATGCAAATTGGAAAAATGAAGTGAATACAAGCATGAACGAAAACAAAAGTAGAAAACACAAATAAATACCCTACGGTAGATCCAAAACAAAAAATTAGGTGCAATAAAATAACATCTAATGTCTCCCTTCGACCTATATATATTTTTTCAAATGATTAAAGTTAAACAAATTTCACGAAAACCAAGACCCGTTCAAAATCCTATGCTGTAGTAAGTCTCCGACAGAGAAAACACAACACATTAAAAATGAAGAAATACATATAAATTCGTAAAGATAGTACACGCAAAGTACACAACTACAGCGAAAATAAGGATAATACGAAACTTACAATTTGAATCCAAAAAAGGTAAATACAGCACCAATGTAACATTTTCCTGTACAATAAAATAATAAAATTTGCGAGATTTAGAATTATTTTCATAACTTATTTTTGACATATTTAGAGCCTACCAGTAAAATTATAAGACTAATGAATCACGAAAAAACGTAAGCAAAGGCCAAATCCTTTGCAGGATTATGCCCCGAAACAAAATTTAAAACAAAATTTAAAAATTCTGTAAGGAATTAACTCTGGACAAGTTTGTTCTACATTTATCCAATTCATTAATAAATTTAATGATATGATTATTATTCGAGTGCGTCCATTGTATCATTAACATTACGCAAAGGAGACGACACTGCATTGTGAAAAGAAAATTGTACAAAATTATTTTGCATTTCATCCATTTCATCAACTGTATCCAAAGGTCCTGAACGAACTGATGGTGGAGTAAGTTGTACTGGAGCCTGAGTAAATTCCTGCAAATAACCATATATATATATATATATATAACAAAGAAATTCTAATACTCCTTTAGAAAATTTGGACATACACTGCTTTTTAATATAAATATCCTGAGTTTTATTTTAACAGCAACATATTACCGAATAATATTATTATTTCATTTATGCAAAAATTAAGTGATAAGAAATAACCTTGTCGAAGTAACATGTATCAGTATCCGATTGAACGTTCGGCCTGAATGGAGGAGTGATTTCTTTCCGATACAACTTTTCCCAGTCGATATTATTAAAAAATTCGTGCTGCATAATTTCTTGCGCGTCTTCCGGTCCTCCACCAAGTCTAAATTGACTTATTTGAATTTTATTGTATTGATTAACACTAAAGAATAAATCAACACTTAAATTGATTTTCAGAGAAATAAAAGTTATTAGACAGTAAGATATTAAATTACAAGTGATTTGAATATTTTGCCTAACCTTTGATTCGGATCTTTAACCAGCAATCCAGTGAGCAAAGCTCTAGCTGGTGCTGTTAATTTTGATGGAAAACGTATAGCACCAGTAAGAATTAGCTCAAACAATTTTTCATGATCCTTTGAATAAAACGGTAAACGGCCACACATCATTTCATACATCACAACACCGACACCCCACCAATCCACTGCACGACCATAGTCATTATCTTCGAGTACCTATAAATCGAAAAAAGAATTCTGTTTTAAATAGAAATGGTCTTAAATAAAATAACTAATCATCTTCAAAAACAGCGTATTAACAGTAATTTTTATGCAAGAACACTACCTCGGGAGCTAAATATTCTGGTGTACCACAAAAAGTCCTTGTTCGATCACCGAAGGATATGTCTTCCTTACACAAACCAAAATCGGCTATCTTTATATGGCCATCTTTGTCCAGAAGCAAATTTTCTAACTAAAATTTCGAAAGCCACATTTAGAATTATTTAAATATTTGATGGAACTCGAAAGTGGCACAGCATTAACGACACAGACTTTGCAGCATAAAACAACGCTTAAAACCGAAACAATTTTTAAGTAACTTATCGGTATTTTTACTGCTGAATTCCAATTCACCCAAAACACTTCCCGTTCCCCTTTGCAATTGAAAAATTAGCGTTGCTCTAAGCTACATGCAGTAATTACATGCGAACAAAGAAACTGAGGAAAAAGTACACCAAAACGTAGAGTTCAAATATATGAATTTCTGAAATTTTTGATTTAAAATGAACAGAATTTTATCTGTTTTAAGAATCCAAAGCATAAGATTCAGTGTAATCAGTCAAATGTGCTTCCCAAGGCATCCTATTCAGCCTTCAATGTTTGAAAGTGCGTGTGCATTTGATTTAGCCTCTTCTATAACAGCATCAAACCTTCAGATCTCGATAAATAATATTGTTTGCGTGCAAATAGCCAACTGCGGAGACGATTTCAGCACCGTAGAAGCAAGTACGTGATTCACTGAATCCTGCTCTTTTCAACTGTACTTCCTTATTAAGGTGATAATAAAGATCACCGCCAATTGCAAATTCCATAACAAAGCATAGTCGATCACTGGTTTGAAATGAATATCGTAGTTCCTACACAAAACTGCTTTTCTCACTTTCGTAAACGGTTCCATTGAGAAATTCATCAAAAGATTAGGAATTTTCCATTTTTTAATGTATGCTTTTGAATTTTTGGTACTCACAAATTTTGATAAGAGAAAAACTAAAAATCAGTAAGCCAATTTTGAAAGAATATGAAAAATATAGAATCCACGATATTTTGATACTAAAACGTAAAATTTCGATGGCCAATACGACCCATGTCAATTCATCATAAAACATATCATGAACAAAAATAACCCATTTTACAGCTTCCAAAGACAACAGTCTAGAAAAGTGGAAAACACTAAATTAAAAACATAGACTACGATGATGTAGTACAAAAATTTGCAAAGAGACGTTTGAAACATGAAATCTTCAATATTTCTATAAAATGTCCATAATCCGATGAAGAAAAGGAACAAGCAGTGCAATTAGTGTTTTAAAATTAATTAAGGCATGCAAAAAATCATAATAAAACTTTTCAGAAAAGTGTAGATCTGAGTGCAACCAACAAAGTGCTTTAAATTTTTTGAAGGATAAATCTATTAGATTTTTCCTTCTCAAATACTTAAACTTATTATCTAATATTATTGGAAGTTTTTCAAGGAATCCTTTTTCCAAGAACCGATATAAGCAATCACTTGCAATGAAAATACTCCAGAAAGAATGCTCCAGAAATGGTTTTTTGAACAAGTGAGAAAAGAAATAAAAAGCACATCTAGTAGTTAATTCTCCTTAGCCATCAAATACAAAAGCCATCAATTCAAAGATCTATCTATTTCGCTTGAGCCAGTGTTCTAGCAGACCTCCATAAAACTGTATAATACAAAAATAACGTGTGCAAAAAATGGTTATGAAAAAGCGAAAAAAGTAGCAACTAATTATGACTATTTTTGTGAAAAACAAAGTACTAAAAAGTGGATCGAAATTATCGATAAAAGAGATCCTTTGTGCAATTCCAAAGGATGTGAAGTACTAACCTTCATATCCCTATAAACAATGCATTGTTCATGCAGGTAACCAAGTGCAAGGATAATTTCAGCGCCGTAAAACTGTGTTCTGGTTTCGCTAAAGATCCGATTCTGTTGTAAGTGGAAAAATAATTCACCACCATTCGCAAATTCCATCACGAAACACAAATGAAAGGGCGTTTGGAAACTGTACTTCAGCTGCTAAAACAAACAACTACAACATACACAGAAAAGTATATAACTTTTGCACAGACAAAGAGGATAACATTCATGTGAAGGTTTCTTCTGCGAGAGAAAAATTCATTTTTTTTCAAAATGAATCTAAGATTGAATGAATCTTCCCTCCTTATCCCATTATAATTTGGAAGAATCTGAATATATATGAATATAGAGAAGAATAAATGACTAAAATGACACGAATACAAAAGACACAAAAGAATAGAGCAGTGGAACACAATCTCATTATTTCTCTTCGCGTGGAAAATAGTATAACTTGTAAATAATTTTATGGAATGAGTTTCTGAGTTGAAAAATAAGAACCATCGCAAAGCAAGCTGAAGAAAACTTTAAACTCTAATTAACTAAGATAAACATTTTTCTTACCAATGAATGAAGTCTTAATTATTCATTGGCAAGAAAAATGCGAGATTACTTATCAACATAGAAAGCAGAAAGAACTGAAACAGAAGAGTAAAAGATAGAAACCTAGTAAAAAATTAATTTCTATCAAATGAATAATCCAGCTGATAACCAAATAATATTGATGAGTCATGCTTAAATTACTTTTTAGCAGCAAAAATATTTTTGGAAAAAAAAACATGTTGAGCAATATCAACGAAAAGTAAAACATGAAAAGGTTTTAAAAAAAGCAAAACCCGGAAGCAGCAAAATAGAATCTATAAAAATTTTGAATTTTCCATATCCCAGGCAATAAAAATATATATTACATGGCCATTGAAACACATCCCAAATAAATATCCTGATAAAAATTTTTCAGATATACTAACAGTTAGAAACGGATGTTTGCATCTTTGTAACACACGATTCTCTGTTAAAGTATGCGCCACTTCATCCTGAAAACAGTCGTACATTTACTACGGCTTATTACTTTTCCAATTATATCTTTTTTATAATAAAGATCCAGTGTATCGGTGACTCATATAATACCAGAAATATTACAATGACTCTGACATTAGTTAAATGCAAGCAAAAAGTGAGCACAACTATAACAGCTAGTTCTGCAGACCTTTGAGATCTGAGATATTTACTCTACTAATTTGAATAACAGCGGACCTTTTGAATAATGACTTCTTTCTTCAATATTTTGATTGCATAAAGTTTCCTTGTTCGTTGTTCTTTACACAAGATTACTTTACCAAAAGTACCTTTACCTAGTACTTTCAGGAATTCGAAATCTTCTAAAGACTGCAATGAGAAATAATTGAAAATTATTATAACAATCTGAATAGAGTGATATAAATTTCTAAGTTGCAGTAGCTAGAATTACAAGGGATACCAAACATATTCTGCCAGTAGGTTAACTGCGAAGTATGCAGATGATGCATACAACACATCAGCTAGTCAAATATTAGTCAAACAAAATTCCTGATTTTATGGGATTTCCGCTAACGAACAATAACTTACCCAAACTGATATATGTATATCATTCATTATTGATGGCTGCTCTACCAGCATACAAAATTTTACATAAGCAATATGATTAAGCATCATGCTTTGGTCTTTTTTTTTTTTGAAAAAAAAAGCATATGACATTACTAAGAGCCTCTTTTAAACAAATTATATGAAAGTTACGATCTTATCTCTTCGTGCAGCTTCTGCAGCATCAGCCATACTCATCATATCTCGTCCTCCACTGTTCACTGACATTTTGAGTTGCTCATGCGTAGTTGTTATCTGACGATTTACTTCGGACAGAATACTAGATTCTTCCATTATTTCTGTATCCATTTCAGATTCCGACTCCTTAAGCGAGTCCGAAACAACCTAAATATCTGATACAAATCTGGATAGAAAGTAAACGAGTAATGGGTCTTGATAATTATTTTATGCATAATCGTAAATCGAATGAAAGACGGAAACCTTTATTGCATTAATCCATCCCTCACGTATTTCGGCACTCTCAGCATTAAACATTCTTTCAATGACGGTTGTCCACTGCAGGCCACGAACTAGGAATGTGTTTGGTTTTGGCCTTTCTACTTTCATCAACTAAAACAGAAAGCCTTTAGTCGAAATAATCTTTTGGATTAATTCAACAATTTATATTGAAACAGGCCTATAAGCTTAGAAGATCTTACCCTAGATCTGCATAATAAATGGCATTTAATAATCTAATCAAAATTCAAAATAAGACATCAACCTATAACCTTTCGAAATCACTCTCGATGATAAACAAATTTTTCGTTAAAAAAGCAAAAACGAATCAAAATTTCAGAAAAGACCAAATCCAGTTACCTGAACATTTTTAACTGTAAAATCATTCAATGGATCGGGAAGTGGCTGGTCTGGATCAGGTTTCGCTCTGAACCCTAACAAAGCACCATCCTTGAAAAGAACGAAATATCTGCAAAAGCGAAAAAAAACCTTACATCCCAAAACTACAACCAATATAAATCTCCTCATTACTGATTAATAGTATTCTTACCTTGGCCTCCAATTCTTGATGTGCTCGCCTCTCTTCATCAGCCATCCTTCATGTACTGCTTCACCAAGTTTTTGAGACTTAATACTTATGTTTTCAGTAGACATACCACTTTTTTCTTGATGAATATCTTTCTAAACATATCTTCCTTAAGGAGCGCCATATACAGAGTTGTCTGTGAAGAATTATGGAAAAAATGTGGGAAAAATGAAGCATGAAGCAACTGTGTAGGAAACATTGCCAAATCATTCTTTAAGATATACATCAAAACAAGAAAACAATATCACAATAAATGATGAACAAGTATTTTTGCTGGAAGCTTTTACTTTCCCTTAGTCACCCACTCAATCCAATTCATGCAATGGAATAAAGAGAATATTGGGAAAAGTGAGATATTTAAGTAAGGAAAGGATAAAAAAAAAAAAAAAAAAACTAAGAATTAAGAACTGTCTTGTCTAAAAACTACGAATTGTTCGATCTCTCTCAAAACTAAATACAACTAACTAAAAATCCTTCCCCTTGCTCAGATAAACACATCTCTCCACCTACTAATGAAAGTACCTCCGTCGTGGCTATGGCCATCCAGGATCACAACGCAACACCACGATCCCATCCTTATGAATATTTCTGTATTTCTTTCGATCGATTGTTCGTTCATTTGCTCGATTTGGCGTGTAAGATGTTCATCTGCTTCAAGTCATCCTTTACATTTTTCCGTTCTCTGTTTTTGTTTACACTTATTGGTATCTAATCTTTTGCTTACGAAGCTGTTTTAGTTTTTATAATGCGTTTTACTGCACTATAACATAGCTAGGCATTTATCAATTTTAAATTCAGTTTGTGTTATACTAAGATTGGTTTGGTTGGTCAGACCTATTATACAAAGATTGGTTTGGTCAAACTATGAAGCAATATGGGAAAGACAGATTTTTAAAATAGGCCATTTTCATTATATTTCTGTCGATTTAGAGATGCCACAGAATTTTAAAATAACAATTTTAATACACAGTGCACAGGTGGACTACAAATTAAAATATCATCTATCTTCTTTTGGTACTTTTCAAGCTGAAAGGAGGATTATTTTCGCTACAGCTGCTTCGAAATAAAAAATGAAACAATTATTTTAACGGTAAATACATTTTTACTACTAACATAAGTTAAATATGACTATTTGGAATATAGAAGACTGAAAAAGGATTCTTTGGAACTCAGATAATTTTCCAATTATTTGTTTGTCAAAAGTTTTATCATTAGCCTGATTGCTTGACTAAAAAAGTGAAATTATTTGCCTTTTTCTTGAAAAACTTTCCCATTTTCCATACCGACAAGTGTTTGATAAGCTGGATCTGCTTGATCTACCACACCGCCTATTGTCGGTGCTGCAGTTCAGTTCATTGGAATGAATTTAAAAGAAGTATCTGTGTTTTTTAATCTTATTTCTTTTTTGACTGTATAGTTAGATCGGTCACACAATTACAGCTTGGTGGAGTTCAAGACCGACGAAAGCATATCGTTGTTTTATTTCTCAACCACTCTAAAGTTCTAAGTGATGATTTTCAAAGTATTATATAAATTGAAATATAAAAATTACGCTTAATTTCTTGTGTTTCCTGTAGCTTGCCTTCTGCAAATAACAGTTAGATCAGACATAAAATTGCAAATTATCAATGGAATTTCCCCAGTTCTTCAAATTGAAATAAATTTGCTCTAAGAAGCTGAGCTTATGAAACATGAACTATGGAATAGTACGATATAGCAAGTGAAATTGGCCATCATTAAGAATTGAATGTTGTAATTGCAGCTGTTCAGAAATCTGAATTCGATTTGTATCAGTAATGAGCACTGAAACTACGGCGATATTGGATATAATTTGTCCTGTTTAATTTGAATTAAATCAAATTACCTTTTTTTTCAGAGAAAATTTTTTCGTTATCCATGCCAACAAGAGTTTGATACTTGGGATCTGCTTCATCCACCATACCACCAACTGCTGGTGCTGTTCATTTTCAAATAAAGCAAATATTAGATTAAATTAAACATATTAATTTAGAACTATTTCTTCAAGCTTTTCAATAAAATGCTTCCGTGCCATTTGTTATATACTTTTAAGCAGGATAAAAATACTAAAATATTCCTTTCAACGAATTTAATTTTTCAATATATATGCAGCATTAATAATGAGCTAGCCTTTAATCTGTTGTGTTGGTGCAATTGCTGATCCTATAATTGCTTTGTATAATACAGTAATAAAATTTCACTTGTCATTTTAAAATTTCGTTAAATTTCTTTTTTCCTTTTTTTTTTTTTTTTTTTTTTTTTTTTTAATGAAAAGTAAACCAAAATTTTAAGCAAGTGTTAACAGAATAAAGAAACAGCTCACTTTTTGAAGTTTTTTCTGGTACTTTTTTATTTGCTGAAAAGTTGATTGCATGTTATTTAGAATGTTAGAATTATTTGCAAATTTGACTCTACAACTTTAATGTTCATACTTAATTTTCTTATAAATCCCTAATTCCATGAGTCTAAAACACATTTTGGGGATTAGTATAAGTTTACAGAAAAATATTGTCACTGGGCACTGTGGCCTGTCGCTTATAATGACTAATCTAAATCAAAACTACCAATCAATTAGGAATACCGAACGAAAGACTGGATATGTCTCCGTTTTCCATAAATTCCATCGCACGGTATAAATGACAAAGAATTGTAAAATAAAGATGCATTTCTTAACATATTCAGCTAATTATTTTTGAATTGCAGCACAAGATGAAATAGAAGACAGGTAATTTGATTATGTTTTTCACCCAGAATATTGAATATAAGGAATAAAGAAGCTTACCTTTTGGTACGTTCTCATAATGATTATCTGCAAATCTTATAGAATTTAGGAAATTATACTGGTAATTTGTTTCAGACTGTAAATCCATTTTCATTTCAAAGAAATATGTCTTTAAAAAGCATCCAGGAAATCAATTACCTTCATCTGGCTTTTCGGAAGACGGAACTGGAGCTGGTCTAGGGGTATTCTTTTCTGTAAAAAATACCATACCATATTATATACAGTTTCGATTCTTTTGCTGTCTTATGGATCACTAAAAATTTTTCATCAAAAGTTCTTAAAAATAGGAACATATACCGCCGCCTTTTTTGGTGGTAAAAACTTCATCGCCTATCCCGCACATTGTTTCATATTGTGGTTCACTTTCTGATTTTACCACTTCTTCGACCATTTTTCTTTCTTCTGCAAAATTTGATGAAATCAAATGTTCAATCACTTCATTACTTGAGAACTAATATTTAATGTTATGACATTAAGTAGTTACACAGAAATTAAAAAAATTAGTTGATTCAGTAAAGTAGTTACAAAAGATAAGCAAGTTTTTTTTTTTTTTTTTCTCAAATAAGGTCAGTAACATTTAGTAACAAAACTACTATAAGACTTATTTAAGAACAAACGGAAGAACTTATAAAAAACAATAACTGTACTCTAAGGAATTTGTTACAAGATTTTGGAGTGTTTTCATCTGGCACTAGTAATTCAAGTCAATGTATCAAGACAAAATTAAAATTTAGAAATTAAAAAAAAATTAGTTGATTCAGTAAAGTGTATTCATCTAGATTTTATATTTAAGAAATCATTAAAAAATGAAGCTATATTTGTAGAAGTAAAAGCGCATAACGGTATCCTTAATAACTTAGAAGTACCATTAACAACTTCTTGAACAAATTTCTGTCGTTCATTTTGGACTGTTCCAAATGCGACACCAATTTCTTCACACAATTTCCTCTGTAATTCTTCCGACAGTTGACGTGTTCCAAGACGCGACTCGAGCGCACAAACCTTTAATATCCCAAAACATTCTTAGGAAAGTACTCTCACCGCCATGCTAGTATTCTACTCTGAATTGTATGATGAGTAATTGATAAGAAAAAAACTGTAGTTACAGCTACAGGAAACAAAAATAAACCTTGGTATTGAGAAGAATGAGCTGACGAGTGATACCCCATCTCATATAGATAAAGATATGTAACATAATGATCAGACAAACAAATGTTGCCAATGCCACTATTACTGCTGATGTTATCAGAATTGTAGCATATGATCTGAAGTATGCTAAACTATATTTTTCACAGAGGGTTTGGTCTAAAAATTTCGTACGTTAGTAGCGTGGCTTACTTTATTTCTGCTTCAACAAGTTGTCTTCTGGAACGTTTTATCAATTTTCTTTCATGTAAGTTAGAGTGTGCTGGTAGCTCATAATTCTCAACAATTTCCGTTGCTCCTACAAAATTATCGATGAATATGGAAAGATACATTCCATCCACAAAATTTTCGACAAGTGATTCCCCATTTTTCCATAATCTTTCCTAAAAGCAATAAAATCGTTGTCACTTATCCGTATTAAATATTAGTAATGTTGTATTTCTTTCAAAGTTTCTAATAGCCTAATTGCTAGCATTGAGCTATGAACCGCAAGATATCAAACAATGACAGCACTAATATTTCCATCAATCCCACAATTCAATGAAAGAAATTACGAAGTTTAATTGGTCATGGCCATAGTCAATAATTTTTCAATCAAAATATTTGTAAATCAAAGAACAGTTCCCCAAAAGAATACCTCAGAAATGATTATTAGCACGAGCGTTATTGTTTTAATGAAGTTTAAATACATTCGCAAATAAGATCTTCAGCACGTATTGTCACACGAATCCGTCACTCAAGTAATAAATGGTATCAATGTCATTTCAACCACATTTATATCTGTTTCGATAATTGAAATATTAAAATGTTTGCTTTTATGTAAATTAGAGTAACAGATAGAAAAACTGTGAATCGTTCTTCAAGTAAATTAACATTCAGTAATTCAAATTTAATATGATTTTAAGAAATTACATAATCGAAATTGACTTTTGAGATCTCTAAATTAGTCAAATTTGGTAAGACATCAGTTGGTCAGTGAATCATTTTATTTCAACTGATACCAAATGCATCCAATTTTCAAGGAAATTTTTTTCTTTTTTGAAAGAAACATCAACAACTGACATTCAATGTCTTTTATTACTCTTTACTATTACATAAGGAAAGCAAGATAATCAACATTTGCCCATGGAAGTTGGTATAATTCTGGCAGTAGCTCGGCCTATGGTTGGCCTTAAAATCTGGAATGAGCACAAAAGATTTTGGTCCACGGACATTACAGCTGCCGCATTGTCAAACTGCCCACAGTAATGAGGTGCGGAAAATATCGTGACACATTTACGGCCTCCAAAAAATTCATATCCATCTTGCACTACTTGATGAGCACGAGCCACCTGTACAAAACTTCATCAAATTTTCTAGCCAAAAAGAAAAATTATATTAAAGCACAGCTCTAAATCATTATTTCATCTGTTTTCCAGTCTTATTATTGGTTTTGCGAAAAATGAAAAGGAATTTTCTTACCATATCAATATTTAATTCTTTACACAGTGCAGCCAAAATATCAGCTCCAAATCCAAAAGAAGCCCCTCGCATATTCATTTGAAATCCGCTAATACCTATTACCGGATCTGCCCACAGTAAATCCATTTCCAGTGATGGACTTGTGATATCGACTGGTCTTTTAATTTCTCGCAACTGCTGAAGGCTTTTCAACTGCGGCGATATACCACCATGCATGCACAGTATACGTTCACCAACCAATGCCGTTAATGGCATGCATTGAAATGTGTCCTGCAAACTCAGCCGTTTTGAAAATCGAAACTGTTTAAATGTATCATTCATCCCATATTTCTGATTTTGCAAGTTGAAGTAACTCATAACTGACGGGTATATTTTTTAATTCTTTCGATATTATTTAAAATTAAATATTGATTGGTTCTGTCCAGTTCTCATATGAAAGTTTTTTTAAACCTAGAAAAATCCATTTCAATATTTGAGAAAAGAAATTCTAAAAAGAAATTTGATAAATTCTTGAACCTGAAATATTTGCCATAGGTGAACTGAATTAAAACGACGTATACATTCTTCATAAAAGCCATATACGCGATTAACATTTGCACATTCATGGTTCCCGCGGAGTAGAAAGAAGTTATTTGGAAATTTCACCTACGTGAAAATTTTCAACTTTCACCATTGCCACAATATATCGCGAGAGTTGATAGCTCATTTAAATAATTATTTTAATATGTAGTTTCAAGTATTGCAAATAAATTGGTTAAAATTATTTAAACACTGCACTTCCTAACTGCTTTAATTAAAACTTACTTATGTTTTGCACGACTTTTTGAAGATTACTTTCATGAATGAATTTTAGCAAAATCGAAACATTTCTGATGACAAATGATACAAACTTTGTAACAAAATAGTAATATGATAGTTTCGAGATTTTGATGTCCACGATCTATGTAATCCCCTAAGAATAAGTAATTGGCAAGGGGAGGAAAACCGCCACGACCGAATATTCGTAATAAGTCGCCGTATTGACCGTGCGTATCACCACAAATACGAACCGGTGGATCGATTTCTATTAGCGATGGTTGTGCTATGAAAATGTCGCGAGCTTTACCTAAATTTAAGGATATTGTGGAATTTGTTGAATTTGAGAAAGTCTTATCCTAATGGCTGACACATCAGCAATGTCACTAACAATATTCAAAATCTGGTTTCTCAGCTAAAAAACGAAAATCTAACTGTTAATGAAAACAACAAAACTGCTCTTCTCTTCCGTTTCATCTCAAAATCCATGCATAATTCATTAGATTAGTTTTTCCATCAGGATTTAGAGTTTGCATTTCCATACGAAAGTTGACCCTTCCTAATGTCGGCTACTCTATGTAAAGTCTGATTCATATATTCCAAGTTGAAAACCTAACTGAGGATACCACGTAAACCGAAAACCCTATTAAGGATACCATACTGACCTAGCATTTAAAAAGAACTTACGGCAAAGTGATGCGATTTCAGGCTCACGAACAGTTTTCGTGAGACCTTTAGCTGGCTGTCCAACGTTCAACAGTCGTAAAATTAAATCGTTAATATTAATTTCCGACATTTTTAGTTTTCGAACTAAAAATTTTAGACGAACTTTGTGTTACTTTGAAGTTGAATCATAAATACCTGCTACTTACACTCTTAACCCATATTGTATGCAAGTCGGCTTAGTTAATTCATCATTATTCGACTTTGCAAAACTTCTAATGAGCACAGACCCGAACTTCTATGTAAATCGTAAAGCTTACATAAGTTATTACATTTTTATGAAAATTTTGTCATGAAGTTCACCTGCGCTGAGCCAACCCTAACAATGACAGTTTCACCTTCTATTTGGAATCTCCTGCATTCTTGGTAAGGTAATTTGCATATTCCATTCCGACTAATCCTACTGTGTTAGCAAAAAAAAAAACAAAAGTTGTGGAAGCATTTTTCACTTTAGAGGTCAGCTGCATTCTGACTGTACAGAAATGCTTCAAACATACCTGACTTTAAAATCCTTTACCTCGATAGTTCCTGTTATAAAATTCCGTATGAATTCAACTAGAATTTATTTTTCAGTACTGATCAGCATCAAATTGGTGATCAGCACCTAAATGCACTACTGGTGGAAAGATTTTAATACACAAAAAGACATTACAATTTATTATTCTCGTTTCAGAAAAGCAAAAGAGTAATGGTTATCGCATAGTAGTATGTTGTAATAAAGTTCACTGCATAAGACATAAGATTCTAGGAGGAAGCACAAAGAAATAAAAAGCAGCTCATTCTACATGATATATTTTTCTTAGAAACAATCACGCCTATTGAATGATGTTTTATGTAGAAGAAAATTTCTAAAATAAGTCTTTATACATATCAGAAAATAAATATTCAAAATCAATCAATACATATACACATTATCATTACAATTTGAAGCTTCAACTGCATCTGTCATATAACCGGTTCTTTGGAATTAACGCCAAAAGGAGAATTTCTTAGTAATTGTACCCAATTGAGCGATCCAACTGATGGATTTGATAAATGTGAGCGATCCATTTGATGGATTTGATAAATGCGGATCAGTATTTTTTACGGGACCTTTTACTACGACAAAAACATCGTCCTGGATTTTTACCTACAAAAATTTATAAAATTTACATAACACATACCTTTCAAAGATCTAGCAGTTTTTTTGTTACTGAAAAGTAGCAAAGCATGATCTTATCCAATATAAGGAATAAATGTTGAAATACACAAATTCAAAAGTATTTCCACCACTTTCTGTCACTACAAGCAGCAGTAAAAATGTTGTTTTTGAGAAATTTTAACTTCGAAAACTTCCAAAAGTAACTTCTAAAAGTAAGTCAGACCCGCAATGTTGATTCAAAAAGTTTTGAAATTCACTAATTAAAATGACAATAACCATAGATAATTCTTCAAATTCTCTTCGAAAATTTTATTGCATTAGCGGGTAAAGATATGCCGAGGGATATGAGATGATTCAAAATAAGCTCATGATTTGTTATTCCTAAGAAAAAATAATTTTACATCACTTTTCTTAAATACAGTAAAAAAATTGTCGCGCTTAAATTTTATACTGGTCTAAATCTTCAGTTACTGACAGTAATTCACCTCTGTACGTGTCGGATCGGCGTAAGGACTGCTTATATTTGTTTGCGGAAGGCGGGAACGAAACAGAAATGTTCTACATCCACTGCTTAACGCTGAAGATGACATATGTAATTGTGCGGAGCACAGTAACTAGCCTGGGTATTACATAAACAAATGAGCACACCTGAAATAGACATATATTAACTGCACGACTCGTCAAGTGTTCCAATCACATCAGCATCACCTCACAAAAAAGTCTACATGTAATGTCGCCACACGTGCCAACACCTGCCAACCACTCTGACTCATCATCCACTCACAATAACGCCCAGCGGGTCGATGCTTGAATTGCGATAGATAACTGATAGGCTAAGCAGTCCTGATGAAGTGCATCTTTCAGCGACAGAATTGGTAGTGGTGATTCGATTCAATGAAGAAATCAGTCAATTGATGTTTATCTCTCCAGTTAGTATCCTTCGTACGTCTCATCGATGTATAAACAGGATAGTAAGCCATCAAACTTTTTGTCCTTTCCGCCGAATCACTCTTACTACAGAATCATCATTTGGGAATACTCGTGCTGTCTTGATAGCATGGTCGCTCAGATATCCACTGGTTGGTTATTTTTGACTGCATTGAGCTAATAATGTTTTTTTTTTTTTTTCTTTTGTTTGAAATGCTTCAAATGTTTTAAGGCTAGCAAGGGAAGTTCTCGTATGCTTCACGATGTGAAAGATATAGGTAACAGCAGTGGAGAATTTGTCGAGAAAGGCGGTGAGAAGAAAGTATACAAGATAAGCGAAGTAAGTTATAGACAGCTTGGATTCTAGTGTTAAATGTTGGTGATTTATTCATGATACTTTGTATTTTTCTTAAAGAGGACTGGGACATTTTTGTTGATTACAGGATGTGCAAAGCATTGAAACGTCAGCTCTTCCCAAAATAAATGTGAGACCGAATATAATTGTCACTAAGTGGGAAATATTAATGAACAGATGTGGGTTACCGGTAAATTTCATCTTCTTTGAGTTTAGTCGCTTGTTCCAGATATATGTGATCAGCGCAATAAATCGCTGAGTAATTTATATTGTCGTAGGTTGATAAAACTGCTCCAAAGGAAGATCAGAATACGCAGAAGAGGAAGAGGAGTACAGTACTTGCTATGTTTTTCGTTGCGGGTAGCACATTTTGTGGACTTCTATACTTCTGTTTGTATTACGGTAATGATTCCAATTGCAGTTTCAGGATTATAAAAACTTGTGATAGCAGGCAGTTTTACTTAAAATGATTGGTGCATGTAAAGTACGAAAACTATGTATTATTAAGTGAAATTAGTGTTTCTATGCATTCATTTAGTAGATGACTTCAGTGCGGACCATATAATAAACAAAAAAAAGAAAAGATTAAACGTCCTTTTAGTTCGTTAATTTATATCGAATCTTGAAAAATTATAGGATGGATGAAAATAGATGAAGATAGTACATATACGGGTATATTAGCTCCCTATTATCGTATCAAAGAAGCTTGTAGGTCATGGAGAAATGTAAGTTTTGCTTCTTTCAATTCTAAGTTTCATTCTTGAATTAACATATGGTTGTGCTTTATCAGTGGTGAGAAACGGTATATGTGGATTGAATGGATTGTTGTAATTCACTCCTACTCCTCTTTTCTTATTAAGTGGAAGCTGCTATCTACGTGTTCCTATGTACAGTAGCTCGCATTATTTGCTCAAATAGAATTTTTTGCAGTTCGTGGTAGAACCATCCAGAGATAAACTTCTTCCGGATCCGTTGAAACCACCATATTGGCAACCTAAGTATACCATTGTTATTGAATTAAAAAATGTTTTGGTGGCACCAGAATGGAGTGTTAGTCTTTGACATTATTTCGTAATAAATGAAAAGAACGGCACTTTAAAAGTAAAAAGTTGAATAGCTGAGTAACAGTAACATATAGCAAACATCTGCCAGTTCTTATACAAATCTTATTTTAAATAGAATAATTTTCAGTACAAAATGGGAAATCGAGTCAAAAAGCGTCCTGCAGTAGATTATCTGTTGGACGTAATTGGGTATCCAAACTTTGAAGTCGTGATTTATACATCAGAGACTGCATTGAACGCAAATCCAATAGTTGAAGCTTTAGATAGCAAACAGAAAATCATGTACAAACTGTATCGTGATTGCTGTAAGTACATGAATGGCGTTTATGTTAAGGTCAGTCCAGCCACAATTTCCATCCAACTAACAGTCTTTGTATTTTTCGTTACTTTTAATATTTTAGGATCTTTCTAAGCTGAATAGAGATTTGTCAAAAGTCATCTACATTGATTTTGATCCGGAATCATTTCGATTTAACCCAGAAAATGTGTTACGGTTGCCCAAATGGAACGGCACTCTTGATGACACAGCACTTGTCGATCTTGCTGAACTACTCAAAAGTAATTCATTTCGTTTTTATTAGTTCTTATTCTGAATAAAACTGTTTCATGAAGTCAGGTCAGAAATAATATTTATAAAATTTCTTTTCTTCCAGCAATACACTTGTCAGACGTTGATGACGTGAGGCCTACTCTTCAATATTATAGTCAATTTGATGATCCGCTCAAAGAATTCAGAGAAAGAGCAACGAGAGTTGCTGAATTAGTTAGCATTTTTGGAATACTTTCCTTTTTTTAAGTTTGGTTTAAGTTTTGATTTCGAAGGAATTCTTAATTTTGACGACACCAGAAATGTTTTTTATCTAACTGTATCCAACTATATATTTTCTTTTTTTTTTGTAACAGGAAAAAAATTTGAAATTTGAATTACAGGAAAAGAAGTTGCATCAAATTGAGTCCGAAAAGGAGGCATTTGTTGCATCGGTGAAGAAATATCAGGGTCGATTATTCGGTTTTCGTCGGCACGAATGACTTATGCATTTGCGTTGAAAATACTTTTTACTGTTGTTGTGAACTGACTTGTTGCTGTTTTTCCTATAGTGTTTAAATATTTTTGTTTTTATAATGTTAATCACTACTCATTCATTAGTTAATGCCTTTATCTGCGTTTTCTGGCACATGTTTATCATTTCTTTCCAATGGAAGTTGACGAGTTTTAAAATTTACGGGAAATCAAGGGAGAATGTCTGAACATAATGTGGATATTCGACTCGTGTCGAAGTTTTTCTAAACTTTTCTTGTTAATGAAAATCTCTTTCATTGTTAGCTTTTTTTCCTTCTGAATGGTATTTGTCTTGGTCTATTACTGCCCTTGTTCTTACCTTTCATATGGCAAAAACGCAATCTAATTAAAGTCGTTTTTGATATGCTGTTTCTTTTTTATGCCTTGAATATATAAGCAATATGAGTAAAAAAACTTGGGAATTTATTTGCTTATTGACATATTATTCTCGGTTTTTCTGCAGCAATATATAAATGACATCAAATTTGCAATCATGTGGAAGCCATTGCTTTACGATTTTTACTTAGAGAAAGTTTTAGACTATGCTGCCGATCTCACATTGATCTCTCTGACACCCCAGTCACTTCTCGAATTGTTCACTCTACCTGTATATGAGCAGTGATCATCGAAAACGGATGCATGAGTCCTCCACTTCAGTTTTTTCATCTCAAGCAACTTATGGGAAAGGACGAATTCTGAGTGGAAGGTCCGCTTAAATTGTTGACTTCAGTTTAGACTTTATAAAACTTAGGCTAAGATATCGAAGCAATCACCAAAAACAAGCCACGACCATGAAGTAAATTAGAAAATAAAGTGGAGTGAATGGTAAGAGTATGAGAATGATAAAAGTATGGGCACAGTTCCCGATTTCTCGTATGTTTTGTTAAATTCTGATTATTTCATTTGCTTCATTTTTCACTTTCCTACGCACGTCACCCTTCTAAAGTTCACTTGTTTTTGTTAATTGTCTTATTTCTCTTGTAGGGAGTTAACCGTCAGTAGTTGCAAGTCATTAAGAAGTCCACCGTAGTTCTTTTTGTTTTCATTTTTTATCCATCTGATTTAATTTTCAGGCTTGACCCTACTATCCATTAGTTAGGCATAAAAATGAGAATACGTAAAATAGAGGTAGAGTGATAAATTTGTTGTCGTATGAATAAAGTGGCATTAACCAGAAATCTTTTTAAGAGAACCTTCAAAGGTATCTGAAGGAATATTAAGCACAATTTGTATAACTTATGTTATTACCTAATGTTGATTGTGATCGTGAGATACACATAATCATAAATTTCCCAAGAAATTAGAACCGACTGTCCGCACAACTCATAAATTTTCTTGTCATCATCCATATCTTGTATTTGAGGTGGTTTTTTTAATGACATTAGTTCTTCAACTAAGTCACAGTGCATGTCAGGTGACAATAATTTAATACCAATCGCTTTTGGATAGATGTAGAGTTTTTTTAGTGTTTTTATCGATCGTTTTTTTTTGCCGCACACATTTTTTCTCTTTTTTTATTGTCCCTTGTTTTATTCTCCTGTACCGGTAAATGCTCCATTTTTCTCTAAACTTTTTTCCAAAAATTCGTTCGTATTTATTCTCTTCAAAACATTGCAGAAATTTTCTTATAACTGTATATAAGTCTTTTTCTTTGGTGCCTGATTTGTTTATTACCATCGAAATATGAGTGAAATATTAATGTTGTCAGTTTTCCTGTGGTCACAAATAATTTATTTTGTGTTGTCATTTAGACATTTGACAAACTTGCTTGCTTTATTTACTTCAACTCTTTTTTGTTTTCTTATATCAGAAATTTTTTTCTTTGTTTGTTCTATTTTATCAAAATCTCTTTGTTTCTTTGTTTGTTCTATTTTATCAGATGTCGTTTTCATTCCAATTTAATAGAGAATTCAATAGAAAGAATTGGTAAGTAGATAGTTTCTCTTTTCAAACTGTTTATATTGTGAAAAAAAATTATCTTTTTTGAATGAAATATTTGGAATTTTAAGGCTTCAAGATCACAGTCGACAGCAAGAGCAAACAAACACGACTAGCTTTGATTTAGAAACAGTGCCTTTGCTCTCGTCAATTTTTTCTGGATCTGCGCTTCAGTCATTGCTTTTTGATTTCTCATCTCTTCGTGGAAACAGGAATGACATTCGTTTCACTTTACTTCCCGAAAGTTGCTTTCTTGCTTTATTTCATTCTGAACCAACGTGCTGTACGAGCACAATGGCGGCAATCTCGGGTTATTTTTTATAAATCAAAGCCTAAGTTTAAGTGGAAAGAAGGAAAAATTGCGATCAAAGTAGTCTGAAACTTGAAATGTGATTTTATAAAAAACTTTGATTAACTTTTAAGTAAAATTAGCAATGGAGTTGTTATCATCTCCGCGATCAAATGTAAAAATGCACCTTTTTCTGAGTGCATTTTTTTAAAGCAAGAAATTCTCATGAATTCGGTTTTTATGCAAATGCTTAATTTATTTCAGCAAATAGATAACTTAGCAAGTGCCGCTGACAAACAGGGATTTCAGTGGTCTAGGAGTTCATTAGAAAAGTTCTGCCTTATGAACGATCGGCAAAAGTTTCGAGAACTTCTTGAACCAATTCTTGTCCCACGAATTGTTGGCACACAATCTCATAAAGAAGTTGCTGAGGTATGATTTTCAGTAATTATTCTTCAGACATCTGAGAAATTTCCGTCATGTAATTATTTCATCTCCAGAAGTGATAACTTATCAGATATAACCGGAAAAGACATGAAGTGCCCATATTTACCCCTTTATCTTAAATATTCCTTCGTTTGACATATTATTTATTTAAATCATATGATACAGCAGCGCTTTTTCGTTCCGTTTGCAACTTCTGCAGCGTATACCACACCTGTTGAACATTTGGCTATTGATGGCACTATGAGACTTTCAAATGCAATTAATTATATTAGGGCGGATAAGACTACTTTTCTACTTTGTTACTTTTAGTGCTTCTTTTAATTGAAAATACATTTTTATCACTTAACGTTATTTATCAAATACTAGTTTTGTTATAATTTTTGTCTCTGATAATTTTTAGGGACATTAAAATGATTAAAAGTGAGGTATGTCTAATATTTAGTAGAGAGGAGTTACATTTTTGATCTATTTACATTTAACGACCATAGAATTTTTCAGCATTTGTCAAGGACATTGTCAGCTTTAGGCTTTACGATTGAATGGGATTTATTCGATGAAGCCACTCCCCTTGGCATGAAGTCATTCAGAACATTAATTGCTACGCATGATCCCAGCGTCCCTAGACGACTTGTACTTGCATGCCATTATGATTCAAAAGTGCTGGAAGGGTAATCTGTTCAATTTTTGAAGTTTAAACAATGTTTTATTGTTTTTATCCGCCATTATTAATACCACTTATAACTACTCTGATTTTTTTAGAGGCATTAATGTGATGTAGATACATAGCGAACGCATATTTTTGTTTGTTTAATGTCATATATCAATCATAATAGGGATATAACCTGCGGATAAATTACCAATAATTATTACAGAAAAATTTTTATTGGTGCAACTGATTCTGCGGTGCCTTGTGCGATGCTGCTCGAAATGGCACGCACACTTGGTCCATACTTGCATAATCGTAGAAGAAGAGTAAGTCTGTTTTGATGGAAATCCTGTTCAAGCGGAATTTGATGTTAGCCATATAAAAATTTCCCTAACTGGTGCACAAACATACGATTCTATAGAGTATATATAATGTAATATGTACCAAATAAGTAAATACAAATAAATTAATTAATTAAACAAATAAATAGACAAATAAATTAAATAGATAGATAAATATGTATTTATTTATCTTATTTTTATTTATTCATTTACTTATTTATTTTTTGTAGGATCTAACTCTTCAATTGATCTTTTTCGATGGTGAGGAAGCATTTCATGAGTGGTCAGAAATGGATTCATTGTATGGTTCTCGTCATTTAGCTTCAAAATGGAATCGAGAATATTTCATGAACACTTCTCAATCGTCTTTCGAATTTAAAAAAGAAATTGATCGAATTGTGAGTTTTTTGCATTTATCACCATTTAATTTTTTGTCTTTGTTCATTTTTTTGTTACACAAATTCATATCCTTATTTAATGTTTACTTTACCTTTTATGAATTAATTTCGTTTTTTTTTTTTTGAAAGTGAATCATAATGAAGTTGAAGTAGTTTTATCAGCATGAATGCCTCTTTTTCAAATCCCACTTTAATTTTTTTGTAAAATTTCATTATTTTACAATGCTGTTTACGATACATTACTAAGTTTCTGCTTAATCACATGGTTTTCCATAAATTTTTTGCTTAAAAATCAAATTTCTGATTCTGCTCTTTGTTCATTTATTTTCTTGTTCTATTGGTAGAAAAGTCTATAATAAAGAAATCAATGTAAAAAATATAAAAGTAGTACATAATGGTGATTATCAATTTTTTGTTGATTAGGTTTTGTAATCAGAAAAGAATAATTTTTGGCGCATTATTTTTGACACATTTTTGGTACATAAAATTCAACTGTTAACATCTAAGAAATAAGTGATTAAAGTAAAAAAAAAATTTAGATTGAAATGTTATTTTATGAAGACTTCAAGATTACTGGTATTGATTTAGAACTTTGATAAGAACTATATTAATTTATTCTATTTAATTAACAAACTCCCAAAAATTACATGGAGCATCATAAGAACCAGATTAAAAATCTAACGGCGAAATGTGTTACTGTTTTCAGGATTTATTTATCCTACTCGATCTACTTGGTGCACCAAATCCACTTTTGCACTACTTTCATGGTTTCTCATCCAAAAATGCGTTCTTGGAAATGATGAAAATTGGTTGGTGCTTTGTTTGAATTTTTAGGATGTGTTGCTTGCAGTTTTTTAAATGGTAATGTTGCAGAATGTAATAATACATTATTAATTGAATTTTTTTGTTCTGTACCACATTTTGATGCATCACTTCTAGTGTTATTGCTTCCTTATAAGATTAACTTTACTTTTATAAAGCAATCGTCATTATTGCAGTGACTTTCTGCTATGGTTGCGATCATCTATTATACCAAGTTACTTTACAGAGTTCTATGCTCTTGTATTCTTTTCAGAAATGGAGCTGAAGAAAACTGGTTGTTTGCATCCATTACAACCAATATTCCAACCTCGAACAATTTATAGTACAATAGAAGACGATCACGTACCATTTCTGAATCTGAATGTACCTATTTTACATCTCATACCTCTGCCATTCCCGGATGTATGGCACAAAGCATCCGATAATGCTGATGTTTTACATTATGAAACTATTGATAATTTGAATTCTATCTTGAGAGTATTTGTTGCGAGATACCATCAGTTGGTCATATAGGACGAGGCGCACTCGGAACTTTAATTTGGAATAAATGAAATAGCACTGCGACAAATTCCCATTTAAATGTTTAAAAAGTGCAGTGAATATCAAGCTGACATAGATTTACCAAAATCTTGAAAAGATTTAAAAACTCATAGTGATACGAAAACTTTTAAATGAAATCCTTGTGAAAGCATATAAGTTTCAGAAGTTGTATTTATGTAACGATCAGTTCTTCTGTTTGGTGGTTCTTGAATTTATTTATATAGTGAATTTATTTTGAAAGTTCCGGGTGCCCCAAACCTCTAGAACCAATTCTATAGTGTCAAGGTCAATCAGTGGTTAGTATTAAGATAGTCGGTAGTTATTGAGAGATTCCTTTAATAGTGAAGCTAATATTGCTTATTCATTCCGACGCGGCAGAAAAGTTAAAAATAAACGTATAAAAATCACGCCAACTTATATATATATATATTAATATATTGTAATTTTGCTTTTGTTGTCTTTGTTTTTTTTTGTTTTTATTTTTTGTTTTTGCTTTTATTTGTTTTCGGATCATTTTTCTTATTTTCTGGATGTGTTTATTTGTGTTATAAAACTTTGTTCGGTTTTTTTTTGAATAATTTGTTGTTAGCTTGTCATAATAACAAATTGCTTCATATTTTCTCTTTTTGCTTTCATTTCAGATACGGAATGCGCAACTGGTGGTAGGAGAAAACAATAGAATAAGAGATTCAGTGAGGAGTTGTTTATGATGTTTTTCCTCTCGCCATTTCCATAAAAGATTCCTTTTTTTGCTTCATCAAACTGGATATTGAGACAGTTAAGTGATTATTATCCCAATTAGCATCTTAACTACTCTATAATTTTCCTGAATGGAAACATAATGGAAAATTAACTTTATTTGTATGTATGTTATTAGCAGTGAAGTTCGTTTTTTACAGCAGTGTTGTTGATCGCTTTATCTGTGGGTTTTTTGTCATTTAATAAGGATATATTACCTGTATCAAATGAGATGTAACTAGTAAATCATTATATTCGGGTACTAATGTGTCAGCAAGGAAAGGCACTAGAGATGCAAGGAAAACGGACATTTCGGTACAAATAGTGAATATATGTAATTGGCGCAATTAATTTTTTTGTGATGTCCTCTACGGTAAAGCGTTGAGTTCTATGTAAGCTTGAATAATTACCGTTACTTTCATTAGTGAACTTGACAATTTTTTCTACGAGGTGTTATTTCTTGAATTAATTTACTGATAGGTGTGTTTGAATATGAGAATGCCAAGCAGTTTGTGATATGAAATCAATCAGACAGCGTTGCTGTGCGAATACAAATCCGCATAGGAAAACAGTTTTATAGATTTTTTTATGAAGTATATAAATATGATATTATTTTCCCACCAATTCGCACAACTCGTATTCTCTCACATTTAATTACGGCACCTGTATCTCTTAGACTTCCCCTCGAATCTTCCGCAAAATGCGAACTATAGGAACAGAAGTGATTTGGTTTTCGTGAGTTTCTGAACAGTATAACAAAAATTTCTACTAAACAGAAACTAAAGAAGTTTTTAAAAATAATCCAAATTTTGTCTTCGATAAGATTCACACTTTCTAAATGCACAATATCATAGCTTTCTGTTTTCTTGCTTTCTTATTACCAAATTATCAATATTTCCAAATACTGAAACTATGATATGCACATTTCCAATTTATAACTGCTTTTCGACTGGTCAATTTCAACTTGTTAGAATGGGCACTGGTGAAGTATTTCTTTGAGATTGACAGGAAACTCAAAAATAAAAGGATGGGTAAACCAAACATTCCACAATGACAATGAGAGCACCTGGAATTGTCAATAGCTATATTACCTTCGATTCCAGTCTCTGATGTGGAGATGTTTAAGAACCGTTGGAGAAGAATGAATACCATGAAAAAGAAATAAGCCGAAAAAAAATAAAAATAAACCCTGAAGAGATGGTAACAAAAAGTGCGGCCATGCTAATTAACAATCATTTCAGAATATTGTGAATATCACTTCTTTAAATGCATATGAAGTCATTCGTATAGCTATATAAAAAATTGACATTTGAAATAAGCTCCGCTTGGTTTTTCTGGTACGCTCTGAAAAACACAGAGTGAGGTTGGCTTTCTTGAAACACATTTCTGATTGCAGTACTAATGCAGTGCTGAGTTTTATCAGGTATAATCCATCAATTCTTTTTTTCTTGCTTCGATAGAGCTGAGTTTGATGAGACATTCGAAAATTTCCAGTTGCCTCTACTTACATCATCACTTTAACTTCATAATTATTGTTGTTTATTTGCATTCTTTTCCAAATTTTGAACAGTTCTCTTTTTCTTTTTCATATATTTTATATTCCTCATTTATTCACTAAATGAAGTTTATAATTTTTTTTCTTTTATTTAGTTTGAAAAATTTGAAAAAGGCTTTCATTACCTCCATTACACAATGTTTAAGAGGCTTTAGCTGCTTTCAAATTTGTTGCTTTATTGCAATTTATAGATCTAATAGTTGTAAACTAATTTTTGCAGAACCGGCATATAAACAACGTCTTCCTTAAAAACTTGGTAGTGAAGGATGAATCATATCTTAGCCATTTTATCCGAGCTAATTCATTACTCATATAAAAAGATTTCAGCAACGACTGTTCTTCTGCGTTTGACCAATAATTGAATTTGTTGCTTTAAAATCTTCAAAATGATATAAACATAATTGAAAATTTTCCCTATTACCTGATTCTAAGTAATAGAGATTGGTGAAAAAATTGCACAAACATATTTTCAACAAATTTCCACCGTTCAGCTGGAATAATCTTTTGTTGACAGTATAAGTAGCATTAATGTCTACTCAGTTTAAAGCTTATTAGACATAGACGTAATTTACAGCAAAATTTTTTATTTAAGATTTCATACAAATTTCATGATGATAAAAAATACCATTGAATTTATTGTTCAAAACTGTTTACTGAAAATCAAAAAATCAAATGAATATTTCTTCCATTTCCGTGGCGTTCTATTATGATTGTTCTCAGGTAATGTATTTCAATAAAAAATGGATCAGCAAGATAAGATATGATGTGATTTCAACGTGGCATATTGCAATCTTCAAGTTTTTTTGTGGATTTTTTAGGTTTTGCAGTAGAAATAACTTCAATGCACATGAATTTATATTTGTTTTTGAGCAGGAAAATGTTTCTTTCGACTCCTTTTTCATTAGAATGATAAGCGGTAATCATATATTAATCATATGTTAAGAAAGTAACAGTTTCATTTCATAAAAAGTAATTTAATGTTAATATGCTAATCTTCAATTTACGTTTCATTAAAACTATGTGGTTCACTTACCAAGGCACTCATCTGCTTAATTTTAATTCTTTTCTCTGCTAATTGTGACAGCTAGCTTAATTACGTAGCGAATATAATCAGAAAAAGAAAAAAATAAGGAACATTTATAAATTATCTATGTCAGCATTTTTCTTCGTTTGCTGTCTTTTTCAATTCAACTAAATTAGAAATTATCTCAATCATTGCAGCTATTTTACATATTTCATTTCGTGAATTCTTGAAATATGCATACCTTTCATCATAAATTTAAATTGCCAGTCTTATTTTTATTTTAATATTTAAAATTAAAAAACTTTTTTCAACACAGGTGCATTTATCAAAGATTAATTGGATATTCTTTTTGGAAGAGAGAAATTTTGATCTATTTCCTGAAGACTGATATCAATCAGTATAAAAAATTTCCCAATAATAAGCGTTTTCCTTTTTTTTTTAACAAAAAATTTAATAAAATAAAAAGAATTTTTGAAAAATTCCATTTTTGCGGAATGTTCTCAAAACCACCAGTGTTTTTTTTTCGTTTTCCTTATCGCATTGCTTTCCATCTGTTTTCACTTTGACATTATTATAGAGAATTTGGTTTCCAGCATGCATATTTCATTTCAGCGAAATTAATTAACAGACTGCAGTATTATCATTTATTCATTTTTATTAAAAATATTTGACATTTTTTTTTTGTAGAACAAAATTAGTAGAATAAGCTTTTCAACAGATCATCATGCAACTCTTAAGCACAGTATATACTTAAGCCCTAAATTTGCCATCATTTTAAAGCGTTTGTTCGTTTGCTCTGTAATTTTTTTTTTAAAATATTGCAAAACAGCAATTCATCAATAATAATCATAAATTAAATGAGATTAAAAGTTATATTATGGATTGATGAGTTTTTCGAGCAAAATCAAAGGAAACCTGTGCATTTGGCATTCGTTTTGTAGTGTTTCTGGATTTCGCTATTTTCATCTACGCGACTAGAATGATTTATAAAATATTTTGTTACTAAATTAGCACTCAACACAATAAAAATTAGTTAATACAGCTCTCACTGATTCCCAGCTTCGAATTAATTTTGCTAGTACTTAGTGTTTATCACTTTAAAAAAAAAAAAAGATTTCTTTGCTTGCCAGAATATTCTAAATGTAAATCCCATATAAACAATGTGAGTCCTTTATGTTTTCTTGTCACAATCATGTCATAAAAAGCTTTTAATGATTTAAAGCTGCCGATTTTAATTGAATATTGACTTTGGTAAGAAATTAATTCTTAATAAAACGAAAAGTATTATATACATATATATTGCATGAGTCTTAATTTTAGAGGATATATATTAGAATTATTATTGACAGTTTAAATCTGATTGGCTGAGAGAGGACTAATTTTCCGTTTTCTGGATATTTAAATTTAATATATATAAAAATTAATAAGTGTTTTAAAATGCATTAAACTGATGTGTCTAATCCTTAAACAAAATTTGACTTATAAATTTAAATTGGATATTAAAAAAATAATATTTAACGGTCGTCATCATAAAATTAGTACTTACTAATTTTGAAGTATGCACAAATTTCTGCTTTCATTTCAACCCATATATCAGTTGATGTTGAAGTTCTTAATAATTTAATCATTAAAAACAATAGTTTGTTCATTATTTGCTATGAGAAATTAGACTGGACAAGTGAATGAAAAGAGCAGTATTTGTTGATGGTTTAAATCTGACTGGTTAAACAGAGCAAACATAAGAATGTATTATAGCAATTCAGTGCCGCTTGTCTTTATGTGAGCTGCAAATCTGATTACACAGAATTAAGCATTCATTCGCAAACATCAAAAATGTCTGATTTGTTTGGCGAGGAGAAAGTGATGAATGCAATAGTTTTATTTATATGTGAGGGACTACTCGAAGAATGAGCTATTGCATTGGCCAGGAACCTGAAGTGAATAAAGAATAAAATGTCTTGATTGAGGCAATATTTTTGGATCTTACAGAAAATGTCAGCTGAATATGATGACTTTATTTCAGAATTAGAAGATATCTTAAAATCTATTTTATTTTAAAGATACTGCTTAAATATAATGTTAATTTAGGATGAGATAAAATGCAATTACAATTAGTCATATACATTTGATTACGAGGTTTTTGAAATAATATTTTCAAATTCTACTCAAAGTTCTAAATCTTACCGGTATAAAAGATACGTTTTTGTTAGATCATAATATCAAGAAATTATATCCTATCTTTTATTACTATATGTATATAAATATATGTAATGTTGGTGAGAATTCGATGATCAATAAATTACGAATCAGCAAATCCATTGCCCGAAAAACTAACTACAATTAATTAAATACACTTAAGGATGCAATGTACTTTCTCCTCTCACAAAAAAGAAGAAAAAAAGAAACATTTCCAACATGTTACCGTGCTCGGATACTTTAATTAATAAGCAGTTCATGAACTCTCTGTGTCATCTCTCTGTTCAAATAAACTTATACTTTTCGTTATGAAGAATTCGATAATATAATCATTGCTGATATGATATGAATGGAGGAAAGGAGTGCAGTTTTCTGTTTCTCCATTATCATCATGGATATAAGAAAGCCTGATGAAAAATGATTATTTCCCTTCATAGAATAATTCTTTGCTTTGCATATTGAAAGCTTCATTTAATTACTGCTCAAAACTAACCAGTTTATGAATTCGTTTGATGCAGTCTCTTTCTTCTGGTGCTCTTAGAATACAATGCTTCCGGAGGTATTATGTTTCAGTTTGCTTAAAATAGGAATTTATTACTACCACATAGCAATTTCAGTAATATTCGTTTTGGCTTAATTGATCGTCTTACCATTTCTCTTTTTTCAAATCTTTCTTCTTTAAACCTTAAAATTTTCTTTAGTCAATGTCTATGCGTTGAAAATGCTACGGAATGATAAATTATTTTCTCTAGCAGAACCCTTTCCTGACGCTATGCAAAAAATGTATAAATAATTTAAAAACCTCTGTTTAAACTTGTTTTATCAGTGCTAAGATTTCAATTACTGATAGCCAGAGCATTCGGGAGTTGAAGTTTACTTTATTGCCATAAAATTCGAAATTTTTTTCGAGATTTTAATATTTTTTATGTTTGAATAGATAAATTTGAAATTTATCAGTCCTCTGCAAGATATGTGTCAGCAGACATTAAAGTGCTTAAAATTCAAATACAGTTAGCTACTTCATTTGGTTTTCTCATCAGTCCAATTTTGGTAAATGAATCTACTTTTTCATGGTTAGAAATCTAGAAGTCAAGAATGTTTTAAATCTTTAATTGATATCTCACTTCTTAATTAATACTTCTGCTTTATTCCGCACTATTTCTGACTTATTTATTGATGTGATAGGAATCAATAATTTACTTCAATCATTTAGAACAAATCTTATACATATGTGAACATTGGCAAAAGAGAGCTGTTTTATCCTATAATCTCATTATCAAAGTGTAACATTTAAGGATATTAAAGTACGTCGTAACTGTTATTATTCGAGTAATTCTAACGTTATTCATGAAATGTTAAATTTCAGAACTACGTAAGGGTTTTCAATGGATAATGCGAAATGCGCAAAATATTTCATTTTTTACAACAGGCTTACCGGAATTTCCATTTAAACAATTTGTTACCATTTATTATACTGATCTCATATACACTGATTGGAGCTGCTATTTTCCGTAAGCTCGAATTGGAGCTTGATTTACGTGAAAGAGAATTGTTCCGTAGAAGTTACAACTATGCTTTTAATCAGGTAAGATAATGCTCCTGCCAGTTAAAGTAGTTTCTATTCCTTACAGTTGAAATGGAGAAAGATAAGTTGATGTTGTTTAGTATTTTTGTCAGAAGCATATGTCTCTTCAACTTAGGCTTTATTGAAAAGAAAGTTAAATGAGTAATAAATGAACTGCTTGAATTTACAGATAATAAAACGAATATTAGAACTACGATGTGATGATAATGTGATTAGACGCGACCAATCTTTACAAGTGAGATATGCGGAGGAAGCTGTCAATTGGTTCCTTGATTACACAAATTTGACAGGTATCATCCGTGAGCGGAACGCCACTAGTCCCTGGTCATGGTACGGCTCGATGTTCTATGCCGGACAGCTGTACACCACAATCGGTATACATCCATATCCATCCATTTTGGAGTCTGTTGAGGATACGGAAAGAAGAGGAATGATTAAAACCATCCGTACTGCTTTTACATTTTAATCCTGACATAGAAGAATGATGACGTCAGTTAAGAGTTGTGTAATGAAATCGTTTCCCTTCCGATCCGATCACTTTCTATATTTAGCTTTTCACTCGTCCCATCACTTTTTTACTTATTTTCCTATGAAAAATTTCATTCTTTCCCTTCTTTTATTTTTTCATTTTTTTCTCTACTTGTTTTACTGTCCTTTATTTTTAGGCTATGGCTTACCGGTAGCGAAAACTCTTGCTGGTCAAATAGCCAGCATATTTTATATCATGTTCGGCATCCCAATATTTTTAATTATTCTCAAAGATGTTGGTCGACTACTCTCTAGAAGTTTCCGTAAATTCTACAAACGATCACGGAGTACAGGAAAAAAATTTGTGGGAGGTATGAGGAAAATAAGCATTACCATGAAGGTTAGCTCTTTATTCCTTCTGGTCTTTAAATAGAAGTTATATAAAGTTCTTCATAGTGGGTTGTAGAATTACGTTCCAATATAATTTTATTAACTGTGAAAATTTCGATTCATTTTTTTGCTTTTTAATTGGAATAGAGATTAAGTAATTCTTTTTAGACACTGTATAATCGTACTTATTTACCACCTACAACAGGAAGTGACCATTCATTAACTGTGAAAGAAGTTGATTTAGATCCAGAAATTACCACTGTTATGCAGCAAAGCAGCAGGAAATTGTAAGAATTTTAATTTAGCTTTGTTGAGCTTCAAAGTTTAAAAAGTTGGAAAAAAAATTGGAAACTATTACACCATATTTTAGTGCTCATGAAAATGCATTTTCGATTCCGATCGCTTTAGCAATGCTCATTCTCTGGATCGGTTTTTCAGCAGCTTTATTTTGCTTGTATGAGCCTGAATGGGGATACCTCACCTCAGTCTACTTTTTCTTCGTCTCCATAAGGTACTTGGCATGAATTGTTCGCAATGTAAACTTTTTCATTTGATTTTTAATATTTAAAAAATTTGGGAACTTTTTAAATTTGATCTTTCACTTCATCAATTTTCATTGGTTGGTATCAGTTTACTGAATAGTTTTGCACGGAAGTGAAGTTAAAGATTGATTAAAATACTTTTCAGCACGGTTGGCTTGGGCGATATTGTTCCAGGTAATAAAGATATGATGCTCGGTTACTTTCTACTAATCCTCATTGGACTTGCCTTGCTATCAATGTGCATTAACCTTATTCAAGTTAGTCATCGAAAATTTCTCAAATATTTTGAATTTTTATAAATATTTTAAACAAATTTTTAAAATTCTATCACTTGTTTTAAAAAATATAAGAATCATTTTGCCTGAAAATTTAATTAGTTACAGTTGATTAATAAGTTTCTACCCGTTTTTTGATAAAATTCAGGTATTTCAGCAGTAATGAAATCTCATTAAGAAAAAACTAATCCCATTAAGTGGTTATCACATTTTTCTAACTTTTCTTTCATTTCTATTCCAATTTTCTCTCTCTAGTTAATAAATGAGAATAATATTAATTTGTTTTTACTGCTATTTCATCCCTCTGCCTTACTCCTTACTTTCAGGTAGCTCTAGAAAAAATTCTTGGACAGCTCCTACAGGAGTACATTGATGAAATTGAACGGGTAGCAGCTATTGCGAAGAACGAAGTCGACTATGAATGCAAAATTTCACCTTTTGAAGTTGGAATGGCTAGTAAGAATTTTGCATATAACAGTAGCTATACGAGCAAAAAGCGCCCAGTTATTCTAAACCGCTAATTAATGTTGGAGACAGGTTTAGAGAAGAAGTAATCAATACTCATTTATGATTATCTGTTGGTTTTCGTAGTGTCTGTTGTTGGAAGACACTTGTCAATATCGGGACTTGTCCCAATTTGAAATCTTTTCTTCTTTTGAAATGAGTGCCAAAAACTGTTTAATCTATGCAATCTTATGAAATCTAATACTTAAATGATACATGCGGCATGTTTTATTTCAGGTGGTTTGCTAACAGTTCCTCTGGATAAACAATATAAAGCAATGCGGAGTTTGCCAACCCGATTTAAAGAATGGGTTGCGGAGCGTATCGCAAATAATATGATCGAATCACAACTTGCTGAAATAAATTCTGATATCGAATCCGAATCAGAAATGTCTATACCATTTCAGCACCAATCACAAGAGTATCAGCAGCAACAAGGTGAGTTTTTTCTTCTTTGTAAAGATTGCTGTTTGTCTAGAGAAGTAGCTTAACGGAATAGAATGAAAGCTAAAGAAATGCCCAACACTCAACTATTAATTAACCATAATTTCAGCACAAACATGTAGAAATAGTCCGGGAGAAATGCAGTTTTCAAGACCAACACTTCGAGGTGGTGATTTAATTGATTACCTATGGAAACACATTCCAGCTATTCGCACTGTACAAGCATTGGAAAAAGCAAAATTTTATACCCCAAATGATGATTTTCAGTAAGTTAACATAAACTAGATATCAGTTGCTTGCAATGGTAGTACGAATATTAGTAATCTGATACGCTGATATTGATATTATTTACATTCTTATCAAATGAGCTATAAGAACAGCGATTGAATCTGCACTCATAACAAATCAAATGTTAAGAAGCCTATTTTTATTTCTCTAGTACAAATTTCGGTATATTTTTCCTAACTCATACCAGAATTAGAAATTTTTTACTTACTGTACTTATCGTAAGGAAGTGGATTGAACTGCTGGAAAGAAAGGATATCCGATAACGACTAAGTGAAGAGCAATCTTTCAAAAATGATTATCATGCTTAAAACATTTTTGCTTGTTCATCATTTTTACATGTTCTTTCAGTACGTAATTTGAATTGTGTATATATGTTTGTCATTGACAATTTCTGTTTTAGATCAATGTTGTTCAGTAAATTTGTAAGAAATTCGAAATTGGAACGCTTCATGGATCAAGTTTGTGAACCGATACCTCGTACACATCATGCTACTACACAAACCGATATCATACATTCTTCAAATATTGCTACCTTTGAAGAGGATATGCATTTATCCCCTGGTATCTAAATTTTTACTCACAAGAATTATTGAAAAAAAAATTGTTATGAAAACACTGCCATATGAGAATGTAACCATATTATTGTAGGTTTACGAGATTCATCGTCGACTCGATCAGATATCAGTCGCCAATCTACCAACTCGCTTTTAAATGCTTTTGATATCGAAAGTGTATTGTCTGATGCTTTCGGCGATATTGAATTCAGGGAAGCATGCGCTCTGCTTGCAACCAGTGATGACTCTACTAGTATCTGTGCATCGACTGCTTCTAGTCAAATAGTATCGTCCAAAAAATCATTTGACTTGTCATCAAAATGGAAGCCAAGATGGTAAGTATTGCTTTAACGCTTTTTTATGTCTTTTAACTACAAGGTTGAAATATCTTCGCACTTCGTTATATATTCTGTCTTTTCAATTTGTCTTTATCACAGTCTCCTAGTAATACCAAAAAAAAAAAATAATAAGTTGTGAAGTTTGCAAATTCTTGGTAATTATCTTCATGGATTTTATGTTGAGATTTTGAAAAATAAGAAAGAAAACGCTGAGATACAATGAAAATTCAAAAGTTTTTTGACTGAAAAATTTACTGTATATATTAGAGTTTGAATAATTAAAGTTTCAATATATTCCGATTTAGATTTGAAATACCCTGCTAATAAAAATCTCGCGCTTCCCTTACACCACTTAAAACTTCTATCAGGGATCTTTTTCTTATTTTGTCCGTGCTAATTAGAAACTGAAAAAAAAAAAAAAACTGCAAATACAAATACAATAAAAACTGAAAATTCTGTAGGAAGCAAATATCAAGAAATTTGAAGGCAAAATCTTGCCATGGTACGATATCTTCCCATTCAGGTGAAAGGTCAACGGCAGCCGTATTACCTCTTCTATCAAATATACAACTTTCCCGAATTGGGTACTCCTATATTTGTTTTCTATAAATTTCGATTCATTCATCTTGAAACGAAAAATTTGCAATTCTATTTTCTTGACTTCAAATATGAATTTGCATTTACCTTCCATTTTAATTCTTAAAATGCAAATACAACGAAAATTGCAGTTCACTACCATCATCCTTCCAACGTTCATCGTTACAGTCGATTCCTTCATTGTTTTTACGAAAGCGCGATGATCAATTATAGCGAGCAAATTTTCAAACTTAATGGTGATAACCGACCTTCGATCTTCCAGTTTTTGCCGGAAGCTGCAGTAAATATTGATTTGGAAAGGTTGTAAATAGGAAATTGCAGCAGTGACGCTCTATCAAGAAAGAAATGAATATATGAGGATGCATGCTAGGAAGTAGACTAGGAAAAAGGAAAGAGCAGTGGGAGATTGATAGCAATTAATTATTGGTGTATATTTCATCATAAATAAATGCCTTTGATTTAATAGTTCACATTAAAATGCGAAAGTTTTCGTTTTGATATATATAAAAAGGACTTGGATAAGTGGCCCGTTTGAACTGATAGATATATTTTCACTTTTAAACTGTTTTTATTTTGTTTTGAATTTGATATGGCCCAATTTTTTGGGCCATATCAAATTGGGCATATTCTCATTTTTTTTTTCAAAAAATAAAAAATAAGTGAAGTGGGCGAGGAGAAAGAAAAAAACTAAAAATAAAGAATAAAGGACAAACAATAATATTTTGTAATGCTAGAAAGTAATTTATAGGATTGTAAGGTTCCATTGAGGAAACTAAGCTACGTGGATATTTCAGGTCACGTTGTGCCCTGCAGTATTGTATATTACAACTGACTGGATAAGCAGTACGATAATTGATATACGGAATGAAGTGATTTTCCATTTTTGTTATTAATTGTGAGTCGATTAAATGAATGAACTTTGAGAGTCCAAAATTCATCAATTTGAAACGTATCTGGCCTATTAAGGCCTATTAAATAAAAAGGCGAAAGTAGAATCGGTAGTGCCAGTTGAATACAGTCCCAGTCTTGAATATCTAAAAGTGTGAGTCTTGAAGACATTCAATTGTACAAATTTTGTTATCTAATTGAATTACCGAAATAGTTAAGTAAGGCCATGAGGGAATCGTGAAACATACAATAAAACTGTTTGGTCGTGTCTGATTAAACAGTACGATTCTTAAATTCGATCAAATTACGGACATAAACAGATTTCAAAAATGATATCGACTTCAATAACTGACAATTGCTTTTAATCTAATTGAAAACATTTTACATAGCCTTTTATTCATGCCGCAACTCATTCCAGAAATGAATTCAATTTTATTTTAAATTCAAATAGAAATGTTGAGATTCGTGTTTTTAATCGACACATATTTTTGTCTAGTACTATTTTAATCCTGAATTTAAAAAAAGAAATGAAGTAGCATTAGCACTAAATTATCTTGCAATCTTCTTCTTTACTGATATACATCCTACATAGCATCCTTCAGTTTTTATTTTATCCTTACTGAAAAGTAGCAATGACTAATAATGTCTTAGCAATTTTTTCCTATTTTTGAATTGCATAACCGAAACAATTTTTAAAATTGAAAAAAAGAAAGAACAGTGAAAGGCAAATAGGTTCTCACCTCACTTTATTAATTTCATCTTTTTGCCTTCTAATAGCAAAATATTTTGAAAAAAAAATTTTTTTTTCAAGGATTCCTTTGCTTTCAATTCAGTTAGCTGACAAAACAAGCTTATCCCATTTCATTTTAATTTTACAAAAAAAAAAAAAAAAAAGCAGAGTTTGGAAAAAACAAAAAACAAAAGCTTGCAATATGAATAGCAAAAGGATTCAAGAAAATCTTCTAGAATGAAAATTTAGCGAATTGAAAATACTAATTGCTAAAGTAAAACAATTATTCTGTAACAAGAGATATGAATGAAATAATTTAGTGCTGATAAAGAATTGACAGATAAGACATTAAAATTTCTATTTGTCTTTTAATCTGTGATATTTACTTTGCATTTTGCACTTATCTTCGGTCTTCATCGCATGGCAGTTTTTTTTGTTTTGTTGCATTATTTTCAGTCAATTTTATTGAAATTTGGAATGAATTCTATTTGAAAACTACTTGAAATTGATTTCGACTCCTTGCACTTCTCATTTCTTTCATTGCATAGATTAATTTTTCCAATTAGTTTCCGGATTATAATTTACTTTTTGAAGTTTCCTTATTTGTTAGGCATTTCGAACATTTATTTACTACTTGCTTTGACCCTTCAACATCTAAACAATATTTGACTTCTTCTATAAAGCTTAAATGACATAATTAGAAAGCATTTCTTATTCCTTTCACTATTGTTTCTCTTTTGTGTGTTGCAGATTAGACGATCGCTAGCAGTAATCAATTCTTATGTTTTAATAAGTTTAAATAATAATAGGAACATAACTTCAGGACTGAGAAGGAAGAGAAATGTTTTTCTCCTTAATTTATTTACATTCTTTCTGCAAGCTAAATAAAATTTTTTTTAAGAAAGATTTTCTCTGCTTTGATAGCATTTGGAACTACCAATGATAGACCAAATAATCTGAATGTTTTCCCACATAACTTAAAATAAATGAACAAAAATGAAATGAACTCTTAGACAATCCATTGCCCTCCCTATCACCTTTTCAAAAATGATGTTGTGACTTATTCAATGACGAGATTCCTGCTTTTAAAAGCACATTCAGTAAACATAATTTATTTTACGACAAATTTTAGAATAAAATAGTCAATATCCAAATAGGCAACAATGCAATGAAGCAAATTTATGTGAACTTTTCCTGATTTTAAAGTACTCCTAAATTATCATTTATTTTTCTAATCATTTTATCACTCATTCATAAATGTTATCACTATAAGTTAAGTCTATTATTAGTTTGGTCCAATTTTAGTATAATTAGCTCACAAAGTTAACCGATGAAATCGACTATTTCATGATCAACTTGTCGTTTTCAACATTTGGAAGAACAAATTGCTTGAGGAATAATGGCATGAGAAAAACATTTCCATTAACCATGAAGATGAAACATTCAGTACAGCTTCTTTCTAAAAGACATAAAATCTATTCTATCTAAAACATTTGTTATATTCTTCGAATCTCGTAATAATGATGAAAATGTTGATAGTAGCATAAAAGTTGATATACATAATAGTTAAGCTTTAACATTAATAAAATATTGGTTAGGGACGGGAAAGATAAATATGAAAATTCGTGCTGACTACTTCACAGTGTTAAATGAAAAAATGGTGTGAAAGGAGAAGATAATAATGATTACAGAGGTCAGCTGATCGCTGATTGGAATTTGTCGGAACTGAAATGTAATGCTGTTTGCATGATATTGGACAATTTTCAAAATAAAAAATAAAAAACCTTTTGTGAATTTGCATTATTTGATCTTTGTCCTTTGAATTGCACAAACAATATGTCTTCATTCGAACCATTTTACTTTTTTACTTCAAATAAAACTGTTTTGCTCCATCGATTTGTATTTGTCCTATCGGTTTGCACCAGTCCCATCACCATCGCCCATGGTGACAACTGGATGACACCTCGTCCGGAATCAACATGCATTCATTATTCATTCATTTATTCTTCATACTGATCAATCGATTAGCTTCACTTCTTCCACGACTATTTAGAGTTAGTCCTATCCAATGACCACCACCTGTTTTGTTCAAGTACAAAAATATCGATCCACCGATCGATGACAGATGAGTCAATGCCTTATCGTGACATTCAGTTAATTTTGTTTTGTACAGCAGTATGTCAGGATATTCATCCGACTGTCTTCGTTCATTTCTTTATCTCTATTCCTGTCATCATCTTTACCTTTACTTCCACCTCTACTTCTACCTTTGTCTCAGTATAACGAAATTTTGGCATCACAGAGCTGAGAGAAAAATTTAATCCTTTGAAAATAAACTTTCAAAAGTATTGTTCTACAAGTGAAAGTGATGAATCAATAAATGTTTCTTGAAATTAATTTAACTTTGCAATTATCCGAATATGAGATACCCAATTACTGGAAGGAAACTGATCTTCAGGGAGAAAAGAATCTTCAAATTCATTGTTTGCTCTAATAATTCAATTCAATAACCAATTCACAATAATGTTCACTCAATTTAATGTAATTGTGTCATTGTCTGTGTCATCCACTACTACTAGTATCGATTACCGTTATGAATTGATGTGGTTTAAAGCATTAAGATTTGTCTCTTCTGCAAAGCATGGTGAATTTTTTTCTATCGATAAAGAATAGTAAACTTTTCAAGCCAACAAACATTAGCTGCAGGCTGTGAGCTTAATAGTTCACCTATTCCTTTCCTCCTAGAAAAGCACCACAACTATTTTTATGCTGTTGTCACATTTGCTTCAAAAAAGTTATCAGTTATTAAATATTAGTCAAGTTCACACAAATTCTATTGTTTGATGATCTATGATCATCTGTCCCAGTAATATTTGCATTATTTATTATCAAGCAGAACAATTGATTTACCGTTTTTTCCGGTTTTGTCATAGATAATAATGGCGATGTTAGCAGAAATATGTACTATTATTGATGATTCAACTCAATTAGCATCATTCAATAAAGTGCATTTCATGATGCTTCTATTAATTGTATGAGTGTTTGCGTTTCTTTTGGTTCATTGAGCACATGCGCAAAAGCATCCTTTTTTTCCAGATTTATTAGCTTTCTGATTCTAAAGAATTAAGTTCCCAATGTACAGTTTGTAAAATATGAAGAAAACTGACATGATGGTGATACTTGATATTCATTATCAACATATTTAATAATTTTATTCGACTAACTTTTTATCCGTTTCTCTTCTTTTTCATATTTCCATATTATGATAAGGAATTAAATACATGATGATATTCGTTATCAGTAATATTTGGTTATAAAAACCTATAAAATTTCAGGTTTATTCTCTTCCTTCTCATCCATCTTTTCTTTGTTATGAAAATACATTGATTAAAAATTAAAATGAAAACGACCACTACTTTTCGAACGTTTAGACAGCTAACCGCAATAAGCAACGGACATACAATTTAACATCGTTATTCTTTCAGTAACATGCTTCATCTGTCAAGTACAGTTTTACTGAATATCGAAAGTCAGTCATTTCTTGAAATGATGTTGCAATGCTGTGATCACAAAGTATGTCCCATAAATTAGTGACCAGCTTTCTGGTAATACCCTTTGTTTTGTATTCTTTATATAGTTAAAAATTGATGGTTCGAACTTCAACCTTTACTAATCAATATTAAGAGTTTTCCAACTTGTTTAAAATTCAATATGAGTGCATTTCTCCACACTTCCACAAATAAAGAATGAGTCAGTTCTTTGCTATCATCACTTATCGAAATCAAGTTTTCTGATGGATTTTGCCAAAAAGCATTTTAAGAGAAAATTTGATATTTATTCTCGAGTTTACTGATTTGTGGCTCTACTAAGCGAAGAGTAGACAAAACTAACTGCTCATTTATGCCTAATATATTTCATAACCTGTGAGTTTTATATATGTGAAATTATGAATGGAGACAAATGCTGTATCGTCTTCAACTATTGTTGTATCCAAAATTTATATCTTTCCATGTTAACTTCATTGAGAACAAATGGTTTTCATTCTTTTTCTTTCCTTTGTTTTTGTGTCTTTTTTGATTCAATTTTCTCCCATAAATCCACTTTCTCCCATAAATTTTGCATGAAATTTTGGAGAAGTACTTTTCGGAATATGCTTTCTCGGCTGATTCGATTGCTCTTTATTTAAGATTCTTTGCTTCCCTCTATGCAAGTTCAAATTTAGCTTTATTCTCCAGTTTAATTATGAATGTTCGATTGCTAATTGCATCTATTCATCCTATAATTGAATGCTTAACTCAGTTTAAATTTCCATTAATCTTTGCATTAATCAAGTTGCAAGCTAAAAAAATTGTCAATGAAACTATTGAGAAAGAAATTTTAATTTGGAACAATAATTATGTGAAAATAACAAGATAGACTTATTTAGTGTTCGTATTTTAAGCCACGCAATTATTTCATCTGAAGAGTAAATTAAGAGGAGGCGGACAAGGAAGATATGAGGATTGAATGAGTGATTGCGCCGACTCAAATTAAGCAAATCTTGCAATTGATATGCTTTTTACGATAACCATAGGCAGACAGATATGATCAATTATTTAAATTTTTTAACAAGTTTTCTCAAAATAAAATGTTTGCGGAGAGGAAGTAAAATTGTTTGCATTGAAAGCGAATAAAAATAAGATTGAATAATTTAAAAACAAAATCAAATAAAACTTAAACTTTACGCTTCACACATCTGCGCGATAACCATCAACCAACTTTACTGTAATGCATTTATGCCTTTATATAGAAAACTTTAATATCTTTAAGCTTAGCTAAAAAAGAAAATTTAATCATAATAATTTTTCTTTAAAGTTAATGATTTGGAATGTTTCTTCTGAGTGTTTTAGAAAAAATATTTTATGGCTTAACATTATGCTTGTCATTTATGTTTAACTCGCTAAGGTAAAGGCTATTGCCTATGTTATAAGCGTTGTAAGACATTTGCATATGTCAATTCTACTTTCAAATTATTTTTTCAGGTTGTGAAATTAAGAAAAAGAAGATCAAATTAGTAGTGCAAATGAATATATGAATAAAGAGGAGATTTGCTGAAGAGACAGGATATGTCGATCCATCGACTACCAAGCATAAAAAATCCTCAGGAATTAATCGATGATTACTTTACCACTGGTGAACAAGTTTACAAGTTCGACAGTGTAAGTTTATTCTTCAGTTTTTCAAATACCAACTTCCCAATCATATGTGCCAATTATTTAGTTTTGTTTGATTTAATTTAATCTGATCTAAAGCTAATCTCATTTTTGTTTTTGCTTTTTTCTGTCAGATTATCGATCAGTTCGAGGGACGTTTTGTGCATTTATCATTGAGTCACAATGGTTTACTGTTATTCTGGAAACAATATAAGGTTTTTTTTTTTTTTTTTTTTTCATTTGTTTGCTCATATTTTGTAAGGATGGAAGAGAAAAGAAGTGAAGAGGGAAAAATGAGAGAAGAAAATACAGAAGGGAATAAGTGGAATTTGTATAATATTTTGTTCGATGTAAGTATACATTTACATATTACTTCTGTCTTGCAATCCAGGCTAATGAAGTGGTCGGCTCGGAATTCTGTTATATCGATGATATCATTGATGTATTTTCTGGCTGTTGTGCGGAACATTCAAGACGACAAGGGATCCATCAAAAAGTGCATACAATATTAATCTTATCTGTTTCGAATATAATTAGAATTATTCAGCAGCATAAAGTATAAGACAAAATTTTAGTACATTAGGAAAACTTTTTCTGCATTCTTCAGTAATTTGCATTTTAGAACATCGGACAGATGAGGATAAGATAGTGAAAAGCTTCTTCAATCTTATAAATACATCCATTAAAACGTCATTTTGCACTAACTCAGTAATAAACTGTTTTCCGAAAATATACTTTTTAGAGTTATGGGAGGAAAGAAATTCAAAAATTGCAATTACTTCAATTTAACTCCAACTAAATTCAAAAATTGCAATTACTTCAACCATGTGTCGAAACTGTTTAGTACTCAATACTAATATCATTAAGAATTTTATCCCTTCAGCCAAAAAAGCTAAATTTGCCAGCACAGATTGTATCTTCAACACCTCATTCCTTGATTACTTACTATTAATGCTTCTATTAACTTATATTAATTAAAAATGCCAAAACGAAATGTCAAAGCTTTTATACCATTTGAAGCATTCAGCTATATCATGATTAATGTACAGGAATTACTAAAATATGCGTTCTTTCGCCATGTGTCGAATTAAATAATTCTATTTTTCTACAAATTCCAAAGATCTTACACCACATATTATAGAAAAGCGGCATGATTGCTTATTAACTTATACCATTTTCAATTTCTTTTATTATAAAAAATGCAAAATAACCCAATAGGTCAATTTAATACTTGTGAATTTAATACTGCTTACTCCATCATAATCAAAGTATAGATGTAATAAGTAAACAATTCCCATGACTCCCATGACTTTAAACAACTGGAAAAGAGAATAGAGAAAGTTATAATCCTGAACTTTTGATTTGACACCGACCGTTCTACTTTAATTTTACAGACGGATTTTACAGTTAGATGGTTACATTAAAAAAACGCTTGGTGGTACTTTTGTCGCAGAGAAATGTATGCTGTCAACTCATTTTCTAACCGTAATGTATGGTGCCGATGCTGTGTCTCCGAATGCGCTAATTTTTCTCATCGATTCTGAACATAATGTCGTTGTAAAGCCACTATCAATATTTAATTTAAAAGGAGCCTAATTTTTTTTTTTAATTATCCAAGATATACATGTCGTAGTATGATATTTTAATAAGAGTGCGGAAATGTTGTTTATCTTTTCCTTCCAGTAATCGGTTGATTTTGGGTTAGTTTTGTTTATGAATTATTCGGTATTTTGATCTGTTGTTACATCAAATCAGAAATTAAGCCTAAAATCCTACTACTTTTCGAAAATAGAAGGTTGAGTAAATCATAGGGTGATAACAATGCATTAATTTTTCATCCTGGCTTATTTATCAGTAATTTGATATTATTGCTTAATCGAAAAAAAAAAAAAGAGAAATAATTTTTAGCGTTGGCTTAATGAAATTCGTCGGTTATCAGTGAAAGCATTGAAAGAGTTATCACTTCAAGGTTGCTTTTATTACTGGCAGCGACTGTTCACCAAAATCAGATATTCCACAAACACCGACCAAGTTTCAATCAATGCGTTTGTTTTTATTTATCCTCATATCTTATAAATTTTTAATCACTCGGTTTTTTGATAACAAGGTATTTTTCAGCATAAGTTAATTCGTTGATAATTCCGAAGAAATAGTTTTAAAAAACGAGCAGTTTATTCATGAATAATCAGAAGAGCTTATTGCATACTGTTTTAAAAATTAGTTATAGAATCATAACTAACAAAGAAACGATAAACTTTTTTGAATTTGGCAACAGTTTTACGTATTATTTACAGAATTTCTAAGATAAAATTTTCTACTATAGGAAGAAATGAATGAATATTTTAAACTTTCCTTTTGAAATCAGAAAATAATGTGCAAATAATGTAGACGATATCATTTCACGTGGTATACGTAACGGTCGGCTGTCATCCATTCGATTGCAACACAAAACTTTGAAGTCTATTTAAAAAGGAAAATGAAGGGTAAAGTGGGTACCGCATTTTCTCTTTTCCATCCTTCTGAAGTTGATGAATGCAGATATTCCGTTTGAAAAAAAGAAAAAAAAAAATATGAAGGCGATTTTCTAAATTTCATTGCGCCAATAAAATGAACTGAAAAGTAGTTAAAATCATAAATTGTCGATCTGTTATGTCAGCAGGTGAATATAACTTAAAGTTACACCTGGAAGTCCTATTTATTGTAATGGACGAAATACTTTAATGTAAAATGATATTCTGTATAGCACGAGTCCGATTTATGTATATTTGTAGGACTGTAGCCTAAGTATTATATTTTACATCTATCTCGACCTGAATTAATTCAGATTAATTGACAGCAAGACTGATTTTCAAAAATTTCTGCTGCATTTTACATTTGTTCGGTATTGTGAGGTTTTTCTTGAGTTACATTTCGAGAAATCATTTAAGGTTCTATTACTAATGATGAATTATAGATATATTAGAAATAAAATATAACTGAAATAAGTTTGCAGTATATTGGATGCCGTTCTATTCACAAAAAATAAAGAAGATCGAAAAGACATTGAAAGGTCTTTGAAAACGCTTCCCGCTTTTCATAGTAAGGTTGTGCCTATTTTTGTTCTTGTCGAAAGTTTGGATATCAGTTGAATTATCAGTTCATTGCATATTAGTTTGCTGCGTAGGGAAAGAAAAGTGGTTAAAGAGGATAATTAGAAATTTTCTATGTTTGTAACTGCAAGGAACAAATTTAGGAAGCGATTTCAGTGAATGAAATAACAAATGATTTCATCTTCTCCTGCTATTGTTGTATTTGTGGACGAACTGACGTGGATTACATATTTCACAAAAAGTAAGCTTACTAAGTTACTGTTTATCAAACTTACGTTGCGAAATACATAGGCATGATCAGTTTGTTCTAGTCAAAATTTTCTTTATAACTTGGTAGGAAAAGTGAAGGATAACACGGACTAGCAAGCCATTTAATGCTTGAAGAGTAAAATTTGAACTTTTTATTTCAGAATCTAAGTTGGTCTCAAACAAAAAGACAGTAGAAAAGAAAGAAAAGTGTTAGAGAAAATTTGGGAAGTCTTTATCTTTCCAGGTTTTTCCTGAATAAGGTGAGCGATAATTAGTGGCAGTTTTTCGAAACTATAATTTCAGATTTGCGGGAAAAGAAAAGGTTGATGCAGAACATTTTGCAAAATATCTCAAGGAAGAACATTACGATCCAAGGCTCAATGAATTGCTTTATCCCTCTCCCACTTCACAAATTGCTCAATGTTTAATTAACGAAATGAATGGGAGTGGTATAGGCATTTGCATCCTTTTTTCACTTTCTAACTTTATTGTTTTTTTGAATTGTTGAATTTAAATCCCTCTTGTATCTCTTTACTGATTCTCCTAAATATAGAGGAACAAGTGAAGCAACTGACGAAAGAATCATTCCTGAGATTTCTGCTAAGTGAGTACAACATCGGTATGCACCGGGACCATCTGATGCTAAAAGAAGAAAACATGCATAAGCCACTTTCGCATTATTTCATCAACAGTTCACATAATACATATTTGAGAGGTAACATTCACTGTAATATCGAACTAACCACAAGAATAAAGCAGTAGTAAAGTTCTCTTTCTCTATTAATAAAGAGAAAGAATGAGGCTGATTTGCTAATATGCGATGCTTTTTTTAGATAAGAAAATCACTTTGTATTGTTTTCGATGGCTCTATATTGTGGAGTTTTCAAAAATTTTTGAGAATTTACCCAAGAATATAATTTTTTAAATAAAAAATTTATTTTGCCTCTCAGTTTAATAGATTATCACTATTTAATAAGTAACCAGCACTGAATCAATACAATAAAAAATTAAACTTTATTACTTAATAATAGATAGAAGTAATTTTTTAAAAGAGAATTTACATAGGTTACCAAGTGAATTCCAAAAGTTCTGTGGAAATGTATCGTTATGTGTTACTGTCTGGATGTCGTTCTATTGAACTTGACTGTTGGGATGGATCAGGTGGTGAACCAATTATCACACACGGGCCTTCGCAGCTCACCAGAGTTACTCCTGTATTATTTAAGGTTTACTCTTCACCTGTTAATTAATTTTAAAATTAAGACATTCCTACACCTCCATAAGACATGAACCAAGTAAATAGCAGTATTTTCCATTAAAAAAATTATCAGTGGAAGAGATAAAGGTGCATGCGAATCGTTCTCTCAGAATGACTTTTGAATGGGCGGTTATTTTGATTTCATCTACTCTAGACAGTTTTGCAAACTTTCTAATTAATAAAGCCAATCTAAATTAATGAATGTAATCTTTGCTCTCCTTTGGTATAACTTAATTCAGAGGACGAATTTCAGGATGTTATTATGGCAATTGCGGAAACAGCTTTTGTCGTTTCTGAATTTCCTGTTATTTTATCATTGGAGAATCATTGTTCCATGAAGCAACAAAAGAAAATAGCATTGTATTGCCGAGAAATTTTCGGAAATTTTTTACTTACCGAACCGTTAAGCAATTATCCGGTGAGGCCTTTAGCATTCCTTCTCTAAAATTTATTGAGAATGCAGAAATTTTAGTAGATTGATCCTTCTAGAGGATTTTTTAGCATATTAGTTAACATATTATAAAATTTTATGTGTGAATTAAACTGGACAAAATTAGATAATTTTATTGAACTGCTAAATTTGTTAAAGTTATTTAGATCAAACAGGGTGTGAGTCTGCCGTCTCCAAACGCGCTCAGGAAAAAAATTTTGATTAAAAATAAGAAAATCAGTAATGGAGAAACAGAGGATTTTTTTAACAAATCAATTAGTAAGTTAAAATCTACTCATAAAATGTTCAATTATTAAAATTGGACATTTAAAGAATTCTTAGAGCGATAGTTTTTTTAAAGTACCGCTTTCTTCATCCACTTATGTTATTAATACTCGTATAATGATATCACTTAAGTATTGCTGAAAATGCTGTTAATTTAATCATACTGAAATTGAATTAAGTGAAATTTTAAAATCATTCCATGATGCTGCTTAAGTTTAAGTTAAAAATAATTTTATAACAAGTTTTTCCATTGGTTTTTAAATCTTTTTCCGTTAGTGTCTTCTTTAAGTGATCAGATAACTTCAGAAGCGGTAATTATTTTAATTCAACAGTTAATGACAAAGGTTTGCTTCTAGTGATATCAATTTCTCTGTTTACTACTCTGTATACTATAAATAAACCGTATTTGAACGCTATGCTTTCCAAAGATTGTTTCAGCGTCACAAAGTGTCATGGAAAGTGATCCCAGTGAAAGTGAAAGTAGTGAAAAAGGTGGATTCAAATTTACCGGGAGCATTTTTTATTTTTTTGATATTTTTACATAGTTCTCGAGTAGACTTGAAGTGAAGTTTAAATTAAATTCAAATTGGATTTATAATCTAACTTGGTTACTCTATTCAAGTTGCATTATTTTTCACATTTAGATGATATTTTGCACCAAAATGAGGCGAATATACAGGAGAACTCACAAAACTCAGTTAGTTATTATTATTATTTCCAGGATTAAAAATTTTGTTTTTAAATTTCAAATCACTCATAATCTCCAAGGAACTGCAGGTTATTGCTCGCGAACTATCAGACCTTGTGAATTATATGCGTGCCATGGGCAAGTTCACGTCATTTACAGAATGCGAAAGCAAGTTTTCCGTTTTTCTCAGTGTATAGTTGTGAAATAATTCATAATTGATAATTCCAACAATCTTTTCTTCTTTTCCATGCTCTTCTTTCAGTTACTTCTCAATTTTTTAGTAAATTTGATACGATTATGCATTAGTTTGAAAATCAATACTTATACTAAAGTAGACGAATAGTTCAAAAATTCTAATTTGGAAATCGAATTTCAGAAGGCTCTATGCACTTAAGTTACTATGTTTTCTGATGAAAAGAAACCGCACTTATTATCACTTTCAATTTTAGTTTTCATGTGATAAGATTGCAGGCAAACAGATGAGTTATGGAATATTTTCGATGAACGAATCTCGTGCTTATGAACTGGTAAAAGAGAATCCAATCGAATTTGTAAATCATAACAAAAAGCAAATTACCCGTGTTTATCCAAAAGGCAAACGTGTTGATTCCAGCAATTTTTGGCCTATTGTAAGCTTCCGTCATAACGCCTTTGAATTAATTTATTGAATGTTTTTAATCATTGTGAAACATTTTTGTAAAAAAGGCAGATTTTCTTTTCTAGAAATTTTGGAATTGTGGTTGTCAAATGACGGCAATAAATATGCAAACACCTGATATACCTTTTCAAATGAATGTTGCATTTTTCGAACAAAATGGCCATTCCGGATACGTCCCCAAACCAAGTCTAATGCGTAAAGCCGATGCAAAATTTAATCCATTCGAAACGCATACGATGGATCTTGTTGTACCCGCCTGTCTTTCTGTTACCGTTAGTTTTCTTTTTAGCTTTGATTTATTCTTAAGCTTCGAGAATTTTTGATTTCCTGATCAATGCCAGCTGTTTGTAGGTGATTTCTGCTCAGATGTTATCATTTGCATGCGAGAGGCGTCCTTCAACATATGCAGAAGTGAATTTTTACGGACATTTTAACGATTTGTCACGATTTTCTAAACGAAAATATCGCACAAGAATTGTCATGGATAACGGGATTAACCCCGTTTATATGGACTTTTGTGAGGAAAGTTTTAAATTTGAGAAGGTAAGCTACCAAACTACCAAGAGTTTACGTTTTGTAATTATACAAGTTCGGGAGGAAAATAAGTTTGTATTTTACAGATAATATTTCCGGAAATGGCGTCAATTCGTTTGGCCGTATACGAAGATAGTGGTCGCCTTATTGGACATTGCTTCTTGCATGCAAGATTACTCTTACTTCTTTCCTAAAATATCTGACAAATTACTGCTCTATTTAACTACCAGAATTTTTCGGCCACTTTACTTGCTGTTTTGAGTAATCATAAACGACATTTTCCTCAATGTTATAGCACTCCATTTAGTTTATCTACGGTTTTTAGAATCAGTCTATTTATCACACAACAGTTTCAGGTCCGCTCAATTCAGCCAGGATTTCGGCATATTCCACTTCGAAATGCTCATAGCCACCCACTGGGTCCTGTATCACTATTTGTTTTATTGCTTGTTCATGATTATATCGACGACGGAAGCCTTAGTACGTTTATTCATTTGATTTTTTTTTTGAGAGTTGTTCATATTTTCTTCAGCCATGCTTCCTTAATTTGGTCTTATTATTAGTTGCTTAATGACAAGGTAACTGATCATTCCCGGAAATAAAAGATTTATTCAGTGTTACATTGAAATTACACTCAACTTTCACTCGAGATTTCTTCCACAATCTAAATATAAAGGTTTAATGTTTCTACAACTTCAACTTAAGTGTAATCATTTATTCGAAGAAATTAGCGATACCTTTACCGTTGCAGATCTGGTAAATACACTACAGAATCCAATCGAGGCTATGAAGAAAATAATGGAAAGTGAAGAAGGTATGTAATTATTGTCGATAGTGCCTAAATTCATGCATATTGAATTCTTGAAACCAATTGCTTTTATTTGAACATGCGAAACACCAAAGATGATTAAAATAGTTGACATCTAATAATGACTGGTTCATCTTGAAATAGTCAAAAATGAATGTTGAAAATCTGATCAAAATATCACGCATTCTTCAATTTTTAGCAGCTTCTGCAGCATTGATAAATCCCATAGATACTATGAAACAGCGTGAGAAAATGCTTGTGGCGTTAGAGGAAAGTGAACCAAAATCGCTATCTACAGAATCAACAATTTGGGATGTGCTGGAAGAGGGGAAGGAATACAGTAGTGTGGATCACGGGCAAAATCTGGGAAATAGTGCTGCCTTATTATTAAAAGTAAGTATTTTATGAAACTGATGAAATCACTGCCGTATTCTATTCTACAGTGTTTTCTTGTTTTGTATTAAAGGATTTTTCATAAGCAATTTCTTAGATGAGATCCACAAGTGCAGAGAGTGAATTGGCAAAGGAAGGGAGTATATGTGAGGATGGAATGAAATCATTTAATTTCGATAAATGGAACGTGTCCGGTACGCACAGTAAACATATATTCAATTATTTCGTTTTTAGAGAAAAAAAAAAAAATTGTAAGTTTTTGTTTTCCACGACAATGAATTAATTAAAATGATTCGTTAAATAACTGGTGCTATGGGATTCATGCAAGAGACTAATACTTGGCATACAGAAGACGTTGTGTGTGGAATGTGCAGATAATTGATGGTTTCCTCAAGTTTTCATCTCTTTGGGAACATGCCAGACATATCTATTCACTATAGTTGCATAGTTAGTAGCTAAGTTAAGCCCCAAACTTGTCTTATTTTTTATTAACTTTCTAGTGGAACTAAACCTAAAATGTTATCCGTACCAAATTTAATATCGTCTTATTGTACTTAATTTCTGTAATTTGTTAAATTGTAGAAAAACTGAAAGAGCGTTTTTATTTGGATGATATGGAAATCAGATTTTTAAGCGAAGATGAATTAGCCAGCAGTCGAAAAGTCGTAAAGTTGGAAAAGAATTTCAAGAAGAAATATGAAACTATCCTAAATCTACTTGATGGCTCCTCTAAGCAAAAGTATCTTTGCGTTAATAAAGAATAATCTGGAAGAGAGGGATGAAAAAATGATTTCAATTTCATCATTTTATAAATCATTTTTCGAAATTTGAAAATTAGAAATTATAAAGTAATTTATCTCTCACATTTATGAAGTAAAATCATTTTAGACCAATATCCTCTGCTATGAGAAATGTTCATGAGGATACTTTTGTTATTTATGCTAAGTATGAAAAGGAGGTTAGTCGTTTTTGAAATAACATATTTTTTGAATTAAATTAAATAAAAAACAGAGGATTTTGAAGGAACGGTCATAATTATCTGTTGTATCTTGCAATTTGAATTACTTAAGACATAAATTGTGTTCAGAGAACAGAACTTATTATATCACTGGCTGAACAGAACAGGAAGAAACTCATTAAACGACTTGATATGGCGTACAAATAGTATGTCCATTTAATAATAAAACAATAAATGAAATAATGAATGAACTGTAGCTTAATATCGCTTTAAGAATCGTATTAAAATTTTTAATCAAAAAAAAATCTTTCATTGTTTAAGGTACTATGATTTATATTTTTTAGAAGAGGGGTCGAAAAGGTATGAATTTATGGGTCGTTGAGCGATTCACTGGTAAAGTAAAACTTTTTTAAAAAAGATTATCGAGAAATGAATTCTTTGAATGATTCAAGATGATTTTATGATTTTAATTACTTTTGTTTCAGTGAGTCGAAACAACTGACCAGATTAAATCATCAAAAGCGCTACGCCGAACAATGGAGTGCAACACGAACGGAGGGGTATGTCACCAATGTAAACAATAGTTACCTTTAAATGAGTTACATCATTTCTCTTTCATACCTTTACAGATATTTTTTAATTATACTGTGTTTATTATTGTTTGTTTCGTCAGTAAATGTAAATTTTGCTTGAATAGCTGCATTAACATAATTTTACTCGGATATATTGCACCGGTAAAATGATATAACTCTAACTCTCATAAAATTTTAAAATATTACCTTAATTTATTTGAATTTCCAAAATATCTTATGCTCTAATAGTTTGCTTTATTTTGAGGAAATGATTTTCAGGACAGAAGAATTGCGAGGAAAATATGTGAAACTTGGCGTAGAAGAGCAAAGAAGGTTAAATAAATCAAAAGAAAAAAGACTGAAGGAAATTGACGAAAATTTCGAGTTGCTAAAACATGAAATTGAAATACGAATGGAGCAGGTAGTATGTTATTTGAATGTGTGAAATGCATTTGAATTGTCGAAATATGAATGCAACAGAGTGTTTTATATTTAAATCAAATTTGCGTAGATATTTTCATAATTTCAGAGATTGAGAAAAGCCATCTCTGTGCTTCATGGCCCGTAATTATGGACTGATGTTTCTATCGCATATGATTTGCACATTGATATTTATTGTTATTTTTAATTGTTATTTACATAAATCAATTTACCAGAAACTTTTCTATTTCACATTAACCTATGTCATTGGGGAGGAATAGGGAGAATAATAATAATAATATATATATGAGCTGGTTTCTTGAGAGCAAATATATTTGAAGAGTTATTTGGCAATGGAGAAAAAGATTGCAAGGTTGATTAAGTTGACGGAATGGGGTCAGGTAAATAAAGACATGTTGAATGTCCTTTTTCTCCATAATTTCGATGTTATTTTCTCTGTTTTATATGCAGTTTTATAAAAAGTAATTAAGTTAAAATAAACAAAAAAAAAATTCTGTAGACCAACATAAACTAATATTAAAAAAAAACCACTTGAAAGCACTTATGATTTGATCTCGTTTAAGTATTGTTAATTAATTCGTTTAGCTTGGAGAATTATAAACATCATGATCTTTAAAAATTATAAGCAGTTTTAATAAATAAAGTATATATTGCCGTTAATAATTATTGTGAAATGGCAAAATGATTGCGATCTTATGGTCGTAATATTTTCTGACATAGAACTGCAGAAATTAAATGTTCTTAAGCAATCATTTCATAAATATATTGAGATGGACTAATAAGTCCAGAATATCTTTTCTTTTATAAATATTTTTATAAAAGATAAAAGGGATGAGTTGCGATGCACTTTCTATTTTCTTTCAAAGATTACCTAAAGTGACAGTGATCTTCTTAGAATTTTAAATGGTAGTTAATGTACAACTTCCATTCAATTACCAAGTCCATCTATTTGGCATGTAATAATGTGAATTAGAAGGCAAAATAGAAGTGGTAGGTGTGAAATAGCTGCCATTTGGTGTGAATGGATCCGGAAGAGTATTTGATGCTGGGTAAGTACCGGTAACAAAATCCGTAGGGCATGGTTTTCCATCATGCACCAGCATTTGTACCGGGATGCGTTTTGATTGAGAAAAGTTAATAGATGGCATTGGCTGTGACAGATTACCAGTTACTCTCTTATCCTGATAGGTCTTCTTCGTTTTGTACCTGAATAGTGGAAGATTTTTGGAAGGCTTTAGAGCTTTGCATATGAATAAATCTTCTAATTTGAATTGAAAGGTGTGAGTTAGTATGTTTATAAATGAAAAGATCAAAGAACGTCACATCTTAGATAAATTAAATAACATAACATCTTTTCTTTACAAAAAAGGCATCAATTCAAAGTGAGGAAATGAAATTGGACTTTGAATTCATACTAAAGCGCGGAATTTTCTAGAAATTTTATTAAACTATAAATATTTGATGCATAAGATTTGATAAATACCTGTGGTTCTGGAACCAAATTTTTACTTGTGTAGGTGTCAACCGGATTTGCATAGCAAGCTGTTCACGTTCAGGTGCCGAAAGATACCTCTGTGTGCGGAATCTCCTTTCAAGTTCAAAAGTTTGCAATTTTGTGAATAAGACCCGTCGTTTACGCCGTTTCTTTTTCCCGCTTTCTTCAATAAAAAGCAAATTAGGAAATGTGGAGGAGAAGATTTTCAAGAAACTTCTTTCTTCACATTTTCTTTGTTTTAGAGAAGCATTTTTATGTATGTAAAATAATAGAATATAATTTGTAATTGATCAGTGAGAATTGTTAAATTCAAATTAAGAGCGAAATGTCCACCTTCATCCTCATTAACTGTATCGTTTTCATTGAGAACATCGGTAATGTCTTCACTTGCCCCTCTACTAAAGCAGTATTAATTAATTATTTCAACGATATCATATAAATTTTCAATGTTCATTCCATCTACTTCACTACTTACATTAGTCACCTTTCCGATAATCACAACATGCTGTATGGAAGAAACCAGTAAAAGTAAATTGAAATTTTTTAAATGCTAATTTTAACAGACAATATGAGAAAGTACCTGGTTATACTGGCATCATTAATATCTTCTTCATTTTCGGATTTGTTACATTGTAATGAAGTAGGTAGTAATGATGGTTCCAGATTTTTTTCAACTTGACTACAACCAGCAACTGCTGCATTTATTATTTCAAACCTAAACAACGAGATAAAAATTCTGAAAAAATGTACAATGAATCCATAATTTCAGGAATAAATGTTTTATTTTGAGTGATAATTAAATTTATAAAAGAAGTGATAACAAACCCGAGAGGAACAGCAGATGATGTAAGATAAGACTGATGTGTACTGAATGCGGTCTGATCATACATTGCATAGGAAGTGGCACATGGTGAATACGAAGCATCAAATGTTGGTGAAGCTCGGTGGTGTCCTGAATGATGACTGTATTTCAAATTAAGTAGTTTAACATATCGATAATCGTCAAATTTATGCAACATATTCAGTTGGAAAAATATTTTGTCTATAAAAGTTGAAAAATTTTAAATAATGGCGATCAAATGCATTTGTTCTGACTGTGTTCGTTTGTAATATAAAAAATCTTCATAAAAGCTTATAAACTACTAAACTAATCTCATACCAATGAATAAATAGAAGTTAAAAGAGGAAAGCTCACCGCCAAGTAACGGTAAGTGATCAGTCCAGGATGATGAGGGATAGTTGCAACAGTTACCTACTCCTGTACCACCATCAAGTATATCACATCTGCAGAAGCAAACTTTTCAAAAAGTGGATTTAGTACTACATTATGTGCAATTCGTGAAAAGCCTAAGAATCATTCAATATTTGTCATTAAAAAAACTTTCGCTTAATGAAGCAACAGTGAAAAATAGTCTCGTTTTAATAGATAAAAGATATTTCGTTTTTAAGGTTAACAAATGAAAAATTTATTTCGAAACTACTGGAATCGACTTTGTTGAATGAAAATGTTAGTAAGTTTTATCCTGAAGTGATCTGTTGAGATAGAACAGTAGTTCTGTTTACGATTAATTCATTGAGTTGTTCTAGAAAGTAATCATCTAATTTGCGAAACAATCTTTATCCCAATTTATTCCCATCCTCTCTCTTCTTCTGTCAACAGCGCCTGCTATCTGATATTACATTAGTGCTACTTTTATACATACCTTTTCAGCACTTCAGCTATTAGAAAGAAACTTATTCAACATAGTTTTGTTAGATTCTCTGTTTGAGATATTTTGCATAAATATACTAAAAATATACGAGATATTTTGCATAAAAAAATATACACGTAGTATTGCTTCAACTTAGTATAAAATCTCATTTAGTCTGTTGTTTTAGTTATTTTTCGTTGCTTTTTTTTTGATATATTTATATCAAAAATATTTTAACTTACTTGTTATTGATGAAACCAGCTGTTGTTGGAGTGCCAATAGCGGTAGTAACAGTAGTAGTAGGCAGACAATGTGATGCTCCTAATGAATTAGAGTTTGATCCTGATAATCCAGCAATTACTGTCGCTGTTGTTCCGGAAGTAGTAGCAGCCGCATGGGCGGCTGCAAATGCAGCAGCGTTCAGTGGAAACATATATTTGTAAGTAGAAACTTTTTTGATACTGTTTTTGTTAATGGAAAAAAAGAATTGTGAAAAAGTGAATTTTGAAACAGTATCTGCTTGTTAACTGATAAGCATATAACAGATGGTTGTTGGGTTAGCTCAATTTTGTAGAACTATCTGAAGTGGTGTATGAATCATAGATCCATTTATCGAAAAGTACTGTTTAACCAGTACTTTTCAAACATACTGGAGAAAATTGAGAAAATTCTCCACTACCACTTAGCACACCCAGTATTCGATGAAATGTAGCAATCATTGGCGATCAGCTCCATAACTTCTTCTTTATTCCATTGCAAATCTATACAGAGTTCAGGTAAATTAAATTTGTCCGCCCCCTTTCGAGTTTTTATCATTTGTCATTGGATGTCGATACACGGTATTTGTCTCATACTCTTCATCTATATTATCTTTCGAAATCTGTCTGTTTGGGATATCGCTTCGTCTCTTTAAGTAAACTTGAGGAAGGAGACAGTAAACTGAACAACAAATGAATGATTTGTTCAAGTGACATTTTCCCGCTATATTGCAATCTTCAGACTTTGCATTTTCTTCGTATAAATTGTCCAGTTCAAACTTATGTATGTTTGTACAATCTATTCGATTGATGATAAAACAAAATGCAGTGTATTCTTTTAGATGGTAAATGAGGTGAGATGTTAGATCAATTTTTTAAGTCATTTAATCAAGACCATTTAACAAATAGAATGACAGTTCAAAACTTGAGTTTAATTCTTAGTTTGATCTACTTCTCAGCTTGTAAATATGCATGATCGAATAGTCCTGGTAGCTATAATAGCTCATCACTGACAATTAAGATTGATATGAGTTAAGATAAATTTCGAAAAAGAACAATTAGAAAATTTCAATCAATTCTTGAAGACTTAAAATAAGCTGAAAGAAAATATAATTGATATTGACCTTTGTGCCTACATATCTAAAAATGATGACAGATGTGAAAAATTGTTCTCAATTGATCTTCATCTCAAATGACAGTGTTGTGGAAGGTAAACAACCACAGTAGCTACAAGAGATGATGAAGTAGAACTGTACATTGAATCTATTCCATCTGTAAACATTTCCCATTCTATCTTTATCTCTACTTTTTACGATGACATTACGAAAACCAACAGTTTGCAGCTCGATTTCGCGCATTATGAGACGATTTTAAGAGATTAAATAATTGTCAAAAAATGATTTTTGATGATTTGGAATTGTAAGAATTTTTTTTATATGATACTCTTTTACTTGAAAAAAAAAAAATGTTAAGACAGTTTTTGAAATTGTGATGTTGAAAATTTGCTACGGCAACTTTAACTGGGATTGCTAATTACGTATGACATTTCGAATAGAGCAAAAATGTATTGGACATAACATTTTGATAAGACAAATGGCCAAATATTCTTATATTGACAAATCTATTAAGATAGCGTTAATCGAATTAAAAAATATCGATCGTGAATCCAATTTAGATGAAAATGAGAAGTAAAAAATCGGAAAATTTTTGAGAATTTAAGTATACTGCCAGAAAAAATTACAGATCACTGATATCTTACGAATAAAATGTGAATGAAAAATAAGGTATATTAATAGCAACCATTTTTGCAATTGGAAGTACACAGTTGAGTCAAAGTTAGTTGACTCTAATGTAGCTTTCACATTACAAAGGAAGTACACATTAAATGATTTACATCTCGAGGGAACTACTGGAAGTACCACAGGCAGTGCTGTCTTTTCAGACCTCATTTATCAAATCTCAAAAAATTGCTAATTTTTTGTGATCTCAGTTATTGCTGCCGATAAATGTGATTCTTCTCACTTTTCATCTGAATTTGAGAGTCTATTGGCACTTGGACCAATTCCAACTTTATTTTTTGTGCCACTGAATGTGCTGTATTTTGCCGTTTGTCTTCATCATTATTTCTGGCCACAAACGAATAGTAGTAGTAGTTTCATTGATGAACTAAGAATTATGTTGCATTCACTAATGGAAAGGCATTCATCCTTGCAAGCAAGCATGCCTAGTTTGGTTGGCCCAACTCAATTATCAGAAGAAGCGAGCAGTTGGCCTAGCAGTAGAAATTCGTTTTTACTTATTTAGCATTTTATCTGCCTATGTGAAAGACAACTCACTCAATAGCTACAATGCTTATCGGCTAGATTATTTCTTCAAATTAAGTGTAGTACTCTCTTGCAATCTTACAGATTTGAAATTTAATCCATTGAGAAAATTCTTCTGAACAGCCCATCACAATTTTCTTCTAAGCGCAAATATAAAAAACATTTTAAAATAATTTAAAAACATAGTTTCTAAAATTAATTCAATGTTATCAATTTCTGCTACTTAATTTTAGTAATCGAATAGCGATATTTTACGGTTCCTTACTTTACGACTTCCAAGTATCATTTTCAAAAATCCAGATTTGTTGTTAAGACTTATATTTGTTGGAAACAACTCATTTTATCATTTCTAAATCTTATGGACCTTTTTTAATTTTTAAAATTTGATTCGCATTTTGTTATGCAACTCATATCCGAACAATTAAAGCTGGGGCTCTTTCCATCATTGTTCTTAATAAATCAATTGACTTTTTTGTTATCTTAATTCAAAGATGAAGTGCAATTAGAGTTTTAAGCATTGCTTATTCCAGAAAAAAAGAATGTTAATGCTTTTTCGGCAATGTCATTCGCGATATTCTTATTTACTATTTGACAATATTTCTAAAATCGTGTAAAGTAAGGATGGCAGTGTATAGTCGGAACGGTTTTCGTTGGTCACTAAATCCGCTTCTTGTTATTGTGGCATTTGTAAGTTGCTTTTTCTTTTTTTAGAAATATTTTGTTCAAACAAAAAATATTGGAAAGTAGATAATAGTTTTACTACCGGTGACTGCGATTACAGTTAGCCAGAAACCTTCCTTCCTATAGCAATTCCTGAAATTCCTTTAATCCATCATCTCATCTGCTCATATAACAATTACTTTTCACTCTTCAAAAAATTTTCGACAAAGTGATTTAATTATTTCGAAAAAATGTAGTAATTTTTAAAATTCTTGAAATATCTTGAAAGTCTTAAAATTCATTAATTCCTGAATAATTTCAGTGTGAATTTTGGCTTGGTATCAATCATCTGCTATTTTGCTTACCATTCTATCCATTTCTGATACCCATCACTACTGCTGTTTTTGCTTTTATCACCGCTTTTCATGCCCTTTTTCTTCATTTTCCAAACAGGTTTCGTCATCTTTTTCAAATTTTTTTTTAACACTTTAGTTGTTTCCCCATAAATTTCAATCGATAGGATGAAGAGAGAAATAAAATATATGGAAATAAAAAGATTAATAGTCTTGTTTGCAGCTGATAATTGCTAGCTCAGATATGAAATATTTCTTCGATTATTTAAATGTTTAACATATCTAATTTCTACTAGTGCTAGAAGATTTAAGCTAGAAGATACTAGATTATCTAGAACAATAATTGCTAGTGCTACTTAAGGGAAAAACTTGCTTACAATTAAATGTTTGTTTGATATTTGTACTGATAGATAGATACTTTTAGAGTTACTACAGTCAATAGCAATACCTCTTGTGCTTTTTTCACAAACTTTTTTTCCCAAAGAGAACTGAAAGCAAAAGCAAATTGAAGCAAGGCATTTCGGTAAAGCATTTTTACGGAATGCAATAAAATTCCTTAATAATGACAAGTCTTCAATTTTAATTTCAATGTTACTGTCACCCTAACTGTTAACTGTTCATTATTTATTTCCATAGAAAATTGCAAATTAATTAAGAAAATACGCGGAGTAGTAATTAGAACAATGTTTATCTTTTTAATTATTATTTCTTTTTGATCATCACTAGAAGAATGATTCACACTTTTCAATTCATTGCAGAATGGACTTTGTGCTTCATTGTTGTTCTGCAGCTTTGGGACTGATTCTACTAGTAACATCAATCACTGAGACATTTTGTGGAGTTAATGGTATGTTAAAGGAAGATGAAGATAATAATGCCCGTGATACTTCAGGTGCACATTCATTCAAATCACGTTTCATCTTTGATACTGAGGGAAGAAGATAACTATGTATAATTCCAGCAAATCAGATTTCAATGTTACAAGCATTATGTTATGGCTTATCATATCGTACATCAACTTATCAGAAATCTTGCAACGACTTCTTAAGACCACTTCACGATTCACTGCTACTTAAGTTGGATATAACCTTCCATACAAGTTCAGTTAATTTTATGACATCCTTTTTATTGAGCGGATTTGCACTGGCGCATACTGCAACCTGTACAGCTCTTGCATACTATAGCGCGGAAGAGAACGGGTAATTATTTTATATTCCTACAATAATTTCTTCCGCACTGACGTGAAATTATAAAATAGTGGAGGTCTACACGCAACACATAACTATATAGTGAAGCAGTTGCGTGCAGAAAAAAATAAAATACAAATTGAACTATGAAAAATTATCCTTTTTCTCTTCGTAAGCAAGAAATTCATATATGATGCTTCTTATACAAACGTAAATGCTGAAGATAAATTCAATTTTTTACTGCCACACTTTCAAATATAGAAAAGATCAGAACCAAGATCAAGTTAGATAATAACACCTGAGAGTATGGATGTCGTAGAACTATGATTAATTTTTGCCGCTTATATAAATATTAAAAATCAGAATGAACTCGTTCAGGTACTTAATTCGTTCTTATCATGGTCAACTAGTAGTCGGCATAATGATGATTCCCGCTGCATTACTTCATCGCTTCTACTGCTGTACATATTTTTACCTATGGCCTGCTGTTTTCGTCGCTCTTTATACCGTATTCCAGTGCATTATTACCTGGAAATACCACTATCGAGGCATAATATTAAAATATTGTTGTGAACTTGATTGAGTAAAAAAGAATACACAATTTGATAATAATTACTCGACATATGAAATAGTGAATAAATGTTTGAAAAGTGAAGTGAAAAGAGAACCTTCAGGTAAATTTGTTCGGTTAGCAAATATATTTGGCTCGGGTATTGCGATGGCATTGGCTGCTATGGCATCATTTGGAATGTTCTGCACTTTTACGAGGTATGTCTTATTCCTATCCAATACAAAATCTTCGTACTTTTTCTTACACATTCTACTACTTCAGAACTAGAATAACTGGACAATTAGTAGCATCTAATTTTACTTGTGAAGGCTTGTGATCTACTATTCTGCCAGTTCTAGGCTAATAACTCTAACCAATTCTCGACTAATCTATGTTGGTTATCTCATTAATAAATTAATAAAAAATCTATTCAGAGACAACTCTGTTTAATTTACGCTCTTAATTGAACACTGAAAAGGAATCATTCTAGGTTCTCAATGAATCGTTTCCCGTTTCAACGTCACTGTTATTCTCCTTCATTAGCTTACCAATACTGCTATCGAGTTATAGATTTTCGCAGTCCATACACGGAATGGAGACGTGAATACGTGGTCGCAGAAACGAGTGCAGTTCAAGTTCTCGTCAATCTGTGGTTATTCATCTCAGCTGTTTCTCTCTTTTCCTTTTCACTGAAATCAGCTTTTACAACTGAAATATTAGCCGGCTATTTACCAACACAGTCAATCTCTTAAAATCTATAAAATCACATTTCAGTTATCTACGGAATGTTGGTGTTACCCATATTTCGGAATGTTATAATTTTATGTCGCATGCACAATCACTGATAATTGTTTCAAGCTGTATTAATCTTATTTCACTCAAAAAAAAAAAAAAAAATAAATACGCAAAGCGAAAAAAAAAAAATAAACGAATTGCAAATAGCTCAAACAATAAGTAAATTCAACAGAATCTCTTCCTAGAAAGTAATAATCTGTTGCACCAGTCGTGAAATGACGCTATGGGTCAAAAAGTCTTCATTAGTGACACCAGTCTTTTTGGCACTTAAATGTGACTTACTTTCAACAAAAGTTACTTTATTATCTATATATTTTGCGTAATTATCAGCCTTTTTTATTCTCAAAGTGTATCTTGAAAGATTCAACAATTGGGAGTAACTCTGGGTGTTGTATGCTTTAGAGAAGCCATTGATTATCAAACTTTTTTAAATAAAGTAAATTTGGAGAGAAAATTTTTAGCTATTTATTAAATTTTATAGAAAAATTGACTGGGATCACTCGTTGAACCAAGTCTGCGAATAATAAGTGGGAATGACAAATGATATCCCTGCTATTAGACGGAGTCTCTAACATGTTTATAGTATAAATTTGCCATCTCTACTGTTTTTTCAGCAACATTTTGAAACATAAATACATTATAACTGAGACCAAACTTTTGGCATGAATGATCAGTTGTCTCAGTGGAAGACAATTTTATGACATTTTAAGTCTGATATTTTAAGATTGCTATTCTTCTTCATCATTACTATTTCAGTTGTTCGATTTAGTTTACGTAATACTGTGCATTTTGAAGTTGGCGTAGCAAGATATTTTGGTTCCTTTGTATAAGACTGTAAGTTTCCTTCATTCAACTAAATCAGATTAATCATCGGATAATATAATCAGCAAACATCACTAAAAGTCTTTTCTATTACTATTTACTGTTATGTGTTTTTATGAATATTCATAATAATACTTCGATAATACAGCTTAATAATAGTAATGTCTTGAAATTCCAGAGACTTCATATTTATGGCTGCAATCTTATAATTTTATGTCGTTACTAATCTAAGTGACAGTGACATTATAGAATACTTTCTGCTTTTTAAATGGATTCACTACAACAGTATACTCACACATGTAGTATACCTCAATATTACAAGGTTCCATTCATCTCGAAATGGCCAAATATATTTCTACAATGTTTTTATGCTTAGATTAAATTACAAAACGCATATTTAAGTTGAGCAACATATTTCTAAGTTGTCAGACATTCAGGAACATACATACACTAATACTTTTAAGAAGTTCAGTATGAAATGAAAATTTATGCAAGTTCAGATTAAATATTTTTGCAATTTAATTACGAAATAATGAACAAAACAAACAATATTTCAATGAATAAAAATAGTCAAAAGTAAACTCCTGTAAACAATCAAAATCAGTAAACAAATTATGATGATCTCAATATACATTTCATAATCTGATATAAATTTCAATATCTACTCGTAGCAGAACTGTGGCAAACGTGGAAAAGGTACTGCTGCTCTTCGACGTCTTTTTCCTGGAAAAGCTGCTGGATTCCATGGAAATTCTTTGTGCTCCGGATTTCTAAGATCCCATGGAAAACTCTAAAAACGAACTAACTGCTAAATATCTTATTCACTACGCATTCAATTTTTAGTGATTTCTACTAAAATTTTGAAAGGTTCTCTAAAAACTAATTCTAATTTCGAGAGAAACACTGGAAGAAAACTACATTTCTCTTCATTAATACTAGGAGATCACAGTTTTTTGCTGTAATAAATTAAGTGTGTACCAATTGTATATTATCGATAAGAATCATAGACCACCTTGCAACGCTCTCTTTGTATTGATACAAACTTAAATAATCTCGTGGTTGCATGTTACGCGCATACCTGCCGTTTACATATATTCGACCATTCTGCAAAGCATGTTACAAAATTTAGAATTATACATGGAATTCGCTAGATCCGCATTCATTCGAAAATCAAGAAATAGATTGTGTTCCAAAGTAGCTTTATTGCTGTGAAGTTTCAATCTTGTTTTGATCTTTCACTTAATTATGACACCGAAATTATACTGAAAGTTCTACTTTGGTGGTATTAATTGAATTATTCATTTAATGCTATACCCATTAAAGTAAGCGGTACAGAATAATTGTGATAATAAATTGTTTTCTTTGCAATTTTCCAAAAAACGGTAGGAGTCTTACATCATAATTGAAATTTTACTAATTCCTCGGATATTGTTAATGTCGGACATATAAATAGATATTATTCCATAACACAACATTCTTCAGTACAAAGAAAGAGGAAATCGAAACTAAACAAGTTATTTCCCCTAACTCACCCGTACTGTGCAATGTATGTTGTTCTCAATGGCACTCAGTTCGTTGTCTCTTTCAGATGAACGTACGGTATTGACATTGCTGTTATGAAAACCAGTACCAACAGCACTGGAATCACCAGAATTGATATTTTGTCCTTTGCTCAGCACCCAAAGAATGATTAATTGTGCTGTGATACTGTAAGTAAAAATATAAAATAAAGCTTGAAGAATCAAAGTTTTAAACATATGCTGGCTTACAGATAGTTTAGGACGTAACAATGCTTTTATTCTTCTATCTTCTTGTAATTCCAACTTGCACACTATGGTCTTATTAAGTTTAATAATGTAAAAAAGATTTCATGAAGATTCGATTGTTCCAAGTATTTATTAAAAACCATCATTAATAATTTCGTTTACGAATCTAAACTTGCAAACTCACTATCAGCAGGTTATCAAGAAAGCACCAAATAACGATGAGTTTAGTAGAACAAAATAAATAAAAAACAAGACAAGTAAAAAAAAAAAATGCATTGATTAAAAGTATATTATTGGGAAGATTGAAATGAGCCCAGAATGAATGGAACCAAAATCATTCGGCTCAATATAACACCTTGGTGACACCGTTCTAGTGATATTAGAATGGTCAAAACAACCCCATTGATATTTAGATGAATTAATATAAAGAGTACAGGTGGTCTTCATTGGACAATTCATTACTTACTCACTGCTTAATGGAAATACAAGAAAAAGCGCTTACAGAAAATGAAGTCCGATTTTCATTAAGACCGTTTGCTTGTATAGAACTGTGCAATAAAACTCCATTAAACTGAGTAGCACAACAATGTGTTAATCACAATGATGATTCATCATAAATTCTCATTCTAATATTAGTTTAATTGCCAACTGCAATAGTAGATGAATTTTTTTTTTCAGTAATAAGGAATTCTTTAAACTATATCAATTAATTTCATGGAATATGAAAAATTTAACGAGATCTATATCTATCTGCTTATCATCGTAAAATTGCGAATATGACGTAAACTTTTAGACCGTAAACCTTATTAGATCTTGACTAGTCCAAATATTAGTAAATTCGATTCCAAAATCTCATTTGCGATTTACTGCAAAAATTAGTTTGTTTTAAAAACTTGGTTAATGAGGCTCTTGACATTTATGTTTTTAACGTTTTGTGCAGTTGAAACGACACGAACTCCATTTTAAATTTAGTCAACAGAAAGCTTTTTAATTAACAGTTATATTAAGGACTGATAAAATATCAAGCAATGTCATAAAAATGTCGTAGATGTAGTTGACAAATTAAGATATGAACAAAACAGCAGGAAAGGAAGGAACTGCATCGAAATGAACTTTGCTGTTAAATAAATGAAATGTTGGGTGAAATAAAAGGGAAACAGAAATATTGATTATCAATGTTTTATTTCATATCATCAGCTGAAATATTCGTTACTTTTTTTGAAAAAAAATCTCGCCGAAACTTAATCATGTGAAGTTATTAATGTGTTATTTTAAAATCACATTTGAAGAATAAACTTCTATCGATTTCTACTGATTTGTTAACATAATTCATTCCTCTCTCTACTTTTCCTATTGGAATTTGTTTCTTTTCTCGCTTAAGTATTTTTCATATATCTTTCTTTTTTAAAAAAAATTGAGAAAAAGTTAGGTAAGAAAAAAAAATTTTTTTTTTAAAAAGTAAAGTTCACAACACATATTAAAACCTTTTCATCGTGTCAAGCTACTTTATTAACTACTAAAGTGCATTAAGTTGAAAAAAAAAAAAAAAAAATGATTTCAGGGAAAATAACTAAAAAGAAAAAAAAAACACGTAAATAGACATCCCGATGTATGGGAATGAATTGAGGCGTAATGGGGCGTTGTTAAATGTAGCTTATAGGCTGTCTGAATTGCGGATTTTGGTTAACATTTTAGCTTAACATGATGAAAGGGTGCTTTCGAATGGTGCTTCCTTTTCGGGGTCAGAGGGCAGCGATGGATATTCAGTAAAAGTTAGTTAGAGAACAGGATCACATTTGAAATTTCTCTTTGCTTACCGCAATAACATCAGAGTACCACATGTTCATCTACTTTTTTCTCTTACACAAGTGGGGAATATAATGATATCCCAATACCGTCATATTTTATTTCAGGTGTAATGGACATAACGAGAAATCTATATTTATGTAACTGCAAATAATTGAACTGAACTACTGTTTTGCAAATAATGATATCTAATGATTACCGAAGGTGTACTGAATCTGATGATTGCCAGGAAAGAGCTGGATCGATGGTTAATATATCAGGATATTTCAACCACGTGGACGAGTGTTATGCTTTAACTGAACAGGTGTTTTCGATAAACCATAACCCTAATTAATTCCGTATTTAAAACGGGTGCATGAACTAGTTAAATATTCATGTCTCATTTTTGAACAATTTTCATTTGAGTTATTTGATGGAATTAGGGATTGCTATAAAACTATGTACTACAGGTTTCGGCGACATCCTCATCTGACACGTCAAGAACAAAACTAACATGTTTCGATGTTGGCCGTAATTATATCGCATTTGGGAGTAACTGTGGTATTTTATTTCTTTTCAATCGTCGATTGAATCGCAGCGCTTCCCCGTAAAGTTTTGCATCTCGTTTGATACATTGCTAACATGATAAGATCTGTAGTGACTGAAGCTTTCAGAAACATTTTTGCTTCTCACTGCTTGCTAGGGAGCTGTGAAATTTTTTGAAAATTTTGATTATGAAATTTTTGATTACTTATAATGTCAAAACATACAGGAATTTTTGAACTCTTGACCATATGACTGGTACCCAGACATAGTCTCCGCTTTATTACCAAAGCGGTAAAAAAGTTGTTATGAAAAGGTTTTACAACAAAACATTCCTTTTCTAACAGTTTCGTGTACAAAATGCTTGAACTTCTAAATTTCAGCTTACGAACAAATATCGATGATTTAATCACATGTGTAAAACTTTTCTCAGGGGAATATGACTTGCTGGCCGCAGGGTATAATTCTGGGGGCCTTATATTACTGAATTTCCCAACCGGGAAGCCCGGTTCGACCAGAAGAGTTTCTTTTTCTTTCATTAGAAGTGAAAATTCATTATTTATTTGTTAATAATAGTTTTCTTTTTGAAGGAGATTCATCTTTTTTGGATAATTTCAATTTATTATAATAAGCGCACTACTTTACATTTGTAACTTACCAGGAAATTTTGTATTGATCTATCTCTTTTTGAAGACTCGTAGGAGTTTTTCATACCATAATTTGCAGCTGGGGCAAAATCTGTCATTCGATGGACACAGAGGGCATGCGATCAATTGCATTGCTTGGACAGAGGATGGAAAAAAAGTATTTTCTGCTGATGACGCTGGTATTGTGGTCGTTACATCAGTAGATTTTGTTAGTGTCAGTAAAGCCGCAATTTTGTTGAATTGTTTGAACAGTTCGTTTATTACCTAATGTCTCAGTCATTCTGGATAGTATTTTAAAATGTCAAAATGTCGAGATTTGTTTTATTTAAAAAATATTTGCAGAATATTTTTCAAACGACATTTGTTTGCTTCGAACACACCTGTATAATGCAGTTAACTCATGTTTGCAACCTTCTAGCTCTCTGCACTGTTAGAAGAGTCGCTGTTATTGATGAAAAATTTAATTTTATACTGGAAATCGACCAACATCAACAGAAGTATTCTTTTTTTTTTTGTTACTTTGGTTGTTAAACAGGAAAAAAAAATTTTTTTATCAATTGAAAAAAATTTATGAATTACTTAAAAATTTGACAAAATAATTTTTCCAAGATTTTTAGAGCTATCTGTATACATATGATTGCTAAACCCTGTGGTACGGAATTATTCGTTCTTCAGTCAGATGGTTTCATAGTTGTTTACGATATTTCCTGTGGTGAGAAGAAAAAGAATTTTAGTGTGTCGGAAGACGTAAGTATATATAGAATATTCACGTTTCAACTAGTGTTTGTTTCCATGATCTTGCTCATTATTTCGATTTTAAGGTTTCATATTGAACATATTCTAATATTTTGTACAAATGTAACATAGTGGTGCTTAATTTTAGGTAAAACAGAAGTTGGACATAACAGATTTTTCAACTGAGTACAGGTTGTCTTTTTATTTCTTGCTGTATTAATTGGCACCAAGATGTTTTATATATTTCATTAACTCAGGAAAATAATAAAAGCTCAATTCAGATCTGATTCATTAAGAAATGTAGTAGTTTTTTATAATTCAATGAATTTTCAGGTTACAGCAATGGAGATCGTGCATGTTAGTGGTGCATTCTCAAATTTGTATAATTTATTTCTACAACCACATTGTTTTATTGAATTTAGTGGATCAAACTACAATTTTGTCATCATTTGATCTGAACACTCTTTTCTGTGATAGAGCGTTTGAAGTAAGCTGATCGGAATTTTGGGATCTTTTGCACTGAAAGAAATCCATTATTCATTGCTTGGATTTTTTCTTTCCAGACATCTATTTGCGTTGAGCCAGAATTTTCATTCTCAACTATTTTTGTCCTCGGTCCAGATAATCGTGTTTTTCGTCTCTCATCGAACGAAGTTCCTTCGTATCTTACAGAAGCTCGCGGTGAATTCTTTTCTAAATTATGCTACATTTCTTCGAAATGGATTGAGATTTTCAAGCTTTAATAATCCTACTCCGCCTCCTTTATTTGCAGCGCCTTCTAGGTTCCCATACTCTTCTTTATGTTTAGAAAAAAGATTTAATATTTTGAAATAATTGTTTACTGTTTAGTATTACAGATAGTAAATTCACTGGTATAGCATCTGAAACCTGAAGAACATACTTTCTATATCTTTCCGATCTCTTTTATAATAAAAGTCTTTCAGAAATACCGAAAGAATTCACATCAAAAACCTTCTTAAGCTCTTTCCAAAAAACTACTAAATTACTGCCAAATGCTTCGAAGGATGTATTTTGTGATGGCTTAAAAGTAGCAAAGGAGATGAATATTTTTTCCACTTTACGTAATTTTCCTCTTCCAATTTTGAATGCTTTGCCTGATTCGGACTGCATTCTGCGTAATAGCAGGTAATGCTATTGAACTAAATCATGAATCTTTTATTCTATGGCTGTGAAAATTATTGCTGTAATCCACACGTCAAAAACTTCTTACCACTTTCTGAAAACTATTAAATCAAGTCTGATGGTGATTATTTCAGCCGTAATTCTCTTTGCGATCAATCATCGGATAGTGATTCAGAAGATGATAAGTCGGGTATTGCACGGCCTCGGAATAGGAGTAATATTTTAAAACATTTTGGTAAATTATTTTATTATAGATGTTTTTTATTTGCAGAACTATTAGGATTTCCCATAAATTTTTCAGTAGTCTTTGAGTTTATGTAGTCTTTATTGGATTATTGTTTATAAGATTACTACCAGTCAGATTTGTAGAGCAGATACAGATACAACCAACCAGTATTGTGGAAAACGTCAGTAAAGTGGCACGGAAATTAGTTGATAGAGTGGGCGGTTTTGGTACACAGGTATATTGGTTATTTAAAAGATTTTCGTAAGCTTGTCATTTCTGAGATCTGAAAATTGAAATTTCCATAACTTTTTCAAAATGCCAGAATCTAGGTCGAGAACGGCTTTACGATGCAATCTATGTGTGATGCTGACACGGTAGATGTGGAAAAACCATTGTTCCCAGTTGAACAATCTGGTATTCTTCAAGAAATTATGGTTCGTAGGACGAAGACAGTTCTTACGTGTAAGAGGAAGAAAACTAGAAAAGTGGATGATTTCGACAAATCCAGCTTAATGGATTCATCCAAGGAGGATCTGAATTCTGTTGATGAGCATACGCTGAAAAATATCAAAGGAGGTATGCATTCAAGACTAAGATACTCTGCCGTTTCTTTTTGACAACGGTTAAGTTAGTAGGAGAAAAGATTGCTGAAACATTCTTGAAATTAAGTATTTATAGCACTTACAATTCCGTTACAAATTGGCGGAGTGAACTGTCAGTCTCAGAAGGATTTACATGGTGGCAATATCAAACAGAGAGCTGATTGCAGCAAAGAGTGTCAAGAAGTGAATACGAAATTATTATCCTTATTTTTCATTTTTTAGAATTACTTATTAAAACAATCTTCCCTTCATTTTTTTTTTTTTTTAACTACAAATTGCAGATGATTTGGATTGCTGAACTGAATGATGGTATTGATATGAAAAATAAAGAGCGTGACTCAGCAACAAGTAAGTCGTCGATATTGTTTTGTTTTGTTTTGTTTTGTTTTTTTTTTTTTTATTTTATTCTGGAAATTTCGAAATTGCACAAATTGGAGATGGAAAGGAGTAAAAAGAAATCCTTTCACTGCCATCATAATTTTCGGATTAAGAATTTCAAATTTTTCTGTGAGAATTTTTAAAGCTTAATTCTTCTAATTAAATCCTATGATCAATATTCAAATATTGATATCAATACACTTTGACACAATTATTTCAGAAGAATCCACTGAACAAAATCTAGCGAATTCGATGCCGGAATTATTGATGGAAGGAAATGCTTATGAATTTTTAATGAAGGATGCACTGGAAAGAAAACCTTCTGTTTTTGAGGTAATTTTATAAATACAATTAGAATATCTATTTTTTTGTGATGATAATGTGACATCTATAATTTTAAAATGTTCTGTAGCAAGCAACAAGTAGTGCTATATGTCTACCGGATGATGAACAACTGATCAAAAACATTGTTGTGATGAATAACTTCAGTGATATTTGGAGAGAGGTTTGGAGGTTTTAATACATTTTAACTTTTAGTTGTTGAATATGCTTTTCAGTCAGAATGATTTTATTTTGGAGTATATATTTGTGTCTTCAGTAATAGCTAGGCAGTTGAGCAGTAAGTAAATTTTTGAAGGAATCATGGAATTATAGCGTCTGATAAGTCTTGGCAACTTCTAATCATTTGCCAAATCATTTATTTTTGTTAATGCGCTCCGTATATATATATCAACTGCAGCTTAATTTCGGTTGTACTATGAATATTGGGGTCCTTCACACCTCCAAATCCGAATAACCATTCATGGTTCTTGTGTGGTTTCTGGAACATTATTTTGATCTCTTCACTTATGTTACAAATAATTTTAACAAAGCAGTAATTAAGTTTGGACTTATAGGACTATCTACTGGAAATCAAGAAGTAGGGACTATCGAAATTTAATTGAAAAAGAAGGAAAGGCCTTAAAAATTATACATAGATAGGATTCAAAAATTTAATGCAACTAAAGAAGGAGTGATTTCTCAGCATAAAAATGTTCAGTAATAATATATCATCTTAAAATATTTTCCACTAGAGGATATGAAGTTCACCAAACTACTGTTAATCTTGTCTTTTTCTTAGTGTTAATTTCAGATAAAACTGCCATATTCCTGTTCATCTTTTTCTGTTTCATCCAAATATTTTATTATTTGTCATTCGAAAAAAAAGAGAAGGCCTTATTATTTGTTTATTCCTTACTGTGGCACTCCGCAGTGGATAAAATTAAAGCAGAAAGCAGATCATTTTGTTGTTAATGGTTTGTTTTGTGGAATTTATCTGACCTAGTAGCTGTTCTAATAAACCAATGTTTAGTTCAAAGTTGATCCATTTCAAAAAAGTTGATTTGTATTGAGTTTCTGTGTAAAAATTTTCTTTCATTATGAGCTGTGGAGTTTATTTTTCGTAGTACTGTTACTAGCATATTTTCAAAATTATTTTCAATTTATTATTATTTTCTTAATGAAAAGCTTTTTCCTGCAAAGTTTGATTCAGCATAGAACAAAAATAACAAAGAAGAATTTTATTATTTTCTTTATATCGAATAGCTTATTTTTTGAAAATTTTTTCATTTTACTTGTTTTATTTAAATTTAATTTTAATAGCATTCATTGCCTTCATTCTTAATATGTAATTATTCTAATACGGGAATCAAGTATGTGTTAACTCCGGAGTTATCCCAAGTTCCTTGATCAACTATTTAATATTGTTAAAATAATTGAATTTTAAAAATTTTCAAGATGATGGTACCTTAGTTTGGAAAATCCTTAAAAATGTCGCATTTGCTCCCATGAAAAGTAACATTGGATCTGATTCATTTTTAACATCTCTTCATTGGACTGTTGTTGCTGACGAGGGTGGTGGTGTAATTGAAGCTGCGCTAACCAGTCGTTCGGCTTGGTACATAACAAAATCAGGAGAGGTATGGTTTCTTTTTTTTTTTTTTTTCACTCTGTATTTGCAAACAATCTAGTGGAGAGGCTAAAACTGATGTAGGTTGCTTAAATGACAGTGCAAATAGTCTTTGAAAATATATTGTGGATGTAGTTTTTTCTTTTTTCATAAGTTTTTTGAGATTTTTAAACAGTTTTGAAATATTTAATAATTAAATTAAAGGTTTTTGTACAACTATGTTTACCGGAAATGGGAATTCTCAGTAGATGCGAAACGTCGTGGCTGTTGCATTCCATCACTGCAAGTGAGTTGGCGGTTTGGGCGCTACAAGTTGAATCAGGTCGCCTTGTAGTACGCACTGGACTAAAGCATAGTCCAGTTGGATTGGATTGGGTTGAAATTGTGTACGTTTTTTGCTTAATTTTTCATCATCACTTGCTGAAGAGAAAATTAAAATATTTAAAAATGGCTTTCCCTTTTCAAATTAAAATTTTTTGATTCTATATCTAAAAATTTTACAGGCCTCATGGCCCTACGCGTTTAATTAGCATTTGTTTATATGGCCAGAGTGGTTGGGCAATTGATGAAAAACATTCATTATGGTTCACAAATGGTGTGGGATATCAAAGTCCATTTGGCTGGACAGGGAGTTGGATGAAAGTACTTTTTTTCTTTAACGTTCTATTTATTTAAAAGGTGAAGGAAAATAAGAACTTGACTATTTCTAATTGCTATAATTTTTCTGCAGTTTATCAAGAATCGTACAAACTTCATGTTCCATATTTTTTTACATTATTTTTCCTAGCAGTTTGATTTGCTGTTGTTTAAAAAATAAAATTTTAAGTTTTTTCTCAGGTTTTTTCGAATTTTTTCTTTGAGGTTTATAATCCATGGGATGTTTCACCGGATATTAATCGGTTGTTGACTTTACCATGGATTATTCGCGTCTCTTCGGCAGGAGTTTTCGTATGTGTCGACAATAAGTGTTATTGGTCATCTGGCGCCAGCTTTCTTTCTGGACATCGCCTAGAACACATTGTGAGGGATAGCTTCTCAGTCGACAACAATTTTGAATTAATAGCAGGCGGAGGTTTAAAAGAAGATTTTGGTGAGTATTTTGGGTTGTTGCAGAAGCTTGTTTATTCATATATTAAAATCGGCAAATATACTTTTGTAATCTGTTATTGTGTTAGTTTTTGAAGGAGATCGAGCTTGGCAAACTTAATACTCTTCCTATTTTGAATTTAGTATTGGTGGGTTTTTTGTGAATTTAGTATTGGTGGGTTTTTTTATGCTTGTAAAGAACGTTAAAATATTGACTGGAGAATTCTTCCTAAGAAAGCCCACTATGAATCAAAAAGGTCAATGTATGGTAACATTTTTGTTGCAGATTGTTTAACTTTATGTCGAATTAATGAAGTATTCCTTTATCGATTGAAAAATAGTTATTTCTATTCTCTACCAGCCTTTCCAGCATCATTCAATTCAAATGTAATATATTTCGTACGTAGAGCTTTTTATTAATAATTGAAGTGCTTTGATGCAAGCTGCATATGTTTTTTTGAAAAAATTGTTTATCTTTGAACTGTTTCTTTATTTCATCTGTTAATATGTTTCAATTTAAAACCTTTCAGATAATTGAAGTGTCGTCTTTTGACGAGAGTGTGTATGTATTGGATAGTTCTGGTTGTATATACGTGAAGGAAAATATAAGTACTGTTTCCCCATTTGGTGTTGATTGGAAAATCTTAGACACAGGGCCTTGCGGTTAGCTTTTTTATTTTTATTTTTTTATTTTTGATTTCGATTTTTTTATTTTTGAAGGTCTATCTACTCAGTTTATCTTACTTTTACTTTTTTGAAGATTTGGATTAAATATTTACATAATTGCTGCATATTCAGGTTCACCAATAATATCATTTACCGTCACATCGGTTTCATTATGGGTACTTACGGCAGCTAATGAAACCTGTTTGTATGTAAAGAATGAGAAGAAGGAACCGCTAGTTGGTACAAATCCTAAATGGATTCATCTGAAAGCTTTGGATGGTTGTATATTCGATAAAGTTAGGAATTTATATATGAGACATTTCATTGAAGAGCTCTTTGCTTATTTCGGCTGTAATTATGCTGCTTTTGCTTGTGACTTTCAAATTTGTTATTTAATAAAGTAGTTGTTTTTTTAGATTCGTGCATCCTCTAATGGAATGTATGTATGGGTATTTTCGAGGAACAGTGGGCGTGCATGGGCTCGCAATTCTATTACGGACGTACTCCCTTCTGGAAAGTCATGGATAGAGGTTAATTGCTGTCTGAAGTTTTGAATGGATTTAAAATAAACGCTTATTGAAATTCGAAGATGGCGGTTTCAGGCGAGTAATGAGCCTGGTGTTTACGACTTGGCTGTAGGGTGTAAAATAATCTGGTCGCTTTCCGCTTCTGGACAGCTTCACAGACTACAAGGTCTTGCGATCAGCAATCGAGCTGGAAATTATTGGAAGCCTATCCCACTTTATTTAAAAGCAGTGACTATTGATAGAAAAGAACGGTTATGGGGAATCGACTTGAACAAGCGATTAGTTTCTCACAAGTTAAGTTTTCATTTTATGCTCTTGCTAGTTTATCGTATTCAAATTTTATTAATTTTCATAACATTTTCTTGTTATTTTTTGATTTCTAAAAAATTCGTATGCCATGAATTTAATTTTCTGATGTTGAAGAATTTTAGACCGAACTGTATCCTCCCTTCAATGGCCATCAGCTGAATGCGATGAAGATTAATTAATGGTAATCACTTGTATATTTCTGGTATTGTTAACCATTTCGAATATTTTTTCATAATTTATTGTTTTAGTAAAATTATTCATTAGTCCTCACTATTCTCACTCAGAAATTCAAAAATCTCATAAAATATAAATTTGTTTTAAGTAATCTCCGGTATATTTCTCATCTTTTTTATGCTTGATTGTAATTATCTTCGTGGTAAATTTTCTTTGCTTTGGGGTAACTATTGCTGTAGTTGCATCTAGTAATCAGCATACTCAGTATTGTGAATCTAGTCCCAAAATTTCTTTTTCTTTTTAACTTTGCCAGTTTTCAGTTATTAAAAAATAACTCTTTTTATTAAAATTATTTTCATTTTTGTTAGTTCTTCAATTTGCTATTTATAACGCTGGTTGATATGAATATGACGTATCTCTTTGTGTTGCTGAATTACACAGCTATACAAAACAGTAATCATCTGGTATATGTTATCTGATATGTAAAAAAATGGAAAAGTTGTTTGCACGAATTTTTTTGGATTAAAAGAAGATGTAATTAACACGTTTTTGTTGAAGGAAGAGGTTTGTAGCGTGATATTAGGACTTATGACTTCGTTAACACTTAATTACTTTCTCTTTCAATAAGAGTTAGAAATTCTAAACACAGTGCATCGACAGACTTCCGCTCATTAATCTTTAAATTTCAACTTGTTCTCTGGAAGACAACAATTACTTAAGGAAGTGAGTGAGGGGCGGGGAAAGTGTTTTGTCTTGAGTTTTCTGTTTTGTAAGGGAGAATGTAAAGAGTTGCTCGTTTTAAGTTGTATTTTACTGTTTATGAGGATGAGGGACTGTATCACGATTTCGGGATTGTAGCGTTAATTCATGAATAAACAACCATACCTTACCTCTACTATGATCACGTTGTATTTGGGTTAATATTCGACTGATTTGCATTGTTACTTCCTTAAAGAGTTCGAATGAATCTTAATCTCCCCTACTTCCTTTTATTTCGCCTACATACTTATTTTTTCTCATATAAAGTTTTGCTAAGAATTTTCAGACTCTGATCACATGCGATACTTATGTGAGCTATGAAATCTAACAATGGTAATTTACTTTGGTTATAGGTAATCTTGAGATAAATTGAAGAATTGCAATATCTCTTGTTTGGACCATTTTAATGGATGTCCTATTGTCCATGTATTCCTTTAAATTTCTTCCTTTCTTTCCGCATAGATTTTCATAGTCTCACTAGATTAGTCGATAAGAAAGTGAACTGAAACTTGTAAACAGTTGATTATATTGCATCATTTTTCGATCTGCTGGCTAATTAAAGTATAGGAAAACACAAATAAGAACTGGGCTGTGTTAAATGGAAAATTGTGACTGGTAATGATAAAAATTAGATGTAATTTACTATATTCTAATGAAGCATAATTGTAGTTCTTTTGACCTCTGATGCTTCTATGTCCTAAGACATGATGTCGTACTGTACGATACAGTTTGATTTCTTCTTTACAGTTATCAGCTATTCAGAAATAATACAAAAAATAACTCAAATGAAACAGGAACTACAAGACTTAGTCAAAATCAAAACTTAGTTGAACCATCACTTTTCATTTCAATTTATTTTTTCAAGTTTCGAAAATTTCTAAGGCCATCCAAAAGTATGATGAATTTGCACAAGTGAACAAAATAAAAATACTATCAACTTTATATTAGTAATTTCAATATCATTGACGATCAATAACTTTCAGAGTTAACTCAGACAGACGAAATATTCGACTATGATGCTGAATCAACCAAAACTAAGGCCAGCATAATCAAAAATTGATACTGAGGAGTTCTAAATGCTTGTACTACGTTTGATTACTACTAAATGTATGAATAATTTGTCGACCGTTTCATTTTCATTGATACACCATTTTTATGTTGCTGTGGAGATAGCTGGAAAACCTATAAGACTCCTTTCCAAATAAATATTACCTTCCCATTGCTTGCCGATAGTCAATATAATATGTTTACACAAATATTTTGTTTGATTTATCCATCGATGATGCATCACTTTAGCAGCAAACTACTCTATCAACAATTCACTCAGAGTGACAGATGTTGACAAGTTGACTCAGTGCTTTATTTCTTTTTTAGTTGTGTCTTAAAGTTTGATTTACAGCAAGATGGAATAATAGTAAGGTGATTCAAAAATTTAATAAGATGACCCGTGAATTAAAAAAATTTTAATTTCGAAAAAAATTTGTATTTCAGGAATAGTTAAGTGAAAAGTTTAATCGGAAAGATCATGTTCTTATTTTAAAAAGCTTACATCATGTTCTTATTATTTCGATTGTTATTAAATTAAGTTCAATCAAAGTAAGCTGAAAATCAGCTTTTTGAAGTAGATAATGGTATGTGACATAAGATAATTTGTTAAGTACTAGTAGTAGCTTACTTTAATCTCTTCACTTGAATAGTAATTGTACTTGGAAGTTCTCTCTTCAAAATATTTCTCTTTCTAATATATTCGAGAGACGAATAATTACAGCTGAAAAAGCAAGCATTTTTTCAATTAAATAAAGATAAATTAAAAAAGTCAATTGAACATGTGATTTTCTCATCGTATTGAAACAACTTGTCAAAGTTTTGACATGAATTTGGTAAAGTTTTATACTGCTAATAATTCCGCTAATAAATAAGTTTAACTAGTATTCCAGATTGAGCCTAATGGAACAGTTAAGTTATCCTGCGTTCTAACTGAGTCTTACAGCATATTTCAAGAAAATTATTCATGTGAAAATGAAACAGTTTAGTAAACTTTCCTCTTCCACCTCCTTCCCCACTTCTTTTCTTTATCTCCGAGAGTAATGTACATTGGTGCTCTCAATTCGAGAATTGCTCTGATACTGAGTAAGGTGGAGGAAAAAAGTTAGAAGAGTCCTATGATGAATTTGTTTGTCAAGACCTTAATTCTTTTATAGATATTTATCTGTCCTTGTCCTTTAAGTTCTGTCTTCATTCTTTCTTTCGAATAATATTTTTGAATTATATTTATTTGTAATTAACAAGTTGCAAGTCCCAAATATTGGAGAAAGCACTTCCAATAAAATCATTTTAAATCTAAATGAATCGATGGGAAGCATATCAGTACAGTCCCACTGCTGTCGTGTAAGTCTCATGAAATTTCGTTAATTAGATTTTTCTTTAATGAATCTGCGCAATTTCTTCTTAACTGCACATACTAGTTGTTAATGTCCTCAACACATCAGAATCGAATATTTAATGGTAATTTGTCGTTGGTTTTGCGTGAGTTTAGTTCTTGATTTACTTGACAATTTGAGCTAAGAAAGTCTATTGATTCACTAAGTTGTTTTTCATCCTTATGTAACTAATTACTTTGAAGTTGTAGGCAAAATCAAGTGACAATGCAGGATAGTAAGGCACTTGTTGAACGTGAAGTCTTCCAGCACGCTACTGTTGGCAACTTCTTGGGATCCAGTATTGAAGGTCTCTCCTTTTAAACTTCGTGTTCTACTACTTGAATTTAAAGTTTTACGTTAATATTTCCATGATTTCAGGGTCAGGTTCCGGTTTTATACGCTGTCTATATACAGCAAAGAATACAATAAATGCAACCGTCACATTGTTGTGAGATTTTCGAACTCTACAACCACTAACATTAAAATCAAACACAATATGCTGTCATTTGTACCGCGTCTCTCTGAAACGGAATTAATTTTCAGTCGGAAAGCATAAGTTTTGGAAGTAATTAAAATTGAAGTATTACAACAAAAATCCCGCAACAATAAGTTATTCAGAAATGTTGCAGATGTGATGTCAATGCTGGTTGCTGTGAGAGAGGTTGCTGTCCTCAAGATCTTTTCTGGTAAATTATTTGGTCGAATTCTAGAAGACTTGATAGATTTCCAGTGCAATAATGAAATTTTTCTCAGAATATTTGTACAGTAATATATCATCGATATTTAATTTCAATTTCAGATAATAAATTTATTTCAGGATGGCTGGAGTATTTATTCTCTTAGTTTTCGTGCTTTTGGTGTTTTTCATTGGCGCATGCATCGTAATTTGTTGTTATTGGCGATCGAAAAGGGAGCAACGTAGGGAAGCTTATGAATATAGCATATATGGCTCTCAGGTATGCCAGTTTTTATGATTTATTCTATTAAAGTTGATTGAATTTTAAACTCAGAAAGCCTTTTTTTCCCATTCCAAAGCTTTTTGACATACTGAATGAGTGAATAGATTCAATATGCAAATATGATAGTATTGAAGGGAGAGCATGCATCGATCCATGTTTTATTCGCAACTGAAGGCGAGTATACTTGACTAGCTAAGCAAATGTTTTCCATTGACTGAGATAGTTTTCATGAACGACTTCAAAGAAGTAAAGTATATTATGACCACTTTATCCAGCCAAGCAAATTTAAATAAATCTTTGAAATGATTTGAATTTTTGTAAGAATTTAATTCTTTATCTTTAAATATATCGTATTTCAGGTCGGCATGTATCCAGATGGATGCAATTCTTATACAAGCCGATCTGTCTATCAAAGGTATTAACTGTGTTTGTCTGCTCATATAGATGTTTTATAAAGGAAAAGGGAGTGATAAAAATCATTGTTACTGAATCACAATTACATTCGCATCATAATGTCGCCTTCTGGTTGAGTTACTTTCTGATCAAGCTACTTGTTGGATTCAAATAAATCATTCTCGTGGTGTTCAATTTGATTAACATTTCTAATTTTCCTGATCATCAATATTTAACTAAGTTTACACATTTTATAATAAGGCGAAAATGCTGATTTTCTTGTCTCACTTCACAACCATCCTTACAACTTCCATCAATAGTAAACCCCAACTCAAGCAGTTCCTCATTTGAAAAAGATATTCACATAATAGCTTGAAATTTCACTTCACAATAAGAGCATATAATCTGAACCTAAGCAGAAAATTTATTCATTATTCGTAAAAATCGATTGCTCCATTGGAGAGTAGTCATTGAAAATGCAAATCTTTAAGTCCACTGATAAGATTCGATTCATGAATTTTCCCCGCTGTGGTATTTGTGAGAATGATTTGTAGCATATTCTCATGAATAATTACTTCGTAAGGGACAATTTCAAATAACACTACCTCTTAGGTGGGTTCATTCGCATCAACCTAAGAACATCACCATAGTAACTGACCACTTAATAATGAATGAGTTTGAAGTCGCCGTATATTTTTTACTGTAGAAAAGCTTGTCGTTGTCATTTTCAGCTGTTAGGAAGTCGAGTCTTTGATGCTCAATAAGTATGTGTCTCGTTCGAGTCAGCCATTATTATCTTCTATCAAGTTTTCATATTATAAATGCAAATTGTTAAAATGCTTGATCTATGTGTATTGCAAGCAATTTTTCAACTTAATGTTTATTCTTGTAGAATAATAAGACTAGTTCTAGCAAGTCAGAAATTCTGATGAACACATAGACTTTTTGTTACTTTTGATCCATTTATCATTCTATCCTTATGATATTAATTAGATTAAAGATTATGCCTTAGATTTTATTCAAACTTTAGTAAAAGATGAAATTTATCATCACGAAGTTCTTTTCAATTATTACAAATATTAATTTAAACCAGGAAACACAGTTATTTTCTTTAGATAAAAAAGTTGAAATGCTTTTGTTATTATCAGCTTTTACATTAAGATTAATTTAAGCTGTAAATTGCAATATTTAATGTTTTCTAACATTTCTATGTTAATAACAAGATTTCTAAATTTCATTGGGAATTTTCGAGGGAGATTTTCAACGTTTAAAATAACTTAGAATTAGAAATGAGAAAGAAACGATATTCTATCGTTTGTTTTCACAAAAGTCGAAGTGTAAATGTGTAGAATTTAACATTAAAAGATATAAGAAAAACTTACGCCTTGTCATACTTCAACACATAATTTTTTTTATCAGCATTATAATATATTAATGGATGTCAAATAGAAAAGCATATAGTAAGTTTTTAATCGATTTCTCAAATGAATGTTTGAAGAGCGAAAGCCAGTCATACCTACTCAGTTAAATGTCCTGATATCCCGTATCTTTTGAATCTTAATTCTGCTATGACATTTCTTCATGGAAGACAAGACACTGACCGTCTACATTCCTTAATCATAATGGAACTCAAGTAGAAATTTCAATATAGAATGAAAGCCATCCTTATCCATTCAGCAAAATTCCTCGTTTGATAATTAATAGTACGCTTATCTCATTTTTAAGCTTCCCGACAAATTCACTTAATAAAGTGCATTCATACTTCATTTTATTTGATGTTCAGTTCTCATTGTCATAACCATTGTTATTTAATTTAAAAATCTGAAATAGTAACAAGTATGAAGGCATATGGATTATTTTGAATAGAAATGAATGAAATAGTGCTGAAATAAAAAGACGTGCGATATCAGCCGTAATTAGCCGATATTATTTACTTCACGTACGTATTAATCAACCAGGCAATTTTTGCATAATTATTTTTGTTTTATAACATGTTATTAAGAAGTTCCTCTTAGTTGCAAATTCAATAAGTTTTGTTGGGTGGTAATACTGCATGCAACGCACAGTAACAGTTTCTGTAAACGGAAAAAAGCATTTAGTTTGAAAACTGCGTACTATTTAATTTTTAGAGCATTTTTTAAACTTTTTTTAGCATTATGCATTTTTGAAATAAATTAAATATTTTCACCACAAATGCGTGGTAGTGTTAATTGTTATTGGAAACTTTTTGCAATTGTTTTAGGTAGCTTTTCGAATTGCTTAATGAACTAGTAAAGTAAAACAATTCAATAAGAATATTTTCAGATAAAAATAGCTTAATTGATTTTAAATCTCAAGTTTAGATAATTGAACATTCAGAAGAATATAAAGTGCTACGTAGTTTTGTTTTATAAAAAAAAAAAAAAAAAAAAACAAATCAAGATTGATTGGAATCCAATGAAAAGTAAATGCTTTCTGATTGATAAAAACGAAATCAATTTCTAACTGATAAAAAAGTATCTGGAAGGTGAGTTAAATGAAAGCGCTTCAATATGTTAACAGAAACTGTCAAATATTTTTTGCATTTTTAAAATTCTTTTTGCTCCAAAAGAATTCAATTGAAAATAGCAAAGCAATAACATAAACATGGACTATAAATAATAGTTTATAACTTAGAGAGTTCGTAACTTAGGAAGAGCAACTTTAATCTAGCATTTGAAAGTAGAAATTATGAAGTCATAAACTGATATTAGCATATTTCAAGATCAGTTTGACTTTTGGCTTTTGTATGACACTTTCTGATTTTTGCATTATGGAAGGTTATGAAAAGTTTGCCACAAGGTAAAAGAAGAAAGAAAAAGGGTAGAGAAGGAAGGGGAAGAATTACATTCATTTAAAAAAATAGGCACAGCTTTTATCGGAGGTGTCGAGAAAGTTCGATAAATTGAATGTAGAATTGGAAAAGCTCACATTGCAGTATTCTTGGCTTTCATATGTAGCAAGCCTATAATTTTTGGTAGCATAATTTCTTTTTTTTTTTTTTTTACTTTTCTAAAAATTGAAAATAAATACAAATTGGAAGGAACAACAAAGTGAGCCGTCGAATAAGCGATTCACTTTGCAGACATTTTATGCGGTAATGACATTTCTAATTAATTAAACAACGCTTTTTTCATTTATATTAGATCAATTGTTAGAATAAAAGAAGTGTTGCAAGATTACTTTGTATATTGCCCGCTTGCAGTTTATGACAGTGAAAATGATTGGTGATATATGAAGCGATTGATTTCAAAAAATTATATAAACTCTTTACTATGAAATTATCCGTTATTTGCTTATTCGAAACTATAATTTCTCATTTATTAGCATGAATTATTATTATTATTATTGATTGTAAAAAAAATGGCTCAGTCAGTGGAATTTACTTTTTGTCACGCCACCTTGTTTAGGTGTCACTACTAAAATGTTAATACACTATATTACAAGGTCACTAAACTGCTAAGTAAATGAAGCTTTGATGATACCGTATTACTTTTGTTTATCGTTGTCATTTAGATTGCTTTCAGAACTCTTTTGTTCATTGACGTTCAAAAATATATTTAAGTCTGTTTATAACTTAAGTAATGCTCGAATGTGCGCGATATTCAATGCAGCAATCCTTCAAAGAGGTTATCACTGAGTTTAAATATTCTTCCTTTCCTTTTCTTAGGATTCACTAATTATCTGTAGCAAACAAATAGTGAATACTACCATTTTTATTTAAAATAAATTATCCTCACAATGCTAATTACATTTTCTACTCAGTTTTCTCTTCCATTTTTAATATGTCACATTTACGTTCATTTTGACTTGTAGTAGTTAATGTTGTCGTTCAGAAATGCAAGCAGTATTATATAGATGAAGAGAAGGAATCGAATCCGGTTAAGGAACAACAATATGAATACTTGATGGAATAATAAAAATGATTATTTCAAAATTAGCCCAGTCGTCGAGACTTTCTTTTTGCCTCACCAATTAGTTTAGATATCATTGCTGACACACACATGCTTGTAACATATGGCCTGCAATATACTATTTATAAAATGCACTCTTCACTGAAAACATTTCTGTGCTGATCGGAGCATGCGACATGCGTCACATTTCGATGTTCCTTGAGTAAAGATGGAAGATCGTTGATACACCAAATGCGGTCAGCATGTAACGAGAAATGGGTAATCAGAATAATGGATGATGATTTACCTTGATAAAGAAGCAAAAGTGAAGGTAAGCAATTAAATGAAAGGCTCTGCAGCTCAAAGAAATTTCACTTATGTCCTTAATTCTGTTTGTTAGAAAGTAGAAATAGACTACTGACAGTTGTTATTATATTCCCTATGTTGGATAGTATTTCTGATTCAGTTAAATGACTTAAGCAAATGATTAATTTTGAAAATGCATCTTGAATGCTTATTTTTCCTAGTTCTACATATCATCTTTATATATGTCAACAATTAATTGTGTTCCCTTCTGGCTGCGATAACAAAGAAGGAAAGAATTCAAAATAAGAGTTATAGTCTGGTCTAAAACAAGGAAAACATTTTGACTAATTTTTGTAAAAACGAGTAGTCAAAAAGATTTTAATAAAAGATGATAAAGCTATTTTGATATTTGACTAATTGAAAAATTTTCACTGTTTCTTTGTTCCATATCAAATGATGAATATTTGATTTAAAATATTTTTTGTTAATTTTTGTTAATTTAAAATTCTGACTACTAACTGTATTAAACCTCTTTTTAAAAGTCATATGGAATCTCAGTAAGACCTTTCGAGAAACAAAGCATGAAATTTGAATTAAATATCTCAAGCTTGTTGTCTTTTTTTATTTTGAAATTCCGTTTGTTCCCCTTGTTTTGTCTTATTCCGAAGAGAAGAATTACATCTCATATTTTCCTCTTAATGATATCTACATCACATACGTCTAGACTAAAATCATAATTATTAGTGCTCCATTACGAGAATCCTCAAAATAATCTATAATGTCAATGGCAAAAATTATGTATGCAATTTAAAAATATTTTAAAAAATGGTAAACAAGCAAGTGTGTTAAAAAAAATTGACATTGAGCGAAATGCATTCTAATTCCTTAACGTATCATTCATTTGATATGAAGTAATTTGATATACGAAAATAGCAAGAAACCTAGAAATTATTCATGCGTAGTAGAAAAATATTTTTGGCATTCTTTGAAGTTAATTCACGTGACATTTTTTATTTTCAAATGATATTTTCTTATTTCAGCGCCTTACCTTCCTAATTTATAATCTCAGTGGTCATTGAATTGAACTGTCTTTGAATTTCTTTCATTCTTTCTTCTTCTCTTTACATCCTTCTTCCCACTTCCTCCATTTCAATAATTACCTGAAACAAAACCCAAATTAATTTTTTTGTGGTCTTCATTTTAAAAGGTTATCATCATTGCATCATAGTTTGTTTTCAACTAATTTTTACAAATTTTGTTGTATTTGCTTTTCACTTCTTTGTTTTTAAGGATAAAATTCGATCTTAAGTAATGTAGAATCGTTTAAATAACTAAACTTTTATTATCTCAAAACTTCTTATTGAGAAAGAAATGAGTGTTGAAGAGCTTTTAAACGGTCAGCAACCAACGATTTCGAGCAGAAAAGCGCAATTTATAATATGCCCTTTTCGATTAGCCTAAAAGCTCAACAAAGAATAAAAAATAAAAAGTTAACGTGAAAGATAAACAAAAATGCTTCTACTGTAATGATATTTGAAAATCTGCGGTAAAGTTAAAGACTGAAGGAATTATTAAAGGTTTTAAATAGGCTTAAACTGTTATCCTTGTTTGTTCTTCTTGTTTTCTCCTCATCCAGGAATCAGAAATTTTATTCCAAGTTCCATAAATTCAGTATTTTTAGACTTTTTATGTAAATATAGTATCACACGAATAGATACAAACTTGGAAATTCTGTGTAAAAATGTCAACAAAGTCACTCTAAATAATAATTGGTCTAAAAGTTGAATTCTTTAATTCACACTTGCGCTTACACTTTCGAAGTCGGAAAACCAAATAGAACAAGTCTGTAATGCATGCGAATCTTGTACAAATGTTATGCTAATACAAGAAAGACACGAAAGTTTTTAATAGACCAGTTAAGTTCTGGAAGTTTTCTAAATCTAATTGTAAATGTAATTCAATTCGGTGTTACTCAGAACTAATCTTAATTTCACAAAATTATTCCTAAAATACTTTTACTTACCACTCGAAAAATCTGAACATTCTCTATAATTTTGGATTTTTGTTGAAGCTGCGATTTATTTACAGTCTTTGATAGTTTTTTTTTAACAACTTATGAAGAAAGTTTTGCAGAAGGAGAAATGACTGTTTCCTGATAGTTATTTCTTTGAAGCATTTGTGGAATTGAGCAATAAAAAAGATATTGAGAGGACGAAGAAACGATATCAAATATTGTCAAGATCAATGTAAAAGAAATCTAGGCTCTTTTGGCATGCCTGTCGTTAAACGAGGACTCGTCGCACCACAAAATACATTCCTTGAAAATGTTATCAGGCGCTGCAATAATTCTGGTATGTTCAACAGCTCTCAAAGCTTTCAAAGAACTAATAATAAAAATAAGAAAGGTTACCCTTAGATTACTGGAATCTAAACCAAACATCAGCAAATTGTACTTCTGGAATTATTTATCAAAACATATCGAGGAATATTCCCACGACTTAAGCAAATCGCCAGCTGCTGTCAAGTTGCTAATCACAAGGTGTGATTAGGTAATTTATGCGTCTTCCCGTGTGAGCTGCTGGGTAGTTCAAGTTATGCATGCTGCATGCTATCTCAGATATGCATTTATTAGAAAATCTGTTACTAGTGAATGTATTTCCGTGTAGGATAATTAAAGTTCAGAAATACATTGTGTCATTTCATGTTAACATTTTCCACCACAAAATTTTTGGTTCATTAGTCTTATTTTTATTTGGAGAGGAAACCTTTTTTGCAGCTGTAAATTTCAATGGAATTATATTCTTTCATTTCAGATAAACCGTAAGAGATTGGTAGTAACGAATCATTCACATAGTCTACTTCCCACTGTCAGCTTCTGAAATTTACTAGTGTTGTTAGCTAGAAATTAAATCTGATGTTATAAACGAAATTGAGACTAAAACATCCATTTAAAGAAGTTATACGCAGATTTTGTAACTCTGTTGTGTATTGATTAAAATGAATTGTGTTTGATTTAAAAGATGCAAATTTTTCATTAAATGTCTAATTTACTGCTTTTGGTATAGATCTGTCTTTTTGCAGATACTAGTTTTATACTAGCAAACGCTCAAATAGTAGAATATCCGATTGTTTACTGTAACGATGGTTTTGCTAAAATGGTAGGATATTCCAGGGCTGAAATTATGCAGAAACCTTGCTCGTGAGTTTAATCAATGATTCTTTCATTTAGTTATTTTATAAAAAATGAGTGAAATTAGAAGGATTAGGCTATAGTGGATTGGATAACTTTTTTTTTATTTAATAGTTTTATTTTGAAGACTTTCCTTCATGCATGCGGAGTACAGTGGACCTGAAGCAGTAAAGAAGATTCAAAATGCGCTCGATATGTGTCAACATGAAAGAACAGAAATTGGTCTACGAAAGAAAAACAGTTCCGTTTTAGAAAGCAATTTAATATTCCTTAGCAATATTCGCTTAATTTAGCTCTGAATTTAAACTGTTTTTTAACGTAAGGTAGTTGAAAAGTAAACAGAAGGTAAGGATCTATGGAAGAGCATCTACTGAAATTTCTTTGTGTTTTAATTGAACTTCGTTATGTTTATCAGGTTCGAGATCATTTTAATTCCATTTTAATTTCTGAAAATTAGACGAAATTTAGTTTAAAGAAGTTTAAAAACTTTCTAGGAAGTGTCCTTTGGTTGTTGGTGCATATCGCCCCAATCAAGAATGACCGTAATCAAGTGGTATTATATTTGTGCCAGTTCAGGGATATCACACCCCTTAAACAACCACTTGATGATGAGAATAATAAAGGTTATCAATTTTTGATTTTGTTAACTTAAAAGCGCTTTGTATACCTTAAAAAAATTTTCTGTTGCTGATAAAAGTTTTTCTTCATACCTAATTTCTAGAAAACTTAACGAAAAGAGATTTTTAGCTGAATCTATCATCATTAATTGCTCCCCTATTAGAACCATTTCATTTGATGATTAGAATCACTAAATGATCGATTTCAAATGGTAGAATATTCCTCAGCAGAACAAGAAAATAAAAATAATTAGCATGAATTAATGATTGCTCTCTCGTTCTTCATGAGTGTAAAAATTTATCAAGAAATCTTGATAAATTAATATCATTGATTATCATAATCGGAGTCTTAAAATTAAATGATGAGCATTTTTTTTATTTTAGGCTTTTCACGAATTCTACAAATTGCAAGAATTGCAAAAAGCAGACAACAATTTAATCAAATTGAAACGAAAGATCTGCACAAGACGACAAGCACGACGTCATCAAACTTCAATCAGGTTATCAAAGTTTGTCTTGCTGTACTTTCATTTTCCTTTCATTCGCATCACTCATTAAAATCACTTCTATCCACACATCATTTCAAGATATCATTGTTTTTCACTAACATAAGGTGATCACAACTTAATTAAAAATTTGACAGAAATTTTTAGACGAATAATTTGACATATATATGTACTAATAAAGAGTCTTAATAACTAAAAATTAGTGTCAATAATAAGATAAAGATATGAGCTGTATCATCAGGTGATGAACCTCGGTGGCGATTTACTACCACAGTATCGGCAAGAAACACCAAAAACATCACCACACATCATTTTGCATTACTCGACATTTAAAACAATATGGGATTGGTCTATTTTGGCTCTTACTTTCTATACTGCTTTTATCGTACCTTACAATATTGCCTTCAAGGTTTCCTCTTCTTTTTTTTTGAACTACAATTAACCATGAAAATATTTATTGTATCATTACTGATATTTCTGATTGCATTTTCATCATTTTTCCTATAAAATTTCAACCTGTAATTTTTTGTTAAAGTATTCTTAATTAGTAAATAAAGTCGATGCTTATCTCAAAATTTCACATTACATGAAGGCTGAAGTTTGCTTGCAGACACGGGAACATCCACCCCGTGGTAACATTGATATGGTCGCTCTAATGGATTCTATCGTTGATGTCATTTTTTTTGCTGATATTTTATTAAATTTTCATACAACATTCGTTGGACCCGGTGGTGAGGTAAGTCTTCTTTTAATAACAAAATTAGAAAAATGGAATAAATGAAGTTAAATATGAATTTCTTACATGAAATTTCGAAAATAATCTGTAAATTTTATGGATGTCGGGGAATTGAAATTTGTAGTTTTCAAATCAATTGCATGTTGTCGAGTAAACCGATAATCGTACGTAAATGTTTTCATTCTTACTGAATAAAAAAAAACTGCAACAAAAGCAACAATTATAATTCATGGGTAGTTTTTTTTCAAGAAATGCTAAAAGTGAAAAACAAGGAAAACATTTTCTTGTGCAGTGCTCAAAATTGTATATTGTTGTTTGTATATTTTGTTTGTTAAATGAGTCCAATTTGATTATTTGAAATTTTTTTGCAACCACATCACAAAATTAAATTTTCCCTTAAAATTAAAAAAAAATTTACAACTTTAAAACATTATAATAACTAAGTGTTCGTGTACAATTCAATGAGAAACATATATCCGTCATCAATCTCAGTGAAGATTATCTATTTACTTTTTTTAGGTAGTAATCGACCCGAACGTAATTAGGTATAACTATTTTAAGTCATGGTTTCTTATCGATCTTCTCTCTTGTCTTCCATATGATATATTTTATATGTTTAAGCATAATGATGAGGTAAGCTCTATTTCAATTTGTCCTTTTGGTACTTTTTTTTTTGTCCCATCTTTTTAAATTACCAATTCCGTACATTTATAATATGAAATAAAGAGAAATTTCATTGCAATTTCATTTATTGAAATGATTTAATGATACTAGGAACGTTGTTAGATGGATTTATTTACAGAGGATGGGATCATTATTGAGTGCATTGAAAGTGGTACGTTTACTTCGACTTGGACGTGTAGCGCGTAAGCTTGATAATTATTTAGAATACGGAGCAGCAACGTTACTTTTACTTTTATGCGCTTATGTACTTGCTGCTCATTGGTTAGCATGCGTATGGTTTTCCATTGGTGAATATGAAGTTAAGATAAGGGTATATTTTCATGCTATTTTTTAAAATTTTCTAAGTCGTCTTGTATAAATGATGAAAAAGTCATTCAAATATGCAAAGTGATACCATTCTTTTGTAATGATTGAATTGATGAAATTGGGTTTTAAGCTTTAAAAAGATCTTTCAAATATTTAAATTTAAAATTTTCTTGTAACAATTCATTATTTCCAATTTTTTCAGTTTTTAGTACCAACTATGCCTGAAGGATGGTTAACTAAGCTATCGAAGGAATTGAACTCGCCTTTTAATTATACATTCAAGGATAGATTGAGGTTGATTGGTGGACCTCAGCGAAGTTCTGCTTACATTAGTGGTAAGAATGTCTTTATTTTCAGATCTGCAATGATATTATTTTACTATCGACTACAAAATATACGCATTAACAAACTTCTAAGGTTTTATTTCTCGCCTTCTCTGCGATTCTTAAAATAGACAAAGTGTAATTCCTAATTAATTAAAAATATCAATTATATTAAAAGTTATTAAATTGATCCACAGCGCTGTATTTCACGATGTCCTGCTTATCAACAGTTGGATTTGGCAATATAGCATCCACAACTGATAATGAGAAAGTGTTCGGTGTATGCATGATGATCATTGCTGCACTCCTATATGCTGCCATATTTGGACATATGACAAATATTATACAGCAAATGACATCAGCTACTATAAGGTTACTGATACTTTCATTTCATATCCTACCATTTTGATGTTAACATAATTTTTCCTGGCATACTGAAGATGGAAAAGGAAAAATGACTGCAAAGTGTTACTAGATGAAGTTCTCCTATTTTTCATAATTATCAGAAGATGCAAATTGTTGAGGAAATTCAACTTCACTTTTCCGTGAGTAATATATTGATTCTTTCAGATACCATGACATGATAGCAAATGTTCGAGAATTCATCAAATTACAGGAAGTACCAAATGAGCTTGCTGAACGCGTAATGGACTACGTAATTAGCACTTGGGCCATGACCAAGGGTATCGATACGTCAAAGGTCTTTTATTTTCTCGGAAAAACTGCTTTTGAAAAAAAATGCGGCTAACGTGAAAAAATTTCGAGAGAAACTAAATGTTTTGAAATTCACTAATAGAATATTTGGGTATTTTTTGTAAGCGAATTTTCTAATGTCAATTTTGAAGGTAAACATTGCTAAATGAAAATAATCGGTGACACTCTAAATTTTAACTGTAACATAATACAAAGAATCAAAATTTGATTCATTTCATTTCACCTAAGGTACTCAGCTATTGCCCAAAAGATATGAAAGCAGATATTTGTGTGCACTTAAACAGAAAGGTATTCAACGAACATGCCTGCTTTCGACTTGCTTCTGATGGTTGTCTTCGACAGTTTGCCGTACATTTAGAGGTTTCTATTTCTTTCTGAAGTTTAAAAATCTTTTCATGCAAAAGGAAATCTCTTGAACTTTGAACCAGAATATTTCTCAACAGACGTTATTGAATTTTCATGAAATTTATGAAAGTATATCTTATTACAAAATTGAATTGTTGGATCCAGTACTATTGAAACAAGCATTCATATTTCTCAAAAATTATGCAAGGCTTAATTGTAGCAAAAAATTTGGTCACGCAAATGTTATATTTAAATCACCAATTGCCTGATATATCTAGCACTGAATCATTACGTAACTATGAATGTATTGATGATTAACAAAGATGTAAATTAACGAAGAAAATTTGTTGGTAATGATGAGGATGTTTAAAAAACTTGATGAGAATAATTTCAGAGCAATCATGCAGCTCCCGGTGATTTGATTTATCATACTGGCGAATCGGTTGATGCATTATGGTTTGTTGTTTCGGGATCGCTCGAAGTAATACAGGACGACGAGGTTGTCGCCATTTTAGGTACTCTTTATTTTACTTCTTTCCTAAACATGGTGCTTTGTATCAGACTTAGAAATCTTGAAAGCTGATACTTCTAGTTATGATGCTTTTGACTTCAGTCATTGGATTTGAAATGATGGAATAGTTTGCACCGCTTGTTGCTAATTTATAAAAAGATTCAGGAAAGGGTGATGTTTTCGGTGATGAATTTTGGAAGCAACTTGGGACAGGTCAAAGTGCTGCCAATGTGCGTGCTCTCACTTATACAGACTTACATTCCATAAAAAAGAATAAACTTATGGAGGTAAGCAAATTGTTTTCTACATTTAAATGACAATTAAATATCTCAAAAAAGGATAAATTTTTCTAAAATCTTTTATAGAAACTAAGATGACGACTTACGTGGTTTAATATTTTAGTTTGAAACCTATCAGATCGGTAGATGAATGAGATTTCAAAAACTCATTTTAAATAGCTTGGAAATGTTTTTTCTTCCGGACTATTTTTAACTGAAAAAAGATTTTTACAAAGTGATTTGCTAAAGAACTTTCAAAAAAGCAATTTTTCCAAACAATTTAATTTTTTCTAAAGAGAAAGCAATTTCAGGTGCTTGATTTCTATAAGGCATTCGCGAATTCGTTTGCTCGCAATTTGGTGCTGACATATAATCTTACTCGTCGGGTACTTTTGTCTTAAGCAATTTTTTCCCTTCTCATATTTGATGCACTAATTACATTAATATAACAAAAAGAATCGTTGGCATACAATCATATTCGGAACTTGTGTCTTTCAGTTGAAATTCCGTAAAGTAATTGACGTGAAAAGAGAAAAAGAATTGGATGAAAGACGTAAAAATGAGAAGCTTACGGTGCCAGCAGAACATCCCATCCGGAAACTATTATTTCGGATGCGCGAGAGACATGGTACCCGAATACTTCCATCGCAGGTCTTTGCTGATCTCGAATTGGTTCGTTGTTCATTTAGCAACATCGAAAATATGTAATGCAAAGCAATCGTTTTCATTTCTAGTGAGAGTAAGTATTTGGCAAATAATTTGTAAGCAAGTGATTTCCGAGTTATAATAGTCTTAACAGCGGCCATATTATTAGGATATAAAAGTAAGAGTTTTAGCAAGCCAGGACAAGGCCATCGGGAGTACGAGCAACTGCTGCTTCAACAGATAATTTGAATGAAGTGCGTTGGATCATTGATGCTCAACGAAATACAGATAATATTGTAAGTTCCGCATTTCACAAGAGTTTTCGCCCTTCATTTCACAACTTTGACGTTTTACATTATTCGCAAAACAACCATCAAAATATGCAGAAAACATATTTCCTGTCCTTTATCTAAACTGAAAGTTTTTATCTCTCGTGAGCCTAACTGATGCAGATATTTGGTAAGACCAAGGTAAGGTAATTGCAACAGAAATGAATAATATCGTTTAAGAAGCCAAACGTATTTCCTCCCGAACTAAAGTTATGCTTCGAGCGCATTGAGGAGAAATTGAATATGGTTAATTATATCTCTCATAAGCTGGAGAATTTGGAAAAGCTTGTTTTCGGATTATATCATCACGCTGGAGGTGTGTTCTTTTCTGTGAGATTTCACGCATCTTTGCATCACTCTTCATTAGTAAATAGATGGAATTTTAATCTCATTTTATGCCTACTTTGTTCAATCTAGATTAGGAAAACAAAGGCGCCAGCGCAAAAGCGCATAAGAGAATAATTTGTTTGGCGGTTTTGTGCGTCTGCTAGAGCACTCAATTATTGTATAACAAAACGAATACTTCTAACCTGTTCGTTTCATCCGAATCCACTAAATGAAATGATTAAAATTAACAAACGATCCCAAAAAATATTAAAAATCTAATGATGATAAGAACTTCTCTGCAATGCAGAAAGTGATAAAGTGAACATTACTGGAACAAAGGAAAATGGACAACGACAGTCATTATCTCCGACGATTGCAATGGGTTTGATGAATCGAACAAATACGGATCCATTTGCCTCATTTAATTCACCGCCAAGTATTGAATCAACAACCCAGTTAGCCGTTTCCATTCCACCATTGCAGGATCTCAGTACGGATGACGGAAATGATGAATTTCAAACGTCAGCGCCAAATTTTGCCACACTGATATATGTCGAAGATGAAATAGCAAATGGTAGTTTGAGCCCACCCAAACTGAAGCGTATTTGATAACTTATATAAATAAGACAAAAACAGATCATAACACTCGATTGGTAATTCGATATCATTCAATTGATCAATGCGTGACACAAGACTCAGGGCAGGTCTCTAGACTTTCTATGACATGGCGCAAGAATGATAGTAGTGATTTCTTGATTCACAATCCAAATATGGAAATTATTTTCCCATCCTTTATCTCGTTGTGCCTTTGTTCATCTTTTTATCTACTTAAAAGTTTAACCTATACAAATAACCTCAAAAATATTCGGATTTCTTAAATATAAAGATTTTCCTAGATTTGAGTTTCTAAATTTTTCTAGACTAACTGTTTTTTCTTAATTTTTTTTTGTTAAGTTTGGTTATTTACTTCGAATAACCGGGAAAAACAAAAGATTGGTTTTTTGCATTCTTTTTTGTAGTTGAAAATTATTGTTTTGTATCTGATTGCGAAATGTATCATTTGGAAATCTAAGAAATTCACTCCAGAATCAGTTCATCTTATTAGCTTACAACTCTGAAATAATTGCTTGTAAGCTCCGCACAATTTTCTTCTAAATAAATTAACTATTTATATTAATGCATTTAATTCCGCATTTGTCGGTTGCTTGAACTCATTAAGCAATCCTTCTACAAAAAAGTTTTTTAGATTTTAATTTGCTGACGTTAATTTCCCGAGATTTGATTATTTTATTTTTAACTTCCATATCTTGGTATCTTTATGGTATAAAAATATCAGTCCCACCACCGCATAAATACGAATTTTTATTTTAGAACACTTACAGATATTTTGAATTGGAAAAGATCTTGGTGAGAGGAAGAGAAGGAAAGGCCATTTTGAAATTCAAAATTTTTGACTGAAATATATTCAAATGCAATAGCAGACAGACTCGCGAGGCATCCTATTGATTTCATCCCGACAGTGATCTTTAAGCGATAAGAACTATCACTAACGAATAATTACATGCTTCATAATGCTGAAAATTGACCAACTAATCCTCCTGATATTATATGATGTGATATGCAAGATTGATAAAGTTACAGGATTATGATGATTAATTAGCAACGAATCCGAAATTAATTAGAACAGTTTTGATTATTTGCTCGTTATTCCATTCAAATAAAGTAATATTGAGGTCAGTGCATCATAAAAAGCAGCATTCGAATTTGGAATCTCACAACACTAATTGTGCGACTCAGTAGCGCTGTCTTACTAAGTGATTTCAGGTGTCGGCGTTTTTCTCCTGTTTTTTTTTTTTACTTTTTTCAAATTGAATCAAGTTTTCTTCTTTTTTTCAACAAAATTAAGTTGTGCTAGTTATTGCTCTAACTCACTGGTTTTTGGATTCCAAACTTGCAGAAGCGAAACAAACTTCTTTACATTTATAATTTACAAAAGCATGTTACTGTTGTATGTCCAACCCTTAAAATAGTAAAAATGTCATTCAGGCCTTTTGTAAAGTAAAATAGTTTCACAGCAATCATTAGAACAACAAAAAGTAAATAATTTGCTTTATTATGTCACATAGTTGTTGTAGATAACAAATAAATGATTAAGTATAAGCTTAAAGTTGGTTGATTGGAAGCATCGGTGGAAAAATACTTATCGAAAAAGTGCTGACGTCGCTTTGACGTGGATTCAGAATATGAATTTGCACTGTAGCAACTTTTCCCATTGCACTGATCAGTTGCACAGAAACACCAATGTTCTGCTATGTCGTACTGAAACGCTTCCATATACTGCGGTAAAGTTCTGATTGATCAAATAAAACTAACAGTTTTGTAAAGTCATAAATTCAGCATAAATCTATCAGTCAGATTAAAATGATAAAGACAAAGACTCATGAAATTTGTGAAAAATATGTATTTATGGAAAGACTCACCATATCAAATTCAGATGATAAATAATTGCCGATTTGAGAAACACGTGAATGTGGGCCAAGACCGATTTGCGAGTGCTGGTCTCTGGTTAGGAACTGCGAAGAACAACCGCGAACGGTTCCTGTAATCGAAATTGCTGAGGAACATTTATAGAGCTCGAAGTCTACCAATCTTCTAAACTGTTTCATTTCCGCTTAGTTCGATTTCTTTCTTACAAGGATAGAAATATAATGAAGGGAATATTGAACTTTTCCAGTATAGTTATTTAAAAAACTGCTTAGTGCTTATAAAATTTCAGGTGTGACACTCAAGAATTACTTTAACTATTCAAAAGTTGGAAATTTCCAATACATATCACATTGTCATATTTAGGGAATTTCGAACTTCCCACCAAGAATAGTGACTACTCCATTGTGCCGGTTGGTACCATTCAGATACATAATGAAACAGGTTGAGGGACAAAGTTGCGTTATTTCAGGTGTATAATCCGATTTAGCACAGCTCTGGTCACTTGCTGTAATACCATAATTTCGTTTCAAAAAGAAATGTCTCCAGTGCCAAACAATAAAATCATTTGCACATGAATAACATCTGATTGCTTCCACCATAGCAATACCCGACAGGAAATAGTAATGGAGAACAAGGATGAGTAATGGCAGATTATGCGATGAAAATATGGACGAAAAGTATGAAATCATCGATGATAAAGCATCGGTACTTTAAAGGTTATCATTCGCCTTCTTTGATGTGACCTCTTTCATGTAGCATTAAATATAGTTGCAATTGTATTACTTTAAATAAATTATTCCTTGCATCACTTTATAGAGGATTTTTACATACTTCGCAGTTCAGTTTATCAAAAATCCATTCCTGAAAATTTCTGGAAATTATTTATTTTAATCAAATATTCAAATAACACCTCATTACTTGTACATGTTATCGTCGACGATTGAAACATCATTTCTTCCAATTCCTTTTATTATGACAAAAGTCTATCATACATCACAGAGTCCTAGCAATACTTTCAAGATTCTATTGCTAAAATAATATAATATCACAAAAAATATTTCAAAAAAATCAATAACTAGAATTCAATAGCTAATTCGACAGTTCTTTTCAATATGACATTGGAGGAGCATTTCCATTTCTTTGATTTTATCGACCGTTGCTTCAAGGGACTATGCTATATATTGAAATTCGGGGAGTTATATTTGGTAAAAGAGGCAAACCTATTGCTATCACAGCTTCTTGCATTATAGGACCTCAGCAACTATTATACTTTCAAGTAACATTGCAAAACTTTAAAGCTTAGCAAGTGAACAGTAAGTGGTCTAATAATTGCTTTAGCAATTATTAATACATACCTTCTTTTCCTACTTCTTCGTATAGATGCTAATATGGAAAATCTTGCTTTCTCTTCTTTAAAAATAATTAAAAAAGGAATAATGTCCCATTAGTTTTCAATTTTCACGAAAGGTATGAAAATGCTAACAAAATTCGATGTAATTCATTTGCAAAAAATACGAATTGAAATGTATTAGACCAAAATTAGTTGTTTTTTAGAAATTCCTTTCTATCCCACTAGAAATTCACTAATAAGTTTATGTTTCGATGTGCCAATTCTTTGAAAAGGGAAATAGTCCACGAATTGCTCCATTTTAATGAATACATGGGCACAGCTCAGATAGGAAGGGAAAAATTATTGCTCCTTTCTAGGCGATAATGAGATTTACTTTAAGCGTTTGTAGTACGGAAGCATTTACGTGGGAATCCAATACAGCAACTTCTCTTTCTCAAGTTCTATACTAAAATTTTAGTTTTTTCCTCTTTTTTTAACAGCTAAGATGTTTGTCCTTCTTTTTTCTAGGAATGTACTGCTAGAAAACTGTTATTTTCCAAGCTTTATAATATCTTCATGGAAAATTATTAGGTAAATTCGACCCACAACATTTCAGGATGAAAATAAGGACGAAAGTAAGCAAATAAATAAAGTTAAAAGTTAAGTCTTAAAAGTTAAGTTGCTAACCATTAGTTTAATTTGTCTTGAAAACCGATCTATCCAACCAAGTGACTAAGAAGCGAAAAGGATAAATGCAAATACTGGCATAAATACAAAGATTAATGTTACGAATTGATGCAAGGCTTGTTTATCAGATGTGAGTGCTTGAAGCGTAAAGTAATACTTTTTAGTTATGATGTGAAAAAACTGGACTGGTATTTTAAGCAGTTAATAAGTATGTGTAAACTTAGGCAGCAAATATTTCATTGTCATATCCAAATTTCAAGTGCTTCAGACTAACCAACTGATTTTGAAATCGGGATGAAGAAGACAATAGCCATCGTGATGATAACCAGTAAATACCTTAGCAAAATGTCCCAAAGTTGCTTACAGCCTTTCAAGCATCCTACATCCAAAAGTAATTACTTTTGCTGATACTAGGTAAGCTGAATCAATATTTGTACAGTTTTTTAACTGCAGAGCAAAGGAATCACTGCTACTGTTTTTATCAACAATTACTGTTGTTGTTTGCGAACTGGAAGATTAAATCATTTCCAATTGTTCTAACGACTGAAGTACAATAAAGGACAAAAGAAAATTGTGTGGAATCAAAATGCATCAGTAAGTAGATCAAATAAGGGGACTTGCACATTCAGCCAGTAACCTCATGGTAAATTCAAAAAAAAAAGAAATCCATATTTCTTATTTCTCAAATAAGCTATCTGCTGTCTGTTGGCATATGTTTAATCTTTAATTAGTTTATTCATTTGAAAATATAAATAAGCTCAATGAGAACAACTTTGTATTGAATTTTTCCAGCTTCCGAAACATACTTCACTCATTTTTCGAAGTTAATTGGCAAGAAATTATTCACTACTGGGAAGAGAGAAAAGTTCGAAGTTCAATTGAGACAAAAATCATTCATTTGGATAATGCGATAATGCTATAATTTATATTTTCTTTATGGAATTCAAAGGCTAACTGAAAGGCTTATAAAATCTTCTTCGAAAGAAATGCTCATTTATGCATATCATTTGCATCATATATACTTGGCAATATATGATAAGTTATTTAATTAACATTGAGACTTAACTCAATAATGCCATCGCCGAATGTACCAAAAAAATCCGGAAATTGACTAAAAATTAAAATAAAAGGAAATGAACAATAAATTTAATATATCATTTGATAATAAGGTCTTCAAGATATCGGCTATTTCCACTTCAACTTTCTTTCAGTGCACTTTTGGAAGCAATAAAATAAGTGAACGATCAGTTGATCGATAAAAACCAGTAAATATGATCTCTTGTTTAGCAAAATTCGATTGAATATATTACAGATACTATAAGAATCCAAGATTCATTAGGAACCATTATAGAATGATAAGTTAGGCCATTGGTAATAAATTATTGGTTTTGCTACAAAAGCAATAGCAAAGACTGAAGCGAAAAAGAGCTAATATATTATTCATTTGTTTTATCTGATAAACAGCTCCTTATTAGCTTCTCACAGTAGTAATTGATTTATTTGACATTTCTTCTTATCTAAATATAAATGATAAAGAGGAAGTTAGATGTCATTATCAGTCTTCATGTATGTTTTCTTTGGCCAAACAAAAGTGAAAATTAATGAACAGCATATGGAAATAAGGAAAACAAGTTGAAACGGTTCTCCTTTCTATGACTTCGGGAATGTTTGTAGGACGGATGCACGCAGTAGTGTTTGTCATCAGTTGAGGACACTGTGAGGCCATCGATTTGCTTAATTCAATGAAATGCTTCAAAAATACTTTCATGAACTAAGGATGCCATAGAAACAGAGTGAAATAGGGAATGAAACTATTAGCTATAAAACTTCTACTTCTTTAAACACTTACGTGTTTACGTGAAATCCAAGAAATCAACAATTATTTATTCAGTTTTCATTCTCTGTATTATCACATTTATCACTCAAGTTTATTTCTAACGTTTTCATAAATTTTAATTTTTTTTTCTCCTATGATTTTTAATTCTTAGCTTTTTTGTCCATGCCACGTATAAAGTCAGAAGAAATGAAACTATGAGTGGTTTTGTTGATCAAATTGTATACTACATATTGTAAACACTAGACACAAATGAAAAGGATTTGTTAATGACGGGAGATGATGTAAAGTGATGCAGGAGAGAAGCACGTGATTTAAAAAAGTAATGCAAAAGATGCGCAATATCGCTTTCAAAATGGTGTCTTCTTGATTTGCGCTTTTCACACATCTTTGATCATTGGGAACCACAAGAAAATTTTGACATCAATTGAATTATTTCAAATGTAAACAAATTCAATGAATACTTTCTGTTATACTTCTTTCCTAGTTTATCCTTTCTACAAAGAATTTACTAATATCTTTTCTATTAAACCAGATGCTATATGACCTGGATTAGAAATTGAAAAGTTAGTCCATTTACATGATATGATAAATAAGTTAGTTCATGATGGCAATGTTAAAAATGAATACTGTGAATTGAAAAGCTATGCATAAATTATAGCATTTCATAAATTGCTATTTATCTGTTCACTCTATGCGCAATAAATGTCATCTAATTTTGTGCTCAATGTACAAAAAAAAAAAAAAAAAAAAAAAAAAAAAAGATAGATACTATTATTATATGTGAGAAACTAAGATAATGACAGAATTTTACTCGTTGAAAATAATTCAATTTATCTGCTTGTCCTTATGCTAACAGCATCGCTTCATATAAATGTTGAATTTACTTGAAAGGATGCAATTGCAATTTTCTTGTAACAATGCGTGGGGAACATTCCGTAAAATGCATTTATATATGAAGCAGTCCGTAAATGTATTTATGTTAAAGTGGATTAAGTTTTAAATTAAATTTTTTGCTAGTAAAGCTAGTCTATACTTTGAATTTATAAAAGTAAAGAATAAAGTGAATTTGCAGAGCAGCTGTTAAATTCTGACAAGGCTATATCCTTTGAGGAAACTGTTCGTTTGCTATGATTGTCATTATTATCAGTCGAGGGAAAAAGGAACTCAATGTTGCAAATTGTTTTGTAATTGTGGAACGATTTCATAGAAAAGATACACGAATATGTCGCACTATCATTAAAAGATTTAAATTTTGTTACCATGTGAACGAGAATCTATGCTTAGTAGCAGAGTATCACTCCAAATATTGGAGTGATATATATTATCTGTTTATCATTTTAGGCTTAAGAATAGAGGAAATTTTTTGAAGTGGAAATTTAAAGAAATTAAAAGTTAATAATTTGAGAAAGTTTGTCTTTTTGGAAGCTTCAAGTTAAATCTTATGACAGTGAAATAAATGAAACATGTGAAAAGGAATGTCTATGTTCATTTAAATTCAAAAAATGATCAAATTTGTATGGATAATAAATTAAATTAAATTGATCCCAAAGTCGGAAAATGGAGTAAATGAACATGAATGAAGATCTAAATGTTCGCTGCAAAAAATTACAGACATATCAATTGTCAGAGAATATAAATTTTAAAGAGCCAAATTTGTCCTTCAAAAACACCTCGCATTTATATTATTTCAGCAGTTACGGGCTCAACAGTAATAAAACAAAGATGCACCTAATTTTTTTGCTTATCGGAATAGAAAAAATCTGCTAATATTAAACTAAGGTTTAATTTAATATAAAAATTAGCTAGCAGTTTCCTTTTTTTCATCTAAAAAGCATATTATGCAAATAATCCATAGTCAAGTAATATGTTCAAAAGGTTATAAAATTCAGTTTTAATAGCTGTTTGCAACATAGACGTGATTTTTTTCCAGGTATGGTCTGCTTTTTTGATCTCAGCTTTTTATCTTGCCCATAAAACATAAAACACTGACTATAAAACAAGAAAAAGTGTCTTTGTCTGAGATATATAGAAAGTATAAATCATTGAGCTTGAGGTTGTCCTGAAATCTGTAAAATAGCTCAAGCATTAAATTTGTAACGAAGTACTTCCTGTTAAAAAATGAAAGCAACAGAATTATACAAGAATGCGGAGCGGAGAAGATAAGATTGCTTATATGTTAAAAAGAATTTTTAAATGAAATTACTAAACACTTCTCGTATTTCCTCTCATACTTCCTCAACACGACAGATATCTCAAAACAGCTGCTGTTTCGCTTTTTTCTTTTTTTTTTTTTTGAATTACACATGTCAACAACCTCCACTAATAATTGTTTTTGTCGGCTGAAAGTGGAAAACAAGCAAGTTTCATTGTTCGCTCATTTGTTTGCATTTCATAAATTTTGAAATGAAACAAAGAATTGTTATTCATTTTTATGTTCTGAAAGCCAAAGAAAATTAAGAGATACTTTAATAAATTCAATGACAAAACAATGATGTGATATAGGAAAAGTTTTAAGTGAAATAAAATAGTTCGCGTTTGTAATATCTTTACAACTCGTAACCATTAGAGATAAATGCATTTCAAGGGCCAGAAAGCATCTCCACTTTACTTTGCGTAGCTCATTCTTGTCATCTTGAAGGACATCTTATGCTTGCTTCGAGCCTAATGGGGTCATTTCTTTTCTTTCTAATACTACTCCTCGCGATAATTTTGTTTATTTGAAATACTCAATGTCTCCAAAATATTCCATTCCATTTTCTTTCCTTTCCAGTATTAAATGATTCCTACAAGCAGTACCACGATGGTAGTGAAAATCGATAATGATAGATTTAAAGTATAATTTTAGGAATTCAGTGTCACTTTTATTTATTTGAAGAATTTTATCCGGTAGGCAATTTTTTCATTGTATGCTAATGTATGCATGTGCAGGTGAATGCATGTTATGGATATTTGTATGTATATGCATACCTGTGTGTGTGTGTGTGTGCAGAAAAAAGACCCAGTTATTATTCATCGCAAATTCAAGACTTATTACTTGGTTAGAATGGGCGTATAGTTGAATAAAAGAAGATAGGTACATTTATTTTTGAAAATCTTTAAAAATAAAATTAAAGAAAATCTCCGAAATAAAATAAACAAATTTTTGATCTAAACTTCATATTCTCAATAATTCAACGATCCGTGCTCATTCACTGATTCTTCCACACTTACTGCCTTCCACTGACGAAAAAATGACACTACCAAACTATCATATCATCAATCCCTTCTTATACCATTTTTTCAAAAAATAACTATACAATGAATGCTATCATAGAATGCAAGGAGGAATGTCATTATAATATCATAAATCGCTCCATCTCAAAATAATCCATAAATGAAAGAAGGATGAATTAAATTCTTGAATCACATCAATAAATGTTGAGCAGTTAAAGTGCAAATATCTTGCATTTTGCAAGCAACACCTTCCATGCTGTACAAGGTATCAGCCAAACTGTTTGAAATGTTAGAATGTTCACTTTTGAATTCAGCCTCGACAATATTAATTTGTATAAATTTCAATGTATGCTATGGAAAAAGCACTGAAGTCTCAATGTATTCAAATAATTTCTGAAGTAAAGGCAAACATTAGCACAGTATTTTATTGTTTGAAATGTACGTTGTGTAAATTTTCATTCGAAAAATTAAAAAATTTTCCTCAAGGAATTAAATATAATACACGAAAAGTAATTTAGCAATGCCAACGAAATCATCACAGAATCTAGCAAATTTAAAATCAGCGGCAACTTTAGCGTATATTATTCAATTGGTATCACAACTTGCAACTTGGATAGGTAGGATGCTATAGAGTTACTTGACCTAAATTGTCTAAACTTGTCTAATTAGAAGAAGGAGTGACCTCTATCAGCAGCTCTCGAAATGAAATAATTTAAAAGGTTAATAACGACTGCTTACGTCTAACTATCAGCAGTAGTATGAAATATAGGTAATGAGGTTCTTGTAGTGTCTTTTGACAAATGCTTTATTGGAATGCTTTCAAAAAAATGAAGATAAAAAATAAAAAACTACTAATCTAAATACTAAAAGTATAAATTTATAAATTACAAAATCGTGCCTGTGTATTGGCATTTCACTTAATATCGGTTCATCTGAAATTTTTGTCTAACAACTTCCAAATCTTTCAGAAAATACAAAATCAATTTGATGATGGCTATCAAAACGAAATGGACGATTGGAAAGATTAGTTATTGATGGTTGGTAGCTAATTACAAATCATGAATAAGCTGAATTGGTTGCGGAAAATATACTGAAAAGATAAAAATTTTGCATCAGATGCAAATATGAATGCGAATTAAATGATCTTCGCAATAAAAATTAGGAGCAAAATGCAATTGTATTAAAAACTAACGAAATTACTTCTGAGTGGTCGCTTTCTCTCTTACTTCTGCAATAAATCTGCTGGACAGATCAACTCAGGTTAGTATTACAAAACAAAATCAAAAGAGATGTATCATTATTACTTAAGGTTCTTCCCCAATTTTGCCGAGAAGAGTTACTTAAAATTGGATGAATAAAAACAGTAAAAGTGCAGGAAGCATTGACATCAACTCGCTCTCTTTTTTAATCCCTTAAAAAAACGAAGCAATTTGAGGAGCATAGGATCAAGGAGCAATATCAGATTAGAAACATAACTCATTAAAGCCCAAAGTTCACGCAACTTCTACTTTTTATTCTCTAATATTTTCAAAGAATGGTTTCATAGCGTTAATCAAAAATAAGCTCGGATCTATAACATCTGAAAAACAATAAACACACGACATTAATTAATTATTGGTTCCAAAGATTACAATTACCTCAACACTTCTGAATGATTACTAATAAGAGTAAGTGGACAGTAAATTGCACAAGACTTAAAATAAGACAGTGAGATCTGCTGCAATTCTGGTGTCAAGCCTATGTCTAATAAAATTGATTTATATTTTGTAATTAAGTAATTATTTAATTTAGCAACATTAATCCATCATTATAAATGGTATTAAGCCAAATAGTAAATAACAGACTGAAATGCTTTAGAATAATCCGCGAAATTATACAGAAATAATGCAGCCGAATGATTTCGCTAATAGTTATAGCACATTTGATAATAGGTCAGTGGAATCAAAGCAAAGCAGTAGAAATCCGAACGTAGAATTCAATGGCACGAACAAGTAAGCAAATATTTGAGGGACGACTGATTTATTTAATTCAATGATAAATTGAAAATCTGTAGGAAAACAAAAATTGAACTAGTAAGGAATCACAAGTCATTTTGCACTATCCACTTTAAATATTATTATATTTTGTTGTACTAATATATTAAAAAGTATGTTATCAAACTAATTTAATAATAAATATATTTAAAAAATATAATAAAAGTATATTATTAAACCAAAATAAAGCTTTAAAAGAAACTCATTTTGCGAAATTTCTTGTAAAAAGTCTGGTTGCTTGTGAAAAAAGTCTTAATTTATGCTAATATTAAGCATCTCCAAACTTCTCAGACCATCAGTTTATGGACAAGAACAGCGGTTGCAGTCGGGACATGTGAGCGAATCAGAAGGAGAACCACACAGGAGCAGAGAATCATCATCCTATATTTGTCCGGAAAGGAATTATGCAAGTAGATATGGTATGGATCTTCAGCCGGATCTTTTGATGAAACCGGACCGGAGGAGACATCGGAGACATGAAAAACGACATTCTCATCGCAGTAAACATGAGCACTGGAAACACAGACATCACCAATCAAAAATTAAGTTGTACAAAGCTAAAAATTTATAACTTAATCCAACACTACGAACAACTTAATTCTAGTGCTACCGTTTATCAGTACCGAAATCGGTTTTCATAGCATGCTTAAGGTTCATGACGGAACTGATTTTTGGACCGCTTTATTAATTACAGGAACTTAGTGAAAGGAGCATTCAGTAGTTAATGTATACTGTTAAGTACTGCTTGATTAATTTGAATAAACGAATAAACCTTTTTTGGCACTTATAAAGTCATTTAATATTTTAAGCTATGACAAAAGGATATGTGACAAATTTTGGAAGAGTTTATGTGGTTTTTTTAAAACAAAAGAAAAACATCACCGAAAACACCGAAGGCATCGAAAACACGGGAAACGTGAGTGCTTCGTAGCCGTTTTTTTTTCTTCAAGTTTCTTGAAGTAATAATTATTTTTAATATTCAGACGTATATTTGCAGATCGCCACCGCGTTTGGGAACAAGCATTGACCGGTGAAGGATACCCAACTGTACAAGGCGCGATTTCTGCTAATTCACCACTGGAAGAAAAGATTTTACAGACGGTACCTCCTCTTCAATCAACGATACCAGGAAATTCAACCTGGCCTGAGGCAGTAGATCAGAAAAGAAAGGGAAATGAAGAAAAGATTGAAGAAAAGGAGAAATCGAGTGAAAAAGTTACAAAATCAAGTATGATATTGAATTTCTCGAATAATAAATCAATCCGGGGAGAATTTTAAAGCTTAAGAAATGCAAAAATAGCATCGAGAAGGAACTATATAAGGCAAGAGAAATATTCATCTTTATGTTTATTTAATATTTATAGAATTTTAACTACCAATAATGATGTTAGTTTAGTTGACTTGTCACAATAATGTAAAATTTGAAATTTTGTTAAAAACTTAGGTATTCACTTATGAATATTGAAGTTTTGAAAAAGAACTTCCAAAAAAAACAGTATTTTCAATTTTGAATTTTTTGCTGGATCAGTTTTTCAACTCTGTTAAGAAACATTCCGACATTGAATGAATAAATACAAGCATATCAATATTCTTTGAAAATTTCAACTATAATAATTGGTCATAATTCCAACTTCAACTTCTAAAAAATTTTATTTTACTTTTAGCGTCGGTGGAACAAATGCAGCAAAAAACGCAGGAAATTGTATGTTTTACAAATTTGCTCTGATTTCATTTCTAACTTTAGTTCTCTCTCCGAAGTTGCTAAGGTTTCGTTATTCCCAAGTAAATTATCTACTAAAATCCTTTCCCTCCCCGAATAATTTCTTCTTTTCAAATTTAATTTAAAAAGGTCTAAAGTATCCTTTTTTTGGTGTTGAAAGTTCAACGAGTATCCTAAATGAATAAAACTAAGAAGTACAATGACAGCTGAAAATTGAGCTAAAATACGATTATGAATTAATGAGTTCAGAATAAAGAAGTGAAATATCTTCCAACATTAAAGACAAGAACAATTTCTTTAAAATTTTTCGATTAATCATCGTTATTTACAAAATAATATTTATCTTTTTAGTAGTAAGTATGATCAGTATTCGTTTATTTTCAAAAAACTACTAACAACGTAGAAATTTTTTTTTTGACTTCAAAATTTTCAATTTGCAGTTGGATTCGTTGTCATTCAATCGTTATCATTGATATTTGTAAGAAATGAGAAAGAACCCAGTAGAAAGTGTAATTTAGGATTATAATGAGTGAGCTAAAATGGAAGAGCAAAATGTCGTTCTCATTTTGTGTGACTCAACTTGATTTCATGCTTTAAGATATCAAGAACAAAAACAAGCGAGGAATCGTCTCCAGTCAAACGTGAGCCGATCGATGATGACAATCAACGTGAGCTTCATGATTTAAATTACCATGCAATTGTTCTATAATTTTTATATTGTTTTGTATCATTTAACATTTATTCTGTGATTAGTATATATCAAAGAGTGAATTGTATTTCATGTATTTTTAAAAATCTTAGCGTAAACTAATTTAGAAGGCTTTATTATCTTTTCTTTCTTAAAGTATCTTCTAATGCAGTTTTGCATCACAAGTTCATCTGATATTATAGAAATGCGACAAAAAAGAAAAATAATTCAGTTTATCGAGGGAATTGCGAAAGTTGGAATGGAAAAGATGAAAGATGAATTCGTCCACTGTCGAACTTTCATCCCGAATGCCGTTACTCGGATTGCGCACGATCAGAATTTAAAAAGATGCCGATTTCCAGGCATGATTTTGGTCTAGAGTGTCTGGTTTTTTTTCTACATCATCATAAAGCTGAATATTTAAAAACATTTTAAATCCTGTAAATTTACTTCCAAGATTCTTACTTTTATAAAACAGTTAATTTTAGTTGCAACAAATTCCATCACTTTTGAACTTAAAGCTGTTCTGAGTGAAATAATATTATTTTATAAAAAAAATTTATGTGAAATTGTTCCATTTGAATTCTAATTTTTATTCAGATGTAATATGCATTGACCAGACACGTGTTGTGCTCAAAACTAGGGACGGGGATTCGGATTTTATACACGCAAGTCGAGTTCCACTCGGAGACAATCCCAATGAGGTTCAGCAGAACCGTTCAATCTCTGATATATATTTTTCTCTTGCAGAGATAAGAAATGGTATATTCTGTAAGTTATTTCGGGTATATTTGTCCTATTGTTCCAAATGTTCAGCGTTTAGATTATCATCACGCAATTGCCGTTATCGAATACGGTAAAACATTTCTGGGAAATGGTTTGGCAAGAAAATGTTCGAACAATATTGTTGTTTTTAACGTTAAATGAATGGAAGCAACACGGCGAAAATATCCAGTTGATTCCTGGAAAAGGGTTTATTTCCAATGATTAAATTAAAGTTAGGTTCAGAGATGCAATTTCTCATTATCTTAGCAGTCATTTCATTGTCTTATTAACTTTTGTTTTAAATTTCAGTTTTGAATTGTGGATTTGTAAACTTTGAAATATTGTAGAAAGTGTTTGCACATTGAAGACATTGTGGTGCTGACGCATAAAAATGAAGTTAATATCACACGTGATTGGTTGGTACGTGAGTATTATCTGTCAAAAAATGATGAAACACGTCGTATTTTATGGTATCACTACAGTGCATGGGAACCAAACAGATCACCAAAAGACTGCGAACATTTATGGCCTTTACATTCATCTCTAAGGTATACTTACTCATTAAGTATCTAACTTACCAATGAAAATTAACTGTTTCCTTTTTTCGCAATCCATGCAGATCCAAAAAGCTATCGTTGTTTACAGCATGAGTTACTCAATCGTTTATTATAGATAACCACCATTCAGATCCTTTTATAGAGCTTTGCTTATCCATTTTGAAATACAATTAAATCTTTTTTTTTTTTTTTTTAATTTAGAAAAATGCGCCGCCCGTATGTGTGCATGAGTCTTGCTGGCGCTGGAAGAGCTGGATGTTATGCGGCTTTAGAAGTATGAACTGAATAGATCTTTTATTGATAAGATAAGAACTGTCGATATTTTTGCATATTTTTTTTAACAAATGAAAGAATTGAGTACCACTCAAATTTCGAAGTAGTTGAGTAAGATAACATTAGCATTGGTAATCTTTGATTATTGAAAAAATTTGAAGTAAATTTCTAAATTAGTTTCGAATTTTTTAGTGACAGATTTATGCAAAATTTTCAAAATAAACTTGATATTTCATTGACGTGTTATTTCAGTGGGCACATTTAATGCTGCATGATAAGAGAGCTTCAGCAATAAACATTGTTGAGTGTGTACGCAAAGTTCGTATGTATCGAATGCATGCTGTACAAACAATTGCACAATTTCAGTTTCTCTATATGGGCATTCAGCGTCACATTTTCCTTGTTGAGGTGTCATCGAACTCAGAGACATTGCGATAAATTGGCTATTTTTTGATTGCTCAGCTGATTTATTGTTTAAGCTTTGAATTAAATTATTAAGTGCTTTTAAAAATGAACTATTTTTGATTTTCGGACAGTGAAAATTTCTATTCATGAAGATCGCAAGCAATATCGACACCACCTTTCAGTCTACAATCTAGCTTTCTCTTAATCGTTTTTCTATTATTCGGTAATATAATTTTAGCTTTAGCTATTTTCTGGCTATTTTAAGTACATTTAAGTACATAGCTATTTTAATTATGCTACATTGAGTAATAAATCTTATCTTATTACTATAATTATTTTTTTTTAATGTTTTTATTAGATATATTATTTTAAAATCTGATGTTTGATCAATTGATCAAAATCATTTCAGAAATTTAGAAAAGAAATTTCATCCGAGCAATCAATATTTGAAGCGACAAAAAAGTGTTCTTTAATTGAATACAACTACTACCGATCTGGCGGTTATCCAACAGATGATGATTTTGATCTGTAATATGAGCATTGTTCTGGTAATAAATAAGCGAAAATAAAAGTATATAAGTGATAATTTGGCTCTTTATGTGACACACTCTTGACATACTTTGTCATCACTTCAATTTAAATACCTTTTAAATGCTTTGATTTAAATAGTTCCTACTATTGCTTAATAAACTTATTAAAAATCCATGTAAATCTATAGACGAAGTATTTATTGTTCGAATATGAATAAAATAGAGGTCATCTATTGAAGAGTTTTATCGATTTAAACATGATTGGTAAATATTGTTAGACTGAGTAGAACTGTTGTCACTGACCTCAGTGAAAGGTCAGGTCACTGAGTGAACGATTCCTTAGAAATTTAATATTTCCTCTTGGATCGTTATTGCTCTCTATATCTTAAACAAGTTTATAAAAATTTGAAAAATCATCTTTTATCCCAAAATTATTCGTCACGTTTTCGGCGCATGTAACACTACTGCAGCAATCCTCTAATGATAATATTAGGAGTTCAAATTGATTGAACGTACATTCATATTACTATATCATTATGCCTTTTATTCTGACATTTTGGCGTTACTCAGATGCTGTTTCAGAGTACTTTAATATTACTGAGAAACAAAATGCGGCAGCAAATCAATAAAATATTTAATTGATTAGTTATTTATTCCGAATTTCTCGTAGAATTAGTTAATTGAAGTATATAAGAACCATTTTAAAGTACATGGAACGTCTTACTAGTTATGCAGATCAATCGAAATTTGATTAATTGATCTAACATAGATTATTACTAGTGATTAGCTCTTCCGAATGTAAAGAAGTTACACAAGTTCCATCACATTATCACTCGGTACTACTCAAATAGACTTCCGCATGAGTCTAAAACTAGCGCTCTTGTCGCAAAGAATTCCGCAAATGATCGATGTGATTCCTTAACAAATAAGGACCGGTTTTTGAAACATAGCGCGTTAGTGAAACCAAGTGAGTGCCTTCGATAGCAGTCTTCATTCCTTTTCGTTGTGGTAAGATTCTGACTTGGAAGCTTCCTGTCTTTTTACATTTCTCATTCCGGCAAGATCCGGACGGTGACATTACACATGTGCGTCCATTAACGAAAAGTGATTGGAGCAAAGTGCTCAAATGCTCTTTTTTACAACTGGTTCGATTTCACAAATTTATTTTAATGCTTTGATACGGACGATGATCGTTTGCTTTCTTTCCACAATCACTTCATCCTTTTAAAAATTTATTTTTTATAAAGGAGGAGAGGGAAGGCAGAAATAATATGTCAATTCTGCTGAGTTCAGTGTCCTGCATGAATTTCTTTCTACCGATGTAATATGAATACGCAGAGAAATGATATCAAGCATCTGAAAGGAAGAAATATCGGAATTTAAAGCTGTTTCAGTAATAACCTTTCACTTTTTCAACACACTACATACAGTTCAAATTAAATGTTTGTATATGTTATTATACGCATCAGTCATATGAAAAAACATGAAAGATTTGCTTAGTGCTTCGACAGCTTAGTGATAATGCTTGTTTCAAATGCAGAAGGTCAGCGGTTTTCTACTTTGGTAAATTTCTATTGAGTTTGAGGTCAACAAGGCACTCGTCTTTTTTCCATGTAATATCATCAATACACATTGGATTTTGCATATATATTACTTTATACAATTATCATCATTATTACTATTTGCTACCATATTAATCTATCTGTTAGTTACCATCAAAGAATTCCAGGAAAAAAAAATCCTAGGAAATCCCGGAAACTATTGTTTCCGCTTTTCCTGGAACAGCTCAGTCCCGAACAGCGACGAGCGATATTTACAAAGGGCAGAGAGTAATCAACATGAGCTGATGACTCACATTTACTAAGGATTCCTCGTTCAAGGGAAATATATATATCAACTATGTTGCAAATGATAACACTGATAATATGTGCACGTGTATTGGTTATACTTTTCTGTTTACGTCCCTTTTCCCTTCCTCCTTCTTTCTCTCTACCTTGATTTCTTCATTTCTCCCATCACAGTTGCTCCTCACAAACACACTTTCTTATGATCACTGCAATAACAAGTTTACTTTGCCCAAAATCCATTCAAGTCATTGGAAACCCTTAAAACAATCTTTAACACACTACACACATATCTTACCAGATCCTATCCTTTACTCTTAATCTTTATTGCTATCTGTTTGACTGCTTAGTTAAGAACAGCTGTCTTTACAGATTATCATATTAGTATCGGTTTTTTAGATTCTATTGACTGCTCTTCTTTGGCTCTTACATAACTGTTAACCAGGACCGACGATCATTTCCCTGACTTTCACTTCTTTCAAGTTGATATTCAGAACTTGAATTTGGACCTTCGAGAACGATTAAGAAAATATCAGCGGGAGAATAACAGCAATATGAATGCCGATGGCAGTGCACTTAAGGTTTGTTACTTGTTCGTAATTGTTTTATTGTTATTAGACTGTTTGTTAACAAAGTATATATGTCCACTAGCAAATTAATGGCTTCATAACAATTAAAAATGGTCGATAAAAGAAAACAGTAGTACATTATTAGCTGCTATATCTGTCGTTAACAATAATTAAATCATTTAAATGATGCAGTTATTAAAACATTCCCATATATTAGGTTGTCTATAAATTTCTACCATTTTTATTAAAATCGCTTATCTTTTGATCGTTCAACAAAATGTCACATATTTTCATAATTTGGATATCATCCTGTTCATTAGTTGCTTTTAAGAGAAAAGGTAAATGATTTATCCATGACAGATATGATAATTAATAGCATTTAATCTAGGCATAACCTAATATCAGAACTGAATATATAGAGAGACTTCCATTATGAGAGATATAATAATGCTTACACAAAACAGTAAATAATTAATTGACTCTTTATGTTGCGATCAAATGACTACATATCATGATTTCAAGTTTTTTGGTTAAGAAGAAAGTTGCATGGATAAAACTGTCGACGTATAGCAACAATAATGAGAAAATAATGGGTTTAGAGATGCAGTGATAAAACGGCATTGCTTCTGATACACAAAGACAAAACAAGTAAGAGTTACTTATGCTTCCATGGTCTTTTTTTACCCGTTCCATAGGCAATTAGATCTTTCGGGTAAAAGAAGGAAAAGCATGTAGGTGATTTCAGTATCTCATCTCTTCTTATTGATGTCTGAAGTTGCTGGGATATATTCGAAGGCATTTAGTATCAGTTACAGTAAGCATAGTTGGCAAGTTATATGCATAGCTTTTATTTCAATTTGTGCTTCTGAAATGAAAGTAAAAATAATAACGAAAATAATGGATATTCTATCACATAGGTTTATCTCTCATCATGAGTTTAGACAATGACTCATGACGAAGTGTTCGAGAATTGCACTTCGTCATCTTGAATGCTTATCTCATCTCGGGAAGTGCACGATTCTACCCTTCCGGTTAGATTTTAGCTCAAGTCGGTTTCTGCTTATGAAAATTTTCAAAAAATTCACTGTTGGTCTTCCTTCCAAGTTTTCTTCTAAAAGGCTCAGTTTGCCTTTCTTGGCAGCGAGCTTTCTCTGTCGATTTCATTTCGATTCGGCGTCAAACGCTCTCAGCGCCCTCTCAAAGCTACCCGTCCACCTCCCCTCATTCCTACCCGTCCACCTCCCCTCATTAGAATGCTTCTCTCGTCGTACTTCACTGCACATATGTGACGTGATGTCTATATGCGCTCTTCCCTTCTGTGTGTTCGTGTGTGTATGTCTCCCATGTGTGTCTATGTTTGCGTTCGTGTGTGTATGTGTGTAGGTATACGTGTCGGTGCGGGCAAGTGCGGATACGGCTGTGCATGCACGTATGTGTATGTATAAATGGAAAGCGAAATGTGATGGGAGTAGAGGGACAGAATAACTTAGCTAAAATCGTTATAAGGAAGCAGCCAACCACTTTCTGCAGAAACACAGAGGATGTGGAGGCTCTTTTTGGGATTTGGTATGAATGAAAGAGGTTGACAAGAAGGAAGAGGGAATAGCCCGAACTCTGCCCGTAATTGCTTGCTTCCCAGATTTCAAATTGGGATGCAAATCGATAGTGGTAGTGTTAGCTTTGTATTGCCCAGCTGAGAACACTGTGCCATTTTCTGTTGTACTGTGAGGTGCTTGCTGCGCTATACTTCCTGTCGTTTTCGGTCGTTACATTCCTCGTGTACCGTTCCAATTCCATGAAACTCTTTTGTTGCCGAATGTGTTCCCTTTTAGGATAAAACTTCCACTGTTTCCAAATCACCAACAACTAATGCTATCATTCTTGAAGTCCCTCAATTCAATTTAATTTCTTTTCTGTTTCGACACATTCTCAATAAGAGACGGTAAATGGAGAGAGAAGTAAAGTGGTGTGATGTGAGATAGTGTAGTCTTTTACTAGAAACTGGTTGGGAATTAATTTTTGGTCAGAATTGGGTTATTCTGTTGGATTGTGCAAATTTAAAGAAAAAGTATTTGCTTGTTTACTTTAGTGGAAATTTATATTGTATTGCTGAAATCAGTTTACAATCAGAGTTGACTCATCTCACTGGCTTCCGGAAAAGAACTTTCAACAGAAAATCATCCCTTTTCTTCAGAGTCCTTGAATGAGTATGGGATAATGTCACGACAGACAGTAAAGCTTTGCAGTAAAATTAAAAAAATTTTTTCTTTTGCACCACTTTCGTCTTTTTATTGTCTAATTCATATGAAATGCTTCGCCGGAAAAGTCGGAATCCGTTTAAAGTCATAATTTTCGTTAAAATCGTTAAATTTTTGCGACGAAATTCGAAAACATAAAAGCGATGGTTTTTTGTCGTTTAGTCTTCCCGTCGAAAAAAAAGCGCGTGACATCTGAACACTTGTTTGATATATGTCATAGTGTTATGTTGACATAGCAGTTGCTCTGTGGTGTTGGGCTCTTCATTTTCATATTTCTGGTGACGGTAGAATTGAATATCGAATTGCTTTTAATTATCCAAATACACAGTGAATATTTCAGAAATTTGCTTTTTTCGTCTGTGTGGAAGTGTAAATAGCGAACAGTTTTGTTTATTATTTATCTTAGTCAATAAAAAAATCACTGAAACAAATTCTTTGCTAGATAATTTGGTAAACAAATTAGTGATGTCAAAAGGTCCCTTACTCTCTTCATTTTCTGAGAAAAAAACAATCTGATGAACCGCATATTTCTTATGCCAAGATTTCTTATGCTTAGTAGCAGGTGCAAGATCATTTTACATATTGTCACTGATTAAAATGCTTTTCATATTGTATTATGAAATAAATAAATGTCTCGAACGATCCTTTCGTCATGTCATATCTCTTAACTTTAGCCTTAGCTATCTTCTCTCTGCTGTTTTTGATGATCAGTGATCTAGCTGTTCTTGTACAGTTAACTGCCAGTAGAGTATTCCATATTCCTTCCACACAGTACCCACTTTCTATGTCTATGTGAGCTGTCATAGTACGGAAAAATTTACCTGTTTGCTGCTACTGATAAGGATAATATTTTCTCATGCAGTGATAGAGATACCTAAGGGTATTATTGCTTTAATAAGGGTAAAAAATTGATGACGAGCTTTTTTTTTGCAGTAGAAAACCAGCATCACTGAGTCATTTGATAAAAGATTTTAAGAGGATAGAAACTACATTATTATTCTGTATAAAAGTTAAGGAAAGAACTATGTTTGAATTTCTCATTTGAGTTTGAATTCGATAATGGACCATTATAATAATTTTTATGAATAAATTACCGCTGATGTTTTGAAAGGTGAATAAAATACAAATTCCAATTATAGACGCAGGATATGGCGAAGAAGAAAGGAGCGGACATCAACGAATTGAAACAGGAAGTCCAAATGGTAAAATTTTGTAATATCAAGATGGGGTTTTAAATAGGATTCAGAACATCATTTCAAATCATTAGATTTTGACAAAATTAAAGCTATACGAAAAATTCCCATCTGTGGGAGCTGTTCGCAGCTTATCTTGAACATATCGTAGTCTTCAAGATTGTTTCGTTTTATTTTAAAATAGCTTTCACTGGTTCAGCAATTCAATTGTAGGACGAACATCAAATTCCAATGGAGGAGCTAGTGAAGCGTTTGGACTCCGATATTGATAATGTAAGCTCATTTTATGTTCTTGCAGGAATAGAAATCTCACAACAGCTATCACTGAATTTCCATGTTTTCTAGCTTGAGGTTCTCAATATCATAGTCTAGAAAGGAATAGTTTAGCATCCTGGTGATAGGATTTTTTTCTTCCTTCATTCCGGGAAGAAATTCTAAACACTAACTATTACAATGTTATGCGATTCGATCCAAAGAAAGTCGTATCAAAAGAATCGGACATTTTAAAAATGTCTTTTCAATTTGCTGTAACTTTTTTACGATTTGCATTATATTACTCGTAACTTTGAAATGCACCTCTTACATTGAAATAGTTCGTGAAATAAAAAGAGAAGTGCAATATCATAAGATTGTCGAGATCTTTAAAGAGATTTAAGGGAAGGATCTCGATTTTTTCCTTAAATTCATGCACACTCTTTCCTAAAATTGCTGTAGTTTCCTGAAACCAGGGTTTTTCAGGGACTTACTGCATCGAAAGCTGCTAGGATATTGGCCAGAGATGGTCCCAATGCATTGTCCCCACCGAAAACAACTCCGGAATGGGTGAAATTCTGTAAGAATTTGTTCGGGGGTTTTGCGTTATTGCTTTGGGTGGGCGCATTCCTTTGCTACGTCGCTCACGCAGTTGACTATTTTAGCATGGAATATCCAACCAAGGATAATGTAAGTATATTGAGATTTTCATTATTGCATTGTTTTTTATGCAGGATTTTACTTCAGAATCTGTAAACTAATCCATAGTTCTTGTCCTTTTCTACGGCATAGCTAGCAGTTTTTGGCAATTTGACATTAGTAAGTTTTTTCGGAACGGTGAATTGGGTTTCAGGGAGAACTTTTAGATAGCTGCTAGTTTGATCTTTCCTTTCGTTTCATATTGCTTTCTTAAGGCGCTGTGAAATGAATAAAAGAAACAAAATTGATTTCGTCGATTAAGGCTTAAATTTGATACAAATTTCAGTTGTACCTCGGCATTGTATTAATGACTGTGGTAGTGATCACTGGCTGTTTCCAGTACTACCAAGAAAGTAAAAGCTCGAAAATTATGGAATCTTTCAAGAATCTCGTTCCAACTGTATGTAATGAACTTTTGTATAAAAAAGAGAAATGATTTTCTGGTCATTACTTTACTTATTCTCATTCAGTTTGCTTTGGTACATCGTGATGGTGAAAAGCAACAAGTGCATACGGAGGAGCTGGTAGTAGGTGACATTGTTGAGGTGAAAGGTGGCGATCGTGTTCCTGCTGACCTTCGCATCATTTCTGCATCGGGATTCAAGGTTAGTTTTTACTTGCTGTGTTTCTTAATTTTTTTTTTCTTTTCAAATAATATGGTTTTTCTTTTTTTTTTTTTCCAAATACTAAATTCACACAAACCTATAAAACCATTTATTTTTGAAAACGGTGAAACTGGGACGCATTTATAGGTGGATAATTCGTCGCTTACTGGAGAGTCGGAACCGCAGGCTCGTTCTCCGGAATGCACAAATGAAAATCCTTTGGAAACAAAAAATGTTGCTTTTTTCTCAACTCACGCTGTGGAGGGATCTTGCAAAGGCATTGTAATCTATACTGGCGATCGAACTGTTAGTAATTTTGTATTTGTTTATTTTTATATTTACGTATTGAATATTATTTCTTAATTTCTAGGTTATGGGTCGTATTGCTCACTTAGCTTCTGGTCTAGATACGGGCAAAACGCCGATAGCTCGTGAAATTGAGCATTTTATCCATCTGATCACTGGTGTGGCTGTTTTCCTCGGTGTTACCTTTTTTATCATAGCTTTTATTCTTGGATACCACTGGCTGACTGCTGTTGTCTTTCTCATTGGTTTGTTTATTATGTCTATTTATTAATTCCTTATTAAACAGAAAAATAATTCTCTTAAAATAAATGCCATTTTTTATATATAGTCCCAAAATTGTGCGTAGTTTAGGTATCATTGTGGCTAATGTTCCGGAAGGCTTGATTGCTACCGTGACTGTTTGTTTGACTCTGACAGCAAAGCGTATGGCGTCCAAGAATTGTTTGGTAAAGAATTTGGAGGCTGTAGAAACTCTTGGCTCTACATCTACCATCTGTTCAGATAAAACTGGAACACTAACGCAAAATCGAATGACCGTGGCACATATGTGGTACGTTCTATTTAAATCTCAAAAATTTCTTGAGGAATTAGGAGACATCGAAAAAATCAATTCATCAGGCATAAAATTCCATCGAAAATAATTCCTCGAACGATTAGTATTTATAATTTTAGGTACGATTTGGCAATAGAAGAATGTGATACCACAGAAAATCAGTCAGGAGCACAGCAAGTTATGGCTGAAGGTAGTACATTGGCATCTCTTACTCGCATTTGCACCCTCTGTAATCGAGCTGAATTTCGGCCTGGACAGGTTTGCTGTTATTTCAAAACTTTAGTTTTTTCCTTGAAACTTTAGTTTTTAGAATTGTGATATTATTTTCAAGCTTTTGCAATTGTATTCTTTCTTTTAGGATGATGTCCCAATTCTTCGCCGTGAATGTACTGGTGATGCCTCTGAGATTGCTTTGTTAAAATATAGTGAATTGACCCTTGGTAATGTTTCTGGTTATCGTGCGAAAAATCGGAAAGTAGCCGAAATTCCATTCAATTCAACAAATAAATATCAGGTGCTGAAGATTTTTTCTATCAAATAAAAATCAGTAGGAAAGGACAAGTGTTTCGTAGCTTTTAGGTGTCTGTTCATGAAGTTGATGATGCGGATAAGTCATATCTACTTGTAATGAAAGGGGCCCCAGAAAGAATTCTGGATCGTTGTTCAACTATTATGGTGAAAGGAGAAATATATCCACTGGATGAAGACCGTCGAAAACGATTCGAGGAGGCTTATTTACAACTGGGTGGCATGGGTGAACGTGTTCTCGGATTTTGTGATTATCGCCTCGATATTGCAAAATATCCTAGAGGTCAAATAATTACATTCTTTGTATGGACCACCCTATATCTCAAAATCCTCTTATATGAGTAATATGAGAAGTAGATTGATATGTAAGATAGTTTCAAACTAATTTTAAAGAAAAATAGGATTTCGGAAATTAGCGGATCTACGGATTTTTCTATAATTAAGTTTTTTGGATCTATAATTTATAAATTTTTGTTTGACAACCTATAATTTGCAATTCATTTATTAGCAATTAGTTCTATCCAACTAGCCAGTTTTTGAACTCATTTAATATGCCATATTTTAATTGAATATTAGTTTATTTCAAAATAAATATTTTATGATATCTTACATCATTAAAAAATTTTTTGCATTCTACTTCTAGGATATGAATTCAACGTAGAAGAGGTTAACTTTCCGGTCGAGGGTTTGTGTTTCATCGGCTTGGTATCGATGATTGACCCTCCGCGAGCTGCTGTGCCAGATGCTGTTGCCAAATGTCGATCTGCTGGTATCAAAGTTGTTATGGTTAGCTTTTAAAATTTGGGGAAGTCAGTCCTTAAAATCTCAAATTCCTTAAGTTTTATTGTTGTCAACGCAATGATAACTTTTGGAAATAGTAGTAGAAGTGTTATGTTCCCCTTAACACATTTGAAGTTCAAAGGTTTCAGGTTACTGGAGACCATCCAATCACAGCTAAAGCCATCGCCAAAAGTGTTGGAATCATTTCGGATGGATCAAAAACTGTTGAGGATATAGCGATCGAACGTAACTGTGCAGTGGAAGAAGTGAATCCGAATGAAGCGGATGCGGCAGTAATTCATGGGTCAGATTTGCGTGAAATGACCGAAGAACAGCTAGCTGATATTATCGTTCATCATCGTGAAATTGTCTTTGCACGTACATCGCCGCAACAAAAGCTGATGATTGTAGAAGGGTTTCAACGACAAGGACAAATTGTCGCTGTTACGGGTGATGGTGTTAACGATTCTCCTGCACTAAAGCGTGCAGACATTGGTGTAGCTATGGGAATAGCTGGTTCTGATGTCTCCAAACAGGTGAAATTAAAATGAGTGAACAAAATTTAAGAATTTTTGATTTCCAAATTATACATTCATATAAATTATGAGAATTTTTTCTGATTAAAGGCAGCTGATATGATTCTCTTGGATGATAACTTTGCATCGATTGTGGTTGGGGTCGAGGAAGGTCGACTGATTTTCGATAACCTGAAGAAGTCAATTGCCTATACATTAACATCCAATATTCCGGAAATATCACCTTTCCTTACTTACATCTTATTTGGTATTCCTTTGCCTTTGGGAACAGTAACAATCTTGTGCATTGATCTTGGGACCGATATGGTACCTGCTATATCGCTTGCTTATGAAGAAGCTGAATCGGATATCATGAAGCGCCAACCACGTGATCCAGTGCATGATAAACTTGTCAATGAACGGTATGAAAGTATTTTTTAAAACTAAAATTACTAGATTCTTAAACTGAGTTTTGAAGGAAATCATCTACCTCAGTGAACTCCGTGCATCATAAAACAACTCATATGATATGTCGAATATAACTTAATTGTTATAGGTTGATTTCGTTGGCATACGGACAAATTGGAATGATTCAGGCATCGGCTGGTTTCTTCACATATTTTTGGATTATGGCTGACAACGGATTCTGGCCAAGTCGTTTGTACCAGTTGCGTGCTCAGTGGGACTCGCGTGCATTTAATTCTTTAGAAGATTCATATGGGCAGGAATGGGTAAGATTTTTATAATTTGTCTCTCCATGTAGGTTCATGAGAAATAAGTATATCTTTTTGAGTTTTCACCACCATTTATCAACTGAAGCGCTTTATAGGAATCAATAAGAAGTAATCTGAAGTACCATCATTTTTCTACAGAAACATGTAATATTTTTTTTTATATTTTCAGACGTATGCAAATCGTAAGATTTTGGAATACACATGTCAGACAGCATATTTTGTGTCCATTGTGGTGGTTCAGTGGGCTGATCTCATTATTTCGAAAACAAGACGGAATTCTTTGGTACAGCAAGGGATGAGCAATTGGACGTTGAACTTCGGTCTTGTCTTTGAAACTGCTCTTGCTGCATTTATGTGTTATTGTCCAGGATTGGATAAAGGCCTTCGTATGTATGGTCTTCGGTAGGTCGTCTTTCCAGTTAGTAAAATGTTCGAATAATTTTTGTTTAAATAAAATTTAGCAATGTTATTGATTTCCATTTTGTAGTACCCCACTATGTTTTAGGTTTTCGTGGTGGTTTCCAGCACTTCCATTTTCCATTCTGATCTTTGTGTACGACGAGGCTCGACGTTATTACATTCGACGATACCCTGGCGGATGGGTTGAGCGTGAGACATACTATTAATTTTATAGAAAAGATATACATACCGTACAAAATAAATCTTTTTTTTCTTTTTTTTTTTTTCAATTTGGGGTGTTCCAATATTTTTTTAACACAAATCTATTAGAAACAAGAAAATTTTCGAGGCGAAAATTTTAAAAATTGATTTCAACTTTCCTACCTATTTTTATTGAAAAGGAAAACCCCCTACTTTTTTCTTCTTTTTCTCCTTTTCAAAAATTAGGCTGTATTACGATTGCATACTGCGCTTATTTTTGGTAAATTTCGAATAAATTTTTAAAGTTGTCTCAAGCTCCATTCCAAGATATCATTGTATATCCTTGTATTGGATTTTTCTTTGATTTTGCTGTTGAATGATTATGTTGCCTCTTATTAACTCTTAACAACTTAAATTCCTATGTTACATGTAGTACTTCGTTTCCTTTTTGGTTCCTTATTTTTATTTATTTTTTTATTTTTATTTATCAATTCTTGGCATCGTATTTATTGAGTTTTGCATGCTTTCTACATATTCTCACACCATTTACTCATCGAATTATTGCTTTTATAAATCATTTGTGTATTCATTTATATAAGTGGTAGATTCTCTGAATAATAAATAAATAGTTTTTTGTTCTCAATTCAGTAAAAAAAAATAAATAAATCAAACTAGAGGCATTTATTGCAGGTATTGAATTTTGTTAGATAGAAGTAGTTAATACTTGTCATTATAATGGAGAGTGTTGTAGTATGATGAAATAGAAATAGCTATATTAAACTGACAACACTGCGCAATTTATAGCGGTATTTGAAGTTGAATAGATTTACAGAACCAACTACTACTCATTGTATATGTTAGCATAGCATCGTTACTGCTGGGGTGCCAGAGGTTCGGCTTTTTATGAAGTGGGTAGAGCTTATTCGATCTGTGGTAGACAAAATCTTTTTTGAAACATTTCATAATTTTCCATTACAATTAGTATTTGTTTTGGTAGAGTTACTCTATCAGTTTAGTGGAAGGGATTCAGTGGTACATTTGTGGTACCCCAGCAGTTTAGACAGTGGTATATTCGACCTACTCATATCTGTGCGATCCCCTCTATTTAAAGCAGGCACGCTTAATTGCGTCAAATAGCACACATAATGCCTCGTTTACACTGCATTGGCGGAAACTGTTCTGCCAATGTGCGCTTCCTGAAGATGCTATTTCTGCCATATCGGAACTTTACCCTCCCACTTGTTAGGTTTGTACCTGCTTTGTGTTACTGATATTGTCATTAAAATTGTTCTTCATCTTTGAATAAAACTAAGAAAGTAGCTGATACAGTAACAGAGAAAGAGGTTAAGGCATTTAAACTGAAGGCTGAAAAAACCAATAAAGTTAACTCTATTGAAGTTCAAGTAGATACTGCACTGCAAAATCTTGCAAAAAAATCAATAGAAGAGAAATGCTGCCTCGCATATAAACACCTTAGCTGTAAGTATCAAGGTGATAAAAAAAGGAAATGATAGAAGTTTTACTTAAAAAACTAGAAATAACAAAAACAAATAAAGTCACTATTAGAAGAGAATAATATAGGCAAGTTAAAATCAGCACTTGATAATAAATAGAAGTAGCGGAAAAGTTCTAATTGCTGATCGTTGTTACATTAACCATTTTATCAGAATAAAGATTTAATTACTCAAAGTTTGGAATACCGAGAAAAAAGCCAAAGAGGCAGAACCAACCCTCTCAATCTTTTCCGCCATCAGAAATTACTGATACTTCGTAAGAAGATTATTACTACCCACACATGAATTGCTGAAGGTTTTAAATGGGCAGAAGGAAATATAATCGTATCGAATGATTTACGATTCAAGAATTGCAATTATGATTTAAGTGTAAAGTAGCGTAAGATGTGATCTCTATGTCCATTGCAGACTGTCCAACAACACTTATCATTTATGCAAATTCCACATGAAACTAATTTTTCTGATTTTCTCTTAAACTATTTCAATTAACTTTTTAGCACAATTTTAGAAATTTAAGTCACTGCTGAAAGTGTATTCGACAAAACTGCAGAAAAAATAAGAAGACAGTTTTAAGAGTCGATTTTACGAAGAGCCTAAAGCAGCAGCAAAACTGCACTATGTCAGCTATTTTCCCCATAAAATTTCTTGATGCCAGAAAGCAGTTGATTTCCCGCAGTTTCTTTACTAAAAAAGATTGCAGTGAAGTAAGTGAAAGTGAAGAGGAAGTACTAAATTTCGGTCAGTAATGGAAAAAATTTATGCTCTGTAACCTCTCGCTGGTCTAAATAATTTATTTTGTTCCGTCTAGGATAAAATAACTTACATTCAGTTTATATTGTCTGTATACCTAATTTCGAAGCTTTCATGGGAGGTACTATAGAGAGTCTAAACTGAGCTATCCTAAAGTTGGAAGAAACAATTATTCATTGCTAACATTGTTTGTCGAGCTAAGTACACGCTTTCCTTTTTCTCAGCTTTAATTGCTTTTTATATCAAAAGAATTGTGTTTGAGATAATTTTTGATAACACAGTATCTGAACCATAAAAAGTAATACTGGACATACCTGTTCAGGTCAACGGAATTAATTCAAATCCGCATCCCTTGTACATCAATATACTCGTAATAACATAATTCAAAGGTGATGATGAAAACAGCTATAATTCTGCAGGATACCGTTTGTCTAGGTTTACTGATTCCGGAATTTCTCTTCCTCACCAATAATCTTTATATCTCTAAGGAATAGATAATATTCCCAACAGCAAGAGAACTTTTCGTTTGTTATTCCAATAAAAAATCATTTCTTCCTAAAACCTAATGATACTAAGTTAATAGCAGACTAAAAGCTTCTTCACTACCATTTTAGACAGTTTCAGACGTGTTCTTAAGTTACAGGATTTCTTTAAATATGCATATAAAAATTTGTTATTCTAAAAATTTTATTTGAATATTTAAGCTCTGGTTTGTAAAAACCTTATTTTCTGAATATCCCAGATAACAAAAAATTATTTGAATATTTTGTCGTATTAAGCTATTACATGAAGCAATTGATAATAGGTGGCATAATGATACGGATGTATTTTCACTTCTTCCAACCAACGATGGATTCTTTCTTCTCCTATAAAACTGACGATTTTATTGAGATATACCATGGGCAGAATAATTTAACTTCACTATTCCAAAAAGCAAACAGCGCTTTTATTCAGTTATTATCTACTTGTTATCTTTCTTTTTTTAGATGAAATAGGAAGCAAAGATATCTCGAGAATATCTTTATTTCGTATTTTGCGCAATTTCGACATCCATCATCATCCTAAATGGTTCCAATGGAATCAATGATGATCGGTAATAACGATACAGATGTGCATGAAAAGGTTTGATGATTGTTCTCTGTTCCAAAAAAAAAAAAATTGAAGTTAATTTTGCATTCAAAAATATCTGTCCGTTTTTAAAGATATTTTTGTGCGCGAAGAGATAACAAACAGGTTGCACGCATTCATTATCTAAGAAAGAAAATCTGATTAGATCAAATTTAAAGTACATTTTATCAGCCATTTCTATCATTATTTGCTATCAGCTACATGTTTGAAGTTTATTAAACTTTCACATTTTTTTTTCACATTCTTTTCTTCAGATACAAACTGCTAAGTTTTTTCCCGATATTTTCATCAACAATGATAAAATATGCAGTATCTTGCAAGATTATTAAGAGCGGGTTTATTTAAAAAACAAAAAAAAAAAAAAAAAAAAGGAAAATTAAATTAAAAGAAAATAATTTGTTGAAGAAAACTTATGTTCCTTCAAAAAAACAATTTCAAGATTTGAATGTCTAAAATTTTCTTAACATTTTAAATAATAAGACTTTATGAATGTTACTCTGTTTTACTATCCACAACACAATATGTCGCACTAACTTATTTCAAAAGAAAAAAAAAATAATAAAAAGTTATTAGATTCGAGACAATAAAATAAAACTAGAAAATGAATAAATAGTCTGTAGCATGAACTTATATGAACACTTTTTCACTTTGATAAGGTGCAAAACTTGAAAATGACCCACCTCTTTCAGAGTGAATTTATTGCTTTCTACATTTTTCAAGTTGGTGCGAAAATCGACAAAGTTCCGATCTTTCTTCTTCAGCTTATTGAATCTAAAACTTTCCTTTCAATAATTAAATAAGTTGGCCTTTTACTAACTGTAAGACGATGAATTACTTGAAAAATTAATTTGAAGTAGGTTAACAGCTTATCAGCAAATTGAGGGAGCAGCAATCATTACTCCATCTTCGCAATATAAATTTAAATGGTTCGAGAACAATATGTTAAATTTGTTAAATTCTTTGCTGGAATAATAAAACAACATGGAAAACAGTAATGCTAACCTGTTGTCCGTTTTGGATACCTTTTTTAGAGTTGGTTTCACGCTGCAAATATGAATTATTCGTGAAACGTAAAAATAGAAGCATCTTAACGATGAATGTATATGCGAATAAATAATAATGAATAAGTTCGAATTTAATTTGCTTTTATCAAAAAGTCATTTATAAAAGAAAACTTAACAACTCACAATTTGCCTCTTAAATCGTTAACTGAAATAGTTAATTCATTGATTTCAAAATCTTTCTGGCGTACGATATAATTAATATCATAATGCTCGCTTTCTAGTTGCAACAGCTTTTGAGTCATTTTCTTTGCAATTTCCTCCAATTCTTCTAAACAAATAAGTATTGTCCCTCGATGATCGAGATTTGCTAGATCTTCTATATGTATTGATTTACTTAATTTTAACTTTCTATAGCCAAAGCATTAAACGAGAAAGTAGAAGTAAAGAATAATAGATCAGAAGCGGGAGGTAATAATAATAAAAGTCAGGTCAGAAGTACATTCTTTATGCTTTTATCAATCCATTTTGGTCATTTGTTTTCGAAAAATCTATTTCCGCAACAAATCAATCTTATTCCAATAACTGAATTTCTCATTTCTCTTCTTCTAAGGTAGCAGTGTTTATTACTGTTCTAGTGTACGGTGAAGGAAAGTGTCACCTTACGTACGTTTATCTATATAAATGGCAAGCGTTACGTCCACACGTGATTATTTAAAATTACTTAACGATTTGTATTCATTACAACATAATATTTCTAACGACCATTTCTATAAACATATTTGGAAATTTGTTTATAATGTGTTTGAGACGCTAACCAGAATTAATTTTAATAAGACATTGATTAATTAATTAACAGTGCATTCTTTACTTTGTTTATTACTTTTCTTTCCTCAAATAATTCATAGCAATAGTTGTTTTTTCAAATTTTCACATTCAATAAATTTTGCGATCAAAATTTCAGTTGCAACCATTTAGTCTTTGCATTTGCTTGCTAATTTGAATAATATTATTTTAAAATTTGGATAATACTATAAGGACAATACTATAATATTATAATGGATAATACTATAATAGAGTTTACTTAAGGTATTCGCAGATTACCTTAAAAATGCAACGATATGCATTTTGCATGTGAATTTTTAAGTAAAGATAAGCTGTGCTGGGGATTTCACTCCATATTGTCACTAAAAAAAAGCAAACCATCAGGAACGTTATCCAGATCCGGTAAAGGTAAGATTCGTTCCTGTAAGACACGTTGTCTTTCCTGTTCTCTGAGCATCTGCTGCTGTTTCAGATCTTCTGCCGCTTTCATCATCAACAATTTCTGTAATATTTCTGCATCTATTAATAGTTTTCTTAAATTTGTCTGCAAATGCCTTTTTAAATCTCCGAAAACCATCAACTTCAAATACTGGTATTATGAAGGACTAACTCGCAGTTTCTTTTTTCTTTCCGGTGTGAGAAAACCTTTTTTGGCTTTCTTGGCCCGATTAGCCTCTTCCAGACGTTTACGTACTTCTGCTTTTTTACGTGCCCTCTCTTCCGCTGCTTTCTTTGTCTAAAATTTAACCTAATACTACTACTTCAAGAATGTACTGGGGAAAGTTACTATTGAGGTTAAGCTTAATTACTAACTACCAATAAAATATAATGCAATTAATTAGAAATTATTGAATTGTAAATTTGCATGAATTGTTTTTTTACTGCTTCGGTATCATCATCTCCACTCTGCACACCACCGTATCGAGTATTTGTCACAATTTCGGGACAAATTTCCAATTTTATTTCATTTTCCGCTTCTGAATTCTGTCGTCCGATTTTTCTTTCCATCGGTATTCTAAAAGAATATAGTTAATGTGTAGCTTAAACCTGATGCCATAATTAACTTAATTTTGAATTCTTGAATATAAAAGCACAAGGTTGACAAATTTATTAGCGTGAAAGAGTATTGAGAATCCGAGGCTTAATTACAAAGTTTTAAAATTTGATGATAGGATATGAAGAAAATAGTACGACGGTACTGTGAATGGAAGCTGTTAGCTGAATGAATAAAAGCTTGTATTTGATGAGTAATTTTGAAAGAACTAGTCTTCCGTGGAAATATTTACAAAGCAATCAAACCGAAGATAGTTCTTTTACTTATCTTGAAATTTTCTATTGACTAAAGGTAAAATAAGATAAAATAAAAGTTGGAAAGTGGGATACACTTAAAACAAGACACTTGTATCGTTCTAGAAGAAAAACTATGATAGATTGATGTGATAGCAATATTAAATTCCTTAGATCGTGATGAAAAAATTCGGATTATAAAAATTGTTATCTCGGAGTAGATTTTTGTCTAATTATTAGTAAGCCATTTTTAAATTATAATTTTACTAATACTTATTTACAGTTATTTAAAGCTACTATTACTTCCAGATACATATTATTTATTATTAGTTTCTAAATATCTCTGTATAATACAGCTATTTTAAAAAGATCAAAAAATAAAATTTTAAAAATCAGTGAACTTCCAACCATTTCATATAGTTAAGAAATGTAAAGAATCTAACTATTCGAAAGATTAAACTTAGTGTAGAACAATATCTATTCTTTGTTCTTGGTTTTGTAATAACAAGTTTTATAGATTAGAAAAATAGAAATTAATGATATCAAAATCTTTCAATAATAAAAATTGATTTAAATTAAACACAGATATTACTTCTTAATGTGGATATCTCAATTTCCTATTTTTCTCCCTTTTTTATTCCATAAATTGTGGCATCATTTCTAGAGTTTTTAAAAAATTTTGTATTTCAGTCACTGCAGTAAATTTTATAAAATAATATGAGGAGCAGAAATACAATACAATGTATTAATCACTAATTTTAGTGAGTTCTTGAAATTCGCAGGTTTCTTACTTCTCGCATCACTCTTCACAGCCTTCAGTATTAGATTTAGATTCATCGTAAGCTAAGAAGGGATGACCAATCGCAAAATGGTCATTCCTAGTGCGCATCTTATCAATCTTCCGCGTCCACTTGTCCACTCACCCATATTCACTCATTTATTCATAGCGCCATTTACGGAAAGGACAGCTTATATTAGATATTTTAGCATTATCTATGAATCAGATCTGACATCTCTTGACATTTCATGTTAATTTGATTTACTTTCTGATTCATTCAGTAATGCAACGCTTAATTAAAGAAAGTAAATGACTGAACTGAATTTAGTTATGTATGAGGAGGCATTAGCTATAGGATCAAACAATACTTTAGATTCAAGTAGTCACTGATTGTGCATGTATTGTAAGTTTAGAAAAAAGTTAAAATAGGATGCGCTACAAGAACTTTTATGTGAAGAAATCGAATTTTGATAGTTGAGATGTTGAAATTTTGGAATATTTGAAGAACTTCAGAAATATTTTGAAAATACGTGGTGTGTGCATGATTCGATTTCAAATGTTTCGTGTATTAATTGAACTGGCTGGAAGTGGCTTGCTTGAAAATGTTTTGCAGTCATGTATGTAGAGATGTATCGTTTATAGCTCTCTGCTATGTTATATAAAAGTGACCCTCCCCCAATTAAGCCCAAGCTCAGAACTAACGAGTAGTAATTAAATGTTTCGAGACTATCTTTTCATTTGCTCATTTACGTCTGAAGAATGTGCTGATTCCTCTCCAATCATCCTCTATGTATCACAGGTGACAAAAGTTCTTTCTCCCAAACGAAACAGCAAGTAGTATAACAACCTGGCAAGTTAAAAATTTGAAAAAAGCAACCTTTTGGAACATATTATGTCTATTTTTTGCAATATCAAAATTGTAGCTTTGAAATTTTCAAATCCTAATTTTTCGTGTTTTTTTTTTTTTTTTCTTTTTGTTCATTTTGAAGATCTGAGTAATGAATTGCGACAGTAATTCTTCAATTTTTTAATGACAAGTTAGTGTGGGTCGTTATTGTATGATGTGACTTAACGAGCAATACTGCTTCGAATGATTTGTAAATTGAAGTCATATGAGCTTTGAAGTATGGGTGAATCATTGTAATTTCTTAAGAGCTCCAAAATTAGTATTATGTAAATAGAAATAATGAAAAGAAGAGGAAGTGAGGGGGAGGGGTGAGAAGAGGAGAGGGACGATAAAAATCCAAGATAGCTGAAGCACTTTATTGCTATATATGTTAGAATCGAAATGAATCGAAAAAGCAATAAATAATTTTTCAATTTCAGTGGCTTTTCAATAATGAATTTATTAATGAATCATCATTGGTAAAGCACCAAAGCACTGAGATAGAAAAAGCATCTAGTCCATATTTGGATATATTCTGAGGATAGTCTAGGGTCTATCGATCATCCACAGTCCAAGAGTCTCCTTTTCAACAATTCCTTCCCCATGTAGCTTCTTCATTTTCCATTTGACATGATTGTTGGTTTTTTATCACTATTTTTTGAAATAAACTTACACTTTCTACATTAATTGATTTAATATACTAAAAAGGAATAAGTATGATAAGTGTAGATTTCAATTTTATTTAATTTAGAAAGGGTAAGATTGAAAGAAAGATACGAAACTAGAAAAAGGAGTGGTTAGGAACTGCTGGCAGCAGATGTTTTCTTTTTGATACGATCGGATATGATGGGACAGACATGTCCATTGCAACATCTCAATCAATAGAATAATTCATGTGGCCACCATATGTGTCTCAAGTATCACAATGCAATCTCTCTGGATGGACAGATATCTTTCTCGATCGTTGATTTCCAATAAAAATTATTCTTGCTTCATCTCGACCACTGATAAGCTGATGATAGGAACAGCTTCTTGAATTCGAAGAGCAAATTTTTACTGTGCTGCTTTCATTAAAGGCAAATTATAGATGGACATTGAAACCATTTTGAGTGACTCATTCATTTGAATAAAGCTTACCTATTAGCTGCAAGAGAAACCATAAACTGCTTAAATTTTCATTTAAAAAAGTAACCATTCCTAGTTTGTTTTCTTTTTTCTTCGAAAAACCAAGCAGATAAACATTATTAGAATTAATGTGTTATCACTTGTTGAACTAGTATATCAAGATTTAAATCTGATTTACTTCTATTTTAAGTTGCACAATTGCACTAACTGTCTCATAGCGCCGTAATATTCCATCAACTTTTGGATTCTTCAACTTCTAACTTTCTGACGACAAAATTTTACTAACATTTATTAGTAGTGAATTCTAATCTAGTAAAGGAATAAAGAAGTGTAATGAAAGGATTGTCGGAACGATCTACTAATTTATCCTATTATATATTGGAACTATTCCACAAAGGTAGTAATTCCTCTTTGCTGTTCGATTGACTAATATACCCTTTATGAAAGTATTTTCTGTATGAGATTTCTGAAATGGAATCACATTCCTGCGTGAGTTGTGTGATTGCATATATAATCAATAGAAAAATAAGAAAATAATTTCTCTAATTTTAAATTAAGGAAGAGAAGTTATAAAGCTTTCCAATCTATATTATTTCAGGAAATAGCAGTTTTCAAATTCTACTTCCGGATCATCATAAGAGTATTTCAAATTCTTGAATCTTACAAAATAGATCTTATTAATAAGCTATTAGGTGGTACTTTATTGATTAAGTGATAGGATATATCAAAAAATGTAATGGTCAAAATTAAAAAATGACTTTTTATGAAAACAATTACGGATGAATTATCCAATTCAAATTAAAATTTGTGCACACAATGAATAATCTTAAATAGTAATCCATATAAGCCATTCATTTCTGGCAAGCTGGCTTTATAGGGAGACCTAATGAATGTAATGAAAGATGACATAGAACCTAGCTGTCCGGTCAACTCCCAAAAATGATTTAATAAACAGTCATCGGATGTACACCACACATGACACTAAGAGCCTAGTTTTAATCGATTTCAAGCATGAAGGGACGAGACAGCACTTAACCACTGACCATTGTCCCTATGACTCATCCAGTCAGCCTCATAAACTATAAAATGTCAGATTCAGTTGCGACTGCCTCTTTAAAAAGAGCATATTATTTGAAGTTAGTTATTACTTTTTATATTTTTCTTTTTCAATTTCCTAAATTTTATTTTTATGATGACAAATTCTGAATAAGGATTCGAGTGATTTTGTGAAAAACTAGGCTATCAAGAACAAAATGAAATTCTGTTTAAAGAGAAGTGGGTCATAGGGTTTTAAAGAGAAATAGCTTTAAATGTCTTTATATAGAAATGGGTTAGAGACAGATGTGTCGTTGTTATATTTTTATTAATTCAGATATTCTAGAATTTTAACTATTTAAGGACCTAGGAAAGATTTCGAGAATAAAAAATAGATAGTAATCCAAACTGTCTTTGGAAAATTTTCGCACAATACCTATTCTTTATTAGGTAGAAGTTTTCAATTTTTATATGCTATTCTGTTTGACTTCAATATTTATATGACAATCAAAAAAGCTTTCAATTGTAGAGAAACTCTAAAATCACATTAATGTTTTGATAATTCTTAAAATTAATGAGGATACTGCATTATTAATACTTTTTAACACAAAGAAAGTATTTTTCCCCAATGCAAATTTGATTTTTTTTTTTTTTTTGCTTTTGAGGACTATTACTTAATTTCAGTGTTATGAATAAACGATAAAAGACGCTGCACAATATTCAAAATAACAAGTCAGAATTTTAAAAAAGCAGCCGCTTGACAAAATTATCTGAAAAAAAGCTATTAGAGAAAAATGAAGCAAATAGGAAAACTGGATAAAATGATCTTATTATCACTTGTTTATAAAACCTTTGTATGACAGTTCTCTTTCTCATTTATATCAAACTTTTAAACTTCAATTCAAAACTTGTTCAAATATCTATTTAAAACGAAATTAAGTTCATTGATGATTCCCAGATGTTTAAATTTAATGAACTATTTGTTTCGGTTATTAGATTACATGTTCTTTCTTCCTCAGCCTATTGGGAGAAAATGAACAGCATACTTGAAATTTGAGAACTTCACTCATATTTAATAAAACAAATATCTTCTCAATTGTTGTAATTTTCATATCATTCTTGTTCTTGACTCGGAGGTTCTGAATAACAATTACTATCAAATTTACTTCCTATGACAATATATTTCTGACTTTTTAAACATTTTAACCAAATTTTTTGGTTTCTTTTTATTGGTAAGAATAAAAACTAAATATGTTCAATGACATCAAATCAAAACAAAAAATATATATGAATTGCGGCACTTTTTGTTTCAATTGGGAAATTTTCAGGCATTTTTTTTTTAAAAATTGCTGCTTAACTGAACTGAAAGCAAGCCGTCTGAAAATAAATGACATCACTTCGATTCAATGTAGTCCCCAGCAGCTTCACTTTGGTAAATTACTGAGTTGTATTATTTGGTGGGGATATTTGTCAGACAAGAATGTGGGAGGGGAAGGTCGTAAAAGGTCATTTGGAAGAACCCTAGTCTCCTTCATATGTGCTCTCTCACTTTGTTATCTGATCAAAAATAAGCTATTCTGAGAGTTATAATTTAATGCACTCCAATTTTTATCGAAATGGTATCTGACTGGACTGGAAAATTAAAAACAAATCAGGAAATCACTTATAAATTAAAATTCAGAGCTACTAACATTTTTTATTTCAAAAGTTACCTGTTTTGTGTTAACATTTTTCAAGATGAAAATTTTATTCTTTCTAACACAAAAAAAGAAAAGATTTGAGGAAGTATAAAAGTAATGAATGTTGACTTTCAGACTGCAAGGGGAAAAAAAAATGTCTTCTTGTTTCTGTATAATTAACATCTGCCATTTCAGTATTGACAAAATTGTTTGTCGATGTTCTTTCCGCCTTTCCTGAACTTTCAGGAATAATAAACAATAATATTTTGTGCCTTCTTCTTATAACTGAATATAAAATATATTTTCTTATTTCTTTAAACCTTTATGAAAAAGACATTGGGAATCTAAATAAATATCCACCACCTCTTAATTTCAGATTTTGAATTAGATAGTATTTACAGTATAATTTCTTTCAATTCTTTTTTTCTTTTAGTTTCATCCCATTCACAGAATAATTCATTTCTTCCTTTCTTGCATTATTTTAGAGTTCATCCGAGCAGTTCATCCCCTCTCAGTTGTATAAAATATTTTCAGACATCATTTGTTGTTTCTTTTATACTCCTCGTGTGGCTAAACATTAAGCATTGATGGCATATATTCTATAATAAATTTTTTAATCAAATACTAAATTTACAGCATTTCCTGATACTCTTTTTATGACATAAAAAGGCATTGCTTCAACACAGAAATATTTGAAAGCGGGAAGACAATAGTAGTTCACTTCCCATTTCGATAAACTATCCCACATTTAAGTATATCCATTGCTCCCTAGACTTAAACAGATAATATGGATTTCAATTTCTTCATTTTCTGGTGAAGTCATTAAGAATTAAGAAAGTAGTAATGATTGCCAATTATTATCAGGCTCTGATCGTAGAATAAAAACTTCTTCTTTTACACTTCCACTGTTTTCTAACAATAAATCAGAATAAGAAACGTGTGATATTTTACGCTAACAAAATTGCCTTTGAAGAGAGGACATTTGTAATTACAGGTAACGCAGTTGGTAGTAAAAATGAATGCATCATGTTCAGAGATGTTCTCCGAGACTACTGCAATAAGTCAGAAAACAGCAAAAATCAAACGATGGGTAAAGAATCGTCTCCAGGAGGTATGCTTACTGATAACCACTGGTCAAAAGTATATGTCTGAATGATATTTAGTGGAGAAATTTTTTTTATGAGAAGGATATGATGAATTCGTGGAAAAAAGAAGAGAAGGGTGTGATGGAAAGAGATGCAGTTAACCTTGAAAATGCAGAAAGTAGTCATTATGCCTCCTTTTGACACTTTCATCCTCCCTCATCTGATCGTTACGAAACTTCACTTTCATGTTTGTAAGCAACTTTACTTTCTACAGCATTTTGTAGTTGTAGGAATTAATGAGAGTTGTCACATATATCAAGTGATGTGACAAGATATACATTCTTGAAGTTTTAAATAAGCTGACCCATCCAGTTACGAACATTCTAACAACTATTGATCACTCGAGAATTGCCGAAAAGTATTATGAATACGGGTTAATATGTTTTTTCCAACATTTTTATGACTGGAAATTCAAATTACTTCAAACTGCTTTTCTCGAATACAATCAGAATCTTTCTCTGACTTTTTTTTCCATTGTTTAACGATATTGAAAATGACTTCATTGAGCAAACTGTGAACTTTGATATGTTATCAGCTTAAGATAAAGATTGGAAAAAAACTTCCATAATTTTGATTATAGCGAATCAACGTCCAACACTGCCATAATTATTTTCCCTCATACCAACATAGCACTCTCTTTTTTCCATTTTTCGTCTACCGCTGTCGATCGTCTGATTCATCACGAAATTTGGTTACTTCCGTCCTATCTTCCAAGCAAATCCTTTTATCTTCTTCCATCCTTGACTCCTGTTATTTTTCACTTCAGTTGTAGTTCCAAAACCGTCCAATAAGACCACAATCATTTCACTTCAGGTTCTTAGTCTGACCGCTCAACTAGTTTGTATTGAGTGATTTTTTTGGTATTTTGAATTTTTTTAATTCTACGCACTGACCTATTGACTTATAAAATTTTAATGAAATACCATTATCTCTCATATATTTTTAAATGCTCGTTGCACTTCATTTTTATTAAAAAATCTTAAAAAGTGGAGTGGAAGACCTAGGTTAATGGATGGTCCCCGTCGATTTCCCCTCAGATCAAATCTTCCACCCTCAGTTTGTCTTTTTCTTTTTTAATATCACCTACTTTGTACCCAACAGTTCTATTATTAATACCCTCTTTTACCGCCTAAGTTAATTAATGCTATGTTTGTTTATATCGTAAAGTAACTTATTGATTAATCTGTTTTATGGTCTATTTAATTAAGAAATTCAGTCATTCATTCCTTATCTAGCTATTTGTTCTACAGCATATTCTTACATATTTTAATTAACTGTTTTAAGTGTTAACTAAAATTTCAACAATAATTGCTACCTTATGGATTCGTTGCGGATTATAATATTTTGGAATTGAATTTCCTATTCAGTCATTAAGTTACTTTCAATTTACAAAATAGACTTTCTTTGTATGGGATAGATGACAATGAATTATCAATTTGTCAACGAGGGATACCTTCTTTCATTGTCTGCACGGTTCCTTTGCTGTCCTTCTTCTCTGCTTTTCTATTTAATAATTATTTCTACGGTAATTTTCCACTCTTTTTCTCCTCTTCTCTCTCTTCTGCAACTACTGAAAAGTGAGAAAAAATTTGTTCCTTTCAAAGATTTCTTTAAAGTGTGGCAAATCTTTTAGACAATTTAAACTTTCAAAAATTTTATATCCTAGTTTATCAGTTTTCTTCATTTAATAGAAGTGAGGTCTACTATCTATCAACTCTTAGACATATTTTTTGTTAATTATTTACTATCTATCAACTCTTAGACATATTTTTGTTAATTATTTACTATCTATCAACTCTTAGACATATTTTTGTTAATTATTTACTTACCGAAATGTGATGTTTTATTTGTTATTAAAATGAAAAACAGCTATTTAACTTTTCTATTCATCATTTCTCCTAATTGATAACTTTACTACTTATTTTGTTTTTTGAATCCTAAGTCCTCGTCTACTTCGGTTACTCATCCCTTTAATCGAGAAAGACATATTCCGTCTGTCCATTACCAATCGATCATATCAAAAAAATTTTTTTTTCTGTTATATTACAATAGTTTATGGAGGATATGCAGAAGTGACAACTCGATAACATTTGCATAAATGTTGGAATGGCTGGCATTCGATGTGCTGCTATGTTATCAGAGATGTGAAAATCATCCAGAAAAAATATAATGCCTTGTTGGATACATTCATTGCACTGTTTACTCTACTAGTAATTATCAGTAAAGTAAATCTCTGTTACTCGTTATCTCCGTTAACTTTCTCCCATATCATTTCTAACACCACTGTTAAGTTAGCGTCATTTTGGATATTCCTCATTTTACATTAACATTTTCTGTTGAATTTATTTGGTTTTCGTTTGAGTCCTTTGGAAAGCATTATCAGAATTCAAGAAAGCAACGATTCGTGCTTCCTTTTTTTTCAAGATTAAAAAAGGAAGAGCGATGAAGTTCAGCATTATTCTAAGATTTCCAAAACGCTCCAAGCTCGTTGCAAATATTGATTTTTGCCGGGTGCATTAGTAGTGCCTTTCAAATGCAGCGAAATATGGCTGGTTGTTGACAAATATGACATTCATACAAGTGCAAACGGTAGTAGATCTGAATTTTCTTATTTATTCTTGAAATGTCATCTAAATAGTCAATTTCACTGCTTCTACTTTAAAAAAAGCAGCTGAATAATCCATGTATTGACAACATTGCTTGAGCTTATGCGCTTGGTACTACTCATTTCACTGTAAATGAAGAAAAAAAAATGAGAGAGAGAGAGAGAGAGAGAGTTGAATAAATGAATGATTGATTTGTTGGGACTCATATCGACGATGATCGACCTATTTCTCATACACATATCATATCATGTTTGTTCCTCATTATTCTATTTCCCTCAACCAAATCCTCCATTTTTCATTTTGTAACGAACTCTGTTTGATCTGTTTGTAACCGTGGAATCTTCTTTGCATCTCAACAATTAAACACATTTAACTTCCTTCCAAATAACTGCCATGAAAAGAAACAAAAATTTTCAAAATGACTCCTGAATCCATAAAGAATATTTTAATTGTGTTGAATTTGTTTATCTAATAACTAATATGGGTTGTATCAGATAATATGAGCACAGTTCGTCGTTAACATTTCTTTCTTCACAGAAAAAAAAGATGACTATTACTCAAAATTGAGAAAATTTTTGCATTATAGCAAATGTTTAGTATTAAAATTATTGATGAAAAGTTTGTGTGGAATGCAATTTTTTGAATTTGATGATGCAACAAATTACTCAAAATTAGAAATTTCTAAGAGTAATTTTCATTTGAACTCCAGAAGTCAGTTTTAAATTCGCAATTCAAACTTCATTAACCGTTGCTGGCCAATAGCTTTTTCTCTCAGGCGCATTGTTCTCTCAGTTCTACCTTATCAAATTTCATTTTGGCTGTTATGGCAACGACACTGCCATCTCTCATTAGTTTAGTTATTGTGGCACCTTTATGACAGATGTTTATAACAGATGTTCTTCTGCAGTTCACTTGAAATATTTTATTCCTTCATTGACTTTGTTTAGCATTAGAATAAAATTTGTTTCGAAGGACTTTAAAAAAAAACGATTTCTTAAAGATTTCAATTAATTAAGCTATCAAAGGAAACTTATTAAGATTTTATTAACTGAAACAACACAGTAGAAAACATTTTTTGCAAGAATGTGGAACTGTAAACATTATTTCAATTTGAGGATAAAGAAAGAATGAAGATATGCTGATTTAAATGCTCCAGTTTCATGATCCTTCTCGATCCATAAGTAAAATAAATTTCATTTTCATCTCCATGTCCTTTGACCCATAGGAGTTATTCTTTCACCATTAGTCCTAAGAATATCTTTTTTTTTTTTTTGAAGTATGAGATAGCCTTTATATGTAATAAAAAATTTAAAAATTTTTTGGAATGCAAAGAGCTAATTTTTTGTATTATTATATTATGAAAAACTTTAAATGTGCGTTTGTATGTGGCAGGTGGTTATGTTAGTGCGATTTTGTCTCGTTTGATCGAATAATCCGTAAATTGGCATTCATTTGTTAAAGATCGAGCAGATGAAGGAAAGAGACTTCTTGAATGCTGGCCTTGTTACTTCCAGCGAGCATCGTTTCGTTCATTTCTTGTCCTCTGTCGGCATGCTTTGAAAGTAGACCTGTGTTCGATTAATTGTGGTCGTTGCCAATGACGCCAAGTAGAGGTATTCAGAGAAAAAAAGGGACGCCAACATTTTTCACCTCTTCCTGCTCCACAAAGAAGCTAACAAGGAGGCCTTTGTCACTGGTGGTGGCTGTCATTTGAAAATTTACCACTCCGCTCGAGATTTTTCTCAGTTTCTTGTTTAAAACAATGCATTTTCAAAAAGAACTGTGTATTTCGTTCGGCCGGATAAGGAAGCGTCTCAACTGGTTTTTTCAAAATAATTTCTATTTCGGATTTGAAAAATTGCCAATTTTGTTAATATATCATGCCATTATTTCAGCCTTTGATCTATCCTCATTTTGTGGTAACGAATAAAATGTGCCAAGCTAACTTTATTTGACTTCAATAGGAGTGGAAATATGAACATCTAGGCTCCTCCCTATCTCTTGCAAACTTTACGTTGAAAGCAATTCAGTTTCTTCCTGATTTTACCACCTTAGCTATATATTTCTGATGTTAGAGTGATATAGGATATTAATACATTTATTTGTAATGGAAAATAAATAGAAGAGTTAGTGATATGACCCTTTTAAAAGCAAAAATGATGTTATTAATCTTAAATTTACAATTTGTTTGTGAGTTTGCTCATTTTATAAATATAAAAGATAGAGATAGTTTGGTGTGAAAACTAATTACCTTGAATTAATCTTCAACTTTTTATGTATTTCCACTTATTTTATATTATTTGCTATCTCTAGTTGTTTTATGGAATTTTTTTGAATTTAATTCTAAAGTGTTTTGCATGCGTTGAAGTGTACTCTTTCTCGAATTGAATCTTATAGATTTGTGAAATATTTTAGATATAATTCGCTGGTGATCAATTGAGCCAGGAGGAGGAAGGGAGAAGAAGAATGTAGTTAGAGGAATATTAAGAATAGTAGGTTTTACTTTTAACTATTTTTAGCTATGTTGGTATGCTACCGCATATCATATCATTATTTCATGTTGACAAATCTTTGCATTTTACGTCAAGTTGTATGAGACATATTTTTCTTAAATTTCCATTTCAACGATTTGTTTAGTTATTTTTCAATTTAGATAGTTCTAATAAAACGAGAGAGCTTCAAAGAGGGTGACTTTATATTGCTAGAAGATTCATAAATTTCACTAATTCATAGACAGTAAATAGAGCTTAAAAGTGAAAAGAGCTGCAAATGGGAGGGATAGATATTGTTCTGATTTTTTTTTTTTAATTCTTTTTTATGAATCAGTTGAAATTTTAAAAATTTTTTAATTTGCCACATTTATGTAAATATGTTTATAGACTTAATGGATGTCTTTATGGGTCGTTGCTTATTCGGTTCAAATTTTTGAGAAGAGCTACTAATCTATTGGCCTTGTATTCTGAACAAAATATTCAATCCAAGTGTGAATATCCAAAAGTGCATAGGACTAGAATGATATGTCTATCTTCAATGAATGTTGTCTGACCAGCGCATCGATTCTCGTAAACAAAATGTATAAACCCAAACAATTAGTTGCAAGAAGAGGAATGAACTTCCTTTTGTAAGAGTGATTTGCTATTTGCTAATTGTTTAAATTTGTTTCGAATTCTCTTCTGTCAAAATGATGATTTTCTATTCCCTTCTCGTCATTTATACTACCCAGAAGAACATAGATCCTTAGCAGAGACAGAGAGAGAACCAATATTTGCTTTACCTTTATAAGATATATATTATAAGATATAATAAAATATATTAACTATAAGCCTGCGCATCTTCAAATTAATCTAAATTTCGTTTATAAAATCAAATCAATTTTTTTCCTATTTTCAAAATGAATGAATGTACCAAAGCTTTGTAATCATTCCGTATCTGTTTCTGATGTCAGTGCTTTTTCTATTGTAACTTCGAACGATCTATCATAATTTATTCTTCTGATTCCATCAGCTAGCTTTTAACAGTAATTCCTAACGGCCTTTTATACTTCAACCTCTGATTCAACCTCTGTTTATAGTTGTGAATACAGAGGAATTTCTTTAATATTTCCGAAACCATGTCATAATGAAGATGAAGGAACATTATTGCTGAATGGATACGAAATATTATAATTGATTCATTTCTCAGTAAATAATTCATTCGTTCTAAATTTTTCAACTCAGTTCCTTTTGTCACGCTCTACTTTTGCAGTCCAACAATTTTTATACAACAATTCGATTGGTTTTTAAAACTTCTGATCTCGACGTGATGCAAATGACAAATAATATAAAACTTACTATTTTCGAGAAATCACTTTTTCAGTCGTTTAAATTATGCTATCGCCGTCATTACATACTACAAAAAAATTGTCTTTGCATTATTTTGTGCATGTGCCTAAACTGCAGGACATTTTGATGACCAATACGTGCTTCTATTTCAAAATTTTTTTGGAAACATTTTGTAAACTTCACACTTGAAACTCCGTTAAATTGATGGGGAAAGTTTGTAGTTGAAAACTTTTCTCTGAAGGCCATTTCTTACCGTCCACTCTATTTCTATCTTGTCTTCAGCAAATCGAGGACAACTAATTATGTAAGCAGAATAAAAGGAAAAATTCTCTGTTTCCTTGAAAATAGAAAAAGGAAATGATAAAAGAAAGAGGAGATTCTCATTACCAATAGGGCGCAATGTGTCACTTTCTCTCTCTCCCTCTCTCTCCTAAATCTATTAAGAGAGAACCAGCAGGTCAGTTCCCCTCCTCATCCTTCTTTCTCTTAGAAATATATTCATCGTGTTTTATATGCTGAATTGCATTGGCGCAACTAAGATAATGAAAATCAACTGCTAAAAGCAAGCAGTTACGGTTGCTATACGGCTTTTGCATTTGTCAAAATGTTAGTTGGCAATAGTTTGCGCATTTGGCGGAAAGTGTTTTCGAAAATTCATATAAAAATTTCTATGTTAAACATTTCTATATTTTTTTAAAGCTATTCATGATTTTGAAGCTGTAGTAGGGTTAATTCTCAAAGGAAACGAGAATTTGACAAATCTTAACATGCTTATGCTAGCCGACATATAACAGTGTTATCTCATCTCCAGAGAAGCTAAGGAGGAATTTATCGAAAGATGTTGAAGTTTATCAAAATTACAATAATTTATATATTATCTCGCATATGTTTTGGATTTTTATGATTATCATTCAGACGTGATTCATCTACTTTTTCTCTACGTTTTTTAACTTCAGGAAATATAATAAAAGTTTGTAGATATATGCTGTGTAATTTTGAAAAACAAAAACATGAAGTAATAAATTTAAATTTATCTTAGAAAAATGTTAGGAAGTATGATCACTTTAGCTGATCACATCCTTACACGAATAAGCAGTTCCTTTGCACCATAATTGTTCTGAATTTTGATTTCCATTTTTGAATTTCGTCCAACCATTTCATAGTTTCATAGAAATACCAGTCATTTCTTGTTCATTATTTGTTTATGAAAGAAGACATATGGTTAAAGCTTAACTTCATTATGCTTCTCTTTTTCTAAAGTGAAATGAGCATTTTGCTCATTTCTGTTAGTCCTTCTCATTTGGCACTTATTGCAGACTGAATAGAATTAATGTAAGATAAAAGAAATGAACTGAGAACTTATTATCCTGTTAGATTTGTACCAGTTGTGAGATATGAAAGTGTCAAAATTCGAGCATTCATGAATCCGCCGTCATTTTTAGAGAGATCGAATCGAAATAGTAGCATCTTCTTGAAGCGTTAATTGTTTGTAACACGGAGGTTTATTTGTGGAAAATGTGATTGATTCAATAACTATAAAATAAATATAAATCGTTTAGATATTTTTGACATAAGAGGCTATAATGAAATTGTATGTAGTGTCAATCTAACCACTGCAACAAATATAAAGAGAGAGACAAGCTAATAATTAAGGAATATATTGGTGACATTAGCTTCAAAAGATGGTCCTTTTTTGCACAGGAGATTTGCTTACTTAAATAGCTAATGTGATAGAATCGTAACATCAAATTGTCGATTTGATGAATAAATTTGCTGAATTGGAATCGGAATCTTTTATTCTTCCTTCTCTCTTCTCCACTATTCATACAATGATTTCAACAGTTGAAGAAAATTTTCTGTAGAACGAAATGATAAATGAATAGTTGTTGTTAATTGGAGTGGGAATGAAAAGCAGATACAATGGCAATTATGCATTTTTGCGCACTTCGATAAATAACTGACATTACCTGTTTTGTTTTGAAGCCAATGTCATCAACATATTGCTCATTGCCAGTTGCTCCTCTTTTTTCTTCGTTCCATCCTGAAGCCATTTATCAAAACAGTTTTAGCCTAGACATCTTCAAATTTTTTATTGCCAATGTCTCATTCTGTTATTCGCCAATTGCAAAAAGTCTCCATTTACCTACCGTGAAATATTCCCATCACATTATTATTCCTAGCAACACAAATGAAAAACTTGTAGGAATATTTAATTCATCGAAGTTTTCACTGTTTTCGAAATTTAGTGTCGATTATAATATCTAATGGAAGAAAATTCTGACCACGAATACTTAGTCTTTTGGCTTTCTTCAATTTTAGTTAATTTTCAGAGAGTGATTAGATTTGAAGTAATTAGTAGTTATATGTCCGGTTGCTGATGTACACAAATTTAGTCCCATTGTTGTGTATGTAATTGCATTTGGATGGCAAGAGATTACCATTATTCCCACTGTTCTTGGATACCAACAAGTCAATTCACCGATTATTTTATGGATTTTTGGTTGACTTCACAACGAAATAATTGTACTTTCACATAGTGTATCGCAAAACTCATCCTTTTAGTATCATATTAAATTAAGGAACTTCTAGTCTTACGTTAATTTTCTGACCTACCTAACCGAAAAGTCTCGAGGAAATGCGTTGGAAATGAATATGATAGCTGAAAAGATTGTGCTTTAATTATCATATGGTCGCTATTCTCTACAATTTCGTTAATTGCCAAATTCCATCAAAATGTTAGTTTTCCATTGCTTTTCTCCGCTACAGCTTTTAGTTTATTTTTTGGCTTGTAATGTTTTCTGCATATCAGTCTATCATTCTTAGCGTAAAGTCGTTAGCGTAACATTTCTGATATAACTCAAACTGAAACAGTTAATTTGATTATGTGATCGCGAAGTGATCTGTGTTAAGTATTCACATATGCATTGACTACTCTTTCTTTTAATTACCTGTTATATCAGGGAACTCTTCATTATTCGTTGATATCATCCCTTATTTTAATTTGCATATTGTTAACTTATATGAAATGAAGTAAGCCGAGATTTTTTTAAGTTTTTCTAGTCGTTAATTTGATATAAACGTAAGAAACAAAAATGAAAGGTATGCAAATGAGGTGATAAAGCAAAGAGACTTGAAGATGATCACAATCAGTAAGAAGTGATAGATTATCAATACCAGCAAAGTTGCCATCATTTCATCAGTTCTCATTTTTTTTCATTCTTCGATTTTTCTCGTACTAGCTCACTCTTATAACCACTTTCGGCTAATATAAATATGTTGTGCATTAATTCTAGACGAAACGAGACAATTTCAGCAATACAACCAGTTGACTGCAGTTGTGCTTGTTCTCCATTTTTTTGACTTTGTATTAGCAAAATCTCATAAATTTTTAATTCTAATTTCACTGTTTTTTTCAGCAATTTTTATCCTTCACAGATTTCAAAGTCAATACTTCAAGTCCCTTTATATTTTGCCCATTTCAAATCTGTTTGAATGTCTTCGATTAAATAATATATCACATTTGTTTTATATTATTTGAAACATTCTCTCGGATGAGAGAGTACTAACATTTAAGAAAGGTTTTTAGATGATTTAGTGAAAGTTTTGAATGTTTAAATATTACTCACTTCGATCTCTTTAACGTCAACAACCGTTAACTACTCGTAAACAGTGACAAAATTAGTTTTTGTCAAAGCCGAATTCATCTTCTGTTTGTTTTGGCTTGTCTCTCTTTGTCATCTAAGTCGTTCCTTGTGACATTCCATTCCTCTTGCTGTCTCCCCTATCCTGCACGAATTAGCTCTTCAAGAAATTGCTTATCTGATATTTCCGTCCTTCCACTTTCAGATAGTACTTTCCACATTTCCTTACCACTTCCATATAACTAGCTTCTATAGTATACTAATTTAGAGTACTGAGGAAGAGGTTCTGTCAAGTTAATTTTGTAATTTGATGATTATACGCCATCCTTCCTGAAAATGTCTGCTTGCATAAACGATTTGAAATGAGCGCTTGCGGATAGAATTATGGTAATACAGTACTTTTTCAGTTAGAGGAGCAAAATGAACGTTTACGGCTACAAAATTTGAAGTGTACTGCTCAGCTACAGGTGCTCAAATCGTGCGCTGATCGAGCAAAGCATTGGCAGACTTCTGCTCTCTTCTCCAATTCCGTGACGGTATAGTTATCATTCCGTACGTTTGATACGTGATTGAGTGATTGAATCAGTTGCAGCTAACCATTTCGTCTTTTAACGAAACGGATGATATTTGGTAGCAGTTTTCGGCTTATATTAGCGAAATATCTTTGAACAAATATGCGGGATGGGCATTGGCGTTTCGAGATTGGCTGCCTTTACTGTCGTTAATGACGATATCGTGAGATTGTGATGTTTGACTTCCAGTAGTTCTTGATTGGTACATTTTCAGGGAGCACTGTCTTTAGCGATGATGGACCGAACATCGGATGACAGCGGTTTAACATCTGACGATACATGGGAGAAAAAGATAGACCATATGATGATGGCGCAGTCAGCTTCTGATCTCGGTAAAGGCAAGTCACTGCGACATTCGAAAAAGCCTAGACTAATTCTCTGATATTGCTGGATAATATTTTATTTAAAGTATTTTCAAATTTTATTACATTTAAATGGTCGGTGTTTGAGTCATTTTTATCCTAATCAGAACGAAACGCATCATTAATGTGCCAATCGATGTATGTTAGCCGTATATGCTAACACACATCTATATTTTCTCGAGCAGTTTTCAGGTTAGTAGGTTGTTCGTCAGAAGACATAATTCAGTCTATTTTATTTAATCAAACCAATTGAGTATTAAAAATCATTTCTGAAAATCTCATTTACTTAAGCTTATTATCTCATTGCCTTGAGCGTATTCTCATTACCAGTTAAGGTCAGAGCTTCCAACATTATATAACTAGGAGAGCTTTCGATGGAAAAGTTTTTTTTATTTCCATTTGAAAACAGGGACCAAACATTATACTTCAATACAATTTTTAAATCATTTAGGAAATTTGCAAAAAGAGGAAGCTAAGTCATTTAAACACTCAATATAAAATATTGAATTCAAAAACTATGTTCTTTATTACTGAAAAGATACTACAGAGATTTCTAGCTTCTGAAATTCGAACTGTTTTTTTTTTTTTTATTTTTCCTGCATTCCTGCGAAAGATTTAATTTCTTATTTTCAGTTCGTATGCACAGTTCATCGCAAGGAAGAGGAGAAAAGCAGAGCGACGGAACGTCATCAACTACTGATTCTTCACCACGTGAAGAGAAATTGAAACCAATACCAACTCCGCGAAAAACAAAGCCTTCAAGGCCACTTGATCCAATAACCGTAAGACTTTGTTTTCATAAATTTTAGAAATCAATTTGGTTTAAGCGTTTTTCATATATTCATTTTGTTGAGAAGTTTGAAGGAAAAGTTATGATATACTTTTCAAAAATCGTTCTAGTTTATCATATTGATTCAGCTTGTTCTCAACTGGATAGCAAAAGAAATGAAACATCTGTAAATATTTAGAGATTGTTAATTTGTATATTGTAAAAGTGAAATTAGAAGTGCTTTTGCAATTCGTCAACAAAAAAAAGAAATTTCTCCGCTACTATTTGGCATTGAGTTTATAGAAATGTTTATATATATATATTTTGCATCTCTTTCTTTTTTAGTTCAAGCGCACTATTTGAAATGCTTCTATATTTAGAATTATTTTCAGTTTCGAAATAAAGAATTTTGATTTGTCCACATAAATTAAACGCATTCTAAAATCTAAAATCTAAAATCAATTGCATGCTGCAATGGTTGTTTCTCTTTACCGTTTTCGTTTTTTAAATCGCTCAAAGAATTTTCGATTGCTTGCCACGTTCATTTTTTTTTTTTTTTAATTTAGTAATTAAAACTAATGTTTTGACGATTTAAATTATGAAGCAACTGTTTGACCTTTTGGATTGAATTCAAATAATTTAAATTACGGTATTTTTTATATTAAAATATATTAGAATGGATTAGGATTAGATAAGAAATTTTGTCAGTGATTAGAATTTTTTCTTCCTGCAGTGTTTTTAATTAAGTTAAAAAAAATGATAAGATATCTCTTGGCGGTCTAAATAATTGCTGAAAAGCAGGTGTGTTAAAGAGGAGGCTGTGAAAATCTATTTGCCTGATAACTAGTTTCTAGGATTTTTTTGCTCCGTACTGTTAGAGCCGCTGTTTCATCGCTTGTTGTGTGGTTAAATTTTGGAGATTTATGTGAAATGTTCAGAAGTGGGAAAGTAAAATAAAGTGTCGGCGCTTGTGTTTGCACATTTTTAATTTTTCATTTCTTTTTTCCTCATACTTCTCCCGTCTTCTCATTCACCTATCATGTTCAGATGCTTCATTACTTCCCTTTTTTGAAATTCCTTCCATACAATTTTTTTTAGGTTTTTTTTTTAACTATTCGTTGTTTATCAATTCATTTGTTACTCTAATTTATAGGAATGAGCTCTGTTCATTCATTGATGTATTTATTGTCTTCTTATTGGTTATGCCAATAAGAAGACATTAATATGCCATCTTTATATCACTCATGATATCAAGAAAGCCTTCGAAAGTCACTTCTCCAATAGATCGTAAAATTTCGCGTGGTCAGCTGACAGCGAAATGATCCCTAATTATTTCATAATATATTGGACTTTATAAATATCTTTTCGCATCTCAAAAAATAATTATGCTTAACCAACTTACCTTCTTTGGAAATAAATCTGTCGTTTTTGATACATCAGTTTTTTTTTTTAAAGTAGCACTTCAGGTGTAACTTGAAGTTTCGACTCTATCTTTGTCGCTGTTTGCAAAAATGTTTACTCTGTCTTAAGAGCTTATCTAAATTCTTCCTTAAGTATGCTCTTAAATAAAGTTAGGAATGAACCGAAGCAAATTTTGTTTCAGATATTTATGATAGAATGTTACTTTTTGAATATCTTAAAAATCTTTTGAATCAGCAAACTTCAACATGAGATTTGAATAAAATGACTAGGATCATTTGGTTTTTCACAATCCCACCGACAATCAGTTTAATATACAGAAAGAAAAAGTCGACGTTTCAAGTTTCAGATTGAAAGGGATAGTTTGAACTCGTATGGCGAGGAAAATGATTATAGAGAGGATGATGAATTTTTCGATGAAATCGGTTATTCGGAGTCTCCTGAAAAGTACGCTTTCCATTATTTTTGTTGACTGTTTTATGGCTATTTTTTTCGAATGTAATAACAAATCATCAGTATCTAATCAGAATTATATACCACCGTATACAATAACGAACGTTAGTTTTGAAAAATAAAATGATGGATAAGTAAAATAGGTAAAATATCGTATATGTTGGAAAAAGTAACCATTATTAAAGAAGAAAGTCGACTGGCAAAGACGTGAAAAGAGAAATAGAAAAATGTGAATCCAAAGTTTCGTAGCATTTTTGACTATAACTTAAGATTTTACGCTGTACAGCAATTATTTTTGAAACAGATGAGTCATTATTCAAGAAGGTTGGGAAAATCGATCATTTTTTTCCTTCTGTAATAAATTAACATTGAAACTTGTTCTTTGAAGTAAACTGAGAGCACAGCTGTATTTTATTCAACATTTAACCGTTTTTCTCTGTTCCCAGTATTTTTTACAGAAATGGGCACAAATGAAGAGTGCTGTGAAATTCTCTAAAATTTTCAAATATTTTTAAAAAATTTCTCATTATAATTCAAGAACAAAAAGTTGGATATTCGACTGCCATGATCAAGTCTACTATTATTATTCTTCTAATTATCCTGTGCTGAATTTCCTAATAGTTGTGAAACATGCTTAAGTTGTTGAAAAAGAAAAAAATCAACGGTTAAACAATTTCGTTTAATCCATCGGCGGCTTACTGCAAAAAACTGCATCGGCCTTTCTGATTTAATAACTAACACAGATTGCAAGGATTATGTCAGGTAAAAGGTTTAGAGATGAATTATTGTCAGCAATTTTTAGGGATGTTGCCGATTATGTAAATCTGAACGAACTTTTTCTGTTAGGATCAGATACCTACAGTACAATGATGCAACATCCTCCTGCGCTGCCATTGCATAAGCCACCGAGTCAATGGGTAAGTATTGATAATTGGTCTGAGACACAAATTTTAAAACTCCGCAGTTCTAATGATTCTACAGGAAGTCAAGTCGAATATAATCAAGTATTTTGCAGGAAACCAAATTATATCAAATAGCAGAACGCTGTCTTAGTACAGTGATAAATGAAGATCAGTTTGCTCAATGCAGTGGTACTTTGAATAGAAATATGAGTGATAACGTGAGTAGCCCTTTTTCTAAATAATTTTCATCCATTTAATGGATGAAATTTTTTAGTTCCCAAACTACCGAAATAAAAATGGATGTCTTGTAGACAAGTGACTTGTGCTCCTCTCCTTCACGTGGTTCCGGTGAAAGTTCAAGATCATTAAATCAACATAAAAGTCGCATTGATTTCACTAATATCAAGGAAGGGGATTATGCAGTACCACCAGATGCAAATCAGGATATTAGAGCAACTCTGATCAATTCTACTGAACCCGTAGGTTGTTTACACCTTATTTTTTATTTGCAAACGCACAAAATTCCCGAAAAATGTTTACTTCTTAAATCTTTTAGTTAAATAATTGCTGTTTTAGCTGGAAAAATGTGGTTATTTGATACAGATGACTGATAGCAGACTCAAGTCATTGAAAAGGCGTTATTTTGTATTCAAGAATGGTTTTCTTACTTTATACAGAACTCAAGTTAGTTAATTACTGCGAATATCATTCAATTTTCTTTAGATTTCATTGCAGTCTTTTTTTAGTATTCAATTCCGTAATTTTTATCATATTAGAAATTGCAGTGTTTGTTGAATTAGAAATCAGATTAATAAAAATCTAAAGGCCTATACGTACCTTTTATTCGTTGTTTCTTAATATCCTGATTTTCATCCAGGAAAACAATTTTTCAGAAAAATCATTTAAAAGGCGAGGAACCACTGGTTAGAATTGCAGTGTCCGATATTCGTTCCGTCACAAAGCTGGTCAATAAAATGGGTTATGGTTTACAGGTTTTTATTAAAATTCCATTTTTTAACACCTTTCCACTATTCTCTGTCACTATAATAAAAGAAACAAGTAGCAAAATAAACAAATCCGGAAGTTTTTTGAAAGGGATGCGAGATGAAAGCCATTCTCTACCCACTTTTATAGGTAACGACAGCAAATAGCGAATACTGTTATGCAGCTGAATCAGATCGTGCTACCAATGAGTGGATTGCTCTTCTAACACGTAGTTTGCGTACTACAACAATTTCTGAAGTTAGTCAGCGTGCCACAGGGCTTAATGCCGACATTAATGGTTATGTCATAAAGGTTATACAAATATTTGACATTTTATCGTTATTTGCTTTTACTAATGACTTTGCCAAGTAATAAATTGCTTAGGTGGAATTAACGGCATCATTTCGTTAATTAATTGGCTAGGATTTTTTGTCAGATATGAGCAAAAATGTTTTTCCTTCTTTAAATAGTTAAAAAACTACTATATAATTAATTTCAGGCAAAATGTGGTAGCACAAGACGTTTTTTCGCATCCATAGTAGATAATAAACTGCTGTTTTTCAAGAGCTCTGATGATCGAGTTAGTGTTCCATGTCGTCATTTCCTTCATTTCTTTCTTTTTTTTTTTTAACACTAGTATGATATAAAGCTAAATATACAATTGAGCACAGTTTTTTGCTAGAAAACGTTAATGTAGCATGTTCATTTTTAGGTCCCGTGTTCCCATATGTATCTTCGAGGTGCACATATCTGTGAGAAGATAAAAACTGCTGCTGATGAATCAAGTGGAAGTTCTGATGAGCAAAGTGAAAATCATACGAAAGATTTTGATCACACTGTCTCGATTGAGGTCTTCCTTATCATTAATATTTTCGGATTGTTTTTGATTCAATTGAAATAATTTGTTAGATTTTTGGAGTTAATGGAAGGCAACATGCTGTGTACCCATTTTAATACCCTGCTGATTTAGATTGCAAACGCCGATCCAGTTTACATTGTTTTGCGGAGTGCTGAAGAGAAGGATAAATGGATATATTTTTTGAAAAAGGCCGCTAATGATGTGATATTTAGTGGAACTGCTTTCGAGGTACTTATACAAAGGATGTTGGCACAAAATGTAGATGATGGTAATTTAAAACGTTTTTTATTTATTATATTTATTAATAAAATTTTTGTTTCATTTTTATTATACAAAATATCTTACTTTGAAATCGAATGTGTGTGAGATTGTTAGTGTTTTTAGCAAAAACATTTTTTTGATGCATTCGTAACTAACGAAGCAGTTTGTTCGTTATTCCTGGATAATTTAATTGGAAATTTCAAATTTGCTTGCTGTTCGGAAGGAAGAGTGAATCTCATTTTTCATTGTTTTTTTTTTTATGTAAGGACTAAAGACTTGAAGTTTCTTAGCTTTTTTGTTATTTCGCAAAGGTTTGTGTTTTTTTTTTTTTCCTAAGTTTTTCCTTATGCTGCATTTTAGTTTTAATTGAGGAATGAATCTGATTATTTGCCAGTAGGTTTTACCCACTTTTATTAGAAAGGATAGCATTGCAATTTTCGTCTTACACTGTATTTCCCTCTTCAGAAGATTTATTGTGGAATGACGTACTTTTGACAGCATGTGAAGAAAAGCCAAAGGAAACATTAACAACAATATTCGATGAAATGCTGAAAAAGAAAGCACTGGAACTTGGTCGAGCATGTTTCATGTTTACTTCGGTGTTAATGAGACCAACAGGGGTTCAGTACCATATTGATCTTGCACAAAATATTCTTACTACGGCGATGTCCAGTGACTTACTCAGAAATGAGCTTTATGCTAATTTGATAAAGCTGACGTCTGGTTCAATGTCGTATGGAATTCAAGTACATATTGCTTCCCTCTTGCTACTATGATTTTGTTTTTAATCGAGATTATAGAATTACTTGTTTTTATTGCATGCTAGCATAGCTAAATAAAACTTTAATACTTTCATTTGACAGAAATTTACTTCGTATTGCTAATTACAAATTACCATTCTTCATTCAAGTTCCACTATGGTCTTGTAACTGTTCTTGACAGTATTTTCATTCTGCTCAAATTTTATGGAAACTTCAGTTGCTTTAGGCTTGGAAATTAATGGCTTTAACGACACCATTATTTACACCCCGACAGTATTCGCTTTCATGGTTGCTTCGTCGACACATCGAAAGATGGAGTGGAAAAAGGTTTCGATTTCATATTTCTATTTTGAATTATGTTGCATTCTTACTTTTTCATTTTTATTTGTAACCAGTTTTATTTGTTTATAATTTCCGACTAAAGCGACTAATGCTAAAGTTACTGCAGCTCCATAATTTATATTTATAATGATTTGTATTTTTCTTCATGCTATTATGGTACTTAATTTTTCAATTTTTTAAGATGTGATGAAGGTAATTTTGCATTATATTGTTTGCGTGCTTTCAATCGTTGTCTGAAAGCACATGGACGAACAGAAGGACCAAGTAAACTTGAGGCAATCTCCATATTAACACGAGATCCAACTTCAACTAATATGCCACATAGTATTCCAGTACTGCTACCAACTAATGAATACCAAGTAAGCTACAAAAAATGGATAATGTACCAATAATTTTATGTTTGCATAATATGCCTTTACTTTTCAAGAACCGATGTTTTTGTGTTGATCATTAATGATATTTAAGAGTATTGTTAACCCAAAAAAACTTTTAAGGTTATCGATTTTGATGGTTCTACGCTTATCGCTGACTGTTTGTCAACTTTATGTGTGAAGTGTGGTTTACGACCAGCGCTTCTGAGTGGTTACGCTTTATACGTGGAAGATCCCCTGGAACGGAATTCTTATCTTTTTCTAAAGGGCAAACAGAAAGTGAGCTCGGATGTTATAATTTTATAATATCTACTTCTTTATTTTCTTGAAATCTTTTGTCAATTTTCCTGAGATAACTGAGAACTTAACAATGCTGTTGAAAAATTAAGTTGTTTTTCAGTTGTGTGACTGCATATCACGTTGGGAACGTGAATTGATGGACAATAAATGTGGACGAGTCACTGAGGATGTTGCTCGGATAAAGTTATCTATTCGACAGAGACAGTATTGGAGTCATCTGGTCTCTTCAGAAACACCGACAGAACGTACATTTTTGGTGCATTGGATGGCGAGTGAAATTGTTGCTGGAAGAGTACCGTTGAGTAGCGAATTAGCAGAGGAGCTAGCAGCTGTTTATGCACAAGTAAATTATTGTAATGTTTTGTGTAGTTCTATGTAGCATAGTTATACTTATTTGTATTTCATTTGTCTCTAATGGTAGCATACACTTCAGCTCAAGTTTGGAGACATGGGAACGATATCCGATGAACAATTCCGTGAAATTATAACTTCTTATTATCCTTCAAAACTGCTGGATGTTGGATGTGAAAGATTGCTAAGGTTAGATTAAATTGAATTTTTAGTGATTTTAATTTCAGGAAAAATCTTTTTTTAGCACCAGTTTAGATTATAATAAAAGTTTGCAGACAAAATTCTTGTTTGATTTATGCAGACATGGATTTCAGATTAAATCTTGAAACAAACTGGTCGCAGTTGCGTGATACTTCGACAGTGGATTGCATTCGCATGATACTAGTCGTTTTGCGCAAGTGGCGCTTTTTCGGATCATTTATTACGGAAGCACGAATGAAAATGCGTAACGACGAAAGTTTGTTCATTGCTCTCAATGATCAAGGCGTTCATTTGCTCAGTTTTCGTCAGCTTGTTAGTATTCATTTTTGTATAGCTGTGGCCGAAAAGCAGGAGTAAATTATTTTAGTGCACAGAATATTTCTTCTCGGAAAAATTCATTTGGGAAATACTGGCTATGTTTCCTTGATCATTATATTCAAACAAAATATTCATGATCGAAATGGTTTGCATTACTCCTGTGAAATTTACATTTTTATAGGATCTCATAAGAAGTATTCCTTACAATCGACTGGTCTCATTCGGCGGTTATCGCAATGATTTTATGCTCACCATTGAAAGAGTACTCCCGCCTCAAGCTCATCCTGAAGAAACAACCCGAGAAAGATTGACTTTTTCAATGCCTGCAAGAAATATTGACCAGGTTATTCTATTTTACCTGTTTTTTCCAACCGAAACTCTAATTCATGAGTCAAACAATCTCCAAAAGGGACTTATGTGTTTTGTTTTGTTTTTTGGTTGAAATTTTTTTTCTTTTCTGGTTTGAAAGCAATATTAGAACGGTTTTAATTATTGCAAATGTAATTTTTTCAGCTGACGTGTCATTTAGCAGAATATATCCGGTGTCAGAAATTAATTTCGAAGCTTTCGATACGAAATTCATAATTACGTATACAGCAGCTTTGAGTATTAGTGCATAATTTTATACTGTTTTCATGACATTTTTTGCTCATTGTTATTATTTGAAAGAAAAGTGCCCATAATTTCGCTAAGTATTAATAAAGAGGAGATGCCATTGAGTAATATATATATATATATATATATATATATATATATATATATACTAAACGATACAGTGTTATATTTTCGTTTTCCTGAAAAACTTCATGGCGTTAAATATATTTGTTTTGCAAGACCTAAAGTCGATTATTTGCTCGGCTATCAACTAAACACGTTTTTTTAGTCCATAATTCTATTTAGGAATAATTTGGATATCGTAGCATTTTAAATAAAATTAAATTTCGTCAAATTTCAAAGAATGCTAGGAAATGACGTGAGTAATGTTGAGCGCTGTTAGTGATATTATTGATCAACTTTTTTTTTTAGAAACTTATGGTTATAGCTTGTCCGAATTGCTGGTCTTTCGGCTTAACACAGTACTAATTTTAAGCTCATTATCACGAATGCATGTCTGTACGACTGCAACTAGAATTAAATTTCATGATGGATTTGATCAACTGCTTCCGCTTGACACGGAGAAATTAGGGCGTCTTCATAACATTTTCTAGAATTGGAGACACCCTGAAGCCTAGTTGGCATCAGTTTTGATATGAAAAGTTCATTTTATAGCGAATATTATGAGTAGAAACTTCACTGCCAATTTTTTTCTTGCAAGACGAGAGAAAAAAGTGCAGGGACAGTGACGACATATGCAAAAGAAAGTGTGGAAGTGGTCGTGGAGTAACATGACATAAATCAGTGGAAAGTGAGATCAGCCATCGAACGCTAAGTTCAACTGGAACAGTTTTCAATGCATTTGATGAGAAACATCCACAGAGGTGAAATTCCATCAATAAACGTCTTCAATCTTTCCCCACTTTTTTACACATTAAGATAATATAAATTAAAGAGGAAACCAATAAAATTTTTCCCATAACTTGGAAAAATTATAACTTGCAAAAGTCATAACTTATCTTTTCCAGAACTTGTCTTGAAAAAATCAACTTATCTTTCTCATAACTTATCTTGGAAAAATCCTTTTAGAATATTTATCAAAATGAAACAGTCCACGTCCTTGTAATCACGAACTATCACAGAAATTCAATGGGATCTGGAAATGTTCTTTAATCACGACAACTCAGTTGTTTCTAATAACAACATCAATAACATTAAGGACTAATTTTCTTGATAAAATGGATGGAAGTACAATTTTTTTTTTTTTTTTCTCAAATGAGACATTTGATTTGGTACATGCTTATACCACAAAGTATATTATTAATGTTAAATTACTGAGAAACTGCAGGACCTATCATTAGGTTTAACTCTTCTAACTATTTAACGTCAGTATTGATTTCCAAAACTATACGTATTTCAGAGATCTGGATCACTTCGAATTTCAAAGAAAATCTAAAGTACTGTTTAAGAAAATTTATTTACCTTCACTGACGTATCGAAGTTAGTAATTTTCTATGGAAAATCCCGATTATACGATCATGTCATCTGAGATAAGACTTAAAAATGAAGGAAGATATCAAAACTGACATAATAATTTTCCAGAGATTCTGCACCGAATCATTTGGAGAAAAAAATGAACACAAAAACTAAAAGCAGCAAAACGTATTTCTCAAAGTGCTGTAATACAAGCGTTTCGAAATAAATCTAAGGAATTTCTCCATAAGCAGTGTCAAACTAACGTTTTGAATCAGAATATTTGATGAGTGTCCAAAATGCCATGAGATATTGCCGCCTAGGCATGCTTGTCTATTCGCATGTTCAGTTGAAAATTGAAATTTTGATGAAAAGCGAGACGAAATGTCCAGCGAAGTAAAAAATGCAATTTTCAAGAATAATTCACTAAATATACTTATAGATGCATTGTGAATTACATGTGTGACACCTCCTTTCATCAATAATAAGTTACAAACAACTGCAAAGCAACTTTCCGTCTACGACGGACAGTAATCGTCCCCATTGCAGTACTCCTCCCTAGCATACAGTACCACAATGCTACGACTCTAATGAAAAGGCAAGTGAAAGGTATTTTGCGGCTGTCAATTTGTCCAGCGAAACTAGTGGAGATAGTCGGTCTTAGCAGGTTGGTGTCGTGGTGTGTGTGTTGGGTTGGGTCGTATTTTGCTAGTTTATGCTAGGATGCAGCCTGCAGAAGTTTGTATTACGAATTTTATTTGAATATCCTGCGTTGAACAACTGTCTAGTTCAGTACTGCTGCAAGTAGTGAGTACTGAGAAATACTGTTAATGACATGAAATTCCATGCAAGCTTGCTTAACTTTTTGGATTGCACATGCATCCACATACCAACATTGTAGCATATTTGGTAGGTTGACTTTAATGAATCAGAAACGTGACTTTTATATCGCTTAATTATTTAGAATTAAAAAAATATGAAGCGATGGGAAAGAAATACAAGGTTTCAAGTTTTTTGAATTTTAGAGATATTTTAGTAAAGAGATTGATGTGTCGGGGCGGATGTCGTTGTTGGACACAATAGAACTACAGGGAATCCGCAGTGTCGGAGTGGGACCTCAAAATGCTAATGTCATTGAATTTCTGTCTCCGTTAACTATTATTTGTGGGCCTAATGGTGCTGGAAAGACAACAATCATTGAAGCACTTAAATATGTCACAACTGGCGAGTTACCGAAAGGAAGCTTCCAAACATTTATCCACGATATGCGAGTAGGTTCACCACATCACTTCCAGCCTCTCTATTAGTTTCTCATTTTAATCTTCTACCAATATTCTTCATTCTATATATAAAAGTCAGATTCTCAGAAACTTGCTGATTTTTATAAGAACACTGATATAGTTTAAATATTTTCCATCTGCATTTCAACGGGCAAAATAATTTACATTGAAAACTGAAGTTTCAAACAATGAAAATGATGCGAGCTTGTTTCTGATAGACTTGTGTCTTTACATGAAATATTTTCCAGCATGTTGACAGTTGGTCATCATTAGTATTAATTTGCAGTTGGCTGATAGATCTCGAGTGGATGCATCAGTGAAGCTCAAATTTAGAGATATCAGAGGGAGATCTTGTGTCGTGACTCGTCGTATAATGCAGTCCAAGGGTGCTAAGGTGGAGCATTCACTTTTAGAACTTTGTCTTATAAATATTTCAATCTACTCAGTGGAAACTTAGTGGAAATTAATTTTCAGGGTAAAATAACAAATAAATCAGAAGAGAGTACGATTGCAATCGAGAAGGAGTCCGGCGAGTGGAAAAGCTTATCGTCAAAAGTCGTTGACTGTAAGAAAGAGGTAAGTCTCAGCTTTAATTGTAGTGCTACATCTTTTTTTTTTTCTTTTTTCGATTCAGAGGAATGTAGGGTTGCAATTTTAATCATTCTGCATTAAAAATGCTACAGATTTTGAACCTTCTTGGCTTGCCCACAGCAATTTTGGAATATGTGGTCTTCTGTCACCAGGAAGAATCGTCATGGTTAGTTAAAAGCTTTATTTTTGTTTGTTATTAGTTTTTCAGATTCTATAATTACTCTAATGAACTCTTTATCTTGCAGTTTTTCATTTTTATATTTCAATAATAGAAAAGATGGAACATTGAATAAAAAAAATGCTCACAGTTTTTTATAAAACTTTCTTGTTCTGTTTAATTTTTTTTCTCATTGTAGGCCGCTTGATGAACCGAAAAAACTGAAAGAACGCTTTGATGAGATTTTTCAAGTGACTGGTTATGTAAAAGCAGTTGAAGTTCTGAGGAAAGAATTCAAAGAAAATGTTTTTTTTTCCACTATATATATATATTTTTTAACCAGGTTTTCACACCAAATTTGAATCTATTATAATGAATAAAAATTTGTAGCAACAAGAACTGAGGATTACTGAAGGCAGGCTACCACTTCTGATTAGGCAGCAAGAAGAAAAGATTGAGGTTTATATGTATTTACCAATTTTTATCCTTTTTTCATATTACTGTTTATTGCACAAAGCTCTATTTAATTTTTTTTCTTTCTAGTTAACGAATTTTCATTATGTGCTTAATGAAAGTTTAACTTGCTTACTGCATTGCAGCTGCACAATGAATACATCATCCTGAAAGAACAAGTAGCAAAAAATGAGGAAGAGATTTTGCTAAATCAATCAGTACTCAAGGAAAATACTGCCAAGAAGAACTTGAAAGTTGCAGAACTTGATAAAGCGGAAATGTTAAGGAGGAAGCACGGTATGTTTCGTTTTTATCAAATTTTCTCGTTTATCTGATTCTTTTGCTGAAATTTTAATTAAGATATGATGAAAGCGGAAAAGCAAATACTTGTCGATCAGGTTGAATGCTGCTCGGCATTGGATTACGAAGGAGGGATCGAAAATTTAAAACGTGAAATTGAGTCGGTATAAGTTTCCTTTCCTTTTTTATTTTCTTGAATTCTAGCACAAATTTACGAATTTGTAACTATTAGATACACTGATTAGAAAAATTTTTAGTTTAAAGCGCTTAGGTATTAATCGGTGTTTGTTTTTCACAAAATAAACTAAACATGTCTAATACACCAGATCCACTGTTTAATACTCCGCTCTTTGTTAAATGAATGGTTTTGAAAGTATTTCTTTGTCGTTTCCTGAAAACATTCATTATAACAGTGTTTTCTTTACAGATTACTCATTCTGATGAGTTTGAACATATGGAACGGAATCGTAAGCGAATCAATGCTGAGATTGATGAACTTAATGAGAAAATTAAAGAGTATGTAGCAAAGAAAAAAGAGATCGACAAAGCAATTGTGCACTTGAAAAGTATTCAAATGGTGCTTTTTTTCATGTCTGAATTAAAATATTTTTTTTATTTTCCTTTTTTTTTTTTTTTTTTTTTATTATGTTCTTGAAATTGTATATTCATTTTAGATGCGTGATAAAATGACTGCAGAAAGGAAGCAGTGCTTACAAACTTGTTGGTCACGATTTAATTTAAGAAGTAGGGATTTTTGATCACTAATTGAGTTTTACCAGAGTCTTCAGGTGCTTTTTGCAATATTTGTTTTTCCAGATGAACAGATGGAAACTCCGAAACAGTTGTATCACTTGATTGAAAAGCGGAAAGAAGATATCAGCAATTTTAAGGTAACTTTTATCTAGTTTTTATGTTTAAGACGTTTTCAATAGTTTTTACATATTTTTCACATTTTGCTTCGAGTCGGTTTTTATTGTAGAATGAAATGGAAGAAAAGCAAACAAATTGCCAGAAAGAAATTGATAGCATTTCCGGAGTTTTAGCTCAACTTACAGCAAAAATAGAATTGAAGAATGAAGAACGTAAACGACTTGATGAAGATATTACTGTAATAAAGTGCAATTTAATGGAAGCATCTACTTCATCCCAGAAGTAAATAATTATCACGTAGATTTGCCGATAATGTAGATTAATCTCTTGTATGTTTTAGTTCTTGCTGCAAGAACAGAATTTTCAATCTTTCAGTTTTTCTTTTTGTAAAAATGAAGTTTTGGTCATTTATTTTGGAATATTTTTCATTTCATTGTAGTTATTACTATTAATGACAGAAATGAAAGTGGGGAATTGTTCAGGCTTGATCGTTTGCAAGACGAAATATTGGAGCAAGAAAAAGAACTAGAAGTAATGCGAGAAAACGAAGCACTGGGAAATACTGTTGAGAATTTAAGAAATGAAAGGAACAGCATTACAAACAAGGTGAATTACCGATTTGTTTTTTTTTTTTTTTTTTCTATTTATTACAGTTCGATTTCTCGTAAGTTGCTGTTTTTACACTATCATTATTTGCAGTTTATTTTTGTTATAATTTAACTTTCAAGATATGCTAGATTCAAAAGCTCTTTTTGAGATAGAATTGCTCAAGAAAGAATATTGTGTGAGAGAAAATGTTGAAGAAATTGAGAATAAAATCAAGCAAAGAAGTGGTGAATTAGCGAAATTCGAGAAAGAACTCTGCGCACTAAAGAACAAGCATCAAATTGCATTACTGGAAATATTTAGCACCGATGAACCTGAATTCCCTCTTAGGTCAGTTCATACAAAACCAGTAGCTCTTTAAATGGTCTGATTACAAAATTTGGTGAAGTTTGTATGTTGCGAACTAGAGTAGATTTTGCTTTACATTTGTCATTGCCATTATTTGTTATCATTGAACATTTTATGTCTATTGCGTTAACTTTGGATGTTCTGTTGATATTAGGTATTACCCAATTTTATAATAAAAATGATTTATTTCGTACATATCTGAGAGTTCATGCAGCCTTCCAAATTTTAGTGAGCGACTCATCATTTATGCTCGAAACACACAAAATAATTTGTCAACAGCTGAAGATGAATTCAAAATTCGTGAAAAGGAGGTATCGCGAGCTCAGTTTGCTTTGTCACAAGTTGGTCGAGAACTGGATCAATTGTCTGACCGAATTGCATCCTGCAGGCGAAAGATAACAAAGGTTGTTTTCTTGAACAAATGTGGCATACTTGTTCATAATAATGACTTCAATTTTTCTGCAGTTTCAGATGCCTTCATTTCTTAAGAAAACTAAAACAAAAGAAAAAAAAATATGGATTCTTTCTTTGATTTTGTTACCTTTTATGGATTTAAATAAATATATCAATGAATAATTCTCTTCCACTTATGTTATTTGTAAAATTTGCAGGTAGTTACTCATGAAGATGAAGTAGAACCGCGTTTGAATGAAATCAGAACACTTCTTAGGAAATCGCAACAGGATTCAGGGCGTATCAATGGTTGTGTGTTCTTATATGAACAATGGGAGGAAATAGTCAATATGAAGAAATGTTGCCCGCTCTGTGAACAATCGTACAGCGGTATAGAGAATTCTAATGTTCTTAAAGAAAAGGTCTGTGCAGAATGGCATATAAATTTTATTAGGCTCAAAAATCTAATAAGAGACTAAGATCATGGAAAGAATGTGTAAATTTTTATAGATATAGTGTGGGACTATTGTTATTCTTATTCTCGTAATTTTCATAAAGTATTTAATATTGTAATAAATTTGAATCAATTTTCAGATAAGGCAAAGGAAGGAAGGTTTTAATCAAGATGCTGAAAAACTGATCCGTAAAGTAAAGGATTATGAAGCAATGCAAAATGAACTTTTAGAAATTGTACCTTATGTTGGGATGTTGAAACAATCAAATAGTGAGAAAGAAGGATTGCAAGAAAACTTTAAAAAGGCAGAAGTATACTCTTTATATATATATTTTCATTTTATAGATTCTTTTTAAATGGTATCTTAGTTTTTACGTTGTAATTTAACTGCACCGGAATATATTAAAATACAGGAGAAACTGCGTGATGTGGAAGTAGAATTTGCGAAGTCGAAATCTGAAAGAGACATCATTTTGCAAAAGCTAAATGTGATTCTCAGTGTTCAGGTATGCTCTATGTCTGTTTTCTTCTAGCTTGATGTAGCGATTATAATCAATTATTTAATTGAAAATGAGCTCTGTACTTTTGTAAGGAAAGTTCATTATTTTTTACTTTGGTGGAAAATAGTATCTAGGAGAAATTGAATGATTTCGAAATAAGATTTGCGAAGTCAAGAAATGGATATAATTTTGTTATGAGAAACAGATAATTTATTACATATAAATTTTCCAAAGTATTTTTTTCGGTTAGTTAAAATTTTTTCAGATTGATATATCTCTGATGGATAACATTTGGAAGTCATTATCAGATGCGAAACACGATATAAAATTGCTGAAAACAGAAATAGACGCTTCGGAATGTACGAAACAGTCACTTGACGATATGAGAATCGAAATAAGAGAGAACGAGGTGATTAAGTATCATCTTACAATGCTGTCATATTATTTGCACAGTTTTAATTGAAACCATTTTTGCATAACTTTCTTTGTAATATTTTCAATTTGATTTCTAGAAACGGTTCACAGAATTGATTAATAGGATTGATATGATCCAGGCAGCAGCTTCTGAAAGAAGCAAACTTGTTGAAAAGGCAAGTTTTTAACCATATGTAATGTTTTTTTACCTTATTAAATTAAATTTTAGTTACAGTATTCCGAATAAAACGACAGCGATGATAGTTTTAATTATGCTTCTCTCATTTTAAATTAATTAATTTTAAAATCATTATTAACTCCTTTGGAAGTGGGAGTTTCTGAATATTTCTTTTTAGTGAATCCATTTCAGTTAAATGCATCAAAAGAGCTTCGAACCGCCCTGTGTGAAAAAATAGTGCAGTTTGATTCTATAAAAAAGTCACTGGAAATAAAAGAGAAGGAACTGGAAAAAAATAAGCAAAATTTGCAGAAACTGAAGGAACAAAAACCGGTTGTTGAAGCGGAATTACAAGTAGCTATTAAGACCTTTGTTTTTTTATGTAGAACTAATAGCGATTGTACGAATCAAGTGATTCTCATTTCACTATTCTGTCATTATAGATGAAGAAAGAGCAGCGATTTATTATACAAAATGAAACGAAAAATAAGGAAGCAGAACTGTTATGTTTGTTACGAGATGCAGAAGATGCTGCCAAAGAATTAGGTAATTATTGGGCATAGTTGCGGAGTTCAGATGTTTTGTTACTTTTTGCTTACCTATTAGCTTCATAACATTGTCTACAGTTTCTGAATTTTTAGAGATGATAGATAAGAAACTGCAAGATGCTGTTGATAGTACTGATGATTTGAAGGATCGAGAAAAGGATTTGTTAAAAATAGATACCGAAATTGGTGCAAGCAATGCCAAAATGCGTCATTTGACGGGACAAATTGATTGCTTGAATTCAAAAGTATGCATTTTGTATTAAAGTTGTGGTACTAATTTGAGATTAATATTCAGTTTAAATCATCAGGTAAAAATGTTCGCAGCTTTTTTTACAAGGCATAAAATCTTTTAAAACTAGAGTAATGATTTTCTAGCAAGAGCGTAAACATCGATTGGATGACCAACTTCGGAAGTTGGAATTGCAAGAACGAATCAAAAGTTTAGATAAGAGCTTAGAAGAAACAGAATGGTATGGTAAAGCAATCCCAGAATTGAGGGAAGAATTGAGCTCACTCTCGAATCAAGTCAATGATTTACAGTTGATGATCGAGAATAAAAGAGGTGCTAAATTAGTAATTAGTAGTTTTTTTTTTTTTTGAATTGTCTGCGACCTTTAAGACGAAATTAGATCTGCGGCTGATACCAATTAATCTTTATCCAGTTTTTTTTTTTTCTGTCTTTGAATTATCTTTAATTAGTAATTTTGTATTTCCGGTGAACTGAATGAACAGAGGAAACGGCTAGCGACTATGGAAAAGTTTTTGGCATCATCTGAGTATGCAGAGTTCAAAGCAGAATTTAAAAAAGAAGTCGTGAAGAAATGTGTCATCAAAAGAGTTATAGAGGTTCTTCATTTTCTTGTTTCAGAACTTATTTCAATTTAATAAGCTTACACTATGCATAATTTATCCAACTCATCTATTTGACTTATTGATAGGATTTGGCAAATTATATACGAGCAGTGGATGAGTCTGTTGTGAAATTTCATGCTCAAAAAATGGAAGAAATCAACGAGGTGTTGAGTTCTTTATGGGAACAAGTATATCACGGCAATGATATTGAAACTATACAGATCAAGTAAAAATTTAGGCTTTTGCTTCAGTCTATTGACCTCATATAATTGTACTTAGTCCAAAATTCATATAGATGATGTTTAAAGTATTTTAGTTTGGATTGCTGTTTTGCGGATATTTTATGTAAAATACGAGGTCAGCTGTCTTACAGAATTGCCTTCTTCCATTTTTTGTTTTATTTGTTTATTTATTTAAAGATCTGAAAGCGCTGGCGAAAATGAAAAAAAGAAATCATATAATTATCGCGTGGTAATGTATGTTGGTGGCACTGAAATAGATATGCCGGGAAGATGTAGTGCCGGGCAGAAGGTGTGATTTTTTGCTTATTATCTTCTGGCATTTGTTTGTTTGAAGTGTAATTCAAATTAATGAAGGAAGTAGTTTGTATAAATTGCCATTTGAACGAAAAAGCACCTGTTATAAAAAAATAGAAGCTAAGTGAAGTGATCGAAAATATAGACCAAAATAATGGATAACTGCAGTATCTATTCAGATGCTTGCGTCGATATTGATACGAATTGCACTATCAGATGTCTTCTGCGACAAATGTTCGATAATTGCGCTTGATGAACCAACTGCAAATCTGGATGTGTTGAAAGTAAGTTATCTGACTTCTCCATCTAAAGGCTAAAAAGCGAATTGATGCAGTCATATCAGCTTTTTAACCATATCCATTTTGTACGATATTTGCACATCTATTATTTATGCTTACGAAATGGATGAATTATTATTTTCTAGGTCTGTCATCTTTCAAGATTTTTTTTTTCGGGTAGAAAATTTGGGCGATATGTTGGCAGACATTATTTCGGCTCGATGTGCAAACAATGCTAAAATGTTCCAACTTATTATCATAACGCATGATAACCGTTTCGTGGAACATCTTCGACAGTTATGTCGACCGGAATGGGTTTACTCAGTGTCAAAGGATGATGCAGGTTAGTTTCTGAAACATAATATCATTAGTAAGTTTTTAATAAATAGAGCAGGAACGAAGCTTTCATAGAAATAGATTTACAAAGAGGATTATTCTGGTGTTTTATTTTGTTCCTGCTTAAAGGATGTTCTGAAACTTTTGAAATTATTTCATTTTTCATGCTTTTCTTGGAATACTGAAATATATATATTGCTGTTTGTATAATTAATAGAGAAGAAAGTTTGATTTGTGTTCTTTTTAATTTACAGGTTTATCACGGGTGAAGCGCCATCGGAATTTAGAGGATGCAACTATGCGTGAAGGATAAGGCAACGTCTTGTTTCAGGTCAGATATGTGTATGAAATATTATCGCTGTTTCTTTGTATGAATTTATTCCCTCTTTTCATTTGAATACTCATCATCAGTGAGAAAGACATCTTTAATCCTTTTATTCAACACGATTGTTTCTTTTTCCTTCCTTGAAGTGTTGTTTTTAAATGCTGATTTTTTATTGTTATTATGTCCTGTATTTTTCGAGTTTCTTATCCAGTCGGAATTTCGTTCCTATGTATTAGCTTTGAATAAATTTCCAAGATGTCCAGAATTTTGCTTGAACTTATGAACTTATAAAATTTGTTGTCCGCTATATTTATTTTATCAAAAACTTCGTCCTTTGAGTATCATATTATGAGGTTGAAAGAGACAAATTCGTGGGTGATAATTATTTTAGCAAAAATGATACGAAAAGGTTGGTGTTTTGTAATTATTTTACCAGAGGTTCAGATTTGCAATATCTGGTTTATGGTTTAGTGCATCAAAAAAGGAAGATGTTCTCAAATCCTGGTTTAAATTTGCCTCGGATCAATTTACCTCAGCAAGCAATTCGACCTGTTTTGGCTCCAGATGTATCGAGATTTGGTTGCAGCAGCTCATCTGGTAGTATTTGTGTGGAATTCTAGCTAAAAATTTGCAGACATCTCAATGCAGTAATAATATTTAGAAATGTATGGTCCGCGGTAGATTAATGCAAAATAAAATTGATGGAATTTGATATTTCAAATGCTAAGAGTAGCTTCCTTCTCTAGATGTGTTTAAGTTTCGGAGGAAGATTGCAACCGTTTTCTTGCGGAGTACGCTTCAGTGACTGCCAGAATAATTTAACTGCATAATTTTTGAGAACTGTTATTTTGCCTCAATAGATCCCATCTTTTTCTACCACTAGCACTTTGAATTTTCTGCACATAGCAGTAACTATTGTTATCTAGTAAGAGGCAATTTAGTTTGATATGTTAAATCTTATTTCACATTTTAGTACTTGTATATGATCAAAATGTTAAATCATTTCATATGTAATGGCTGTTGAGGATTGAACAAATGAGGACTAGAAAAATGAGGTGTCTTTTAAATCAAGTTATTTGATTCGTTTACTGACTATTTTAATATAACCGTATTCAAGCAAAACTTTTGGAATTTATTGAAATATATAGGTTTCTTTCGAAATTTTTAGAAAAAAATTATTTAGGCACTGTTAATATGCTATCAACGACGGGCGGAAAAGCAGCACGAAATGTTCCTCCATTAATTGTTTCACACAACACATCTAATCTCTCAGCAATGAGGCCACTGCTTCCCGTATCTAATTCATCAGAACAGGTTGTTTTCTGGAATTTATTTTGGACATCTTGCAAAATTTATTTTTGATTTCATATAATTCCAAAGAAATATTTTTAGATATCCGATGTTCAGTGTCGACCATATCGAAATGTTGTTGGTTGTCCAAAACCTTTGTTTTCTGATATAGGTAAGCAGTGAACTTAGACTGAGCAGTTTGAAGTTCTTTCTGTATCTGTTTTGGATTAGGAATTGGAATATGAAGTCGGATATGTAAATATAACGTTGCTTAGAAAGGTACCAATGGTCATCAGCATCAACAGTCGAAAGGTCGCAATTTGTAAGAACACCGGGAAGTAGGAATAGCCGATCATTGCCGAGTCTGAGAGACGTTTCTCGTGTTGCAGTAAAGCAGGTATTTTTATATCTGTAATGTCCCTAAAATTTTTATGTATTTTATTCATTTCTTTACTCATGAGCTGACAAATAGTTGAAACTGCTCAACAGTTTGTTAGTCCTAATTAACTAATTTTTTAGAACTTACATATAAGAGAAGCTGGAGTATCCGATGATACGGTTTGTACGTTAACGTCAGACTGTGGGATATCCGCTGCTGAACCAATAGATATCAGCGATGAAGATTTCAAGTAAATGGTCATATTATTCGTTCCATGAATGTTCCCATCTTATGATTTGTTTTTAAAAAAGAATTAAAAAAGAATTTTTCAGTTATGTTGGTAATGAGGAAGAGCACGCAGAACACAAGAGCAATAAATGGAACACGACGAAAACACGATATAGGAAACGAAGACATGAACAATCTAGTAGTGGCGAAAGCGAATCAGAGCAGGGTAATTTTTATGTTCTTGTTAGTTTTTTGACTAAAGGTTTGAGAAGATGGTAGAGAATTTGGTCCATTCTACTACAGTAAATAAATTGATGTGTAAGATTAGGAATTTCAACAAGCAGAATAAATGGGAACAGAAATATTTCGCATAATTATTTAAAAGTTGATATATTATAACTAAATGTAAGAATTAATGCTGTAATCAAATTTATTTTAAATAATTAGAAATATATATCTTTAAATTTGTCTAGGTAAAGACATCCCTCGTTGGCAGAAGTTGACAAAGGAAGATTTTGTTGACACAATATTAAGCGATACGGATGACGAAATTGACCAGGTTGAACAGACTGTGGCAATGAGTGGCTTCCATTCGCGGAGTATTCCTGAAGAAAAATTTTATTGCATTGTATGTCAGCTGCTTCATATACTATCTAAATTAATTCTACTAAAACAATTCTTTGGTACTATCTAAATTAAATTTAAAAAATTTTCCTTACTTTTATTTATAAGTATTTTGAATAAATTTCTTCCATGTTTACAGAACGATGTCGGTGATTGCTGTGCTACCGAAGAATTGAAAAAGTTACATAAAAGATTCAGAATAGAGATTATAGAAAAAATCGCGAAGGAAAAAGAAAGTCAACCGAAATCCGATCCTCCGAATATTCTTGCATTTCATGACAACTGCAAATGTAAGGTGCTTTTGTTTTTTTTGTGAATTAAAATGATAGAAAAGAAGAGGTTTTCAACTATTATGGTTCCAGTGGATTTCATTGTTAGATTTTTCCAAAGAAACTTCTGTACTTCTAGGTGGTCATCACTCGGATACTGAAACTGAATCAGAAAGTTGTGATTCCGATGATTGTGTTGATGACAGTGATGAGAGAAGTGGCAACGTATCTGTTGACGAACAGCAAACTGATAGTAAAGATAAAATTACTCGTGTAAAAATGAGTGAATCCAAAAAGCATAGCACCGTTGCGAAACAAGAGGTTAATTTGAAAATTTTAAATCTATTTACAGCTTTTATATCTTAGACATTGTAAATATTCATTGTAGGTCATTAGAAAACGTAACCATCCAGCCATTCTTCACAGTGATGTTTGCTTCAATGAAATTGGTCAAATGAATGATGGACCAGAATGTCGCTGTTCATGGGCAGCTAAAAAATCCGGCTTACGTCATAATAAATATGCTGGAGAGACTGTTATAGAAAAATGTGATCTAAGCTCAAGGTTAATGTGAAGATCAGTGATATTTTGCATATGAAAGGAATTTGCTACTAGTAAGTAGGGATGATATAGTGCCATATATAAAGTATAGTGCCATATAGATGTTTGATATTCCGAAATACACCGTGGTCATAGCAAATTAAAATTATTTTTTAGCAATTCGCATCGTTTATGGCACTATATACTTTATACTGAACCTAATCCAAATACTGTTGTTCGCCGTTCAACAAAAATTAACCACCGTGGTAGGACTTATGAACTGGAAGGCTTTTCTGTTTTTTTTCACAAGTCCCTTCCATCGAATTTTCCCCAAACACCATTGTCAAAATGGACAAGTGAATATAACATTAAATTTATGGAGGAAAATATTCCAACGGTTATTTTTCATTCATATATTTTACATTTTTTTATATCTTTATTTTTTTTTTTCATCTGCAAGTATTTTCATTTTTCCAATAATCTAGTGAAGAAAGTTTGAATCTGTTAATTTTTTTTTTCGAAATTAACTTCCAAGATACTAGAAGGATTTGAACTTTTCTCAGCGAATTTTCCTAATTTAGTAGTTTTGCAGAATTTTACAATAGAAGACTTAGAATTATTCCATCATTATTTATTTACCGATATTATGGAAATGTACGATTTAAAAAAATACCCTTTGGATAACACTGATGGTTGTCCTTATTACCATTGTATGCCAAGATTTGTTTACAACCTTTCAGGTGATTGTCTTCTTCCATTTTTGCATTTTTTCAATTTTTTTGTACCTTTTGCATAACAGTTTTGATATAGCAAATATTTTCAGATGGCGGGAAGGAGATATTACCAATGTCTGTTGTAATGACTTATCTGATTGAGAGCTATCATTGTCTTATGACAGAGTCCGAGGCGCAGATTCTTAAACATGATGCTGATGCTTTTCGCGATTTTGCTGAAAATGTCCGTGGCTCCCTGGTTATGAATGCAAGTAAGGTCAGTTAATTATCCTTAGATTTACTGAATTTAAATCCTAATTTCATAGCATTTTGTCTTAATCGTGAATAAACATATTTTGGGCGGCGAATCGATTTTATTTCGTAGAAAAGCACAAAATTTCATTGTTTTTTTCTTTTTTTGAGATTGTTTTATGCTCAGTTTCCCTTCTTTCAGAGGCCATCGACAATTCGGGTAGATCTCATTGATAGGCCAGATTTTTTGCCTAACAATTCGGATACTCTCTTTCCGTTGATTACTCACTTTGGTATGAGGCCTTCTTCCCATACTTATAATTCAAATGCAGAGTGAGTGGTTTCCCGATGGTCGATATTGTCTAGTTAAACTCGAATTTTTTATCTAATTCTTGCGTGTACAGTTTTGCATGATTTTTGCTACTGCAGGTATCAAAAAATGTCCAAGGAATACTTGCGAATGCGCAAAATTCTTGCAATGAAGCCACGTGTAAGTGCGGAGGAAAGAGGAAAACTTGCACAGAAAGCTTCACAATTAAAAGCATTGCGTAATGATAGGTAGCTTAGAGAAAGTTCTGCCTTTTCTTTTCTTCCAGCTTCACTTATGGTTACACAAACTGCAATAATTTAATTAAATGAAAACTCACATCAAGAACAGTTTTTTGTTATTTTCTTATTTTTATAATGTACGCTTGATCATACACTCCAAAAGTTTACGATTCATACACCTTAAAAACTCAGTTAATCTTCTTTATTTTCTTTACTTTTTTTAGTCAGCTAAAGCGTGATTTTGTTATGTCAGTGTCATCTCGCAGCTTCTATAGTACAGGACTATTTCCCGATATTGTGCAGGTATTTTTTGTGTTTAAGCGTTTAAGTTAAATTTGTTAAAATATTCGAGTCATAATGTTTTCAGCATGGTTTGCTCCTAATTCTTGCATGTGCACATGTGCGTTTTCAATGGTCTTTACAAGTATATGAGCAAGAACGCATTCACTATGTTTTCAAGGTTTTTCATTCTTGCCTGAATAGCAGAAATGATTCGAGTCATACTGTTTTTTTTTTTCGTATAGTAGTCTTTTTAATACTAGAAAAAAAAGTCTCTTCATTTGTACAGTTGCAGAACCGTTCGCTTTTGGAACTGGCATTGACCCATCCATCATATCGTACTAATTATGGTACTAATAGCGATCATGCTCGTAATACTCTTAACAATTGTGGTGTACGTTCTTCCAAGCAAAGAGTGCATGATCGTTTAGTGCAACAGCAGTTAAGTGCTAAGAAGCGAGGTATTTGCTTCCTTATAATTTCGTTCTTTTTCTTGAAATTTCGTTCTTTTTCTATTTTCTATTATATCAACAAACTATAATTCGAATTATGATGCATCTGTGTTGTCGGTTTAATTTTAGGTTTTCATACCCTAATGGAAATCATGTCGAAATTGGGTTCAAAAAAAGCGGAACAATCGCCATTAAATCATAATGAACGACTCGAATTTTTGGGCGATGCTGTTATTGAATTTATTACTACTATTCATTTGTTTTATATGTTCAGCGAACTTGATGAAGGCGGTTTGGCCACTTACCGTTCAACAATGGTTCAAAATAAAAACCTTGCTTTGCTTGCTAAGGTTTTCGAATTTTTGGATTTAAAAGCATGATTTTGCTGCTGGATGCAGATTCGGTGCAGTGTGCAATATGCTTTGAATCTTATAGGGCACTTTTTAGAAGATAGGCCTGGACGAGTTTATGTTGTACGCGCATGGACCTGATTTATGCCATGAATCTGATCTTAGACATGCGATGGCAAATGCTTTTGAAGCAATGATGGCTGCAATTTATCTTGACGCTGGAATCGATGAGTGTGATAGGTTTGTCATAAATCATATATAGATAGCTCTTTAATCAGTGTTTTGTTCTCTTCTCTTAAATTAATCTTTTTAAGAATTTTTGGTCACGCCATGTTTGCTGATTCGAAGGAATTACTTTCTACATGGTTTGATTTAGAAGATCATCCTTTAAAGGTAAATCAGATTCATTCTTTACTTTTAAAGAATTTTTTTGGAAATAATTTTTTCTTTTTTTTTTGTTTTTGTTTTACAAGAAAAAATAATTTTTATTTGTTTTTGAAATCATTGCTGCTTTAGGTTTTTTTTTAAGGACATAAGGACTCTTTTGAGTTGAAAAAAAATCCAATCTCTTTTAGGAAAATGAAACAAAAGCATTGATTTTAAAATTATTTCTTTGAATCGTTCCTAAAAACTACTTAAAAAAATGCTTCAAGATCAGATTTAAGCTATGGTAGAGAAAGCTTTCCTTCATTTTCTTGGAGGTTTCCATCATTTTTCCTGTGTTGTTTGCTCTTCAATTTTAATTTTCAGCGAGATAATCCAAATGGTGACCGTCATTTGATAAATGGTGTACCGGCGCTTCAGCTGCTCACGGAATTAGAGAAAAACATCGGAATTACATTCAAACATATAAGAGTGCTTGCTAAAGCTTTCACTAGAAGAAATATTGGCTTCAATAATCTTACTTTGTGCTTTTTTTTTTTTTTTTTCACGTTATTTTCTTGATTTCCATTTTTCTTTTTTGATTTTTTCCTTAAAATTAAGATTAAGAGGCAATTTCTTAATTTCGCTCTGTTTAATATTTTTAAGAAAAGACAAAATTGATGTTCTTAAAAATTTCATGCAAAAAAATGATCAGTTGTGAGTAAATTTGTTATAAATTTCATAAAACTTTATAGAGGCCACAATCAACGTTTGGAATTTCTTGGGGATACGGTTCTGCAGTTGATAACAACGGATTATCTTTATAAGCACTTTCCATACCATCATGAAGGTCATTTATCAATATTGCGCACTTGCTTAGTTAGCAACAGAGTAAGTTCGGTTCAACACTTTAAAGTTGTAAACGGTTTTCGGGAAACTTTTCTCGTTGGTTCGTCTTTAAACCATGTTTTCATTTTTTAAACTCATGAATTCAACTTTTTATCACTTCATGTTTCAATAAATAATATCATCATATATATATTGTCAAGGATTTTTTTTACCAAAAAATTTTTCTAAGGGAGGCTTGAAAGCACAAGAGTACAAATTGGTACGCCCAAAAGTCAGTGCAAAAAACAGTTTATAATTCTAACTTGTCAACAGTAAATTTTTAGACACAATCTGTAATTTGTGATGATATTGGCATGACGAAATATTTGGTAACGCCAAAAGTTATGCAAAAAAGTGGGATGCCAGTGTTAAGAGTAAAAGACAAGGCTGATCTTGTTGAGGGTATGTCCTCTCTATATGTGAATTGCACATAGTTCATGATTACAAATTCATTATCATGAGCTATATTGTTATAACAGTTGCTGGTGATTATTTTCTAGATGAACTGCATCGTATTCATGTTCACTTAGTATTTTAGAAACTGGGTTAAAAAAAAATTCAAAAAATTTTCTCTCATATTACTGTCTGTTAGCACAATAAGCACAGTTGTCAGGTACATATCATAATTCACTGTTTTCTATTTAGCATTTCTTGGTGCTCTTTACGTTGATCGTGGATTTGATTATTGCAAAGTTTTCTGTAGAATTTGTTTCTTCCCCCGTTTAAAAGTACGTTTTTGATACATTTTTAAATGAGTTTCATTGGAATTTAGTTATTCATTTCTTTATAAAATTTTTTCTTTAACTGTTGAAATGATTTGTAAACGGCGTAATTAGTTTTTGCATTTAAGATGCATTTATGATGGAAAAGTTAAAAAGTTGACTGATAATCCTTTTCAGTTTTTTATTATTGCTCAGCACTGGAATGACCCAAAATCACAGTTACAACAGTGTTGCTTAACTCTACGACAAATGGATGGTGGTGAACCAGACATCCCGGAATATAGAACAATAGCTGTTGAAGGTCCAACTAATACGAGAATATACAAAGTTGCCGTTTATTTCAGGTAATATTGTGCTGTTTATTTCTGTCTATATAATGCTTAGGTGATAATGTTTTTACAGATGTGATTGTGTTTTATAATTTTGTATAGAACCGTTTTTTAGTTCTCTCATATGAAGAGACTTTTGGCTGTGTCTATTGCTATCTTTATTATTTAAAGACATATTCCATCATTAGTTGTTTTTAGAAAGAAACGATTAGCAGTAGGATGTGGACATACAATGCAGTTAGCTCAAATGCGTGCTGCGGAGAATGCCTTGATAAAAAGATCTGATCTCTTTCCAACGCTGAAAAATACAGCAAAACATAGTGGAGTACAAAACAGACGTGAAAATGGTCTAGGTGCCAAAGTGTAAATTTTTGTTTATTTTCTTTTCGCTTTCTTAGTGTTTGGTACTTGATGAAGTATAATCCTGTCTTATTCTGAAGCACAAAGCATATTACTTTTAATTTCAAACTATTTTCTACTTTTTTAAAAGGAATAGTTTAAATTTCTTTTAAAAAGTCCATATTTTCTATTTTCAGTGCAGTTTGAGCAGAATGATCTGAAAATAGTCGTTTTAAATTATACAGTTATTTTTAAGGAAATGCGAACTGGCTGATCGGACAAAACAACGTATGCTGTTCGACTCAACTCATGTTTTGCAATCGGACTTTGCAACTGGGTCATCACTCACTGATGGTACTCAAACTTCCAGACCACAGATCATTTCATTGCTTGACCTCAAGTTTGATGCTGATGGTTGTCTCATTTAGTTTCGTCAAGTAGACTTTTGAAAATACTTTTAAAGAAATATTTTTAAGGAAATGCGAATTAGCTGATCGGACTAAACAACGTGCGCTGTTTGAGTATTATTAAATTTCAGTGCTTATTGTGCTTTATAAGAATTTGTTCATTTCAATTATCTTAGCCTGTCTATTGTGTATTGCCCATTTTAAAATAAAGTTTAAAAAAATTTTCAATCTATGCGTTATCTTTCTGGTTGTCAGGAACTGAATATTTCACAGTATGTCAATCTTATCTGTATAATGATCGTGATATCACTTTGGTGAGATGTATTTTACTTCTTATTTATCACATGTAAACTTACATACTTGCTTCTAGTTTTCTTAGCTTGACGTTTTGTTAGATTGTGCATAACAATGTTTAGGAAGTATTACAAGGCTTAAGTCTGTAATATTAATAAATTCTGGAATTGAATTTTAAGGAGAATGCAAGTTTAGGCATAGCTATTAATTTAAATAAAACGAATAGAAATTTTGTTGGAAGAACCCGAGTAAATCAACAGGACGTTACTTATTCACTTTGATGGAAATAGAAAATTTAAATTCGCAGGTATCTTACCAGGCAGTCAGCTGTATCAAAAGAAAGATATATGAATGGAGCGGGATTTGATGTTCAGAACTCGTTAAATTTTGAGTGCGCCTTAGCAATTGCATTGTGCAGTCCACTGCACTTATTATAGTAAGATTAATGTTTTGTTGAAATTCTTCGGTTGCTTGCTTTCCGAAAAGCTAAACGTTCCTTTATTTAATGTTTTATAAGGAATAGTTTCCAGTAGTTGTTATTTAATCTCGAAATTTGCTCCATTGAAATCTACGTTAAGTCCTTACCAGTTAGTTTGTATACCAAAAAAAAAAGTTTGTTTTTCAAAATCTCTCTGTTAGCTAGCTATATGCGTTACTGCCTGTCACTTAGTAGTCACATCTATTGGAGATGTTGTACCTGTGAGACTCCGCGGGGGCTTTGAATATATTTTCCCGGGAAATTACCAGGGTCGGCCCATATGAGATCGTTGATGAATCCAATGTCAGTAATATCTGTTGGTCTGCAAATTCGTTCGAATTGATTCCAGTTAAGAAGATCTTCAGAAATTCCCCCATGTGCTGCGAATATGCGTTCGCCAATCAGGGCTGCGAATGGCATACAGTTGAAAGTCTAAAGTTTGCTTTATTGTTTATTCCCAATCAGGATGCTTCTGTTTTTCTCCTAAAGTGATGTAGAATTTATCTCAACTTTATGTCAACTGTCAACTGTCATGCTTCATGCTGATTGACATATTCTCATTCAACAGTGATGTTATCGACCCATTTCTCTTGAAGATATTAGTTATTTTTCCTATTTTAATCATTGGAGCAGATTTTTATAATGTTATCGATTCATATGATAGGTTTCTTAAATGTATCTTAATAAGTATATTTAAGAAAAGAAAATTTTTGAGAAAAATGTTATGCATGTTGGTATAATGTCCATAGTTGAGTTCCGGCATTCTTGTTTGGGAATCGTTGAACGCATTCCTCAAAAAAACCGTATATTCTGTTTACAGCACGTGTTTCATGATTGCCACGAAGCATATAAAGATGTTTCGGGTAGCGAACCTATGTATCATTTAGAACTTGTGATTTCAAGTCAAGAAAGAAAGAATTTATCAAAGTAGTGGTTTTTATTTCGAAGGCTTGGAGATAATTTGAATGTGTTACTAATTGTAAATTATGTTTAGTATTCATTTTTTTTTTTTCAGTTCTGGGTGTTTGACGTTATTCTCTTCATATAATTTGAAGAATGTTTATAGCAGCGAGTAGTCGGGCAACAAAATCGTATTCATTTATTTCTTATTCGTCTTTATTTAAGCTTCAAAATAGTTTCATAATCTATTTAATAGTTGACTTTTTTTTTTTTTTTTCATGCAATATATATATATACTATAAAGTGTTTTCATACAATGTTTTTATCGACTATTAATAACTTTATCTCGAAACAGCATTTTCGTCATTTCATAATTTCACCAAGAACATTTCCGTTTTAGGTTGTGCAGGAAGCGAATTACAGAAAGCATAGCAAAGCGAACCACTTCTGTCAATCAGGATATTGCTAAAATAGTTGGACCTCCGATATTAATTGCGAACTCATTGGTGCTTCAAATTTTCGTAGATTTTTGTTTTTTTTTTTGGAGTAAATATTTTAGTTTCTCCTTTTCCAAAACACTCTACTGGTATATTTTTAGGGATCGTACGACCCAAAATGGCCACTAGATTCTTTAGATAAGTCGCAACATACTCAAATGAGCTATTTGGAGCTAAGTCTGCTCAAAAAACATATTAAGGATTTTCAAGTCGATCAGCAGAAAAACATTTACGACGTTATTGACGGGTATCATATTGATATTTTGAATTCATCAACTTACTTTTTTTTCGAGTTTTTATAAAGGTTAATCTGTTTCTCTCAATTAATCTTTTGCGATATTTTCAGGGAAAGCTGAAATTTTTTTTTTAATGCTTATCATTGCAGCTAAGAAAATATCATGCTTAATTATGGATTAGGGGAAAGAGGATTTTATGAATTTTTTCACTTTCACTAGAATTCTTTTGCCTTTCTTTTATTTTCCTTCTTATTTCACTCTATTCACTAATTTTGCAGCATTGAATGGAACTACTTGGTTACGGAAGCACATCTTGAGAAAGCACTGTATATACTGAATGACCCTAAATGCAATGTTAAGAAATTGATGGATTCAGAAATTACTATTCTTATAAGTGCCACTGGATGTCGATGTCAGATGTTGTCTGCAGCGCAAAGAAATGAATATACTATTCGTTTACTTAATATTCTTAAAATAAGAGGTTGGTTTACTAGTCTGTCAAATTAAATTCTCGGTTATCACTATTTGAATTTTGTATAAGTCCAAATTAGTTATCGAAATGTTATAGTTTTGCTGTTTTCCCGTTCGTTAACTTTTGTTTCATTTTTCATTACTCGACCGCACCTGAATTCATGTAAGTTGAAAATCAGAAACTTGAGATTAGGTTAGACTTAACTTTTAAAATTCTTTGAGTGTTATCTCGTAAATTTCGAGAAAAATTAGTATATTTACAGGTGCTATGTTAGGTATTACTGCTCGAAATGCTCTGCTTGCTGTTCAAATTGACAACCGAGTAGATGTTGATGTAGTGAAAACACTCAAACAGTTCGAGTCAGATGGGCTTGTTCCTGATGCCCAAACATACGGCCAGCTTTCTCGAATTTATGCACGAAAAGCCGATTTAAAGGGAATATTGTGAGTTTTTTCTGCAAAATGATCTCCCTATGTTTGCACACATATATTTGCATTTATCTTTTTTTAAAAAATTTTCCGCAGGCTTTTGCTATAGTAATCACTAATTAGGTAAGTTCTCTTTGCGATCTAAAAACTCTTAATTATATTGAACTACAACTATTCCAGCTGCAGCTAACAGTACTTGTGAATCTTGTCGCTTGAAGTAGGACGCTCATTTACTTTCCTAGTATCAGATTGTTTACTATTTTTTGTATTTGAAGTGTTGTTTTCAGCGAAATAATCAATCATATCAGAAATATTGGAGTAAAATTGTCCGATCAGGTACTTGAATCTATGGTTTATAGTTTGACAAGTTCAGGAGAAGATGAAAAAGCAAAATCAGTTATTGAAGTAAGCATTTCTCATAATCTTTTTTAACTTTTAGTAAGGGTTTGTCATAAAAGGGATTTTAGTATCATATTTTTTCTATTTTAAGTATTTTCTGATTTTCAGAACGTTGCAAATAATATATTTTTGGCAGATGGCTTGAAGATGGCATATACTTTGGCGAAAGCCGAATACTTTGATGGTGAGAATGCTCTAGAGGTTAGAAATGGATAACTTTTATTATCTTTCTTTTTTTTTTTATGGTATTAGGGAGACCACCAATACTAGAGAGACTTTATTCACTAGTGGCAAGGATGCTTTCAGTTTCTGGATGAAATTGCGGATATTGACACTTTCATGGAAAAACACCAGATTTCGATATATGAGTTATTATTTTGTCTTGCTAAAAAGGGAAACTTGAAAGCAGTTGTAAAGGTATGTATATGTCATTACTTTTGAAATTGCTTTTTAATGATGGAAAGCACGAATGATATGTGCTGTTTTTTAAACAATGAGAAGCTTTTTACTAAATTTTAGCTTTCAGTTCCATCTAATTTTATTTTTAGTTAAGAAGTCTTCTTCCATCTTTATCAGAAGATGTAGATAGTCAGTGGGGATACATGGTTTACAGTAAAGCCCGCACATTTTTAAGTAAAAAAGAAGAGAATATTACGGCAGCTGCATTGTTGCTTGATTTTATTCCGAATACTGAAAAACGGTACGTTTATTTTATTCTTTCTGATTAATGTTTATGAATGCAACATTTTTCTCCTTCTGCGCCCTCTTTCCTTTTTAGTTTAAATCAGTGATATTATAGAATTGAAATATCTCAATCAGTTCCAAAAATATTGGTAATTTAGCAAATCTAATATAGCGTATATTTAGCGCTTCATATTTAGTTCTACATCAAGATATTTATCATGTCGCTATATTTTATGCTTTGCTTTTTGAGGTTAAAATTACGGTCCATCCTAACAAGACTATTCCCATCGTCTATTCAAAAGAAGCATATTGCAGATGCTATAAGTGTGTGTACAATCTTCCAGAAATGCAATATCTTGAAGTAAAGGTTTTTTGTGTCTATCTGTAATTTCTCAAATTGTATTTTGCATTTTGTTTATAAATATTAAATTGTTGCAGGCATCCATTTCGAATTTATTTAAACTCTGTAGCTTTAAATAATCCTAAGAACTTCCGCGACCTCTTCGCAATTTACAAGGGAAGGGATGATTTTGCAGAACTGTATGATCGCCCTCACTTACAACTTCCTCTCGCAGTACTACATTTCAAAGAGGTGAATTGTTGGACATTATTTTAATGACATTAAAGTAATGTAATTTAACTCTGTTTAATTCATTTAGCACACATCCATCTAAAGCACAAATATAATCTTTATTAATACTGCTCAACATACATAGACGATAGTACGGAGAAGTTTCCTGATTTATGAATAATAATTGAAATGAACTTTCCTCGCTTTTCGTTAGAATGCCTGGCTTAATGTGTTGGTTACAAGTGACTTATTCTTCCGGGTTCACATTCGGTTGTTTTGTTTTGCTTATCATTCGACAGCAACTTAGTGAATTTCTGGATGTGAACTTCAACTTTTTCAGTTGATGAAAACTGATATAGTAGAGAAGAAAGTTGAACATTTGTTGGAGATTGCACGTTCCCTTCAGAGCACTGGAATTGCATCTTGCGGTGACAAATATTTTGCAAATGTGAAAGATTTATTTATTCTTCCGCTTTTGAAAGGTAATAAATTATTTACATGTTTGCATCAGTCCTGCTATTATTTTCATTCAGATATTTTAGCAGTATATATATATATATATATATATATATATAAATTTTCTCTTCTTTCATGATGTTTAAATGCTTTAAATACTTGAAGTATTTCATTGCAGCTTATGTTATCTAACCTATTAGTAATATTACAAGCTGCAGAATAGGTATTTGAAACAGGCATTTGAAAATGTTAATTTAATACAAAGTAATGAATTGTAAGAATGAACTTCATTAGTTGTTAATTTAAGATTTGAATGCTCTGCCACAGTTGATGAAAAAAATTGAAAATGACAGTCCACTTCAGTGTTTCGTAGTTGATGTTCTCACTACTTATTTGTTGGCAACGAAACAAATGCAGCAACTTCAACTATTGTTGCATGGGTTAGTGTAGATCAGTTTTTATATCACTGTCTTATTATCTGTTATTTTTCCTCTGTTATGTTTTTTCTATTATGTTTCGCATAAATCGACATTACTTTTACTTCATTTTAAGGGCCTTGAAAAATTCTTCAGCAGGAGATGCTTATCCATATCAAGAAGTGAAAAGTCTCATTCTCAACACGTCAATTTACAACAAAAATCTTATTTCAGCTTGCTGCCTTTTACGGTTGCTTTTTCCATGTATGTTCCATTTCGTTGTTACCTTACTTTCCCCACACTCTTCAACGTTTTTTCAGCTCTATTGAATTCTTTTTTGTAACAATTTTTCATCTCCAGGGAGGTTCAACTATTTTAGTGCCCGGTGTAAGCAGTAATCGTCAATATGGAAAAGGTGTGCAAATAATCAAAGCAGCCATCGTTGCGGGGGATTTGAATAAAGTCAAAGTGATGTGTGAATTGTGGTCTGCTGATAAACGAATTGTTCTTCGGAAAATCGATAAGGACGATCTTTTACAAACTCTTGACCGGAAGGGTGAACTGTCAAAGAAGCAGTTTGTAACTAAATTATCAGAAAAAGTAAAACCGCATGTGATTTCAGTCTTCTGTTTTGTTTTCATTTTTTATTGGCGTAATTTCTTCCCTGCATTGGCTTTTTTAAAAAAAGTTTAACGCCATATGAAATTTAGATTCTCAGGACTTATTTTTGGATCCAGAAGTTTGAAGAAGTAAACATTACACAGATGAGAAATTAATCATTTTTGACAGGGTGGTTTTTCTTGCTTTTTGTATAATATCTTCAATAAATTCTTAATTTTAGGCGTTTATTTATTTAAGGAACGATGTTTTCATTTGACAATATATCCTCTTTAAAACAGTTTCTATATTTTTGCTGAGGTATAACATTTTTGAATTGTAGGTAGCAACAAGTCATGGTATTAGACAAAAGCCTGTAGGAAAGATAGGAAATGGGAGTCAAAAACGCATGGAAGTCGAATTAAAGAATGCACTTGATTGTGGTGATTTGGAAAGGGCAGAGAAAATTTGGGCTATTGGGTAGCTTTTTCATTTAGACTGGATCTCATTTTTGCATAATGCTAAAAGAATTCTGAATTGACCCAACTTAGATTTCCAGGCTGTTCTGTCATTTTTATCAACGCAGTGAAATTTCATATATTGATTTTATCACCCTCGATAAACTCTCAATTTAGTAAATTTTTCGTTATTTTGAAATAAAATTAGTTTATTTACAGGTTGCAGCATATATCTCCATCTATAGGGTTGTTGTTGGCTGAGAAATTATATTTTTCGAAAATGATGAATCAGTTCAAATGCGTTCTTATGAGACTTAACGAGCTTCATGAAGATCTCTCCTATCATGTGCTTATCACTGTTAGATTTTCTTTTTTTTTTTTACAGTAGGAGGAATTTGGTTGCAAAAGTTGGCATTAAAAATAACAATCTTTTTCTATATGCTGACAATTTAACAGGACAAATATCTTCTATTATTCACAGATTATCTGTGATTTTTAATCAAGTCATTAACAGATTTGAGTAAAATACAGTTTCTAAAATGAAAATGTTTGTTATTTCTTATTCGCTGTAGTACGATTCGTCGGATGCATCAGATACGCGAATGGTGTTCCTAAATGAAACGAGTAAGATACTGGATCTGCATTTAAATATTAAACAAGAGCTTTTATATAGCACAAGAGTTAACGCATTCCACGAATTAGTCGAAAAGTAAATTTTATTTATTTTTCGTGCATAACATTCAGCTTTTTCTAGTGAGAACATTTATACAAAACCTTTTTGTAGAAAGATTGAAATTGCAAGAGACTGAAATGGTCAAGTCTTGCAAGAAATGAATTTGTTAGATTTTTTTCTTTCAGGGGTAACCTGAGTCAAGCTCTGGATTTATTAAAAATAATAAGTGCTCAAAAAAATTCGGTGTTTGGTCAATTTGATTTGATGGGTGCAGCAATTGAAAGAGATGATACAATGATCATTTCCGAAGGTCTCGTTCTTCTTCATTCTTTTCGTGAACACATGGAAATTTTTGTTTACTTTTTCTTTCTTTCTTAATGCTTTTTAGGCCGTTCCAATAAAATTATTTAAGATAGTGTTTAACTGTTAGCATCAGATAATTTCTTTGAAGTTAAACAAGCGATTATCTTCCAGTGCTTAATTTGATTACAACTTATCATGGCAAGGAATCATCACTAGCTGACTTTTGCATTGCTTTATTAGAGCGGTGTAAAAAAACGCACGCAATGAGACTGGTACAGGTGAGTAGTATTCCGGAGCATTTTTAAATGACAGCAGAACAATAGAGATGTCTCACTATTTCGTATTGCAAATTTAGTGCTACCCAAATAGACGTACGCTCATTTTTTATTTTGTTGTTGAAAGTTGCAGCCACATACTTCGATTTATGAATTTAACTAAATGCTGTACCTTCAACTGTTTTTCAGAGTAATAGTTTCCGACTTTCTAGTGCGAAGCTTAATTATTATATTGATCGCGAAATCGATTTAAACCGGGTGCGCTCTAGAATTTTATGATATTTTTTCCTGCAAATTGAATTGTTTTTTTATTGTAAATTGAAATTTCTCTGGTTAAGTTTTGATTCTAATAAAAAAATTACAGATAGACGTTATCCTTGATTTATTCGAGCTGTGCACTCCAAATAGGAATCTGGAACAACGAGATTTGGAAAATGCTATTTCCAAGATAGTTACTTTTTTTGGTAAATATGTTTTTAATTTCTAGCTTAAGAGAAATATTTCCCAGTTAAAATTCGTCATGCCAGATGTACATCATAGTTCATCACTCGCATATTTTATGTTCTTGAATAGCTCGAATATTTAGCAAATTATTGAATAAATCATATATTTTTTTCTATATGTTTATATTGCAGTTAAGCGGAAAAATAAAGCGATGATTAACCTGATTGAAGAGAGATTAAATGGTATTGGAAAAGGACTGACTCCGGAAATGAATTCATTACTACTGAAATTGAAAGAGCAGAATTTTGATATTATTAATAATGAAAATGTGCCAACTCAGAATCTTACTTCAACTGTTCGTGATTTTAAATAATTGAAATAGAATTTCTTCAACCGCTCTATCACCATTTATCTGAAGTAGAAACTACGAACGCAACGATATTGACAATTTTGTATGTTCTGGGTCTACTACCGTCTTTTCCGAATTATGTGTGTCTTGATGCCATGCTTTGAAGAAGAAATTCATGGTTTAAGTTTTTAAATCTAATTTACAGCTGTAATTTCTTTTTAATCGTTTGTCTGTATATTTTACATTGTTTTATAAATTCAGGTAAATAAAAAGTTATTTTTTTCATTTAAAAATCAGAGTGAAAATGGAAGAAATGTTTCTTAAGGCATTTGGGGACAGTCTTTTTGTTCATTCATTTTGGAAAGATAATTTCGGATTTTACTTTTTACGAATGATATTTCAGATTTTGAAAGTCCCATAATGAAGAACCATAATGAAACATAAATTTTCTTAGAATTTCTCGAAGTAATTTAAATTGCATTTGGAAAAATGATGTCGAAGTTGCTATGGTGACGCGAAATTTACTGAAGTTCAATCGAGTCTCGGGAATCTTGTCCCTATCTCGGTCTCAGGTTTCGATGGACATGCATCGTATTCCTGTCAAAAACTTTGAAAAAGCAATGAGTTCCCAAGCGTCACGAAATGAAATGACCTGTGTTCGGTGGAAAAAGCACGGTTGGACTGCAGATGTGAGCAGTTTAAATTATATACTTATGTGTAGCTGTAGTTGCAAAATCTGATCCGGAAAAGCCGCAAAAATCAGCAATCAGATTTCCTTGTGTACTAGCTATGAAAGGTTTTGTAATACTAATTTAAAATCTACAAATTTTTTTGTTGACTTGGAATTGCTTCAAAGTAATATTTATAAGTCGTGCCTTTGTGAGTTAGTGAGTGCTCACTTTTTCAAACATTTTATTGGGTATACATGCCACTGCAGATGTTTATATCTATTTAAATGCAGAACTAAATTCCAGTCTATGGTGAAAGATACATTCAATGAAATCATGAAAGGAAGTCGTTCATTTACTAGAGCTGAGGTGCAAAGAGCTATAAATCATTTTAATGATCTGTAAGTTTTCCGGGATTCTCATTGTTAATTAACAGTTCTTTTCCTGCTCGTAAATATTGTATAAAAATTATTTAAGCAAGATAAAAGCAAAAGTACCCGACTTCTTGGCTATTGTATAATAATTATTTAAGCAAGATGAAAGCAAAAGTGCCCGATTTCATGGCTGTCAAGTTGGCATCAGTTGTAACAATTCATCTTGGCTGGAAAGAAGGGGAAAAAGTTCTGGAAATGCATTACATGACTCATGGTGCAGAATTAAGATTTGGTTTGTCTTTTTCTATTTAGATTGGGCTTTTTATTTTTTTTTTCTTTATTTTCCGTATTAATAATTTTCTTATTAGTGTACTACGGTAATTATTTTGTTACATATATCAATTATTTTTAGCAGGAGAAGCATCACTAATGGATGAACAAGTGGAAGGAGCTGTACGTCGAATTTTTGATAATATGGGCGGAGACGCATATGAAATAGCTCGTCATTTCTACTGTCGTCTTATTGATTTAAGGCTTTGCAAAGTGAAAGATTGTGTTTTCAGAATCTTCATACTGGATTTACTCAAGAAGTAAGTTTCATTATCTGATCTTATAGGAATTTTATCGTTTGTAATGATCTTTTGGTAAAGTAAAATACAGATGGTTAGCATAATATATATATATATATATGGAATTACGTAGGTACGTATGATGGTTGTTCCTTATTCATTCATCCTGCGTTTTCCAATCATATTCTTTATTCTTTTCATCCATTGCTGAATCACTATCTTTCTTTTTCTTGTTTTCACTTAATTTCCTATTGAATATCTTCTCATCATCAATTACTACATTTAATGATTCAAATTCTGTTTTCCTCTGCTCCATAGATTTTTTTTGTTTCTCTGCGTTTTCCTTTTGCTTGTCATTTATGGATACGGCCTTTTTCAGCAATTCATCATGTTTGGCTTTCGGTTTTTCCTCCTTATTTTGTGGCGTATCACATTTACCATGTCGTCCCACTTTTTTTGCACCCCTGTGTTTATTTACTTTTTTTGCACCCCTGTGTTTATTTACTTTTTTCATTACTTAACTGCTTGTTTTTATTCAATTTCTCGTCATACATTTGTTGTCTTTGTTCACTTAACACAAGATCCAGATATAAAAGTGGTACTTGGTGATTAAGAATTTTGTGAGTAGATATTGACTGTATTTGTGCTTAAATGTACTTAAGCAACATTAATTACCTACCAGTTCGATGTCTCTGCAGATTTTTAACAGACTTGTGAGGAACTTAGAACTAGTAATCTTATAAGAGAGAGGAAAATTATTGATGGCTATGTCCAAAACTATTTGAAACTCGCTGCTGGGTTTTTAATTGTAGACAAAAATTGAAGGTATTATTACTAACCTGAATTGATATATTGTGCAGTGTAAAGATTCAGCTACATATAATATTCCAGCTTTATTGTTCAGTTCGCCACAGTAATATGGAGCAGAAAATATTGTTAAACACTTTCTATCGTGAAGGAATTCGAATCCTTCTTGAGCGACCTGTAATAAAAGAATTTCTTTATCCAGTTCCTCTGTTCTGTTATTTTTTGCTAACTTTGTAAAAAAACGCAAGGATGAAAATGACAATAATAGTTTGAGGAACAGTGGCAAATATTGTTTATTAAGTCCTTACTCCAAGATTATAGAACCTCTGTAGTTCAAATTGAAAGTCTAAACTTAGAACAATAAATCATAAAAGAGTCAATGTTTTAATTTTAGTAGTAACAATTTTTTCGTCACATCTCCATTTGCCTTGTTTTTCTCTTCCATTTTCACTTCCTTGCCCTCCAATTTTTTACTTTCTGATTTATTTCCCTTCCATAGAAATGTAATGAAAAATTGAAAATGATCTCAGTGTTTCCTAACTGTTGCATTTGGGTCATAGAGATGTTTAAATCTTGGTTCAAAACAAATGAACCGTATGACTGACGCATTACGCTGTAGTAATGATGTCCGGCATCGAATGATAAGTAATTTAATAATGGTTCAGTGATTTATTATGAAAGCTAATTAGTGGTAAATTGAAGAAAGCTTTAAGTCATATGAATAGGCTCTGTAGTGAAATCATGGCATACTTGATGACCTCTGATAATAAGATCAATGTTTAGTTTTTGTTGAAATTCTTCGGTTGCTTGCTTTCCGAAAAGCTAAACGTTCCTTTATTTAATGTTTTATAAGGAATAGTTTCCAGTAGTTGTTATTTAATCTCGAAATTTGCTCCATTGAAATCTACGTTAAGTCCTTACCAGTTAGTTTGTATACCAAAAAAAAAAGTTTGTTTTTCAAAATCTCTCTGTTAGCTAGCTATATGCGTTACTGCCTGTCACTTAGTAGTCACATCTATTGGAGATGTTGTACCTGTGAGACTCCGCGGGGGCTTTGAATATATTTTCCCGGGAAATTACCAGGGTCGGCCCATATGAGATCGTTGATGAATCCAATGTCAGTAATATCTGTTGGTCTGCAAATTCGTTCGAATTGATTCCAGTTAAGAAGATCTTCAGAAATTCCCCCATGTGCTGCGAATATGCGTTCGCCAATCAGGGCTGCGAATGGCATACAGTTGAAAGTCTAAAGTTTGCTTTATTGTTTATTCCCAATCAGGATGCTTCTGTTTTTCTCCTAAAGTGATGTAGAATTTATCTCAACTTTATGTCAACTGTCAACTGTCATGCTTCATGCTGATTGACATATTCTCATTCAACAGTGATGTTATCGACCCATTTCTCTTGAAGATATTAGTTATTTTTCCTATTTTAATCATTGGAGCAGATTTTTATAATGTTATCGATTCATATGATAGTTTTCTTAAATGTATCTTAATAAGTATATTTAAGAAAAGAAAATTTTTGAGAAAAATGTTATGCATGTTGGTATAATGTCCATAGTTGAGTTCCGGCATTCTTGTTTGGGAATCGTTGAACGCATTCCTCAAAAAAACCGTATATTCTGTTTACAGCACGTGTTTCATGATTGCCACGAAGCATATAAAGATGTTTCGGGTAGCGAACCTATGTATCATGTAGAACTTGTGATTTCAAGTCGGAAAGAAATGTTTAGTTCAATTTATTACCGAATAATATTTGTCATGGAAGTGACTATTAAAATTATGGAACTTTAAAGGATTGGAACGAAATACTTTGTAAGTTATCTTTTAAGGGTTTGAAAAAACCTTGTACGCCATTAATAGTGAGACAGTTTCAAGACTCCACTGTCCTCGATCCACGTAATCACCCATGAATAAATAACGTTTACGTGGCGGTGTGCCTATTTTTGAGATGATTTTCACTAAATCCTGTAAAATTCAATTTGCTATTCTTTGTTTATACATCGGAAGACGTGACAAATTTGGGAAAATATGTTCGGATGAAAAGTGAATCACCGGGAATTGTCCGTGTATATCGCCCAAAATATAAATGGGCGGATCTATACGAAGTAGAGTGCTTTCCATCCTGAATGTTTCTCGACATCGCAAGCATACCTCACGCACTTCGGATAATGTTATCATTGAATTCATATTATTTTCAGGAGCCACCAACAACTTCTATAATTTATATAAATTTTTAGGACCACTTATTCCTAGATATCCAAAACCTAGCTTTATCAAGTATTGAATGAATTACTCATGCGGGTTCAAGTTAAAAGTTTGCAAAGTCTTTTTATTCTAATTATTAATAAATGTAGTTAGAATTAGATATTAGATTTTATGCGCTTCAAAAGTATATTTATTTGATCATACCTCAATGTATTTTTCTAAGAATTTCCATACTTTCTTTTTTCGTTCCAGTAATGCGCTTTCGGAACGTCTCACTATTCCTAAAAGGCAAAAGCGTTTATTTCTATTAGACATGTTTATTTAAACTTAGAAGAATTGTCAACTTGCCTAGATCACTTCGTTTTTTCATTCTGTATGTGAAGCGAGAAGAAATGCAAAAAAGACTGATTTCTGAACTCAGCCTATGTATTAAATGATGTCAGAGAGGTGATGCATACACTATTCTATTTCATTTCATTTTGCATTGTCACATTTTCCCAGTTTGTCCCAGTTGATAAGGTTGCATTCATTCTTGCTTACTTTATTTCTCATAATTTCATTCTCATATTGTACTTTTCTTTGAATTTGGAATTTACTGTGTAGAGTCTGGTGATTTCAGATTTCTGTTTCATTTTAACATAGTATTAATAGCAATTCCACTATTTACCTCATCATTTTTGAATTCTCAAATTTATTTTCCAGCCGTCGTAGGAACTCTTTTCTTCATGAATGAAAATTTCGAATGAGAAACCTTGAGATACTGCAGGAATCAAGTAAAGAAAGCGATTGAAGAATTTGATTATTTTTCTCATTACGGAAAACATGGCTCATTATCGAGTACAGCATTTTTTGTGCTCTGGTCAGCCTTCAAAAAGAATGATGAATTATTTCAGGAAGGTTGCAATTTTAATCTATTTTTACCAATTCCTTCACAACACTATGTTTTTATACGCTTTTGGCTTTCTTAATTTTAATTTTACACACCTTAGACATTCCCGAGTTATCTAGTGACTCGAACTTGAAACTAGTAAGGTATGTTTTAGTCGGGATACATATATTATAAATTCTCTTTCAGCAGTAGAAATCATCAACGGAAGTATAGAAAGTCGTCTGCAGCAAATCTGCATTTTGGGTTCTGTATTTCTCATGGAAGAACTTCATATACAGTTTGTGGATTTTCTAAGGGTATCTTTGTATTCAATTTTCATTCCTTTTCTAATCTAACTTTATCCACTTTTTATTCTGAAGTGACCCTCTGAAATGAATCGATTCAGTTTTCATGTAAGTCATTTATTTCATTTATTATTCAGAAACAAAACTACAACATATCAACGGAAGACGTAGAATTCATATGTAATTTGACACGCAAATGTAAAAAGGTTAGTGAGGAATCTAGCGATTATATTATACTTTTACTTTTTTTCTTCGTGTTATGATAAATCTTTCTCGTCTCCCTTTCATTTCTCATCAAGGAAAGTGAACAAAAGTTAGTGAACAACAATTCATAAGCAGTGAATACAATCATATATGAGTGTTGAAAAACTTCCAGCTTCTAAGAGAGAAAAGGAGGTAAAAATTTGAATTTTAAGATGTTTTTAAACGTTGACAAATAATATCACTATTTCATTTCCTACACTCGACTTCATTTTTTTTAGCCCGCTATTTTGGAATCATTTATGAATGCTCATGAATTATTCAAATTGACTGATAAGTCACGAGCTCGAATATATGGAAGTTTAATCGAAATTCATGGTATCCTTCCTTTCCACTTGATCTAAAATTATCTGTATTATTCAGTTTTATGAAAAATTTTCTTAACGTGATTGCAGTCATTTGCTTTTCAGGGAAAGCGAACAATTTGACCGGCTTGTTGAAAATATGGGAACAGGTAGTTGCGGAAAAAAACTTGAATAATTTCAGAGTTGTGATTCTTAAACTTGGCCACTTCTACAAATGCAACAATTTTTCAGTTCCAACTGATATGCAATATTATTTGAAACAGTACAGAGAATAAGTTAATAAAATGAATAGTTGCAGATTCCTTTTATACACAGTCATTGGGAAGATTCGATGTGAAAAGTAGTGAGTAAGAGGACAATAAGCCAAGCAGAATTTATCTAGACTGACTGACTGTCACCGCCTCAATACGGCTATTGTTACATGACATAATGGAAAAGAGCTCATTGCACGTACCCCCCTCCCACGCAATATTCATAGCATACCAGTACAAATCCCCTCTCTTTCCCTATCTTGTCTCGACCATCTCAAATGGCTGCTCTCATGTAGTTCGTCTCGTACAGGTCTACTGCTGTGGTACCTGCTAATTTATTCGCGTGTTTTACGTCATGTCGGGTGGAAGCGTTCTTTGTACGAAATATTCTCAGATTATTTGTAATCTGTTCCACCTTATTTTTCTTACGGCTAGTGTAAGCATTCATGTTAGGACTATTGTTTGCAAGCGAAATTTCAAGGTGGGAAGTGTGCAGGAACGTGAAGTGAAATCAATATAAGGCTGAAAGTTATCGACGGTGATGAACACTGGACGCTGCACATCGGTTTGTGTAGGTTATCCTTTATCATTTTTTCATTTTTCTGCAATACAAAAAAGAGATGAGCCTCTCTCAATTCTTGCAAGTGTCAATCAATCAAGCCTATGATATTAGTTAAATTATTTGTTGAATTATGTAATTACTCTCTTGAATTCTATGAGATGAAGTATATATTCATAATGGCTATTTGATTATCATTATACTTTTTTTTTTTTTAATTTTGACAAATGCAAGCTAGAAAAAGCTGAAAATATCTTTCTAATATCATGCAAAGAACCCATAAAATGTTTCAATTCAAGATTATCTTCAACATTAATAGCAAACTGAAGTATACTAATGGTATTATATATATAGTACCATCAGTATATTATATTAATTGATTCAGAATAAGGTTTTTGATGTTTGGTTACAAATCATATCATGAAAGGTTTTGGCAAGATTCATCTTTGGTACAAATTGGACTAAAGAGTACAATATGAGCCTTGCTTGTTAAAGTTAAGCTTTAAGAACAGGAGGAATAGTATCAGATAATTCTAATATGTTTTCTTTTCCATCTGTTGATTTAGCCTTATGCACTATTTTCTAGCTAGGATAGATATGTGTACGTTGGTATGATGACCAATTTAGAATCCAAATTACTTATTAGAAAATTTAATCATGATTTTCAAGAATAATGAACTGCTGGAATATGGATCAGAACGAGGATTTATGTACTTATTCGATGGCACTATTGGATCTCACATATCTTTACCTGATGGAATCGTCCAGTTAGTGTTCCGTTACCTTTCAGGTAATCTTTTCGGTAGTTGGATGATAGGTTCCTTTGATGGATATTTTGCGCTTTTGTGAGACTTCACTGGGTTTCCGAAAAAGTTATGAGATTTTACTGCAATTTTACGCACTGAATCTAAATAAGATTGTAATATAATTGAATTAATTCATAAAATAAAAGATGTCATATCTCGAATTTTAGTTCATGAACTGAAGTATGTAAGCTTGACATGTCACGCTCTTAATAATGCAATTTGCAAATACATATTAACTGATGCGTCAAGATTTGAATGCGAAGTCGTGGAGCATGAAGGCTTGTCTCGCAAGACACGAAGCAATAGCTATGCTTGGGGTATTTTTTCAGTTCTAGTGAAGAACACCATTAGCAGCTAACAGACAAACTGATTAGATTTGACGTATTATCTTTATGGAGATCGATATGATGTTAGTAGTGACTACTAATCGTTAGGAGAGTTCTTTTGATTTATATAATAACCTCAACCACCCAGCTTTAATATCACATACTGTGTTAGCTGATGAATTAAATCAAATAATGGTTAGAACAGTTTTGAAAGTGAAATCAGTTTTCTGTTTATGCATTTTTATTTTGTTAAGAAGGCTTTTTTTTCTCTATTCTTATGGCTTTTCCTAAGGATAGAAACTTGTAATTAATTGTTCTCAAACCTTTTATAATAATTTTTTGTTTCTGTTATTTAATACTTTTCCATGATATCAGTATGGTTGTTCTAGTTATTAAATAAATTCGGTCAGATCAATTTCAGAAGGAATACTACCATTTCAGGAAACTTGCTGAAGATGTGTACAATATTTTGGCCTGCTCGAGAAAGAAGAAATTTTATGCGTCATTTTTATTTGATGGTATACTATTGTTGTTTCCAAACGTTCAGCTATTTCTTCTACAACTTAAAAATATTTTTAAACTGAATTAACCGAACAAACAACAGTTCTCATTTTTCAGAATAAGTCAGTCGACAGTCACACAATTTGGGGACAGTGTTTTTCCGGAGTAAGGATTTCATTATTTCATGATGTCATGGCTTAAATGGCTTTATGTTTATAAAGTGATTTTTTTCAGAATCTATGGTTTTTTCATCTTATTCATTTGCAGTTCTACGAAAATTGGGATCGTAAGGCATGCAGCGAATTTTTAGATTCCGTTATACGTTTCACCGATTTAACACGATTGCTTACTGTCGTAATGTCTGATAAAGTTGGCAAGCACTATCAACTTGAAATGGAAGTAAGTTATTCTTTCTATTCTTCTTTTCAGCATTCTGCTGAAACAAACAGTCATTTTCATATAGATTTCTCTGTATCATCGGTTCCATAGCTATCGTTATGACAAATATGAAATATTTCGAGATTCGACAACGATTTCATGGTTTCTTCATTGATCAGCTAGCAGAGTCCGAATCAGAGCAAGGATTTTGGCTTTCTGTGCTTCTACGCACTCAGAAAAGTGTTGCAGAACAAGGGCGACTATTCATGCTCTTGTTCGGCCCTGTAAAATATATTCATGGCGAGGGTTTGTTATAAATTTAAATTGAGTTTTCTAAATAATACAGGACGAAAATAATTAGTTTATTATGAGGAGGAACATTCTGAAAAATTGTTTGTGTTACTCACTGTAAGATTTACCACTAAGGGGAAGCGGAAGAATTGTGCATAATAAGTTATTATAATTAGGAAATTCATAACTCATTCCAGTTGAAATAAATTCATATTAAAAGTAATGTAGAAAAAAGCCTAGTTTGAGCATATAGGAAATAAAATTGATTTAGGACGAATTGATTGGTATATGCTCTCAGAGACAATTTTCACCAGAAATCAGTGCATCCAAATTATCAAGCCATTGTCATCAAATCTTTGTTGTCTTGTGAAAACAATGGAACTGAAGTCGGAATTTTCCTGGAGTGATTCTGAAATTTTCACTTTAATGGAAGAAATAACAAGTATTAGTCAATATATTGGCTTTCTTGGAATATCTTATTAAAAGATTTAAAGTGAAAACTTTCAAGAATTTAGCAAAAAATGTAGTTGAATGTTATTCATTCATAATACTTTGTCTTAATACATTATCAATATTCTTTAGGTGCACCACAAGTCTGGATATTTCACAATTTTGCAAGCTTACTCTTACTGAGACCAGAATTAATACGGATTGCTCTTTATTATCGAATAATTTATGGACACTGTAAAGAAGCTGCACATATGTTGCATGTCATGAAGACGGTACAAACTTAAAACATTTGCCACGAGAAATGACTGAAATGACTTTCTTTTTTTTTTATTAGACCTTTCATATGGATAATTAAAATACTTTAAGTGCATTGCCGCTGCTTTTAAAACTAGCATTTACCGTCTCATTCATCATGAATGAAATATCCAGTTCAGATGTAGCATTTTCAGGTGTATTATCGATGGGGATGTGGAATTGTGGAAAGTTTGTTAACACCTCTGCTGGAAATATTTAAATTGTTAAGTATGGTGCAGCGCCGACATTTCCTTGCTGAAATAGTTTTAACACAGTCACACTTACTTGATGAATATCTTCGACGCTTTCCATGTTACTATTACATAATTTCTTCGCTTCCTGATATAACCTAACTTATCTGTAGTTTTCTACTTTTTTAAAAGAAGATTATCATATGCCTTCCCATCGTTATAAATAGAAATAGATTTTCAACTGTTGTAGAACATTAACTAAACTTATCGAAACTAAATCCTAGCATATCTTGTTCTGTTATTGTTACAAGTTACTATGAATCTTAATTTTTTCAATCTTTACTTCACTAAGACTTTGAATTCAATAAATTTAATTTAAATTTATAAAATATTTACATTTAGTTGATCGACTGCATTTTCTGGACGAATTGACAGCAAGCAGTGCTATATTACCGCTTCTATCGATACTAGCCGCTGACATTTGATTCAGCTTGATATATACACCTTCGAACAGAAAGCCCTTTTTTGCGTTGATCTAACTTAATTCTACGTATAGTTGATTTTAGTGGAACTACATAGCCTGCGCGAATTGCTAAAATTAATTGTGTTTCTTTATTCTTACTGTAAACAGTTGTAATGTTTAGACGAAATATAGTCTTTTCGAGTTTTTTGTTAAATTCTTTCATTTGACGCATCAATAAAAAATTTTATTACTTTACTGTTGGTTCGCACAGTTTATTAGTTTTTTCGGCATAGGAGTTCTTTGAATGTCCGTTTATTTTTTAGCAGCATTATCGAGAAATAACTTCTCACTTTTTCACTTTATCAGTTATTTCTTCGAGTACTACTTTCTAACAATGCTAGTAAAGGATTTGATAATAAAATTCAAAAATTGATTTTGCAGTACTGCGTAGCATAAAATAAGCAAGCGAGGGAAATTATTTCTCAGATTTCGCTGGATAAGATTGAAGACTTAACAGACTTTTGCGAATAAACTTTACACAGTAACAAATTCTTGCTAAAGAAAATCTTTATCCTTGCTGCATTTCGTCATTCATTTGCAAACTATTTCAGTTAAACATGATAGTCTTTCTAAATTTCAAATTTGATCTAATGTTCAAGGATGTAGAAATCACTTTTATCTATAAGTACTTGCAAACATTGCAAACAGCAGTACTGTTGTCCGCGTTTTCAGAAATAGTCTAGTTTTTCCTCAGCCTTTGTACTACATTTATGATTTGATGGTGAAGGACATAACAGCTGCTATTTGTTTGTTTTTAGTTTCTGTTTTAGTATTTACAATAACTGGTTATTTAAAATATCGGTGTTCTTTCTTTTTCTTGTGTTTCTTGAATTAATGTTTTTGAATCCGAAGTGAAATTAACGAAATGTCCTGTCTCGACATGTCCAAGAGTAATTTTTTGTTAATAATTTTTATTGAAGAAGCAGTTATGCTGTGTTTTACAGTTACATATGTTAGTGTTGTTATTTTTGGTGTGCGCTACAACAAATGTAGGGACAGTGCAGCAAAAATGTCATATGGAACCTACAAATCATTCATTTAGCGGTGTTTTGCATATTTCATTACGTGCTGATATAAAACAGTGCAAACGAGAATGTCTTCTAATAAGCAGCAGCCAGTGCTCGTGAGTTTACAACTGTAAATGTAAATCTTTATTAAATTACTAATATTCTTTGGTCATTTAATGCACTGTGCAACTAGTATTGAGGCTTAGCCTGATTATGGTTTTGCGTGAGTTTTATATGAAACCAATGTAGTCGTTTTATATTTGATTTATTTAGGTCAGTCATATATATTACTAATAAAAATCTTTGTTTACTTATAAGTGGTCAGAAAATCGAAAGGGATGAATTCAGCGATCACGATACAATAAACTTTTTTAGAAAATGTCGACGTAAGTTATTTTACTAGTGTTTTGAACATGAACTTTTTTATATCATCTGCTTATTTTGATAATTTTACATTTGGAACATGATTCTGTATCAGTTTTTTCTGAGACCTCGACATTTTAATAGACATTGTTACGCTTCCACATCGAATTTTTATGTTTTACCACTAAATATATAGATTATTGGGTCATAGAGCACTTCAAGTTATATCTTACCTTGACGGGAACTTTGCAGGTCGTACGGAAGTTCAAACGATACTTCTTACAAAAGCGTGTTTTAAAGAATTTCACGGCAGAGTATTAGTTGGTGTTGTTGACGAGTTCTATGAGAATGTATCGCGAATGCAATGTCGGAAAGCTTGTGCTATTTCATTAATTCAAAACAATGTCTTTTGCAAAGCAGCTATTTATTATCCAAAAGAGAAAGTAGGCCAAAGTTCGTTTAACTAGTTACTTTCTAGTTGTAGTAAAATTAAAAATTTATTAAAGTTTATATTGGAGATTTGAAAATGCAGGAATGTATCATCTCGTCGCAGAATCGTTTTGATGTGCCTGAATTGTTCATAGAGGACGCAGCAGCAGTGTATCTTGAAAATAGATGTGCAGACAATCAGTTTTTGAACATAGCTCAAAATAAAATTGATGCCGAAAAAGCAGTACTTCCATCAATAAGTGCAAGGAGCTTTTTCAAGAATGAGCAGCTTTCACAAAATAATACTAACAGTATGTTTCTTTTCTAAGTTCTTGCTGGCAGCAAAAAGTAGAAATTCTCATCATAGATTATTTAATTACGCCCATGGAATGTGATCATGTGGGAGTATGATTGAACATACTCACCAGTTTTCCTGCTTTCAGTAATCATAACATAAACAAATAATGCTCTTTTAGAAGATCTAAAAAGTGTCTTTTCGATTTCTGTTTGCTTATTATATTATATAGTTATGTTGCATTGACTAATCAGAAATAATCAAAAATTATGCAGTTAAGTAATATTATATATTTAAGTATAACAGCTTACTACATCAGACTCAATATTATTCTCATCATTTGGAAGCCCTAAATTCAAATCTCACATTAACCCTTCCAATTAGCTATCACAATAGTCTATTAAAGGCAGTGGTAAGGAGAATGTTACGTTTGATCGAAATGTTTTCCTATCTTTGGAAAACTTGAAACAAGTCAGCCTTTAAAAGTTTCAGTAGAATGGTGACTGAATTCCTGCACTTCCTTCAAAAATGCAGTCTATAGAATAAGCCTAAATTCTTTTTTTATTTGATAGATGGAATACTGTTTGACATTTTATAAATTTTTTATTTTATAGATGTTACTTTGAATATAATACCAAAGAAACCTGTAAAGGAAGTTGCAAAACATGTTAGGCCAGAGCCATTGCAAAATATTGAAATGTCTGGCTACGAAATGAGTTTTGAAGAAAACTTGCGCCCATTTTATCCGTTATATGCAGAACATAATGACTCTAACGGTATGATATTCTTGTCAAACGTTTTTTGTTGCTGCTTTATTTATGAGTTGACATTTAGTATACACCCGTGTCGTGGTTGTTTATCTTATTTGAACAATATTCAATTTGGTTGTTTAGCACTTTTTAATTTTCAGATCAATTCAGAATTAGTCGGTAATTATGAGTTGACTTCTTTGTTTCCAGTGAACATACTAGACGTATTCATTTAATACAGGAAATTTGCGTGCTGATGCACATTTTAATTGCTTCAGTATTAACATGTTTCAATGCACTTTTTAAGATCGAAATATTTAAGATGAAAATAATAAAAGAAAAAAATGAATTTCCTTTTTTCATCATAATTCAATATATTTGGAAAATTTGTACTTATGTAAGAAATTATTTATTTTCTTTTTTTGTGTTTCACTCTTTTTATTTTCGACCTTAAAGAAGCTTCTAGTGCATTGAAACATGTTAATATTGAATTGTAAAATAAAGGAAGACACTCAAAATTTACATTTTATCAAATAACAACCAATATTAACGTGGAAATTGTTGAAAATTTTAATATATATATTATGAGTCATGGATGTTTTGATGTAATTTAAGAATATATCTCAAGTCCAGTCTATTTTTTTTTTCAGGAAAATCGAGCTCAAATGGATGAGTTTCGAACATTGCGTTTTGTCTATGGCTAAATGTTTCATAATATGTGACAATGTAAAAATTGTTTAATGTATGGGAGTGACTGAACTATTATAAATTCATCACTCTCACCTTATTTTTGTGATATCATCAAATCTAATTAGATCACCTCACTGGATATTGTTACAAATATACTAGCAACCGATTTACATATTGCAGTTGACTAAAAACAGACATTCCATATTAATTAAAATAAGGTGGTTGAGCAAATTTTTCCTAGAAGTCCTGTATTTAGCTACTTCTCTGCAAACATTATAGTTTAGTGAATTTGGGTAAGACTACTCTAAAAATTTTGCTTAACAAATTTTTCAGCAAAAAACTTTTCCAAATTTTAACTTGAATTATAATTTAATGTTGGTTTATTTATATTCATTAATATCTACTACATAGGTAAACATTATGGAATGTTTTGTAGTAGTTTACGGAAAAATACTATATATTACTAAAAAACTGGATATTAAATGATACAAAATCTTTTTGCTTTTTCACTTCTATATAATGATATCGAAAATAAATTAATGGCTGGATTTATTATATGTTTCAGATAAATTATTTTTTACAAATGAGTTGTAAAAAAATCAAAGAAAGTCAACATAATCATAATAAACAAATAACTAATCAAAGAACTTAAAAAGAAAAATGGAATATTGATTTGTGAAGCTTACTTTCATTTCTTTTTATTTCCATAACGGAAGTTTTTTGCTTCGTTCGACGTAATGAAATAAGTCCTTTTTGAATAATTAAAGGGAATTTTATTGCTTATAAATGTTATAATAATAATTAGAGAATTCATAGTCAAGTTGCTCTTTTTCGTCCACAGAAGAATAAGTTAGGGTAGGTTGAGATTGTTGTAGATGAGAATTTGATGAAGTGCACAATTACTGTAAGTCGAAAGAGAATAAGTTGTTGGAATAATCTATGAATTATTTCTCCTTTATATAACGCAATTGTTTACGATAGTTTGTAACTGCAAATAAATTTCACTGTCTGACTAGAAGTTATTTGCATTCTAAACCATTACAAATGAAAGAATTCTTTCGAAACACTTTCATTGATGGCTTAAAAAGTGAAAAATAATGACTTACCACCTTATTTATAATTTTTCAAGTTAAATTTGAGATTTATTATCTTCTATTCAAATGTTCATTATTTTACCAACGTCCTTATTTTACCAATTTCGAGATATCTTAATTATAACAATAACATACCAATTTGTATTAAAAATTATTTCGGTTTTTTTGGCAATCTCCACTTATTCCATTTTATGCTTATAATTTGCATATTTATTTCGTAAAATGAAAAAGGCTTAATAGCAAATTTTGATAACAGTATAGCCTTTTATCTATAATATAAAAGGGTCATTTTTATTTTATTTAATAATCTTTCCTTAATTGTAACGACGTGAACGTTAGATTCGGCCGTGGACAGAAAAACGTGAGCATTTTGTACACGTTTATGGGATTTAGCTTTATTCTTTTTTAGTTAGCTGTTTTCTTTTAAAAATATTTTATCAGATATTTCAGAGTTAATAAAAAGAAGAGTGCATTTATCAAGTGAAATAATGACGTTAGTGATGTGTTCATTCTTATCACAAATTTAAGAACTGAATTCGAATAAAATAGTTGAAAATTAAATTCAATAAAATGGTTAGAAAATTTTAAGACGAATGATGCGATAAATTAAAAATCAAAGTTATTTTCGTTTTGGTAGACTGATTTTGAATTTATGCTTTTTTTTTTTGATCGCCATAGAGCTCTTTTCAAGTTATAAATTGTTGACTTTAGGTAACTATAGCAGAATATTCAAAAAAGAAAAAAAAAAAGGAATTTTTCTTGTGTTCATGATTGTTAGATTTATTAAAATATATGTAAGAGAAAAAGAACATAAGTGGTTGCAAAACATTAAGATGAAAAGGATTTTGAAGATATACTACTAATTCATTCTTTTCAGTTCCGTAATGGGAGACACGGTAAGCAAAAATTGAAGTAGTAAAAGTATCGCGTATGCTTTTTTTCTTTGAAAAAAATTAAAAATACTTGGAGTGGTAAAAGTATCTCGTATGTCAAAATGATGAATGCAAGGAATTTGAAGATGGAATAGCAATTCGAGATTTTCTATGTGAAGAGTATTTGTCACACATGTTATCTATAGACAATGGGAGATTTGGGTAACGTATCGATGTATGACATATCAATGTATGGCACTGATAAGAGGAATTTAACTAGAAAGGAGCGGTTGAGAAGACGTGCCAGGAAAATGATCAAAGCTGGCCTCAAAGAGGACGAGTAAATGATATGTTGTTATTCATCCGATCTGCATAGCCTTTTATTCTATTTAGGAGCAAGGAGAAGCAGTGTTAAATTTTCTTTTACCATTTACCATTATCATCTTTACTGTCCTCCGTAAACCGGAACCTTACCATTTCAGTTCTGCAGTAGTGTTGAATTCCCTGAAAAATGGGTCTGTTTCAGATGCTATTGTTGTTCACTGGAAGGTTCACCCACAACGGCGTGCATAATTATCGCTGGAATAGTCTTCCTTATCATCTTTTGCTTGATAATGTTTGCATTATTGAGTGCTGGTGTCGATTTCGAGGCAACATTTACGGAACCTGGCATGCAATTTTGAAGCGAACAGCAAATCACGGTGATTCAACATGTTGTTATGCTCCAAAAAATGAACTTGTGTATTTATCTTCAGTTGTTCTGATTAGACTGTAGCATTTCATCTTTTCAACTCTCTACCTTTTTCTTGACAATCCTTTCTGTTAAGATCTCAAGATTTGAAGTGTTCAAATCTCCTATCAGTTACACAGTCCCAAAGCACCCAAATTTTCGTCTGCTCTTTGTTCCCACCATCCTGCCAGATATTCTTAATATTACCAATCATATATCGATTAATATTAGTATAGGACTGACGAGACTTTGCTGCAATCTTTACCTAGTAATTTTGCGTTTCACAAATGTTTTATAACATAACCTTCAGTGTTCGTCTTCAACATCTAACAACTCAGTTATAACCGGTATCACTTCATCCTTGCTTTCAATAGTTTTCAACTCACGTTTCTCACCAAACAACATTGTCCTCTAACGTTTCTCACCAAACAACATTGTCCTCTAACGTTTCTCACCAAACAACATTGTCCTCTAACGTTTCTCACCAAACAACATTGTCCTCTAACGTTTCTCACCAAACAACATTGTCCTCTAACGTTTCTCCCGTTTCAAACACCGTAACTCCCCGTGATTTAATAATATTTCCGTCTTTCTCATTAGCAAATGTAGCAAACCAACTTGCAGAGTACTGGAGAGATGCACTGCACGACCCATTGTCACTACTACCTTATTTTTCAGTGTTTCACTGAGGTTCGTCCTAAGTACCGACCGAATGAGTGACTGGACGATTGATTACTTACTCATACAGTTAGTAGCACTCTTTTCCATATTTCTCAGCTCGGAACAGATTACTTTTCCCATTACACTGTCTTATATTTATTTGTTATTCCCTTAAAGAATTAAGACTTCTTTTTTCTTGACATATTTCTATTATTTTTGCTCCATTACAGTCTCCACAACTTGTCGTATTAATATATCATGCTAAAGGAACTACCGTTTCTATCAATGAATGACTGTCGTCGACTTTCTCCCTCAGTTCACATCAATCATGTGAGACAACTGATTAACCTTACATCATCCTGAAAGATCTCATACATTTGAAGTTTCTTCAGTACTGTGTTGAAGATTTTGCTATAAACTGAACATTCGATGTGCTTCTGTTGATTCAAGTTATGACTAAACACTCAGCCGGTTCCCTTTCAAAGTCTCATTATTTTAACGACTGCAACGCTGAACGAGAATGATGAGGTTACCCATTTGGCAACATATCGAAACGCATTCCCCAAATATAAACATTTCTATTTATTGTTAACATTGCCTTCTCTATCGATCTGCCAACTTTTCGTATGAAATTTCCAGACTTTCTAAGCCAATGTAGGTGAAGCTAATGCATTCGTAATGTTTCCTGTTTTATTGAAGAGAATGGATCATAGTGAGGCCCACACTAGAACTCCGGAATGTCTCCGGAATACCTACTCAGGGAATTCATTCTGCTGTGCATGTCATTGTCAGCTTGGCCATATATTCTTGTTCACACCGGCTATTCTAAGCCTTGCTACAGATATCCTTCATAAGACACTACAGAACTTGTCACAGTAATACTATATGATACCTCTCGTTCTTCTCTAAATCAGTCTCTTTTTTTCTTCCCAGTGTGAAGCGAAGTGTATGCAACCTCTAGATACCTCCTTCATTCCTTCAGTCTTTTCAGTCATTGTAGTGTTATTAATTGTGATCTTAAACTGGGAGTCTCTTTTCTCTCATGTGATTTGTTTTTTGTTCAGATATCAAAGAAGGTTGAGGGGTATTGAAAGGATGAGAGGAATATCTTGATACTTTCATTAACATTTAATAGGACTTTCATAACCCGGATTTCTCAGATCTAAACGAGAGAAATGGGTCGAGACGTTGCAGTTCTCCAATTTCAGAGATACTACTGTGGTGTGCTGTTAAAGTAATTCTGGCGAGTGCTTTATGGCAGCAGTAACCCATCAAGGTGCTCCTTATCATCAGGTATGTCCCACTTGTTGCACTGTGAAGTAGGTTTCTGTTTGAAGAAGTTTCAGTTACATTATTTGAAGTTTTGCTTTTCTCTGTTGCTTTTCTTGGATTACTTTGCGTTTGTTTTATTACAGTTAGTAGAGGAGCAAAGAGCCTATTATTTTTCGGGGATTACTGCTAAACTGGAACACCGTCGGAAGCAGCTTTTAAATCTTAAGCAGCTTCTGACTGAGGAGGGTGATGTTCTTACCAAAGCTGTGTACAACGATCTTAAACGAGTAAGTTAAAATATGACAAATTCCATCAAGAATTTATGGCTAATTTAAAAGAAAGAGTTAATCTCGTGCAAATAATTTAATTTTCCTCTGTGTTTATTTGTTTATTGTTTGTTTTTGCTTTTCTCTTAAGCTTTGAGATACTGCAATCTTAGGTCATCATATAACAGAACCCTGATTGGGAAAAGTTGTTCTTCTATAGTACCACGAAGTACTACATGAAGCCGAAAACCCTAAACTAGATGTATAGATTCCGAAACTAATTTTATGGACGTCATTGTTGTGTTGCTTACTATCCATTCTTCCATCCTTTAAATTCATGTCTTCTGTAACATCAACTTTTTTCTTTTATATCAACTTTTTCCAGTCACCAAAACTAACACATAGCATGGAACTAAGTCCAGTTTTCGTCGAGATCGATTATATGGTGGATAATTTAAAGCAATGGAGTTCACCTGAACCAGTAAGTTATGAATTCAAAAAGTCCGGGTAATAAAATGTCTAAGAATAGCGACAGATAAACATTTGTGCAATTTTACTCCTCATTTTTTTCCATACTCCGAAGTGTTGGGAAAATTTTCAGGTCAGAAAAACTTTCTTGTCTCTTCTAGACACCGTAGCTATTGTCAAGGAGCCACTGGGTGTGGTCCTTATCATTGCTCCATGGAACTATCCGTTATGCCTTGTTTTATTACCTTTAGTTGCAGCAATGGCTGCCGGTGAGTTATTGAATAATAGTCTTGGATATTGAAAAGTTTTACTACAACTTGAACAGCGTCATTTTCCCTTCTTGCAAAATGAAGTTTTACTTTTTTTTTTTTTTCGGAGTACTGGAATTAATATATGGGTTAAAGATTACTTGATTTTTTAGTGTAATTTTATCTGCATACTAGCATCTTCAAGCCTTCATTTAATGTGACCACTTTCCTGGGATATCACACACCTTGTTTCAGACATTATCGTTATTTTTGTAAGTTTTAGGTAACACGGTGATAGTGAAACCATCGGAATATGCACCTTTTACGTCTGCAGCATTACATGATCTTTTTTCACACTTTTTTGATTCGGTGAGCTATTAAATTTGAAAAAATTTGGTATTATTTTAGGTCCTGAGAGATTCTGGGATGGATGAAGTTAATAAAGAACAGTGATTTGCTTATATATGGGGTATCAGTTCAGTGTTCTTGAATTCTAGAATACTTTATTTGAATGGAAAATTACAGAGGTTTTTGGCGGTAGTGAATGGTGGGGTTGCTCAAACAACGGATCTGTTGAAGGAGAAGTTTGATCATATCTTATACACCGGAAATTCACTTGTTGCTAAGATTATTATGACGGCGGCTGCGCAGCATCTTACACCAGTTACACTTGAACTGGGTGGAAAAAGGTCCAGTTTATATTTTGAAACTGTTTACTAAATAGCAAATTTTGATCGATTTCAAGGATAATATTGTATCATCCAGTTGATATAAATATTAAATTTCTCCTTGAAATATTCTATTTTCGTTCGTCCAGTTATGTTATTCCAGCGCCAAACTATGTTTTACTTTTAGCCCAGTAATCGTCGAAAGTGATACAAATCTGGAAGTAAGCTCTCGACGTATTGTTTGGGGAAAGTGGACTAATTGTGGACAAACCTGTATTGCACCGGATTATGTTCTTGTTACGGAAACATTAAAAACAACACTAGTGAATGAATTCATCCAACGACTAAAAGAATTTTACAGCACGGAGCCTGAAAAAAGCGAAGATTACAGCCGTATCATCAATGAGAAACACTTTGAGTATGTTATTGAAAGAATTCTTGCTTCGAGATTTTATAGGATCTTCACAAAAAATTTTGTCAGCTTTACTGTGTGTTTTTCTGCCGTTTTATTTGCCCGTTATTTTTTAATGTTAAGCTTTTTTTTCAGTAGACTATCCAGTTTGCTTTCACGTAGCAGTGGACAAATTTTGTACAAAGGTGGCGAACTCAACCGCAGTGACTTGTTTATTCCTCCAATCATAATTGCTGTATCTGCAAATGATGTGCTGATGGAAAACGAAGTCTGCTTTTTCTCTTTCTCTTTCCATACTCCTGTTTTCGAGATATTTTTTTTTATATGCTCTATTTTATCGAGTGAATTTTTGATATCTATATATATTTAGATATTTGGTCCCATCTTGCCGATTGTTACTACCAGTGGTTTCGATGAAGCAGTCAGCTTTATTCGATCACGAGAAAAGCCACTTGCTGTATATCTTTTTACCGGATCTGAAAAGAAAGTGCAACAGTTATATGCAGAAACGTCAAGTGGTTCTGTGACTGTCAATGATGTTACATTTCAATTTATCAGTAAGTTTTGCTGAATACCTGATCTATACGATCAAAAAATATGAAAAAAATTTCTATGCGTTCTACGTCTTTGAAATTTATTTGAATTTTAATGGTTCTTTCAAATTTATGTATTTTATAGTTGATACGCTTCCATTTGGCGGTGTAGGCCAAAGTGGTATGGGCAGATATCGTGGCAAATTTGGTTTCGATACATTTACTAACCATAAAGCATTGCTGATAAGGGGTTTCTTTGCTGATGCTTTGTTTGCGTAAGTTTTGTGCAAGCAATATTTTGCTTTCTGATACTTTTTGCATTTGCAAAACTCTTCTCAGTAGATTTTTTCCTTAATACCTGATAGTAAGATATTCCAAAATTTTCATAGAAATTTCAGAATTAAGGTGCTCTTAATTCGATATTAGTTTATAATTGTTAGTGCATATTTTGATAGCGCTCTTTAAATTCTAGTAACTATTAACATTCTTCTAATTTTAGACATTTCAAAGTATAGTGCATTATTAATTTTAGCATGCGATATCCGCCATTTACCGACAAAAAATTTAAATACCTGAAACTGCTAATAGAACGAAGACGTCCATTACCCAGTTCATTTCCGGGTTGGCTTATTCGTATTTCGTTCCTCGTTGCCGGGGTTATCTTTGGTTTTGTGTTACAGGTATATTACCTCGTTATAAACTTTAATTAAAAAATCGTTGGTAGTCTTCATGGTGTGCCCATATTAAATCTTTAACTTGATTTAATCTTGACTTTAATTCTTAATATAATTAGTTGATCGTAACATCTTCGTCCCACTATTCATTCCAATTTTTCAGCAATGTTCTCGTTGTTAAGTTTCTGATAATCTTAATTCACTTAAATTTTCGTACTTCATTGATGCTGTCGATCTATAAAATTATTTTCTGAATAGTCAACTTTGTTATGTGCATTTGAATATTTACTTATTTTTTTCAGCGCCACGGAATTTCCAGTATAAACGATGGATCCCCGTAATATACGGTAAAATAATTTCAGAAATGTAATTTGAGATCAGTATTTTGAGAAGTTTTTAGATTATTTTTATTCCAAAACTGAGCAAGTGCACTCTTAGCTTTTAACAAATAGGTTGAAACTTTTTGGATGTGATGGTTTATATATAGCATTTTAAATGTGTTGCTATGGAATAAAAGTTTTGCTCATATTGTGCTGGTCAAAATGTTCTTGCTGAGTGGGCTTAATTGATGTGCATCATTTCTCATCATTGTAAGGACATCAAGGTTGACAGCATTTATTACCTGTGATAGCTGATTGTAGAAGGTGTTCTAGGTGACAAGATGAAGAGAGAGGGAAGGGTCAGTTGGGTCGCACGAGGGGTTGTGTCGAACAGAATAGAGTGGTATTGATATCACTGGTCAATATGATGTTACACCCACCCGATCAGCTTCCAATTCTACAATGCTTTCCTCTTTGTCATCTTCTCTGTTTTCCCTCCAGAATTGTTCATTGGTACCATTCTATACAACCGTTCTCTATCCACCTAGACTTCCTTTTTCACTGACTTCAAATACTCTTTACTCTTCCCTGTTCGCATATTTAATTAAACCTTATGGAAATGATTTTTCGTTTGCAGTAATCATCCCTTTGGTAATTATTATTCGGAAAGTTCTACAAATTTAACAACTGATAAATTAATTTGCACTTCAAATTTCGGAAGTTAATTTGATCGGTGGTTTAGCAATCCATTTTATTGTCATTACAGTCAGACATTGGCGTGTGTAAATAGTAAGTGATTGTTTCAGAAAAGGTTCTTGGTTCGTCTTAGTACTCTAAAGCTAGCATTATAGCTTTACAATTGGCTATTAATGATATCAACAAAATGCTATCCATTCCCGAAGGAAGAAGATTCACATGCCAACCTATTGTCATCCACCACTTTGAAAATAGACTCCGATAATTTACGTCTCTGCTTTTGCTATTATATGAATGGTTGAAACATAATTCACTTCCTTTCCTTATTCTTTTTTTTTGTGCATAAATACAAATCAGGTTAATGTCCATAATTAGCATAATAAATGTTGTTTGAATCATTTCAGATAAGTCACAACATCCTTCATTCTCGATATTGCTTTCTAATTGCAATTCATTGCTACTATGTAAATCTATTCTGCAACTGGTACTACCGGAAAAGTTATCCCTTCCTCATTAATTCTTCTATAAACTATCACCCGCTAATATCAAAATGAAATAACGCCTAATATCATATACGGAAGAGTTCATCATATATTGATAGCATATAACTAATTTCATAACCTTTCAATATTAGTCATCGGTAATGATCATGTAAGTATAATTGATTGGATATTATGTGCGAGCTTCTTTGTTGATACTTTAAGATTAGCTAGAATGAATATCTGAAGTAGCAAAGATTGTACACAAACATTTCTGCCAACCTATTTTTGATTTATGTTTTTTCAACATCTGCTATGCGACACTCCACGACAAGATGATTCAAGCAAGTGTCATCTATTGTTTTAGCAGAGATGAATAGGAACGTCCTTCTTCACAGCCATGATGAATTAATTAACCCTTTCCCTAACAACTGATAATTCTTGCTGTCTCATTCATGACAAGATAAGTGTAGTAAATTACATGAAACATGAGTCATGAAGTTTTCTGAAGTCTCTGTAGATACCCCACTGAGACTTTTTCGAAAAAAAAAAATGATGTAGGGCCTAATTACCAATGACTGTTTGAAATATTATTAATTACATTCGAATGATGGCATTATAATGGTGCTGATTGAAAATATTTTCTGTCATTATCTTTCCTGGAAGAAGCCAAGTACTTCTTTTGCTTCAGTTTAATTTTATTAATTAAAGAAGAGAAAGAAAAGTAGTAGAAGTGAAAGGTACGACGAGAAATCAAACTGCATTTGAAATTAATTGTGAACAGAGCTTAACATTTTGGAAGTCAGAAGCCAGAAGTTAGTGGAACTTAAGCTGCTGCGTTGCTGACAATTGTTATATAAGGAAGTAGCTAGTAATGAAAGAAATTTTTTCTAAGTTGTAGGAGAACGAGTGATAGAAGGAGAAAGATGACAAGACTTGATCGGAAAGGGTTTGACAAACCATAACCATAGCGAGGAGGGTGACAAATCCTGCTTCTCTCTTGAAAAAGGCGCCAAACATTTTTCATATTTCTTGTCGTACTATTGAAGGAGCGTGAAAATGAGCTGGCTTGTTTGGTTTTCTGAACTTTTCGATCTCTAAATGTGTAGAATAGTGATAGTATAACATATATAAATATATATAAGGAAAACTATGATCCTTAATCGTAAATTAAGGATCATATTTTTCCCGCACTAATAACTTTAATATCTTTATTATCGTTACTACTGTTATTACAACTATTTTGATTTAATTACGGTAATAATAGCAAAAATAATGGAACAGCAGTTATATTCGATAGTTTATTAAAACATTATGAATTTTTCTACCTTACCTTATTTATTTTCCCGAAGTCTCTTTTTTATTATCCGGTATGTTTCAACAGTAAATCGTTCATCTTGTGCTGTGATAAAATATGGTTTTTAATTTTGCAGTTTACCGAAGGAACTAATCCAAATATGACACTGGACGATGATGATCAGACGAATTGGAATAAAGTATGAGTAATGATTTGAATTTCCAGAATTTAATTGGATTCAAAAAGTATTTAGGATAATTTTTTCATCTCCATATTTGGATCATCATCTATCAACAGATATGTGTTTCGTTTTCAGTATTAAGTACTATGCAAAATGTCAAATTCTTTAGCCAGTGATGGGGTGAAAAGTCCGTACATAAAAACTTTTTTTCAATGAAAACAAAGACGCTAACTTCCAAGAATAAGAAAATATTTATGGTTGTAAGTAATAAACAATAGTGGGATTATTACAGGAAAATATTCCGATCAATGAAGACAAAGCAACATGTTGGCAAATTTCACAAAATGTAATGCAGGAAATAAATCAAGAAGTTACTCGACAAGTCCTCGCCGAACTTACAATAAAAAATTCGGATGAAAGCGATGAAAATGATGGAGAAGTTTGTACTTTAAGTAATTTGAACAAATTGCAATATGCTATCTACCCTTGCTGGTCATTAGTTGTCATTTTAAGATGATTGTTAATTGTTAATTTTAAAATTGTTGTTGTTAATAATTTTCTTCACGATACAATTCGCATATAGAATCTCGATTATATACTGAATGAAATTAATGTTGGAACTAAAAGCAAAAAAGTATCTCAAGATAAAATATTTAAAAAAGTATTTTATTTGTTAGACACAGTGATTTTTATTTGGTTCAAGATCTGCTATATCACTTTTTTAATGCATTACATTAATTTTTCTTCCGTTTTAACTGATTTATATCCGAGAACTAAATAATACATCTAGTTGAGACTATATCTTGAATTTGGATAGTTGAATTCTGCAAAATCATGAGTTAGTATAATGTTTATATATATATATTTATAATTTGGGTGACGGATTACTTGCTATAAAGAAATCATGGACTTTTAGGACAATGATCAGCAAAGTTCAGACATTCATCAATCATCCTTTCCAGCCCGGCGAAGCGATTATTTCTCGCAAGTTTTCGATTTTCACTTCAAAAACTTTTTAGGTGTAATAGTGTAGAATGTTTCAAATTAATGAATTAGGCAAAGTGATTTGCTAAACAGCCAGATCTCCTTTATAGTAAAATATTTATTTAAATTTAACTTGACAGTTTAAACACTAAATCAATCAGTCCCTGAAGGTTGAATTGATATAAATGAATTGCCCAACTGACAATGCTGACTAATGCTGAATTATGTTTTTCTTATTTCCCGAGAAATGAGGTTTGATGACTCTTTACTAAAAACTTGAAATTCGATCCAAAGTATTGCAGGTTTATCAGCTTTGAGTAGTTCAGAAATTTGTCATTTATGCCATTCGTTACGCTGAAATATAGATAGTATGCCAAAATTAATTTGCAAATTGCACCTCCATTGATCTAAATAAGACAATTATTATTTTCATTGGCGAAAGATAATTGAAATCTTATGGCTCGCAGGTGTAAATTCTATTCATTTTCTATTCATCAATATTTTTTTCTTACCACATATTTTTTAGTGATTTTCAAGATAACGAATCAAATGCTAATGGATCTAAACAAGAACAGACTAAAATAGTTGGTCAATACGAATGTTCTGCTGACGATACATTAAGTAAAGACTTCCATTCCATTAAATCTGGTAATCATATTACAGTTTTAGCATTTAATCTTCAAAGTTTTCAAAACAATTTTTAGCTTCAGGAAACATTTAAAAACCACAAATGAAATGCTTTTTCAATAAATACTGTTACATTCGATGCCAAAAGCATAGGTGAAGAAATGGAGAAATCATTTTGCTCCGGTGAAGACTCTACATTCTCTGGAAAGATGCTGCCGCAATATGCTCAATCAAAACGGAAACCGCTACAACAATACAGAAGAACTGAATGCAGAAGCATCGAGTTTTTTGGTCAGCTATTGGGACTGGATAAAAAAAAAAATAAAACAGTTTTTGCTTTCGATCTTTCAAAAATATTTTGTAATTTACAAGTGGTGCACATAATACTGTGATGTCAAAAGACGATTTCCTAAAAATAAGTAATAATAAGTGAAAATTTCGTGAACTACTTGTAACTTTAAAAAAAAGAAAAAACTTCAAACAACAATCCAAGAATGTACGATATGACTTTTTCTATTTAGCAGGAATCTGAACAGTTTTCATTTTTATTTTCACATTTGAGTTCTATTATTTTAGAAGAAAGAGAACGAATAGCAATAAGTAAAGGTAGCGACAATGAAAGACGGAGTTGTGAAGGTCTCGATGAGTTCATTACACCCCCATTATATACTATTCCAGGAATTGAATTAGAATGTAAACTGGAACAATGTGATCCGAAAACTTTATCTGTAAGTGAAATATATTCTTTGTAAAATAGGTCTGCAAACTTGTCATCTGTCACTTCATGGTTTGCTTTACATTGCAGAAAATCATACTACCGAAAATGCAGGCTCAAAACGAGCAATTTTGTGGTAAAGTCGACTTCAGTAACGACTGAAAATTTACGAATATCGCTGCGAGTAACATAATATTTCTAGAATTTCCATTATTGATGATTATGATCCTCACAAATACTACTTATAATTAGTTGGAACTATTCAATAGTTGTAATATTCATGTAGTCCTTATGCAATTGTTATTGATGCTTTACGAGTTTCCCAAATTTTGAATGCTGGACGGTGTATCTTCCACTAGATTTTTCATTACTCTGTTTATTTTCCGACAAAACGACTTTATATTAAGCCTAGCTACATATCGGTATCTAGAAAGGAAACCCAAGATGAAGTCTTTAAATCACGCCATTCCAGTCTGCTGGTAAAAAGGTTCTAGTGGAAGAAAAAGTGGGAATCGTTCCTAAATTTCAAAATTGTTTATGATATTTTTTCTTGTTTATGGAACTTTTGTCGTTTCCTATCTTTTAAATATGACTTTATTCACTTTCACCTTTGGGCTGTAAATTCTAAATTATTAAAAGTTATTAGTGTTTATCGTAGTTAACATTCATATTTTTTACTAAATTTTACTAAATATATTTTAACACAAATCACCGGTGTTGATTTATATTTCTTCTACTAAGCATCTGATTCAGTGGCATTAAAATCAAAGTTCGACTTCAACATTTATGCATTTCATTTTCGATTTAAAATTGCAACTGCCCTTGACATTGCACTTTTTATTACAACGTATAAAGATTACCTGTGTCACTCCTTTATTGCCGTGAAATAACAACTTATTAAGCGGTATATTACATTAGCTATTTGAGGAGACGTTTGTATGGAAATCTTCATTGATATCTCTTTGCAATGTTCTTGAAAGCTTCAAGAAAATTAAAAATCTGTTACGTATGTTAGGCAGTGCAGGACAGTCGAATCGTATGATTTACTTCAAGAAATCCAAATGCATTCCCATGCAAGATTTATGTTCGCCTGTCATCGGTGATTTATTGCTATTGCTTTGACGGTTTGAACGCTGTTCAAAAATTTACGTAATTTTGTGAAGGATTTGGGTGTGAAATTTCTGGTAAGTACGCAATATTAAGTATTCGGAGGTGTTATGTTGTTTTACATAGTTCATTTTTTTGACGGAAGTTTTCTGTTTTACATATAATGAAAAGGGGAAAATTTTCTAAACTGCGACATATTTTTAAAATGTGTGTTTAATTCATAGTTAAGAATTGAGGTATAAGGAATCTTCTGCTAAATTTAACTAAACTCGGCTCGAGGTTGTGCAACTGTGGACTTACTGAATCTTACGGAATATTAATTATTATCAGCAATATTTCTATCTATATTTATTTATGAAATTGTGAAAGTATAGTTTTTGCCAAAAGGAAGTATAAATTACTTTTTTTTTCTTTTGCTAAAATAAAGTTTAAAATTTTAGAAATCCGATGACATTAAGCTTTTGGAAAAAAAAGAAAGAGGAGAGGAAATCGTGAATTCTGTAATTTAAAAAGGACATTAAGTGATTAAGGGATGTGCTGAATAGTCATTTGAATGCTTTGTTGTTATTGTTGAATGTTTTCTTGAATTAGAAACGAAGTTCCTAAATTGGTTCCCAATTTCTTCCAGTCACTCGGAAATGGTGTTTACATCGTTTTACTTTTACTTTTTTATTTACTGATTTCGAATTATTTAAAAGCTCTTGTGAAGGTTTACTGCCCGTTTGGTGGCTTCTCATTATTTCAACAGCAAACACTGAAATGTTTGTTTATTTTTGCTCTTAGTATAATTTTGCCAACTTTTTGGTCTTCCTTAAAACTTTCGATTTTCATATTTCATCTAGTATTTCATCGTCGGTTTCATTAAGAAGTTGTGATTGCTTCATTAAAGATCACGAATTTCACTACTAATCTCAATCAGGCAAAGTTTCTATGTATTGTGTGACCAAATACACATTTTGCCAGTAAAGCACTGATAATGGAAGTCATTTCGAGCTTTTTCAACTTAAGAATTACCTATGTAGCAATAACTCTGTGAGTTTCACTATGCCGTATTTGCTAAGGCATTCTAATATATTGATTGCATTTAAGCCTTTACAACTTTTATAGATGTCATGCGCAGAGGATGCTTTCTTCACTCTCTTCTTTAATATGATACAGCGCCCTGGTAGATGAGGAACTATTTAGACATTAAAAAGTGTCATGTGAGGCTGCTGATTTCATGCCCTTACAGATTCCTTCTTTTTAAAAATTTTCCATCCTTAAATTGCAAGTTATTGAAAAGACTTTCAGAAAGACATGTTGCAACGATCGAGAAATAGCTTAAAGATTTTTAGCATGACCGGTGGTTCACTTCTTTATTTGTTTTAAGATTTGAGAAACACGTTTGCAGTTTTTCGAGAAGGCCAAAGGTCAATGGTTGTTTGCAAAATGGGAAAACAATTAAGATTGTCACATTCCATTCATGTCGTCTCCATGTGCGTGTATGCAGGAGAGCAACATTTACTCATCTCATCAGCGCTCTTTAAAAATGGGAAGGAGGACAGCGGACTATCAATTCAGTGACGTGCATTAAAACTGAAACCAGATCTTCAATCCTGTCTTCTTACATCATGCTGTTGTATCATTTTCCGCATTCTTGTCCATTTTATCCACTGCTGATTCTGCTTCAACTAGAATCGAGCTGAAGATTTCAATTTCCAAGTGCTATAGATGTTCGCATAAATCCAATTCATTTCCACCTTTGGAATTTTTCTCCAAATACTCATGCTAAGATATAAATAAAGTCTTAACAGCTTCTTCTACAATTTCTTCACTTCGGATAATAGATTTTAACAAGAGATATTGGATTTTAGAATAATTCTATAACAAGAGTCTGGTCTGTTTTTCTGTACTTCTGAACGTTTTTAAGGCTAAAACAAAGTTAGGTCAATCATTGGCAAGGTTTTTGGAGACTTGTTTAGTAAGTACATTCTTATTTCTAAAATCATACAAACAGCAGTAGATGAAACTGTGTCTTTTTAATTATGATGTGCAAGTTTTATTAAAAAAATTCGCAGATTATGTCCGAGAGAAATGAATTCTTTATCATCAATATATAGATTGAGCAGATTGATAACTTGAAATTTTAATTTCAATTCTTCTTTTAGAATAAGCTGAAATTAAAATTTCAGCTTATTATCCACTTGAGCTTTTTTATTATCAAACTTTAATGTTCATTTTCGTTTAACCACTGATATTGGTAAAATATTGATTTCCTTTACTGAATGGTAGGATGTAAAAGACATTGCATGGCATTTCTTAATTTCACATTATGTTACAAACTGTCATTTACTCAACCTTTCTATATTACTGTGTCATACTTTTCTCTATACATTCTTTTTGGTTTTTCACTTATATTTTTTAAGCTGACGAGGAGAGAGCGAGAATTAGCTTTAAGCTGTTTTCAAAGGTAGTTGGAGATTACAAATTACTTGATTGCTTTAATTTCAGTGGAATACAATTGTTCTGTAAAAGTCCACTTATTCATATTCTCAGAAAACAATTCCGCTTCTGACTAGCACAACTAATTTATTAATTTATAGTCTGATTAAAGTTCAACGCAAAATTGATCTGTAAATCGACTAAAACTATTGAAAGCAATTAGAACGGAGCGAATGAATGCAATTAAAATCGGAAAAATTCATTAATACTGAAGAGGCAAGTGTAGCTATTAGTTTCGAGTAATGATGAATTAGAAGTGAAGAAGGATTTCAATTTTCAGTTAATCAATAAGCATTTCGATATTGTTCTTTTTTCAAATTTACTTCCCTTCTACTTCGAAATTCCGTTGCCAAATATTGTGGACATTTACAATCAAATATGACAGACATATATATATTTCATGACTTTCACTTTAAATGACATCTATTCATTTCTTTTTATTGACATAACATACGAATCTAATTTTATTCAGCAGTTGTGCCTCAATGCTAACATTACTAGCAGTGGCGTAGAGTCACAACTGAAATTCTGGAGGTGAAACAAGGTGAAACAGTTTGAAGTTGTTAAGTAAATGAAATTAGCATGGATTATTACTTGTGAAAGCTGGTAACCGAGAAGAGACTTCCAGTACAAACAATATCTTTTCTTAAGCTGCTAAACTTGTTGATAAAGCTTTATCCCAGACTTTCTGTAATACGTCTTACCGTAAGATTTTACTAACATGTTCCACTCATGAATTCAAGGGTTCTCCTTTTGTCTGAATGAGCGCAGGTAGAAAATATTGAAGATTTAAGGAATATCGAAAAAGATCATATCAGTAGGAGAAAAATAAGCATGGAAGAAATTATCTGCACAAGGGTAATATCAGGTCACGTAAAAAGCTGTGTGCACATCAGATGACAGACGTCTGAAAGACTTTTCAAGGGACAAAAGAGATGAATCTGATATGACGTGATACCTAGAGTAATTTTTTCATTGAAATACAATAAAGTAGGAAGACTCCTACTTTATTGTATTTCAATTTCTTAACTTATTTATATAAGAATTTATGTATCATCTAATATTTTTTATGTATTATCTAATGTTTTTTTTTATGACAAAGATTTGTATTATTTATATATTACCTAATATTTTTTTCATGAGAAAAAGTTGTCATTTATTCATCATTGCGTGAGAGAAGCTGGAGAAATTCAAAACTTCCAACCTAACTTTTTTGAAAAACACGAAAATTCTCCCTGAGTATAAATACTTATTTTTAAACTATAAAGCTCCAAAAAGCCAAGATTCCCGGAAGTAATAAGAAAATGATTTACATATTGAACTGAAACCAATCATGATTTTTGTTGGTACAAAATATCTGGAAAAATATATTTTATATATAGTGATCATCCATTCCACTATGAACATATCTTCTTTATTCTACTTTGAGTTAATTCTCTCTTTCTTGTTTGGAGAACCTATTCTACTACTTCCAACAATTTATGAGAACATTTGAAAATTTTCAAATGTCGGATTTTAATATTCGAAAATTTTTAAACAATAAAGGGAACGAATTTATTTATCACAAGCACCATGATAACTTCATCATAAAGTCATGAAGGGTTTAAGTCCTTGTTGTGAAAGTTATAGACAACTGGATAGCCATGAAAGAGATGCATTCCATATATTCAGTAGAATACCGGAAATCGAAATTCTCTTCATTCATAACAGCATTCAAATCAAAGTTTAAGGTCCTCTATTTTCCGGATTGTACTGAAATGTGTTTCCAGTTGTTATCTACGATGGAGGCCTATTACAGTAGGTACATATTTGATATTTTTCATGCATCACAACAAATGCTAGATCTATAAATGGCTCTACTTGGTCGGGCTGTACCAACAGAGCGATTGTTAGACTCTACTGAAAAATTATTGCTTTGCCGAAAAAAATGTAGTATTTCTAGATCTCAGGAAAATGCTACTGGATGTTGAGATAATGCTATCCTATAGTAAGAAGAGCAGATAAAAATGAACAATCTGTGCAATTTATTTAGGAAAGGCGGTGTAGTTTTTGGCTGGCAACAATGCAGCCATAGTTCATTTTTTTTTCTTCAATGTTTCTGAGCTTTTTGAATAAAATCGTAGTAAGCTAATAAACAAAAGGATTTGAAATGGAGGATAAACCTAAGCGTGATATCGAGATCTAAACTTTTTGAAGAATTTGTGAGTCAGATTCTGTATGAGTGCCTGCACTTGATTCTTAGAGATTACAAATTATTCATTGCTAGGTGACTGAGTCTATACATTGCTTCCTGAAATTGCTTCATTCATCCACTAACTTATTATGAGCTATTAACATTCTTCAAAATTCTTCCCAAAGTATATATAATGAAGAGTATCTGAAGAAATGATGAAGTGCTGGTCTAAGAAAAGTCTTCGGAAAGTCTGAGTATGTTCCTTTCAAATTTTTTCCGCTCTCTCATTTCTATTTTAAGTGCATATGAAACAACTCTTTTTAACTGCTATCCACAACTCAAATTCTTAATTAGGTGTCTAGTTTCGTTAAGATAAATTAGCTTCTGAAATCTAACAGGTAATCGTCTAAACTCCGAAGATATCTAAAATTAGAAATCTGTGGGCCGACGACATTGCTCTTGTCACATTAAGGGAGAGTGACAATAAACTTTAGCATAAACTTAAACTTTAGACAATAAACTTTAGGTTAATAAACCAATAAACATAGTATAAGTAAAGTCTTCGAGCCAGGTGGTCAATATTGTGTGAATATTCAAAATATATAGTAGATTTTTGACTTACAACTTTTTTGAAAAACTGGGCATGTATTTCAGCTTTTCCACTTTTTAATTGCTACACATGTAAGATTTCTCTTTGTATTATGTAAATGTTTTACATATAACTTCACTGCACCAAGGTGAGCTACTATCCACTTTTTAAAAGATTTCCTGATTATTCGACAAGTTCCTTAATCCCTTAATCCACAAGTTTCCAGGACACTTTTTGACTCTCCTGTTATGCTAGGGTAAGTGCGGTGATTTTTCTTGAACCATAACTAAGTCCTTAGTAAATGAATTGAACATATTGGATTTTTAGTTTGATACAATTTCAAGAAAAGATCAAAAAATTTGCTTTCCTTGGTGATTGCACTGTATTAAATGGCTCAAATGGGAGAAAGCAAAACTACAAGCTACTTTTACCCTGTTTTAAGCGATTTGTAACATGTGGAGATTAAGATGACCAGCTAGACATAATGTCAAAAAGTTTGGTATTTTGTGCGCAAGCAACAAGCGAAATTTCGAGAGTTAAAAATGCCATAAAAATATTTAACTAATATCGGTGGCGTCCTGAGATTACTTAAAAGGTATAATTGCAGCTTCACTGCATGATTAATGCAGAAAACGGAACTGGCTTCAACCTCAGGTTCGATTCCGGTACCGGTAACACTCATACAAACGGATACACACCATTTGAATTCTTCAATCGCATTTTCATTCACACTGAAGCGACATCTGCTTATAACATTACTGTTGATGTTCATAACATTTCCCGCATATTCCGCTGTTATTAAATCAGGATGCCGAAAACACGGTTTGCTTAAATTCTTTAAATGCCGATAAAATTACTATCTCCAGAAAAAACGTCAGCAAAAATGTTTACAATGAAGTTGTTTTAAGACATTTTCATTTCTTCTACTACAATAAATTTGAGGTTCAGTTTTGGCAATAAGTTTTACAGCAGTCGTTTGTTTACTTTCTCTACCCTACTTGTTTTTTTTTTTTTTTTTCCTTTTATTAACACTGAAGCTAAGATGAAAATTTGATTTCATTCTTCATAGTTTTCAGGTACACAATATGTTATCGACGAACCAGGATGTGATCTAGTTGCGGTAAATGTGAATATGTGTTCCGGTTATTGCATGTCTTTTTCATTCGTTAATCCGGAAGAAAATTCAATTACAGTACATGGAAGATGTTGCAGAATGGTCGATAATGAATGGGTTTGTTTGGCACATGTTCGATCATGAAGCATTGCAGTACTTCATAATGTTCTACATCTCCGATTGAATTTAAAGCTTAAACTAAAGAGCGATTAAAGTTCTAGGGGAGATTTTAATTGCTTATGTAATACTTTTTTCTACTTGTCATTTAATCAAGCACAAAATACATTGGATTAAGAAAAAGGTCATAAGATCGCACCAAGGATGATCCATCAGTGGTTAATTTTAAATGTTTTTTTTTTCACTATTTTGATCACATAAATTATTAGTGAGACAAATTTTAAATTTAAAATTTCAATAATTTCACTTTCTCTTTAAAATTTATTTCTATTGCTTTCTGGGGTAGATGGATAGATGTTATTATTACGACTGTTGTACTATTAATGGATCAGTGTGGTGATTTCGATATGTTTAACTTGTAACTAAATTGAACACAATCTTACTTTTTGCTAATTCTTTGCGAGACTTTGTATATTTTTTCCTTTATTGATCAAGGAAAAACACTGATCGAGTTTGTATTAACATAGTATTATATCCTTTTACTTGTTTTGGGATGTCTAGGGGTATTCTATAAATGTTTTAATATACCAGAATGGAACCAAATATTATTTTAGGTGAAAGCGAAGGTAGCATGTGAAGGTGGTGATCGAATCATGAGAATTCCTAGCGCAACTGAATGCAGATGTTTCGATTGCGCTTGAAGGACTGTTAGCAGAAGGAAGGATTGATTTAATACAATTCCTTTTCATTAGTTTATTGGATCCCTATTGCAGCTATTCTGCCTCCAGAATTACGTTTCATATGAAATTGAAGAGTGAATTGAGACTTTGGAATGAAAACCGAATCTATTAATTTATTCAGATTATCCGTGATCTATGATCACAGATTTACTAGTGTTTTAAATTGCTATTTAGCATACTTGAGCTTATTAAGTCTCTTAATATAAAACAATGAAGTTGAGATGTCATATATGCATTCAAAACATTGAAATGAAATTAATAGAACTTAAACTGGAAGAGTGCGACTTACGCATATTGTCTACTCATATATTAAAATGAAGAAATTTTTCAAATTTAAGATTTTTTATATAAGACATTTAAGAGGCTGTGGAGATCTTTAAGTTTGCAAGTTCTTAGAGTCATCTTATTCGCGCAGTCCTTCATTGTTTGGACTTTTTAAATGAAAATAAAGCTTTTTCCACTATCAGGAACATTCTTTGACGGAAAATGAGCTAAATAATTGAAATTTTTCAGTTAAATTGAGAATAACATTAACATTACAACAGTTCATTTCAATGGTTTAAAAAACTTCATTGAACTGAAGTTCTTTTTGCGATAAAAAAAAAACAGGTCAAGTAAGAAGGATTCAAGACAATGTCATTTTCATTCATTCGCTTTAACAAAGAGTGCAGTTGTGAGAAATATTCATTTGTAATGCTTTCCTTACTTATCTACAACACTGGTACTACGTTTCTAACTCGTAGCAATGTCCACATATTTTATTTAAGTGACCTTTATGAAGCAACATAGGATAGCAAAAGCTCACTTCATCTCATCTATATTTCAAACTTTTTCATTTAATTCAATATAGACTATTTAGATGCAAATATACTGGATACCTAAATTAGTTTCTACTTTTTTGAAAACAGAATTCTTTTATAGAATATCCTTCATTTGCCTAACTGATGGATGGATAGGATGATCCAAGGGACTATTGAATTAGTTAGCTATTGTATCAATTATATGAACTATGAAATATTGCTTTCAAATCATAACAAGGTTAAAAGCATGGTGTTATTTTATCAAAAAATTTTCTTGAATTTTATTTCAAATTATAGTAGCATTTGGAGGATTAAAAAACTTGAACTTTTGACATATATTTGTTGCTGATATATTGGCTCTGAAAAAAAGTTACTTTCAAGTACTTAAAACTTTTGCAACATTTATTTATCCCAAAAACTTTTTTTTTTTTTTTTTTCAGAAATTCACTTAAAATAGCACTTTATTCTAAAAAATAAATAATGGTAAAGGTATGTTGTGTATTTACGTATTATTAACTGTAAAGTAACTATTTGCAAATTGAGCATTGTTTGGGGGAGAATGACGTACTATAAAGTGTGAACATTTATTTCACATTTTCATCTGAACAAAATATGGAAGTTTGTTACATTGTTAAAGTTCCAAGTTCATGTTATGTTCTTATCTACTGACAAAACAATTTCAGTTGTTCCTTTTATTTGACTAATAAATCAAAAAAATTTACTTGTAATGATGAAATGAAATTTAAGCAAATTAAAACTTGTCGCTATCATTGGAATAGTTGAGTTTTAATATAGAGAACAAAATAAGTTTCTGCGAACTTTTATGAGCAAGCGAAAGACTAAAAAAGTGATAAATATTTTCAGTGAGTAGTGAATACCTTTTAATTTATGCAAGTAATGTTTTTGGAAAAAGGTTTAAAACAATGAATGCAATGTGATGAATAATTCCGCTACGATTTTACACCGAAAGGATTGATAGAAGAGAAGAGAGGAGATGAATTCTAATGAGATTGGTCGCATGCATTTTTCAGTGCGTTTCAGCCATTCCGTATCAATTCAGCAGCATCACAATAATTTTTCCGATCTTATGTTTCCTTGTTTTCAACATTTCTGTCTTATAAATTTGTAAAAAAAAAATAATAGGTATAGAGGATTGGCTACTGCAAATTATCAACATGACATACCAGCACTAATCCTCCAAAAGTAATATTAAATTTACGAAAAAGTCGTATAATAAGCATATAATAGGCATATGATAGGCATATTTAAAACTGTAAGTATGATTAGTTAATATATACTTGCATCAAGTATGTATTAACTAATCATAATCTTAACAGATTTCATTACCATAATACTATGGCAACTCTCGGATCATCATGATATTATCATTCCTAGCATGGTTGGAAAACAAAAGCTTCATCTATTAATATATCTATTAATTCATTCATGAAACTCCATAAAATTGTAGTAAAAGAACAATAACATGAACTAAGGTTATAAAATAAGTTCAATTGACTCTATTAGTTTACCACTATGTCAAATGAACGGGGCTACTTGATTTTCTCCAGTAAAAGATATCTCGAAATGCCAGATACATGATGGTAGTCTAAACAGATAGAAATTTTAAAACTGTTTCCTGTAAATTTTCATAATTGCAGAGAACCAGATATAAACATCTTATTCCACTTACGAGATAAAAATACAATTAGTAAGGCCAATTGATTAGAAATTTGCAAAAAAGAATTTTTGAAATTTCTGTACGCTGTGTTTCACTCATTTTTTATTTCACTCATTAATTTGAACTGTTTGTCAATTTTTATGTTAAATTTCTTTACTTAATATATGTCATATTTATACTATGTTTTATATTATACTAAATTATTGAAGAAAATTTTCTGAGTGACTACTATTTTTGATCAGATTAAAAAAATGAGTCAGCTGAACGTGAAATCAGATTTAGTCTCTCATCATAATTACTGCTATACTGCGATCTACATCATAATAATTTAGAGAAGACAAACTCTCTTGCGGAGAGCACATAATGCTCACGTAACTTTGATCTTTAACATTAATCAATTACAGATAATGAAAAAAAAGTACTTAATCCTTCATTACTTGTCAGTATGTATAACATGCAATTTAATCGCTCAAAGAAGAAGTAAAAGGGATGGAATCATGAAATTATGTCCGTCTGGTGGTAAATCGTTTATCACTGCTTGGCATCTATCCTGCATCATTAAGAAAAAACGATCATCATCTTCACAAGGTGATCTTTGCTTCTCTTTCTAAAAAGCAATGTTGTCACTAAATCTAACTGAGAAACGATCCAAATGATAAAGCCAGGCATAGCTAACAAAATTATTTAAAAGGACTAACCACTTAGCCTATAAATATTAGCTTCAGAGAAACAAAATTGGAAAAAAGATGCTTATCGACCATTATCAATGATTGAAATGATGCATTATTGCTGTAATGTCGGTTGCAAAATTAAGGATTTACTGCCATACTGTGATCCATTTGATAATTAATATTTCTGATGTTCAATGAAGTTAGTGTAAATTTTAGTCGTATTGCAGAGTTATTATGTCCTTGAAATACATCATATCCGCACGCAAAACTAATTCAAGGATTGTTGGATTTTTGATTGTGCATTGTCATTTTTGACCTCATTTCATTCATCCTCCTTGTACACTATAATTTTTAGTTGGTTTCCATGGAATCAAGCATTTGTCTTGCAAATTAATCCTATCATTCCATCTCGTCTCAGATAGCCTCCATCATAATCATCAAGACCATTAATTTACTTTTTTTGAATTAAAAATGGAGTGCAGTAAGTAAAGTAATCATTGGGGAAAAAAACACCATTTTATTCGAATTTTTTAGAACAAATTTTGATTGACTCTTAACGAAGAGCTTCGTTTGTGTAACAAACAGATTTCCGTACTGTGTTTGAAAGCTTAAAAACTATTCAGGCGACCTTCCGTTTAAAACATCACTAGACAATAAGCAAATTAATTTATATATTGTTTGATCACAACGGAAGATTAACAGAGTAATAAAAGCGGGAATGGTCTGATATTTTGTGAAAGAACCAAATTGATCAGTGCATTATAATCTATTAAAAGTGATAAACAATATCACTTTCACTTCTATCATTCTGTTTTGATTCTTCCAGCAATTTACAATTCATATCAGTGGGTAATGATGATGACGATCCAGAGAGTTGTGTGAGTTGCTGCTTCGCTTGCACTTCATTCTTTATCGGCAATGTATTATGAGGAATCTGGAAGATTAGTACAGGAAACACAGAATGATAGAATCACAAGATTGTTCCTTCAATAACAATGTCTCATTAGAATTTTTAAATTAAATAAAGATGTTTATAAGAATAATTGCATTTTTCTTTAAACTCAACAACTATTCCTTAAAAAAAAAAAAAAAAAAAAAAAAAATTCATTTTTTTTTAAAAAAAGGCAATAATTCAACAACATACATAAACTTGTGACATTCGGAGACTGCAAGCTTGTGTACGCAGTTTTTGGATGCTGGAAACCGAATAATTTAATGAGTAGTCTTTGAAACTATCATAAAATCGATTTTCAATCATACTTCGAAAATGCTTCTGAAAACGGTCTTGACGCGATACCACTACTACATTCAACTGGTCCAAGCTTATAGACTTACTTGCTTCCTGAAAAATTAATCAATAACGCAATAAAAATGACTTTTTTGAAAATCTTCAAGAAAATCCACACTTCATTTTTAGATTTTTGAAACCATGTATTAGTTTGAAAATTTAGACTAAAGATAAACTGACTAATTAGCTATAAGTTTCAAACCAATGCCTATAATACTCAATACTTTTCGCGTAATAAAACACCTTAGGAGTCGAAAATTCAGTGGTGACAGTGCATTGTGATGCTGATTTTGAGTGCTTCAGTAAACCACCTGTTTCAAAATTTTTATCCGCAAGTTTTCCATAGATCTAAAACTACTCTTTCTAATTTATAATAATAAACGCATTTAGTGATCAAAAGTAATATGAACAAGAATTACCAAGCTACCATCTTGCACCGAAGTGTTTTTAACATTGCTAGATTCGGAATCTGCTTCACAAGCTGTGATCACTTCTGATATTTCTATTCGCTCCATACTCTATAAAAAAGGTTAAGTATCGTCAAATAAAATCTCTTGCTTCATTCAGTAATTTTTAAAATGGGAAAAACAGGTACATTCAGGAATGATACTGCGCTAGAAGTCATTAATTATAAATTACCCTTTTGAAAAAAGTTCATATTTTTCGATTAATTATTTTTAAAAATGCTTATGTTATTAAGTGAATTCCAATTAAAAACTCAGTAGTCCCTGTAGAGATTTCGTACGAACCGAAATGGAGTTAAAGAGGGAATGAAAAGCACCCTACTCTTATACAAATGCATAATTTCAGTTCTTTGCAAACTTCCAGTGTCTCTTAGTATATTCCTTCGCACCTACTCATTACAAATATTTGCTTGAAATGACATATAAAAAGGACTAAAACCTGCACAGACAACTGAGTGTTTTGTTGTGAAGCATCAGAAGTTGTGTAATCTGGGAAACTCTATAAAATGAAAACTTCGAAATTAAATTTAAAGTATTTAAATTATTATTTAAATTAAAAATTTAAAGTTTTGTGGAAATGCAGCAATTATTTAATTGATACTTGTTCAAATATTCATGTTGTAACCAATTAGAATATAAAAAAATTAAATTCGTTAAACCAAATATCGAATGAGCGATATAATTTCTTGATAACAGATACACGAAATACATAGAAAAGAAAAAAAAATGGATGATAAAAGTATATAAACTAACTTCAGATGAAACAGAAGCAATGGTGATTTTGGAAAGTCCCTCCATATGATTTGCTTTGGCTGATAAAGTAATATCATAGATGCTTGATGTAGAAATCTTTGAATCAAGAAGGTTTAGTGGACGCTCGATTGGCCATTCTATTTGCGCACCCGCTGAACGCCTAAACTTGCTGAGGATAGTTTGCAATGAATTTTAAGTAACACCTTTTTTTTCTTTTTTGATCAAAGCACAATAACTAAATTGAAAGTTGGTACACTTTAGAGAACTATAATTAGCAAATGTATACCAACTTACACTCTGCAATCATTAAGGGGAGTTTCGTACCTGGAAAAATATCCTATTATCACCAGAAACAAAATTAAATGACATTTTACGAAAAATGGCTAGTGTCACTTAATTTGTAAGTGAAAAGCCTTAAGTCAATGATTTCTGCAATGCACAATTTTGACTCGGTACAATCCGAGAAACTATTTACAAACATTTAAAGTTATTTACAAACTTAACGTAATTGGAAAAATGACATCAACCATTCTAACTTGTCAAACTATTTAACTTTTAATTGTGTTGATTTTCTTTTTTTTTTAATTATGTCATCAATTTGTTAGAAAATAAAGAAGAAATTAACCAACATGAATACTTTTGCAGCCCATAAACGAGCTTTTGTACCTTTAATTCGCAATTCAGTCTAAAAATTAGGATAAATTCAAGTTTAATGTTGGAATAAGGAAGAAAGTAGTAAAACCTGAAAATTTTTGAAATATCAAACAAAAACTGAGACTTACTCTTTTTCGAGTATGATCATGAATTGTGATATAACAAACATCCTTATCAATTCGAGCATGAATTTGTTCTGCTGCATCCAAATGAATTATTCTTCCCAGAAAAGGTTTCCTATTACGAGATTATTTTTATAAAATAATGAATAAATTAATGAAACAACTAATGTATAAAATTAATGAAGAAAACTTTTGTACCACACTATTCAATAATTAACATATGCAACGAAAATGCGAATGCAATTAAATTGAAAAGAAAGAAATTACCCAGCTCCGATACCCTCCAGGAAATATTTATAAATAATGAGATGCCCACTAGAATTCAAAACAACGGTACGTTTTCTCCAGCGCCATCCAAGTACTGTAAGTGACTTTTTCTCGATTTGTCCAAAAAGCACAAACGGTAACGAGAAAAGTGCTTCCTAAAAATATGCACATATTTATTTTACAAGTTATTGAAGTAAATAATCATGTATGAAATCCCTTACTCGTTTACACCTTTTGTTTTTTTTTAATAAAAAGGGTGGACTGCATTAAACCTGAAGAAAAATCATGCATTCAATAAAAAAATTCCAATAAAGGTGGATGAATCATCCCTTAAATAGAAAATTTTATGAAAATTTTACTGAAAAAAAATGAAGGATGATAACCTGATCCGGTAAACTAATATAATCGTCCTTATGTCTAAACAAGCGCATATTAAATTATAGGAAGCATCACTAATCAGCAACCAGTACACAACACAAATATAATGATACAATGAATCGTCATTAACAAGCAATCCTATTTAATGAACCGAATAAAATGTACAGTTTTCTTGAAAATAGAATATATATATTTACGACTAATGATAATGATATTCCAATGTACCACTTTAATCATCTATGAAATCATATGAAAATATTAGCCATGAATTGGAAATAAACTACAGTGAAAGGTAACAAATTATAAGAAAGCAAATTAACATAACGGTTCTAGAAGATCGTGCTTTCATCAAATAGCTTACTATTGCTTTGTTTCTTAAGATCTTTCATTCATATCAACAAAAATGTACGAAAATAATAGGTGTCATTTGAGTAGAAAATAAGCATGGCAGCATTTATTTGTTTGATTAATTCTCTGAGTAGTAATCTTTATGAAAGGAGAAGGTTTGAAGTACAGGTAAAATATAAGATGTCGCGATATGTATGACAATAGTGTCGAAGCATATTGAAATAGTATTCAAGGAGCCAATGAGACATGTGATTGGCCTTTTTTCCAGTGGTACTACTAGATTAATTAATATTGGAAAATCACGGCATTCAGTTGATAGCTTTATTTCACATTTGCCTCTTCATTACATCTAGAATGAATTCAGTTATCATTGTGTGTCATAACACACAATGATAACTGAATTTTAGTATTTAAATTACATTTATCTGAAAGTAATAGCAGTTCCGTTCATTAAATTCCAAACTACCATAACTTTGCTCAACATATTTCTATTTTGTTAATTAAAATAACTATTGCAATCGATATATTTCGTCAATGAGGAAATCTATTTTATTCTCATGGCATAGAAATCTGCACTTCGGGATTCAGCGAATTCTTGAAAAACAAAAGTAGTCTTGTTGACTGCAGAAGCATCTTTCTGGAGACAAAATTATTGAAGAAGCGAAGAAAAGTCAATTTTCTGAGTACTGACTGTGGTTAGACTTTTTGTAAAGAGGAAGTAAACTCTTTCTCGACACTAGCCTTTACCGCGAAAATTACAGTCCTTGGTGCATCTCAGTAATTTGTTGAGCACATTTTACAGAGCTATTGGTTTTGAAGAAATTAAGGAATTCAGTGCAATCTCAACTGTGAAAAGTCCTCTTCATCCATCGTCAATACTTTCTAGTTGACTGTTGTTGTATACAGTCAACTAGAAAGTAGAAAATAATTCATTGCTTTCTGCATAGAATAAGATGATACTTCAGAGTATCGACTAAATTATAAGTTAATTCATCCTCATTAATAATAAAAGGTTCATTTTCGATGATTTATTTTTAGTTTGTCACTATCAATCCCCAGTGACTTCTCACTACTCTCACTAGATGCAAAATTCTGTCTCTTTTGCAAAATTTTAAATCAAGACCGCACGTTCGTAAGCATGTTCGTAAGCAATTCCTACAGCAAATAAAGAAGTTGTTCACAAGCTGCTTTAAGCTTTATTTTAAAATAAAAAGAGAAAACACTCGAATTTGATTCTTGTCTATCACTACTCCTCTGGTCAAAAAAAAAGTAGCAGGAAATAGGGAAAAAACATGACGTGAAGAATGTGTATTGAATTGACATATTGTGCACATATTTTTTTATATTTCAAACATTGCCAAAATCTTGAAACTCAACAGTCAGAAATTCCTTTTCGGAACTTTTCACTGATATTCATTTGTTATCATAGAAGTTCGAGAGAGAGAAGATCATGCTTTCTACGATGATTATGATGATGCACACGGTATTGTCATAGTTCAACACGACAACTCCAAGCAATTTCATGCCAATTATGGAAATAACTATCTGGGAAGAGAAAGTTTCGTTAACACCCCAGCTGAGTAGCCTAAAAAGCCACGACTCGGTTTAAATTGTTATCAGTCTATGATCGCATTCAGTAGCCATGGATAGACGACGATGACACTCCTCTGCAAATTTTGCCAGATGAGTCTCTATGAAAATATTGAAGACCGCGTTATTTAGAGTCACAAAGCCGTAGTAGAGAGTTTTGATTGTTAAGAGTGACATGTTATGAGTTTTTTGGGTGTAGAGTTGCTGAGTCAGGTCGAGTGCTGTGATATATATGACACTTCCAACTCATTTCTCGGTTTTCCAATTTTTCGTCAAATAGATCTAAACTGAATCATTTTGTATTTTTTTGTTGAAGTTGATTTGGATAACTGAAAATATTATTCATATTTTGGATTTCTTAGAAGTAAGCATTGTTGCTCGATTTGTAGCTTCTAAAGTGGCTTGGATATTACTTGCAGCCATCCGATACTTGCCATGAAACTGTAATGGAAAAAGGAAGTAGGCATCGCTGCTATAGGTATATAGCTGTAGATGAGTGGATATAATTGGTGAGAAAGCCGAGTAGGTTTTTAAAAATTCCCATTAACTGATTTGTAATCTGTGACAGTGAGCTAATGATAAAGGGGACAGTTCGTGTTTGTCTTTTGATAAGGGTTTCACTGCTAATTACATTATTTCTTCAATTTTTTGATCACTGTGAATTTGCTTGGTTAATTATTGCCCTTTAGCTAATAAATTGTGGTTTTGATGAAACCAGACTAGTGAATTCAAATGAACACAGGCTTACAGGGATCGTCCATGTTTCATCAACTCTTTATATTGTTTTCCAGTCAGGAATTTTTTTTTATTAATAAATATGTTTTTATTCTAAGTAGTTATGTCTTTTTATTTCTTAACTATCGCGCTAAAATTGATTTTCAGTACTCAAATAACGTTTTATGAGTAAAGCAAGAAGCTGGAAATTTATTTGTAAAGGTTTACCGTTTTTGGCAGTTGGTGGTTCCACTTTGTTACTCGCATATAAAGTACAACAAATCAAATTTGAATTCGGTCCATCCTCTTGCACACTTGCTGATGCTGAAGAAATTGTACGTTATTATTTTATTGGATACTAAGAATTAGAATGAGAAATTTCGAAGTCACAAAATTTTATTTTTTCGAGTAAGAATTTCTGCTTTGAACAGTTTTTGCTTTTTGCTTTAAAGAGAGCATGATTTTGTGCATGTGTCTTGTAGTGTTAATTTACAAAAACATATATTAGTCAATTTTAAAAATGGGTGCTTCAGAAGTAGTATCATCTTTCGATTAGCGTCGCAAGGGAAGTGGTTTAATTACAAATTATGAGAAATATGCTTGATTTTGTTTTTCTATGTTCAAGTTTGTTTCTGTATGTATCGACAAGAAGTTTTAGGCAAAATAGATATCATTAGAAAAGATAACAAAATTTAAGCTTTGAGTTTGTTTACCTTGCAAATAAGCTGATGTTTGAAATGTTTTGAAAATACTGTTTGAAGCTAGTTTTTAAATTGCTGCTTTTCACTGCATTATTTCTTTGCATCACTTAAAGAGGGAGTTTTCTCATTTTAAATTCATCTGAAAGTGATTTATTTTGCTTAATTTATTTAAGAACCAAATACATCTGTGTTTGAGTGGACTACTCTTTGCGATATATTCACATTATAGAACACGAACCTTTAAAAATAATCTTTCAGAAACAGTTTCTGAATACGGAGGGAATTAGCAAACAACAGGAAAGTGTAGAGACGATTTATCAGGTAGTTATTCAATTTAAAGAATTCATTACATTATCAAATGGTTTTTCTTAACTCTTCTATTTGGTTAGAAACTTGTCAAGGAAGAGGACGAATTTAAAGAATTCATTACATTATCAAATGGTTTTTCTTAACTCTTCTATTTGGTTAGAAACTTGTCAAGGAAGAGGACGACAACTGGGAAAATATTCGAGGACCACGTGATTCGGAAGACAATAAAGAATTTCTACAGTTAAAGTAAGTATTATTGGATAAGTTGCTATTTTCCTCACATGTATGTTAAGTGCTGAGTCCATAATGTTTATTTTTTATATGTATTATTTTTGCAATATTATTATAGGAAACGTCGGCAAGAAGAGAGAGAAATAGCCAAGAAGAAATTAAAGGAACAAAGACAAATCGCTGTTTAAATGTCGGACGAGCTACCAGACGAAGACTTCCAGAAGTCAGTTTTTACTACTAGGAAATCAATAAGTTGACTTGAATTTTACAAAATGCATTAAATCCGTGATTTATTGCATCTACAACAACCGAATGACATTATATCAATTTTTCCTTATATATAATACGTCTCATGCATTTCCATGTGGTTCTGGCTTTATGATGATGCTTTTTCTTTAGGAACATTCCCATATGAGTTTTAAGCATTCCCAAGTAGCATAACATTCGTGAATTTATGATAAAATTTCATTTAACGGAGGTGATACAGAAAAGAATAATTTGCATGATTGTTAGATACGATTTACCTCTAAATCTTGAACATATTTATTCGTGATTAAGTCCAAGCACCATTTTTCAGCATACCAACAACTGATGGCAGGGTAGGCTCGTCTGGTGACTTCAGTGAAGCACCACCACCTCCACCTGGCTTTCCAAATACAAGTAGGGAAGCTGTTCGAGGTAGTGAGCGAACACCTGTAATCTCATCTCCTGCAGAATCCGATTTCCCGTGCTCTTCTGCAAATGGTACATTCTTTTCCAAAATTTTGTTTTTTGAACAGTTTTAATGTAGCAGAATATAAGTATATTGATATGAACACGTTGCACATTTTTTGACAGGGTTTCTTTTCAGAAAGAGTAAATATTCAAATCATTGCCGACCCTACTATTGATCATCAAACAAATTTTCCATCGTCTTCTATACATACAGGTCAGAGTCAATTAATACAGCCTGTATTAGACCCAGCAAGTTCTTCTATATCTTCCGTGGAAACTGCTGTGCCTACTCAGCCATTTTATGTTCCAGCGGTTCCAGATTTCAGTCAGGAAACGCTCTATACGGCTGCTGAATCTTCTCAACCGGGTAAATTCCATAAATCTATTTGACTGAATGCGCTGAAATAATATTGTAGTCCAAACAACACCGTGTTATTGTGCTTTTTCTATACTCAATAAGGTGAATATTGTAGAAACTTATATTGGATACTGAAGTAAAGAATTACCATGAATCTTGAGCATTCATACTTGGGCTTATGTTGTCTAAAGCATTATCTTCTTTAATTTATGCTGTGTATTGCGATTAAACTAAATTTTATTAACATGCTATTTGATGCAGTTAATATTCCTACTGTGGTCGACATCTTGAGTTATTGTTTTAGTAGTATCTTGAGTTATTGTTTTAGTAGTATAGACTCTGATATTTTATTGACATAAACTTTAGTCGCTGGGGCCAGTTGTTCGCATCCTGCTGATCCAGAAAATAAAGAGGATCTTGTGGATCCCGCTTTGCTGGCTGAAATACTGCAGTTGGGATTTGAAGAAGTAATTGCTGTTTTAGCTATATCAAAAACAAAAGGTATTTTCTGGTTCCTTTCTGGCAATAAATTTTGCTTATTAAAATATGAAGTGAACAGTGGATTCTCGTCCCATGTGCAGCAGGATTAATCCTTTCTCGATTGACATTTCTTGCAGCCAGAAATTGTTTTAGAAGTTATTTCTGTTTTAGTTACATGAGTAGTTAAATGTTTCAAATTTGGAACATTCTGTTTTCAGAAATTGGTGGAGCTGAAGCGGCGATAAATTGGATCTTAGAACACAGCAACGAAAGTGATTTTGAATCGGACGAAGAGCAGAATTCAATGGGCGGTTTGTTTCCACATTTCAGTTATCTTTTTCTGGTAGGTGATATGAATTGGTACAAACAGGAATGTAAAATTTTGTTACAAATGATACGTTATTGATTTATGGCTGATTATTAGAGCTTTTTCCTTCGTGCAGTATTGAAATATTAGCGATGTATCTCTTTCAGCATGCGCTGTACACTTTGTCTCAAAAATATTTTTTTTTTCAGGAGTCCATTCTACAAGTGCCATAAATAGGCAGCATAAAATGGTGTTCGTTGTTAATATGAGCCTTAAAATGGGGGCAGGGAAGTTGGCTGCGCAAGTCGGTCATGCAACACTCGGTGTTTATCGGCTTGCTCAAAGAAGCGAAGATGTTAATGATGTTCTTTATAACGAATTTTAACATATTTTTTATAATATTTTTTCTAAACATACTATCAAAAAAATTCTGGAAATTATTTACTTTACTATTATTTATTTTTAAATTCCACCATTTATGTGATTAAATTATGTATTACAGGGACAACATGCATTAGATGCTTGGAGAATATCAGGAGAAATGAAAGTAGTTGTTAAAGGTCATAACACTGAAATGCTTCTCGATTTCTTTAAACAAGCGAAAGACTTGGTAATTTCATGCTGTTTACTAACAGAAATTTGTTGACAAAACGAAATTTTGATTTTTCCACTGATCACCGCTAGATCTTAGAACTTGTTACAAAAATATGTCCCAGCACTGGATGTTACTAACATTTACTCGTGAAAGTTGCACCTTTGTTAAAAGTTGTTGTGAACTTAATTTACATCGAATGATACAGTGGCAGTTCCATAGTAAATTATCCAGTTGAAAATTGTTTGGAAACGAAGTTTCAAGCTTTATCAACTTTATGTACTATGTGTTTTGGTAAATTTCGAAGCAAATTTCTTGCTTCTTATCTAGATCTTTTAATTTGCCTCAAATTCAGTACTGTTAAAATTTCAGGGTTTATTTACTTACATTGTGTCCGACGCTGGGCGTACACAGATTCCTACTGGCTCACGGACTGTTCTTGGCATCTTTGGTCCAACCCACTTAGTTGATTTAGTTACTGGCGAACTGAAACTTTTATGATTTCAATCGTCATTAGTGCAGATTGCATAGTTCGGTGCATGTTTATTGTATGAATATTTAGAATATTCTGGAAATTTTGTATTTCACTCTTTTACGAATGAAATTCGGCAAGCCTTCAGTTTTTGTTTTGTATGCGTTGTTTTGCCTATGCTCTTATATTTTTATGGGTCGCTATTTAAGCCTCTCACATAGAAATAATTTTCTCATTAGTGACTTTTAGCGTAAAAGTGTATATCAGACTGATATTACGCATTGGAAATTGAAAATACTAGTACCGAGAAAAGTTGCATTAATTATTCAGCATCATAGCCGTGCAAATAATAACTTTACTTGAAATGTCGTATTATTTAATTCGGTCTAGAGTAGCAGCTTGGAGCATGAATTTCACATTGTTGGATAGATCGTTTTGAAATGTCAGTGATAAGTATTTCTATCTTATTTTCCTTCAAAACATCCATGGTCTAAAAAATTTGAAAAGTTTTTCCTATGCATCCGAAACACTTTGTATGGAATCATTTGCAAACTAACTGTCGACTCATTTTTGTGCTGAAAACAATTTTGTCGCAGAGTTTGGATGTACTGAAATATACATTCGAATGTGCTTGATCTGCTATGGGACATCCTGATATAGAGGGATTTTTTTTTTTTGATTTTAAAACTGATTCCTTCGTTATTGGTTTTTTTAGTCGTATGATTTATTTACAGTTGTCATTTCTGCTTGTCTTGCCAGGTTTATTTAGGTTTGTCAGAAGTGCTGTTCCCTAGTTAAATTTAGAAATGTACGTTCAGGGCGTCGACTCTATCCTTTGATGGATTTCTAAATGACTTAGGAACTTGTTTATTATGTGTTACAACAACTTGTAGCGAGTCACTCATGCTCATGGTGGGGATGCTAGTTATGCATTTTACATACTGGAAAAAACTCGAATCAAAAAAATTTCTTGAATTAATAACGAATCAGTACGCTATTAGGTTTACAGATGCATGTTATTTATGACACAGTCCATGTTCAAATGGCTAGGAAATGTTGAGATTTGTCATAACTTTTGAAGCAATAAATTCTGAGTAGCAGCCCGTCGTGTCAGAGTATGGAATGAGTAGGACTTTGTTAAAAACAACTTGGAACATACCTGAGAACTATTAGACTCTTTCGCTTGTGCTCTTAGTCTTACCGAAAAGTGGCTAGTCCTCGTCATAACAGGAATATATATTGCGCTCAGAACAACTGTACTTCAGTGAATTTTTCCTCAACAACGGACATGATATGGGTTGTATATGAAGTAGAAACTCTCACGAGACCTGTACTTGCTTGCAAGTTGCCTTTGCTTAATTTCTGCTTTAACTATTACCCATTGTTTCCATACAAATTGTTTTCTGGAGATGCCAAAGCACTCCTCCCATATGAAGTCACCACACATCTTTTATGGAATATTGGTAATATTATATTTAACGATAAAAATGCCTTAAATAACAAACTACCATGTCAAAGAAACCAGTGACAACACAAACCTTTACTGAAATCCCGATGTAGTAATGATTCAATAAAATGCTGATTTAACTTATGAAAGTAATAATGTACAGAAATCTGTGGCAGTGATTGCTGATTGGTAGATGTAGAAATGGATCAATCGGTGCAGAATTAGAAACTGCTGCAGAAGTTCGAGAGGAAAAGAAAAAAATGTGTCACCCGGGGCAAAACAATCCCGGTATAGCTGTGATTTTTTTTTTAAACGCAGATCTTAAACTTCGCAGAATCTCTCCAAAAGTTTTAAGAAACAAAGGAAAGAATGAACCTGTGCTTGATGTACGCAAGAACAGGAAAAAAAAAATGCATCAGGAAGTATTCAACGTTGTGTACGCACCATTACTGCACTATAAGTGGTGAAGTGCAGTAAAAAAAGCAGTAGACGCCTAAGTGCACTCCTTCGTCTAAATTCAAAAGAAGTAAAAAAGCAGTGAGGAATTGCTAGCCAAACCTTTTTACATTTTGATCAATGCACCACTTTCGAAACATTCGTAAATGCCCACTCCAAAATATTTTATTTAGACTTTATAAAAGCCATCCAAAATAATCTAGGACTACGAAGAAATGCATTACAAAAAAGTTTATGTAAAAGAGTCTGGCTAGCCAAGTGAGATTACTTCTAAAGCACAATATCATTATGGAAAAGATATGAAACAGTTTAACGGATAATCTAAAAGATAAACTTGTTCTGAAATAGAATCGAGTGGCCGGCCACCCCACCTAGGTCCCAGATCTGTGTTGTCCCAGAAATTTCTTGCTAGACAGTTCAATGAAAAGAATTTTACTGAATATGTTTTTGGAACTTTACGCTGATGCCTAAAAGAATTTTGAAGAACACGTTGAAAATTATTATCAAAGCAAACTACTCCGTAAGCTTTCATAATCTCACTTCTAAACAAACAGTTTCTTCCAGATTTTCCGGAAAGCAACGCACCTCTCCAGGACCAACTTACGTGAACCCGTTTACACTGGTGGATGAACGGCCATTCAATTTTTCCTTAGACTTGTAAAATAAAAAAATAAAAGAACAAAGGGAGAACAGAGGAAATAAATGAGTACGCAGTTAACTGAAACTAGAATACGGATAAATGAAAAACACATCTTTTGGAAGCAAAAGGTACCTTTGAAAATATGAAGCTGAAAGACATACACATTGAAAGACAACCAATTAAAATGAATATATATAAGAATTTGCATATTTTAACTTTCTGTTTTAAAAATAATTAATAGAGAAATCAAATAATAGTGAATATCTTTAAAATGCTAGCAACAACGGACAAACTAAAGTACACAATAATTCATTATCCATTTCAATACTAGAAAAATACTCAGCACCTACTTCTCGAGTGGAAAATAGAATGAAAAAAAAAAAAAAAACAAAAGGCAGCCCATTTCTTTAACATTCAAGAATAGCTTGCAGGAAGAGAAAGATTATTAAAAATGTCTTCAGGAGGTATTTGGAAGATAGAAATATACTTAGCACCCATTTCTGGAGCAATTTAACTTCAGGAAGTGGAAGTTTACATATCTTGGTCAGTAAAGTCCTTAGAACTGTGCACAGGAACTACACTTCTATCTCATAGTGTGCCTAACTCTCCCTGCAAATTAGAGTTGTAAAAACAAGCAACGAAAAAGTACAGATCTGAGGAGTCCTGTTATTGTAATGAAATGAAAATGATGTGCTTGTGAGGATATCTCGTTATCACCATGCTTAAAAGTTTTAGCAAAAACTGGGAGACCTACTGAATTACAAAGTGTTGTTCGGTGGTAATGTTAAATTCGTACAGATTGAAAACAAGTCATTTCCGCTAGGTAACAACCTGAAATCGTCGCAGTATTCATATGTGTGCGTGTTTCGACATCCGTTTTGGGTCGGTTGCTCATACTGATATCAACACATGAAGTACTGCTTCACTACTGTTTCTCGGCCTCGGTGATTAATAGGACTTAGAGACACAAGATTACCACAAAGTTTGGGAAGAAACCTGAAATAATTCCCAGTACAGCATCCTTCAAATATTCTGAGAATCTGGTCAAAATTTTTTAAAGCATCCAAAAAATCCGAGCTCACTTGTCCGTAATATCCACCTTTTTAACAGCAGATTTTTTACTTACATCTTCCACTGACACGGAACATATTTCATATTTTAAAGATACTGCAATGAACGCTAAAGTGTTTTAAAACAAGAGATGGTTGGAACTAAAAAGACTATAGATGATTTCTATTAGTTATTGTAACTAACAAAACTGGATAAGTAACAAACAGAAAAGTTAGTATAGTTCCCTTATTTAGAACTGCTAAAACAAATTTTGACCCCTAAATTACTGAAAACTTTTCAAGTATTATCAGTACAGCCTTATCAAAACTATTTTCACCAAATATAAGTCATATTTTCTAAAAAATAAACCATAACTAACAATTTGATACGACCACTCAAAACTGCGACATAAGGTGAAAAACTTCAGCCCTTTGATGTCTATATCGCTATGCAGGCCATACTGCTGCTAACAGTAGGCCTGGACACTCCGACAGCACCTACTTTAGATCCCCTGAAAATTGTAAAGCACTGCAAACCCGAAAGGATACCATATTTCAACTGACATCTCATATAATCTATCATGTATCTTTTTTAGCGAGAAATTAATGCAGAGAAAAACATGGTAATTGAACATTTAAAACTGAAATTTGCTCATACGCAAAATATATGAATGTGGTGCGACAAATATTCTTTTTCGAAAAAAAAAATTTTTTTTTTTTGAGAGGGAGAAATAAAATTTCTGAAATATCGGCAAACAAGTGGCATTAGTAAGTCGAACAATTTTACATCACTAGTCACGAATGACATAGTCTAGTGAGTAGCTGAGTAAACAAAAGCACTAGCAGTTTGCAAGGTGTCTGTAAAAAGTGCACATATATTGATAAATTAATGAAAGTACACAACGAACAAAAAATTTACAAACTATATTACGATGAATTCTGCGAACTGCTATCTGTTACATAGCTACTTAAAGGTTGCAAAACTAAATTCAATACTAACATTGTAACAAAATTTCCGGAATCTTCGCAGTAAAAGTATTAAATTAGGAATTAAATCAAGAAAAATTAAGACAAATACGTATTTGTAATTTCACAATAGCATTTCACTGAGCATGATGTAGTACGAAGCACAAATTCTAAGTCCCAGATTTCATTTCCAAAAATGTCTCTGAGTTTACTTCACAAATAAACCTTGATACATAAGTGAGTACTGCTGAGAAAATTCCAAAGATTCGGAATATTCGGCTTGAAGAATGGAACAAATAATTCATCGAGAAAACATTAAGAAAAACATAGTATTATGCATTGACGGATATCTAGCACTGCTTTTAGGTTCCTGTCACCATGTTTTTCATTCACTTAAAAATCTTTTCACAATAAGAGAAGTTTTGGTAGCGCAAATAACCACATCAGCAATAAAGCATGGAGGTTTCATGCAGTGGACAGCAACTCGGATGGGGACAATTCTACAGATAAAAGGAAAGAGGGAGAGAGAAAGAGGGAGAGGGAGACTCAAAATGACCAGATTAGATGCAATATTAGCAATTTCAGAGTGAATGGAAACATTTATGGAACATCATGACTATGAATAAAATATTATGAATATTGATTGAAGCACTATGTGAATGACTATGAGTGAATGAACGAATGAAATGAATGAATGAATGAATGAATGAAAGTGAACGAGTGGGAAAGGGGGAGGAGGAAGAAGGAAGGAAGGAAAAAGGAGGAGTGAGGGAGGAAGGAAGGGAAAGGAGGAAGGAAGAAAGGAAGAGGAGAAAGGAAAGGAGGAAAAGAGGAAGGAAGGAAGGAAGGAAGAGAGGAAAGGAGAAAGGGAGTAAGGAAAGGAGGAGGGAAGAAGTAAACGAGAGAGTAAGTGGGGATGAATGTCTGCGGTGACGACGATAACACCCACCAGACTATGCCATCATCGTCATCGGATTGTGTCCGCTCGCCCCCGCAGCACTATCCCCAAGGGACACTAGCATATTGCAGGAGAGCCACTGCGTGCCATGCTGGCGTGCAGACAGCGAAGAGGACAATAACAACAACAACAACAACAACAACAGCAATGACAACGACAACAATAATAATAAAACGCCAGAAGAGTTGAACGAGCGTTGTTCAGAGAGTTATCGCGAATTCGGGATGAAACTCGATGTGAATAGAAGTAGACAGATGACAGGGACCATCTCGAGATTGTATAAACAGGGAGCAAGGGCCGTTAAGATGACTCTCTCATCCTCCCCTCCCCTTTCTCTCCTTCTCTCTCTCTCTTCCTACTACTCCAAACATGCTCGATTACACAATAGGACAAAGAGGTACTATTCGGGCAAGGGTCATCTGAGACATCTGCTTCATAATTCATTTGAAAACATGACCGATCATTCTTTCAAGTAGTGGCTAGGACCGTGTGTGTAGTGCTCTTCTACATAAGACTGAGCGTTACTATTAAGATTGATGGGTCGCACTACCGTCTGAACAGGTTTATTGTGACTACGAAGCACACGGTGGGATTCACTGAGTGCAGTAATGATGCAAATCTTGAAATGTTCATATTGCTACCACTAAAAAATGCACTTGAAATTTCGTGACAAACAAGTGGAAACAGATTTGGGACAAAAGGTCTTCAGAATACTGGACAGAGTTATTTAAATGAGATAAGAATTGAGCAGTAAACAGAGATTAAGAGGGAAGCAATACCTGATAAAAGAGTTGGGAGGGAAAGAGAAGAAAACATCTAGTAAACTGGGTAACTTCCTTACTGTCCATATCCCCTCTGAAAGAGTTAAAGTTTTTTGTACAGCAAATCTTTAAAAACTAAAGAAATGCATAGATGCTAGAAAAGTTCGACAATCCATCGGTTGACTATACGGCAGTTAAGTTTCTCAAGCAGAAGTTTCGTAGCGAAAACTGCCATGGTTGGAGACTTTTATTATCGATGATACATTCATTCCTTCCATCCCGACGTGACGATACCTGTCAGTGGGAAGGCCGGGGTAACCGATCGCTTCCTCCGATCACTATCAATTACAGGAAACATTGATAGACACAGGTGAGAGAGAGAGAGGGAGAGAATGTTGTGCAAATGCAAATTAACGGAACAAGCGAAGTGCAGAATGACCCTGAGGATAGTGGGCGCGCGGTATGTATCCCGTGGTAAGCAGTGCCAGTTGTCGTTCTCCTACCCGATGACCTATCGCCGTCGTTCGTACCTTTCTCCCTCGCCTTCTTTCCCTCCCTCTAGATATCACTCTCGACCTCGAGTGCAACTGTAGCTCGCTCGCCTCGCTACACACCCCGCAATCTCTGAGATTGTGATAATGTCGACGAGGGTCATGCTAGAAGAGATTTTTAATTTTTTCAAGAAGAACTACAAGTTTTGACCTTTTCATTCTGCTTCCCCATTCGTTATCTCTGACCAATAAGAAAATTAGCATCGGCTCATCGGTTCAAATATCTTACTATTTAAAAAAATAGAGAAAACAATGGAAATGATAATGATGATACTATGGAATGATTTAGGTAAGTTGAAGATGAACGTGGTAAAACGATGAAAGTAAAGATGTCTCCTAGTCACTTTTTTGGGTGGTACACGATGGTGACATGTCGAAACATCCATTTAAAACACTTTACTAAACTCATTAACACATGGGTGAAGAATATGGACCAGCAAATGGTGACACCTTGTACTCGCATCATTTTTCCTCAATATAAATTTGCATGCGATTCAAAACATATGAAAGCAGAGAGGCATTTTCGAGTGGAATAGTTATGAATTGAAAGTGATTAAAGTGAAAAAAAAAAAGGAAAAAATGGGAATTTATGGATCAATTCTAAGGATAATTTTAAAATTTTACTATAAAATATTTCTAAAATTTCAATCCGAGCAAAGCTTTCTGAAAATGAAATGAAATGAAGACTTGAGAAACAATACAAAGACAGTAAAGGATATTTATAGCTCTTCAACAACACATGTTGATATAAAGCTGCTTCACTGATTAATTACCATCGCTTATAAAAGCTTAGTTTCGATCATTCGAATAGCATTACCAGCTATATCGATCTGATTAGCATTTTTATTTCACAGTTGGCCCCTTCCTCAGTAATATGCTGATATGCTCCCTTCGGTGTTTCTTCTGCTTTTATTCTTCCTCAGTCAAAGTTCGTCAAGAAAAAATTCACTGAAACCACTTCGTGCTTTCAATCGAAAAATTAATCGAAGTCCTAATCAAGGTCCTTACTATGCGCAACCGGAACAGATTGCTCTTAGTTATGGAGGTAATCCTTGCTGGCTTTACCACAGCTCATATTTCTTTGTTACTTGATGATGGCAATGTGGCATTGTCTCTCGAGTTCTCTCGAGATTACTGGGATAGTTCAAAGATGTAGTGATTCAGATATGAGACCAAAATGATGCTAGCAGTCATCTTTCAGACTTTTAAAAAAGTGCCTATAGCAGCGATATGGGCGAAGATGAGGAATTATCGAATAGCTGATCAATTTGATCAGTTATTCGATAATTCAAAAAATTTTTGATCAAGTTAAAAATAAATTTTAATTTTGATCTCGTACTGAAACGAACAATTTTAGTCAAATCTGTCCTCTCCGGTCACTTAATAATTTTTAGCAAGTCATTAAAATAATTACTGACTTATAGACACTTTTTCAAGCTGTTTATTCTCATTGCAGCAACACAAAACATTTCTTTCGCGAAAGCTTAGCATCTACTTAGTTTAATCTTTATGTACTTCATCTGTTTGGATTATCGTGGTGTTTACCTGTAACAGTCATAGGGTAAGACTGATAAGTTCAGGATGTCATGAGAGTTGTTAGACGTAGTGATCAGTTAAGCATTCGATGATTGAAATGGACGAGTCTAACTAGCAGTGAATTCCGAATCACTGAGAAATCATGTAACTTGACAGAATCATGGTTCAATCAATAGTCTCATTTTTTTGCAGCTAGAAAAAAGGGATTAGATGAGCAGAGCGGAAGTAAACTGAAATAAGTCTTTTAATTTTGAGAACATGCAAAAAATGATTGTCTAAGGAAAATATGATAAAAATTCGAATTTCGGAAAATGGAAGTGCTGTTTGGAAAAGCTTTATGCAAGTTATTGAAAATGTGTAAAACAATGCAATTTAGATAAGCATTTACATTTTAGAAAACACTATTGAAAGATTCAGGCATTTTAAATCTTTTTTAAAATTCAATTTAATCTGTACTTTTCAGGTAATGTATCCGCCATGTGGATAACTTGGCTTACTTATAATGACACCTTTTCATCAATTGTGGAATATGGCATCAATGATTTAAGATGGTCTGTTAAAGGCAGTTCTGTTCTATTCATCGATGGTGGCAAGCAAAGAAGTAGGCGATATATACACCGAGTTCTACTGACCGGTTTGATACCCGGAACTATTTACCGTACGTTTACACCGCATGAAAGTAAATCTATAATATATACGTTCAGTGGTAATGCCATGACATGTCTGGAAAACTACTTAGTAAAAGTTCTCGGTGCAAAATAAATAAGGACTTTGGCCTGATAAATGTTAAAAGTTTCAGCTTTCAAACTCTCATGACCTATTTATTTTTATAAAAATCTTATCTTCATTCAGCAAATTTTATTTTAACTGTTTTCAATGTCTTCAAAAAGTGATGCACAGAGTACCATGTTGGTTCGGAATACGGCTGGAGTTCAAGTTATCGATTCAAAGCGATGCAAAACTTAACAAATCATGAATATATATATGCAGTTTATGGAGATCTTGGCGTTGTAAATGCTCGGTCACTCGGAAAAATACAACAACAAGCACAGCGGTCACTAATCGACGCTGTTTTACATATTGGTCAGTCACTTTTTAATTTGTGCTGACAATGAAATTTTATGATTTTTGATAAATAAAACTGAAAAGTTATTGTTTAACTTTGTTTATTGTTAAAAATAACTGCTAGAAACAAATAGACAAATAAATTCACGCGTCATTATATTTAGGTGACATGGCATATAACTTGGATACTGTATGTTTCATCTTCCTTCTTGCAACAGTGTTTTCGACTATTCCATTATGAATCAAAAAGCACAAAGCATATATTTCAAAAAAAAAAAAATGTAATGGTTGCTTTATTTGGAAAATGATGATTATCAGGATGAAGGACAATTTGGTGATCAATTCGGCAGACAAATTGAACCGGTAGCAGCTTACGTACCGTATATGATGGTTGTCGGTAACCATGAACAGGCATATAACTTCTCTCACTATGTCAACCGGTATACCATGCCGAATAGTGAACACAACCTTTTTTATAGGTAATAGAATTTTTCACTTTGTGTGCAAACTAGATTTAAGTCTCTTTTTTATGATTACAACGATTACAATGAAAAAAGGAAATGATTCGTTTTGGTTATTTTATCAAATTTATTTGTGAATTCTTTCATTCTGCTTCATTGATTCATAGATATTAATTTAAAAGATAATAAAAGGATTGCGTTTATACAAATTAATGAAATATGCAGCAAAGTGATGCTTGCATTTATTTATGTATTTAGTTAAATTACTCACGCATACTAATTTAATGATTTGAATGCTGAAGCGTAGAAATTTTTCATTTGCCTCAAATATTATCATACATCGATAGTTTTAACTTTTTGTAAATGCTTTGCAGTTTTGATCTTGGTACTGCTCATTTTATTGCCATATCAACCGAATTTTATTATTTCACTGAATATGGCTCTATACAAATAGCGAATCAGTGGAAATGGCTTACTGAAGATTTAAAGGTGAGTTTTACTAAACAGCATGAAGTGCAAGAAGAAAACGTAAAAGTGTTACCGCTCTTTGCTGATTTTTAGCGCGCATCTGCAAACCGTGACAAATATCCATGGATTATAACAATGGGACATCGACCGATGTATTGCTCGAATTACGATTCCGATGATTGCACTAAATACGAATCGCGAGTGAGTCATTTTATTTGCAGATGTTAATGAAAGTCATGATGATTGCGAATATCGGAGAAAGACTATTTATGTCTTTTTCAGTTTTTTCAGTTTCGCATCTTATTGTAAACTTAAGTTCAAACTTAGGTACGTTCGGGCGTGCCTGGAACACATCGTTACGGTTTTGAAAAATTGTTTTATACATATGGAGTTGACTTAGAAATTTGGGCGCACGAACATTCCTATGAACGCATGTGGCCATTATACAATCGTACCGTAAGCATTTTCTTACTGAATATTTTTTAGAATATTTAATTTATTAAACGACTTTTAAAAAATGATAAAATGTGAAGATGAATTGTTCAAAATATTCATACTAACTTTTGAATGAATGCTATTTTTTTCCAGATTTTTTTTCTTTTTGCCAGCAGATCCAGTTGAATGGTTTTAAGTGAAGTGAACATTGTTTCAGCTATTTAAATTCAGGTTTATAATGGTACCAAGGAACCATATACCGATCCTCCAGCACCTGTACATATCATTTCAGGATCTGCTGTAAGCAAATTCACATTTGAAACTATATTTTCAGAATTTGAAATGATTTCTGATTCTTAGTTTAATAATAACAAATCCTACCGAAATTTTCTATCAAAACTTCAATATCTATATGCATTTTTTCAAACTACAATAAACATTTCCTTTAAGCTTGAATCCTAGATTAATATTAATCAACATTAGTAGGGATGCCAAGAATATACCGATCCATTTGTACCCCAGCCATCTCCGTGGAGTGCATTTCGTTCCTCAAACTATGGCTTTGGTCGACTTCATATATTTAATGCAACCCATCTCTACTTCGAGCAAGTATCTGCATCAAAGGTTTTCAGTTATTTCTGTATTATTTAGGTGTAACTTTCAACTGCATCTGCTCATTTCTACAGTCGATCCTAATATTAGCATTATGAATAAGAAGATTTCTCAGGTTTCAGAAGATCTTGAAAGGTTCGAAAAATAAACGAAATTTCTTCGGGATGAGTATAATTCACTGATGTTCGCTGATCTGAAAACTATTCGCCTGAAACTGTATTTTTAGGCCCAAAAATCGTTTAATTGCATGAAAATAATGATGATAGCTGCTAGAATATGAGCAAATATAATGTTGTGTGAGTATCAGTAAAGAAATATTATTGATGAAAATGCATTAACTGACAAACTTTCCGGCATAAAATGACTCGGGAATGATTGCAAAGGCATGTAAGCAAGAAGTTACATTGATATCAAACAGGGATAATGTTTTCTAGTTGCCTAAGTTGTTCAATTTGAACGGATCTTTGCAATCATAGTCCTTTCCTGACGGGATGAAACTATTGCCATCGCAATAAACTGAGAATTTTTGCTGAACGAATAAAATATTGCAATTCTTAGCACTATAAAACGATAATACTATAAATTAATTATTTCAGGAAGAAACGGAAGACAGTTTCTGGTTGATCAAACATAAGCACGGTCCTTACACCTTTGAGCATCGCAAACAAATGAAGCAGTTTGGTACCTATGTACCTTGAAATACCAGTTATCCATCAAATTTCCTGAACATAAAGTTTTCATTTCCACAGTGACTTCTAACGACTTTTAATGATTTGCATATTAATTAAATTTCTATGGAAGTAAATTCATTAAGAAATTATTAGTATTATTAGATAATCAAAATGAAGTCCTGTCTAATGGATCCCTTTAGCGGAATAACTGTGTTAACTTTCAATCAAAATTCAAAAATAATTCGGCTATCTTCAGTGTAGAATCTTTCTTTCTTGTAAAGAGATTAAAGATTAAAATCTTCACCTTCTATTAGTTATTTCCTTGAAATCTTTATGATTTATAATTAAAAAAAAAAAAAATAAATAAAAAACAAAGAATAAATAAATAAATACTCGGAAATGACTTCGAATTTAACTCTCGCCACTTTTTTAGACTGTTTTCATTAAAAATCCTGATTAATTTCAAATTCAATTTGCATCTAACAGAGAGAAATGACAGTTTGAAATTGGAAATTTATTGTGCTATGGAAGGATGCTCTTACACTGAGGTACATACAAAGCATCTACTGCAAACGAAACAACTGTTTCCTTTAAAATATAAGACACTTTTATAAGAAAATACTTGGTAACAAAACATAAAATGAAGTGAAGCAAATAGGAATTTACAATTCTGAATATATTTGAGGTCCAAAAGAAACTTTTATATACAACGACTCTCAAAACAGAATCTAATATAGAAGAAGGGATGAAAATGAGCCATTTATGTCCCCAAGAGCTAATTTTCGAAGTTTGCTGAAAGTTTCTTCGAATTTTTACATTTATAGACACTTTTGTTTTACAATGATGCATTCCAAATAGAATAAGGAAGTGATTCGAAAAGACAAACGTAAATGAGTTTTATCGAATCGCAACAACAATAATATTTAACATTGGACGTATTGTATGTCAAGTGTAAGGGATTTAAGATGGTAATCTTTGGATGGTAATTAACTAGGCAAAAGTGTCAAATACTTTTCATATTGTGCTTCCTAAACCATTCCGTAAGCGTTTTTAGATTTCTGTCTCGCCATAACTGAAAAATTATTAAGTCAATCAGAGATAATTAATTCCTCTGACTTATTCTAATTTGTAATTCAATAACTCGTAAAATTCAGGTCTTTAATTAATGTAACTATGAAATGAAGCTGCCACGAACCTTCGCAGTTCTACTCGTTTCCAGCTGTTGTCCAAATACATCCAGCTTACTCGTATCTTTCCTGTACTTTTTAATGAAAGCTTCAAGCTGTAATAGAACGAGAAACTTAATGTCAAGAAAGAGACCATTAAATCAAAGTTTTGGATGAGGTGTAAAGAGAAAAGGAACTAGGAAATAGTTCCGGAAACAAAAAAGTTATTCAGCAACCTGGGCAATTTGTCTTTCGTTTGATACTGACGTTGAGCTCATAATAATTTTTCGTAAGAAACTCTGCTGCTCTTTCATACTGAAATCTTTTCAAGTTTATTAATTTTTTTAATAATATTAAACTGTGCAGAAAAAAATAAAAAATCATTATAATCTACCAATAATCAATAAAAAATTGATTTATATTAGAAGTTGAAATTTTACTCTGTGTAGAGTTGAAGCCAGTTGTCCTGGAAATAATCAAAGATGATCAAACGGCCGACATCTCCAGCACTAACATATCCAAATGTGAGCGGCGTATCTTGTAATCGAATCGATGAATCATTCAAATCAGATGCCATTTTTAGTAATCTAAATTTTAATCATTAGCAATAAGAATGTTAAAAGCGGAAGATGAATGTCAGTTTAGGTTCTCACCTATTTTCACCTCAGTTTACTCTTGTTCTTTAAAATATTCTTAAACGAGCTTTCTATTCTAGTATTTATCATGAATCTTTTTTTCAGTTCTAGGAATTATAGTAAAAAGAACGTTTTAAGAGTGAATGAATCGCGGGAACATGTCAGAGCTCCAAGCAAGCGTTCTCGTTCCACTTGAACTCGCTCACGTTTATAAAGTTGAAACACTTTGTTCCATATCTTCTCCGCACCTATGCGTACGCCTTCACAGTAGACTTGCGATCGTACTGGTATTGGAATTCTATAAACGAAAATTTATAAACAATCTGTTTTGTGATTGAAATTTAACTATGTTCAAAACATTAATAGTTTAGAAAACGATTACTTCATTTCCATTTCTACTAATATTCTCCATATAAATGTGACTGTTGCGTCATTGAAGAAAATACAAAATTTGAATCATGAATGTCCACTTAGATGATAGTTATTAGTGAAGGTTTTCATGAAAACAATGGAAGAAACTAAACAAAAAAAGATGGAATGAATAGAGAAGATAAAATGACAAACCAATAACTTTGGAAAAACGATGGCCTAAAAGTTAATTAAGAGTTTTTTAATGGAATATATCAGTGAGGACACAAGAAACAAACCTGCTACATTCACTGCTTAGAGCATTTTCATCTTGACACAAATCCAAAAAATTTTTGAGGAACAAGCCATACAGCTTTTCCGTACAATTTATATTCCGCATATAATACATTTGTCGAATGATCGCATAGCGCAATTCACTGAAATGAACATTGAAATTTCATTTAAATATTAAATTTTCGGAATACCAAAAGCTAGATAACCAAAAAAATGTGAAAAAAAAACTTTTCAAAGAAAAGTTCGTCATCCAGATAGGACATCTCCAAAGTTCTCCAATCGATTCGATTGTATAATTGGATAAGCAGCGGCTCCAAGTAATCCTTAATTGTATAATAACTTAAATAAATATTGTTTTTCTTAACGACAATTAAATATACATCAATTTTCCCAAGTGAATATACTGGAACAGCTTACTCTAATATGCTGAGTCTCAGGTTCATCACTAAAATTCTCGACAATAGTACCAATGCCATTTAAGGCCATTCTCCATGGAAGAAATTCCTCTTCCATTGATAAATATTTTGTTAGATTTAATGGAATTTCGTAGGAAATAAAATTTGCTTCCGCAAGAGCAAAAGCGTCATCCAAGATCCGGGCACGAGTGCGCACATCAATTCTCTGAAATTCAAAGGATTATTTCGAAATTAGAACTTTATAAACAGAAATATTCTAAAAGAGAGAAATACTCAAAAATGTCAACATTTTAAATCCAACTATTTTGTCTTTAGCAATATAATCTTATTTATTTATTATAATTGTTACTCACAGTTAGAAGAAGTTATCAATAAAGATTCAGATACAAATGTTTATGTCTTATTTTTTTATCATCTAGATAATTTCTGGTCTCATCCTAATCCCCTAGAAATATTACCGTATGATCTTTCAGTAGCTGATCAGTTATCTTTAGCCATAATTCCAGATTATAGTTGACTCGATAAAAACCTTTGGAGCCAGAATTTAAAACCAATAGGTCTTCTTCGCTCACATCCAAGCCTTGAGCTAAATTTAATAATTTCTTTTTTTTTTTAAAAAAAGAAACTGGTATGTAAATTCAAAAACTGTGGAAGAGATATTATCACAGCTGATAATGTTTTGACTTTAAATCTAAACAGCTTGAAACAAGCGCAACCATAAACTACAGACAACTCAAATATTGAATAAATGAGATAATATCGTTTGAAAAAAATTTCCGGAAGACCAATGAATGACCCTTGATTGATGTCCACTTTTATAAGAAGCAAAATATGCACTGAAGTGAACCAGTAGCCTTGGTAAAAGCTCATTTAGGAAAACCCATCTAATTCAACACAGTTTTAATAAAAGAGTTACATTCATGCAGCCAAGTCATCGGCATTTCTTCTCCATTTACTGCATACCATATCGGTATATCATATTTATACCTGCAACATATATAAATGTTGCGATTATCCTTAAAAATTAACTATATAATTAAGGACAAGAGATTAAAATATTTTTACGTCACATTTTAAATTTTTTTGAAAAAACGTCATTGATTCACATTTTCAATAACTAACCAAAACCTAGCATTGCGAAATTTTTCACGTTCAAGTGCATCCTCGTCCCACTTGAAACGTTTTTGACGCAATTCGACTTTTTTCCCATCAATCCGGCGCACTTCAACCACTGGGTAACCCATCTGTGAGTGAAAATATTAGCACATTTATCTGCATCAAATAGCACTATTTCACTCGTTTTAAACTTAAATACTTATTATTTCAACATTACTTATTGAATGCTTCCAATAATTAATTTATCTAATTATAAATTAATTAATGAATTTAATAGTAAAGAACGCTTGATTTACCTTAGTTCTTTCATGTTTTTACACAAGAAACAGTAAAATATCCATTACTTTATTAATGTAGCTCACGTTGTTTCTATTAATTTGCGACAGCTAAGAATACCTGTTGGGTCCATTTGGATGCAAAGTCTCGTATGTCAAGTTTGTCACCCTCCCACGACAGCAATGTATCCGGGACTGCTTCATTGAGAGCACTCCATAAATCATCGTGATCTGCATTGCGGTATTTGTAGTTCTCTAAGTAGTTCTAAAATTTAGTATTGAAACTCATTCATGTATAAGGGAATATCAGAATTATGTCAAAAATAATCAATAATATAACGCGTAAATATCTAATTGCGGCTAATTAGATTGTACATTTTTATCAACGGGAACTTTGGAAGCTCTTCAAAAATGAATTTTTAGCTTTCCTATCTGAACTGAAAAACTTTGCTTGAGTGCTAATTGTTAAAATAGCATAATTAATTAACTAACATGTAATCCTTTTTTGAAGTTATCAGATCCCATCACATGTTGAATCATAAATATTACTGCGGAACCCTGAAATTGTTGTATGATGTGTAATGTCTGAAGAATTAATAGTTTAAAAATTATCCAAAATTCTGTTCAAGTAGAACCTTATCATATGTGATCGCGTCGAATGCCTCACTCACGTCTTCAGCTTTATCAATTGGAAATGATAAAGGATGAGAAGTAGCCTGTCCATCACGCCGATATGCTTTTTTCACGGCGTCTTGCAAGAAATAATCACCCTTAAGTATGATAAATTCATTAAATGAAAATGTCGAAAGCAATGATTTCAATGTTAAGTAACTGTTATCAATAGTGAAAAAAGGATATACTAGTGGATAAGTGCAAAATGAATCATTTTTTTACATTCAAATGAAATAAAATAAAGTTCCTTTTTCTAGCAATAGAGAAAGATAATATGAACAATCTCATTCTCAAAAAAAGAGCATGAGATTTGCAAACCATGCGGAAACTGCCTTTGCTGATTGCATCGGCACCCAGATATTCCATAAAGGTTGCAAAGCCTTCGTTTAACCACAGATCATTCCACCACTTCATCGTCACCAAATTACCAAACCACTGCAACATAAATTTCATAAAACAATATTTCATATCAAAATGCTAGAAAAAAAAAAAAAAATGAAATTTACCAAATTTAATTAAGATCCGAAAAAGCAAAGTCATTTAATGTTTTTCACAATCCTTACTTAACTCATTTCTATTGCATAGCTTATTTTCATACTTAACATTTTCAGCTAGCTAATAAATCAATATATTGTTATATTACATCTTCAACTAATTTGACAACCACAGTAAATTACGAGTTTTGATTCGTTAACTTTCCACTGCAAAGCAAACCTGATGAGCCAGTTCATGTGCGACTACCAAAGCGACACTAGCTTTCTGACTTGCTGTATAAAGTTTTTCATCATAAAGCAGATACTTTTCACGATAAGTTATTAAACCCCAGTTTTCCATTGCTCCAGCAGCAAAATCTGGCAGAGCTATCATATCTGTAGAGATAGCTTTTATATTAACTTCAATTAGATAGACATTATAACAGCGCAGGACAGAAGACTTTCACATTTAATCTTGGATATTTGGATTTTCATTGTGATTTTATTCAGAAAAGACTTACTGAAAAAACTATGGAAGTGTCATGAGAAAAACATTTTATAAGGTAAGAAATCACCTTGCTTTTTAAGTGGAAAAGAAATGTTATAATAATCTTCGTAAAATTCTAAAGCTGAAATTCCTGCTCTAAGAGCATAAACTGTTTGATTTAAAGCTTCTTCGCGAGACCAAATTCGAAACTAAAAAAAATATTGCTTGTTAATTGTCAAATGTGCTTGTTAATTGTAAAGTGCAGAATTTCGTATTAACATGCTATATACATATATAAGAAACATAAAAAAAAACAAAGATAATTTTCTCTTTCCAACACTGAACTAAAAAGAATTCAAATTTAAACAGGAAAGGAAGAAAAAAGTGAATGATCTAATGTAAGGTATAAACTGCTGATAATATGAATTCTGTGTATTTTCCTCAAAGGTAATCAACGACAGTGCTATCAATATTATGGAAACATGCAATAATATATCAGTGATATGTCACGACAAAGATATTAGACGTCACATACTCTTGTTCCCATGCTTGTGGTCCCTTCAATGTAGTCAAAATCAGTAACAGCCAATGCCAGCAGGTAGGATGCCATAGGTGGTGACTCGATGAATGAAGTAACTACCCAGTCCGGACTATCCCTTAAAAATATGATTGAAGTTTTCTGCTGTAATAGTAATAACAACAATACAAAGATTTGAAATACGTTATGTTTACTAATTAGTAAAAAAAGTTGATAACTCTCGCAATTGGAGAACTCAAAACGATTATCGTAATATGCTTGTGCTAATTCTGACAAGAAAAAAACCTGTTAACTTTGCTCAAAAAAGCTAAAAATAGCAATTCTACAATAAAATTGAAGATACAAGGAGAGTAACTGGAATTCCTAATTAATTAGATGCGTCAGTCGTTCCGATTTCTGTAATTTTCTGGTAAATATCCTAGAGTTATTTCTTTCATATTACTTCTTTAAGTCGTTATAAGTAAGCTTAGAATCTTAAATCTTAACTACGCAGTCTTAGACTCGAAAAAAATCTTTGCTTGGTTGTCTGATTATCATTTTGAATCATTTCTTTCTGAAACACTTTTTTTTGTATATTTCCTTTTTAGAGTTATATTTTGATGCAAAACAACGTGAGAAAAACTTCACGTTTTTTCAGCACTTTTGATTTCGATTCCATTGGATACAGCCGAAGTGCCAATAGGATGAATGGCTCTGATCTTCCAAATAGCTTTGAATTCTGGTTCATCAAAACATGGAACCATACGACGAGCGTCTGTTGGCTCCATTTGTGTTACTGCTACAAACCTGAAATTAGCGGGACAAATCCATAACTTCATTACAAATTACTACTGTTTGTATTAAATTATAAATTTCAACCTTGTCATATCTTGATCATTCTGGTATCGACTCAAATACAAACCAGCAAGTTTTATATGAATTGGACCCGAATAAGCTATCTGAAATTGTATATTTGTATTAAAATGACAAATATCGTAGAATTTAGTAGAATAAAATTAAGAATCCTAAAAAATACCTGTAAATAATATTCTTGGCCTCTGTTCAATTTTCCATCCAACCACAATGTTACCATTTCTAATGTTTCGTTTACAACAATCTTCTTCACCTGAATTTAGTGGCTAAATAAAGAGTGCGAACTGATGCTAACAATACCTTTACAACTGTTTATAACTATTGTTTAACTTCTGAACAACAAATAAAGCTATAGTCAAAGATAAAAGTAAAACGATATAAATTTGCGATATAAAATTATTTTGTTTAAACAAACACTCAAAGAATAAGCAAAATTTCATAAATAAATATAACTCAAAACCTGAACACCAGCAGTAACTTTAGTACTCTTAGGTCTTTGCTCTGTAGTTATGTTCTCTACTTCCTCATCTTCTAAATTCATATCCGGTATAAACGTGGAACTTCCTGTTTCATTCTCTGCCATTTCTATTGTAGTTTCCACTTCTTCCATTTCAATTGTTCTAGCCTGAAGTAATGAGCTAAATTAACAGTTTAGTTCAACTTTTATTAATTCAAACTACCCACTTTTTAAAGTAAAACATGCAATAAAAATAAAATTAGTTCCATAAGACAAGCATACAAAACTGTTTAAGTACGTACGGTAGTAGTAAGAGTTATGTTTTCCTCTAAAGTTATGTTTTCCAAACTTCGCCGCGTCCTCGGGAACTGAAAATTTTTTTTTTGTTGTTGTTAACTATCTCTTATTTACATGTCCAGTTGAGCTACGATTATTTAAATAGCAGAAAGGCAAACATAATTTTCTTCAAGGAGAATTAAAAATAAAACAACTGAATGGAACAAATGAATAATTGGTAAAAAGGAATGAGTAAATATTTCCCATAAAAGTGCTAAAGCTTACCAATGGAAACTATCAAAAATTTCAAAATTGGAACAAATCAAGGTCAGGGTAAAGCATATGCTAAAACAGGATGCTTCTCGAGTTTACCAATCTCGGAAATAACTATTTTTGAAAAATGAAGTGGGAATTGAGAAATTTAATTATAAACAATTAAAAAGAATGCAAAAGACAAAAAACAAGTAACCTGCTCTGTACCGATAGCTTTATCCTGCAAAATCTTGATTTCCTCCAAGTTATCAGGAAAATCCAGTTTTAGAGAGTTGAGAATAATTTTATCGGTCATCTCATCAACCCGAAATTTGATAATCAACGCAGCATCAAATGTCATATTTTTACTTGCTGGAATCTCCACATAACCGGGCAGGTATATTTTAATCGTCAAATTGTACCTTTAAAAGTATGAAATCATCATTCACAGGCTTTAATTATAAGATACCGATTCATTTACCTCTACTGAAGTTTTGTCTGATTTCTCTTTTCCATACTACTTCACAAATTCTATAGAATAAAACAACATAACCAACTCTCGTTAAATTAAAACAACAAAAAGTCAATAATCTTATCTCATGCTAAAAATAATCATGATAAAGAAACGCTTTCTGATAAAACTTCAGCTTGTTAGTCTCTCATCCGGTCCTGACTATCATTGTAGTTGGGCTCAGTATGAGTTTATTATGCTTTTCCTAGCATATAATTTAATTTGAAAAATACAGACCAACCATATAGGCACAATATCTTTCGGTATGCGTAATTCAGCTGCAGTTGGGCCACTAAACATTTCTTCTATTGGCGACTCATCCACTGACACATTTGCGCTAAATATGACCATGTTGTTAATAAATAATTTTCTTCAGCAGGTAGACTTAGCGCTGTTAGAAATGCCCAAGTGTTCTTTTTCTATGATAAAAATACCTAAAGCAAGTAACGTATAAACAGAAATAGAATAGGATTAATTCTATATCGACTGTGCTAATTTGGAAAAATAAAATTCTAATTACTTACCACTTATGTTTTAATTCTGTATTTCGATAAGAAATTTAACAGTACTCACATTACTTGTTGGGCATCAGCGGAAGGCCTTATTTCAAGCGATCGATCATATGCTTCTTTTGTTACCCAATAAGTTATAAATGATGACATCACTACTGCAACAACTGCAATCATAAACAAAAAGTATGCTGTAGTCGTTGTACAGGTAACATTCTTCGATACATTCTCCTTTGTCACCGGTCCTTTCTTTTCCATCGGCACTGCCGGATTTGAATCCTGAATGCTATGATTTTCCTTCAAGAAATTCCTAAATTTTCCATTTCGACAAAGAATTGAACTATTTTTTTCAGTTCTCAAAAACAAAACTTCTCACTCTTGCTGATAATGTAACACCGAACTTAATTGTATATGATCAACAGTATCATGCTTATTTAACATATATGAAGTAGATGCAATATAAAAACAAATTCAACGATAACACTTTTTTTCCTTCACCATTTTCCCTCAAATCTTGTACTTCGTTTGTTTAGTATTTTTATCCTACAAATATATTGCCAATTTAGGAAGAAACAGTAAGACACAAAATTTAAAAGTTTAGATAATCAATAAAATAGGCGGAATTTTCCCGTTAGAAACCAATTTTTATCATGAAAAATCAAGTATTGTAGAAATGCTCTGTTCAACTGCGTCTAAATATGAGCAATCTTTTACTAGAAAAGGTTAAGCGAAAGCGAAAATATTAGGCGATCAATTTATGATTAGTAATTTATGTTTAATTAATAATTTTGGATAATACTTAAAGGAAGAAACTTTGGGAAGTTATTATGAGAGATTGCTGTTAACAGCTATTGTTAACCAAAAGCATGAATAAATAATTGAACTGAACTTATCATAAATTAAACGACAATACTTATAATTTTTAATTAAGCTTACAGCAACTTTGTTATTAGCCTCGGCCATCGCAATTAGGCCATGCTGATCGTTGAGGTCTACGTTCTCCAGTTTGCTACTTTTCCAACTTTTGACACTTTCCAATCCTGCAGATATTTGTGTATTAAGGATCAGTTCAATGATTCAACAAAATTTTTAAACCTGGATGGGAAATTTATAACAAGAGAAAGGATGAATTTAATGTTGAGGCAAAAGTGAAGTTTAACTGATATGGTAAAGGAATGGAAAAAACAAGGAAAGAATTTAAACATAAATTTTCGAAGTATTTATTAGAAAATATTTTCAGAAATGGAACAAATATCATTAGAGCCAAAGGAACTATGATTGCACATTTTTTATGAAACATAGCAATCACAATGTGTGCAATGTTCGATGATTGTAACAAAGGTTTCCATGTCGCGCTAATTGAAAATTTGAAAACATTGCAAGTCAAATTGTTTTTCTTCGTAGAAAATCGATAAGGAACAAACAAATAGGTTAACTGATAATGAAACAGTCTTATAAGTGTTAATTCATAAACTGAAAGCAATTAAAACTAATAAATTGTATAAAGTGAGTAAAATAATTTATGAAATTTCGGAAATTTTTCTGGGTCATAATATATCCAAATTTAATTTTTGAGAACTTTCACACTACAATTACTGCTGAAAAATTTTTTGGAATGAGACATACTGATTATAATAAGAATAATAAATAAGTGGATTAGGTATTCGAGACAAGTTGCTTTATCCAAGGAAAGTCGTTAATGAAACGGATAAAAATTGGGAATAAAACTAAGTTGTAATGTGCTTGAAAATTTTTAAGTGTAATCACTTGCAAAGATGAAGGAAAGAGATGGCAGCAACAAAAATCAGTCAAAGCACTTAGATTCGAATAGTGACAAACAGAAGCATATCACAGTGTTTCATTTGACACTCACTGTTCCTAATATTGCTTCAATCAATACGTAAACTTTTTGAAACACAAGAAAACCTTTAGTATCTTTTTGCCAAAGGTTCTGGCTTCCAAAAGTCTTGAACTTGGAGTAAGTAAGTTGTTAATTTTTTCAGTTCATAAAGCAGTAAGGACAGTTCAAATACTGAAATTATGCAAGAAATGAAGAAATAATTGTTTTTAGGAGGAAAAACTGCTAACGATAAAACTCTTAATCGCAAATTATTATTTATTAATTGCAATATCAGAATTACGAAATGGTTTCCCTTCTAAAGCTTAAATCTCCAAAAACCAAACTGTAGTGCAAACACGATCAAAATTTTATTTAAAAAATTTTGTCCAAATAAAATGAAAAACTAATTTCTCCAAAATATCTTTGGATATCAGATTTCTTTTTTTACGATGACTATTCTTTATTCGCTTTTCAATTTGACTTTCGGCAATAATGTCCATTAGCAAATATAATGTTATTTATTGCAGGCGGAAGACACATTCGACGTAAATAGTTAACTTATGCATACTTAGCACAAATACAATCCGTATTGAAAAGAACTTTGTTATTTGTTTATTTTATAAACTAATAATGTTGAAAGAGAATAGAAAATGAAAAAATAAGAATGTGAAATACTGCTGTGGAATAAATAGGAACATTCAGCGCAATTGTCATTTCCTAAACTGTTGATGAGACACTCAAAATTAAACTAATTTAATATTGAAATGTGGGAAGGAGAAAAAAGACAGAGAAAATGAACATGAAAAGAAAATTCCACTAATCTCCTGTAATTGCGGATGTCTTTTATTCATTTCTTCTTATTTTTCTTTTTTAGTAATTTACCAAGGGAACAAAACCAAATCGTGTATGTGCGTATTTAGCATTTAAGAAAAAGGTCGGACAATTGACCTGAACAGTAAAACATTAATTCAAATTTTAATGAGAATCTATTTGTAGTCAATATAGAATGAAGTGAATCTGGAAATTCGAAAACAACTGCAATCTGGTTCTTTGTTTGTCAACACTCTCTGAAAATAATTACAATATATAAAATATCAAGCTCAAATTTCGTCAAAATCTGGTAAATTTTTGTACTGAAGTGGCAATGCTTGACTCTTGCTTTTACAGAAAGTCTCTCTTTTTTTTTATTTCGCATTCGAAACACTTGAAATGCAATTGTTTCTGCAAAATCTATCGGCTTGTCAGATATTGACTGTAGCACTTGGCAAAGTAAAATGAATGTTTTTTAAAGGGGGATGAATACAAAACAAAAATTTGTTGGTGATGCAAAAAAATAAAGAAGTATAAATCACAGAAGTAGCAGAACGATATGTTACAGAAGTTTTGTAGTTTCCGAAGTTATTATTCCACTAATGCAGCATATGAAATAAGTGCAAATGAGCCTTTATGTGGTTTTCTTTCGGAGTAGTTACATCAGCATAAACGATTGGTTGATAGTGATAAGTAATTATCATATTTTATGTGCATGAAATGCGATCATAATAACTGCATAATTCACTGTTTGATAAAACCGCTTAAAATTAATCAATTGCATATGCGATATTTACAACACTACAGTTTGCTGATAAATATCATTCTATTCATTCGAACTATTCCTATTTTTATTTTGAAGACTCATAGTTCAGTTTAATTTATTTGTAAATACAAACAATTTCATTAAAATTTCATCAAAATATGTGGTTTACAAAAATAAGAATAACAAATTAGCTGTGCCATAACTTTTATAAACTTTTGTCTAAGAATGCAATATTCAGAAATAGCGTTATTAATCTGATTTAGATAACTTGCCTATCAGGTAGTTTTTCATTTTTAAGTGAATCCCTCATTCCTTGTGCAGTTCAAAAAATTTCATTTTAACTAAACTATTAGGACAACATCACTGGTGAAGTTCACAGCAAACGAACGAGAAATGATATTGCTCTTCTGTGTTGAAAAATCGGAACAGGTTATTTAAGAAAATGAATAACCAAGGAACGATAAAACCCTGTCCCGTCTTTTCTTTTCCAATCTCATCACTCCTTTTGATAAATTCAACCCACATCCACTTTTATTACACCGCGTACAGGCAAGTTGCTCTTCCGCAACTCTATCAGTTCGATTTTAATCATTTCATTTCGTTTCTAATCGTTCTTAAAACGATTATTTCATTGTTTTTAATCATTGCCATTAATACGATCATTATCACCAATAGCGATATTTTTAAAAGCTTGCTTAGCAATATTAAGGTGTTGATAAAGGAAATCATAATGTATAAATCATTATAATGAGAAAGACTGATAACAGCAATGATATTATCGTTTTCTTGTCGCTTACTCAGAATTGAAATAGACTTAACAGACTGCTTTAAAGTAACATTGCTATTTCTGTCAGATCTATAAAACGGTCGTAATGGTATCCTGAACTTTTACTAGCTTGCGTTCAAAACATTTTTTGTCCTTAATTTAGGTAAGAATTACAATAATCAAGTCATAACTACAAAAGGCAAAAGTGAAACAGTCAATGTTGTAAATAAAAAATAAGTAAAAGGCAGGAAGCTCAATAGGTAAAGGTACACAAACAGTGACAATTAATTCAGTCCACCAGTTATAAAGACAAGTATGGCAGACAAAAGGGAATTAAAGTGTCATTATTTAACAGGTGACAAGTGTTAGCGGTGTGGAACAAAAATGAGAGAGAGAAAAAACTAAGGAAACTTTCAGACATGAACTATGAAGGCTTTCGGTTACGGTAGGTAAACCCAATTTCTTCGTCCAATTTTTACTAGTCTTCGAACTATGAAAAAATTTTTAAAAAAGTTTTGAAAAAAAGATTTTCATTAGCATCGTAAAAATATCAATTTTATTTTCCACTAGTAAAATTAATGAAATTAGCATTGCTCATTCATTTTATGCATTACGATAAGAAAAGTGCAGAAAGCTTGCCGCACTGTTCCAGAAAGAAGGATAAAGTTCATTGCACATTGCACACTTTGAAAAGGGCATTTCATTTCGGATCCCATACTTGTCAACAATTGACTCTATTAACTCAATTAATTTTTTTATTTTATTATGTCTTTAAGCGCTGCATAAATTATTGCTGAGAAATGACATTTTTCTTCCTCTTCCGTAAATTAGAAAAAATCCTAAATTTTAGTGTTAATGTAACGATGAGGATAATCACTATTGGTATGAATCTATCTGATCTGCGAGAAAACTACAAGTAACTGATTCTAATGTGATCAAGTTCATGATTCTCGTTCACATAAACATCTTGCAATCTGTCTTTTACCACAAACACTGTGGACCATCACATGCAATTTCAGGTTAGATATCAAATCGTTGCACTACTAAAGGATGACAAATCATCTCAGCATATTAAACGTTTGAAAGATATTATTAAAAGTAAACATACTAAGAAATCGAGAATGAAATGAAATGCACTGTCAGGAATTAGTCTTTCTAAACTTTGAAATATCAAATATTACCGGAAAAAAAAGAAATTACTAGGAAAATATTCCAGTTTAGAGAATTTGAATTAAAGCAAACTGCTTATGAAAAGTGAGCGAATTTTAAAATCCTGATTGCATTAAAAGACTACTTATATATTTTTATCTCCATTTCAACTCTTCAAGACAATCACTAATTGAGCGCTTGATGTTTAAGAAATATTTAGGTATTTTTCCCACATGGGATACCAACAAATTCATTCACACAAACTTGGGCAAATCAAAACTAAGCTCATAAGCTTCATCAAATTCTAATTAAGCAAAAACAGTTTGGATGATTTAATGTGAGATCAATAAATCCTAATGTAGAAGTAGTTCATTTGTTTAAATGAACAACCAGTTACATCGAAGTATATTTATTGTTCATTAATGATAGCCAAAGTAAAACCTATGAAACTGTCCGGAACAATCTTGTTGAAATTGATAGAAGTGAATGAGTCATATGCAGACAAAGACTTAAGTGTAAAAACCGTAAAGCAAATAAATCAGTGACTACTATCATTTAATGAAACGGATCAGGAACACTTGCACTTGAACGAGTACTTTGGAATACGACCACTAGTTGATCAAATGTGATTTACAATGAAATGGGTAGAATTAACCCGAGTAAATTCAATAAATATGCTATCATTTTCTCTCGATGCATTTACAATTTCAGATCATTTTGTGATACCGCCTTCACTAAATTATAAACAATTATAAAATCACTAAGATTGTGTTCAGATAAATTCTGGATTAGAGCTATTTTTAAAATGACAAGTAAAAATACATCCGTGTTTTGACTTAATGAAAACAGGTCTGAAAAGAGAAAGAGGAAATTTGATGCAAAATACATTGCAGAAGAGAAATGAGCCCTGAGCTGAACTGCAATCGCTTATTGCTAGTTATTGATATGTGCTGTTCTCAAATACTAGTTTTCATCAAATTTTTAATTATAAAAATAAAAGTCCAACGAAGCTGGCACTGAAATTTTAACCACATATTCTATTTGAAGCATTTTTATGGAAGGTTATCCTACGAATAAAATTTTCAAACATTTTTATTTTGCTCAAGAAGATGAAATAGCAATAGCTAAAGGGAGAGAGAGTTACTCATTATCAAAGCCTTTCTTGATGATTCGGTCTTTTTCTAAAAATCTTGTTTTTCAATTTCATAATTATCCTTCCTCAATCTCAAACAAAATCACAATTCTTCTCTTTCCATTCATATTCTTATATATAGATTACTAAAACTTCATGTTTCTGATCTTATCACCATTCCAAATAATATAGTGCTAGTTAGATTGAAAGGAGCTTCAATAGCAACTACATAGTCTAAGATGAATCAGTGCTTGCCTTGTATAATCTGAAATATTCCGGTAAGGAAATGGTGAATGATTATTTGAACTGACAGCTATTGTCCACGAGCGATTGCAAAACAGAAGAATATGGAAAAGTTAAAATTGGTGAGTAGGGAGTAGGGTCGACAAATAATTGTCGCGAGGGGAGAGCGAGCATATAAATGTGTCTTGTATTAAATGACATTTTATTTCTGAAAATGAAATTTTAGTAGAAGAGTCAGTAAATCAGTAAATCAATTAAATTAAAAAAAAAAAGAAGGAAAGAAGCTGTCTGTTTTGTTTGTGAGATGAATTACACACAAAAGAGGAATAGAGGATGACGGGGTCACTTCGGGCTGCACGTCATTCATTACCCCAAAATTCAGGCAACTTCTATACTACTCGTTCCATCTTCATTACCACACCACTACCATTATTACTACCAGCACTACTGTCACCACAATAACATATCAAAGTGTTTTTACCGATTTGCTCTTTCAGCTTTCTGATTGTTCGTTGTAAAGAAGAGAAACATTTAAGACAAGATATCGTTTACGACGAATTTTCTCATTTTTTTGACAGATTCGCCACACAGATTTCACTTATAAAACAGTGGTACTAGCGCAAAAAATAAAAAAAAAAGAAACCCCAGCGCAAGAATTTAAATAAACAATGTTAGTTATGCAATACGAAGTATGGATCTGTGTGACATTTTTACGAGGTCATCAAAATAAAATCACTATCGAAGTCAAGCTAAATTTTAAATCAATCTTCAACTCACCTTCAACTTTAAACGAAACAAGAAATAAATGGTAGTTGCACTGTCACTGTCTTCTTACTGCTTCTTTTCCTTCTTCATAAATCAAACAGATCAAAACTAAGAAAAATCAGGAAACTTTTAAGCAAAAAGTATCAATATTTGCTACACTTTCCAAAAGTTTTAAAATCAGCTACCGATTGAGGTCTCAGCTTTACCAACTAGTTGGGTAAAGGTCAACGATTTAAGTCATTTGTAAATCTGATCAATTCAAAATTTAGTTACAAGATTCTTTTATTTCATCAATTCAAGATTTCAAATTAAAAGGTTTTCGTGCTCCTGCAAAAGATACTTTATTGAAGAATTCTCAAGTTTCCAAGAATAATTTAACCTAAAAAATCACAAAAAAAAAAAAAAAAACAGCCAGCAATAATGAGCAATATGAAAAATAAAACAAATGGATCATACCGCTTCCATTCAATATCAGCAGTTTCATATTTCAAAGTTTAAGGACTAATTCCTGGTAGTGCATTTCATTTCATTCTCGATTTCTTAGTATGTTTACTTTTAATAATGCCTTTCAAACGTTTAATATGCTGAGATGATTTGTCATCCTTTAGTAGTGCAACGATTTGATATCTAACCTGAAATTGCATGTGATGGTCCACAGTGTTTGTGGTAAAAGACAGATTGCAAGATGTTTATGTGAACGAGAATCATGAACTTGATCACATTAGAATCAGTTACTTGTAATTTTCTCGCAGATCAGATACATTCATAACACATCAAAAGGACTTTCTCTTTACCTTTAAACTTTCCTCGATATATATCAAATGCAGTTGTTCTGCAGAGCTGCTTGTTAGAATGTGGTAACAGTTTAGGCGCAAATAATCATGCAGCTGATGAATTAGATTTAAATAATTTTACTCCGTTCAAATACACTTTGTCAAAAGAAGTCGCGTTTGTTAAGGTGACTGAAGCAACGAATTAGAGAAACAGTCTGTGGAAATGATTTAATGTGGAAAACAGAAAGTTAAGCAACCTGAAGTAGTGCTATGAAAACAAAAATGCCAAATGAAGGAGTAGAACTAAGCATAAAACAGAATTTGCATGTGAGATATTCCAAAACGAAAAATTGAGAACGTTTCAAAAAGCTCAATTCCTATTTCAAAAATAAAACAGTAGTAATTTCAATTAGAAAAAAAAAAAAAAAAAAAACAAATCATAAATTCTGAGGACCTAAATTTCCAACACTTAAAGAATTGGACACCTTTGGGTATCCACAAGATGGGTACCAACGAATACGCTAGCTGGTGTTTTATCTACTCGTATCGTCGGTTTACTATAGTAATACAGGCATAATCGATTACTGATCTTTAACATTGATTCAACATTATCAATTCCAAATGCTGAGAAAATAGCAGAGATCCAGCGTTTCGTTGCTTTTGGTTTCTTAAAGAACATATCTGCCATCTAGAAAGAAATTCAGCCTAGTTTATGCTTTGTTTTAGATTAGTAACTGAATAAACAATATATACAAATCTTAATTTATTAAGTTGGAGGAAAAGACTGCAATGTTAGTACTAACACTGTAACAATCGTCATATGTTTTGTCATCACCGAAGGCGCCTTCATGAATCAGTTTTGATACTAACGCACTGAAACAGGAATTTATTAACACAATGAACTTTAAAAAAGTCAAATTTTACTTCTAGATTTTTCATTTTTTGTTTCTGGAATTTGAATTAATTTTATTTATTAAGAAGAACAAATGAATTGCAAATGAATTGCAAGAACCTATAAAGACGTATGCCAGTAATGGTGAATTCGGGGATTTTTGACATATGATTCTTCAACTTTGTCACCCAGTTGAATAGATCATAAGCAGCAAATACACCTTCTACTAACTGACCGATATCTTTACTTGGATCTATCTTTCTTAAGTAACAGTGGCCTGAAATTTTGGAAGTTCTGAAAAGTTAAAAGATATTTTCTTCATAGTTCGAAGAACTGAAAAACTGAAAAATCACCTTCTCTAGTTCTTACTGTGGTACCTTGCTCGCACGATGACCATTCACTCCACTGCAATTGAATTTTCAAATTTACATACTTTTCTGCCAGTTTGGCATCTATCGAATGTCCGTGCAAATTCCAGCTGATCTCCTCGTTCATATTTTTATCACTCACTACCTGAAAATTTTAAATATATAACCATTTCATTAAAGACAATTTGTCTACTTCACTGCTATGCAGCCGAGTAAAAGAATCAATAAATTCAATTATCTCATCAATTTAATTGTCAATTTGGGTTGACAATCGAAATGGCAATTCTCTTTATTATTTTTAAAACAATTTAATCATCCGTTCAAATAACAAATACGAACAATCAAACAAGCAACTATCAAAAAGAAAGCACCCAGTCGAGACACGATGTCCAATTCATAGTGCACATCCCAAATGCATCACGTATATATGTAGGAGGAATATGACGAAATTTCCAGTTTGAATCAGGAAAACCTTGTGATTCCGGACATTCAGTTTCTGCGCAAAAAATTTGCTCCGTAATATTTTTCAATCAAACAAATTATATTAAATTAAATTAAAGTCGTACAAATACAAGAATATGTTATTTCTTGCCAATCACGATAAATCGACTAATATTATTCTCTTTTTTTGCATTTTTATATTTTGATCTTTCTAGCCTGCTAAATGCATTAAATAATGCCATGAAGAATAGAAAATTGCTTTACAGAATTTCAAAAATGGCTTGACATAATAATATAAAAGAAATATTTTCTTTAACTGTTTTTGGTTCATCATCTGTTATCAAATGGTGCGTCACATATCAATCTATTTAAACTTCCAATAACTGTTTTGCTCTTACTGACCAATACTCAAATTTTTTGACACACACCATACTTATAACTTATCTCACAAATAAAAATGTAATCGAAATATAACATAATGAACTTACCAATCTGAGAAATTTGTTCATCACCAGGCCTTGAAAATTAAAATCAAATTATTAAGTTGGAACGCTAATAATGGAAATATTTTGATAAGATAAAAGATGATCGTTACGACATCTACCACACTTTGAGAAAATTTACTTCTCAATTTACTTTCATATAAAACTAACATGAAAAACTTTCTAAATTATGAGAGTAGGATAAAAAAACAACCCAGGATAAGATAATATGTTGCAATTAAATAAAGCAATTGCCGAGCAAAGATGATGCGAAAAAGGCTCGCAAGAATAGCCTCCATACTAGTAGTTCAGATGCTTTCGACAAACATAGATTCAGTATGTTTCAGCTTTCAAGATCTTCAGCCTTTTTCAAGCATGGAATTACTTACTTAAGATAAATGAAAAGAGGTTGCATGGCAATCAAATAGTAAATGAAGTGTAAGACATTTCTGGAGGCTACATCCAAGCAACGATACAGGCCTTCATTCTCGGAAGTTGGCTAGAAATTTCTAAGTTTTTAACAAATTTATAATTTGTGACAGAAGCAAATATTGAAAAATTATCTTGCTAGAAATGTTAGTTTATACATATTTACACATGTATATAGTTAGGTGTAATAGTACAATAATACTAATAAAAGACATGAAATGTGCTATTTTGAAAAGCCTTTCTTAAACTGATACGCTACCATCTTTACTAGTGAGTTGTTCGAAGAAAAAAATAAAATCAGTTCAAAATATTTTATTTAAACAATCAAATATTGCGCTATTAAAAAAAGCCATAGCAGCAAATTTAGATATAAGGTTGCACTCGTTAAAAATCTCAATAAATTTACTGAGCAATGGGAATGAAAATTGGGAGTATCATAGAAAGGAGTATCATGTTTTCGAACCCAGTACAACTATTTATGTGTGACGACAACAAAAGAACCTGCCAGGTAAAAAAAAAAAAACTAAAACAAAATTCTACTCTAGCTATGGCATGAAAATTTAGAGTTCATACGGCGTATACTGTATATCTTATCATTTTAATTTCATATACTGTATATCTTATCATTTCAACTACAAGACTTAACATAAGACTGCAGTATAAACAGCTGAAGAATCATTGAATAGCAAACATACCTGTAACAAGATTAGCATCCCTCTTCTCTGTATGAGTATGGTCTGTGATCGTGGATTTGTCCCAGTTCCGAAGTCGCTAGGCATTGCGCCAAAATCACGCCATCTGTTCTCCCCATAATCGGCACTTAACGTCAGCAAATGCTGATTCCACTTAGGTGAATTTTTTAGGTTCTAAATATAATTTTATTACAACAATTATCACTCGTAATTTGAAATATTCAAACACAAACTGATCAGAAGTGATGTATAAATAATATTAATAATTAATAATATCTAATTAATTTCTATTTTGCTAAAATTAACTTCCTATGTAAGACATTTCACAATTTGAGACATTCGTCGTCGATGATCAGAATAAAAACTCGCATAAAAAAATATAGAACAAAAAAGAAAAAAATGGAGTAGATGAAAGATAAATGAAAAAATAATTAATTAAGCATGAATTAAGTGTCAAGCAAGGCGGGTTTCATATCAATCTAACAACAATGATTTAGTTAGTTGTTTCGACAAATGAAAATTACTTAGTTAAATTATCATCATCTTAAGCTAAGTCTCAAACAAAAAAATTAAACTTTCATATCTCCCAGTGCATCCTCAACGTCCTTCGCTGGCATAAACCACCAGTGCTTTATTAACCCATTAAAAGTAAACGCTCGACGACACATTACACATCGAAGGTCAATACGCTGACCAGGCCAAAAGTAAATCGGCTTGATCTACAAAAAACCATGAAGAGCTCATAGCGCATGCTATCAGTGGAGCTACAATTACTCAACAAAATGAATGACTTATACAGCACCTATTAATGAGTAATATGATATATACTAAATTATCAGCACAACAATCAGCTAAAGTTATTTTGCCTTGAAATGTTACAAATAATTTTTATTCAAAAACAAATTACGCAAAACGACTCCTAGTTTTTTAAGAAATCATTGACGAGCATACGGAAACATTCGGCTTATTATCACAGTTCGGTTCATAAAAGGACTCCACAAACAATGATTTCAAATACTGCTTCTTATGGACATCTTCAATGAATTCAAACTCCATCGGATTATCAATATGAGGTGCCAAATCTGGTACTACATTCTCTTCATCCAACTGCAGTTCTCATGCATGTAAAATCCGACCGCACTATTTTTTTCAAGATACAAGAGATAGTAATCCTTACACATATATGATGGACTCTATACAGGAGCATTGTGCAGATGAACCCAGTCGAATAATCACGCCTCAGGATTTTTCGGCTCCAAAATTTGATATGATAATGAAAGATAAGCTCGAACCTTCATTAACCCAAAATATACATAAGTGATGGGACTTACAAGACTTTCTCCACCAAAAATGATCATTAAGACAACCATAACTGAGTACATTATTCCCATTTGAACAACCGCCTTCAGGTAGAACTGATTCCGAAGGTAAGAGAATTCTCAGATGCTAACAATATGCAAATCAAAGCAACAATTCGAAAAAAAGAAACTTTTTCAAATTGTTGAGAAATATTTGGAGACATACACATGTTTCCTTCCCCATTTAATATAAATCTTTTAATAGAAAACATTTTCATAAGATTGTAATTGAAATCAACAGTGTTACAAGAAATGGACCAAAAAGGACACAAAGTAACTAAATCAAAGTTTGATATAAATGCTTTTTCTTCAAAAAATTTTTTTATAAAAGAATGTGCGTGAAAAAAGTTCTTTTAATATGAAAATTCATGCGCTCTGTAATTTATATACTGCGGAATAGTTGGAACCAAAGACTGTGTAACACATTTCTATCAAAACATATGTAATACCAAAAAATAATCACTGAATAATGTGTTTCGGGTATGTTAAATGTGCTGGTATAACAGCAAATTTCGGAAACTGATTCCCATCCGGTCGAATAAGCTGAAATTAAAAAAAAAAATGTATAATGTTGAATTTATATCAGTAAGCAATCACAGGATGGAGGATAGACATTCAAAACTTCATCCTAATTGCAGAAAATCAATGTTCCATTCAAAAAAAACGGATGCTTCACACAGTTAGAATCAATACATTCTCTCCGATGAAAAGCATCTGGGAAATTTAACTCTTACACTTCAAACTCAAATTATAATACGTTAATTAAATGAAAATACATTGAATGGAGGAATTGAAAGATAACATTTTCTTGATACATTTTTAATAAAACTTCGAGAATCAAATAACTAACCGTTCTTTTTGTGCCTGTTTTGTCGATAACAGCTAGTCTAATAACACCACCAGAAGAACCATCACGGATTGTTGCCAAAGCTACTGCATTGAGTACTAATTCTTTGCATTTTTCAGCAGTCATTCCTGGCTACAAATGTTCTACTATGCATTTGTGTCTTTTCGATTATTTTCGAATCATAAGGATAAATAAAAAGATGCAAAAACACAGCTCACATAATTGTTTCTTTCATAGAAAAGTATCACATACTTACCTTCCACTGACTATCTAGAAAACCTTGTACGAATGTACTACCCCTACCACTCGCTGCGCACCGCTGTCGAGTTACGTAACCACCCATTGGAATTGCATACAACTAAAATATTTTTTAAAAATAATAGAAAGCTATAACATAGCTAATTTGATTTTAAAAAATATTAAAAGTAACAGGAGATATGACAAAATTTTAGTCTTAATAATTGGCAACTGACCTGTCCACCTTCAATATCATCGTAGCCAGCAACCAGAACCGATGCTGATAAAGAGTCACGATATTTGTACAGAAAATTTCGAAATATCTGAGCAGAGCGTCCAACAGTAACTTCTTCTTCTTCCATCATTCTGTCAAAAAAGTAAGTTGCCTCAAGTCCAAACCTGAGAGAGAAATTTCCCAAAACAAAGGCTCTATTAAAAGCAGAACGATTAAAACTTACGAATAAACTTCAATATAATACTTTACAATATCAGAAATGGCTTGTGTATCCGCAGCAGAGCCCGAACGACAAACTACCATACGATCCGTAACAGGTGTAATTTTATCTGTGGCGCGCGATGATATGTAACTCCTAAAAACAGTACACTCATCATTTCAAAAATTACACCATAGAAATTTTAAAAAGAAGAGAATTACATCAGCCTAAATGAACTGCAGCTCAGGATAAAACGATAAACGCTAAGACATGATAATATACCCAGAACTTGTTCTCGAGTCTGTCCCAACCACAACTCCACTATCGAATTCCATTGCAATGAGAGTTGTCTGCAAGTAAAGATATTTAGGTGCAATAATTTGAACGATATTAAAATACGTCAATCTAAGATATTCAATCTAAGCTTCTTTTTCCTTATACTAATAATAACAAAACTGTGACATAATATTCTCAAACTAACGATAGCCATTGGAAGCGGATTATTCCTATCTGTTTTAGTGTTGGAATGAAATAGAAATGTTCTATAAATAAGAAAGACTGAGATGGGATAAAAATAAAAATATAAAAGTGTATCTTACTCCCATGTCGACATTTTCACCTGTAAAGTATTGCTGCGGTCCGTTGCAAGTCATGATTGTCTTTCCTGCAATGCCAACATATTTGTTAAGAGCAATTAAGAAATTTAATTCCCATAGAAGGTTACAGTTTCTGTTGCAGTTTTTGGAAGATTAATTAGTTAGATATAGAAGACATAAGCCATCTTCCCACACTTACCCACCAATCTTCCCCATCTCACCCATCTTATTGAGACCAGTGTTACCCACTGGCTTTTCGCAACACGACTATAAACCGTGCAATCTACGTAAGAATATAAAGTTTTGTTGCTGCGAAATGTAATCCATGCGAGTGCAATTTAGGCGGGGAGAGGCGTCTATGATTTAGTATAGAGAGCCTAGGATGGGTAGGTACATATAAGCCTAGTATGGCCTATAAAAAGAAAGCCTAGAAGTAGTCAACTGATGCAAATGCAGATAGACTGGATAGTTGTTGATTGGCTTGAACAGTGATGCATTGATAGGTAGTAGCCATTGAAGAGATGTTTAATTTTCCGTTTTAACGTTGATGTTAATGCCAAGGAAAAGTAAAATTTTGCAGACTGCTGTCGATTATGCTAAAAGTGGAATATAAAGTTCTGACTGGTCAGGTCAAAGCAATCCATTGAGGTTATCGCTGGACCATTCGAATGTACAGATGGTTATCTCTTCATTTGAATCATTCCGGATTCTCTATTTCGTCTTATTAAATAGGCGTGGAACTCTTTCGACATATATAATGTTTAGGGATGATCAGCTCATTGCGTTAAAAGGAGCTCATCCTTCATAATGTAACATCCATCTCTGATATTGGACGATTTTTCTTTCAGATGGTTCTTCAGTTATTTTCACATGCTGCGTCTGTTTTGATTGGAGCACTTTATCCGGCCTTTAAAACTTTCAAAGTTATTCGTGAAGGCGATTTTTTGCAAATGGTTACAGTTCCTTTATTTTTTACATTTTCTTAGTATTTCTTACATTGCATTCCAATTAGGAAAAACAGTTGGAATTGTTTCAGAAGCGATGGTTGAAGTACTGGACAGTTTACGCAGGCTTTCTAGCAGCTGATACTATTGGTGATGTACTCTTATTGCCATACATTATTCCTGGTTATTTGGTGATGAAGATGAGCTTCCTTCTTTGGGCAGCATCTCCATGGACGGATGGTGCATCAATTGTTCATCAAAAAGTAAAATAGTCCGTTGAGCTGTTAAAGATCTTGTATTTACATACAGTTCAGAAACGTTTTGTCTGAAGCATTCTTGTTTCCAGTGACGGTAGTTCTCAGAATGAAAGACCGATTGAGAAAAAGCAAAGAGACTGAAAGAGAGGGAGTAATAATATTCACTTGTAATCTGTTAATTATATCACACAGTGTTTTTACCTACTTTCGTTTTCATAAGCTATTTCAGTTAATCGCTCCACTACTAACAGCGTATGAACATGACATTGATAATATGCTGGACAATATGGGACGTTCGGTGCAACGTCAGGCTTCAAGATTAGGAAATGGAGCACTAGACAAGTTAGTATTTCATGAGATTTAAATTGATAAGCACCTCAAGTGGATCTTCATGATACTTTGAAAGAAAAGTTAAAGACTTTTACAGAGCGCGTGTCGGATTATTATCACTTGCAACCACAGATAGTTCGGCTACTGGTGAACCATTTTCTACCAGTCGATATGCTTCAATAACAGTCGGTTAGCACCTGGTGGTTATTATTTTTTAAATAACTCTTTGAAGAAGCACACCTTTTCATGTCCTAAACAAAAACTTTTTTTTTTATTAAAATCGAAACTATACAGCTTCCAATTGTTTTCATTAAACAAACAGGTTTATCGTAATATCTCTTTTCATTTATTACTTTTTTTGTGTTTATTTGCAGCAGTAGAGGAACAAGCGGAAGAGGATATTATCCGGTTAGTTGACGAAGAAACAAATGTTAAGAGAGAGATGGAGGAAAGTGAAAGTAGTATGTCCCCAGAAAGTAATTCTTTCTGCAAATTTAACTGACAGAACATAAATATAAGTGTTATCGTTTTGCATAATTTGAAAATCAGTATGTTTTAGCATCAAATCGCTTAAAAGGAAACTGTGTGCGTTCTGATGGTGTTAGTGTTACTAAGAAAGGACGAAACCGATTTAACAAGAATAGAAGGGCGGAAGGTATTTCTTACCTCTACACTTTCCTGTGCATTATTACAAATTTCATTTTTACTTCATGAAACGGCTGCAGAGGAGTATAAGGGATTCAGGCTTTCAATATTCAGTCTCTCAGTATTCAGAAAATTGCAGCCTTTCACGATTTATAATTTACTATGCTTTTCTCTCTAATGTTCAGTAACTTTATTGTAGTGTAAAGGAATTGCTAGATATATGTATTTCGTTCTGTCTTTGTTTTCGTTTTGTAGGAGATGCAAAAGACCGGTCGCACCGTACAAGACGCGTTACAGTAAATCGTAGTATCTCTCGTGGGCGATAAGTTTGATCATTTTCTATTTCCCATAAATTTTATAAATGTTTTTTGAGTGTTCTTACATTTATCTCTGTTTTGATTCTTCTTCTTTTTTTTCGGTGTACAGCTTCATTCATTACTTACATATGCTTCCTCAGTTTCCAATAGTCTTGTAATTTTTTTACTGCTTGTCTTTCCACATTGCATGTTATCGCATTTATGGTTTTTTTTTTGGTTTCTGTTTCAATTTTTGGAATTCGCTGTCTTATTTTAATATCAAATTTGCTGCTTTCATGAAGGTGCATCTTTTTTTTAAAACTCAAAATGTTTGAGAAATCCTGAACAACTATTTTCCTGTTGTAGATATTGCTTTTTGAACAATGAATGGGTTTATCTACAGCTATTTTTTTTTTTTTTTTTTTGTGAGGTTTCAGGACGAAAACTCACGATATTCTTAAATTTTGAACAGGTAAGAGAGGCGAGTCCTCGATTGGTTACTTTAGCTTGAAGTCGAAATATTTTTTTAAGTTTCAAAATATTGCACAATATGGACAATTTATTTTCTTTAACAATGTAAGTAACTTATTTCCCTTTTCTTTTCCGATCCAGGTTTTGGAAGGTCGGTATTTCTTTCAGAAGCAGCAAATTTGATAACACCTGTTTATTGATTCATGCTCAATAAGATACATGTTTTAATGATACTACGACAACAGACATAGGAATTATCCGTATTCACCTTGAGTCTGAAGTTCATTGTGTTTCACTTTCTCATCTTCCGGTCTGCACAACAAATCCACAACAATATGATCTGTTTGCATATGGTAACTTTTCACTGTGTTCACTTCTAGTATTGTACATGTCCAAACTTTATCCTTCTCATCATGGATGTTATTCAGGTACTGAGTGCAACTGAAATTAGAAAGTTGTGACACAATTAAACATTTCCCATCAACAAAATAGTTTTTTCACGGGTAGTTTAGGTAATTTCTAGTTTGCTTAGGCTCGAACGATATAATTTCAGTCGATTTCAAATGGGAACAAGCTTCAAATTATACATCTATCACCGACTAATACCTGATGAGAAAAAGTATAAGTGCTTGATAACTTCAAAAAAGGTGATATTCGTATTTTATGTTTATGATTATACCCTCCGTGTTCTTGTTAGAATGATTTCAAGAGTTCCATACCAAAGATTCAAATGGATTTGTAAGTAAGGTTTTTTAGAACTGAAAATTACTTCGTAGCGCAGGTCATGGCAAAGTTTTGCAAAATGTGACTGATCGTTGACCACTTCTCCTCTTTGAAGCGATCATCAATTTGTCCATTTGGCAAGATACGACTTTCCATTTCTTTGATAATAGTTGCTGAACGACTAAATTTCCTTTTTTTCACTGTGCCGTCATGTTTTGCGGTATTTGTTTCTAGAAAATTTTCAACTGGAAAACTCAGGACTTTTTTATATCAAGTTTGAAAAAAGATGCTTTAGCTCCATTTGATTCAAGGAAATTTTACTAGGAAAATTACTTGGCAAATTTTAATCAGAACCAAACCTTCACATTGAATAGCACTATTATCTATTGATTTGCTAAAAAAGATTTTATTTTTATCGTTCTTTTCCATTGCAGTTCTGTTTTCGCCACAGATATTTGTAGTGTCGGTAAGTTCATGTAATGCAATTTCTTCGCTCATGGATGTCGCATTTTCATTTCTGTAAGAAGTATTTGAATAAGAAAGTTTTTTGAATTGTTAATTCGAACTGTAGAAAGACTAATTTCAACAGATATTCTACGAGCCTTATGTGGTGAGTAATATGTCTTTAAGTGATGAATAATCAATAACATTATTGGTTTCCATATTGGATTTTCCTTATGGTGCAATGTATGACCATAATGATTTCGGTTTAAGCAGTTTCTAAATCTTTTTGAATGAATGAAAATTTAGGTTCCAATATAAGAGAATGTGCAAAATTTTCATACACGAGAATTTCAATAATTTTCAATACTTTATAAGTTTGGAGTATGCGGCCGGTTTATTACTGGGCTCCAAGCTGCCGCTCTGCTGTTCTGATGTCCTAATTGCTTCATGTATATGAAGTATTCCACCTGTTGATTTCAAACATTTACAAGCAGCGAGCCAGTATGGTCGTGACGATGGTAATAATCCAATGTTTACGCGATCTGCTACACCTTGCGGTGTTACCTACGGTAACAGGTAATGGTAACCTTTATTATAAAGAAGCGATGTTAATATTTGCAGGAATTCTTGTCGTGTTAAAAACTGCTTTCCGATTCAAAGCATTATAGGATATCTCTGAATTAGGCGAAGTCCCTCAAGCATCTGGATTTACAGCAGTTCTGACAATGATAGTATTTGACGCTATATCTAGATTTCAATAATACTGAGTGCATCAAAAGCTCAGGTTCTGATGATCTTAGCGGTGATCTGGGAAGATAAAAAGAGGGAAAAACTATGAAGTTATGGATTAAGTATTATTTTGCTATGGTATTGTCTGTGAAGGATTGTTTTCTAAACGAATTGGAGTTTGTTAGTTTGCCAAACAATTATTAGGGAATGAAGCATGTTGAATACTGTTATTATATATCTGTTCGATATATTATAACTTTTCAAACACTACCTTTCTGGAATCGCCCTGAATGACTGTGCAGCGATCTTGGACACAGTTAATTTGCAAACTGCGCTTTAATGCCTCAATGGCATCTTCATTCCAGTCGATAGCGTAGACATGTTTTGCATGTGCACTTATCAAATAAGGCAATGTATAATATCCGATTCCTGTAACCGGGAATGCTCATTTCAGAAAATAATCAGCAAATTTTTAATTTTTGGTTCCGGAAATATCTAGCTGTACCAGCAAACATATCGGTGACAACTTCTTGATGGCAGTCAAATTCTGAGATGCGCTGCTTCTCTGAGGCATTGTTGACATTAAAGAAACATTTTGTGACGTCGTAAAGGAATCTGTAAAGTTTTGGTTTTCTGTGAAATATGTTTGTCTAGTTTTCTCAATCAAAAGTTCGTAAAAATGACTTTCTGATGCCTTGCAACACCGCAAACAAGAGCCAAGGTTAAATCTTCCGCTTATCACTGTTGTATCACTTAACTAGATTATCAACTGCTGTTTTTGAAACTTCAATCATTGAAATATACAGTACCTTATATCGCCATCGATGTGTTCCACCCATCCGTCCTTTCCATATAAGAGATCTATGTGAGGCTCATGAAACTCATCTCCTTCAATAACACGCTTTTTTCCCAGACGCCTCGTATTAAGTAATTCTGTTACCATCTCCCACAATTTTGGGCCTGATGCATATGTAGATTTTGAAATTATGCTTTCGTTTAAACAAAAATTAAACCTCACATTGTCCTGAATTCACTTCAGTATTGAAAAAAATTCAGATGAAATTATGCTAATTACAGGAATGAAGGAATAAAAATAAAGTATTCATAAAATTGAAGCTAAATAATATGTCTTTATAAGATAATTTTAAGTTGATTTTTTATGTTTGTAGTGATATTTAATAAATTTAGTTCCAAAGATCTATTTCAAAATTTAGATATGGAGAGAAGAAAAGGAGGAAGTTAGAACAAAGAACGAGACTATTATTTAAACATACCCATTAACCTCCAATTCGGATGTTTAAAACAATTATGCGGTAGGATAATCATGTTCCCGTGTTTTTCCCACCGTTTCGGCAGATCGCGATGCATCTCATCATTCCATATTCCCATTTGGCTGGCAGCATTACGAAGTGAGTCAAGCAACTGCCCGAAAGTCGATGTTCTGCTGAAATGTACTATCGTTTGATCGACACTTTGTCTCCGACTTGAGTTTACAAGCATACCTGAAACTTTTCCGAAGCTTACTTTAAATTTGAGTATAATTACCTTCTTTGTTCACAAAGAATTTTAGCAACAAATTCACTATTTTCAATTAATACAACTGTTGTAACACAAATAATATGAGTAATCATTGTTTCATCGTTCAAAGTAATCCAGATCAATCATCATATGACAAAAACAAGTGGTAAAATTGAAATAGTGTTAAGCTTTAATCTCGCATCAAAAGTCACACAAATCATACGACTGGAATGAAATAGTGTTTCAGCTTGCAGTTCTAGAAAATATAGTGCGTGTAGAAAATAGTTATCAAATATAAAAAATAAATTTTAAGAAGTCAACAGAGGTAAAATCAAAAGATTAGGAACTTTCTGATCATCTGTCTGAATTTTGCAGATGGAATTGAGAAATATTTGGAAAAGTGACGCCAATATTCGCTTAAATCTTCCCAAAAATCATATTTCCTAGTGTTCCCAATAAAACCAACTAAACTCTTTCATAAAAGTTTGAATGAAAATCCCAAAAATATTTCGTGATACTGATAAAGATAAGGAATGGCACAAAGTGCAAGTTAAAGATAAATGAATAGATTAGATTGATTCGTTTACACTTTTTAAGATATCACCCAACCATGTGCTACCTTGAATACATCCTTTTTAATAGTGTCAGAAAATTGATAATTTGATAACTTCTAAGGAAGAAATGCAAAATACTTTTAATTTACAAACCTTGCATACCACTTAATCGGTTCTTCAAAAAAGGCTTTCCTCAAATCTACAAAACTATCCGTACAATCAGTATCAGTTGCATTGTTACTCTATCAGTTATTCATATTTCCAAGGTGCTGAAATTAACGTTTTAGAATTCACTGAGTAAATGGAACTCCGATTTAATTTTGAGGTGGCAAACAGTTTGGAAAGACCGTAAAATTAAAATTTACCTAGCTTATGAACAAGTGATGGAATAGAGAAGCAAAACTCTAACTGGAAAATATATCGACAAGAATAAATTCGATTCTCCTATCTAATTAGAAAATTATTAAACTGATCAATAGTGCCATATTATCTTCCGTATAAAAAATTCTTAAATGTATTTTGATAATACCAAAGAAAAATCAGCAATCGATTATTAACTGTGCTCGAAAATGCTCAATAAACGATGTAAATAGAGGTGAGAAAAGATAATTTCTTCATACAAAGTGCAGATGTACTTCTCTCTACGGCACCTCAAGAATTTCAGTTTCGTCCGGTAAATGTTGTTTATGTTACCTTCCACGTATATATCATCGTTTCCTACCAAATGCTTTCTGTACATCGGTATATTACTTCTACTGGTATGTTTTTGTATAAATATTGCTTTAGGAGAAATGTCTTTCAAAAAAATTATTTATGATAAAGAAAAAAAAGTGATGTTATGATCATCTCATCATTGAATAAATTCATTTAATGAATTTTCAAATAAAATGAAACGAAAACTGCAGGAATGAATAACTGAATATATGATTCCCTTCTTTTAATGAATGAGATTAATGTTAGATGCTAAATTTCACTTCATATTTCAATGGTTTATCTCAACTCTCTGGCTTCATCTCTACTTTGTAAGGTATAAGAGAATATTAAGATGAGAAAGTGCAACTAAAGAGATGAAAATACTTAGTTATGTTTAATTAGCACTCACGTGACAGAAGCATACTTACAGTGACAAAAAGCGGTGGAATTGAGTGGAAAACAAAAGAGATGAAACTGAATTTCAATTTCTTAACGAACATATCTATGTGGACAACAGCATATCCTACACTTTAACAGGAGAGAAATGACCATTTCTTGCTGTTTTTTAGCGACATCTTTTGATAATCTAATTAAAATATTTTCAAGTACATTTAAAATCAATTCAAATTCATTGATTAATTAGCTATTTTTTTTTTTTTTTTTTGTTATTAGTTACTGATATTATTGTTCCATTAACTTGTTAGGTGCAATTTATTAAAAAAAAAAATGATTATGTACAATATTTTCGGAAAAGTATAATGTTCGTTGGATGAATAGTCGCTGATGAAATTTAATTGAAAACTAATAAATATTAAATAATATGTAAAGACTGAATGGTTTGAAATGAAATGATTAGATTAGCCCTCTTCGCATGAGAAAACAAATCACTCTGTCAATTAGTTAATACATTCTATGGATTTTTTTATAAATTTTATCCCGTCCATTTCATTTGATATTCACTGACGTTGCTGTAGGAGAAGATTTCAGACTAATACTTATCTTGACAAAAAATATTACTTAAACTTTATTTTATTTTTCCAATAACTTATGGCTACCAATCATTTTCAGAACAACAAAAAAATTCCAAATAAAAATAACATGAAGGATAATAGTTTAACACCGCAAGTTTGAAGAATTTTGACATTTAAAGAAGAAAAAATTTAATAAAAAGCAAACAATCCTTTTAACATTGGTTTAATTCCATCCACTAACAGCTGAACAACTAAAGTGGGAATAGTGATTTGAAAGATGGTTGAGAGCAGAAAGCTAACGATCGGTTTGATACGCTACTAACAAAATTGTTACAACATAGTAAAAAAGAATTATACACCTAAGCGAGGAGCTCATATTACAATTGCTAGCAGAAGTTATACCTTGACAACCTCTCTATATAAATTCTCAGCTAAATCTGCTAATCAAAATTAGCAGTTATTAAATCTTTAAGCCATACATGTTGCCTATATGTCTACCTTCAATTTTCTCACTTGTTGCATTCAAACTAATCACACTATTCTGCAAAATAATCAAATAATCTAGAAACTTTGCTGGTCATTTTTTCAAAATACAATGTTCAAACGCCGAAATTTAAGAAATTCAATAAAATTTAGAATTTGATAACCGGAATCACCCGTGTCTAATATATTTTTGCAAAGCTAAACTCTCTGAAAATATTGTCATAGAAAAGAAAAATTGAAATGGGTCGTAATTACAAAGAATAAGTTATAATTTATCGTTTTTAGTCAACCAAAGTAATGTACATATATGGTTTTAATAGCACATTGATAACTAATATACGAAAGAAGAGAAGATTAATACTTACAACTGCTCCGAGTTATTTACTGTGAACTACTTTCACAACAGTAAGTAAGGCACGTCAAGTTTTATCTCCCACCCATCTTCCCACTTCCATCAACTCTTCACGGCAAATTGCTATTAACATTTATCAGTGCTAATTAAAACAAAAACTAATCATACTTAATATCTTTTGCCTTTTGTATCAAACTCTAAGCGACTGAATAATAATGAGCTTTTAATGCATTATTTAATTCTTTATTTATCATAAACTCTGCGTTTTTTCATTTTAACTAAAACACTCATGGATCATATCATTTTTTAAAATTTATTATTTATGTCGTTAGTCATTACTATCGAAGTTGGCATTTAATTCCGCTCAGAACTTAAATGAGAAAGTCGAAATAACATGTCTCCAAGAAAAACTTCGCTTTACCTTAATAGAATAATCAATATTTGGATGTTTTAAGTCATAGACTGATATTAACGATGTGATCAGACTAAGATTTGTTGTTGTTGGATATGAATTTCTGAATATTTTCTGTTTTATAGAAAAAGAAATAATTTATGGTCAAGAAGACTAAACGGACGTTGTAATGTTAAATGCCTAAAACAGGAAGCGAAAAATACCTGAGGGAAGTGACTAGCACACTAATGAAACCATTTCAGCTACACCGCATATTACGAAGTATCCATCCGCATGATGAAACGTCCGTCCGGTATAGTTGGATTCTCCGTAAGGAGTGAGTGAGTGATTCATCTCATTGATCGTTTCTGAGTGTGACATCCAATACCATTACAATTGATCATTCATTCTATCAATCTGGTTACTTAGAATAGTCTATATCACTAAACTATTAAAATTTCCGCTCTAAATTTCCTTCTTAATTGGTCAGTTATCGTTTTTCAAGAAAAATTTTTTTCTATAAAACTGATGGTTGCAGCTAAATAGAAGATGTAATTAAGTGAAAGTTGCACAAAAATTTCTTCCTTTTATCGTCCTTGTCACTTTTGCTAAGTACTTGTGAGAAAAGGATAGCCTTAGTGACCAGTTAGTGACCAATCATACATCTGTACATTTCAGATCATCTAGAATATTTACTTACTCTTCCTGTTATCTCTTGCATCTGAACAAGTGCAATTGTCATTACAAGGCAGAATCGTTTCGATCGATATTGTTTTGTTTGTGATGGCAAATCACTGCTGATTTGATCATTGGAATTCTCATTAAATTTTCTTCACTGATGACAACCATCAGATTCTTAAGCTGTTTTTTTTTAAATAATCAGTTTATCAGTTCGGTTTCATTTTATTAAAATCAACATCAGCTGGATAAATCTAAGAATTGATAGCTCCAAATGTAACTTCTGCCCTTATTGTATTATCCTATGTTTTTTCTTTGATAGATCTTTATGTCAAATCAGACCTTGTTTAATAAGCAATACTAAAATTTTAAATTTTAAAGTGTCACAATCATTGCTGTATAATATACAGCAGTTTATCGCTAACTGAGCTAATTGGTAAATTAAAAGATACAATCCAGTAGAAGATACTTTATTTGAAATATTACTTCTTTTAATATTCAGAATAAATAAATAAATTTCATAATTCCTTTAGTAATTTGACATTTCAGCATTTATTATTGATTAAGTTAATAATCAAATTCCTGGTCAATTTTTATGACAATACCTAAATTAAAAATTAGAAACCAGAAGTGAAGAATTTAGCAAACAAAAAAATTTTCTAAGTTTTTATCAAAATAGTATTAATTGCTTTTATTTTTGAAAACTTTCAGTTTGAAATGTAAAAAAGCTTATCGCTTGCAAAGAAGACAAACGAGACCAAAAATCCGAAATTTAATTCGCTTTTGTTTCAGCAGAATAAAAACAAAACATTCTTTCCCTCACTTTTTGTTTCTCAATAAATGCAATGTAAACAAGAAAAACAGCAAAAAAAAAAAAAAGAAAAAGAAAAAAACTCCTGTCGGATCCAATCCAATTATTTGAATGTAATATTTAAATGAATCCTTTTTTAATAAGGTGAAAATTACTTGAATATACTAAATCAAATTTGAAGAGGAAAGCAGTAACAATTCCATTATAACTTTAGCGTAGTGCATTTAAAGCTTTTTTAAGGACACCATGTTTTGAATTTGAAATGAATCGAATTTTTAGGAAAAAATCTACGAATATGAATTGCTAACTACTGTCGAAAAGCAAAGTAATTTTCAATCGATGGAATTTTTGCCTTTCGGTTAAGAGAGCAAAAGGTAAGTGAGAAGTTAAACAGTTAGGAAGTAAAAAATTTGAGGCAAAACAGTGTTAAAAAGAAAAGCACTGAGTGACAAATCAGCTCGGATATATATGTAAAACGCTAATGTACATGCAAGTTTTAATAAATTGTTTCAAAAGCTGAAGTAGTTATATTCATTCAAATTTTAACCTTCAAAAAAGGAATAAATTAACAGTAAAGCAAATATGTTTTGTAGAAATAATAAAGAGTAAAAGAATGAATAAAGCAAAAATATACAAATTTGCAATGAAATTTGATGGCAAATAGCAAAAAACCATTTCTACTTTTGCACAAATTATGATTAATATTTCAATATTTAATATTACTAAGAGTAAAGAGGAGGAAAGCCTTCTTTTTAATCGCTTTCACACAACTAATCGAAAATATGAATAAAAAATTTGTCCGTTTATTTTCCGCTAAAAATCAAATTTTTTTCCTTAATACTCATAGTTAAATTAAATAGAACAAATCAAGCGACATAAATAGAAAACTAAATTGTCAGAAAGTTTATTTTCATCTTTGTTTTTAAAATAATATCAAGCATATATAGTTAGTTTCAGATCATTCTGCTTATTATTCACTTGGTAGTGGTTCTTTATTATCCGGTAGATCTTTTACTGAATCTTTCAGTTTTTGACTTATGTAAATGTGTGAATACTATCATTTATTGTGTGTATCGGTTAATCTGATTATGGCTGATAAAAGAAAAAATAAGATTTTAGCAAAAAATGAACCCAAAATTTTTTTAATATTACTTCTTGAGCTTTCTGTTTTTATTCTCATCTTCTCGAGTAGCTTTTCATATATTCATATTTTCGATTAGTTGTGTGAAAGCGATTATAAGAGAAGGCTCTCCTTCTCTTTACTCTTACTAATATTAAATATTGAAATTTTAATCATAGTTGTTTGTGCAAAAGTGGAAGTGTTTTTTGCTATTTGCCATCAAATTTCATTGCAAATTTATATGTTTTTGCTTTATTCATTCTTTTACTCTTTATTATTTCTACAAAACATATTTGCTTTACTGTTAGTAATTCATTCCTACGCGCAATTTTTGAAGGTTAAAATTTGGATGAATATAACTGTTCCAATTGAGCACCCATTATCGAGGCGCAAATCTATGTGTTTTTGAAATAATTTATTTCCTTAGAAGCAATGTACAAAGCAGATGATTAGATTATTTATAATCGCATGAGTGTTATCAAAATGAAGTAAGTTTAATTAAGAAAGAACAGGAAACAATATGAAAATATCACAGTTAATTTCAATTTTCTTTTTCTTCTACTTATATGCCTCTCTATATGAAATTAATGAATAACTCAACTCAATGATGCCACTTGCCATTCATTTTGATTTCCGCAGTATGTTTTAACATTTAGTCAATCAAATTTAAAGTTGCGCTGATAAATAGAATGCTGAAATATTCGAAATTACGGCACTAATGAAGGGTGAGACCTTTCGGATACCTAACTTTAATATATCCAGCTTGAAATCACAAAATTTTTTCATAACTCTTTTTTTATTCTTTGGCATTATTGTTTTTTATCTGAAATTATTAACTTACTTCATTTAATCCTATGATTCTACTTTTCACAGTGTATGAGACAGAGTTGAACCATTTTTATGATGTTGTTATTTTGGTAGATTTTACTCATTTTATTTAAATTTTATCATACTTAAATTGTGCATTCTCATATCACTATTATATTCATTACTACTTGCTGCTTTTTATCATTATTGTTATTTTATTATTATTATTATTACATATACATATAGCAGAATAAACATTATTCATCATAAGTTGTGACAAAGTGTCAATGCTTGAAAATTTTTGATATATGTAATATAAGTTGAAGTGCATAAGAACTTTAATTAGAAAAATGTAATGTAACGGTGCAATTTCTGCTTATTTCTTTTCTTTTTAAAAAGATATTTTAAGAACTTCACTTCCTTTCTTTTATATTTTCTTTCTTTCTTCAAAATCTCATTTCCTTTTTTCGCACTTCTTTTCGCCTCCTTATTTTCAATTAATCATCATTTGTTTATTTTGCTGTTACTTGCACAAATCTGAGATGGAAAGGTGATGAAACTGATTCTGAATCCATAAAAAATGAAACAAGGAAATTAACATGACTGAAATCGCCGTGTTCGTAAAATTTTCATCCATGAGATATGAAATGAAGGCATAATGAGAATTTCTGATCCGTAAGCACAGGAAAAGGAATGGAGGAAACGCAGCTACAATTCTTGACAAATATCACAGCAGGTATATTCCAATTAGTTAATATCACTTCTGCTGCGTTGGCTTTGGCTGTTTGGGATTATAGCCACTATCAGTCGCTCCGCAATATTGCTTACTATGGTCAGTTATTTCAAGACTTTATAAATTGTGGCAATCACATTGAGCAATTTGTTAAAAGAAATATTGAAAGTTTAAGAGGTTTGGGTGGAATTTGGTTAATGATGAAAAAATATGAAATGAAACAGTCAGTCTAGTATTTTCCAACCTTAAGTTCTAATTAAATTTTTCTACCGTTACCAAAAATTGTATTTGTTTCTTTCAGGCTCACTAATAATATCTGCTTCTATCAGCACTACTATTGTAATTATGCTCCTGAGAGGAATACATAATAAACAGCCTTATCTCATGCTTCCATTCATCATTTACTGCTCACTCCAGGCTGTTATCAGGTGAATATTAAACTTCGTCATCTATAGAACATGCTTCAGGGAAGTTTACCGATCACTTGGCGCAGAGAATTCCGAGAATTGAATAGTCTCCTGATCCGCGACATTGAAAAAATCCTTTTAACATTTCTCTATAACCACCTCTTGAAGTAAATAGTGACCAAATTCAGTGATTTCTATTAGCTAAACTTTAATTTTAGTCTCATGTTTCTTTCCTACTTTATTACGACGGCCATACTACAGTATTGGTTTAGTGGTACTCTCTCTTTATATACTACTCAGATGATAGCCATATTTATTTCGGCATCACTGTATTGGGTCATATCACTGTGGATTGTTCGTGAGCAACGACAACAGATTGAGAAGTCCGCGGAGTCGTATCACAAATTACTAGTATGAATATATTCAAATTCACTTTTTCTTTTTTCTCAAACTGTATCGCACTTGAAAACTTCATTCACAGATAAATAAACCTTTTAAAAATATTTAGCTTCATAAGCAAATAGTTCCAAACGCAATTCTTGAAACTAGAGCAGATTAGCAATTTTACTGTGGCATTTCAACACGAAGTGAACACTACAAATATATGTTTGAACAAATGACGCACTTGCTTTTTGATTTCCTTGTGGTAAATGGATCGGTCTAAGAAATATTGCTTACCATTTTCAGAAACACAGAGATCACAAACTCAGAAATTCATTTACGAAGTTCCGTCCTCTTGTGAGATTACATCCCTGGGCATACATCCAAATATAAACATGCTAATTTTACAAAAAACTAACGTCACAACCGACTTGGCATATGCAGCACTTTGTTCTGATAGATGATTGTTTACTAATCATGTCTTGTATAACGTATAAGTAATGCCCTCAATATATAAACAACGCGTAAGTAACGCACTTGTTTTTTGGCTTCTATATATACAGACGTTAAAAACATACTCTAATCTTTGCTTTTTCTCGCCCACCTCTGCACAAATTCCATCAGTTATATGTCTTCTAAGAACTTTAATTTAATTAGCATCCACTGATTACTGAAATCTTCAACAACCGGAACTCTATTACCATGTTAAACTGAATCATATTTTCCACTATATCATCACGCTAATGACAAAAATAAAGTGAATAATCTCAGTTATTTTACAAAACTATACAGCTTCTTATTGACTCTACCCCAGAACTTCAGCAGCCTTTAAATTTCAACATCTAATAATCATTTTTTTTCCACTGAGTTCTCCCTATACGGGATACCATATTGCCTCAATGCCGGGAATTGCTTCTTTAACCACTGAATATATGTCATATCTCGTCGCTCTTCTGGTTTTCTAATATTTTCATTGAACTCGATTGTGTAGTATATGTAGTGCCAAACTAAAGCGTTAAATATTTATCTTATTGAACAAAATTTATTCAGAAGAAAGCAAAGCAAAGATGATAACATCATCCAGTAGGAGAATATTCGAAGAAAGTCTCATTTTTCCCTATTATTTCGCACGAATGAATGTGTTGGAAAATAAAAAAATTAATATAAATAACAAAATTTTTACCTGCAGAACCAATAAAGCCATAAAGTGAATAACGTTTCCACTTGCTGGTGAAAAATGATTTTGTTGTATTCTTGGTTTTTTCTTTAGAAAAAATCATCTAAAACGAGTCTCAAAATTTACTGAAATCATAATCCTACTGAAAAAGTTACGTTCATAAATGAAATAATATAAGCAATAATAATACGTAAGAACGTTGCATATAATGCTTCACTTTTCTGTTTATGGATGTTCCTACGTCACATAAAATTCCGATGGGTAACATCGGAATATGAATGATCCTTTCTCAAACTATTTACATTTTAAGCAATTCCAAGGCTGTTAGGCCGCTAAAGAACGAGAATGACAGGCCAACAATATGTAGTTTAATAGGTAATCAAAGATATTATTTATAAGATTAAGATGGAGTCTGATAAAAGTAAAGACAAAGTATCAATGGGATAATTCGGCAGCATTAAAACTCATTAGAAATACGTAAAAATAGCGGTTGATATTTTTATGTATCTACAGACTTCTACTCAGCTTTAAAATTTTAAAACTTTGAAGCAACCAATCAATGCATGCAATACATTCCTTGAATTTATGGCACTTGTTCTGAATCCATAAGGTTGGAGATATACGATGCTAAGTGAATGCATCTTCACATTTATTCTTCAGCAATACTGACTACATTAATTGCTTCAAATTACAATTAACTCTTCCGTAAGCTAATACAATTAACTTAAGGTAAGAGAAAAAAGGATGGGTTATTATCACTGCAGTAGACCTCCACTCTCGATGGTTATTTACCGCAGAATTGAAGAAGAAAATGAGAGATTTTATGCTTTTCCCAGCTGCATTTCTTCTTTCTCTCCAAAACCGATTTAGAATACTAAGTATTAGAATGAAAAGCTAAGCAAGAAGCAACGAAAAACGAATACTAACGCAGTAATAGAGGTAGGGTAAACTACCCCGCCTCTGTCTCTTCATTTCTCTGAGGTTTAGAATCACATAGCTCTTGTCTTGTCTTAGCGATGGTGTCACCGTGAAAATAAAAATGGTTCAACTGCTCTGATTGTCTGTGAGTGTCGTTGGAATAACTACAGTTTAAGGTTTAAAGGAAGGGTGCAGATTTAAATCCTCCGTAATGCAAAGTGCTTACCCAGCTTTCTCTTCTGACCAAGATGAACTAAGTTAAGTTCTGGGATGACTTTGTGAGCATATGAAACTATCCTATCTTTGTCCTGCCTACCGGAAACAACCTATTTAAAACTTTTATCCTGAACATTGCCTAATCCGAATTGCAAATTCTTATGCTAGTGGAACGGTAATCTGAGGAAGTATAGTGTTAGATCAGTACACAATACATTTAACACTATTGTCAATCATTTCAGAAGATCATTCAATGAATTTTGATAGTTTTAGTATTGAGGAACTAATTTTTCTTTTAATAAGTTCCTAAATGATGAAAGGGGATATCAGTTCTTAGCAGTCTTCTTGTCAACGGCAAATCCATCGATGAAATGCCATTCGATGGCATTTCATTACGTGAAGAGAAATTCAGTGTGATTAGGAAATGATAACAGAAATAAAATGTAAACTATTTCTTAATTATTAAAAGTGAGCAGTTCTATCACTATGGTATTTCGAGGGAATTACATTTGATTCTACTCAATAAAATTTTATCTGTGATAAGTTTTGTGGTAATCAATAACATTTTGTTCTGAGTTGAATACTTCAAACAAGCGAACAATCAGTATTATCTTAGCATTGAAACTTATCAGTACATGCAGTAACATCTGGAGGGAAAAAAAAATGTGATGCATGCGAAAAAAACTGTTCCATGAAACTTTCTCTCTGCTTGAAAATAGACATAAATTTGAATTCATTCGTATATATACTTTTTTCTCCTCTTTTTTATTACCTTATATCAATTCTTAAGTTTTTAGATTTGACTCTCTCAAACGATGATTATTTCAGTTACTTCTAGAGATTCTAGAAGTATTTCAGTTACTTCTAGAGATTCTAGAGATGTTTCTCCTTGAAGATGTGTTTTTCTTTCATTAAATAATGAAATTCCTATTTGTCTAAATTTTAGAATAACTTTTTTTTGATTTTCTTCTATCTCAAAATCTATTAGCGATTAAATTAGTAAGAAAAAAAACAAAGAAGAAAAGTAAAAAGGAGAGGTGTCACTGTTTATTCTTATCATTTTAGGGCTGAAAAAAATGTTCATTGCATTGTCAATTTAATGATGAGAATGTGTGTTGTTTTGTAATCTTTTGGAAGCTAACTCGTCATTTCTAGTGATGCATTTGTGTTATAGATGCTTTATCACATACTGCTATCACTATTTTCTTTAATCTTTTCTGCATTTTATCGGGATTTTTAATCAAATTAGGATTTCGAGGTTTGAAGAGAAATTGAGCCAATAATCAGAACTAAAGTAACAATATATGGTACTAACTAAACTCTGGTACCTTTTTCTGTTTGTTTATTGAAATGAAGGTAATACTTACTACTACATATTTATGCATATTGCTGTTGTTGTCAGTATTACTTAGTCATATCAGTACTGAGAAACATAATCATTTCGAGTGTATGCATTGGTATTTTGCATTAGAATGGGAAATGGATGTGTCGGTGATACATACACGACTTTGTACTGTTTGCTTAATGATCGTTCTGTCCTGTAATATTCCTGTGTACCACTGCCAATATTTAGCGTATTATTGTTTTATATTACTCGAACTCATTTTGAAATTCCGCTGTGCGACTTTAATCTCTGAACTCAGATTCTCTGAGGTATTTGGTAGCAGAAAAAAAGAGTCCAGAAATGAAGAAATAGAATGAAGTTTTGATAATGTGAGCAGCATGTGTCGTCTGCAGAATTTTTGGCGATCTCTGGCTTCAAACAAAAGCATGAGTGATATTATGAGTATACTACTACCACTGTCACCACATTCATCTTCTGAAATGTTTTCCAAAATGAATTTTACGGTTTTTGTAGCTGAAAACGAACGAAAATATTAGCATAGCCGAGTGCTTAGCAAACAAATTATGTGCATGTGCAAGTGCATGTCTGCTCGCCTGCTTTGTTAAACTTTTCACTCCCATTCCATTTCACCTCCGATTCCATACAGCTGATTTCTCACGCGTTCATTCTAGATGGGCCGCTCTCGTCGCGCTCTTTCATAGCGTAACACTCAATCATTGATCATCGAGAGTCATCCATTCGAACATCGGTTTCGTCTTGATCTGCTTTTCCCACTTTAGTATGACTGTCAAGTAAGCGACGACCGATGTTGTCAGGCCACGAAAATGAATTTTGTCACTGACGAATAATTTGATTTAAATCAAAAAAAAACTGAGCAGCTATTTTATGTTAAAGAGATTTAAATTCCTTTCAAATTTTTTCTGAATTACTCTTTCATATACTGTTTCTCACTACATTCTTATCTAAATTCCATTTTAAAATTAGCCATAAGTAAACAGCCATTTCATTTAAAGTCAGAAACTTAGCATAGAAGTTAAATCGTTTGGAATGTAAAATGCTAAAGTCTAAAGTAAAAATAGATATGATTACCTTTATATTTTAACTTCTACACTCTCTTCACTTTCTGAATCAATGATTCTACTTTGCTTGATTCCTTTCCACATAAGCCATGCGTTGATGGGCAACGTTTCAAACCGTGTTGCCCGTCTGAAGTTAAACGGTTTGAATGTTGTCCAACATTGCTACGCTTTATCTCTTTCTCCTATCTTTAGTGGATCTCTCTTAATCATCCAATTAACGAACTGTTAAATGCCAATAGTATTATGTTGCTGGGTAATGTTGTAGATTATAATTTACCGAACGCTTAGAGCAATTAAAACTAAACGTTGTAGGATTTTTTCAATTCAAGACGCTGTCAACAAAATTTGATTCAAATTACTGGGATTATTTTTTGTCAATATGAAAAATTGGATGAATGATGAATTTTTAATTTATTAATATTTCAGACTAATGAATTCAGTTAGGGTTTCAGAAGATCTTTAAAGTAAATAGTGCAGATCAGATCGAATGAACTGATTACAAAGAATTTCATCGTAATTAATTCCTTTCCCTATAACAAGAATTTTACTTCTAAGCCCACAGATCGAAACTCTGAAAATTACTTCAAATATCACACAATGGATTTATTTATTTATTGTCATTTCATGTTTCGCTCCATTGTTAATAATATCTCCTAGCAGCACTGGGATTTGAAGTAAATAGTGTAGAGTTTTAGCCTTCAAAAGTAGAGGTGAAATGATATGACTGATGACGTCCTCGTTTACCACCGCCGAAACATTTGTTTATCATATGAGCTGGGAAATAACAACAAAGACACGGTACTGCCAGCGACATAAGCGCCAAAAATAGCCATCGTTTCATACGTTTCAATAGTGATATATGGTGTGATCCAAATGAGAACACATTCTGCAATTTCTATTGATATTAACTTATCAGTCCTAAGCATTTTTATAATAACTTGATTTTAACTAATTAAGTGAAATCTATAATACTGACTTAAATGAATAGTGTTTGGTAACAAATATTTAAGATGATTTTCAGGAAACTTTCAAAGTAACGAAATTTCATTTAGATTTAAATGACAGTGCTATTTAATTTTATAGGGAAATTAAAGTCGATTTGTTTTCTTCAAAAACTAACGTATCCCTGTCCAAAACGACTAATATTGGCAGGCATATCGTCATCACTCCTACAGCAATGATATACAGCACCTTCCGCTATCGGATAGCATGTCAGAAAACGAATTGTACGCTCGATGGGATCAGGAGCTTCTCTGTAAACACACGTATTTGTTATTTTCAGATAGTTGTCTTAAAAAATTACGGTAGAGAACTTCCTTATCTGCTGTTGAATAGATGCTGCTGCACATTTATAAAAATACAAATAACAAATTACTTGCAAGAACCAGAAGTATTATCATTTCTGTCGAACCATTCACCACAATAAAAGCACCGCAATAGCGGTTTCGATTCTTGCTTTCTCTTTGGCAGTACTATATGATTACTGTTTTCATAAAGAGAGAAATTATTCATTTCTTTCAAAAAGCCTCCCTTATCGGTCCCATCCATTGGATGTGAAATGCGATCTGCAAAATCGTACTGAGAAAAATAAATAACAGTAGTCAGTGGATATTGATATAATCACAAATCCGAAAATTCTGCTTAGCGATTATCACTGAAAGGATCGATATTAAGGCTGTAGAATTACCTGATGTATGTGAGATGTATCGATGATATAAGACCATTCTTCTTTTAGCCTGTAACTTGTTTATAGATTCAGTACGTAACTGAAAAACCTGCCTTTTTTGGTATCCCTGAAAAGTGATAATGAGGGCTTGAAGGTCGTCACACTAATATTCGAGCAAGTGATACAGACAAGTGATTAGAAATATTTGATCAACAGCTTTACCTTCTGTTGAACCATAGTTATAGGTGTTGGCACACTAGTACTTGCAGAGTGATTGTTTAGAATATGAAGTCTATGCATTCCAAATTAGATTAATTACAATCTGTAAGTAATAAATAAACTATAAACGAGTAAATCAGATGCAATATATCAATGCAATGATAGTAAGGGTGATTGCAGAATTTTCAACTTAGCTAATTAAATGACAATAGAAAATTTGCAAGCAATTACTTCATATATGTATGTACCTGTATTGCAAATGAATGATTGGATGAGTAATTTTTTATTTCTTCATTGGCATAAAATAACTTGAAAAGTTGTAGTAACAGTTTAAATTCTTCTTTGAGATTAAAAAAAGATGAGATAATGAGAAATACAATCCAATACTAGTGATTTTGGAATGGAGTTTTTGAACCATACTGCTCCAATCTTGTACTCACTGTAAGTTATACTTATTAACTGTCACGAGAAATTGATCAAGCTCTTTTTTCAGTGTTCTATGATTTCTGTTACTTATAAAGAGGTCATTTAAAATCCTATAGAACTGCTAGCAGTCAAACAGAGAATCAAAGAAGATGGAAGAAAAGTTAACAATCAATGAAAATGTATTACTCGAAAAAAGGAAGTGGTAGGTTTTCAACATATCACTTTATAGCATCCATGATTCATGCGTGGAGTTTACGTGGAAACAATTATAGATTTGCGGAAGGATAGACGTACATAATATATTCCGTTATTGTATATGAAATGGTAATGTTCATAGAATTTCATTTTAATCAAAATTCGTGGACAACATTGAAATTGAGCGCTTCATTTTGCACTATATTTCGCTGTATGCTGTATACGATTCGTGATAACATCTACATGTCCAGAATGGAAGCAATAGTAATAAGTTGTCACATAACATGTCATGCAATAAGCTTGAGAAATTAAATCTTTTTTTTTGTAAGACAGGAGAAAATGTTTCAGTTGTTAATCTTTGACGTGCATATTTTCTGAGATTTGAACATTAAGTTATTAAACTTACAATTTTGCATTACGAGAGTCACACTAAAACATTTTATAAACTCATCTTGTGCTTGCAAATTCACAAATATATCTTCATCATTAAACCGGTATAGATGTAAATCTGATATAAAATGAGATGCTAACATTTACTTACTCAGAACGGACGTAAAAGGTCAAATATTGCGAATGAATGAATAATAATCGTACAGAAATAAGATATGTCACTTTTACAGATTCTTTATGTGAACAGGAATATTACATACGTTTTTCATGTTTTTACATGAATCCAAAAATTTGAAACATTCTATATATAAATTAAATGTGATTTCTTCACGCAGAAAATGTCAAAAAAATGTTTAAAAAATCTTTTTGATAGGCCACTTATATCACTATTCAGTTACACAGTTAATGCAAAAAGTAATATATAGACAATTGCAGCTGAGTGCTACATGTGATAATTTGTATCTCACATTTACTATAATATTAAATCAGACTGGATCAGATCTGATCAGATCACAACCAAAGATCGGTGCTGCTAATAAAAATCAAAAAAGGATTGCATAAACATTTCTTATTCAGCAGATTCTATCTTCTGAAATTACTTAAAGAAAACAAAAATAGCGCAGAGTTGCTGAATTGATAAAAGTGCAAAAATAACTTTGACACAGATTCCTTTACTTCATTAATTGTGATCTGCAGTTTTTCCTGCAGCTGCACATTCGTTTCCTATATATCTTGCACAGTCGTAACTGTTTCACTATTTTCTTAAAATAAAAAAAGAGAATTTTTTATTCTAAAGTGTTGAAAGAGATAGCGAGAGAGTATATCATATAAATGAAAAACTTTCTACGCACAATGTCGATCGGAATGATAATGTGTGCAAGTCGAAAACCATCGATCAGATTCAGATCTTATCGTCTTCCCTTTTCTGACTATTCTATAAAAATTGTACTGAACACTTCGTTCAGCACAAATGTTTTTTTATGGTTCTTTATGACAAATAATATTTTATACTGTCATATGGACAAAGTGCTATATGGAAATATTTGCAATTGCTATCTTTTCAAACCAAGCTCCTTAGGAAAGTCAAAAGTTCTGTCGTGTTTCAGACTTCATTTTAAAACTCTTTGAAAGTGTAGCAACTTTTTCTACTACACTCTTATTTGAAATTTCATCGATTTAAGTGTCTGTTAGATTATATGTCAAAATCATCAAACTGAACACAGTTTCCAAATCAAAGAAGTAATGAGTTTGTAACAGAGCACAAATAGCTTAGTTTATTTATCAAACTTAATAAACTTAAAGAAAGGATCACTCGCAGAGAAATAAAATCACTGACCATTTATCAGGCAATATAAGATAAACGTATTTTCTTATATTGGGCAAGTGCATTCCAAATATCTTTCTCGACACCAGTATTTTTTGTTCTAAGTCTTAAATTATTCCTTCAATTGATTTCTTAGATTACTAGTACAGTTATTAGCTTAAAAATAAAATTAGTTTTTTTTTTTTTTTTGGTTTATAAGAAATTTGATGGAATCTGTCTTATTGCGTTTTACAGCGTTGTTGCTGTTATTGCACAATGAATTCAAATATATATTTCTTCCAGATGGTCTTAATACCATTGCGACTCCTTTAATTAGTGGTTAATGACTGAAGAAGTGAGTATTGATTCTGGGATGACAACGAAATAAACCATGTTTTGTTGGCGAACTGTTTCAGATTTATTTTTACTCACTACTTTATATGATCACGTGTTAGTGACTACTTATTTTTTTTAACTGTTTAGTCTTTTTTTTGGTGCTTTTGAAATTATTGACTTTATAACTAATCTTTATGATGCATAAGTGTATAAATACTTATACTAAAATTTAAAATATCATGGAAAATACATGTTTATCCACGCATTTTTACTATACATTGAAAAAATTTTTGACAGGAACATACGCTGTAAGAGAAATAATGATAATATTAATATATAATACAATTTTGTTTCTTAAAATAACCTGACAAGCCATAGATATAATTGAGAACGATTAATTTATTAACAAAAATTTACTAATTTATTATTAAGTAAATTTATTATAATTTATTACTACCATAATTATGCATAAACAAGCTAAGCTAACAATACTTCGAAGTATATGTGATTTTTTGAGATTAGCATCTTATAACTAGTCATACAAAACCGCATGTGATAATATCGCGCAATGCTTCTTATATCCTATAAGAAATCGAAACTTCAGGTGCAGTCCACAATTTACATGCTTTTCATAGACCAATTAATTAATTATTCATGACACAGTAAGTATATGAATGGAACACTTGCACTTGGAGAAAAAAAATTGAAATATAAATTAAATTTTAGTTTCTCTAAAAAACATTGCCTACATCATTTTTTATGTGAGTAAACTATGAACACTTTATATAAAATATTAATCTCTCATGGTCTATATCTGTTCCGATCGGGAACTCTATTAAGATTGTCTTGATCTTGCGATTTATCAAATTACGCCTGAAGATCGTTGAGTCAAATTTCCCAACACAGAATTTGCTTATTATGAATCATCATCAGAAAATAATTGATGTTCATTAAGCTGTCAATCAAACAAAAGAATTTTACAGATAAGCGAACCTGTGTAAATTCCTATAATACTGCCTTTTCGAGAATGCCCTCTTCAATAAGTAGGTGCCGCAGAAGAAATATACTGAAAATAAAAAAAAACACTTCGGCGGTTAAACTGCTATATGTGTAGAAGGGATGAAATGTCCCATAGTTCATCACCATGAAAAGCATCATCCATAACAGTGTACCAAGTCGAAAAACAAAAAAGCTGAAAAGGAACTTTGCAAACAATCTTACTACTAGGAATTCATGCAGAATTGCAATCAAAGACTGAAATGAAAAACTAAGATTACAAGAAAAAAATCCTATTCAGATCTAAAAGTGCAATGTTTCTTTATTTATTTGTAATTTTATTTTCTTCGCAATGAAATGATTTTCTCCTTAAATGAATATTAAATTAAAAAAAACTTGAATTCATTATTTTCCTTTTTTGAAACTTTTTACAAATCAACGAGGTGTAAAAACAGAGAGAGACTTACGTCAAAAACGCAAGTAAAGAGATCGTTTTGTAACATAAGTTTTTACATGGATCTCGATTGGTAAGTCTCATGATCGAACGAACATGTAAAAAACTTCTGTAAGTTGTGCATGCTCCAAAATAATAAAGTAGAACAGTATTATTAAGGCTTATAAAGAGCTCCTGTTACTGTTTTCTTAAGACCTGGAGAAATTGAAAAATTATTAAGGCTTCAGGTAATTTTGAGATGGAAAAATTACTGAAAACTGACGTGTTAATTTCGACCATTAAGGCCCAGTAAGTGTATGGAAGAAACTTGTGCGAAAGCATTCCAATAGAAAAAATACTGTACACTACAGTGTGATGAGCCAGGATTACGAATGCATGCCAGGAACTATCATTTCTTATAACATCCGTGGTGTCGTAAAGAAAATATGCTTCAAAATTGCTTGTTAAATCTGAGGTAACTTCAAAATCTGCCTATTATATTTTGCCACAGTTTAAATTATCAGGTGAAATATCTAAGTTTTAGAAGAAATGTTTTCTAAAAAAGTAGACACTTGTTTTTCAAATCAAGATTTTTAATTTAAAAACTTCCTCGCAACAAATTTCAAATATCTGCAAGTTTACCCATTGAAAAATAAATTAATTGAGCAGCTACTGGATTGTACCAGTGTATTGCATCTTCCAACATGACTATTGGACGTGTAATAAAGAAGATTAATGAAGAGCAGCCCGCGATACATGAATGGACCAATGATACTGTCAAGTTCTGCAACCGATGGCGCCTGGAGAGTGTTTGTTTCACACAATTAATTAAATTACTACTGATAGTGCTGAACAACCATAAATGGAACTTTCTCCAATTAAATCATTTGGTGGAATAAACAAAGAGCACTTACTTTTTTATTTAAGAGAGATTGTATATCTTAATTAATTCAGCAGCCATTTAAATATCCTTTAAAAGAAAGTGTCACACTTCTTTTCAGATAAATAAATCCCTCTCGAAATAATTAAGGTAACATACGTTAATTGTAAATAACTTATCCACAGAAGTTGCTTGACCAAATATCCAAGAATTTGTAAGATAATGAAATAAATTAGGATAGGTAAGAAGAAGTTTGTTTCCAAAACATCACTTATCCGTGGAAGTTCCCATTCTAATCCGTAGTGCGTTGGCCTAATTATGTCACCCAAAATTTCCCTCATCATATGCAGTATCTTCTTTTGCTACAAGAAATTAATTAATCTCAAATTTCAAAAATTTCAAACTCAATGAATTACAGATAAAAAAAGCGAACAATTGGATCCGACATGGATGTATATGTGTTGCAAAGCTAAAATTGTTCAATAAACTCCATTTTGCGGATTAAAAAGTGTATAGAAGTGAAAAGAATAGTCGGATGAACTAAACTAAAAGGTAAAGCAAAAAATATGCACAAAATAATTAAATAAAGACACATAATAAGTCTCCAATGAAGTGCGAATAGCTCACATCGTAATTATTGAATTTGATCGACTGAAGATTTTATGTGTTACATATATACTCAGAGAATGACAACAGACTAATCGATAATGGTACTTCGAATAAGTAGCCTTGTTGAATGAGTTATTGTAATATAATGGCCAATACCTGCCACTAGACAATTTCGAAAAATGCTGCCAACAACCGACTTAAATGGGTAAAGAAGTGTATATTAGTCTATGAAACGAAAACATTGGTGATTCATAGTTTGGATATCAAAATTATGCAAATTCTGATGGATTCATTCTGTATGGATCTATTATAACTGTGAATGACATCTTTAAATGGGTCCCATTAATTTGATCCGATTAATTTAAAAATGTATTCCAAGTTATTTAAACAATTCAAAAAACAAAAGCAAAAAAAATATAAAACAAGTGAGTTCAGAATAAGATGCCATGTTACTTTTTGCACCACATTATCCTCAATGAAAGAAAAAAGACTCTCGGTGCAGGAATTGATCATCTCAGTGATAGTTGCATCAAAAAATTAAAGTTACTGATATTCTAAATGAAGAAAAATAAGTACTGGATTCAACTGGATCAACGAGACTAGTCACTTCTTAATTCAAGAATTCTTTCAAGAGCATTTATTTTGGAATTACTAAGCACAAGCAAAGGTGAAGAGGATGCTCCTAGTTGACATCGTAAGTCGATAAGAAGAAAGAAGATTTGGGACACACCAATTAATTAATTAACAAAAGAAATCAGGATAAAAAGTAAAGTTTCAAAATAAGAGGACCTTGTTTCAAAATTTTTGCTGAAGAGAAGATTTTCCTATTTACTGGTTTGATCGACTTGGCTTTATTAAAGTTGTTCACAAAAATTAAATTTTTCTAAAATGTGTGAAAATCTCTTACTTTGTGTTCTAAGGAATAGTTTCCATTTTATTTAATACGAAGGAAGTTTCAATGGAAAATTTGTTTTGCTACCGAAACTAAATTTGATTTTTTTTTCCTTATTTAAAATTTTTTCCACGTTGGAAGAGGGAAGACAATAACTACCTCACTTCTCCATCTGAAGGAATGGTACTTCTGATTGTTTCTAGTGAACCATTTTCATCTTTTTATCATTCCTTTATCATATCCTTTACTTCTCTTAATAGCTTTGATATTACGTAGGAGTGTTCCATTCTTTCAAAATAAATTTTACTGAAACTGAGGTTATAAAATGCAATTCCATAGATCTTTTTGGTTTAAACATTGAAGAAATTGAGTAGACAACAAAACGGATAGAGAGATTTAAATTCAGAATACGACAAATACTGGTGGGAAAATTTTTAATTCCAGCGATGAATAGTAATAGGCAATCAAGCTCGTCCTTCGAATTAACGTACTGCTAATTATAGTAAATCAATTATAATAAATAAATGAATATTTGTAATGTTGTATTAATAATCACAAATCAACGAGCAATATATTAAATGATTGAAAGAGAAAGAGAAAACACAAATACCTCTAAAAGCCGTTTAAAAAAAGTGAAATATTCATTAGATAAAATGAAATGAGTAAATTTACACAAATGATAGAACTCCAAGTATGCTTTTGTACTTTAAAATGAAGGATAATTTCTGACTGGCTTTAAATAACAAACTCTTACTTGTACAATGGTAGTAAAATATATTGATTTCAGGTCCTATTTTAATGCTCAATTTTCAATAAATGAAGACGAAACAATTTAATGACATAAAAAAAGCGAAGAAATACTATTATTGCCATTATTATATGATATATCTAAGCAGAATTTGACACCACTCCAATTAAAGATTTAAGGAAAACTGTAAGGATCCATCAATTAGCGCACTAATCCACTTTCCTTATTGCTATTTCGTCACATAACATGACTTATTTCTATGCGAAGTGAAATTTCGAAAGAATAAAGCAATTGGAATACGAAAAATTCGGAAACTAAATATTCATGTGTAGATTTGAAAAGTAAAACTGAATTAAATTCACTTCTTTCAAGCATTTCATTCCAAACTGACAACAGTTTACATCTTGAAGTAGCTTTGTTAGAAGTTACAGGTGTGATAGAAGAAATAATAGAATGAAGCACAAATATTACAAAAGAAATGATGGAGTACTCCTTGCAAAATATATATTGTAAAAAAAAAAAAATGCATCGTTACACATTTAATCAAATCGTAATATGACTATCGTTGAAAACATAAACAAATAAAGAGTGGAACAAAACGGAGTATATGAATGATGCCAACTGATGTGAGGAAAGTTAGACGTGCATGATAACTTAATATAGTAATCTGATAATTTCAAATGATAATTTGAAATTATCAAAAATATGATAATTTCAAAAGAGAAATAGAGAAGTACATATTTAAAAATTTTGAAACTCAATAAAATATGAAAGTTTAAATCGATAATATTAATGTAAATTCAATTATTAATTCATATAACTTTTTGCACAATGAAGCAGTGTACTGCAAGGAAACAGTAACAATAAGCAGTGGACACAAGAGCAGAAATGATCCATTCAGCTGTTTTTCATAGCTTCTGTAATGCGAACTGATTTTTGAGAATCGCTGTAAAGCATATTTAATGTTGAAAAACGAATTTCAATCCAACTATTATAACAAACAAACAAACAGATTACAGCATAGGTATGTTCATATTACTTAAAATGAGTATAGTTGAACTTCTCCATCTACTATTACCTATATTTTTTGGCATTTCTCTGTTTATTATTTCATAACAAAAAAACATTTTGTCACTTTATAACATTGAAGTGCAGAAAAGATCAAATGTTAATTCACTGACGATAATCAGAATTTTTGGTAAGTACTGTTTTCATAAAGGAAGAGTGAATTTTAAAGATTTCGATTAGTATTTGAAGAAAAGAAAAAAAATAAACCGGCCAATGGCTACATGCTGTCGGCCAAATTCTCCCAAGTACCCGTCAGATGCCAAAACTCGTATAAACAAAATCATATTTATGATTAGAAAAAATGCTCCACCGATAAATGCAATTCCCGTATAAAAGATATGAAAACGACGATGATTTATCCATGCCCAATTTATCTGCCATATTTGTACAGCAAATCGAAATATGACAAATCTGTATGTTTATTAGCTCCATTTATGAATTCAAAATATGCTAATTTTAGAAATACTAGTTATAATATAAACAAAATTTAATGAAATATCCGAGTTTTTGATTACAAACACTCATTTGAATCCAACTAATTTGATAATACAATTGAGTTGACAATTTGGTATAACTTACGTAACAATATTTGTAAGTTGAATTATTCGGAAAAGGCTCTGCCTCAAAACACTATAGCCGGTGATTTGCATTAGTGACCGAAGATGTAGAAAGATGCTAAAATGAATTAAAACTTTCAATTTGCTAACAAATTTAATATAAATAATTTGCGATTTCTTTCATTCATTGATAAATTTAGTAGTTTTAAACAAGGATTTTTACCTATTAATTTCCATTAAAAGAGCCCAATAGGTGTAAGGGATAAATTTATGAGGAAGGACGGCTGAAGCAAAAGCAAATATGCTTGCGGCATGGTGAAATAGTAATTCAATAGTCCATTTCGAAATTTCATGCCGTAACATATCCATCGTATCACAAATGAAATATGCTGCAATATATATTCAATTTAGGGAGCAATGATAACTGTAACAAAAAGCAAAAATGGCAGCTTTTTTTTGTTTTAAAAAATTAAAATCTAATTAAATTCACAGTGTAGCGTAACGACTAAAAGCATAATTAGAAAATATTATTTTCTATGATTTTCCAACTTGCAAGTTTCTTTCAGAGACTTAATCCATCATCCGTCAACAATCCCTTTAATTAATTCATGTACAGATGAAGTGCATTATTATTCTCTAAAGATTTTCATAGTGGAGAATCTGTCAAACCCATAGATAGAATTGGAAGCTGTACGGCCCAAGGACTGTACCAATGTATCGTTTCTTCTAGCATTACTTGTTGATGGGTTATGGAAAATACAAATGACCATAGGCCACTGATACTAGAATGAATTACACATAGCGTTAAATTGCGCAATCGATACTGCCTGCAAAAATATTCACCTTAATATGAAATGAACTTTTCTTTAACTTTAGCAAGTAATTCAGGAAGACTTCGCTAATGAGCCAAGAATGTAATATACTGTCTCTTTCTATCTAATTTTAAACTTTGCTGAGATTGTCTCTAATGGTCATTTTCATAAAATGTTCTGCGCTAATCCAAGGTTTCATTCAAGATTCAACAAAAATAGATAAACGACATTTTTATTTTATAAATATTGAAATAATTAATACCAATGCAGGGATAAAATAGAGCTAAATGACTTCACTGATTAATCACTCAAAGAATATTTTAAATGAAAAAAAGTTGTACAAACTTGAAACCGCTATAGCTCTTCCATGCATATGTCCGAATGAAATAGCCAACAATTTGAAACAGAACAAAGTATGAAATGAAGGGTATTCGAAAAGCTGGTTCCCATATTCCTTCAATTGGCGGTAATCGAAATTCCGCACCTTCATATTTGTCCATTTATTTTGTTGGACTTAACAAATCTGACCAGTAGCACACCTGCAACAAAATTCATCAACTTTAAATGTCTTCTAGCCAATAATACTTCTTAATCCACTACCATCATTTTTAGCATTTCAAATAAATGTCAATATGAAATTGTGGAAAGCATATTTATCTGTGCTTACAAAATTTGCATATATGCAGATTTTTCTGAAATAAATTACTTGAAGAATATAAATAACATATATCGAAACAAATCATTAGTTCATTAGAAAGATAAAAGGGAAGATTCCGTGCAGATGGATTATGGTGAGCTGGCCCAATTGAGGATGATATTCGATTATTAGCTAAATGTGTAATGTCAACATATTTCATTCGGAATGGAACATTTGTTACATCTTAGATAACTTTTTGTCCTTTGACAATAATGAAAACACTGGTATGGTTGAATACTTTAAAGAGTTCTGTATTGATATATCTAAATAATTTTCTATATAATTTTAGTTAACAAAAAAGGCTAAAAGTTTCGTACGAGAAAATGATAAAATTCCAGTATGGAATGCTGATGAAACTAAAATTATTGAATGTTTGTATAATTGACATCGGTTAATTATTTTGGTAATATAATTAAAAATTTTCAGTCTGCAATGAGATTGGAAATTTCTCGCATTTGATACGTGCGACAAAGCCGAACAAGAATATGTCAGTAATATAGAGAGAAAGATCACTGTGGTCACAGGTCATTCTAATTATATTTAAACTTAGTTAGGAGGGAATAGCTCATTTACGGGCGGTTAGAGGAAGAAACAATTTGCTTTAAAATGTGAAGAAAAGATGTTCAATTACAAGAAAAGAAAATATATAGTCACAGCATAAGTGGTATGGCATAAGTTCAGCATTATTTAACAATATATTTTAGTAAAGTTAATAACTTTAACTTGATCGAAAGCTCATTCATTCATTAGCTGACTTAAATTCAAGTATGCTAATCGATAATTCAGATGTAGCAATATGTGTCTCTACATGGTGTTGTTATGAAAGAATATTGTTGTTAAGGGACGAAATAGTACTGCATCATTAAGTACCACTTGTACAATTAAAGTATGAATGTAACTTCGAGAAAAACGTGAAAACTAAGAGCTCAATAAGTTGGTCATATCCTCAATGCTATCGCGACAAATTTGATTAATAATGGTCGGTCGCTTCAAGAACAAATGACAGACAGGAAGGCGTAAAAAGAGAACGATATTAAATGTTCACAGAAGTTGCAATGTGAACATTAATTCAATTGCATATTTCCAGAGAGAGTTGTAGCCAAGAACGTCGGTGTCACATTGTCCCTCTACATAGCAAGAAGCGGTAATGATGTAATCTATTCCAATATTCCTGATTTGTCAAAGTTTTATGGAAGTTTTAACGAATGTATGATGTTCTAGTAACTTCAGAATTATTTTTGGACAAGAATCGAAGTGCAGTTGATGAATCAGTGACAGTATTAGCTAAAGTTAAAAGATTGTTATAGTAAAACAGTTAGAGTTTACTGCATAAAACAAAATTGGCTAGTGACGGTTGCACACTGATGTCTCAATTGATACACTGGTGATACTTATATTTAGCTAGCCAAAAAGAGAAAATAAGATACTTACTCAAAGAAGTATCAATTAACAAAAGCGTTTGATTTCATTTTCCTTTATTAAAAATATGATTAATCAAATCCAAAATCTTTTTTTCTGATTTTTCTACCTAAAATCAGAAAGACTTCGAGATTCGATTCAAAAATCAAACCATCTATGTTTGAGTAGAAATTGGTGATGCACTGGTTCGTCTTGTATTCCTAAATACAAATATAAATCTGTATTACGAAGTATGAAATATCTAGTTAGAACTCAGATTCAGTTTCTTTCAATTTAAATTATCAGCATGGAACCATTAAAGTATAAAACGGTAATTGAATAATAATAAAGAAGCTGGTCAACTGTAATGAAGTACAAGAAGGTATTGCCTTATCATTTGTTAACTTCACACCTTTGGCAGAAAAAATAGGACTAAAGTTTTCAATCTAAGCATAACTGAATTGCAATGCACGCTGTGCTCTCACGCAAGGAAGAAGCATTAGCTTAAAAAGAACTACTGAAAAACCACCAGGTGTCGATCTATTTCTACACCTTAATTAGTCAGATATTCAGAACAGCATAGACAGCACATGCAAATCATTGGAACCATCGTATATTTTTTCCTGAATTTTCTTTTTTAAATCCATTAGTTTAGGATCTATAAAAATGTTACTGAAGCATACTTATTCAATATTTCACTCAGAATTAAATTAAATATTGAAGTTTGCTAAAAACAATTGAAAACATATCTTTACACACAAATAGTTCAGTTTGAATAATTGTAATTCTACAATAGCGAAAGAAGGATATTATGCAAAACGACGATTATAAGTTTTAATTTTTCAAGGTGATATTTCAGTTAAATTAGATTTAGAAAGTTAGCGAAGTACGCAGGAGTTAAAAAATGCACTGTGAATAGAACTCAAAGTGGGTTTTAAATAATCAATTCGGAAATGAACAAGAAACTTTTCATAAAATGTTGAAGAATAATAGGCGACAAATCATTTATACAAGCAAATTCCAAAATAGAAAAATGAGGGAAAAGAAGAAAAGGATATGATTGAGGGCAGCAAGTGCATTTCACTTTCATTTTTGTTGCACTTTCGAAGAAATTCCTGATGTATAGTTTACAACCAAAATTTGTTTGCTTCAAAAGAAAAAACACTTAACGATCAATCAAGTAATCTCATCATACACAGTGCAAAAAGAATAACAGATGACAGATACAAGATGAATTCAATCTAGAAGCATTGGTATTACTTCTTAATAATTCAACAGAAAAGAAAAATACAAATGATGTGACACCGATGCTAAAATGAATTTGCTACTAATCTTGTTGGTATCAAGAGTAACACGTTCTTGATCCCGTTCATTTCTTTGATGAAATTATCGTGTTGATTTAATTTTTCCGAGTTCTTTTTTCAAAGTTTATGCTGACTTCTACTGTATCTTTGGAGTTTTTTGTATTCACAATAACTGCAGACCAATACTTTAGATAACGAAGGTAGAAAACAACATTTTTAGATGTGACTGCATCTAATTTCTTTAGTTTCTGTGATCTTAAAATTATAAATGCATGATCATTTGCTCGAACGATTAACACAAGTCATAACAAAGGTTAATCTCCTGAAACTTTAGATCTTTTTTTATCATCTCACTATTTTTGATTGGAAAATTTTTAGGATTTAAGGGCACCAATCAATTTTTCGTCCCTATTGAAGCAAACAAAACAGTAGGCGCTAGTGTCTGCAACGATAAACATACAGACATTTGCAATTCTTTTATCTTATGTTGAGCCTTTTGTCTCCTGCTGCGCTTTTCAAATTTCTATGCTCATATCTAAAAATTCGATATAGTTATAACGCCATCGTGTCATTTTGCAGATGTATGGTCAGTGCTCGGTTTAATTTCATAAACACTGCAGTTGTCTTTTTAATTTTCATTAATTATAAGTCTGATATAATGCACGCAAACAAAAGAACGTCAATAAATAAAATTGATTAAACGGAATTTTATTATACTAAATGAATTAATATGCGATGATTCATGTTTATGCAAGATTTCTGTTGAAAACAAAGGCCTTCGCAAGTTTTCCGAAGATATTTTAAAGTTAACTTTACTAACATTAATATAGCAGACAACATTAAATAAATAAAAAAGCTCGCCTGTCTCTTATTACTTCTTCTCTTGTAGCTAAATTTTAGAAAATGAAAAAGAAAGCGAAAATAACACTTATTTTCTATTAAGAGAAATAGAGAGAGAGAAAGGAGTGGAAAGATGAAGAAGAATCTCTCCTTGACAGAGACACACAGTCTTGTTAATAAAAGGAGGAAGGAATAGAATAAGAAAAAGTTACTCGAATTTCAACAAATATAAGGCTTTACATGTTTCTTGTTGCTATGGTACAAATGCGACACCCGTTGGGATGAATTCATCAAATTCACTTGTTTTTTTTTTTTTTTTTAAACTGTTCAGTACTATCCATCCTGTTAGTTTTCTGATAAGTTGTGCTCCGACAAATCCGTAATTTCAAGTACAGAATCAATGACTGAAAGACACTTAGCAATTTGCTGATTAACGCCCGACGTTCAGGTGAGAATAACAAGCAGTGAACAACATTGCTTGATGAAGGACGGAATAGTTTTGGAAAGGCTGCAAATTTAACTTTAATGCACTCAATAACAAAATTTCAATGAGTCTTTCCCGACAAATATTGAACGATAATTGGCATAAATTAATTTTAAGCTTCTTCGTTATATTGTAAAAGGCCTAACATATGTAAGCAAACTAACTGTTCTCTATGTTTTCTTCTACAAATCAAAATTTATGTATTAATCATGCAAATACATTTTTCCAGTTGCGCAGGAATACCCCAATGCTATATTGTGGTTACATTTTAGAAAAGTTGTTACATGAGAAAAAGTGATAAAAAGTAGGAATTATTATCATACGGCACATGGCACACTCATAAAAGATAATCATTATTTAAAAATATAAATTGAATTTAGCTTTTCTGTGCAGTCAAAAAGGGAATTTCATTTGAAGAAAAACTTACTTATTGGTCTATTAATTTACTACTTATTGGTTTCTACTAATTAACTCTATTAATGTTTTATGTGCAGGTTTTTTTTCTTTTTGCAATACTTGGAAAACATAAACATGCCAGGATGATTCACTTAAGGTTAAATGATTCATCCATAATTGCTTCCTTGTTTTGAACATCATTTGGCATTCCATTGAATAATTCATTCTAAGTGCAGCGATAAGAAATTCAAAGTGGTAAAGTAAATCCTTAGAAAATTTTAGTGAAATAGCTCTGAAACACCAGGAAAATGAAACTTTTTCTTTGATTATATAGAAACTTGGCTTTAAGAAACTTTTCTGAATAAAAATTCTTTGGATGCTTTCAAATTTCGATGTTACTGGCTATTTCCAAAGAGAAATCAATAAAATAACCATAGCGATGACCTGCATTCGCATTATTTCATCGATTAAAGCTCAGCATAACTTATTTGCTGCATCGCTAAACAATAATATCATCTGCATTACCCAAAGATGAACTTTTCAGAATTTTTTAAACTGAAAGTATGAAATTTCAAATTTACTTTTGCAGATCTTTTCACTAATAAATACCGGTTGAATTTGAGTAAACGTAATGAATATTAAAATATCGATTAAAAAGAATTTAAAGACTGAAAAGATTTACCTCTTTATGGGATGAAAAGTCTTTTGCACAAACTATGGTAGAGACATTTCACGTATGTCACTCAAATGTCATATCAGCTTTGCGTACTCAATTTGGATGTGACATTGAACAGAGACTGTTGTAACTTTCTGACAGAAATTGTTTATATCAGTTATTTTTAGAAGAATAGTGGCTATGAGTATTTGATTTCCATGATAATTTTTAGAAATGAAATATTGTTTTCAATATATATTATGGAATTAATTTAGCTTCGTTCTCCATAATTTCAGTTTTTCCTCTATCAGTGCTTTATTAATTTTTTCATGCTGTTTGACTATTTCGTGGTTCACTTGATTACGTAAGAGATAAATCATTCAAGGACTAGTTTTCTCTTTTTTTTTAACACTTGGATGGAAATTACGAAAAGAGCCTTGTCGTAATGATTAAGCAGACATGATTATTAGATAATCATCTTCATTATCAACAAAAAACATAATCTGTGTTTTTGCCCATAAAATAACTAAATACATCTTAACTAATTAAAACGAAATTAAAATTCAGATTAATAAAGTTTTTCGTTACTTATTTCATTTTCTTTTTATACTTTCTTATCAAGAGATCGGTTAAGTTAATGCCAACTAAAGCATTCGAACTTGAAAAAAAAAAAAAAAAACTATGCTTCTTTATCAAAAAAAGTTTAGTGAAATAACGCAGAATGGATTTGTTAATCAAACAAATTTGCTTTTCATATTTCATTTTAAATTTCTGGAAAATGCATGAACATAATTTAAGAAGCTATAACAAATGAGACACACCAATAATCAATGATTAGCCAATGTTCGCATGGGATTCTTAAAGTATTTCTCATTTTTGAAAGGTAATATTCATACGTTAAAAAATAGAATAAAGCTATGAAAAGAATAAATTCAAAAATTTAAATGAGTACAACGAAAGTTAATGAAAAGAGGATTGGAAAGAGCATTGTTATTTTAACAACTGCTGTCATAACAATATTGTAAATACGGTCTTACCACATATTCCAAACTACTTTCGGTAACATATGCAACTTAATAAGTTTGTTATCTTATCCCATTTCATCCTCTATAATTTTAAATATAATTATTCTATACTTAATTCTTATTATCGAACGTATGGAGTAAAACGATTTTTGTTACAAATTACTAACATCTGAAATTAATGACTAACAATTAATTAAGCACTTCGTTGAAAACGGGAAAAATGGAATTTGGTAGCAGCATTACTGCATGTTAAATATTCAAATTACTAAATCAACCTATCATTCTAAAGTTCGTATTCAATAGTATCTTCTGATTGTAGAAGTTGAAATGTTAAGAACAAAAAAAATAAAAATAAAAAAAAAAAAAACTATCAGAGAGATCATTTTCCGAAATATTTTTGATGCATTGTTAAATGGTCACTTCTGGAGCAATACTTTTAAATGTTTATTATGGTTATACAACCACAATAACTCCTCGTGCTGTCTCTCTGAAGGAAAATAAACTACGTAACCAAATCACATACTCTCACGGACGCATGTGATCCTGAAGCAAAACGAATTATGATCCCACGTGAAGTAAATTGGCCTCGATAACCAAGGAAATAAGTTTACATGGATGCGTCTCGAATGGAAACCGCGGAGTTAAGGTATCATTAATTATTGGCAACACTCATTTCTCTCATTTCCGAAACGAAGTCTTCATGCATTTTCACAAATGCACTTTTTTGATTGTATTCAAATTCCAACGAACCGAAAATCTTAGACTCTTTTTGTTCTTTGACTTCTGGCAGTCTGAGATGAATCAGGAAATACAAGTTCTGAAGTGAACTTATTAGTCATTATCCGTGAGCGCAAATTGTTTGCATTATGTAACTAGAGCTTTCTTCAGTTTTCTCTTATCAGTTTGTATTCAAACAGAGAAGATCAGAAATATTTTCTGTTTCATTTTTCCGTTTTTTTATTTTCACTTTATTTAGGAGCAATTTGAGAATTTGAAAAATAAGATAATTTGAATAGTAAACATTATGAAGTAGAGTAACAATTCTTCAAATTTCAAATGCAGTATGACCGCTAAAGTCAATTGATTTTGATATAACTTTGCATACTTGATAACTGATAGATTTAACTCTCGTAAACAGAAAATATGATCGAAGTATTTGAGTAATTAGAAATGCTTAAATTCTAAATTTATTAATTTATGACTTCAATAAATACCCATCATATAAACATACAGTAGAATACCAACAAAATAGACGAAAAAGCAACAAACAAATTGAAATGGAAAAAATCTCGGGATAGTTTGGTATTGGAATTAATGATAAACGAATTATCTTTTTATATCATTTATTCAAGCCATATATCGAACACTATGATGTAATGTTTTGATGATGATCATTATCGACCAATATTTACAATGAACTTGAAATAACGCTTCTCATAAAGTAGAAATGGGTAAATTTTTGGATTCCACTAACTCGAAATGTTAATTATCAACGATCTGTAGTCTTGAATCTTTAATTGAAACAAGAATATGGTTTGGTAACAAGATGACAAGAGACAGGAGAAATGTACTATGCTTGAAATGTTGTTATATACTTTAAAAGGCATTTACAGTTATGCAAGAAAATGTTCCCAAAATCATGACAGTGTGAACAGAGTTTTAATGAAAACAGATCTTTGCAACTGTTAGTAACGATATCCCATGTACAACCCAATATATCATCTAATGGTTCCTGTTCTCGAGGATGTACTTGCATTTGAACTTGAATTTTCCCCGGTAAGTGACGTTGCCGAAGTGAATTATCTATATTTCTTGCATTTGTATTACCTGAATTCCGGAAATGACCATTACTGATCAGTGCGCTAATTCCAGAATTTTGTGATTGAATGTTAAAAAGACTGGGCGATGTTTCAGCTTTGCTTGGTGGTATCGGCAATGCAATCGGTGCTGAAGCACTTATGAAAGAAGGAATTGCAGATAATTTTGTGACGTTTGGTCGCTGAATTAGTTTCTGAATGTAGTGCTGCTCTTGAGTGATACCTGAAGACAGAGGTGAACTAAAGGTTGCATATGAAACCGTTGTGCGGGTTCCGAAATCAAGATCATGTGAACGTGGATGACCAGGTGTGGAAGGTAAGGGGATCGAAGGTGCCAGCATCGATAAACCTGCAACATGTCGAGGATCAACTGATACAATGTCTGCAGTGACAGGAAATTGAGTAGCTTCGGTAACGGGAGGATAGTTACGAACTTTCACCGTGGTGCGTTCCATTTTTCTTAGGATTTCCACCTCTACATCAATCGCATTATCGTTTAAATAATTGTCCTCCTCATCTTTCTTCTTGTCATCCTTATCATCTTCACGACCTCCCGTATTATTCGATAGTCTTCTCTTTTTATTTCGCTGCTCTTCTAAAATAATTTTCAAGAACTGAAAATGAATTGAGAAATGAAATCAAAATTCGATCAGTTTAATTTAATTTAAAATTTACATATAAAAGACTAGATTTACTTTGCGATGGTTAGGTAATCTCAAGCAAATTATTAGTTGAGTGATGAGAATGCCATGATAGAAAATAATATTTCAATGCACCAAAACGATGAAAACGTCCAGAAGACAATTAAGAGATAACATGGATTGAAAAAAACCATGAAATATTGATACGGTAATAAAGTGATAAGAAAGTACCACTGTTTGGCAAAACAGGAAATGCGATATTTTGGAGGGTGCTACTGTTTACCGGAGGTATCAGTCGTGTGTCGTTGCTAGCATACGTCTGAATAAATGTCACAACAGGGAATCTGATAAGTGGCTCTGCGACAGTACTTTCCATATCATCTGATAGTTTGTTCATCGATGTTTCTCCTATTTAATGAGTGATGAAATATATAACTATAAAGTTCGAAAAGCAAAATTATAATTTGGTTTATGAATGTTAGATGCATTTTTGATCAGTTCTTTGTTGAAAAATTTACTTGTTTATTTGCTATATTTATGAATAGAATTCATCCCATTTTCTTTTGCTGATTCGACGTTTTTCTAATTTTTTATTGGATAATTACTTAAAATACTTTGTTCAAAAAGATGAATACTTGAAGTTCTGTTAAATGTTACTATGATCAAAGACTCGAAAACTTTTAAATGAATTAGTAGAATTGAAAAAATAAATTTTGCTCCATAGTTGTTGCACTTTACTTTTTAATTAAATTAGTTAAAATTTGTGATATTATAAAGTAAGGAAAAACATTTAGGGCACGTTTTGCTAAAATAAAACCAAAACAGCCTTACTCTATAACTTCAAAAAGTCAATGAAAACAACACCATAAATACACCATAAAAATTTCTGTTTCAAAAATTCTCGCAACATTTTTAACTAATTGTGTTTCAACAAAAATAATTTCAATTAAAGTAAAATAAACCTTTTCTTTGTTGATAATGTTGAAATCTGCGATTCCGATCCTTCAGTAAACGACGTTCATCATGTTGTTGGTGTGGATGTTGCGTCAAATTATTAGAAGAAAACGAAGTTGGTAATGTTTTTTGGCGCACTGAGAGAAAATTTATCTCTGGAATCATTGCTAGAACTTTCTCATCATATTCATTCGTATTTTGAGTAGCAATAATAAGCCATAATTGTGCAGAAATTAATGCGCCATTCAATCGCATTATAAAATGATGTCAATTATCTTTTTGATTTGAATTCTAGAAAAGCAAATTTTTGGAATATAATATAATACATTTCATGAAATTTAATGGTAGATCGACAAGATCAAATTCATCACATCATAAAGGTTATTTCTAAATTAGACTGCAGTTTAAAACTAGTGACTAGACAAAGCAGACGCTGATTATACGTATAGATAGCAAAATAATTCAAAGAATATCTAAATAATGGATTTTAAAAATGAAGCTAACGATTAAAATCTAATTATTTGCCACATTATTTGTTGTTAAACAAATGCTCTTTAGCTTTCTCATGGCGCATTTTTACTTAGGATCGTCATAGAATGAGCCGAAAATTTTCAAAGCACGTATTTAGAAAAAAAGAAAGTAAGAACGAAACTTTTACAATTGACCATTTGATTAAAAAATTGAGACAAAATTTATTGGTTTGCTAAAAACTGAAAATGCGACAATATCAACATAAAGTAGATTATTTACAATGGTAAAAATAATTGCTTTATTCCAATTGTAACAAAATTATGAAAAAGTTTCCAAAAAAAGGCAAACATATGAATCTTTGTGATACATATGGGAGAGTCTTTACAAAATTTTCTTCTTTTCGCTGAAATTCAAAAAACTAGTAATGACTATATCACTTTGTTGTCTTTTGCCCTCTTTAAAATCACATTATTGCAGTAATCCCGGAATTACAGCAAGAGCACCACCAATTCGGTATTCTCATTTTCTCGGCATCCCTTTTTTCTTTTCGCCTTCTCCACTATACTTCTTTTTCGAACATCTACATATATTGACAAAAATCCAGCACTTTTTTCCTTTACCTTCAGAATTGCTCTTGTAAATAAATAGATGGCAACATGATTCTCTATCAGTTTAACTTTTGAAACCAATCATCTTTTCATCTATTTGCAAGCAGTACCTGAATCTATCATTTTAGTCCTATTATATTTTTCTCATTCTTTTCAGTACAACCAGCAAGTTGTTAGTCTGTGAAACCATTGAATTTGGATAGAAATAAGTGTGTGTGATGTGTTCTGCTTTCAAAAATGGTTGCAACAATGTCTGATTGACAGCATCGGATAAGGTAAATCAACACGGTTTTTTGATAAAGATAAGAAATCCTCTTTAACATTTCCATTAGTAATGGAAAGAAAGAACTTTATTTTAACTACTCGGAACAGTACTTATTATAATAGATATACATGATCAATACTTTCATTACATTTAGAAGCATTGATGCTATTAAATGTGAGCTAAAAATTGATTGCCACGGAAAGTTGAAATAATGACCTATTTTAGCTCAATTCGAAATCGCTAAATGACTGCTGAACATATTTTTTGATTTTTTTTGCATATTACAACATTAACACTCTGCATACAATTCACCAAGCATTTTATAAACAGCCACCACATATGTAGAATTTCTGGTAGTTGTAAAGAATCATAAAACATTTCCCAGAAAGTAGTGATCTACGTTGACTTGTCGAAATAAAAATTTAGAACAACAAATGTGGCCGTAAAAGGAATTTAAATTCTTCAAAGTGTTCATTTTTTGAAATAATTAACTGCTTATTAAGTTTAAATTACTATCGACATTATCAAATGAACCATTTGAAAGATTTCATTCATCAATGAGTTTAGTAAATACATACTGAAAGCATATGTATAAGATAATTCTGTCTCCAGCACAATAAATGCATGTTCTTAAATGTCACTGGATACAGCTGCAGCCATTCTTCATGCTACTTTCAAAACATGTAAGCTTCACATCCGATAGTTATAATGTCGTTTTTCATAATCTTTCTGACGACAGTAAAGACTCAACGACACAAATTAGCAAGTGAATAAATGCACTAAACATATGAGTTGTTACAAAACTTACAACGATAATTGATCATAATGATGTAATAAAGCAAAATTAAATTAACTAACGTGTCAGAACAGCTGATCAGTGGAAACAAGGAGAAATGAAGGGATTGAATAAGTAAACATTGAAATGACTGCACAACGAGTTTCCTATTCAATGCAGCTTCACCCATCGGACGCTTAGTGCCACTTCATGCAACAATGCAACGGGAATTGAGATTGTCCAACAACACTGTGAGATTGATCGACATTAAATCCGTGATAATACTCATCCGTACATAACATTACATCCTCTTCTTCACTTAATTTCTTTGTTAAAGTGTTGAATTTAAAAAACAGGCAATCCAATTCTCAAACAGTTTATTCTTTTGGAGGAAGATCGCAAACTAAGTGAATGAATTATACTCAATTACTTCTCATATAGTGTTGTGCTTAATTAGTATTGTCTATTCCATTTCAATTTTTTTCCTAATTTCTCACTCAAAGTCATCATAGGTTGATTTCACCAAAGCATATGGTTACAAAATGATAAATTAGTAATCTATAAGGCATAAAAAACCTTAATTTTGAAAGACGGAATTTTAAAATTTCCAGAAATCATTTATACAATTAAGCCCCGAACAAAATCAAAATCAAGGTTGCGATGTAATCAAATTACGGTATAGGAGAAAGATTAACAGAAAAACTGGATTACAGAACACGTTTTCATCTTGGTCGAGACAATAATCACTTTAAAGATTCCCTAATTAGCGCCAATTATTCATTTGTTCCCATTCATTAATGTGTCCTTCTTTGATTTATTGTACTTGTTAGTTTCGAAGTTCATTTTTCCCTGTATTTCATTCTAGCTAAACAAAAGACCGGTAATTAGCATTTCTTAATATATGTCAAAAAAAAGAAGTACAACACAGAGTGCAAATATCCGTCGTAATCCTGATAAAAATTGGAATTTATATAGCATGAAATTATAGCCAAGAAATCCAATTTTATTACTGTGTTCTTAATGTATTTTCATCCACCAATTATAAAATCTTTATGCAACAAGAATTCCATTTAATTTCCTTAATTCGAAAATTTCTGCATAACTATTATTGAGTTACAAACATGTAGAATAGTAAGGCAGTAAAAAATTCTCGCATATTAATAACTATGAATCGCATCTCATTTTTCCTAAGACTCTTTTGAAATAAGTTGAAATCAATAAAAATTTAATAACTATGAACTGACAAAAGCATCAAAAGGGACATTTCCGAACTTAAATTTTTTTATTTCAAACAACAATTTGACAACAAAGCAAATAATGAAATGGCTGTTCCAAAAAAAAAATTTTTTTTCAAGAGAAAAAACTGAACAAGCCGAGATATATCTCTTTATTAATAGTAGAGTTCATTTGAAAAGTGATTATATCACTTCCACGAACTACCAAAGGAATCGGCAAATCTATGCGCTAGAGCCATTCTTGAAACGTGAAAGCATAAGATGACAGCACTATCAGCTGTCTGTCTATCACGTGTCATCAAATATGGTACACTCTTATATTTTACGGTACTATGGTAATGGAATAATCATTCTCAAAGCATAAGCATTTCCATGACAGGTCTATCAAATAAAAATCAAACTCAATTAACATCCAGTTCAGAATAATGGAAACATTAACTTCTGAAAAACAAGTAACAGATCATGTAGAAAACAATTTTCTTAAAAATTCATTGCGATCATACCATTCTTGTATTACTTTAGACATCGAATTCTCATCCACACAAAGATAAAAGTTCTGTAAGTAAAATGATCCCAAAATGTCGACAAAATTTTGGAATTTTATTCATTTTAAGTTGATAATATCCAATAACAAAGATCATCAAGCACGTCACATATTACAAGGTTGTATTTTACAGCTAGTCATCAAATCTATATTTCTCAAGCAAAAAAAATTATGCAATTAAATCTCATAATAAACTAATACAAAATCCGTCCGTTCGCAGGAAAAGATAAAAAGTTTTTAATATTTAGGACTTCATGCAGCTAATATTTGGTTTTGGATATTTATCAAGCGATAATAACTGTTCTGTATTAATTAAAATCTAGAAATAAAGAAAACCTAAAACGTGAAAATATCCAAAAGTTCACTGACTATTATTCTTTCTTTACTGGCTTCATCCTGGTCAGCCGTGCGTACTGGAATCCAGAATAGATCGTTGTTGCGGCAGTAGCAAAGCTAAAACGTATTTTGTCATCTGCTTAAAATGATAAGTAAATGGCAAAAGCAAATTTGAAAAATTTTGACTAGACTTATTTTTTTTTTTTGCAAATAATCATAAATGACAAAACCGACTCACTAGATATGTGTTAGAAAAAGATGATTCGTAAAGCCTAATATAGAAGATACTAGGCTTCCAGCGACTGTGCACATCTGAAGTGCCGTATTCACCTAAACTTGCTCAAATTTTATCATAGTTAAGAAAGATAAAGAATGAAACTTGTATGATTAAATTAAAACAATGGAACCAAAGTCTACTAAAAAATTAATGCAATCAGCTCAGTTAAACATGAGAAACTTGGACTCAAAAAAGAAAATAGATGAAGTTAAGCAAAAGTTTGAAATATAAAATCTGAAATATAAAATCTAAGTACAAAAAATAAAACTGAATTTACAACGCTTGAATGGGAGGAAAAGACAACAAATTAACAAACAAAAAAAAAAAAAAAAATTAGAATCTCCTGCTTAATTATTTCCTGCTGAAAAAAAAAAAGCGGAGAAATACAGACTTTACTGACAGATGTTGGTGTGACTTGAAGTGGTGAAACAGATGGGCTAAAATACCGGATTAATGTTACCGGTTTTTCAAGTGTTTTGTATCTGGTTACAGCTCCACCAACAATAAGGCCAATGTCTCGTAAAATCACCAGAATAGTAAGAGGCACTAAAATTGAGAATGTTGTAAATAGAATAGTTTTAAATAAAAGGTTACAAGAATTAAACTAATGTCAATAAAATTAAGGAGGAAAAGTCACATGGTACAAGTTTGACGTAAGTGAGACTAATAAAAACGGTTGTAACAAGTAATTTATCAGCCACAGGGTCAATTATACTACCAACCAGCGAATTTTGACTCCAAAAGCTTCGAGCAATATAACCATCCAACTGAAATGGAGTATAAATGTAATGATTTTCAAATTTTTTCGAAAAAAAATCTCGTACAAAAAATTTAACCATTCATTATCAGAAATTAACATGTCTTTTAATCTTGAATACGACTTTGTAATTCTGCAAAGGAAGCATTTGAGAATTAACAAATCAGTGGTATATTATAACACAATGATTACACAACAGTACGATATTAAAAAGAAATGGAGTATTCAATACTCAACTCAATACCATGCTTTTCGCTGATAATGAAGAGGTGATGAGATCTGAGAACGAAAATAAACTTTCGTCAGTCTATCCATTATAGCCAAAAAAAGTAAATTAAGATCTACGGGTTTAGAATTCATATTTTTACTGAAATATTCACTCCTGTTCAGAAGTGGATGTTACAAAAGACGCAACAACTAAACCATATTAGGTTTTAAAATATATTACAGAATAATTAAACGAACCCAATCTGTTATCCCGCTAATAGCAAATAAAGCCAGTGCAATCATGTATGATTCCTTTATTATTAAATATCCAATTAATGGAGTCATTCCAATTCTAAAATTACTCCGAGAAAATCAGACATAGCAACAAACTCCTACCACGCAGTTTGAAAAATCAGTCATCTTCAATATATATCGATGAGCAGGGGAATAAGTGTAAGGTAGATTCCCAAATGCATAAGTTACGTTTAACACTTCATATAAAAATAAATGAGTGGTTAAGTAGTTTTAAAAGTAAATGAGGTCAATGCATGGAAATTACAAATGAAAGAAACACACCTGAATAAGCACAAAGCATTTGGTATAGTTGCAATTTTGTTCCCAGGCTTATTTCTAATCTCGTTCACTTTTACTTCTGTAATATGTTTAGAAGTGGAGGTTTTACTATTCCTGGAAATAATATGTGATTATTTTAATGAAATATAATGTCTCTTTTTCCATCAATCCACATATAGAGAGCAATTCTGCTCATTAAATTAATTTGTTTTAGAAAAACAACTTTATCTTAATGCTACCTAATACTGCAAAATACAACTTCAACAGTGTTTTTTGGAAATTTAGAGTGTATTGCGATGCACCTAACGATTCAAAAGAATATGTAAATGGAAAAAAATACGGCTCAAATGTTTACCGACTCAAGGTCAAAAGCCGTGCTTGGGAAACATAAGCAATAGATGGAAGGAAAGTTGCGCTAGGATATGTCACCAGAGAGAGCGTCTTTCTACACTGCATCACATTTTGAAGCCATATCCTCCGAAACATTCGACTCTCAGATCAACAAGGTTGTACACACAACTGACGAGAACACTGCAAATCTGATCAGAGATAAATCGAGAAAGTAACACTCACAGTTTCTTCAGACCAATGTAGATAAAAACGCTTCTCGGAAGAGAACAGGACGTCAAATTCAGAGTTTGATATCTTTGCATTACTGGATGAGTTAGGACAAGTCAGTCAGAGAGAGAGAGTATGTGTTTTAGGAGACACAGGGATGGGTAGTGACTTTATCTAGTGATGAGAGTAGGAGGCGAGGAGAGAAATTTGGGTTGAATCCGCTATGCTTCCCTCTAACAGAAATGAATCAGAAGTTCACGCGGTAACTTTCACGTGCGTAAGACGGCGCTGGGAAGAGTAGCACTTATGTTCGGAAGCAAGGGAAAGTGGATGCAGTGAAGCTGGAACACTTATATGCTTTGATATTGTGTGTGTGTGTGTGTGTGTGTGTGTGTGTGTGTGTGTGTGTGTGTGTGTGTGTGTGTGTGTGTGTGTGTGTGTGTGTGTGTGTGTGTGTGTGTGTGTGTGTGTGTGTGTGTGTGTGTGTGTGTGTGTGTGTGTGTGTGTGTGTTGCACACGTTGTCTTTCAACAGAAACATGCACAATTTTCCAGGAAATAGCGTCTTCATTTTAAAGTCAACAACCAAACATGTATTTCAGCATGCCTCTTAGTGTTTGATAGTTTCATTCCATACATTTTGACATCTCGAATCAAAACTTAAATTTCCTTTATTTTTCTGTGGGATGTAGAATTTGTTGGTCTACTACTAAATTTGTTAAAAACTGATAGTTTTAGTAGTATTTTCGATATTTTACCTTTCATTCCTTTCGCTATCTGTCGAAATATGTTTTGCAGTGATATACCGCATATATGTATATGTTTCTCATACTTTTGTAAACAAATTGGTAACTTTTTGTGTGATTAACCGACCTATTATCTTCGTTTTCTCTCATTATCCCTCAGATCATATTTATCTTTAAAAGGAATCATTTAAAACATTAAATGTTCCGATATTTGTGGATGAAAGAATCGAAACTTTTTCCAAACGTTTCTGTTGTAAGAAGATCCAAAACATATGAAATTTGATAACACCTCTCATTGGGTTATCGGGAAATTGGACTAAGGATTACAAAAACTTGGAAAGATAAGTGCTTCATTACTTACATTGTTACAGTTACAATTTAGGGCATAGCACTGTACAATGTTGTGGGATTCAAGGTTCGAGCCATTTAAGAATACAAGAAAGTATGCAGTAAATTTTAAATAACTTGCAGGGTTTTATGTTGTGGTAAAATAAGTAAACAAGGAGCCCTTACAATGGCTGCCAAACTGTTGAAAGATTCGTATAAAGACAATGCAGATCAAACTGTTATCACACTATTACGACATAACGAATAACCATCAACTACCATAATTTTATTGAAACTAATTATGGGACTAGAGTCCTACTTTCGGATAGTCCAATGATAGCCGCCAGGAATAATGAAACTCTCGAGATTTTCTTGACTAGATTAGGGCATGGCTCCAAAACAATCTTGTCACTCTATTCTTTCCTCTCTATTAAATGTATGTTACTTATTTAGATCCTTATGAACATAATTATGCAAGTAATCTCCTGTGCAGTACTCGTCTCTTCGTAAGATTCTACATCACCACATTATCGTTGTCGCGAAACTTGAAATAATTTCGCGAACCTTCTAAATAACTTACAAAAACATATCAAATAAAATTGCATCAATCCATAATACTAAAGTTTATCTTAATTGAACTTTTTCTAAAGAAATATAAAACTGTTTCAAATTGCATCTCACGTAAGCAATCATTATCCCAACACTCATCTTCCACCGTAGTTGAGTTTATCTACTGCTTATCTAGAAATTTTTTACTATTAACAAAGGGCACGCATGTGCATTCTTTAATATCTTAAAATTTACTCCTTTGTTGCAAACCAAATTTGTTTACAGTGTCCAAATATTGCAAAGGTTTTCTAACGTAATAGTCAATCGTGGAGGAATTGACAATATTAAATCATCTCTTACTATATAAAGATTAAAGATCATCTTATAGCTCTTTACTCAATGTAACCATGCGCCTTTTACAAGTCAATGTTTACCATATAAGGATTTAAAGATTTAAATTCTTTGTCTTCATGAATTTTCTAGCAGAACGTTATAATTCAGCTGTTCTCCCGCACTCATTTAATTCAATTCATTTAAATTCCTTAACTTCCCCATCAATTCATTCATTTTCTTCATCTCATTAATAGGTACCCTACGAAATTATCAGTGTATTGTTGCTATAGATTAATAGCTATGTACGTATTGTGGTTACTAGCCAATAAAATCATTATAATAGACCTTTCACTTAACACATTCGTCTATACCAACTATGATAACAAACAAGGAAGACTGTTGATCAAGGAAAGTCTAAGGTATAAGTAACAGCCAACTCCAAGTTTCACGAACGGTGTTTACATGAAGATCGCTGACTGCGTCATCTGTAAAATGCATATCAGGCTAATATGCTAAAGAATGTGATGACACTTGTTGCTAAAATTTAAATTTAATCGACTTCGGTATGAATTCATAATAGATCAAATATTTGCAAAAAGCAATGTCATTTTCTGATATTGAGTATCTCATTGCTTGAAAAATTCATTATTGTTAAAAGAATAGAAGTTATCACTGTTGATGATTGCTTAAAGCTTTTGACGTTTTTAAAATAATATGGTTTTCAGAAAATATTGACAGCGTTTGTAATTTTTAAAAGTGTAAAAGTACGAGAAGTGTAGAAATGATGGAAAATTATCAAGCAGTTTTAGGAATAGCAAATTTATATTTCAGTTAGTTGTGAAGATGTTTGGTTTTGATTACAGTAACTTAATCTGGCAATTATTTCTTTACATTATCCATGCCCTCGTATCATGTTGCAGTAGTGAGGATTGTAATTAATTAAAAATAATTTTTTGAAAGAATTAAGTTCGGTTTTTATGTAAATATGCAATATGTCGAAAATTTTTATGGACGAAATTGGTAGACTATGGACGAGGTTAGTAGATGATAAATTTTCTTCTAAAAAAGCATTCAAGAGGCGATGAAATTCTCTTTTTATCGGTTTCAGGATAGAATAACTAACCAGAGGAAAAAAGAAACAGGATAGTGTGTGGAATAGTTCGCTTTTCTGAGCTTTACAAGGACTAAGGATGCGTACCTGTTAACCAGTCTGAGCACTTTTCAAATTTTAGACACTCGATGTTGGTGAAGTGCAAGAAGTTGGTTCACTAAGGTAATGGAATCTCTATTTCGATTAGAGAATAGAAGAGGGAAAGCAGTGTGATATCTACGCCGCAGATTCTTTCACTATTCAGAAACGTGAAACCGGTTCTATGGTCCGTTCTATCGAATTAAAATCCCGGTTGTAGAGATTATTATCTTTATAACGGAAGGCTTTCTTTGTTATATTGCAGTTATCGGGATTGACGTTGCGGATAAAACCCGGCCCGTTTTGAGAATGAAATAAATGAATGTATAAATATGACCGCAATATTCTCAATTATTCTGCATTCCTATTTTATAAAATGCACGAAGCAAAAATTGTGTTATTTGCAGCATCTGGCTGTAGCGCATTTGCAATCACTGCGTGTTTGGTTGTGATCAGTTCCGCATACATGATAATAAAAGAAACTGGCGATGAAGTGTTAGACGAGATACAGGTATTTAATTGTGCTTCTTTGAATACCTGAGAAAAGGTAACTGAAGCTGAACTATGAATCTTAGAATTTGAAAGTGTTTTGCCTTTTATTTTAATCACTCCAATCTGATTGGATGAATAAGCTGTTTCTGCTACATGCTGAACTCTAAATTTAGAACTTTGAAAGTAACTTCGAGAAAAAAGTAATCCCTTTACTTTTATGCCAAGAGGGATAAGAGTAGAGGGATTACTTCTTCATTACGGTTGTTGTTTCCTGATTTAACTATGCTCCCTGATTTACAAAATTGATTGTAATTAAATGAGTAATGAATGAATCAAAGTGGAGACAACTGATGATAATCAAAAGTGTTTTTGAGGTTTTAATACTGAATGAATTGCTTCGTAGCTATTCTTTGTCCAGTGAAAATTTGATTGTCTTAAAAAATGTTAGCAAATGCTAACTGCATTTTTTAATTATTATCTACTTCTTATATCAAAGAATATATTATGGTACTTTGCTACTGTTTTCATTAATCTTTGCTTTTTTATCCCTTTTTTGTAATTTTTATAATTAAGTTTCCATTTCTATTTAATATCTCATAAATTGCACCTCAAAGTTTATACTTCTCCAGCTCTTTGAAATCTCTCGTAAAATTCCCTGTTTTATTATTTTCCAACCAGCACTTTTTTAATACTTACAGTTATCTCAAAAATAAATGTTTCGAATTTCAAAAAGTTTTAAAAAAATTAGTGAAAGTCATAAAAACAAAAAAGAGAAGTTTGTTGGGACACCATTGTCACCATTGATCACAATTCCGAACCATTCTTATGCAGGAGATTTAATTCATCTTTTTGGGAATGTAAATTTACTCGGATAATTGAAATTACACTGATTTTTTCTTTTTTATTCATAGTGCTGATAGGAATATTTAGTTTAATAGTTAGACTTCCTTGACACTTAGTAACTTTTTTTAGAATCAGTGATAAAAGTAATTCAAATTTCTGCTTTGATGAGAACAACACAATTTTTAATCACTTTCAAGATAATTTACAATTTGTTTTACATATTTTACCTACAAGAACGAATGTATTGATCTATTTATTATATGTAAAAATGGAAAATTCTTATTTAAGTTAAGAGAATAAATACGAGAAATTGACATCATTTTGTTCTGAAAATCGATTGAGTAATCTGCACTGGAACAACTGACGTTCTGAATGCAAGTAGGACCTGAAAGCACTTTTTCAATTGTAAAACTTACTGCAAATAGTAATAATACTGATAATCTGTATAAAGTTTCTGAGACATTTTGTGTAGGATGCAGAATATTTAAGAAGTAAAAATTTATTTAAAAGAAGAAACAGAATCACGAGGTAATAAAATATTGTGTTAGGTTGAATAAAAAGAACAAAAGACACTTTCAAAAAAAGAGAAATAGAGAAAGTGTTTTATTATTGTTCTCAACATTGCGTACTAGCATTGGCTACGTATTAAAAAAAAATACGCATTCATAATAGTTAATGGAATCAATAGTTTTACAAGTAATGCTTTTCGTGAGAACCAGAAATTTGCTTCCAAAACCACTCAGTCCCGATTTTATAAAATCATTAAGACTGAGTTGTGGAACAAACAGACATTTGATGTTTTAATTATTTCGCAGTGTAATATTCTTATCGCGAACTTTTTTCTTAGAATGCTACTTTTTCATGTATCGTTCTATAGAATGAAACAAATAAAAGTGTGGACATTATGATATGAGTTATTTGTAAGTTTTTAACTAAGAACTTTAGATGAAATTCTGAAAGAACTCTTTCTACTACAGAAAATTTTGATAATTCTTTTAATATATATAGATGTTCCGCGCCGAAATCGATTCAGCCTGGTCGGAAATAATGAATATCCAAATCATTCTTAGTCCGCCTAGCCAACAACGCGATAATCCATTCAGTAGTATATTTCGACAAAGACGTCATATGTTCTCCAACTTGCCATCCTATTGCATATGTGAATTACCGAAAGCAGTTTGTCCTCCCGGACTACCGGGACCTCCTGGTCCATTCGGCCAGAAAGGACGTATGTTTTTTCGTTATTGTTCCGTTATTGTTCTTGTTCCGTTATTGTTCCTGTATCTGAATTTATCATATAGAAAGAAAGAGAAATTTCACGTCAGATTCAGCAATCACTTTTTCAGAGCCGGGTTTACCTGGATTACCCGGAGAAGACAATACGGTAATCTACCCATCAGTAACTTGTCCGCCACAAGATGTGCCTTGCGTCAAATGTCCGGCTGGCCCCCTTGGTTTACCCGGATCAAATGGACCAAGAGGTTCCGAAGGTCCAGCTGGAATTCCAGGACAGCCAGGACATCCGGGTCTTGCTGGACTACCAGGACTACCAGGGCCATGCGGTGATGCTGGTTTACCAGGATCGCCTGGTGTTGTTGGTCCGCGCGGTCCACCAGGCCAAGACGGATTGCGTGGAAGAGGAAAAGCAGGACCAGAAGGAATATCAGGCTTACCAGGGTCTCAAGGGGAACCTGGATCGGATGGACAGCGAGGAAATGATGGAATACCAGGGCCAGTAGGACCACCAGGACCTATTGGTATGCCAGGTCGGCCGGGAATGAACGGACTTCCGGGAGCACCTGGTAGAAAAGGTCTTTCTGGAAATGACGCCGCTTATTGCCCCTGTCCGCCACGATCTACCGGATACTACAGTCGATTTGTGCAGTGATTAATTTGTTTAACCTGTATGGCTAAGCAAAAAAGCCATAAATTTGGAATATTCATTCCAGACATTTTATATGGATTTTTAGATTTTTCAAATGAATTGGTTGAAAAGTAATTAGCTTTATTTAAATCGACAAATGTATAATAAAAGTAATACATACTGTGCAAAAATAAAAATTAGATAACAACTGAGTGGAAAAAAAGCAAATGGGTTTTCACTATAAGAGAAAAATTCAGTTGTTAATGAAAACATCTTTTCAAATATCAGTTTTCGGGGATCGATCTGTGAATGGATTCAACAGAGCGTCATAATTTTGAAAGTGAATATTTGAAACGAAATCAACGAAAGAAAGATAGCATCCTTTATTTTAACTAAAAGGCTTTCCTTAGTTGTTAAAAGCCATTTAAGGCCATTGAAACTGAATAAAGACGGTGTTTTATGCTAGGTACTTTTTCATTACTAGTTTTAAAAAATAGAGTAATTAGTTATTTCCACTTTTTTAGCAGTACTTTTAAACATATTTCATCGCTGTCATGTCCATGCCTCGAGCATTTTTTGCTTCATCTTATTTTCATCATGTAGTTGGCGACATTCAGTTTCCATTTTTAATGGACTGTCCGATCGTGTGAATAATCGCATATCATGAATTTGCCGTGTACTCAAACGCTGAATTCATGTTTTGAAACTCAATCAAATTCTTTTTTTAAAGTTCAATTTTCTGAAACCTAATTATTTTTTAAAACTTTCAAACGTTGTAAACTTTTAGAAGACATTGGTTTCTTGAATAAATGAGTAAATAAATATAAAATTAAAAGTGCTCACCAGAAGGGTGTTACTCGTTTCAGGACAGGCACTGGTAAATGCCTTATAATAACAAATCAGAGAACACTCCAAAGTTCTGAAAAAGTGGAACATTATCAACTTTTGGACCTTTATTTTTGTATCAATGAACTTTATCTTTTCTATTATGTTATTATTTGACTGACTATTTAATTGGTTAATTTACTAAGATTACCGAATTTCACCAAAGACATAAAGCCATATAAACTCTCCTGCTTCTCATGCTCGAGAAATATGCTGTATACTGGCTCTATTTTTGAGGTATTCCATAAAATTTGTTCTCGATTAAGCGAGGGAAGATATTATTCTTTCCTTTGTCTATTTTATCATTACTATTGATTTAATTCTTATTACCATCCATTCTATACTAATCAAATATTATCTTAGAGATAATATTTGATTAGTATTAGGGCATATTAAATTCCTGAGCAATACCCTGAGAAGATAATCATTTGACAGCTTCCTTATTATTATTGTGATGGATGTATCGATACATTTAATAGCTATCCGGTCTTCCGGTCTGGTTAACCAGTTTCATTGATTCATTATAGGAGCGATTTGATGAAAAGCTTTTAAAAAAAGTTCAGATCTTTGTTTGTGGCAACAGTGCATTGAAAAGTACTATAAATGAGAATTAAAGAGCTTGCGAGATTGAATGTTCGAAAGGGATAAATTGCTTGCAAGTCAGAAATTAAATCGATAAATATAAAAACATCAGTTTCCAACTTGCAGTGAATTTTGATTTGATTTCCATTATTGCTGGGTTTGTCGTTGTTAAATGTACATCGTTCATTGCAAACTGAAGTGATAATGTATAACAAAAACGGCATAGTGAATCAAATTTTTGTCTTTTACAATTATTCTGAAACAGTGCTGGCAGAGAAGGATGCAGTCGTGAAATTTAAAATTTAAAATAAATATCTTTTTCAACCAAAACATTTAAAATTATTTCTCTTTCAAATTCCCATGGTCCGAAATTTTATATTTTTCCACTTTCTCTTGCTAAACAATTATGGAAACAAGTTGAATAAAAACCAATATCTTGAAAATTTCTTGACCCAAACTATTCATGAAGAAAAATTATCTTAATACCAAAAATTAATCAAACCGAAAATTACAAACTTACTTTTGTCCACATCTGGTGATGCTTTTTTCAGACAATTAAGCTGGTTTTCAAGCTCTGTAACAAAGAGAAATTGAAAATAATTTTAACAAACTTTTCAGTATGTTATACGTACTCTAATCAACATGTTTTAATAATTTTGGCATGATAATGACTTCATTTAAATAATTCATGATTGTTCTTATTATAGTAAAATGCTTAAATTGAAAATAGTGAAAATGGAAGAGCTGTTTCTAGAAATTCTTTCGAAAATCAATTAACACTGAAAAACAATCACATAAATTATGATTTCAAACTTTCTGAAAAGAATTGAGAGGAACTTCTTTTACTTCAGCAAAATAAGAACTGCAAGTAATGATAGCAATTCTGATTTGATTTTGAATTGAAATAACCTTCATAAAAATCAATGCAGTGCAGACGATAAAAAGTTGTATAATGATAAAAACGGTATTGATTAGGTGGACTGCATTTTTGGTTACACAATGCCGCCGATTCAAGTTTTTCACATATCTAGAAACCACTAAAAACAGAATACCCAAAATTAACTAACTTTATAATAGAATAAACTTCAAAACTTTTAGTACTTAGAAAAGCTTACAATAAAATTTTTATTAAATAAAAAAATTCTATCTAAACTTGCATTATAATTCAAATTTCATTTAATTTAAATTTCCAATCAGTCTATCGTTTATATTTGACAAAAAATCATTTGTTTGCAAAGCTAACTTTTTCAAAATTTTCAAATTGAAAAGTAAAGGAACGTTCAAATTTCAGAATCGATTTCAAACATTCTTTAAGGCATCTGCTTCCTTCCTCTTCATTCGTCTCCACATCTGCATAATAAATTTTTAATTCATTATGTCGAAAGAAAATTTAAATATTGTCTGAAATTTTTACTGCAAATATATGAGATATTATGCGGGATTTTTTCCAGAAACCGAAAATACTAAAACGAAAGAATTCTTTACAAAATTTAAAAAGAGTCAACCTCTTATTTTAGCAATTAAAACTTATCGAATTTTGACACTACTTAAAAGTTGGCTCATGTTGAATTAATTGGAACATAATTTAAAAATCTTTTGTTAAATGTAACTTGGAATATCCGAGATTGATGACTAAATTTGAAATGAGATAGGTGAAATTAGTCATATATCATAGAATTAAAAAAATACATGAACAGTGGATGACAATTTCAAGAACAACTGTGATGATGAAACTGCAACTGATCGTCCCCATTAGAAATGGTAATGATTAGAGCTTGTATTGATCTGATAGCAAATTTAGGTCGTTTTAACAAACTGATGCTCCTGCTACGAGGTCATCATTAGATGTCCAATTGCAAATAATAGAAGACTCTAATCAATTAATTAATCAATTAAGTACTAAAGCCAAAGAATTATTCACTCGTTAATTAGGGAATATTTCAACACATCTATTGAAATGAATACATATGATTACTAAAATTATCAGTGCATTTTTTCTGTTAATTATAATGTTTCTCATAATGTTATGAATTTTGAATTTTTAAAATTGAAACTAATAAGATCTTGAATCATATTCTAACTTTGATCACCACTAAGAACTTTTGGTGAATGATTTAGAGAAACTAAATTAATGAAAAAAATTAATTAAAAAAAAAAAATTAATCTATAAATATGATTGTTCTGCTGTGATATATTTGGTATTCGTTCTGTTTTTATGCTATGAGTACTCTATATTGAAGGAAATGCAGCGTTCTTTCTGCTGTAGTGTAACTAAGTTAGTATTCAAGGATGAATTGTTGTCACTGTTGACAGCAGCTTCGTCTCATTGTCTTTTCCATATGTTTTGTTATCACGAGTAAAACAAAAGAAATTTTTTAAGAAACTTAGTAAGTAATGTGATCAGTGCTTTCTGTTTATCAGTGGGCACGAAATTCATTGTTTACAAAATCTCTTCCATATAAAAGATTGTTGTACCTTTTGACAAAAAAGCTTTTAGCGAGTACTTCTCCTAACTTTGCTTCATATTCACTTCTTTCAACTTTTTCATTTTTTATCTCGCTTATTAATGAATAATTTGAATCTCTAGTTAACATTAATATTCAAGAATTGCATACGATATTGCTCGAATAATTATTTTATACTTCAAAACAATCAAATACATTTTTTGAAATGCCAATAGGATCTGTTGTCCTCTTCACATTCAAGTTTTTGCAACTTATTACGCGCCATTATGCATTTTTCTCTGCTTATTGAATTGTAATGAAATTTAATGACTTTGTTAGAATTTAATTAGCATTTTGTTCACATTTATTGACATACGATTCAATTTTGCAAAGAAGTTAGAATGCATTTAAAATATGTTTAATAGAAATGACCTTAACTTATTGTCTTCTACTGTGATCTTTCCACTGTTGAAAAGCCATTTTAGACTAGCTTTGATCCAACAAAAAAACATTTCGAAAACTGATTGACAGGAATGGAAAATGTATTGCTAGTACGGAAGGCATACTGTAAGAAGTAAATAGAAGAGATTGAAAAATTTGAATCAAAAGAGCATCAAATAAAATGCGCCTTAAAGTTTAGGACCACCAAGAAACAGCGATGCTTTAGCTCAATTGTAATATGAATAGGCAAGCAGACCTTTTTGGTTGGAAATTAAATATACAAAGAGACAAACGAGAAAATTCGCTGTTTAAACTTTTATCCAACAGCATTTCAACGTACTTTCTTTGTGCTGTATTTTGGAGTGACATTATTATTTTTTAAATTTAACTAATTAAGGCATAATTTTGATTGAGTTTATTTGGACACAAATCTTTTGGGAGTTTTCTTGCATTATTACGTTGCGAATTGAAATTGTTTTGCTGTGTGTTTCTTTTTTTCCTCTTTCAATCCGTTTACCTTTGATTCTAATTAGAATCAAAGGAAATGGTTTATTTTTAATGTTAGCCACTACAACTAAAACAATAAACTAGTTTTTGGTTTTCAATGTATGTCCAGTTTATAGGAAATGTCTAAAGAAGAGAACTGTAAGCGATATTTTGCCATAAGTAAAAAAATGCCCAAAGGTTAGTGTAATTTTAATAGAATTTCCGACAGTTCGTATAATAACCATTTCAGAACTTTTAAGTTGTTTATATATTTTTGAAAGTGAAAGTTAAGTTATAACTTCGAGTGGACACATCCCAGAAAATAATGATGTAAAATAAAAAGGAAAACGATTTAGATGTGAAACGCCATTGCGGAATTTGTCGACAGCACGGAATGCTAGTGGAAACACGTGGCCATCACTGCAATCGGAAGAACTGTAACTGCTCAAAAGTAAGACATAAAAACGCGATAACCGACTTTGAGTAGCCGGGATCAGTTGGACTTTTAAAAATTACTCTCGAATTCACTACGGCTTAACTCCTTTTTTCTTTTGTAAATAAATAAAAAATAAAAACACTTTTATATAAGCTGAAAATAAAGAATTAATTTTACTCAGCATGAAATCTAGGCAATTTATGATTTATATCAACATAAAAACAACTATTCATCTACGTGTTGCAGTGCTTACTGATACGTCAACGTCGACAAATTATGAGCACGCAGATCCGTATACGCCGTGCGCAAGATAAAATATTTCAGCGTACTTCGCAACTAACTCAAGCAACTATTACTCCGCAAAATTATTTTAATGAAAATGATCCGGCAGTAAGTTTATTTGCGTAGTGAATCAGTAGTGCAAACAACTGATTCTATACGAGTTTGAAAAATTAAAAATTGAATTTCAATGTTTTAAAGTAAATGATCTTCGCCTTTAAATTCCTTTTTTTGGGCAATTAGATTTTTGATTGACCGTTCTTTTCCAAGTTATGAAAGTGATTTTATCAGTATTTGGAAATAAAGATTTTCTATTCAGATAAAACGAATTATGATAACAAAGAAAAAATCTTCGACTATATCACTTATTAATTTTAGTCTATTCTTAAGATATTTCAGATATACCACTTTAGAAAAGTAACTAAAACAAGTACCGCAACCCAAAATCAATGCTACATTTGTCAAAAATGCAAAAATCATGGTGTTTTGGTTTGGAAAAAAGTATGTTATTTAATGATTTGCAAAACTTTTTAGATTTTATAGGTTTCCAGATAAATTTCTGAATAAATTGAACTTGAAATTGTGTTTCGAATGACCATTTTTTAAATTCTTGTAGAGACAATGAATATGCTGAATAAAAGATGAATTTAGGAACACAAGAGACATTGTTTATATGCTAATTGTGCGTGTGATCAATGTGAATTGATCGAAAAGAGGCGAAAATTAGATCAAATTTTGAAAGCCTCAAAACTTAGATCTAACGAACACAAAAAAGAACGAAAAACTCGTAAGCAACACTTTGTTCATTCAATTTCACAATTGTTTTAAAATATTGTGAAGATTAATCTGATATCATCGAAAGGAGTTAGTCTGATTTACTGTGCAATTACATGGTGCTCAATTGGTGCTTAGTTAGAAAAAACAAAATTCTTTTAGTAATATATGCAGCTTGGAATCTTTTCGATTATTTATATATATATATAACGAGAGAGAGAGGGAAAGGGAGAGGGAGAGAGAGAGACTAATCATTCATTCATTTGGGATTCGTAGATGTGCCAATATCAGTGAATTCATTCACTAATTCAAATATGCTATCGATATTTACTAATCTGGACAAGAAGTTGGTAAAACAAATTTATGACCAAGATTTCGCTGAAATACCTATTCCCATTCCTGAGATGGACTTGTCATCTTATACGGTGAGCTAATTATTTAGTAAAAGTTAATAATTATTCTCAATGAAGTAATTTGTTTGTTCAAAATATTGATGAGAGCTATTATGTAGGAAAACTTTTTCAATTGATTTTTTCTTTCAATTTCAAATTGATTTTTTTCAAAGTGGACTTTTCAATTTTAAAGTAATTATATGAACCTTAATCCGATAAAGCCTTCCGGATTTAGTCAATTTTAACCAAAGACTTATTGAATATGCATAAAATTGTTGTAGTTTCAAAGATTTACAAACTGTTCCTAAATGGAAATACGTCTGATTAATCACTGATTAATATTCAGCTGTTGACAGCGAGATCCGAACTTTCGGCTGAAACGAATATATCGCTGGCAACCTTCGATGAATCTAAAAAATCAGATGCAGTTTCATCTAATGGCTTAGTATATCCGATACCACTGAGACCCCAGTCTCTTTTATTACCCATTACTGCTGTAAATGTGCCAACAGTCTGCAGTTCGTATAATCCAGCTGATGCAGCAGTTCTGCATACTCTTGCAATAATGCAATTTGCGCTCGGCATTCTTTAATCCTTCTTGCTTACATCTAAGACCAATGCTAATAATACTGCAATATGTAAAATCCAGCGTAATATGTATTTTTGGAATTTTCCGCCTCACATGCAATACAGTCTTTTAAAAACAATATTATGAACAATCACTGAAGTGATAGTAATGCTTCATTTAATATCCCTCCTAAATTTTCAAAACAAACAAAATTTAAATGAAAACTTCTTTTTTCAATTTGTCATTGAAATCTCTCATTAAGGATGATCCATTGCAGTTTAGAATCATGTATCTCTAAATAAATAAAATCAATGAAAAAAATAAAAATTTTCGTAATTTTTATCCGAAAAATTGTAAATTGTTAAAAATTGTTATTTTGGCTGTAAAAGGTGGAAAGAATGCTAAAAAATTATGAAAATTTCTTCTCAGTTTGAACTGATAACAATTCCATCATGAAAATCAATGAATTTCTGGAAATTTGAATATGGAAATTTTTTGAAAGTAGAATTTTTTTTAAACCTAAACCATCATTTGGTCGTTTCCTCTTTCAGTTCGATTTATAATATGGAAATTTTTTGAAAGTAGAATTTTTTTTAAACCTAAACCATCATTTGGTCGTTTCCTCTTTCAGTTCGATTTATTCTAAATCTTTCGTGTCCGCAAGTCTAGTCATTAAGACGTTTTATTGTCAAACGATTCTACGACTAGTCCATTTTGATTGTTATTTTTTTAATATTTTAGATTAGTTTTATATAAATGGCTTCTTTACCTATCATCAATGAATAATTGTAATATACCAGCCTTATTATCAACTACTGTGCTTTGATATTTTATTTTCAAAAGTTTTTAAAAATCAATTTCTTTATTTGTAAGCCTATTTTCATTTCATGAAAGTTCAGTCTGCTTCATTCACACGCTAATTTGAAGAAATGTAACTTTTCTATCTTTGTTATACCTAATAGCAACTTGCAAATAAATTTTTATTAAGGCCAAAATTAAAATTTAAGCTTTATTAGTGCTGGAAAATGTTGATTTTATGAGGGTCCAAGAAACGAAATAATACGATGACGGAATGATTTCTAAATAAGCAAATGAAGAAGCTGAAAAGGAATCTGCTAGAAGAAAATGAACTTTGGAAAGTAACTTTAACTGCCTATCTAGTAATATCTTCTTCATTTGCTTAACACTTGCCTACAATTTCTCAGTTCCTATCTGTCTGCTTCGTACCATTTATCCTTTCTTCAACTGAATGACGTCGTAACATTTTTATATCTTAGAAATGTTTCATGCTAACCTTTAAAACTATCAATAAATGATTAATACTAATATGTAGTTGTGTGAAGAACGAAACATGAGTAGCGAAGAAGGTGATTACGATGAAGCTGCAAACTTAAAAGGTGTGGAAAAAATAAAGAAAAAAGGAGGCCGTGGACGAATATTATCAAAACTTCGGGAAGTTAGTCGACATATAAAGTCACGTATTTCACGTGATCGGTCAATATCATCATCATCACAATCAACGGAATATAATGAAAACAGCAAATCGAAGGACATTAAAACTGAGCTAGCTGAAAGTGAATTCACCGAAACACCGATGCAAACCACGGAAGCAGTTTCGTCGGATCAAGAGCTGGTCAGTCTTTATATGTGCTTACATGCTATACAAGTCTCTAACTTCATACGTAAAGTCGGCTTTATTATTATTATTTTTTGGCCTTTCAAGCAAGCGCCAGACATATTTGTAAAGATGATTCAAAAATTATAAACTTACTAAAAGCTAGATTAAAAAAAATCAGAAAAGTGAAAACCAGCATTGAAGTTGCAGTACGTGTATCTCTATATGCTTTTCATGATCTTATAAGGTATCCGAAACAACCAGTTCAACGGATAATTCGCGTCACACTATTGCATTGCGTAAGAAACGAAGAGTTGCTGTTGTTCAACAAATGACTGAGATGGAAGATGAGACGGAAGATCTTGATGTGTTGCAGTCTTTCACTGTAAGCTTCAAACCTTTATTGAATTAATCGTTACTTTTTTTAGAATTGACTGAACTTTCAAGAATCTTAAACTTCAACGACTGAAAAAAGACAAATTTTATTTCAGGTACGACTATATATATTTGAAGCCCGTGAACTTTATGGAAATAATTTAAATCCTTTGCTCCGCGTGATCTTAGATGGTCGTTGTCGTTCTAGTCTATCACAGCATAGTACAAATTCACCACGTTGGAATGACTCTCTCTCTTTCACGGTCCAAAAGTCTCTCCAAGATATGATGCGAACATGTTTGGAATTCAGAGTTTGTATCAGCTCTTTTGTAAAGTTTCCTGTATTTCAAGATCTGATAAAGAAAAACCGTTTGTGACGTATTATATGCCTTATCCTAAAGCCAAACAAAAGGAGAAGTTCATTATGATCGACCATTTACATGTCGCATTCCCTTTTCGGGAATTTGAAAGAATTTTTCAGAATATATGAAAGTATCTCTTTCATACTGATGATAAAACAATTAAAAAACATATATCCATACGTTTTACCTCTATGGTTACTCTAATTAAATCTATAAAACTATTAATGCAAAATTTTGGGATAGGTTTACAATGCTCGACAACTTGCAAGTGATACATTGATCGGAGGATTTAAATGCGAGCTAGGATACATTTACAAATCAGAACGACACTTGCTTCAAGAAAAATGGCTTGTTTTAAGAGCTGACTATCAAGAGATTGAAGCAACTGGAGAAACTGATCAAATTGCTTCTTCCGATATACGTGGCTTTCTGAAGGTTCTAAATTTCAATTTGAAGTATTAATTTTTGGAAATCCATGCAAAAAATATTGTAAAGTGCCATGGAGTTTTCTGGCCAACATTTAATTCAATTCTTCTCTTTTTAAAAAGATTAAAGACCTACTGAACAATAAATGTCATAATCTCTGTTAAATTCCTACATAACTTTTAATATTTTCTTTAATTTGCTCGACATTAAAATTCATTCATTATGTGTTTAAAAGGTATCGATGAATGTACGTCGAAGCCTTGATCCAACACCGGCACCATCGTTACGCAGTATGGTGACACATGACGACGAGGACATTTTGTTCTCCGGTTCATTAATGCAGTATACCATGCTGGTAATTATGTAGTTGAAAATTATAGAAACGTAGGAAAGAATGTGACTTAATAAGACAAAAATGTTTCAGACATTAAATAGTGCATTTATAATTAAATTTAAGCTCAATGAGTCGAACGTTACAGTTATTCATTTCCAGGTAAGAATTTTTCAATTGTGCCAAATAGCTGATCATTTGCGAATACACAACAATGATGTTGCGAAGCTCGCTGTCCAAGTACAGGTGTACAGAGTTACCTTTCAAAAATAAAGTGTATATTTTTGATTTAAAAAAAAAAAATTATGAATTAAATTTTTTAGATTGGAAAAGAACGTGAAATGACACACGTTTTGCCAGCTCTTTATGAAGTGGTTGATTTTAACGAGGAAATCATGCTTCCCGTGGTTTGGCCAACCGTTGTTAAATATGTTCGTTAGTCATTTTTTCAAATTAAACACCTGAAGGAAAAAATAAGAGTGAAATATTACTTTTGTTATGGAATAAGTCCTTGAAAAGTGAGAAAGTGCAAACATGTCACAAACTATTTTGCAAATTTTGCTTGAGTCACAACAAAAAATTTATTTTAGATATCATTTCGTATTATTCTCGTTTATCAGACAAAAATTCGCAAAAAGAATGCGGAGAAAATACTGGCTACTGCCCACTTAAATTTATCTGATATCTGTCAATCGGGATATGTGAATGCAATAGCAAACGGTCAATCTACCTCTGATAATCAAGGGTTCATTTTTATATTCAAGACTAAGTACCAAAAATAATAACCAGGAATAAGCTAAATGGTAATTTCTTTATCGTGCCACCTTTTATAGTTTTTTGCCAGTATTTGGTCCATCGTATATAAGCTTTTATGCTTCAACTGAACAAGAAATATCGAGAAAAGTAGAGAAAGCAATACGAGAAGGAAGACGACCAGGCGACTGGTATTAATTAATTCGTTCTTGTTAACAAATTTCCTATTTGCTTGGGACAAAAAATAAAATATCAAATTGCAGTTTTGTTGCTCGTGCGCTTATTGAAGTGATATGTTTGGAGGAAAACTGTGGCCAAATTTGTCGTGATTTGATAACTCCTGATGTTGTGTTATCGTTAAAACCACAACTACGTACATCAGAATATGTATTATTGTCTACATTTTTTGCTGTAAATATGATTCATCCTAAACTTAAGTAAGTTTCTCGATGAATTTTTTTACTTAATTTTTCCAATATGAATTTGTCATTTGATGAGAAATTTCTGACTTTTGCCTCAACAGATCCAAAAATGTGCGTTTTTCGTTGAGTATAGGAGAATACGGCAATCGAGCTTACGGAAAGGTACCAAAATGTACGGCACGAACACTTTCGGTAACTTTTTTCTATTATTTATATTTCTATATCTATGTCTATATTACTGTGTCATATCGAAGATTTTAGAACTTTTTATGGATATTTTAATGTTAAATGAAACTCTGACATTAAAATAGCACATTAGAGGACTTTGGAGTAATAAAAAGTTACTTATTGTTAAGGTTATGCCAGCCTTTGCTGAGAAGTACTATGCTATGCCATGGGGAAATCACAAGCCTGTTTGTGAAATCCCTTGTGCATGGGAGGATGTTTCGTTTCGAATGAGGCACTCCAATGTTTTGCAGAAGGTACGATAGTTTGATTTTGTTTTGTCATCGCCTGCTATGTCATTGGATGTTACATGTTCAACTATGTTTAGATAGCCAAGATGCTGTTGCACTCTTCCAGTTTGGCAAAGTTGAAATCTGATGGTAAAAGAGAAGCTTCTTCAATTATTGTTGATGCTATTGAACAGGCTTGCGATTATTTTGCTAAATTAAGCAAATGGTTTGTCTCTAAAAATGAAACATTGAATACTTTTGGTTTAATTCCGTTTGTTACTGAAATTAATAGTTACAACCAATCATTTAAATGTTAAAAAGAGATTTCTGCTTACAGCATTGAACAAGACTGGGAATCACCGTTATCATCATCGCTTGATCGACATCGTCGTCTCGTTATTATCTCATCCGTTGTCAAAATGATCGAAGATTTTGCCATACTGAAATATGATAAAAAAGACGTGTTTCAGATCAATGAAGTCAATATCTGTTCATTATTACTGCAATCAAAGAGGGCAATTTGATGATTAAATGGCAGTTTGGGGAACTGTACTCTATGTTACTCCTAGCTATAATTTCTATTTTAATCGAACGATGTATAAATATTAATTAGTTCTGTCTAAATTCCCAGATTGCTTTGAACGATCTGCGGCAGACCGCTGAACTTTTAATGAAAATTTCAAATGAGCCAGAGATGTCAATTCCGGATGCAATACTTTCAATGTGCGATGGCGACGAATTACTTGCATTCGCGCGAATTCCTATTAATGAAGTAATTCTGATTTTATTCAAATTAAATTATCTCGTTCGTAGAGAAGTTATATTCGTACTTTGATAAAGTTAGCTGAGATAGAAAAAAGGCGGTAGCAAATTTCATTTTATCTAAAATTATTTCATTCTGTTGCGAGTCTCACTTATTACACTGGCCAGTTATTCTTAAGGCTGATTATTCAAGGACGTAGAGCAGGTCTATGTTTAGGTTTATTATCACAACAAAGACTGCTATCGGGGAATGTTTTGTGGACGTCTGCGAGCAATAATACTAAAGTGGCCAAGCCATGATGAGAAGCGGGAAAAAAAGGAGCAAATACCAGCCGTTGTTCATCTTCGCCTGTGGTTTGGAAAAGTAACGGATCGCAGCAATTGGGATAAAGCAATTAAGCCTGGAGTAGTTCAATATTTTGCAGAAGTTTTCGAAAATCAACGAAGGCATATAAGTGGTCAGTGGATGGAAACTGACGGGAAAAAGTTCGATTTATTGAAATTTATGTAAATATAGTTTGATGGTACTGAAATGCTGGAAAGGAACTTTTTTGCCAATAAAAGCAAAAAGAATAATCTCTTAGCAGAATGATTTTAGTGGTGAACCCTACGCTCGATCGGATGAAACGGGAATTATTCGGATGTCTGAAAGCGATATAAAAGTGTCTAACGGATGGTCTTATAAGGCAAAAGTTTTAAAATATTGACAAGCCGAATTTCTTTTACTAAATTTGGTTAAAACGCAATAATAACCACTCATTAATAATTTAAGGGAGCATGGAAAATAATGTTCTGTCATGATATGTGGGTTGGACCCGATGCCGGTTATTCACAATATGAGGATGAAATTTTTGAAGTGCAGGAAAAGCAAGATGATATTTGGACTGATTTGTATTATATAGGTGCATCTGGTAACCGTATTGATAATGCGCGTGACCGAAACGCTCCTCCAGGTGATAATTTTGCGTGTGATAACAAATATTTTTTTACTCAGTAAATAAATATTGCTTTGACACTTAATTTCACTCAACTTGAACTGACAGGGAAAAAAAATCTGTGATAAATTTAACAGATTTGGTATTGGAGATTAATTTAATTTTAAGGATGGCGATGGATTGGTGATTGGACGATTGATCTATTTTGTGCAGGTGATGCTGAAGGATGGTCTTACTCTTCGAGTGCAGTTAATTTTGCTAATGATGACGCTGTTATTGACTACAGAGAGAGGTTAATGAATTTACTTTTGTGACTTATTAAATAGTTAGTTTTCATAACCTCGTAATTTATTCAAATCCAGTGAGTAACTAACTGGATTAGCAAAGGATTAAAATGACTAAATGAACTCCTTCAGAGAAGGACATAAATTTCGACGTCGACGTTGGTGGCGTATGAGGACTCTCGGGTCAGGCACAAAAGATATTTTTGAAAATATTGATGCTTTACGAAGAAGTATTGATCCTGAATTATGGGAGGTTATGTCTTTTTCATAAATATAATTTGTTTTTATCAGGCACATCCACTGATGATATTTCCTTTATAGTATGCGAGTGATTTCCGTGAACCAGTACATGTGCAAAAGATGCCTGATGACAAGTACCGCCGTAGGCGATATGTTCGTGAAATGGTATTCTCGGCTAATCTTAGCCAGAGGTTTACATTTATTAATGTTATGTGTAGAAAATTCTTTTCCATTGCTTCAGAAGGACAAATAGAAGATTGTCGATATTATTTTACATAATATCGATAAATTTTCAGGAGAAGACTGGCTCTTTATTTGGCTGAAGATGTTTCAGTTTCACCTCGAATTTATGAAGTAAGGAGAAAATGTTTTAAACATTACAAAATAAGAAATTTGCCAATAAAGAAAGTTTAAGGTTTATGATCATGCAACACGTTGGCAAATGCGTGCATCAATTTTATGGGCCAGGGATTTGCTACCGACAAATCGTCTTGGGTCGAAAGCATTTGTTAGAGTTATATTTCTTAATCGATGTCAAGAAACAGCAATCGTTGAAAATACTATTGATCCGATCTGGAATGAAACGCTTATTTTCAAGCGAGTGCGTTTTCATGAGAAAAATTGATTATTTGAAAGTATGCCTGAGTCAATATTCAGATGTATTCGTCATAGTTGTAATGGTCAACATCTTTCCTTTCTAGGTAATAATATGTGGTGGGATAGCATCCGTCCGTAAAGATCCGCCAGCAATAGTGGTGGAAGTAAGTTCAGAAGATTTTCATTCTTCTGAAATATTTCTTGGACGTTTTATGGCAACACCCTCAGTTATATCGCTTGCAACTGATCATCGTGGAACACCCAATTGGTTTCCGCTATCATTCCGCAAGAATAGGCAGAAGTATGTCATCACAGAAGCGTTAATTTTTCTATGAATTGTAATTTTCTGACTTGAATTTCATTAAATTAGACAAAGCTATCTTAAAAAAACATACATTTCCTTAAAAAACATACATTTCCAGAGGCGCTTTATTAGCATTGTTTGAATTATTCCTGTACGAGGGACAGGCAATACACATTACACCGTTGAAACCGCCACGTAAAAAAAAAAGTACTCGTTATTCAGTACCACGAGGTGTTTGTCCAATTGTCAAAAACTATACAGTGCAAATTTTGTGTTGGGGTGTTCGGGATTTACCTCGGTATCAGGTAGGTTGCTGAACTGCAAAAAAACCACAATTCGTTGTTTTCATTAACTTTATTTTTAAAAAAAGCATTTTATTCAGATTGCTTTGGAAGCGTTTTTTGGCTGATAGAAGTAAATATAATCTTACTCATTGTTCATTTCACAAGACTCTAAATTACAACCAAACTATGTGACATTTCACAGACGTTGTCTTTTGTGCGAACGTTTGTCGACCAACAAATTTGTTCTTTCAAAATGAATAGCGGGCATTGGTTAAGTTTTCGACTGGTCATAGAGGAAGCAGACTGTTCTGTTATTTGCCTCTTAACTCAGTGTCTTTTGCAGTTGTCATTTGTGCGTAATCCATTTGTGGAAATTCGAATTGGTGATAAGACAGCCCGAAGTGACGTGATCGAAGATGCGAAACGTAATCCAAACTTCAAACGATCACTAATAATTTTGAATGAAGTCCAACTTCCTATTCATTTCTATTACGCACCACCGTTAACTTTCAATCTGTATGATAGGCGTTCATTTGGACGTGAACCACACATTGGAATTTGCGTCGTTCATGATTTCGCAAAATATATTAACAAGTTACCAGAGGTCTGCTTCTTATTTTTGTAATAAACTGTTATAATGACTGTTGTTAATAATGAATATATGAATTAGCACAACTATTTGATATTGTCATGTGTAACATAAAATTTTAATTTTTGAGATATTTCAGGGTAGAAAACGGGATATTTATAGTTGGGAAAAGTATGACGAAATGCTGTCTTTCGAGGAAGCTTATGAAAAAGGAGTGAGAATGACGGATTCTGAAGAATGTTTCTTTGGTGATTGCATCATTGACTGGTGGAGTAAATACTATAGTTCAATTGGTGAAAGCGAAAAAGCTCCAGGATATTCCGAGTAGTTTGCTAGCTTGAAATTTCTGAAATTAGAAAAATTCTTTTTTGAAGATAGCTTTGATAATGATATTAAAGAAATCGCACTTATTGTATTTTCGTACGTAATATTCCCTCTTTTTAGTTCTGGAATAGAAACATTACGAGTGTTTGCGTGCCCTCTTGAAGATGTGAGTGAATATTGTGGGTTTTCTGACTTTCTTGACACATTTATCTTTCGGAAGATGACCAAAGAAAATATCGAAATACCAGAACTAATAATACCACGCGGTGAACTCAAAGCTCGAATTTTCATCAGAAGACAGAACAGAATCTCAAATGGTTTTATTTTCGTTTTTTTCACAGAATTCCTAGCTTGGAAAGCTGATTTTGTTTTCTTTAATTAATGGATATTGCTTTTTAGAATGTTTTGCTCTGCCCATCGTAGAATTTGCTGGAGTGACCAAATGCACTATTCGTGTATATATTGTGAGAGCTTTTGATTTGGTCAGCAGACGGAAGGATGGCACCTGCGATGCTTACATTAGTGTGAAGTCATTTTTTTTCATGTATTTAAAAAAGCTATTAAAGTTAGTAATTTACTAATTTTATAAAAAATTAAGGATAAATAATTATAATGAATTTTCTCTGGATGGAAATTTCAGGTGACATGATGAATCATCAGATTAATTAATCTCAGATTTCATGATTAGCTTGGGAACTGCTGGTTTTTTTAACTTTTCTGAAGTTCTTTGAAAAGAATTACTGTATCTTTTATGAAATATCAAGTATTACTTTGGAAAGATACAGATGTGGAACAAAGAAAAAGAAAAATTTACGAAAAGACTACCGGCCAGGTTCACTGGATCCGTTGTTTGGCCAAATGATTGAGATGGAAGTAGAAATACCAATCGATAAAAAACTTGTGGTATCAGTCATGGATCGTCACCGTGTTTTTTCTGGTATGTGAATAATTCTTGCATAGAATTCATTTTTTTCTGTTTTCTCTATTTATCTCCTGAAAGTTGCGTGATAGAACTTAAATTAAGAAGATTAGGCGAAATGTTCCAGAAACTTAGAAAAAAAATATGAAACTTCAAGTATAAAAAGAAGGAGTGTTGCTACAAGATTTATTGCAGATAATGAAATCGGACATACTGTGATTGACTTGGAAAATCGTCTTTTGACACAGTTTCGAGCCACCGTTGGCTTACCGCAGCAGTATATAACACGGGGACCACTCGTTTGGCGTGACCAGCTTACGCCTCTTAACATATTAAAACGGTAAGTTATAACTTAACTTACACTGAACCTTAAAACCTTTAAAGAATTGCTACATTGCAAGTCCATTGTATGAGTAAATCCTGAAATAATATAGGCCTGGTAAACAGTGATTCAGTATTTCATTAACTTAAATTAATAGTTGGTATATTACGTCCTATAAATCTAAATATTTGAATCAATTTTTTAATACCGTTTTTAGCTCTTTTTTGGCATTCGCACATCATTTTTTTAAACAATAAAAAATATGTTCCAGTGAAGAATATGTATTATTTAATTATTCAGACATTGTATGAGGATGAATTATCCCGCACCAGAACTGCTAATGAAAGGAAATGATGTTGGGATTATGATTGCTGGAGTGGCTGTGTGGCTTAGTGATATTGAAAGTGTTCCTCCAAATCATGCAGAGATTTTAGGTCGACCGTTGCAACGAGTAGCGCTTTATATTTTGATTAAGGCTTGTTTTTCATCAAAAAGTTTGGATGCTATAAATTTGATTAGATAAAAACTAATCGAATATCACTCGTTCAGATGAATTTGGTACCAGAACATGTGGAAACTCGACCACTCTACAATGCCATCAATGCTGATAGCGAATGTGGTAAATTGGAAATGTTTGTCGATTTGTTCCCACATGCAATGGGATCAATACCTCCACCCGTGAATATATCACCTCGCAGGCCTCACAAATTTCAGCTGCGTGTGGCAGTTTGGAGTGTTCGTAACGTAATTCTTACCAAGAGAACAATGGGAAAACCGGTACATACACTTTGTTTAAGCGATAATCCAAAAGAGCGTGGGGAATTTTGGCTGTTGCTCTAGCATAGTTTTTTAAAACGTTCTCTAAGTGAATATGTAAAGAAATGCTTACTGATTCCTATAATATTGTGCTTGATATTATTTCAGGCAGCAGATATCTATTTGAAGGTTTTTTTGAACGGAAGTGAGAAAAAAGAGAAGACCGATGTTCATTATCGAAGTCTTGATGGATATGGCTCATTCAACTGGCGTTTCGTGTTCGATTTCGATTTTGATATTTGGGAGAAGAAAATCGCGATGTACACCAAAAAACATCTCTTTGGGTTTCTTTTTTTAAAGAAAATTCATTTTTCAACTTCTGTCTTTTCACGAACTAATGTTCTCATAAAAGCACTTTTTGTAGTTCTCCAATTTCTTATTTTTGCTTTACAAATCTCAGCAAGAAATCGTCATTGTTGGTAGATCCAATACTGTTTGTTCAAATCTGGGACAACAACAAATTTCGGAAAGATGGCTACATCGGGCAACTTGCCCTAGACTTACTATCTTTTGATGGTATCATTTTGTATTTATTACAGTCGAAACGGATTTAAAAGAAGACATAATCTCTGAATATACGTCTTAACGTATTTAAATGCGAAACGAAGTTTAGATTTCAAATTACAAAGTTTTTTATCGGACGAGTAGTCTTCCTGGAAATATGTTTGTAAAGAAAATATCTAAAAATGATAGAAAAACAGGAAAAACTACGATTTGAGAATGGTTCATTTCTTCCATATAAATTAGCTGCAAAATATCGAAGCAGAATCAGAATGAATCAGAGAGGATGGCACATTTATTTTTGTAAATGTCTAAACGAATGGTCGATAAACAGACTTAATTTAGAAGCACAAATGGATGCCGATGAAATGTACAATATTGATTATGCTTGCGAAAATCGCAATCGGTGTAATTGTTGCGTAAAGCGCTGTTTTTGTCGTTGCAATAGCAAAAGAAAAGAGAGAAAAAAGAATATCCCGTTACCACGAGCACCGGTATGCCTGCTTTTTCTGGTATCTCCTGAGTGTTTTTTACAGAACTTATTCTCAAGAAAGGCATCTACATTTTGAATGAAAAAGTATTTTTTTAAATTGCAGCCGTACATATCAGGAAGAGTTGGTCAATTTTCATTATTTCAACAACGTACAACTTATGGATGGTGGCCCTGCGTCAGTATTTCTCTACCTGATGAGCAGGTTATTGCTTTTTCTTTTCGTTATTCTGATTCATTTTTATGCACAATAATTATTCGTGTATTAAATGACTTCTACTACTTTCAGCTTCTTTACAGAAATTAGATTTTGATACAAAGATGAAAAAAGATGATGACTTCACTGCCCAAAAACCATATGTGACTGGCGCGGTAGAATTGGAACTGACACTGCTAACATCCGAAGAAGCAAAACTTGACCCTGTGGGAAAGAAGCGTGGAAAACCAAATCATGTAAGCTTTTGTTAATGTTTGTTCATATAATCTTCTTTTATTTTCCTTTTTTAAGTCTGTATAAACGGATTTTTGATGAAACTATCTTATAAACAGCCCTAACTACTTCAGTTATCAGTTAAAAATTCCTAGTTCTTTTATTTAGTTAACAAGAAAAAATATTATAGTCCTTTTGAATACTACAACATATTAATATTCAAACCTATCTATCATTCTTAGACTGTGATCATATAACAAAATTACATTAAACCTCATGCATATTTTTTTTTAGTCACCATATCTTCCGCACCCGAATCGTCATCGTTTGGATCAGTTCTGGTGCCTTTCGAGAGCTAAAGCATGTTGTTCCTTCTGTTGGACCAATTGGGGTAAACAGTGTGTTGTCATAGTTATAGTTGTTTTGATTAGCGTTATTTTTATTGTCTCAACTGTTTACAAGCTGCCTGATATTATAACTATGAAAGTATTTAATATTCATAGTTAAAAAGTTAAATAGTATGCTGATGAATACGTTCTTTTATTCCTTTTCTGTTCTATCTGAATAAACAAATGAACTAAGCAAACGAACGTTCAAATGACTTCAGTAAAATTAAATAAATCTTAAAACTAGACCGAATCAGGTATTTGATATTTATTTTCAAAGAATTCTTGTTATTATTACCATTATTGATTATCAGTACAATTACTACTATTGTTACTGACAGGAAATTTGATTTTTTAACGTAATAACAATAACATTTCATCTCGGTCAGGAAACGGTTTTTGATGGATAATGCCGAAAGTCACAAGCACTGACATTTGTCAAAAATCAAAGAACCTATTCTTTTAGAGTTGAGGAATTGCGGGCAAAATATTGTCTAGGATAAAAAGGTTCGCAGTGACCCAACTGAAGTCATGCAATACCATCATCATTGCTTACCGATATACGGCAAATTTTAGCAGACCACGCGGGTTTGTGTATGGACTGCTAAAATTCACTTTGTCGTATTAGATAACAATGACGGAATTTGCGTGACTCTATGGGTCTGAATGAAAACTATGAATCTGTTTCATATATACGAGACAAAAGCCTTGGAGATGTTATTTGTGAAATTCGTAATTCGTAAAAGAGAAGTGGTGGAATGCTAGCGAAATGATTCAAAGAGTAAAAAGGTAATTTGGTTGAGTTTTCTTTTAGTCTAATTATACATGCAAAGAGAAAATCGGACTGTTTTAACGGACAAGAGTTTTGTCGAATAGGAGACTAATTAATTAGGCTTTTTCCTAGCAGTTCCGTATTTTAGTTCGAATGCAAACAGAGGATTGCGAGGAAGGACAATAATTTTTTTAAAACATTTTTCGAAATCGATCTAAGAGGATAATGTCTGAATTTGTTTTCCTAGAACCAAATAAATGCGTTTTTTTAACAAAATCACAAATGCCACCGCAAATATCATAGCAAACTTTGATATGAAGTTAAACATTTCGTTTATTTTGATAAATATGTTACGCTAACAATGTTATTATAACATTGTCTGGGAATAATCCCAATATTTGAAATCCCATAAATTACTTAATGTAAAACATATAACCCTTCTTCTTCATTTCATAATTAATCAATAGAAAAACCATTTGAAAAATAAGTAACATTACACGCAGTAAACATGAAACAAAAAGTAAATACGAAATTTTTCAAAAAAATCTTTTCAACAAGAAGTATAAAAGAGACAGCAATTTTGATCTAACAAAAGCAAAAAAAAATGAGTAACCTATCAATTTATATTTTCACATATTAAAGCAATGAAAACGAGACTCATTTTTTGGCGGTAAGATCACAAAAGAAAGGAATAAGTAAATGGCTACTAGCGCAATTATCAGACTCCTTTATCCATTCAAAATTTCCATGCTAAAGATTCAGGATAAGAGCAAAATTCTGTGACTATTACACTTTAAAATGAAGTAAGCCCATATTAATTTGCTTGATAATCATAATAATAATAATATTAGCAATAATAATAATATTAATAATAACATTAATAATAATAAATTATAACTGGTGAAAATATATAAGCAACAAAAAGGACAAAATTTTCTACAGAAGGAAACATAATTTTCAAATTGTGTTGAACAGTAATTTAGGAGCGGAAAAAACTTCTAGAAAAAGCAGCATAGTTCAGAATATTGACTTACGTACGACATTTCAAGTGGAAAATGAAATTATCAAATGCAAGCATTCATAGGAATATTGAAATAAAAGAACTTATTTAAAGCAGAATTCAATCATATTTAAAATTAAAAAAGAATAGCAAAAGGAGAAGTCAACCCTTCCATTTTATCTTAAGTGCATAGAAAGAGTATAATTTAATGAAAAATTGCGACATCTAAAAAAAAATTAATGAAATCATAGTCGAATTCATTCTTATTATTCAATTTCTAAAAAATATCACAAAAGAAATGAAAACTGAACAAATAACTAAACAACGCACAACAGAAAGATGAACGGTTTCATCGACACTTCATTTTTTATTGCAAACAGTAAGAGTAACTGATGTGCAAAGGGTAGTTTGGTATTTAATTGTCGCATTGTCTTCCGTACATCAACTAATCTTGGTGTCCTTGACAGTCTAACAGGATGCATTCAGCCGAATGGCACTTGCAATCTCGATGCAAGGCAAGATGGAAGGATAATTCATCAATTTGCCCACAAATTGCAGTAATGACGGAAAGTGAGTGAATTTATAGTTCCGGAAAACTTGAATTATGTAGACGTAAAATGAAATTAAATTATATGCAAATGAATTGTATGCAAATTTTCTGAATCGTATTTATACAAATTTTGTGATTGCTTTTAAATGGAAACGACTTGAGCAGCTGTTGGTGCGAACTTTACTTACTACACTTTTATAGTAATCTTAGAAAAGCTTTTCATTATCTGAAATCATTATTACAGACATTGTTTCGAGATACCTATTGTTTGTGTTCCCGTTAAGTTGGTTTTTTGAATTAGTTAAAATATTTAAAAGCAAAAGGTAAAATAAAGGTAAAATAAAAACAACATCACTTAAAGAGGTTTTCATTTTAAAGATGAATGTTGGCCAAATTTGCTTCCATTTCCTTTTAAAGTAAAGGATAAAAAATGATAACAGACTTTAAAATAGTGATAGAAAGAATTATAACAAATTTTAAAATGAAAGAATTAATTATCACTTTTTTTTCTGACGAATTTCAGTTTTTTTTTTTTTTTTTGGGAAATTATTTTCTGCTTTGTAAGATTATTATAAGATTTATTTTTGATAAAAATACTTGCGTTACATTTAATTAAGACTTATTTGTTTTGCACTAAGTGATGAGTTAATAAGTCTTATCTGCTCCTCTCGACTAATATCCCACCTATTAATTCTATTAAGAGGATGTTGAAAAATTCTGAAGAAGGAAGAGGAAAACCGAAATCATTTGAAATATTAAGTAAGACCGAATTCAAGATATCCGATATACAGACGTGTGGTAATTATGTGATTTACCTAACTTTGGTTTATTTTTTTATGGTCCTATCGCAGGTATGTAACCTGCTCTTCATGACATTTGCCGGTTCGCTTTCTAATAATATTACCTGCACAACCTAATTTTTATAATCATATTTTAACTTTGTTTCTTTTATCCATACCAAAAAGCAAAAGTGATTATAATTTCTACAAAAAGTTATCGTTAGAGTAAACTTTAATCTTGAAAGCAAGATTGAATAGAACTTAGCTATATTAATACTTTTTCAAAAACTACATCTTCCCAAAAAAGCAACGGATTTGTTTTGCAAACTATTGGGTATTTTTTTTGAGGCAGAAATTTTTGCATAAGTGAATTAGAAGTAAAAAATCAAAAGTAAATACATTATTCTAATCTTACGGAGTTAAAATCCGGTATTATGCTTCTAAGTAGAGAAAATAGTTATAAAGTTGCATCATTGTTTAAATTACTCTAATGCTTTAAAATTCTCGTTAGATCGAAAGCCTAAAGTAGAAGATGTCTGTGAAAAGGAATACCCGGGTTATATGCCAACAAAGACCTGCAATGTAAGCAATTGTTGGGTGACAACAAACCAAAGTGGTAATGTCATATGTTCTACAAGGACCTATGATTTCATTCCTATAAGTTATGATGTATGATTTTTTAGTAATTTGGACAGTAAATCAATTTCACTTAAATGAATGCAACCTTGTTACTTTGTAAACACTAACATCAAATCAATCTTCTCTCATTATTAAACTAGTATATTTAGCGGGTAGATATATTTCACTCGTATTTACTGTTAATATAAATTTTACATTTTTGACGATTATCGACGATTCACTTTGTTCAGAGAACTTTAAATTTTAGTTCGATATACCAGTTGAATATGTTAAACTGGGTACAACTGTACAAAACATTGGTTTAATGGTTGGTGCCATTGTAGCTGGCAATCTTGCTGATATATTTGGCCGAAAGAAAGTAAGCATAAGCTTCATATATTCTGACTGTAGGATGAAATTTTAATTTATTGTATTCGCATCAAAAAAGCTATTTATCTTTAGAGATACAAAAAGCATACCATTGAAATTTGTTGCTACTAAAAATTAAAATTTTAAAAACAAATTAAATAAATAGAAGTTGAAGAGTCCCCGAAAATTAAAGTTGCTTTTTTAAACTAGATACTACTATCATTTACTGTCGGTTTAATAATATTTCTTATTGCTACACCATTTTCACCATCCTTCACTGTATTCACCATTTTTCGCTTCTTCGATATGATCTTCACTGGAGGGAAACATTGGTAAGTATCGATAAGTCATCATTTGTTTAAATTAATCCCAAATGCTTCTCAAAAATTTTTGAAGTGCTTTGTATCTATAACAAATTTTAAAATTGTTAAATTTTTTTTTTTGTCAACTGGACTTGCTACTTTTGTAGTGTTTGCAATCCTTATTTTATGGAAAATTTACCCGACAAGCATCGAATGTGGGTAGCTACTGTTATTACGTATTCACCAAATTATATCATCTTAGCTGGTATCGCATACTTATGTAAGAAATGGAAAATTCTGTCATGGGTAGCTGCTTCCATTACAGTACTGCCTCTGATTACAATACCGTAAGCTTTTTTACGTTTTCTGCTTCAATATTTTCATTTTCAAGCATGCTTTTGATTTCCGATGTTTCTTTGACAACCGTTTTTAAATGATTAGTTAGTGATAGCAATCAGATTGCTGATAGCACATATGAAGCAAAAAATGCAAAAAAAAGTTTGGAAAACTGAAGCATTATTCCAAACATTGAGAGATAATTTGAACGAAAAATTAAGGTTTCTAATGGATACACCACGATGGTTGATAAAAAAAGGAAGGAGTGAGGAAGCATCAAAGGCAGCAGTTTACATCCGGAAATGGGATGAAAACCTTACACCGGAAAGGAAAGAGCAAATTGTTGCTGTTGTTCGAGAAGCTGCCAAAGAGGAGGTAAAATTTTGTGCAGACAATATTTTAAGTGACAAATTCAATTTTTAATTAATTTCAGTTGTCAAAAATGAGAAAAGGAAAGAAGAATTATTACTTTTATCATTTATTCAGCGATTGGAAATTGGGCAGTTATGCAGTAGTATTTGCTACCAGTTTGTATGTGTTTAAAGATACATTTGCGCATACAGCAGTTCCCTATACTATTCTCAGATTTTCTCAACTTAACCGATCGCTTCATTCATCAGCGTGCAACCTTTGTCTCCTAGTATTTTCACTGCAGATTTTCGACAAGTTTTATCAGTTATGGCATTGCATACAACATGGATGCGTTGGCGGGTACAGTTTATATTAATGTTATTATTCTGGGCGCTGCAAGGTGGGCTATTAATATATCCGCTGCCGGACTTGAATTTTCAATCCAAAGTATTGGACGACGCTTACTTCATCTTGTTGCCGTTGGATTTATTGTTGTTATTATGGGGATTATTTTCATCATTTATTTATTTACATGTAAGCTATTCTTTCAAAATTCCGAATGCTATACCGATGATATTATTATACGTGAATAACAAGTGAATGCTTCCGATACGTTATCGAAATTACTGTATGCTGAGCTATGCGTGTTAGCATGATGAAAAGTTGCGTGCTTATAAAGTTCAGTTTTGCAAAAACATAATCTGCAAGAGATGTTTGATATCTGCAGCACTGAAGAACTAATAATATTTGACGTAAATTATCGCGGATGAAGGAAAGAATGGAGATAGAACTGCACGAAAGATGATTAAACTAACTTTTCAGGGCCAAGAATTAACACTTATAAAGCAGTTGTAAAGGCTGGTGGCACAGGTATTCTACTTTTTGTATGCAAACAGGAAGTAACCTCCATAATCTACTGGAACCCTGCTAATTACACCTAAGATATTTATAGATATTTATCGTTGACTGCATATCACTTGAGTGACAGGGCATGTTCTGAAGATGCAAGCATATTTGCAGGATAACGTTGTATGCTACCTGGTAATGGCCACTGTAAACAGCCTATTACTGGATAGACTGAGCAAAATGATCTATCTGCTGGGCTCAGACATGACTGTAACCGATATGAGGCAGTGACAACTGGTCACGGAAGGAATGAATGTGCCTGTGACTCTGTAAAATGTTAATGAACGAAATTCAGGTGATGGGTCGATCCATGCAATCATCATGTTCACTAGATATGCCTCTCTTTTGGCAGCAGCGATGTGCACGGAATTATTTGTCCTGGACGCGGTGCAGCCAACTGAGCTATTCCCGACACCAGTACGGAGTGCAGGCATCGCTTTCATCCAGACATTCAATCGACTCGGCACCATTGTTAGCCCGCTTGTGTTTATCCCGGTTGGTGTAGTGCCCAGTATTTCTTAATAAGGAATTTAAATTATCTATAAAATTGCTATCATTTCAGTAAGCAGTGGCGCGGGTGCCTTCTTGAAATGCTGATATTAGGCTGTCCCTAGCAATGAATTTGTGACTGTAGCCAAAATAAAACTACATTACAGAGCAAGCACTGGCCACCGGCGCCATTCCTTTTGATGTTGATAACGAGCGCAACCGACTTCTTACTCTATTTCTTCCTCGTACCCGAGACTCGGGGCAAGAAATTGCCCGACAACATGCCAGGTGAAGAATATGCTCATGAAAGTCGCACTCAGAGTACAGATTCCACAGAGAATGCGAAAATAGGTGAAGGTTCAACTCATAAGATCACATCTTCAGCGTCACGACAGGATGAGAAAAAAGAGGCGATAAAGAAAGGGAACAAAGTCGAGGATAATGAGAAAGAGAGCAATGATGATGAAAAAAAGGTGGGAGAGAAAGGAAAAAAGAGAGAGAATGGAGGAGATGAAGAAAAAAAGGAGGAGAAAAAAGAAGAGGGAAAGCAGCAAAACAGCACTGAAGAGAGCAAACAGGAAAAGAGCAAAACAGAGAGCAGCAAAAATGAAGAGAGAGAGGGGAGCTAAAGGACGTATAATTGAATGCTTAGAGTGGACAGAGAAAATCTCTATACATAAGTTTGATAGAATTATCAAATGAATGCGACACTTTTATTCATTGTATTTGCTAATAAATATGGTAATATGGGTGGAATAAAGTCGGTAAAATAGCGCCTCATGAATTAATGAATTGTTTGACTGAAAACTGCGCTTCTAAAAACTTCATGAAGTGGTTTTCCCGACAGGTTTATCATCTCATAATAACTAGCACAGTGATGGTTTAGAGGGTTTCGACATAGCTGTCCAATTGTCCTCATTTCGAGATTGAAGGTCAGCAACCGAAAGATGATTCTCACTATGTACCCTCTGAACTAAAGACTCATTGTGCTACTTATTAATTAACTTCAGCAATTACCGCGATATATATATATATAAACATATAATCTGTTGATCTGCGTCCATAATGTGGTCAGTATCATTGGTAGCACTCATCTGGTAAAAGCATAACCCAGAACGGAAAACGAACAACCATTCCGGATTTCCCATTCTAAAGACTCTTTTGTCTAATGAGCAATTACATTTCCTCACAAAAAGTGAAATTAATTAGTCTATGTTGTGCGCTTCTGTGATTATTTACTGAATTTCGATAAAAAACTTTTGTATTTGGCATTTCTTTCTTTGCAATGAAACACTCTGATCAATTTAGCAAATATTTGTATTTTACCTCTGCCTACTGCCTTGCCATTTACAATTTATTAGTTCTGATTTAAAATGATAAATCATGTTCTAAAATTCAATATTAAATCAATTTTAGTTTCTTCTTAATGCGAGCAATCCGTTTGAATATGATTGTTACCTATTCGATAAATGGCATTATCTGTCATAGAAGGTTTGAAAATTTAATTATTTTGCGAGAGGTTGTTAATCTCGGGGAAGTTCTTTGGATGTAGATGTAAATATGTGGGGTAACAGAGGAACATAATAATTCTTTAACAGAAGCAACAGTACAATAATTTGATGGAGAAGAACTGAAGTTGAACTTTTTTCAAATATACTGACTTTTGGACTTTTGGCCACCAAAAATGCTTGAAGTATACATATTGACAAGAGATATCGCCAGATCAGTTATGAAAAAGAAATTGAGGAAATTAACACTTTATTCCGACAAATAGGTTTGGAAAAACAACTGAAAGGAAGGCGAATCAAAATTGGGCAGATTTGATTATGGAAATGTTGCAAGGCATTTTTACACAGAAATGACATATTCCTGGCTTTTCAGCAAAGGCAAGGAAGGCTTTACCAATCAGAAAATCGGTGCCACCTTCAACACATATTTTTTAAAGTTCATCGTAAGACGCAAAAAAAATGAATCTTATAATAAAGGAGTAAATTACCTCTAAAGAAATAAGTGGAAATATTCCTTTCATAGTGTTTCTGTTTACCACCTCGACAGGAAGAGATTCGGAATATGTATGAAATGAGAAAATAGGTCAAGGTATATTTTTAACGAATTGAAAATATATTTCAGCGCCGAATTTTCCCTTTCTGAAATATTTATGCAATAATATATTGTAGAGAACTTTGTAACTAATCACATTGTTGATCAAAATGGAAGCTATAGGAAAAGACAGGAGAGACAGATGTGTTGATTTGCATAATTATTTCCTATTACGGTGTAAATTAATAGGTTTATAAGATTTAGTTCAAGTTTGAGATGGACATTGCAAAATCACCACAACGTTCATTTATTTGTGTTTCATTGTTCTATAAACAGTGACATTTCGGGATTTTTGTTTTATTGTACAGATGTCAGCATGAATTAATTGAATCGAAAATGTAAATAAAATTTAATTTTCATGAATTTGTATTTGTTTGAATCAAAATCGGCAAATATTAATTTATTTAATTTGATTTAGTATTAATTAGTATTAATTTTAAGGCATTTAAAGTTGTAACATCGTCATGTGTCTTCTTATTTTGTCATTAAAACAAATTTCTAATTCAATACATCCTTCTAATTTTGCTAACATGAGAAAATGATCCTTCTCACGTTAGCAAAATTGAAAATCAAACTTTGGTTAGCTTTGTCAAAACTTTAACTTATAACAGCTTTTTTCGCTTCAAATTTATTTGATGATTCAAGCACTTTTAGCAAACAAAGGAAGGTATGCACAAAGAAAGACAAATTTATAAAGAAAAGTTTAAATATTCCATTTAAACAACTGTTTACAAAAGGGAGCATATGTGTATGAGATATATTTTGTGCTTTCTTTATTTTACCCACTTGCAAATTTCTTTTAACAACAGTGTTATCTAAGCATAATGTATTTATGGCTTATCTCAATCTCTTCTTTGAGTATAGACTATTGTGCAAATAATTGCTCAAAGCCATATGTATGGTTATCCTTTATCATATCACAAACATAATATATATATATATATATATGATATGATATGATAACATTGATTTCATGTAATAATAATAATGTAATAATGGTAATAAATTTGACAATGGTAGTTGAATAGTAATAAATATGATATCCTTAAACGGTAAACAATTATTTCCATTTAATGATGAATCACATAATCATGAAGTTAAAACAAACTTTAGGACTCATCTTTCTTTCAATTAGATGATTCGATAACAAATGCCTGTTGCACTTGTTGCTAAATACAATAAGTACTGTTATTAAAGTCAGCAATTTGCTAATTAAAGTCGAATATGGTTGAATCGCTTGAATATTTATTACAAGTGACTTTATCACTGTTCAACACTTCCCACACTGCTGTTCATTTGGATGTTGTTTCTTGCTGATGGAGAGTAGAGTTTACTAGGCCTCTTTTACCATTCAGGCTGTTTAAGTTTCCAAAATATTATGCCGCAGGAGAAAATCTACCAAAGAAAGCAGTTAAGCGCTTAATTCTTACATATCATATTTCGACATTATATTTCAAAAAATTCCATCGTACAATAACTTAAAGACCTATCATGAGACCGCAAATTATTACTCAAATAACATTCATTTCCAAGGCCATTTCTTTTCTCAATATAATTTATTGAAAATTTTCTGTGTTCACCACCAAGCCAAAGGGAATAAGGAATGAATTTTCGTGCTTAGTCGATATCACCAATATCATATGCAATTTCGAATTTCCCATCACACTGACCTTATTTTTCAACTCATAAATATGCTCTAACATTCTATTTACACCTAATTCCTTACACAGTAACTCTCTTATTGTCATCTTTGCAACATTATTAATATTTTATCATTTTCAAATGACACCGATACAAATAAGCAAGCTCTGCACATCATTTGTAAACAAATGTGTTTATTTATTTAATTAAATTTCAGTCATATATTTCCTCCAAATAACTTTCATCTAAGATTTAGAATGGAATATTGAATTGAGCTGCAAAGCTGTATCATATCAGCATATCTGATAACCCCGATTTCCCACGATTTCCATAACATGTGAACGTAAATATTCAATAGCCATATATTTCAGATTCATTTCTTAATTGCATCATTCATCACTCAGAATCAGAAAGCCATCTTTGAGAATTGAATCTTCTTCTTCACTTTTTTAATTCTCTAAATTTTATATTATTAAGCAAATAATAAGCATTAATTTGACCATACATTTTCGCAAGAGTGAATTATAGGACGATCCAAGGATCTTTGTCTTTTGCTTAGAACTTACTCTTTCATTCTAAAATAATTCTTCTCATTGAAATGCTAACATCAACGCTAAGGTACCGTTTAGAAATGATTCAGCGAATTCCTTCATAGCTTTCTGATGAAATTTTATCTTAATTGTCGTCCATCTCTTAATAAATAGAAAGAAACTTTTTAAAGAAAGGAAGAAATCAGTGCTTTTCCTTTTTCACTTTTATTATTCATTCTTTCTTCAAACGGTTCTTTGTTTTGGTGCCCATAAGCGATCAATTTAAGAAGGGAAGCAGAGAAATAAGCCAGTACTTTTCACTTTTGCGCCTATTCATTATTTCTTTTACAGAACACGAATTTTATATAATCGCAACTTCAGTATTTCTTTCACATGTCACATGTATGTTAGCAACCTTTTCCCAAAATGGCTTGAAATTTAGGGAAAAAAAATTTCACGGAGCAACTTTTGGTCCTTGCATTAATGAAATTTTAGTGGTTAGTGTGGCTGAAGAAAAAATAATACTAATAAATGGAAATGTCTGAGAAAGTTTTAAAAAGTATTTGAATAAACTCAGATGAGGAAGATAGATAGATAGATAGAGAGAGAGAGGAACTTATCCAACAGGCTGTTTTCCTGAGCTGTGATATTCTTAGATCTATTCCTGATAAATTACCATTAGCTTTCTAAAGCTTCATCTAGCATAATTACATAATCTTTTTTCATGAAAAAGATTTGCGATGATTTGAAAAACGAACCGTTAATTTTCACATTAATTAGTAATGTCCATATGAGCTAATATTTATATGAAGTAATGCAAGGAGAGCGCTAAATTTAGGTAACGCATTGCATTTTGGGACAAAACAATTATAGAACGAATAATTATTATGCGATTTCAACACTGATTAAATGTAGGAGAAATATAGAAATTTTTAGAGGACTGAAAATCATTTACTTAAAATCTTAAAAATCTTTGTACTTGAGGATGGAAAAAGATCTGTGGCTGGCTTAACCCTAAAGACAAGAAAAATAAGCAGAAATTTGCCAAATGAAGAAACGGAATCCTGAAGAGGAAGAAAATGAAGAAGAAAAAGGAAAACTCGAAATAACGAAATAAAAAAATAATCCAATTGGTTACAAGAATTTGTTTTTACTTCAATCTAACGGAATTCATAAGTACTGAATGATCGTCAAATAATTTTCTTGTGAGAGAAATATTGCTGATATCTAAATAAAGCATTAAAAATCTAATGTTTTACAAAAAAAACTAAATGATGTAATAGTCCATAAATCATTCCGTCTTCAAATTAAAATGCATGTTTAAGTGAATTTTTGTCTTTGTACATGTAATGACATTAAAGTAGTTATCGTCATTTGATTCTTTTTTTTTAAAATAAAACTCCTCCCTGACTTATTACATAATCTTATTTCCTATTTTAGCCTGTTATACAAAAAGAATTCCTGCAGAGCGGACGGAAATAACATGATGTCTAAAATGATGATTATAAATTTAAATAAAAATGGTTTTGTCTTTTGATTAAGCTTGGAGACAGCTATCTTAGAAGTGTTAGTCAATCCATTGACATTCATTTGTCCTGTGCATTATTTGTATTCAACAATTAATTTCAGTTTCATTAGTTATGTCACGTGCAGTTCATCCATCCAGTGGCGTAATAACGATTGGAGGAAAAAGTGAATCTAAGGACGAATCTTTCAAATTATCCGATTTGCAATCTTGTCGAAAATATGTGGCATTCCTGACTGTTGTTTATTTTCTGATGGTGCTTACTCAAGTGTGTAATCTTCTGTTTATGACATTTGCTGGTCAGACATTTCCTCTCCTTTTCGAAATATGTTTGTTGAGGTAGATATCTTAGAAGTGTTGATGATGCATTGGTGGTTGCTGTGTCACTCGTTATCACTGTTCTTGGAAATTGCAATGTTTATGCATTTGCTATTTGTATCGTTTTTAAACATTGCCGTGTCTACTTGTAGGCGACGATGTAGTTCGAGAGAGAGCTCTGATCTGATTTGAGTTTCTTTTAAATAGATATTACACTTGATAGACTGATAGTCATAAATTCAAATTCATGCGAAATTTTGGGAATTTTTAGCTTTCCGATAACAGTTTGCAGAGCGCACTAGCAAAAGTTATTCTTTGATAAGAAAAACAATGAGAAAATTTAAATCTATTGTCCTACGCGTGGCTGACAGAAGTGAAAAGCTAGCAATTAATGTGACTGAAGAGAAAGAGAAAGCAGTAGAGAAGAATAAACATGTAAAAAGGAGGAATTATTTAAATAACAAAGTACTGATCATGACTAAATTGAGTTGACTGGAAATTTTAGATCGAAATCCAACTATAAAAGATTTCTGTCGTAAGCAATATCCGAAATATATCGCAACAAAAAACTGCTCATCAACTGGTTCCTGCTGGGTGTTCATTAATGAATCCAAAGTGCTATGTACCACAAGTCACTATGATTTTATATCGATTAGAAATGATGTATGTTCATAGTATTTAACTTTTTGATTCAAACAAGACCTTGCTTTCCCCATTTGATCGTGACAAATCCTTATAGTTCCACTGAAGTTTTGATTTAGCAAAAGAAATTTTTTTAATCCAATATTCATTCTTATCGGATGCTGACAAAGTTAAATACCTCAATAAATCATTCCAGTCTTATTGAAAAGTAAAGTAATACAGAAGCAGTTGAAATTTTCAGTTTGAAGTACCAGTTGAATATGTTAAACTAGGTACGACATTGCAAAATGCTGGTCTAATGATTGGTGCAATTGTTGCCGGTAATCTTGCTGATATTTATGGCAGAAAAAAGGTTCAATATGCTCATTTGAAAAGTTTGATAATTTGGAGTGTCTTTTTTCTGCGAGAAATCATTTTTTTTTTTCAACTTAATAAATATTTCGTTCTTAAACCTGAAAGGCAAACTTTCTGATTCAAAACAAAAGGATCCTTTTGCCGTTCGATCTCGACAAATCCTTATAATTCCATAGTTCTAAATCCCAAAAAAGATGTATTTGCCACTGTAAACAAGCATTTATACTGAAAGTTAGAAAAGTTGGATTTTCAGGTTCTATTTATCGGTACCACTGGAATGATGATATCATTGTTAGCAACATCTTTTGCTCCCTCATTTGTTATATTCACTTTTCTTCGCTTTTTTGATATGCTTTTCACAGGTGGGAAGCATTGGTTAGTAAGTTTGATTGAACTTCTTCATCTATGTTTTTCTAATTCGATATGCAGTTGCGACTAATCTAACGGTGCTATCCAATTCTGTTTCATGGGAAGCCTTCCTACTTCCTAAAAGCATCGACTGTGGATGGCTATATCAAGATGTCTTGTCATAAAGGAGCTTTGTTCGTGAGTTGCCAGTTGTCATCACGAAAAAAGTTTGCATTGACTTATGTAGCTACACTTTGGTCACATGTATTAATTCTGGAATAGATAGTAGTTGAAAATGATAATCCATGACCTCAAATCAATTTTTTTTAAGTGTGAGCAATCCGTATTTCATGGAAAATCTTCCTGACAAACACCGAATGTGGATAGCCACGGTAGTCACTTATTCACCAAATTACATTATTTTGTCTGGTATTGCTTACCTTTGTAATGATTGGAAAACGCTATCCAGAGTGGCCGCTGGATTGACCGTTTTACCGTTGATAATGATTCCGTTAGTCTTCTAATATGTTTTTTTTTTCTTTTTTTTTTTTAAATTAAATTCCAGGGACACAGACATTCATTTATTCTTTGACACTGAATTTGTGTTGTAGATATCTAAAAGATACTCCACGATGGCTTATTAGAAAAGGTCGAAGCAAGAAAGCTGTAGAAGCAGCAATTTACATTGAAAGGTGGGACAAAAAGGTGTCGCCCGAGAAAGCAAAACATATAAGTTACATTATTGCAAAATCTGTCGAAGAGGAGGTTTCATTTTTCATTCCCTCTACAGTGAAGTGCAGTCATTTTTTATAAATCAATATCGATTCTTGGATTAGTTGGATGAAAGAGAAACTAGGCTTTTTTCTAATTCCTGCAAGGAAATATTAATAGATATTTTTAAAAAGTAAATTCGATTATCGTAAATTCAATTACAGACTTTAAAACAAAAACTAAAAAGCTTAATAGATGACAGCTATCTTCTATTAGCATTTATCATCACTTCAGTTTTTTCTTGTTCTAATTTTAGATAGAGAAATCGAGTAAACCTAATCTGAACTATTACTTCTATCATTTATTCAGAGATCGTAAACTGGGCAGCTATACAGTCATCTTCGCCATCAGTCTGTATGTATTACATACGAAATTTTCAAAGATAATTTTATACAATTTTATACAATTCAAAGATAATTTTATACTGCAATTCAGATTTAAAATTGGATAAATGGACAGTTGCTTGAAATTAGTAATATATGGCATCAATTTTTAAAATGGAATTCAAAAATGAAGTTTATAGTGAATTTAAAATATTTAGCTTTAACTTTTAAAGATTTTCGACAAGTTTCATCAGCTACGGAATTGCATACAATATGGATGCATTGGCGGGTACAGTTTACATGAATGTGGTCATCCTGGGTGTCGCACGTTACAGCATCAATGTCATCGCCGCCATACTTGAATTTACAGTTGAACGTGTTGGTCGTCGTTTGTTACATTGTGTATCAGCTGGATTTATTGTGGTTGTGATGGGAGTAGTTTCTATCATTTATTTGTTTACATGTATGTTTTGGTCAAACTAAGGGGAAGTGGCAAAGATAGAAAATCTGACAAGTGCATGTAATGTCCTTCTGCACATTGATGGAAATTTTGATTGCTCATTAAATATAATATTTTCCGTAAAGAAATGGACAAAAGGTTTAGGTGTCTTTTCACATCTGTTCTAAAGATCAATTCTAAAAAAAAACTTTCCAGGGCATCAAATTGAAGAATATAAAGCGATTGTAGAAGCCGGTGGGCAAGGTAAGTTAACGATTGGTCTTTCTTCTAAAATTATGGAGAGGTTGTGAACGGTAACGAATGGTAGTTCCTCACTATCCGTATACATTATCACTGTCGCAAAAGATAGCAATTAGCATGAACGAATCATTAGCGGCTGTTACGTAATTATGTAAAATGGCTTATGTGATTATTCTCATTTAGGTGACCCATTGATTCATGCAATTGTCACCTTTACTCGCTATTCATCGTTACTTGCCGCAGCGATGTGTACCGAATTATTCGTTTTAAACAGTGTTCAGCCAACTGAGCTGTTCCCTACTCCGATACGCGGTGCCGGAATTGCTTTCATTCAAACATTCAATCGTCTCGGAACAATCATCAGTCCACTTATTTTTATACCGGTATGATTAATTCACAAAAATTATTTGTTTTGTCAATTTCGGACGGACGGAAGCTAATTGCCATAGTTAAACTAATCAATTTGTCCACTTCTTTATAAACAAACTAATTTTAGAGTAAACATTGGCCCCCAGCACCGTTCTTCTTGATGTTGATTACTAGCTTGGCCGATTTCCTCCTTTATTTCTTCATCATGCCCGAAACTCGAGGCAAGAAACTACCTGATCGTATGCCTGACGAAGAACTCGAACAGGAAGAATTAACGAGTCGTAAACCTGCCGTATGTGCTACGACTAATTTGTCACCACTTAAAAATATTCACACTATCAAATTAAATGCATCTTACTAAGCAAAAAGAATGTAACTAAAATTTGTAATAGTTACTTTCGTAATATTTTGCTATGAAATGTAAATTTTGAATGTGCGATTAAATTGTAATAAAATTAACTCACTGTACATTTCCATAAAAATTGCAGAAGAATTGCGAGGTCATTAAATTCATAGTGGTAGACGATATTAATGATATTTTAACATTAATAACTTATTTATTCGTTTTCCTGAATTTCAATCTCAACCAGAAAGACAGATCTCTATTTTCCATTAGGAAGCAGTAGGATATGTCAACCGCACTTTACTGGAAAGGACTGAAAAAATCGTCGATTGGAAAAAGCTTTATTTATCAATATCCGTTATGTTGTGAAAAATTTAAAGACATAATATATATCAAGAATGTTGAAATTTTTATATACTATATCAAGAATGTTGAAATTTATAAGAATAATAATATGAAAACAATCACGTTCGAGAATCACCCAATTAGGACATTTTGTTCTTTCATTGAAGATAATAGAGTGTATTTTGAATGGAAGCATTCTAGAAACGTTCTCATATTTGAGAAAAAGATATTCTGTAAGTGAAAATCTTAAAAGTATATCTTTCAATAGAATAAGTAAAATGGATGATGGTGTTTTATGAAGACTGCAAGCCAGTGAAACACTTAATGAGAAGAGGAACTTCTATTATCATTGACAGAAGAAAGCTATGCTCCGCAACTGATTCCTTGCAATTCGAACTCCGACCAATTATTTTATTTTTATTTTAACTTACATTTTCACTTTTAAGACAACTAACTTCTTAGCTAATCCACTCTTCATCTCAATAAAAGCTGAAGAAGGAAGAGCAACAACTATATAATTGAAAGTATGCGTAGACTCAATTCAAATATCAAGCTGCGTATGCGATAAAGAGCATTTCTTAACTATGTATTTATTAATCTCTAATGTCTTCATGACTCTTGAATGGATAAAAGGTCATAGAATCCAAGGACAAATGCTCGGCATTAATGTTTTTTTTTTTTTTGTTGTTACTGTGCTATCTCGTTCCTTGTCAATTCGACTAATCTTCCAAAAAATTCTTTGCCAAAAAACTTTTATTTGTAAATTAGGTGAGACACAATTACTACAAATGGTAACCAATTGTGTTTTTGTCATTACTTGGCTGCTTTCTATCGGATCGGCAACAATCACAACTAATTCTGTCACCCAGTTTCTACAGAAAATCCTCAGCAATGTGGAGCCTACACCAATTGTACTGTGGCATGGCATGGGTATTTTTTATTAAAATTTCTGCAGTTTCTTTTGAGAAAATTAGAAAACTTTCCAAGTATCCCGAGTTTTAATTTTTCAAGATTTCTATTTTTATGGAAGCAACCTTTCTTCTCGCAAACACTCACACGCAAGCAATACTTAGCGAATTTAATTGGTGTATTTCCTGAATTATCATCACTCTCTGAAAGTAGTTAGAAGTCATAATTAAATTTTTGAAACTCATTATTGATTTTAAAGTTGTTGTGCTTCAATCGTTTCAGTATTGTATGAAAGTTTTTCAGGTGATAGCTGTTGCAATCCATTAAGTTTGGGAAAAATAGAAAAAATACTAAAGCAGAATATCCCTAATGTCTATATTTATTCAGTAATGATAGGACCCAACGTTGTAATGGTTCGTTTCGTTGTAATGTGGTAATTAATAAAGGCTCTCATTTGATTTTCAAGTTTCATATCGTCTGTATTTTTTAGGATACGGAACATGGTTTCTTCGGTAATGTAAATGATCAGGTAGCAGAAGTATGTCAAGCAATACAGAAAGACGCAAAATTGAAAAATGGATACAATTCTATTGGTTTTTCACAGGGCGCACAATTTCTGTACTTTTTAATTTCAATTTTTTAATCATGCTACCGATTTTTTCTTTTGCGAAAGTTTTGTTAACAGCACTTCTTGACTCTTAAATGAATGTTATAAACAAGTAATTGTGCTTGATAATAACTCTGACACTGGTACTGATGTGATTTTACTTACTTATTTGAATTGTTTATTTTTGAATGTTTTGGTAATGCGATGCATTTCAAATATTGCTAAGATTTTTTTTATTTATTGTTAATGTATGATGCAGACGTGCTCTGGTACAACGCTGTCCAGTTCCACAGATGAAAAACTTAATTTCATTGGGCGGACAACATCAAGGAGTATTTGGATTACCGCTATGTCCAGCTGAAAGTTATATTTGTGATCGCGTGCGAAATTTATTGGAGTGGGGTGCTTATGTTGGCTTTGTCCAGAATACGTTTGTTTCTCTTTTCTGTTTAATTTTAATACATTTACAACTTGAAAATATAGAAGCCATTAATTTCATGCTTACTCTTCCTCCAATATTGCACTTTTCTAAGCAAAAATTATTCATGCATTTGTTAAGGGTTCACTACGACTAATTTATAATAAATTCATCGTGCTTATAATTCACTTTTTTGTTAATAAATTTAAGGGTAGTCCAGGCGCAATATTGGCACGATCCATTAGATGAAACAACCTACCGACAAAACAGTATATTCCTTGCTGATATCAACAATGAAAGAGTTACTATACTTTTTAAATCTTTCTAGTTAACAAAATATTCGTGGATGAATATTTTAACATTAATATGAGAATATGAAAGCACTCAAAAGCGATGTATCGAAAAGTTTTTCTTTCGAATTTTTTTTTGTTTCAGACTTGGAGGAAATTTGTGAAAAATTAGGAAATCTTCATTTTCAGAACCTGAATGAGACATATAAAGAAAATTTATTGAAACTACAAAATTTGGTGCTGGTGAAATTTCTGAATGATACAATGGTAGTACCGAGAGAATCTGAGGTTCACTGATTTCTTGCGTAAATTCATTGCACTGCACTGATTGAGCACCAAACTGACGTTTTAATTAGCAAATATTACTTATGAATATAAAGGCTATGCTATAGTAGAAGTAGTAATTGAATCTGCAGGCCCTGTAATAGGCTAGCATCAGCCAAATTTTGTCTATGAAACATCGTTTAAATATGTGGACACAATTCAACGCCCAAAAGGAATCATTTTATGGATTCTTTTGCAGAGATATTTTATAATCTTTTTAATTGTCTAATTCGGTTTATGACTTGAAACTTTCTTGCTGCAAAATTTTACTTTTATTATAGTGGTTCGAATATTATCTCGAGAATGACACATCAAAAATCGTTCCACTGGAGAAATCAAAAATTTACACAGAGGTCACAAATTTTCTTTATCTTACATGTTATTTTGTTTAATTTTGCGTGTATATAGTATTGCAGATATTTTATTTTTGAATATTAACAACAAGCTAATGCAAAATAATATGGTGATTGTAAAAGTTTGTCTGGAGTGATAATTTTGATAGAAACCTTTCATCCTGATCATTTCATTCTATTCAGACCATGAATAAAATATGAATCTATCTTGAGTAAATATTTTATTTAAAAAATACAATAAATAAATAGGTTTTTTCTTCTTTAAACTGAATCATAATTTCAGGATCGTCTTGGCTTGCGAGAATTGTTAGAGAGCAAACGGTTGCACTTACTAGCATTTGAAGGACAACATCTACAAATCGACACTTCATCTTTTGTATCTCAGATTATTAATAAATTTTTGAAATAAATTCGTAAAAATTGTCAAGAATTAAATAGAGAAGTTTTCCTTACAGTTATTTTCTTATGCTTAGAAGGATTTAATAAATGAACAGATTAGCTTATGGAAAGAATTTTTTTAAAGAAAAAAAAATTTATCTATATATAATTTATTAGAAAAAGATTTACCTATATCTTTCTATACGGATGAATTAATGCCAATTAATTTGGATAGCTTTAAAAACTATGCTCGGTAGGTAATAGCAGCTGGATATAACGATTTATGTTTCTTCTTTTTCCAGAATGTTTGACATGAAAAATAGAAACTGTTACAATTAATGAATTCATGATGAAGTATTGTATCACGAAAATGTTTTCCGCAATAATGGCATTAATTCATCTGTATAGAAAGGCACGATTGTCAAGATCACTGTTGCAGTAACTATTGAGGACTTCAATTCAAATGAACAATTAAATTCATCCCTCAGATAGTTACGCTGTTCTTCACACTTAGTGATTTATTTCTACATTATAAGAGAGGTCCTCATATCTTCACGATGTGGTACTCTTTCACCTATCACATTATTCATTTGTTCATACATCACTTATCTATCAAATTTCAATTTTGATAGAATTTTTTGAAGTTATTTAGAGTAAGGAGAATTGTGGCACTTAAGCTCGTAAAATTACTAACAATTATTCATCAGTATTCGATATCACCAGTTAATATAGATTGAATGCAATAACTAGTTATGCATTTTCAGCACCACAATAAAAGGTACTATTAAATTGATGCCATATTCATATTGAAATTCACTCTCACTCAACCAATTGTCAGAACTCATCCAACCTTTTTTTACTTTCATCGCTCATCGAACAGTGCCATTACATTTAGTTTATCAAAAGAGCATCTCTTGTAGTTCTACTTTTACTATGATGTTTAGCCAGACTTACTTTGGTACCTGCTAATCAAACCACATTAAAATGTAGTAGCAACTACCACAATCACAATGAATTCATACTTGGACTGAGATATTCCAAAAGTGTTAGACTTGTTTTTCTTGGACCTGAGTCACCAGGAGCCCAGTCACATATCTAAAATGTTTTCTGGGATTGTTTTCCTCCAGACAAATATTAATCCATTAACTAACAGATTGTTATAGTTATCAATCATTGATTTAGAATTTGTTTCACTTCGTTCCGATCATTTGAAAAGTAATTTACATCAGAAATGAAATTTCCGGCAGAGCTGTAGTAGAAAATTCGCCCATATTCTCTGGACTATTTCAATTTAAGCAGTTCCTATTCTATTTAATCTCATCAATTCATTTATTGATATGAAGAATGTTTGTCGAATTATATAATGGCAAATTCACAGTGCCACAAATGGCGATATTCATTATGGTTGTCATTCTTCTTATTTTATCGCTAGTGATAACAATAAATTGTTACATGGAGTGTTGTCGTAGAAGAATAAATGATTTACGAAGATACAAGGATCAACAATTCTTTGATAAAGGTAATCGTATTGATGTGAAAATTCCGCGCTCACTCAATCATGCTTTACTTTTTCGTAATTTATTCCTTTTTGCGACTTTTTCCAAATGCTTTATCAATCTAAATAATCATTTTCTTAAGAATTTTTTGAAAGTATTCCAGTTCATGATCTTACTAGTAAAGAAAGTTTGGAACTTTGAAGTTTATCTTCCAGAATATTATGATGGCATCTGTACACTGCTTTATCGGCATAATAAAGTGGAAACCAGGCAAATGGGAGAGGATTGGGAGCTGGAATTGAAAAAAGAGGTTCTCGTTAATTTTTGGAAATTTCTCACCTCACAAATTTAGAAAGGCCTTGTATCTTAGCAGTTTTGTTTTTTAGTAAGTAAATTTCAGCTTTTGAAAAACTCCAAAATTATTGTTTGCGGTTTTTCATGCGTACGAATATATTTCAGACTCGTAAGGAATCAACAAGGCAAAAAAAATTACTTCAAGAAAGGATAAGAACCAATCCTGAAAAGTTCCTTCTTTTAAAAGATGAGTTGGAGCCACTCAAAATTAATCACGATGTTGAGGTTACTTATTCTCTGAATTAGTTCAAAATATTTGTTTCTAATTTAAATGTTTACAAGAAAATGCTTTTCAAAATATCTAGTCTAGCCTGAAAGTTTTTTAGTGAAAGCTTTTTGGATGAATAAATTCAAGATTCGAAAAAATATTTAAATTCACATACCAGCTTCAAATTGTAAGTAGTCACTGGTTGGTAACTAGTTAACTAAAGAAGATTTGAAACATTTTAAAATTAAAGTTTTTATGAGTGTGAGGATTTAGTTATTTTTACAGTGTTGATATGATAATTGTATGCGCCGCTGCTTTTATTTATTTATCCAGGCGTTTTCAATAACGTTTTATGAATTAAATAATTTCGTTAAAGAGTTATGGATTTTCATTTTTAAAAATCCATAACTCTTTAGTAGTTTTGAAAAGATACATTTAGTCTAGATTAGAAAGAAAACAACGACAATGGGAAAAATGGTTAGTAAACGAAGAACTTGGATTGGAATAGATGATGATGGGAGATTTGAACAAGTTCAGATGCCGAATGCAAATGCAATCCAAAAAGTGCAAACTGCGTACGAATAAGCTCGTTGTCCAGCTTAGAACTTTTACTCTTTAAAGAAATTCCAGAACATTAGTTATTTATTATAACAATTATGCCATATTAACTTAGCTGTAGTTTTCAGGTATACAACGCACTTCACCTCCGTAAAGGAATCAACCGGACAAGAAACAACTGTATAGCACCCACATCTTTTTTTAATCGTTCTTTATCACACTTATTGAAAGCCCCGAACAAGTTTCAGAAGTTGATTATATTTCGATCATAATTTAATTATATCATTTTATACTGCCTCAATTCATACCTTAATCTTGCTTATTTATTTAATAAATGATCATTCTATTTTCTGTAGTGCTATAAAATCACATCGCTTACTGCTTAATAAATAAAGGAGCCATTACACTTACTTTTTCTTTTAGTATTGATAAAGGTAAGATTTAAAAAGTCGTATCTTCATTCATTCACTCTTGTTGAATCTTTTTTTAAAAACAGTTTTTAACTATGAGGCCTGGTATAGTTAAAACAAAGTAATATCCAACTGGTGGCAAAATAAATGTCGAGCTGAAAAACATACCCATCCGACATCACTGTACTTCTGTTTCTACCTGAAATGTTTGCCGGATTCAGACGACTAGAAAAGCGACTTACCCACATCCCCGCACATAAATGCTTCCTCGAGCAGACAAGCATATGTTAAAACAAGGAAAAGATACTTTAGTGCTGTAGCAGATGGTAAGTACCTCGGAGGTACTACAGTAAGTTTGGAGATGTGATTATGCACGCGGTGGGATTTTGGTATGACGGGTGTGTGTATGTGTGTGTATGTATGTATTGGTAGGCTTTCGTTAAACACTTTCACGATTCGGGGGTCGGGGTGTCTCGGGAGTTCTCGATGACCAGTATTGCTATTGTAATGTGATACATCATAATCTTACGCAGACAGAAAGAAGCAGAACAGGAATGATGTTCTCAGCGATCCGATCAGTAGTTTCTGCTACATGCAGTCGGACATTGTATGTGCGGCCTGCAGATAGCTTTCTGTTGGGTGTTACTCGCAGATGCAAGTAAGTTCACGCAGAAATATAAATAGATTAGATGAGATCATCTAATTTCTCTCCTATGCTTCAAATCGCTGCTTCACATGAATTTTAATGCATGGGAAATGATATGTATGGTTGGAAACGGTAACAGGCATAATTTATGATAAAAAAATCTCAGAATAGAGTAGAGTTAGAGTTTCGTATATATACCTCTCGTCTGACATATCTTTCTGAATTATTTCATCTTAGGTTCTGACTTTACTTCCACAGAGAACTTTTTTAGATCTGATGGTGTTAAAGGGACAGTTATTGGTATCGACCTTGGAACAACTAATTCATGTGTTGCAGTTATGGAAGGGAAACAAGCTAAAGTAACGTTTATTATATTTATTTGATTGTTTTGCTAGAAATGTTTGAGGATTTTTAACACTGATGGTGGATTGATGAGGAGATGGCTAATTAAAATAGCAGAAGCGGAGGGCGTATGCATTTTCTGTTACATTAGATAATTCGTGCCAAATTTTTTATTGACAGTCTTGTCATCGTAGGTGATTGAAAACGCGGAAGGTATAAGGACGACGCCATCAGTGATTGCATTTACCAAAGACGGAGAAAGATTAGTTGGCGCACCAGCAAAGCGACAAGCAGTTACAAATTCACAGAATACACTTTATGCTACCAAACGATTAATTGGACGGCGTTTCGATGATCCGGAAGTGCAAAAAGATGTGTTAGTTTTTCCTTATGTATTTCTTAATCCTGAGTGTTGTAAAAATACTTTGCAGAATAGTTTCTTGAATGGTGTGCGATTTAAGTGTAGGTTTTTTGATGTACTTTTATAGATTTATTGATTACTACCACTATGCCAGGAAAGTCCAAAAATCAAGTTTCCTGGTCCTGACATCCGTGAATCATTACATAAGTAAGAAGTTGAATCCCGTTCTTCCATCTGAAACAGTCACCGTTCGTAAACAACTGTGAATTGACCACTGTTTGTTTTTTTTTAGAAAAGTGGTTCCATTTAAAATTGTTCGCGCATCTAATGGTGATGCTTGGGTTGAAGCACAAGGCAAAATGTATTCTCCATCTCAAGTAAGTGAACTAATATGAGCAATAATGATGCGATTCAGTAACCGAATGCAGTAGTTTCAACAAAATTTTTCTTGATAATACATGGTTTAAACCTCATGAAATTTGTATTTGAGGTTGGTGCATACATTTTGATGAAAATGAAAGAAACAGCAGAAAGTTATTTGGGTACAACTGTTCACAATGCTGTTGTCACAGTTCCAGCATATTTCAATGATTCTCAGAGACAGGTATGTTTCCATGTGTGTATGTGATGACATTATAAACTGCTTATATGTATTACATTTGTCCGGATTTTGCTGAGAATTTTATTTTTGCGGAAAGCAGTTGTTTGTTGAATTTAGGCAACGAAAGATGCTGGTAAAATTGCTGGTTTGAATGTATTGCGTGTCATTAACGAGCCTACTGCGGCAGCTCTATCTTATGGACTTGATAAAGCGGAAGATAAAATGTGAGATTGCTCTTAGATTTCTGTTGTTTTATAAAACATTTGCAGAAAGCGATGTTTACATCGGTTAGACGCTTTCATTCTTTATGGTACTGACTTCTGTTCAAAGCTTTTTCGTTGATTCACTGATGAATGTGACCAATTTTTAGCATCGCTGTATATGATTTGGGTGGAGGTACTTTCGACATATCAGTTCTCGAAATTCAAAAAGGGGTTTTCGAAGTGAAGTCGACTAATGGTGATACATTCCTTGGTGGTGAAGATTTTGATAATGCGTTGGTTCATTATCTGGCAGCTGAGTTTAAGAAAGATTCCGGCGTTGACATTCATAAAGTATAAGATTTGTTTACTGCCATTTCCTGAATTGTCTACTTGTTTTAGAATTGCCCTTTATTTTTTTATTTTTCTTCCTTTTACCAATTCATGATAATGATGATATTAATCTTCACTTTGATCTGAACCACTTTCCTGAAGAAACAAGCGAATTTGAATCATGAATTGAAATATTTACCCGCAAATTGCTTTTTTAAAAACTCTTCAAATCTCAAAATTTTAAAGGATCCAATGGCAATGCAACGTTTGCGAGAAGCTGCTGAAAAAGCAAAGTGCGAATTGTCATCAACAACACAAACCGATATAAACCTGCCTTATTTGACTATGGATGCTTCTGGCCCGAAACACATGAATTTGAAATTAACGCGCGCTAAGTTTGAACAACTTGTAGCTGATCTCATAAAGCGAACTATCGAGCCCTGTCGTAAAGCTATGCATGATGCAGAGGTTAAACCATCCGAAATCAAAGAGATTTTACTTGTTGGAGGAATGACAAGAATGCCAAAAGTACATTTTTTTATGCTTCCATGAGATGAAAATGCTGCTTATAAAACGTAATGCAATGTGGAATTTTGAATTAGAAGTTTTGCAACAATTTCTGGCGAAAGTGGTACAATTAATACAAGAAAAAGTGTGGTCCTTTAAGGGCAAAGAGGGCCGAGTGAGTTGTCAATTTAAGAGCTGCTACAAAAAAATTAGCGTTATATTCTAAAGGTTCAACAAACAGTGCACGAAGTGTTTGGTAAGCAACCGTCAAAAGCAGTAAACCCTGATGAGGCAGTGGCGATAGGAGCGGCGATTCAAGGTGCGGTGCTGGCAGGCGATGTGACGGATGTTCTTCTCCTCGATGTCACACCACTGTCGTTGGGTATTGAAACACTGGGTGGAGTAATGACCAAACTTATTCAGCGCAATACAACTATTCCTACGAAGAAAAGTCAGGTATGTTTCTGAAATCCTTCAGTGAAAGTCAGTAACAAAGATTTTTTTTTTGTGTGTGTGTAATCAAATGATCATTGATTAAAACGAATAAGTAAGAAACTAAAAATTACTTTTTGCTTTCCTTGCTTTCTGAATATAGTTTCAGAAAAAAAAGGCGTCTAGCATGTCAAGGTTTATTAAATACTAGTTTCATTAACATCAGAAATAAAAATAATCGAATTTAGGAAATTATAACCATCATTAATCGTTAGTTTTAATGTAGAAATCTTCGGGGCATCAATATTAATTTTTATAAATGAAAACGATACACTTTTTTAGAAGAATTATTTTAGGTATTCTCTACTGCAGCAGATGGTCAAACACAAGTGGAAATTAAAGTTTACCAAGGAGAACGTGACATGGCAACCAATAACAAACTTTTAGGACAATTTTCATTGGTACGTTCATTCCTTATCGTTTGATTCTCAAACCTTACACTCTTTCTTCTTCTCATGTGTCTTCATTTAATTCTTTAAAGGTTGGAATACCTCCAGCTCCACGTGGTGTGCCACAAATCGAGGTTACTTTTGATATAGATGCAAATGGTATTGTTAACGTATCAGCAAGAGATCGAGGGACCGGCAAGGAACAGCAAAGTTAGTCTCAGAATATATCTTCTATTTCTTCAAAAAAGTGAAAAAGACAATTTGTGTTCCTTAAAAATTGTTCCATCACATTCGTATTTTCAGTTGTGATTCGCTCTTCTGGTGGATTATCAAAGGATCAGATTGAAAACATGATTCGTGAAGCAGAAAAGAATGCTGCTGCGGATGCGGAAAGAAAAGAGAAGGTTGAAGTTTGTAATCAGGCGGAAAGCGTTATTCAAGATACCGATTCGAAATTAACCGAATTCAAAGATCAAGTGGATACGAAAGAGGTGGTTTTCGGCAGATGTCACTGATTTGCTTTCATATTTTCACAATTTTTTTAACTTTATTATTAGTGAAAGGGAATGTGGTACCCCAGAATAAGTTCACGTAATTTCTTCGGAGTTTATAGAGATCGTTGAATTCTTTCGTTTTGCCTGGACTGACTAGCAATTGTTGCTAAAAGAACTAACATTAAGAAGATTTTATTTAGGAAATCTAAAGGTAAATGAGAATGATAAGATCGGTAGTAAGAAGTGGAGGAAGTCTACCATGTATCGTTTTCAGGCTGAAGCAATTCGCAATAAACTTGGTGAACTGAGGCAGCTCTTGGCAAATAGAGATAACGAAACAACAGCCAACATACGTGAAGCAATTGGTTCACTGCAACAGCAATCATTGAAACTATTTGAAGCCGTCTACAAGAAAATGGCAGCAGAAAATACGCAATCCTCCAGTGGCAAGTTTTTGAGATTAATGATTTTGGAAGGATGAGTATCAAATTTATTTTCTATATTTGGATGGAAATTCATCACTTGTTTCTCTAATTTCCAGGAGCACAAGAAGCTCAGACAGCAGAAGAGCCCAAAAAAGAAGAAAGCAAGTAAGAATCCTAATTTCACTCGATTTTTTGTTATTCCAGTTGTTTTTATCTTTTAATGTGGTGAGTTGTATAGTACGTAATCTCCCGGTGCTGTACTGTGCTAATAAGAATGTACGCAGTAAACTGTTCAACATTTGTTTTTTTACTAGTACAGCTACCTGAAATTTTTCTGGGAGTAGTGAACTTATTTTTTACCTTCTTTCCATAAGGCTACATCGTTATAGTTTAGTTTTGCTTGTTTTCGCTATATTTTGTTAAGGTTTTTTGATACGTCATTTTTTCTGAAAATTTATAACCAGAATGAAAATGCATTTTTTAATTCTTGTGACTTCTTAAAATTTTGTTTCGAAATATAAAAAGCGCATAAAAAATAGCACAAATTTTAGTTGTTTTGGACATTAAAGAATGGAAGTAGAAAATTATGCGGGGCATCTGTATGTGGGTTCTAATTTTGTTTTACAATAAATGATTTTAAAGGAAGCCTGTTGGATTTAGGTATTGAAGCTAGTTTAATGAGTCCTTGTGTTATCTAAATCCCCGACTTCTGATATTACAAATCAGGAATGCATTTAGAAGTCGGGGAACTGGAATAAATTCTGAATTTCAATAATTTATCAAAGCAAAATTTGCCCCAGAGCATCATCTCTAGAAAGAATTAAACAATCTGTAGCACTCAATACTTGATTCATTATTTTGTGACTTACTAATCGAAGGTTTATATGCAAGTAATGAACCATTTTAGTTTTGAAACCTTTCGGGTTTAAGATTTTCTGAGTATAAGTAGGTGTTATACATTGTGATATCAAGGCAAGGTTTGTGGTGTTGTGGTAGGAGTTGTTGCAGATGCTTGTCGACAAGAGGTAAGAAATAAATATGCATGCTAGTTCACAGGGATTGTTTCCTTGTTCCTTCATTTTTTTTTTTTCAGGGATTATTTTCTTGTTTCTTCATTTTTTATAAGTTCATGTACATAATTGAAATCGTAATGGTGAAATGAGCTAATAAGTGGTAGTTCTACTTACCATTAGACGAAGTTAGCTGTTCAAGCCAAGACCAGAGTTAGTTTTCTGAGAAACTCATGAGCAAAATTAAAATCAAGTTGTTTTAACTGTTATTGCGGTGTATTTATGCAGTGTGTTCCTTGAGTTTAAGATGAGGCAATCTTTTTTTCATTTTTTCTAAAAATCCTCATTGTTTTTTTAGTAAGGATTTTTAAAACCATGAATAAAACATGAATAAACATGAAATTTAAAACAGGAATAAAACTCGAGCCATTCGAGTGTAAGACTTCCTGATTCACCAATTGCTTCTGCTGTTTCAATCTAACACTGAATTTTTAAAGAATCCAGTCGGCAAATTAAAAGATATTTCTACCGTAGTTTCTGACACCGTAAAACTACTGAACCATTGACAGGCCACTGAGCAAAGAAGGACTATCCGACATAGCAAACTAGAATTGAAAGCAATCGTAACGTTCAGCTAATCCAATGAGCGTGACAGTTAGTGTTAATATTTCACAAATACCGTTTCTATCCTCTTCAGTCAGGTTTCGACAAATCTTTATAGTATGGAATTGTATAACAGTCATTAAAACTTATCGTAAAAATGAAGGAATATGATTTACAATCGGCCAATCACTATTGCTTCCACCACTTCGTTCTTTTGCACTGTTGACTTAGTATCTGTGCAAGGGGGTAATTTCAGCAACAAATTAGCGCCTCGAATTGATAATAGTCGTGAGCTCATTTGCGCTTTCTCTAAGCAAATTGCGCGAGGTAAATTTTTTGGATCAGGCAGTAAACAAGCTCGTCGATATTCTGGCCGACGATCCAACTTTATTGTCTCGCTTAACTATAAATCAAAGTCCTATTTAAATTGTGCACTTAAAACAAGTTTCAAAATGTGAGAAATAATTTTAAGATAATGTCAAGGACAATAAGCTGTCTTGTATAAGTTTCTTGGACTTTACATAAACTTAGATTCTCCTTCCACTAAAAAAAAAAGCTACGATATCTGCAGAAAAAAAAGTGGGCACTTACCCGTACACTGATAACCGTGTGCTGGTTGTGTTCCCATCCTGCCATTTTCTTCAGCGTAGGTAATAGAAATAATTGTGCAGTAACCCAAGTTGATACAGGATTTCCGGGTAAAGCAAAAACCAATTTTTCTTTGTTATTCCACTTTCCATATGCGAAAGTAGTTGGCAAACCAGGTTTAATCATTACTCTACCGAATTTAATAGTGAAATTTAACTGGTTTTGGAGTACATCTTTGAGATAATCCTTAAACCGATTTTACATCATTCAACTCATATTTGAAGAAGTAAAGAATTTTGGTATGATATTATGCAATGGTTGAAGATCATTACCAGAGTTCCATCTTCCCTTACAAAGTTATTTAGCAGCAGTTTGAATTGCTTCCTTCAACAATTTCCAACAAAAATAAAATTAATACTTGTCTATATTATTGTTTTAAGCATAAAACTGATACCTTTTCACCCATAGAAACGCCACCAGAACAAACAGTAACGTCACACAACGTCAATGCTGCTTTCAATCCTTCTTCTATTTTTTTTTTTCTAAAGGGCAAAAGAGGTCAAATAATTAATCCATTGATTACATCTCTTTAGTTTAAAGGAATTCTGTAACTGTACTAGTTTTTGACTCAAATTCCAATAAAAAAAACCTTACTCATCTGGCAGAATGCCAATGTCCACGCATTTGAAATTATTTTCCTTCAATAAAGCAATAAGTTGTGGACGATTTGTGTCCCTTACTGACCCTAATGGACAGCCATTCGATCTGCTGTCCACTACCTTAAATTCTGCATCTTTTTCCCCATCCATGTTTGACGCTTGATGAAGTAATGAACAAAATTGTTTAAGAAAGAACCTCTATTTTGTGGAAATTTAATATAAAAATTAAACTTTTAGTTCCTTCAACTGAATATATTTGTGTGTTATCGCATCTTTCTAACTTACTTCATTGCCTGTCGAAATAACTGCCACTTTGGGTTTCCGAAATATTTGCACGAAATTTCTCTCCGATGCTGCTAATATGCCAATTTCAGCTGCATTTATCTCGCACCCTTTGAAAAGCAAGATTTCTCCCAGCTTGATATCAGAACCAATTTCCCTGCAATACAGACAGCAAATTTCGAAAGGTTTCACTTAATATAAAATCCCTAGTTCAGGCTTATTTCCCATCAGAATAATTACTTATTACAATAGTATATAATAATTACTTCTTTTACATAATAATAATTACTTATTTAATTTCTGAAATCTTCTACAACTTTTTGTAGAGATGAAATCTTTTTAATTGATATGCAGTTAAAGAATGTTATTCTACCTGATATCTTGTCCAGTTTTCGGTTCAACCAAAATCTCTACTGCAATTTCTTCAAAGTTCTAAAAATTGAATATATCACGTTATTCACTACAATGCTACCAGCAGAAAATAATTTAAATGATTGGAAATTTTCACCAAAACATTTAAACGATTTCTTTCAAGCAATACGATTAATTTACTAAACAAAGAGTCAAATGAATTTTGACTAACATTATGTTCCACAATACGAGTATTTTCAACCTGTACCACAGCATCTGCACCATCTGGCACCATGGAACCTTAGCAAATATACAGTCAATTTATAAAACATAACCGAGTAATGACGCTTAATAAAGTTTGTTTTGAAATGATGAAGTCTGTTTCGAAGAATCCCAATTTCAAAATAAATCAGAGATATTTGTTAGTTATCAGTTGATCACTAAAAAGAAACACTTAAGAGCAGAACTTCAATTAAAAAAATTTCAGCCTATTAAACTACAACATAGTTTGCAGAATTAATTAACCTGTATTTACCCGACAGATAGTGCCTGGTCGAAGAATATCAGAAGCCAGAAGACCGGCCGTTGTTCCAGCCACAACCTTTCGAATACCTTTGCCATCTGATGCTTCAAATATCTCTCATCAAATTTATTTTTGCTGAAAATAATTGCCTCAACGAAAAAACTATTTAAGAACCTTAATTTAACTTCTCTGCTGTTTTAAATTAGTACAATTGATAAGTGAACATTTAAATACTAACCCACAACAGCATATCCATCTTTAACAGATGTACGCACTTCAGGGTGTGCTTTTGTCGCAACCACATTTTCCGCTAGAATATCTCCTGAATTTCAATAATCAATATTCTCTTTTTAAATATATATATAACATACTAAGTATATTAAGTAAAGCAAATTAATATAGAAAGAAATCCTTCAGTTTCTAATATGAATCATAAGGACATACAAACTATTCAATCTATTCAATCTATTCAATATCCCTTCTTAAATAAATGCAGCTATTACCACTTCTGGAATTGTTTAAATTTGTGAGTATATACACCTGTTTTGATATCCGTAATGAAGACTGTACGTGTTCTATCCGTTAATAACGCGTATTCAGCATGTTCCTCCACTATTCTTATTGCTTCTTCCACCGTTATAGCTGGCCAAATACTTTGACGCGAACGACGTACAATTGCGCTTGGTGATGCACTCATTGACTGTAAATAATTTCAGTGATGTTCTAATAAATTTTTGGTATTTTAGACCGTATTTTCAAGGAATAATGAAATTATTTTCAGCATATTTACTTATTTATTTCGTTAAAGATAGATTCACGTCTATATTTATGTTTGTACTATCTGATACACTATTACTTCTTGAAATGTAAACGGGATCGGGGAAGTTATTTAACCCATTCATGACCTTACTACACTTCATCTTTCATTCTACTATCCATGACCTTACTACACTTCATCTTTCATTCTACTATCAATACATTCTCAAAGATCAACGATCAATCGAAATCATTCAATTTCCTTGAATCTTTATGATCATATGATTCATACAGTGACCGGTAAGAACTGAAATAATAAATAATAAAACTGCTCCAAGCACAACGATTACAAAGTTATTTGATGCATTTCATTTTTATCACTTTGTAAGAGCTAATCATTCTTACAGTAATTACATAGTATTTTCACAAACGTTGTCACAAAAAATTCACAAGTAATGTCAGTGAGACAGTGAGTTATCAGTTATTTCAGACTTTTGGCCACTCGAAAAAGCTTCACATCTAATCACATTGTTTTTTTACTAAAGGTCAGAGTAAATATAATCAAACCACAAATAGAGCTAGTCAAATCTATTGAATTATAGCAATAATTTAGTGTAAGATAGAATCTGTGAAACAAATTGTGGACAAAATAAAAATACGATGACAAATCGATGACGTCGTCGTTGATCGATTTGCAATCGTTTGGTGCATTATGGCAGTGTGTGTTGTAAACAGAGCTGTTTTATGTGTGGCATATTGGGGGATAGCAAAGTCTGTCGGTAAACAGAAGTTATTGACATATTACTGAATTTACATTTTTTTAAAGGAAACCGGTTTTCTTTCAGAATTATTTCATTTTTATTGAACTAAATGGTATCGAAATTTTATTACATCATTGGCTGATGTTTACATCATACATTGCTTAATATAAAAATATTTCATAATCGTTGCATAAAAATGAAAAAAGCCAGTTGATTCACAACGAAGAAAGCATTAATTTATCAGCAGCAATATTATCAAATTTTAAATTCTCCTTTCATGCGTACATGAGTTTGGATCAATGAACTAAACAATGATCCTTTCTTCACTTTATAGTATGAGTTAAGAATGCCATAATGGCACAAGTATTTCTGTCCTTGTCACCGAATATACCGAAATGTAGTGTGAACATTTCCAAAACAGATCCAGCTTTAGTTTCATTCTATTAGTCAACTAAATAGAGAACGATTTTTTAATTTTTAACAATTTGTTTCCTTTTTTTTTTTTCATTTTAGCAATATAATTACAATTCTGAAAATTGGAAGAGAATAAATATATGAATTATTTCCTCTTTATATTATTTTCTGCTTGTCACATCTTCAACTCAAAAACTCATTCAAAGGAATAAAAAATTGATGAAAAATGCAAAAATCTACCATTGCGCCTGATCAATGAAACATTCAATACTGCTTTATTTGAATAATAACAATTCATCGTATGACGATGTTTTTGTCGATATGATTTTTGTCTTGTTTTCTCTGAATTACAAATGACTTTTTGATGATTTCGACATTTCCTGAACTCTTTTGTCAATCTTTTTTTTTTGACTTTTTCTCCCGACTTGCGCAATAATTTAATTCAAGACATCTTCAAGTAACAGAACTTCTACCTCCTCATAAAGGTAAAGGTAATTCGATATTGGCTTTCTTATTTACTTCAACAGAATTGAAGAAAGTTACTAATGATTAATGCGAACTGTTTCCGAGTATTCCTTGTATTTTCAACATTCATTCATATTTCTTTTTATTATTTCAAAATATCTGTGAAGTCTTCAAAATTTTAGTGCTATCTTTTTGATATGTACTTCGACCTTTACCACTTCAATATTTCAATCTTAACTTTTCGAAATTTTAAGTTTACTTGCCGAATTTGAGAAAAAAATTTGGAATGGTTCAATGCTGTCTTTGCGATAAAAATTGAATATTTGTTACTGAAAGGTTTATTAATTTAACATGCGTTACTTTTTGTCTCGGAAATGCTTATTTAGATTTCATTTTTTCCTATAAACGAGTATAGCTTATAACTATGAATTGATTTCCTATAGTTTGATAATCTCCAAATCATCGAAGAATTGTAACATTCTCTATTTTCAATTTGAATGATTTGAAAAGAGCTTTTTAATTCTCTCTCTCTTTCTCTTGTAATTCTAACAAGCAATGACAAAAAGATTCTTGTGTAATTTGGTATGAAAGGGCTAAACAAAAATCAATATATTTTGGAGAACTGCCATCCGTACAAAATCAAAAAATTGTATGAACAGAAATTTATTGAAAATGCACCAGTAAAACGACAATAGATTGAAATTGAAAGAATTTATTGTGCATCAAATGTTTGAATCAGAAAGTGATCCTAAAAAAGTAATCAGTTGTCCTTATGCTATCGAAGTCTGAGAGCGGTGAAATAGCAGTAAAGATATGGCAAAGATTTTTCAATTCTTTTACTAATACGCAGAAGAAAAAAAAAAGCACAAATAATAATCAACGGGAAAGATTAATAACTGCACCGGGATATCGCGGTATATGGTATTGGTAGTAGGGATCGAGAACGAGTCTTACTTTACAACTATTCCCAAACAAACATATGATTATTCGAAAGAAAAAAGTCTCTAGAATTCTATCGATATATTTTTTGACTAACTTTTGCTCACTTCTTCTGTTTGAGTTATTCATTCTTTTGAAATCTTTGAATTTAGTTTCAATTTAAATCGCTGAAGGAATAACGAGAGCGAACAATTCCACATATGTTCGCTGTGCTGATCGCAAATATGTTTATCGATGAGATTTGCAAGAATGAAGAATGTACGGTGATACTCGACTGCATGCTGAATTGATTTATCACAATCATAAATCATCATTCTTCACCGTCGTCGCTGATTCATTCATTCAATAATCCTTCTTCAAGCCTTTTCCTCTTTTCTCCGCTTTATTTTTTAGTTGGCTATCTGTTTTTGAATTTGCAACTTTTAATTCAAATCGTTAAAGGAAAAAGGAACTATGAGTTTTTCCTGAAAAATGAAACAATATCATTGATGTCCTTTAAATAAATAATCTTTGATCCAAAATCGATTTGGTTTCATTGTCCTTTGTTGTAAAGTAAAGCATTCCATTTCAGTATTCTGCGATTCATTTTAGTTCTTTAAACATTGATTTAAGCAATAATTACTTTTATCGCTGTTGCATTTATGTTGGAAGAAACACACTTTTCCAGCAAACAATAGTGTTAAGTTACTATTTCAAACAATGTAACCTAAAATTTTCTACTCCATCAAATTTGTAAATCAAAAGCATTTACTTGCTGTTCCGGTTCATCTAAATGCCTAAACATTTTACCTAAGAGATAAAAAAAGATTTTCCACCACTACCAAAAATACATCGCGGTATTTTAACGTTTAACATTAGGAGTATCTTTTTTGAGGATGAAAGATATTTGCTTATTTCTTAACGATTCAGTGTCAATTGAAATAGATTAGTCTGCTTTTGAACTAGTCAAGGCATAAAGCTTATTACAAAAAAAAATATACCATACCAGAACAACCTTTAAAGTGGCATCAATCAACCATTATTGCATGACCGTTCATCGCGATTTTAGTTTCCTATTCCATTTTATTGCATTTCTTTTTTGAATTTATAGCTTTATATATTGAGAGGTAATAAGGAAGAGTGAACAAATGAAATATTATTTCAGAAACCTTGAACCGTAATAACAATAAGGAGTAGCAAAAAGTCACTGGCACTTAGTACCTTGTCCTTAATGAGATATTTTCTGCTCATTTCTTACGATTTGTAAATTTTGCTGATATTGCACTTAATTGCCCTGTCATATTCAAATTACTTATACCTTTGTATTTTAACATCAACCCCAAAAACATCAAAAGATATGATCAGTGAGAGTTTGATCACTGAGTACTACGCGAATTTGAACTCTTCTAACTCTCTCTTCCAACCGCTTTATTTTCTTTAACAAACAAAAAGCATTTAACTTCAATATTCAATTAATACTACTTCAAAGTTCCACCAACAATTTTCTTGAAATTGTTATTTCAGATTTACACAGACTTCTTTACTACATCGCAATTTCTTCGTGTAAGGTCAGAGTTGCGAATTAGTCATAAGCGTTGAAATGTTTTGTGTCGCGCGTTTTTATTTCATTATGAAACTGAAGAGTTTTGCTTAAGAATATATTCAAAATTTTCAGAGAAATTTTTTGGAAGAAAAATGACAAATCTTTCAATGGTCCTGCTGTTTATTATTACAGCAAATATAAGTCATTGAATTTCTGGTTGACATTGGGTGGACACATGTTGAATGCAAATTCAAATTCTGAACTTTACATTAAGTTTTTTGAAATGCCCAAATTTTTTAGTGACATTGCTAAAAAGCTTGTTTTTATTTCTCAGTCTTAGTTTCTATACTTAGTAGTTTACCTTAATAGTAGTTTTGCTTACAAGAATTTTCAACTCAAGAAAAACTTTTTTCCTAAGATTTTCCTACTCATCATTAATTGAAAGCGCAATTATTTCCCTGAATTCGAACTATTACCCAATCTTATAAGACCTGGTTTCGATCTGGTTTTTGTCAGTCAAATACAAAAGACCTTTTATTAAAAGGTCTTTTAACAGTTTATCATTTGTAGTTTGATTTCTCTGATATTTTTAATTTGTTTTTTTTTTCTGTATCAACAACATATACTTATAACCTATGAATTACTTGTTTTTTATATTATTTTCTGCTTGCCACATCTTTAATTCAAAAGCTCATTCAAATTTACAACTGCTTCTAATTAATGTGACACATTCAATATCGCTTTATTTGAATAATAGCAACTCATCGTGCGACTATATTTTTGTTTATTCAACGATAGATTTTTGTTTCTTTTTTCTGAATTCCAAATGACTTTTCAATGTTTTCTGCATTTCCCAAAATCATTAGATTAATGTGAACCGATATTAGTAAAGTATAAAAAATAATAATTGGATGAGAAATTATTTTTAATAATACATCCATTGTGCTGTGAAAAAAACTATTTGCAACTGCGAATTCAGCTTCCCATCGAACTGGAAATTAAAATGATTTTTGAATAAAACAGAAATAATGACAGAACCTTCTTCTACTCTTAAATTGATTTACAATTAATAAGCTTTTAAGTTACCTTTAATAATTTATTGAAATATATTTAGTAATTTGTAGATTAAAAAAAATTTGCTGTTTTTCTCCGGCAACAATATTCTTTTATCATAGAAGATCACATACAATTTCCTTCAAGTTGCTTCTCATTTTTTTCCGGAGTTTTTCAAATTGATCCCTTTCGAATTGATATCTTTAAATGTATCTCAGTAATCTCTTATGTCAGCACATATTAAAACTGATTATTACATATAAAAATCACTTCACACATTATTCAATTCACATCAGAAATTTGTTCTATTCCATCTATATTGATCGTTGGAACTACGTTTTAAGTTCTAGATTTCTGAAGCTAAATCAACTTGCTTTCTTTGTTACTGCTTTAAGAATGTGTCGCACTTCTAAGCGCAAATAAATGCACTAAATCATTTGTCCTACTTTCTTAATTGCAATTATGTTAATTGCAATTACGATTATTTTCAGACACCGCTATTTTGTATTATATGTCGTCTTACCATGATGCATTATTCTGTTCTCTTTTGTTTGATCACAGCAACAAGATTTGCTGAAACTTTAGAAAATGGATTAGCAAGGTTTGTTTATTTTGCTCAACAACAATGATAGAATATATATAAGTCAGGTTAGGTCAGGTCGGGTCAGAATCACTCCTTTCTTCCTCTTCCTTCCTGTGCTTAATTCGTGTTTACCGTTTTTTCAATTTCTTTTTTCATTTGTTTCTTTCTATTCAGTATTTCCTCTTTCGACGAAATTGGATGTTCTGAAATTTTTTCCTTTTCAAAATAGTTCTTTGGATATCAAATTTAAATTTAAATGTTTTTCCAAACTCATTTGGAATTCTTCCTATTAGGACACCACCGATGGGATGGATGTCCTGGACGAAATTTTATTGCCAAACGGATTGCGTGCTTCATCCATTCACATGTATCAGTGAAAAGCTTTACATGGACATGGCCGATCGTATGGGTAAGCTAACAAGAAAATTATACAGTTGATATTTCTGTGATATATAAATATTCAACTTTGTAGGTAAGGCAAAAAAAAAAGAATGAAAAATAGTTCCAAATTAGATACCGAAATCTATATTTAATTTAACTTTCGACTGCTATGATATATATAACATTCATGTGGAATATGATAACATGGAAAGTTAAATTTAACTGGATGGATCAGCTTCTATAATAAATGATAACTTCCCTAATAAACTTTCGTGTATAAAAATTTTACTGTTATCCAATCTTATTAGAAACGCCATCATCATTTTCTTAAATTATGCAGGAGATTATTTCATTATATGCCATTTCAGTGGAAGATGGTTATCTGCAGGCAGGTTATCAATATGTCCATGTTGATGATTGCTGGATGGAACGGAAGCGAGATCAGCAAGATCGTCTTGTTCCGGATCGACAGCGCTTTCCAAATGGAATGGCTACACTTGCTGATTATGTCAGTTTGCCTTATAATTGTTCGCTGTTTGAGTATTAAATGTAAAAAATAGAACTATAAGTTGTAGAAGAAACTGAAATTGAAGTTTTAATGAGCAAATTTAGAGAAATGAAAACAGTAAATTTGCATGTTTTGCTTTATAAGTAAGATTTGCCAAAACTTAGATGCATCAGCGTGGCCTGAAATTCGGTATTTATGAAGACTATGGCACGACCACATGTGCCGGCTTTCCGGGCAGTTATAAGCATACAAAAATAGACGCGGATACATTTGCTGAATGGCAGGTTGATTACCTCAAACTTGATGGTTGTAACATCGATGTCGATTTGATGCCGGCGGGTTAGTGAATTCTAAAAGTTTGACAGAACCCAGGCTATTCCAAATTCTAAATGTAGTTTGTAGTAGTTGGTTTTCGTTCTTTTTTTAATCCGAAAAATTTATGTTTCATAAATCTTCATATAAGTGTATTTCTCTGGATCAAATGTTAATATATCCAGTTTGAATAACTGGACAGCTATTGCTGCAGATGTTTGAATCATTCTGCTATTCACATAGGCTATGCAGAAATGGGTCGGATGCTCAATTTAACTGGTCGACCCATCGTCTATTCCTGCAGTTGGCCTGCTTACCTCATCAATCAACCGGAAAAGGTTATTTCGGTTTGTGAACATGATGCTAAGATTTTTATTCATTTATGATTTAAGATGAGTTTTCTTTTTTTTTTTTTTTTTGTTGGAATCTGAGGAACTATGAATTAAGTCATCAATCAGTTAGAAAAATAAATCATAGAAAAATCTCTGACAGTTCTCTTTCCTTTTTATATCTAGGTTCTTAATTAAAATATTCTGTTTGTACCATGGAAGATTCTGATAGAATCGTTAACTAGAGAAAGACAGTATCTGGAAAACCCCAGTACACTTATTTAATCTCGAAATCATCCGAATTGAAACAATGTATTCTGCATAGAAAAAAATGGCAATAAAATAAAATATTGTCATCCTCTTTTGGAAAATTTTAAAAAACAGATGACTGTCAGAATTTCACGATCAGTGCATAAAAGTTCTGCTGAATGACAATAGGCGGGATTCTGATAAAAATTTGGCACACGGGTATTTAATAACTTCCTAAATGATGAAAGCGAATATCCAACTCTCAGCAACCTTCTTGTCAATGGCAAAGCATTCGATGACAAAGGAGGGTGTTGAGCGTTTTGAAGTGATCATTTCTTGATCGATAAAAGACGGAACTTTCCGTAAAATAAACGTTAGCTGTCACGACGATTAGCTGAAGAAGTAATATTAGCACCAGGTTTTATTCATCTCAACAGTAACTCATTGCACGTGCGAAACAGCATCTACGAGCCAAAAATGATCGGTCTAGTATTATGATTGTACAAATATGATCGTACTCATTTATAATCGGAAGTCTTCGCTAAAAGTTCTAACAATGTTTATATACATATTTTTACTTTTTCTTACATATTCTATAGGCTTTCATTTATCATGTCGATCGGTATCTTCACAAAAATGTTAAAGTTAATAAGTGAATATTTTTTATTGATTCTTTTTGTTCAGGTTAATTATCAACTAATTGGACAGCACTGTAATTTGTGGCGTAATTTTGACGACATAAAGCGTTCCTGGGCTTCCGTGAGAACTATCATTGATTACTACGATCATCACCAAGACAAACACATTCCTGCACAAGGTCCTGGGAGATGGCATGATCCTGATATGGTACGTTCCTCATAAAACTATAAGGGGTGTTAACATTTCAAACTTGATTAACTTGCTCAGTATACAAAACAAATATGGTTACGATTCGATTATAATGAAATAACATATCATTTTAGAAGCTACCGTAATTTCTAAATTTGAAAAATTAATACGAACACATATCAAAATAAAACGAATCCAATTTTTCTTGCGTAGAACCAAATTAATTTTCCTTTATATTCATATTATCATTCAAATATAAGATCCAAAAAAAAAAAAGATTCTAGGACAGCTGAAAATGACAGCAAATTCTTAAACTTTCAGATAATTGTAGGAAATACGGAATTAACCGTGGATCAAGCAAAAGTGCAAATGTCTATTTGGTCAGTTTGGTCTTCACCGCTAATTATGTCCAATGACTTAAGACTAATCGCTCCCGTTTTCCGAGATATTTTATTAAATAGACGAGTTATTGCCGTTGACCAGGATCCACTTGGCATCATGGGACGATTGGTTGCTAATGTTAGTATAATTTATTGAAACATAATTCATGCATGATTCATATCCACAAATTTCTTTCACTTATCTGTCACTCATCCACTTAATTCCACTTTCTTCTTTTTTCATTTTTCAAAATATCAATTTTTTCCACCAAAAGTTTTATGATATAATTTTCCAAGTATCGTTAACATAGATGTTATACAAGTAAGTTTGTCATATAATAATAATAATTAATAATAATGATGATAATTAATAATAATAATTAATAATAATAATAACTAATAATAATAAATAATAATAATTAATAATAATAATTAATAATAATAATAATAAAATCGTATTTATATTTATTATTTTCAGTTAATCTTCAGTTAACTTAATAATTAAGAAATTGTAGAGGATATTTTTTGCTATTTTCTCTTTTATTATAATCAACAATTTTAGACGACCGATACTGGAATTTACGTAAAACCCGTAATTCCAGCGGCACCCTCAGCTCACCGATACTCTTATGCTGTAGCTATTTTCAATCGTAATCTGAATCAAAGGATGGTTTGTTTTCTTTTTTTCCTCTCTCAATAAAAGTTTCATATACTTCTGCACTTCGAAACTGAGGCTTCTATGTGATGCATTTTTTGAGAATCATGACATAACTTGCTTCAGACATAATATACAAGCACTGTTACACATTTCTTGAAATTATCTTTTGGATCTGGTTTTTATAAGAGAGGGAGACGTTTGATCTTAATGATATATTGAAAGTATTAAATAAAAAAGAAATGGACAAGTATAGCCTACTTTAATGTAACTTTTATTCCCTTTTACTGGGATACCAATTGAGATTCAATATCAACTAAAATTTTTCCAAAAAAATCAAATTTTAATTGCAAAAAGAATTCACGTATATTTTAGAATTACCGTAAAAGCATCAACCCATAATTTGCTTCATCTGTCGTGAATTCTTGAATTTAATCTAATTCTTCAGAACTACAACATTTCGCCCGATTTAAATATTTATTGCAGAATGTTCGCTTTCTGCTATCAAAAATTGGACTCACCAACTCTGGTGGTTATTTAGTTCAAGATTTATGGAGCGGTGAACTGAAAGGCCTTCTAAAGCCTAACGATTTTTATTCTGTAGACGTGAATCCCACTGGTATTGATTTTTTCAAAGCAACGTTGCCAGATTTGTAGAATGGAGTTTTAATCTAGGTTAGATATGAATAAATAATGAGTCAAGTGTCAATGAGTCAAGTCTCCAATCAATCAAGTGCACTTGAAGTTTCAAATCTGAAACCAAGAACTAAAATATTTTCTCGATCAGGAACTTAAGAAAGTATACAAAACGTTCTATACTTGCACGAATATATGAAAGCGTTTCTTGGATAGGCAAAATATCTTAGATACATTTAATTAAAGATAGATGAAGGGCAGAAGGAAGGACAAAATTGTATGAGAGGCATGCTATTCTCATTTTATATCCTTTCCTCTTCTTTAGCTTCAAAATTCACTTAATGTTAAGATTACCTGTACTTTTCCGATGCTCGAAAACAACATTTTGTACTGGTTAATGTTTACATTGTTTTATAATTTTCTTCTATGATTCAGTGAAACTTATTGATAGAAAGACAACCACAATTTGTACTAAACAAAATCTTCAGCACTGAACAGTTCATATCAAGAGAGACGATTTCGAAACGAATCAAAAAACCGTTCATCTAAAAATGAAAATGTTTACAATATATAGCAGAAATATTTGCAAATATATTCTACTTAAGTAGTCAATAACGCATATGATCGATTAAAGTTAGAAGCATGAGTGATATCACTGAATCACTCAATTGTCGCATCAATTGTCGCAATTAGCAAACGATCAAATCCATATGAATCATCAGTCCGGACCTTCTGTTTCACAAATGGTTTATGCAATGCTATCTATACGTCACTTAAGATGAAAGAGGTGATGGATGGGACTTGCTGTTAGTGATTTGAAAAATAATGAGTTGAGGTTGGATAGGACAGAAATGGACACTAAGGGGAAGAGTAATTATTATATGGTCAGGTAGTCGCGCAAAAAAGAATGTGGTGTAAGGTGAGACAAGAGAGATAGATGGAAGGATCTGTAGTAAAATGAAATTGAGTGTGCTGAGTCCATCGGATTTCGCGCTGAAGTATTTACTGAAGCTAAATTACAGAGAGAACGCTGCGTCAGGAAAGTTCTCACAGCAAGTTTAAATTCAAATGTTACTGACTACATCTCCTAAATACCACATTTTCACTTATTCGTCAAACACCTGTTAAGTGCTCTGTAGACTTACCTTCGTAATGAACCAAACTTTTGTTAGTTGTTGTAAAATGTTACAACTATTGTCTTATAAAGTAGCCATTGTTCTTAATTCGTTTTTTAGCAACTGTTGAGCAAATAAAAATGTGTAGTCTTCAAACAGTCAGTTTTATCATTCATTTTTGCTTTTGAAAACATTATGTTCAATGCATTACCTATGGAACTAGTATTTTCCTGAACTGTTTCATTTTTATTTCTCAACATAATATCAAAATTAGGTCAGTCCTCTATAATTATTTTGAGCAGGAAAATGTTTTGGTTGACAGCTAGGAACTACCAGTTGTAGAAATTTTATAGCATATCATGCTCGATTTCTCCACAAAAAGACGCAAATGACATTTTCGTGGAAGCGGATGATTCTGTGTTCAATTTATCATCGACAGTTGTTTTGTGGTAATACTATCTGTGCTGAAAAAGTACAGTCCTTCAAAATGGTATTGCTTCATTCTTGCCAGTTCACTGTATTTTTGTACTGAAAATTTCTTGTCCATAGAATTTCTTTAATTACTATTTAGCATACATCATTTTATGCTTACAATTAGATTCATGTTTAGAAGGTGGAACTTCCAATTTGGGAAATCATACATCCAAAAATTTGATAATTTACTTGATCAGAGGTATCAGGTCTTCGATATTATAAGTGATTGAACCTCTGTAACTTCATTTTAGGGTTTTTTAGACTGTGAAGGATTTTTGCTCTTAGCAAACTACATAAATGTTCCAATAGTCATATTCAGCCAAAATAAAATTGAATTGCTGAAGCAGAATTCTCTTCTTCGCAATAGAATTCCTTGCTTTTGTGATAGGACCGAAAACTCTTTATTCAAAAGTTTTTTTGCAAATAACTGTTGTATATGTAATAGTTCTTTATGTAATTTAGTTGCAGAAATTTGGCTATGGGTTTTTATTTTCGTCTCATCATATGATATTTTGAAATTTGAAATTTCCATTTTTCTAATGTTTAGTCACAGTTTTTCCAGTGGATTAGCCAGAGTGAATTTCTTTAGGCTGATTGAAATTAGAGCTCATTTCATCTCTAAAATGTTACCAAATACTTCATTTATTTCAGACCAGATAATGATTCCACTTTTTACCTCCGATCACTCGTGATGGTGTTATTATGTTGCAGAATAATTTATTTCATTTTTTTCCCATATTTTTATGTATTTTAATTTTTGTCTGTTTTCCAGTACTTTGGATTTTCATTTCGTATTCACCCTAAAATATTCATTTTCGAACTAATTTTAACTACCTTTCTAATTTGTGGAATATGCTACATGCGATAAAGAATTGTTTTATGTGTGAGGATTATAGGTTTTGATTTTAACTCATTTTATTATTTGAAGCAAATAAATATGACTATATATAAATAATTCGGATTGGTGATGTGTGGTGATCGGATTTCGTTGGTATTCAGTCTTCTGATTTGAATAAATGAGTTTAGCATACTATTTCAATTAATCAAATTATATAGAGACGTTTTGCTAATGAATTTGTTGTACTGTTCCCTCTAGTTGTAAGAGTTATCGGAGAATTGTTAAATCTATCTATATATGTGTTCGGTATCCTAATTACAATTACGGAATGGGACCGAGTCCAGTGGAGCAGAATCCGTGGGAACGGCATGACAGTGACAGTGATGGTGAGGATTTTCTATTTGCTATTTGCGATCGGCTATGAATTCAGAAACTTTTTCATTTTTTCGCTTTTAACTTGCATGCAAGGTATGAGAATCTATCATGGTTTCTTCTAAGTTTCTTTCTGAGCTAGGGGAAAATATATGCTTCTCTGATTGATTTGCTTTACCCTTACTTCAGTTTCGACTGTTTTGCCTTTGTTCGTCTACTTGCTTATCTTGTAGAAATAATTTGCTAATTGTAAAACAGTGAAGTTAGAGTAAGTTTCAACTCCGGAACGTAAATGTGACACACTTACGTAATTATTAGCGAAATCACATTTTTTAAGGTTGTCAGGATAATAATGATGGTTGGCATATTGGTTACGAAGTTGAAATGCATGGCATTGGTGTGGAAGAGTATTCAAGTAGCGGAGGTACATGTGATTTTCATTCTTAAGTGGATTTTCTTGTCGAAAGTTTGTAGAAAGAGTTGCTGTGTGGTTTTATTGTTTGTAAAAAGCAAATGTAAGCCTAAGGATGAACTGAAAAATTGTTGTTGGCTTATTTAAAATAATAATCACAGATCTTAGTTTTGGAATTATTTAGTTTTATTTCTGTTGTCGTTGTTCAGTTAGTGGTAGATGACATTTTTAAATGTAAGATGAATTAGTTGTAGAAATTTAAAAGTATCCTTTTAAATTTCTACAACTAATTCAAATTCAGATTATTGGACTCATTTATTGTATTTCATCGCTGTTTTTATAGACGATATAAGTGATGCGAAATCGGATTCATGCGATGAAAGTTATGGGGATCGTTATGCTGGTTATCAAACTATTCCTACTTCAGATGGCGCATTCGGAACCGCGAATGCTATCCATGAACACACCAACGTAGGAGTTCAGGAGGATTTCGGAGAGGTTAGCCTACACTCGTTTTTGCATTTTTACCTTTATTACATTGATGGATGTAGCATTCCGGAAATTATTTGGTTTTCAGTCGTTATTTGAACAGTATTTTCAGGTTTTGAGTTCAGAACATAAAAATTTGTCCTTTGAATTTGATGTGACACAATCGATTGAATTGACTGAAGGTATATTTTAAGATATTAGTTCTAATGCTAACTGGCGTCCGTTATCAAGCAAAATTGAAAGCAGTCAGATGAATTAAATAGATAAAAGGAGTCAGATAAAGAAGCAGCGGATATATAATCGTCGTTATTGTTAACTAGAAGCACCAAAATAACATTAGCCCGATAGATTAAACTAGGGCGATTTGGAACTGCTCTGGTTTTTAACCAGAGTTACGTTTTTTTTTTTTTTTTTTTCATTTTACTTTCATTTTGTCAAAATTACGTTTTTTTCTAATTTCCAGTTCATTTTACTTTCAGATAAAATTGAAAACATTAAGAAGGCGATGTCAGCATTGACTCTTCCTGCTCCACCATGGGCAAAGGAAATTGACAGTGATAATGAATTGAAGAAACTACTAGAAAAACTGAAGTCTAAATGAACAGCATTGTAATCTCAAACTGTCTTTTTGATTTAATATTGACTCTTAGTAGATTCTTGTCACATGTCTGAAAAATCTATCTGTGTCTGAAATCTATCTTTTGTTTAAGTATAGTTTTGTTATTTCGCTTTTCTTATCCATGATGGGCTTGCATAATAACGAAATTTACTTGCATAATTTAAGTGCATTTTCAAATTTAGGCAAAACTTAACTTGAATTTGTTCCGCTTCACAAGCAATTTAAAGAAATGATTTTGTAAATTTCATATAATTTGTTCCATAGTTTGTAATTGGTTTAGTGAATAAAGAACTTTTTTAAAGTTTCATTCAAGTATTGGGCGTCAATTTCAATCAGTAGCTGTTATCCAGATTCAATTCAGAGTTTCAGGAGGTCGAATAAATTGGAAGTATGCTTTCAGTTGTTAGAATGGTGAAATTTGTGGTACAACGAAGCACTGTAAATGGACGAATCGGAAAAATTTTTTGCTGGGGTAATGTAAAAATAGAGCATGAAACACCATCATGCATGATGTATACACGTGCTGGTCATATTCCTCATTTGACGTGGGATGTAGTTGCTGTACATCTAAAATACCGACAGTCACCTATTTATCAACTGACTCTTCCTTCACTGTAAGTTTTTCTGGCATTGTTTTACGAAACTCTTTTAAATTTCCTTATTTTTTAAGTTGACTTTCTTTTCACATTCAACAATAAGAATCCAGTCTCTTGGTCGGTTTACGGTCAGTTAATAAGCCTGACAGCTGTACAAAGTCCAAAAGGGACTTTGAATTTTAGGAGTTTTATTTCTACTATGGATTTTATTTACAGTTTTGAAGCCTTGCCAGTTATAGAAAAATCTGGTGGAGGAATTGCTCGATTCGCTTCTATGCCAGTTAGTGTTTCTAATCATATTTGTACTTTATCAACACAATGTCGGGGATGGACAGATCCATCCGTTATTCTACAGCTGTATTATTCTTTTATTTTTCAGCTGGATAATATCAGGTTTTATGAAATTTTGGGTTTTAAAAAGATGAAGTATTGATGTAGTTGTGCAATAACAATAATGATTACAGTAACAATTCTTATAGGAAGGTGCACCAACTCATTTGACGTTAACGGATCCTTTGATGGAACGAAACATGAAATTCAACAACGGTGGAAATATTGCAATATGGACAAAAGGGGGACGACGAAATTTATGTTTCTTTTTACTTAGACCATGAGTTCATATGTCTGATTATTGAAGTACTGTTGAAGGTTAGAAAAAAGAGGAAAATCTTTTTGGTTTCTTTCAGGTTAGTATAGAAACAATCAAGAAATTACTAAGATTCAGTCATATATCGTCCTACGAAACGATGTTTGATTACGGTACTCCAGAGGGATGCTCCAATAAACGACTGGAAAAAGCATTAGAGCGAACAGTCAAGTTTTCGAGAGAATTGTTGCGCAGCGATTCTTTTGAGGTTCATTTCAGAATGTTTTATCTATGCAGTTTCTTTCTTTAATCTACGTTATCTATAATGTCATTTAAATAGAAGATAATATTTTGATTTTCGACTTACTAAATTAGAACCAACAAATTTTTCTGATGTCACATCTTCATTTAAGTTTGTAAACATAAAAACTGCATCGGCTGAATTCAGATACTTTATAAAAGAATATTGCATGTTAAATGATCACACTGTACAAGGTCTTTAGATTTCTTGTAATTATAGATCAAGATCATTGGTTGCTATGTATTTGTAGAGATTTTGTTTGGAAATTTCAGGGTTCAGCAGCATTAATTGCATTATGTGGTGGACATAGCCCATCCCATCATGAGCGCTGTGCATCTGCGATTGGTTCACTTCCAAAAGGCTGTGGTTTTGTTTTGGATCTAATGCAATTTGCGAAACGTCTTCGTGTGCTTCCAAAAAAAACGAAAGTAAAAAAAGTATCGAAAATGGGTTCTATTGACACGAATGTTCAATTAAAGTCTTCTCACTGTGAAGTATTGGAAAATATTAGTTCTTTGGATGTGGTTATTACAGAAAGTGAATTTGATAAGAATGTTATCAAAGATTTGCTAGCTGGCGTGTGGGTAAGTTACTTCTCATGTTATCTCAAAACTGCTGGATTTTGGGATAAGGGAAACAGTGATATTTTTTATTTTCATTTCTGGTTTCTCATGACTATACCCAATTTAACTATTTTAGCCTCACATATCGCCTTCTCACTTACGTCTAGTTAACGGAGCATTTTCACCAACAGAAGTTGTTGCTTTAGCGCATCTTGGTGTAGATTTATTCGACTCATCTTATGCTATATTTCTTGCTGAACAGGGAAAAGCATTTGTTTGTGGTGAAAATTTTCCAGAAGAGGCGACTTTCAGCGTGTTCGATTTCACTGATACATTGTAAGTGCGTTTGATAGAGTTTTGTAACATAAACAAGTAATTAAAATATTGTATGACTTTTTGTTCGTATAACATTTCCGGTTAGCAAATATCAACAGCGAATAGGTTATTCATATATTTCAAGGTATTAAAGCTTGCAATTCTTTTGATTTGATTTCTCTTATCAAATTTTTAATGGTAAAATTCGTTTGGTATTAGATACTTGCATCTGTTTTTTAAAAAATATTTATGGTTTGTTTTCTGCATATCTTTCAGGTATACAGAAGATTTTAGGCCTATTTGCAAAAGTTGCAAATGTTACACTTGTAGACATTACACAAGGAGTTATTTGCGACATTTAACAAATACAGTGGAGTTGCTAGGTCCAATGCTGCTCGTAATGTTGGTGTAAATCTTTTTTCTCAAAAATTTGTTTCTCACATACTTTTCTGTTTCGAAATTGAGGCTTTTATTTGGTACATTTTTTGAGAATCATTTGTTTCAGACATAACATACAAGAATATGAACGGATGTTCGCCTTGCTAAGGGAGAATTTATCTAGGAATTCAAATGCTAAAAGTGTCTGAACTGAATTTCATTTTTTGCTGTTTTTAACTATTTGTGGAATAAAACATTTCTTAAATAATAAGTCTTAGATCACTGCACATCACTTGCTATCTCGAGTAGTATCATTCTTTCAAAATGCGAATTCATGCTTCTTTGAGTGACATTTTATATGATTTAATACAATGTCTTCAGCTTTTATGTGCCAGAAACGACAAACTGAAAAAAACAGTTGGAGGAAGGAAACGATGAGAGATTTGCGTTTGGATAAGCGATTCGATTGGGTTGGACCGCCGGATGACATTTCGAAAATAAGACCTGTAAGGTTCGAGTTAGGTCATTTCTTAATTTGTGAAAATTCCAAGCAAATGAAGTCAATAACTCCCATTAATTTGAGTTAGGTCATTTTTTAATTTGTGGGAATTGTCAAGCAAATGAAATCATCAGCTTCCACTAAACAGCTTGTAGACTACTGAAATTCACACTCATAGTTATTTGGTTGATGTATCCAGCAATTTTGTAATGCTAAGGATGTGTTTAGAAGTCGTCATCAGTTTCTATCAGTGTTGGCTAAGACAAGAAATGGAAGACAAGAGAGAAGAGGGATGCTTTTTTGAAGGTTATTTAGAAATCATATATTTAAGATTGCGTCGATTAAGTAATGAAACAGAGCAGGAAAGAAAATACCGTGAAGCACGTGAAGCGTTGATTCAATGGAGCTCACAATTTTGGACACATCATAATATTTTGTTTGAAAAGAAAAAAGCAGAATTTGTTGAACAGGTTTATCTCTTGCACTGAAAATGTTTTCTGTGTTGTCGGTTATGAAATTCAACCAATTTTTTCAGTCATTTGGTAATTAAAAAAGTCGGACAACATATTTTATTTCACGCACATAGAAATTTGATAGATTTTTTCAGAGGAAGAAAAATCTTGGGAGATTAGAGCATTCAAATGCTCTTGATATGTCTGAATTCTACAAACAGTTTCTCGACGAACAATATAATAATCTCACGAATTACAACAGGTAAATTTTTTAAAAAAACGTTCTCGACAAATTCAGATGTGATGCTTTCCTGGCTGTTTAAATAGTTAACATTAGTGCATTACATTTTTTTTTCTTTTTGGTGTTTGAGAAAAACAAATGAAAAGGAGAATGCTCAGAATTTATCTTCCTTGCTTTTAGAGAATGGTATTATAGAAACATCAAGCTCTTTTGGCCTGCATTCAAAGTACAGCTTATCAGATTTCGACGAACGTTGCACAAATTCTTGCGTAAATGAAAGTTTTTCTAGCTTTAGTGAACGAAAGTTTCAGTATCGACTTATTTATAAGTGTAAACAGTGCTGAATTTAAAAAATGTCTGTTGGAAAGTCCAACTGGATTTCTTTCAAGTCATTAAATCATGTATGCATAGTTAAACTACGTTTGAAAAAAAAAAATTATGTGTTTTGAGAAAAAAGCAGTAAAAACTATGAAGAATGCTTACTTGTTTATTCTAAATATTTGTATGAGTACTAGACTGAGCCGTTAAATTCACAGAAACTTGGAGAATTAAGTCAAAATGAAGGATGAGGAAAGGTAGGTGGTTTCAAAGACGTTTTTAAGATAATTCAGATCAGATCAGGAAAGATAGCATGAAGAATCTTCTGTTGGAATTAATTTGAGCGTACAAACACACTCGATATCAGAAGTTAAAATTTTTTTCATTCAACAAGGAACAGAAAAGATTATTATGCTGTGAAATTTAATGTGAATAAATAAAGAGCAAGCTTCAATTTAAATGATTCCACGTTTTCGTTGTTCTGCTAATGAATAGCAGTAAAGTTCGCACTCTCGTTTAGTCCTCGGTGAACGCCACAGGTTAAAATCCAGTTCAGCACAGTATGGAAAAATATATGGTTCACATTGATCCGTATTTGAGAATCGATTCACCTGGAAATTATTTAAGGATGTTAAATGCAAGAGGTGATTGATTGTTAACTTATGGTAAGCTTCAGATTTTGTTTAATTTCGGGGTTTGAAGGGGAAAACGTTTATATTACTCTCCTAAGAATAATGGTATTTGTTTAAATCAGAAACATTTGGAGTTAGTTTGTAAGACTAGAAAGTGTTCCAAGCCTACGGCCTTTGGACCTCTCCAGTTTTATTTCTAGGATAAAAAATAGTATGAGATACTTGAATTTTCAGACAAATACGAAAATCTCAATGAACATTAAATTTCATAACTCCTGAGTGGAAATTTAGAAAGGAGTAAAAGGCCCTTTTACCGTTGAGATTTGAATTAGCATTTTCAATAACTGTAAAAATTTACTCTTCGAAACCATCGGTGTACTTTCTGTGCAGGGTCGCGACCATTGACAGTGACGTTTGGACATCCGTTAACAATTAGATCGTGCCATAGGATGAAGGGCATTGGATCGCATCCTCGAGCTGGTGAGCCAATAGGACAAGCACATAACTGAGATAGTTTTCACTTATACTTTTGATTTAACTTTATATGTATTTATATTTTTTTAAATGCAAGGATAGGATAGCATACTTAAATTATTGAGACTGCTAGCCGGAAGAAATTTTAATTTATAAAATGTCAAGAGTTAATAAAATTGTTCTGGTTCTGCACAGATGGATTAGTTTTATGATTCTTTTTATTCAACTAAGATGATAATAACTTTCTGAGTTGAAGATCTGTATCATGCTACACATTTGCTTTTCTTTTTTCGATTCTTGAAGATGTCTGGAAATTGAAAATGAGGATAAAACTAATGACTTCAATTAATTTTGATATTAAATGATATCACAGCAGCAATTTCCTTTCGATTATAGGAAAAGACGTTTCGCCGCATGCAAGAATGGTTTTTATCAGCATTTGAGACTACAGTAAGGAGAAGTCTTTTTTGCAAGATTTTGATTTTTTCAAAAAGGTTTCGATGCATTGCGAATAAGAGTAATTCAAAATTGTTCTTTCTTCAAAGTTGATATTAGAACCATGTGAGTTCTGGAATTGATATGATATATTATGTTTGAATTCTTCTGTTTTTTTTTTTTTTTTTAAATTTGCACACCTTTGAATTCCGTGAAGAGTTTTAATTTGAATTTCAATTAAATGATCCATAGAGGGAGTAGTAAATTTCAGATCACTGCACTACTGCAATCGTTTTTACTTGATTTCCTTCATTTTTCATATGATTTCTTGACGACTTCATAATAGCCGTCCTATCCACCTCCTCTGATTTTCCACTGTTTTCAACGCCTACCGATAAATCCATTTCTTATATCACATTTCGCATTTCAACAATATGAAGTCAGTGTGAACGAATTCGTTAAATTTAATTAGGTAATAAAAAATGCACTGCTCACAATTAAAATTTGATAACCACCTCGAATTCTCTTATAATTTCAGAGCTGCTATATAATTATCTTGGACACTAATAAATTTATATTTTCGAGTCATCCTATCGATCATAAGTAGCCTTGATCGTGTTTATCATGCAGAAACATTTTACATAAAGCTCATTCTCAAAATTGTTTTTCATTTATCGGTGGAATCTTCTTTTTTGATTATTACTTAAAATGGTTTGACATTTTGCATTTAAGTATTTATTTGTTAAGTTTATCTACTTACCATAAAATGATTCATCTATCATCATTTAATTCCATTTCTGGAATTAAAGTTGGTATCATTTCCATATTATACAGAAGGAAAAAGAGCACCCCATCATTCAGTCTTATCTTCCCATGAATTAGATCATTTTGTTACTTCTGTATGATCTATAAACCTCTTTCGCAGCTGCGCAAGCGTTACCAATATTAAGCAAAGCCTAGTAAAATTATTTACAGAACTTTAAAGTATGAAATCATAAATCAGTATGAAATCATAAGTGGTTCTAGTGGGTTTGGCATAGCTTCACTTGATAAATTTATGAATTGTTTTAAAAAGATATTACATAGTATTCAACTAGTTCTATCCTTTTTTCGAAGAAGTACTAAGGAACCCTATTATTCTACATTTTACTGCAAGGAAAGATTCAGTGAGTGAGATTAGTTACAAAGTAACTAATCTCACTCACTGAATAAAATCATTATATAAGAAATTAGGAGTATTTTCCTTCTTTGCGCGCTGTAAGAATGCTATTCTTTCATAAAATTCAATCGTTTAAGGAATAAGCGTTTTCGCAGTAACGAATATTTACGGAAAAAGTACAAAGTACTCGATGTTGCATCTTACGACCTTTCAAAAGAAAAGTAATGAATCAGAAACAGAATCAGAAACAGTAAACCAAAGAAAGTTGTGGAACTGCATTTTACTCGAAATTTAGTTCGTGATTTATCCATGTGAAAAGGAATTCAGAAAAGATAGTTGAATTCTATTTTTATTGCAAATAATGAATCCCTTTGAAATAATCAAATTTTTTCTCTTCTCATTTATTATCAAATTTCTTTACTTTTTGATAAGTTTTTAATTTGTAAAAAGACGAACAACAATTAACTGTTTGTCACTTGTGCCCTCATTAACCTTTGTACAAAGTTGTAAAAGTTTTAGATAGATTTAATTGATGAAGATATGAAATTTTGTGAAAATCTTAGTAATGTGTCAGTGATGAATAATATTTCTATGATTTTGGAAAAGTGGAAGAGTAATATCAAATAAGGAAAGAAGTATTTATAAAGCAAACCTCATGCAAAGAATGATTGTCATTCCTAAGAATAAACCCCTTAAATTGGTTATTCACAACATAAAAATACCTGACAACCGTTTCTTTCCGTCACCACAGCGCAATCAAGACCAGTACACAGCATTGGTGGGCAATTGTCAACAATTAGTTTACCCAAATCAGCAATTACTGCTTTCTGATTCCCTGAAGTAGATTATCTTTGCTTTTTTCTCTAGCTCAAATTCAACTGAACTTTGATTTCCTTAAGTGATTCAAAAAACTCTCCCAATAGCCAAAAAACAATTTTGCGACTCTTAGCAGATGAGTAGTTTTTATGTGTTGTTAACATAGAACGAAATTTTGTAACAAAAAAAACTTCCTAATGGAGAAAGCAAAGTTTTACACAAAATGAATATTTTTGATATAATGTAATACTGAATTCTTCAAAATTAGAAAAACCTTTTAACCCTAAATCTGATTGCACATTAGTTAAATGAGTTAATATGCATCTGACAAGATGTTGAAATGAGAAAATTTTTAATAAATTCTTAATGACTAAAATAAATTACTTTGATCACCTTCATATATTTTACTTATTTCAATTTACATTTATCATTCGTTTAGGAAAGGTTAGAAGAATGATTAAACAGCATAAATATTGTAATAGGACATGTTCCAGTGTACAATTTCTGAACTGGTTGGATTGAAATTTTGATAAAATTCATTACCGATGCGGCAGTGAGCATTGTTATAATTTCAAAAATTTAACATTTTATTTTAAAATTGGGTTAATCATGGAGAATTTGATGTTTACTTTTAATGGGGTTTTTTGACCAGTAACAATTAAGTTTATATTTTTCTTCGTCAGTACAATTAGAACGCCAGTTGTCATATAACCAAATCAGTACGGAGAGATTGTTAGTTCATTGTTGAGTGAATTCATTCTAAGGATATGTACGACTGTGGTTTATTTTGTATACATTAAGATATTTCTGAATGGGAGACAAATTCTGATAAAAAGATTTAGCCTCAAATTCTGATGGAAAATTGAAATTAACTGTATCATCAAAATTTCTTCAAAGCTACATTGCTGTGAAGAAGTTGAGGAAGTGAGGAATTGTTGCGATATGACACCAAATTGTGTAACTCTCTAACGGAGACAAAGTGAATGTAATTGTTTTTACTTTGATGTACCGTTACATTTCAATTTGGTTAATCTGCGATATAAATACAAATTATTGAATTTCTTCGTTATACAATTATAATTCGAATTAAAGTTATGTTGCAAACAAGAGAAATAGAAACTAGTAACCATGCAATTAGTATTACTGCTTATTTATTAACTCTTGGACTTATAATCGGAAATTTTTGTTCCAAAACTTACTTTGTGATTGAAGAGCGAAGGTCATCACAACAAGGAATAGAAGCGCTTGCAAGATAAGCAATTGCATTGATGAAGTGACCATCTGCTATAAAAAGCAACACTTCCTATTATTTTATTATAGAAAAATGAACTGACAAAAATTACAATACAGTGTTCAATAAAATGTCAGGAAAATTGTCGAAAACCACTCCAGTAACGATAGCGAGAATGCAGTAATTCAAAACAGTGGGCACTAATCGAAGATCTACGAAATATTCTTCAAAATATGAAAAAGAAAAACAGCATTTTATTAAAATCTGGAATCTGGTTACGGCTATATTCTTATCATTTTCATGCATGAGTAGTACATATATGAGAGTTTATTCTAAATATTGAACAATAATATTTCAGAAATTTTTATCGAAGCTACCTGAGTGTAACAATGTGTGACAAAGAAATTGGTAATAATACTGTGACACTAAGAATTCCAAAAACGAAAAAAAAAATTTTTTCCATTCTTTTTGGAAAAGAATTATCATTGGAAAAAATTCTTCCAAACAATATTTGAATTGTTGAAAAAAGTTTCAGCAGTCAATTTTATTTTATTTTTTTCTTTATTTTCGATTTTGGAAGAATATCCATCTATTTGTAAAAGGGTAATTCTTGAACGGGTACAGAAAGAACGGCAACGGCAAGCGGTTACGATGATTGTGCGCCGTTGGGCAACAAATGGTACAGCAATTCCAACAAAAATTAGTATGCAATTGGGGTAAAATTTGAAATTGTCGAGAGGTGACAAATAGAAACGTCTTCAGAGATGCATGTATATGTCTGTTTCGTTCCCATCCTTCCCATCATCTAATGCAAACAAGTTTTGGAAACCAACCCTGCCCTCTCTTCCTTTTCCTGTACACGGCAGTAGTTTCTACCTTCTGGTTTTGTGGTATTTATCCGGCTAAGAAACATATAGTTAGGACCACTTTTGTTCCTACAATGTTCTTGCCAAACTAATACCTTTCCTTTTGTTAGACTAATGAACGATAAATCACAAGTATATCCAAAATTTCCACCTTAACAGTGCAGGGTGTCTCATCAATGACTGGTATACTGTATCCGGCAATTGTTGTGCTCTTCCAATGTAGCGCGTTAAATAATCATTTCTTGAAAGATACAGTCTTGAAAAATACAAAGTACAGTGCGAATACTTCTAAATGCAGTGGAATTCATTCTAATCAAAGATTAACTTCTAATGACAAATTTCTTCTAAAGTATATATTACTACATATTAATAAGCGCTGACTGGTAATCCTGATACGGTGATACGGTCATAACATGCTATCATATCTTTTACCAACGAAAATATCTATCCCAAGTTGTTTAGTGGAGAAACAATCTGTTTCGGCTATTAAGTTACATTATTTATATAATATAATATCGCTTAGATTTGGTACAAATTTCTTTTCCATTATTTCCATTACTATGCAACAACCTCTCAGAATATGCATAATTTAGTGATAAATAAATGATGCAGTGTGCATCAATTAATGGTCGATAAAGAGAAAGGCTTCTCAAATATGTTATGTATGTTCATTTCGATGACAACTTTCGTCCTTTGTTATTGAAAGCACACATGACTGTGACAGTATAGTTTTCTCAGATGGACTCCATCTTAAATACAAATTGTTTACGGTTTCACGGATAAAAATAATAAAATTACAGAATAGCAAGGAAGGAAGTGCTGATACGGTAAATTCAGTTGGAACAATAAGATATTAAGAGTAACGTATTTTCGAGAAAGCAACACGTCACCATGTATTTGTTTAAATCCTCGATGTGCAAACTGATATGAAAATCATGTACGACCAATGTACATAACGAAGCATTTACTGAATCGTTTTTGAAGTTTTGTTGTATTCCAGCCTTTCTCATTTATTAATAGTTACTATCAGTGCAGACAGTCACCACATCACTACAAGAAGTTAAATACTTCCATCTTACATCACTATGATCATCAAGCAAATATAAAAAAAATCTTCCTCTTATCTTGCCCATCTATCAAATATGAAGTTTCCTTAAAACCAGTTTACGAATAATAAACGGTTTAAAATTGAAACTAACAACTGGGCAAATTTCAAACCAAAATAAGATACCACGCAATCACTAGAAGCTGAAAAAAAACCAATTTTTAGAAAATTAACTATGATTTTGAAGTTTGTAATCCACTGGCACAATGACGATGAACTTCCCATGTCTAAAATAGGAAGACCAGTAACCTCAAAAATTAATAAACCATCAGAAGATGTTCCTACAATTTGGATCCTCACTTTCTTCTCAAAAAATATGCAACACCAATTGATGTCCAATTTATCAACGACAAACTGAAGGTATCAATCAAACTATAACTTATGATACACACGATTACAGTTTATACAAAGATCAAAGATTTTCAAATTTCAAATTTTCCTTCTCCGGCTACCTTAGAAAATGGGACTGTTTTTGTAATAAATACATGTTAAACAAATGTAGCTCTGCCAAAAAAAAAATTAAGCACCAGTAACCTAATCAGATAAACTGCATATAATTTAATTACAAAAGGCATGAATTAATATGTAAATGGCAGGAATTAAAAACGGTGTTAATAAGATGTCACAACAATTATGTCAGCAAAAAACCATTAAAACAAAATCGTTTTTCAAACACAATCTCAGCCGAGAGAGTGATTAGTTATGTGCCAGCAGAATGATGTGAATAGAAAAAGTGCAACTATTAAGCAAAAGATACAGGATTCAGCAAAAGTAATCACAGTCTGCGGAAAGTAAATAATGAAATGTGAAAAAATGGCAACTAATGTCCTATAAAAAAAACATAAAAAGGTGCAAAGATGGATTCATTGACCTCGTTAAAATGACGAAGTGATATATAGTGAAAACTGAAAATAATAGTAAGAAACAGTATGGACTTATGGATCTGTAATTTTAAAACAAAGTATGAATTAAATTAAAATTGGAATCATACAGAAAATTTTACCAAAAATACATACGATAAAATAACAACAGTAAAGTGAAAATAACCAGTTCCAATGACAACATTTTGATTTTCCCCAAATCATTTCTCAAATGACTTCGAAACCATACAAATTGCTTCGAACATATCATAAAATTTGCGACAGAGAATCTTTCTGAAAATATAAGATAAAGGCATACTTCGAGCATATCAAATCCACATCTATCGGCGCAACAACATCATCGTCGAAGAGTAACCATTGTTTAGTGATTTGGTTACGAACCACTGCTGTATAATGTCCGCTATTCAAACTCCCTCTGTGGTTCTGAAAATTCACACCATTAAGCATTAAAAGTGTAGCAATTTTAAGACATTTACAACACATAATTTTGGGAATGACTGGAAAAATAATGATGAATTCGAAGTTTTCTAAAAAGCACTTGAACCAATACAATAATAGTTAATGAAAGTGAAGCTGAACAAACCTCCATTTAGGAAGCCAACTTTTAATCAATACTAAATTACTTTTGATATTGTACGTAGGCCTTTATATTTTCCAGTTAATAAGGAATATTTTTTATTGGGTTTTAACCTAAGTTTTGTAAACGATGTTCACACATGCCAGTTAATCGTGATGATAGGGATGAATAGATCAATCTTTTTTAATCAGTGTTAATTTGTAATGCAAAAATAAAATTTCGAAAAGATCAGAATTCTGGAACCTATGACATCAAAGAAATATTAAATTTTGGCATGGTAAAACGAAGATAATGAAAAATTAATAAAGTTGTTAACCAAAAATTAGTAAGTTATGTGATAAATACGAAACAAAATTATGATTTTATTGCAAAAATTTTTCCACTAAAAAATAAAATATATTATTTAAGAGAAAAGAAAAAGTAAAAAGTTTGCTAGCAAAACGGAAATATACAACTTACGACAACAGCATATAAGCTGAAATATTCAGATTGTAGCTTTAGTGGAAACGTGTTAAAAGTTACGTAAGCATCGTTTTTCTGCCAGTTATCTCCCATAAAAGTGAAACGTTTCAAGTGTATGACCTAAAACTAAGAATTCAAAATATGAAAATAGAATTCAGAAACAAACTGAAATATGAAAATATAGATGTGAAGATAAGTACATATTGTTGAATCTTCCAATTGGCGTTATTTCTAATTCTTAAACTACTTCAAATTATTCATAATTCTGGTAATGAATATGAATAAAGCAAAACACAATAAGAGCACTATACCGAAACTACTGCTAAAATTCCTATAAGTCCAGTAAAGCCATGAAGTAAGAGAAAAACAAAGGACCAGAACTTCAGGTAGCTTCCACAGAAACGTTCTACGAGTTGCAGTCTGTAAAGACTCACAATCAGGGCAACGCCATTTGCATGAACCATCAAGTTCCTATAAACAACTGAACAGATATAATAATTATTTTAAAATATCAAATAAGAAATAAATCAGATCTCGAACTATACTTCTGAAGAAAAGCGAACCACATCTTGAAAATGATTCCGTATACAATCTTCAATTGTTGAATTCCGATTTGGTACTTCTATTGACAACTGAGCCAATTCTTCGAAAGTGACGCTTTGTCGCTTGCACTTATTGCATTGCAAACTTGATACTGTTTGACACTAAGAACATTTATTTGACAGGAAAGATTTGAGCTCATTTAATGAATAGTGTTTGCCATTAATTTCCATAATGGTCACCGTTATGATTAAGCGAAATATTCGTTCCCTCATAATGAATTACTTAGAAAAGTTTAGAGAATTTAGCCAAAATTCCCAGGGTAAAAAGCCCTTTTATCATGCTACAGCATAAAGTTATGAAACGAACACACTAATTTTACGTCTGCAGAAATTCAGTACTGTGCAGTGCTTGTGCACCGCACACAAAATGAATACTTACAACATCAGCAAGATTGTCTTAATCGTGCTACCAAAATAAAAATTGAAATAAGGCTAAAAAACAGTGCCGAAAGCGAACTAAAAACGTTGTTAATTATACAGAAAAAATTACTAACATTAAAAATGTCACTGATCGGTGAACAGGCAAATCCCCTTAACTTTTCATTATAATCAGCTGCTTCTGCTTTCAAATTTGCTCCAGTATAATTCTGCTCAAATGTTTTGCGTTTCATTACCTACAATAAATAATAAGATTTCTATATTAAATTATTTAAATGCCTACAGGATTCCAATGGAAAGAGACTACTGGAAATTACCCGATTTGTATCTTCATGCAATGCATCAAGTAAATAAATTTGAAATTCTTGTGCATCATGTTGCTGACCATCCGCCAAAGAAGCATTCACTTCAGCAGCAAATGTTTCCTTAAAAAGAAACAAAACGGTAAAACAAAACGGGATGCAGTGAAGAATGGTTTTTTTGTCCACAGATAAAAGATGTTAAAAATACAAGAAATTGTTGAGGACGAAGAGCACTGAACAATCCACTCCAAACAGAATCCATCATTGCCGAGAATACAGACGATATTATACCCATTGTACCCATTTTGTTTGTCCTAAAAAATCCTTCGCTTTTTCTTCAAATATCGAATCACAGATGAAAATTTTTTATCATGATATGTTATGGCCAATAGAACAGAACACAGCTACTAGATGTTTAAAAAATGCCTGTTAACAAATTTGAAAAATTCGTTTTTGGTGAAAATACGTCGCAGTGGAATTGTATTGAACAAAGTTTGTAACACGGAATTCATGAAGCATGTATTACCCAAATTGTACAAACCAGTGTATCCGGGATTCTGAATGAGAAAAATTCAAAGATATGTACAGAAAGACATTTTCAAAAAAACCAAAAAAAAAAATTCAGGGAAGTAAGCGCAAGGAAATGAAAGTTTACACAGCTTCGAGAAAGCGCACAGAGGCTGAGAATATTCGTCATAGATTCATATAAATGTAAAAGCTGGTGCGAGCCATCGCTGAAAAGCTCATGATTTTATTCAGACAGCTGTAAGATTATCCAAAAGCTCATTTATTATAATTTAAAATCTAATGGCTAGATTAGCAGCAACATAATGAAACATGCAGTAGATCATAATCTAACTACCCCACACATGCTATTTTAATAAAATCAGTATAAATAAATCCTATATATACCTTGGACATAACTGTGGTTTCAGTAACCTGTCCGGTACAGTTGGGATATTCACTGCAGTTTGTTTTGAGCTAAAATAATATTGGAAGATAAACAATATAGATCGAAAAATATGAATTCAGAATAAAAAGAATAAAAAGTAACTAGCCTTGCACCGTATAATTTTGCACCACCAAACATCGTTGGAGTCGATTTAAGTGAAAAAGACTTTTCAGAAGAGGCTTTTTCTTTAAAAGTAGATAACTAAAACAATATTACCAAGTAATCCAGCAAATAAAAATGGAAACATGATCGGAATACTCTATTAAAACAGACGTGAAAAATTAGTAGGAGTTACAATTTTCTAAATAAAAAACTACGGTAAGGATAGTAAATAGTTAAGGAAGGAAAATAGCAAACAAAATAGAGTATGAATAACTCAAACAAAGAATATCTCAATATATGGACGAAGTTAATGCAATTAAACCTTGATATTATGGATTCTAGCATTCACTATGTGCTATGGTTCAAAAACAAAGTACTATTTTTTTTTGTAATGACAATATATTTTATACAGACCTCTGAAAGTGGTTTCTTGCTTCGGTCAATTACAGGGAGTTGACGAGATTGAAGTGCACAAACATCAACCTGCGAATTAGAATTTCTAGTCACATTTCGGGAGATTGGAGGAACTGTAACGTCTGTAACGTTTGAATTCCTCATAGCTGATGATTCATTTGCTGTATCTGCATCTATCCTAACATCAAGCAATTCATTTTTCGGTGGCAGCACTAAGCCCAAGGATGATGATTCATCAGGAACGTCTGCAAGATCACATAGAAGTCCTTTTCAAATAGGTAAAATTGCATTCACCAAAAAGTTACAGCAAAATTAAGAGAACATCAAATTCCTGAAACAACAGTTTTCAGATTACGGATATTTTTCAAGTTTGAAAATTTCAAATCATCAATAATAAAAATAACTGACAGAAAACAAGTATACCTGAAGTTTCTATCAACATTGAGGAATAAGACGAAGATTGTCCCATATGATGCACGATACTATCTGAAGCACTCGAGTAAGGCATTGATAATCCACTTGCTTTAGAGTAAACCATTGGTAGTAATTGAGGATATTCTAAGGAATCAATCCCAAAACCTAAAGAAATTTATACGGCGTATTTTTGGCTTATTACCCAAATCTGAATTAATTAAATTTGTTATGCTATAATGAAATTAAAACACTGCTGCTTAGTCTAATAAAGAAATGTCACATGTTCTGGAAGGAAAACAAGAATATGTAAGTTCATTTCGTGAACGACTTGGCGGAATTACATCGAATGCAACTTGATGTGAGCCAACTTGAAGTGATCATCGAGTTGATAAACTACCACAAGCGCAGATATCAGCGAGTGATATGCAAAAATTTGCAAGCTAACTGTATAATGTCTTCAGGAGGAAAGGCATAATCCGACACAGAAGATGAGTGGAGTGCATGTCTGCTCAAATCAGCTCGTTAGTGAAAATGATTACTGATGCTACCTGCATGACTAGAAAAGCAAACAAAAGCTTTAGAAAGTTGATACGCTGTTTGAGTGATCATATAACTGATAAAATACAAAATATTCAGCAGGGAAAACAACTCGAACAAAAAAAAAAAAACCTTTTTTATATTCAGCAACTGCTCTAGCGAATTCAGTACGATTTGCAATATCCACAAATTTCCTTCGCATCGCAAATTTTGTGGTTGTATGCATTGGATAATATAAACGCCAATTTTCAAAACCACCTTTCAAAAATTTTGGTAGATTTTTCAACCGAAAGTTATTGTTATACTGCAATTAAAATTTAACTTGACATAATTATTCTATCACTCGCTGCTAAGCAATTTTCTTCCCTTGCTTTGCAAACTAACTTGTTGCTTATTTCTAGAAGACTAGAAAAGGAAAACCATTGATAATGCGCTATAGAGTATTTGTTCCTTTGATCCAGCAATCATATCTTTTTCCTCATTTGGAGCATTGCCACTTCCCATAAGCACAACCACATCTACATCTGCCATTCGCTGAAGAATAGCTCTTTGAGCAATCTCAGCCGAGCGAATCAGTGAAGAACCAATACAACTATAATGTGGCAGTGTTCAAGTAAAAAAACCGAATACTGAATATATTAGAAAAATGTGAAAAAAAAAAACAAAACAAAACAAAACTAAGTAAATAACAACAAAGAATTGATCAATGTATGAGCAGCAACTACTTATCTCAACAAGGAATCACCTTTTTAACTAAAAATAGGAAACAGCATTAACTTTCGTTACTTAAATACTCCTACTGTTAATTTAAAATGATTCCTTGCTAAGACAAATGCAACCAGAAAGATATTACTGACAAAGGTAACTATGAAGACATAAGCTATAATAGAATTAGTAGGAAAGATTTACACGACTCTGATTCTATAAAGAGACTACTTTAATACGTGGTTGGTATTTACAAAATTCAAGTACTGACTAAACTTTTAGTCATAAACGAGTAGATTATCGATATTTTATTGATGTTTTGGCTTTTCTTACTTTAATGCTTCGAATTAAATCCATTGTCTTCAGATTGTTTGTTAAATGTAATAATTCAGTAGTTCTGCATTAGATAAAAAATTAGATCCGATATCCTTTTGCGATCTTTAAGATCATATTCAAAATGTAGTTTCGAAGTGAAGATATGTGAAAAGAGGAAGTGAACCAAAAAAACCTGGAGTTCAATTCCAGTCAAGTCACACAAAAGTATTCTGGGAAAAACGTGTAAAGGTTAATGAACCAACCCAGGGACGACAGCATCGGCAGGAACCTGTGCAACCAATAACTGCCCAGCGTTTGCATATTGGATGACATCTGTCTGGTCCTTTCGATAATCAATGATAAGCGCTCGATGTTTACAAGCAATATACCGTACCAGGTCACGTGGATCTATTACCATCGATTCCTCTTAAACATATATCCTTATCAAAAACACCAATCAGATACCACTCAATGAAATATTTTCTAACATTCAAAAAATTTAAATGCATTTCTACAAGCCCCAATTCGAAGGAAGTCCGGCATTACCAACTGTCAAATCTGGATATGCTCATAGCAAATCTCTGAAGGCATATTCCATTTGATATGCCTGGTGCGAAGCTTAAAAGTTCACTGCATAATTTTTACTGTAATGTGATATGGCTTATGACAGTAAAGAAATTTTTCCAACACTAATTTAATTTTTTCATATTATTATGGAAATATCTGCGCAAAATATGACATTATAAACAATTAAAATTACTCATGAAATAATCTTTGTCTTCCGGTGTTTCTTCACTCTGCAAAACTGATAAGTCCTGCTCATCATAACTTTTCTCAGCTTTCTTCAACTCATACCGTTTCTTTAAACTTTCTTCCAGTTCTTTCAGATAAGCAATACACTGGTCAAACAAGTAGTAAAAACGTCGACCATCCTAAAAACAGACTTAGCAGCAAGAATTCCACACATTAACGAGAAGCATTTTTCCTCATTTTCAAACCATGTAACAAAAAATGCTAATACAAATTCTGAGAAAGGATAGTTAGCAGTCTGATAAAATAAGATTATTTTTTATCCTACCAGAAGTACCCGCTTTATCATTACCGGTGAATTTTTGAATTCTTGAAAGTCGCTCTTGGTAATAATTATTTTTGAGATAATGCCCATTCGTGTGAACAGCTTGTATGCATCTTCCTCATCTCCCTCCCGCATTTTCAGCTTTGCTTCATCGAAAACCCGTTCTGCATGGTCGAATGCTCTATAAAAGACTTCATACGCTCTTTCATTATTTGTTTTTTTGCTTGTCCAACTACGACGAGGAGGACAACAAAGAATAAATTAAAGTGGTCTACTTGGTGGAAACGAGTCGTGAAATCGCTTGCTCCCACTTCTGCTTATGGGTTACATCACACCATGATTTCAAATGTTCCAAACTACTGAAACGTAAATCAGCAAGGTGAATTAATGTGGGACGATTCAGAACCATCCTGCAAAGAGAACGTTCACAATTTCGAAAAATACTAACATTGACATTCACCAATTAATTAGCAAACAGTCAAAATTCAAAATCTCATCAGGCAGAGAATAGTGACACCAACATTAAACAGGTGAAAATAGGTGAATACACCATTTCTCCATTACAGTTACACATCACACATCTACTTGACTAAATATAACCACTCCTTTTCTCACTTAAATATATCCGGCAACATTCAAACCATTCATTGGAACTCGTCGTCGTTGCACAAAGACTCACGTGTCGCAAACCTCTTATTATGCTGGCTTGTTAAAATATTGTTGTTGAGTGGTTCTTGTTTATCACTGGTGCTACCCCACTATGCAATTTATGATCTTGGTGGTCACATTTAATGTCTATCGGTCTGTTATGTTATGACCGTTATTTGGTTTGGTCAGTCTGCGGTCACTTTCATATATTTTGTGGTGCTAGTCACTGTAAAGTGGTATTTTTGAACGGGCTGGTAGTCCTGTTAGTTTTGAGTTTTAAAGGGTTTGGTAGTATTTGGTAGTCGTGTTTGGAGAAATGGTGATGAGTAGCATATTCGTTGAAAGGCTTAAAAGAATGGCAGTACTTCATCGACATTTTAACTTCTTTAACGCAAACTTCAGTTCGGAGGACCTTATGAAGTCTGTTCTTTCTTGCTGTCGTCGTTATTCCCAGCTTTGTTCTATCTTAAAGCATGCCTTATTTAATGACAACGTCTGTAATTTATTTTGATGCGTTCTTTAATTTCATAATATTATAGTACCTGTAAATGAATGTTTTCACGTAGGTTTAAGATCATCTCTATGTAATTAGTAGTGTTACTAATTAGTAGTGTATTTTGGGAGATCTGTGGAAGAGACACAGAATACTTTTATACCAAACATGACCATCTATACAATATTCACATAACTTGGCTCAGTGTAGCAATTAACGCCACATCGAGTATATTACTGCATGTGTTTCCACTAGGTGCGACTAAAATTTGAATTTCATAATAAATTCCAAAATTTGCATATTTATGTAGATGTTTTCATTCCTAAACCGTTCTAAAGTATATATGAGTGGTGGGAAATCGTGTTCTTCATTGCCTATTGTTTCCACGCTGTACTTCGTCTTATTCGAGAAGATATTGCTGTTTGTGAGTTATAATTTGTACAGTAAGAGTTTAAGAGTTATGAAGAGTAACATTGCTGTTATGTTTTGCTTTGAAAATTCTTATATATTGCGAGGTTTCATGAATTTTGGGTACTGATAATATGCCTATATCGAAATCGGAAATTACTAAGCAAGAGTCAACCAACGACAAGGAGAATCCGTTGGAAACAACCGAAGAAGCTGTCCAGTCTAACGATAATGAAGATGAAACAAGTCATGCTGAGGCTAGTTTTCATTAAGTTCTTTCTTATGTAAGTAAATATGCATTAAATTTGCTTTGGAAAATTTGTCCGATCTCTTCTCAGGAACATTTCGGTTGGTGGAATTGAACGAACACTGTTTTTATGATTTCGTCTAACGTTTATGAAGTGATAACTTTCAAGTACAAGAAAAAGGTGGTATAAATTCGAAGATACCGGTGACTTATAGCGATCTGTGTGACTGTAACAAAGTAGCTTTCACAAAGAAAAGGGATCTACAATGCAATAAATCGTTTGAAAATGTTGATTGAGAATATTTTATTGCAATAGATATTTCGAAAGAAACAAGTTTTCCATATTTTTCGCATGGCAGTTGATAGGCATGAAAATGTAATCTAGTGGCTAAAAGAATTAATGGTGATTAGGTTATTTGTTGACAATATTTGTATCTTCTCATCATAATTAAATCTTTCTAGCACATTTGACGTTGTCTTGTATAACTTCTTAAATGATAATGATTATAGCATTTTTTTATGGATGTTCCATTCATTCAAAGAAATGCTTCCAAAACATTCTTTTTTCAGCGGTCTGAGTTTGAAAATCTTTCTGCAGCAACTCCAGAATCACTTACACGTCATCCGTTGCAGTGCCGATGGGCTCTGTGGTATTTAAAAGCTGATCGAAACAAAGACTGGGAGGATTGTTTGAAACAAGTAGCCGTCTTTGACACTGTTGAAGATTTTTGGGCGTGAGTTATTTTTCAAATTCTCATTTCATTTTTCGCTGCTTTTCATTTCTAAAGCCGCCTTGCACCTATTTTGATATCGGAACTGCTGTAAATTTACTGTTAACATATTTATTTGCTTCCATTTCACAATTAAGTTTGAATCAATAATCCCTTCTTTTCAACTGAAACCGCACCAGAGGTTCAATTGAAAATTGCAACTTAGTGCAACTGCTTTGAAAATGGCTTTTGGTCATTACGTTAGTACTAACAGTTTTTACTAAAAATGGAAAAAAACTTGCGGATTTTAAATCCTTTCAGCTTGTATAATCACATCCAGACTGCTTCGGGTCTTAATTGGGGAAGCGACTACTATTTATTTAAAGAGGGTATTAAACCGATGTGGGAGGACGAAAATAATGTGAAGGGTGGTCGTTGGCTTGTTGTTGTTGACAAACAAAAACGAGCGCAATTATTGGACCATTACTGGCTTGAGCTACTGATGGCAATTATTGGGGAACAGTTTGAAGAACATGGCGAACATATTTGCGGTGCGGTTGTAAATGTTCGACAGAAGGGCGATAAGGTCAAGTTTTACTTATTTTGTATTTCATTATATGACGTTTTAGTTTTCTGGGGAATAAATAAAAGCTTTGTATGTCTTGCAAAAATATTGATTACTACAGAAGCTAAAATCCATCGATTTCTGCAGGTTTCACTATGGACACGTGACTCACTGAAGGATGATGTGAATTTGCGTATTGGGCAAATTTTAAAAGCAAAACTTGAAATCCCAGATTCGGAACCGATTCGTTATGAAGTTCATAAGGTAATTGAATGTTCACTCTGAGTTGTTACAAAAACTGATATGGATCTGCTTGCTTAAGAGATATCTGTATCTGACTTTTCAATAATGACTTTTTACAAATTTTGTCACCTCACCGTGATCACCATAATTGAATGAAACATTCGTATGACGGTTGGTTAGAGATTTGGCTGTCCAGTAGTGTATCTTCTATTTTCTGATAAAGCCTGCTTTTGTCTTCAGGACTCATCGGTGCGTACGGGTTCGATGGTAAAACCCCGTATTGTCATCCCAATGAAAGAAACGAGGTAAATGAGGATAAAGTTGTATTTGTACACATGTATCTTACCGGAGTTGATTGCTTTAGCTGATGTTTTTTTGGGTTTTGTTTTTTGTCTAATGTGATTTTTATCTGGTTTTAATAGTTGCTAAAAAAATCTAACAAATTTCCTTTCCACTGCAGTCATATTCAGAACATAAATTATTTGGATACATGCTTTGTCCTAGAATAATAACACATTCTGGATTTTTCGTTACTATTATGTACACATTACTATCGTAACAAATTTCGTTTCTCTTTTCGGCATACTTGTGCCTAATTTTTGGAACTGAAGTTTTTGTTTTAATTGAATTAATGACCAAGGCATTTTGGTAACACATAACTGTCGGACTATTGATCTACAGAATATCTTAAATACCTTCCCAGTCGGAAATTTCAGAATAATATGTATATGACTTTGCTCGCACAACCTTGAAGTCATTTCCAGTTGCTATTGGTTTCATTTCTCCAATGATGTTCTCTATATTATAAATATCTTGACGTCCTAATCGAAATATAAAATGGGGCTTAACTCGCATTATTTCAAAACAATTTATAAATTATTCGATACGCTTCAGCGTATGAAATTAAAGTGTTAAAAACTTGGGAGATGAGATTTTCTAAAGTGAGGTGACTCATAAAAACCAGATCGGTGGCAATTTCTGCTGCTCTCATGGAAATAAGAGAGATTAAGGCGAAGAAATGACAGGATTTCTTGGAGTGGTCTGCATCGATTTCCAAGCTGTCAGCAAATAAATTCAGGTTTGGAGGCTAATTGGGTTTCTCGGTGACTCATTTCTTCCAATTCTAGCTCCTGGAAATGTTTATTTCCTGTGAAGGTCGAAGGATATGAAATAAACTAAAATTAAGGGAGTCTTTAGCTTCATTTAGAATCAATAACATCAATTTATAAATTTCATTGGACTGTTTGTTTTCTTCAAAGAGAACATCTTGAAACGACGTAAATATTGAAATTTATGTGTTTTTGGGAAGATTTTCAAAGAAGAGACCTTTTCTGCATCTTTCTCAAGCTGTTCATATTGCTCTCCATGCCTTTTCATCAACTGTTCCTCATGTTTCTGAGCTCTTAAATGACAACAATTAAAAAACAAAATCCGTAAATAAGATCTGCTTCTCGAGCGACCATCTGGAATGTGAGATGCAAATAATCACTTACTTTATAGCCAGTCTTTTCCGTTCTTCGCAGAACACTTTCAAATTTTTTTCATTCATTTCTTTTATTCGTCGATCCCTTTCTGCTTTTGTTTTGATGTTTTTATCCTGTTGAAGAAAAAAAAAATGATATTATATATATATAAATGTATACTAGTGTGGTGAGGATAAGCTGATCAACCACGTGTCCAAACTGAAACCGAATGAAGTACCTGTTGTATAGCTCGAGCATCTTCCATACTCTTTTTTGTCTGGGCTTGCTTCAAATCCTTGTTTTCAGCTTCCAACTTCAGCTTTAACATATTCATTTGCTGTTTTTGAGCATCCTGAAGCAGTTTCCTGAAAGATGTTATTTTATGTGAAAATGAACAATATAGAACACATCACCCATGTTTTGTGGAACCGTAATGATTTGAAATAACCCACAGTACAATCACCAAGAATCCCACTCATTCAACATAACATATCGTGCATGAAGTAGTTAACAAGAACTGCCATGGATTCAGTCTCTGAGTGAGACGCACGATACTGTCTGTTAAACTTATGATCCTGAAATAATTGAGATTTTCGAAGATAATTAAGGTCATACTTCTAAGAAGTATGACCTTAATTATTTCAAACTTGATAACGTACTGAGATTGGCTTCTGTAGAAGATAAGCTAACAATCACCCTAGACATTCAAATTCTTCTTTTATTTGTGATCGCCTTAGATCGTGACATTCTCTTTCGTGCCTTCGCATCATCGACGACCATTCATCGGTTTGAGACAATATTAAGGACTTCATCTGAAAGACAACACTCCATATTAAACTGACGAAGATGGATTGAAGAAATCTATTTGCAAAAGGATTTGAGATAGATACTAGCGCAAAAGAAAGACAATACACTTGTTTCCTTTATGAAAATTAAGTACATTCCTAACAGTGTTAAAGGGGTTCTCAAGCTTCCTTCAAAGAATCAAATACATAAGAGATGAAGGCCATATCCTTCTTTGACTTGAACATGTCATATAGGAAACAAGCAGTACGAGGGACGAATAGCACAAGAAAGACAACACACTTTGTAATTATTAGTCATGTCAATATTGTGCGGTATTGGTTCCGACTTCATATATGACAGTGATTGATGTTTCTGACTTCCCGCACTGTTAGCCACTGTTCGCCATTTAGACTGCTTGTAACTGTCACAAATCAATTTGTCGACAGTCATTTGCTATAACTAGTGGAATGCATTAATAAAAGGAGTTAAATGCAAAATTCTAAATAAATATTCGAGCTTCACCAACTGGGAATGTTAATAAACACAATTCACTCAAAATTTCTTAACGATACCGTGTTATTAGTGATGTTATCAATGCGCAGTGCAAAATTGCAAAAGCAAACAGAAAGAATTATACTAGTTAATGTAAAATAAGCTGATGGTGATATGCACATTGTGTCATGGGTGTCAAGACGATTTCCCAGTGCACATCTTTCATTCTTGAGAGATTCAATTGCACTTCAGCAGTTCAAACAGTAAATAAGGCATAACAACAGAAATTTCCGAAAGCGTATTGTAGGAACGCAGTCTAATCCAAATAGAAAAACATACTAACTATTCAAACAGTCTTTGTACCGCACATACTATTTCAATGAATAATGTCGCTTACAGTAGTTATATTAACAAATCACAAGGTTTTTAGTCACGAAAGATTACGAATAATTTCGCGTCTTTCGATTAAAGTAATTCAATATTTCGACTTTACTAACGAAAAAGAAACAATGTGTTTAACAATTATGGTTCACAAGAACAAGTAGTTAGTTACCTGCTGCTTTTGAACTGATCCCCTCTGTTTTTGATGTCGTTTCTTCAGTTCGTTCATATCTTTTTGAAATTTCCGAACTAATTTTTGAAAACATTTATCTTTTTTTAAGTCGCCAATATTGATTGCTTCCATCTAAAAGCAATCTACGTTACTTTTGCATTCATTATGAGAAATGTTCTTAAAAATATATAAGTATGGTATTTCATACCACCCTGCAAGCTTTTTATAAACTTATAAATGCAGATCAATTAACTAGCATAACACTCAAACATTTTCCAGGTGAGATTCTGAATAAATTAAAGCAACATCTAATTTAATAAGCTGTAATTCTCACAGATCTACTTATTCATCTCTTAACCACTGGAAATTCCGATCAAACTTGAGCGAGAATTTTCTTTCCTCGAATAATACAACGATCTGATCAAAAGTAATACTAACTACGAACGTAACAGAAAATGACTTTTTTTGCCACCATCAACGAATGGCTACTCTTCTTGGTTTGAAAGCAATTTGATGCAATAAAAAAATTTGCTGTTACGCGGTTACGCAGTATGATATGTGATAATACATTTGCATTTGTAATGAAACGAAAATGAGTAATCATAATAGCTGATTCTTAAATAGATTGGAGTCTTGCATTTTATTGATACTCGAAGTTTCCGACTGCTGTGGTCACAAAGACCATAGGAGTAGAAGGAATTAGGAAAAATTATATTAGAAAGAGTATACTAACTATCTTAGTCATTCAAAAGGCTTTATAAAAAAATTTTTTTCAAATTGAATAATAAATAACTGCATGAATCTTACGCAATTCCTAACTGTTTTATCAATATCACAATTTCTTAAATAAAAATTAATAATTACATGCCATAAAATACAGTGAAGCAGTATAATTTTAACCATTTCAAAAAATACAACTACCTTCTGCTTGCCATCTGTAGCTTCCGTGTTCAAACGAGCTGAATCTTTCAATAATACCGTTGACTTCAAAGACCTACAAAAATCGCACATTTACAACTTTCATTTACTTGAGAATTGTCTAACCGAAAAGGAATAACGATTAAGGGAAGATTTTTTTTTCATAGTTAAGAATTTGGAAACAATAGAAGACAGCATAGCGAAGAATATAAAGACTGTCAATCATAATTCTAATATAATATAAGATGCGAAGCGAAAGAAACAAAATTTCAAAGCAAATCATTATAAATTATATAGTCTTAGTGCTAATATGTTAATTTCAGCTTATTTGCAAGTGTTCTACGTATGTGTCACTTCATATTGATTGTTTTTGATGATGGTGTCAAGATTTAGTACTTACTCGTAGTTTTGATCTAGTGGAGCTCCATTTATTCGCAACATATTCTTGTTTGATAGTGTCTTCAACGAACTTGATGTCACTTCTACTATATCCGAATCTTCAACGCCCATATTATATAAAGCTTCTGTTCGTTTTTCCTGTGCAGAAACATATGCGCGTGGGTCCGCCAATGCATCTACTAGGCCTGCAATTAGTGCAGAAAAATTGTAAATCAACAAGGTTTGCGGGAGAAATCGATAACAAATTGACTTTATTTGCTGTATGAATAAGCATAAGGAATTTATAAGCTTACCACTCAGTTCATCGGGAACATAAGTTTTGATTACGATTCGAACAAAAAGGCATGGCAATACCATAGGCATGTTTGATTCTGTACGAAGTGTTATATGTCGGTAACCTGCTTGTAAACCATCTAGCGGTAATATTCTCTGTCCAAGTTGTTTTCCATTTTCGTCATAAACAACAAGACGTAAAAGCGCTAGTTCCGGTAAGACAACCTGTAAACAAATAAGACAAAACGAATCCGATCATTACTTTTTACTTAATTTTAAACTCAATCGCAAACTGAATTCCCGCTAATATCTTTAATTTTTTACACACTTTAATTATGAAACCACCTTTCTAAACACAAAGGGGTCGCTATTGTATACAGGATTCAATCCATTAGCAGGCACAGTACGTGTTCGATGTTCTTTTCGTATCGTATCTGTTGGAAGACCATACATTTCTGCCTCTACGTAAGTTCCAACTTTTCTATCACATAAAAAATGGCCTGATATGATCTGAAGAAAAAAATCAAAATACATTGTCTTTTTCATAATATACTCCATAAAAAAGTACATTTCACATACATTTTTCGAAATTTTTGGATTATTAAACAACTGCAGATGACTGATAAAATATTGTATAGTTTTTCAAACCAATAACATGGATTCCCTGTACAGAACTTAGATACAAAAAAAGATAATGCAGAAGGCTAATACCTTCACAGTGCAGTGTGCTGCAATTACGCCATCAACGGGAGATTCAGAAAATGGATCAAATGATCTGTCAGGTCGTCTCATGAAATCAGGTTTTAAGAGATATCTAAAACTGGTTATAGAAAAGGTTTTGAAGAATTCGGTATGAATACAGCTGTACAGAAAATAATATGAATTCCCTGTACAGAACTTAAATAGATAAGCCGTTCTCAAACTATATCAAAATATGAATTAGCATATGAATTAGCCGGTTAAGCTAACACGGAATCGTTTCAGTGCTGCAGGAAAAACTTTTTTAAAATATCTTGACACGAATATATATGGATCTTTAAAAAAAGAAAAAAACATACCCACATCCACCGTTATACTGAAACTTCCCTTGATTGAGCTGCATAGATATATCAGGAGTTTGAAAATTTAATGCCACCATTTGGCAGCCAGCATTCCAAAATATCTGCAATTATAAATCGACTTAGTCTCAGAACAATTTTTGATTTCTCGTATTATGCTACAAAGTTACAAAGTTTTTTTTACAAAAACTACAAAGTTTTCAGTCCTAAATCAATGTTTCATGCAGAACTATCGACTTATTTAATACCTTGAAATATTGCAAAATATCTATTCACAAAAAATTGGCTGATTCGGAAGAATAATCTAGAATGTCATGCAACATATTTAAATAGGACTGTAAATGAAAATGTTCACCTGAGGCAAAAAATTGCTAGAATCGACGCGAGCGCCTTTTGGATATATTCTACATAATTGGCGCTTATTGTAATTAACGAATTCTGGAGCACTCTGCTTCAGATACCCCAAACCCGTACTTTCCGAGAATGAAGACATGTGGAAGTGCAGATTATTCGCTCAAAACGCATTGCAGTTAAGCAACATCAAACGAATGGATTCTAATTTTTTAACATCCTTCCCCATCCACTTATTTTATTAAATTATTAAAAATTTTGGATAAGCTTACAATCGAAGTAAAACTTTAGATAAAACCTTCAGCAACATCGAAACCAGAAAATTTCACTGGATGAGTATAATTAACGAGGCTTGACAACAGAGGATGTATATTGGTAGTTGCACCCGTATAATGATATTCCGCAAAAATGCGTTCCTCCTCTTCTTTTGTTAATTGTTGCTAAAATAAAGCAATAATAAAAAATAAAATAAAGTACCTATGATTTTACTATGTCTAAAATTCAAAATCATTTTCGTAATTAAAGAAGATTTTCAGAGTCTCTCTCTTAGAACATAATCACACCTAACATGTATAAAACATATAAATGTGTGTGTGAAACGACAAACAAGAAATAGGTGCAAATTTTTTAAAGGCTAACAAAACCTAAGACAGCACTTACTATACTACTGCACTTACTGGCCATAAGCTGGCCAATATATGCAAGGTTAATGATATGTGCAAGTGTAAGTATGTAAATGCAAGTCATTTCTACCAACACACTATTAAAATTACTCTTTCCTCTTGATGACACGTGTCGTCACAGCCTACTCTTGTCCTCGTAAACAACTGCAACACATTAATAACCGCAGCACTTTATTGAAATAATGAAGCACTACAGTTACAGATGCCTCAAAAACATATATACTTAGATTTCTCTCGAAACTATTTAAATATTTATCCTCTGGAAAATATTCACTTTATCCTAAAGCATGCAAATGAGTGACAAAAGGAACTGGAAGTGAATTAAAAATGTTGTATATTTTTTGCACATCTATTTCTTTTTCCATCGCTTGGAAGAACTCGAAACAATCCTTACTTCATGAATGCCCTCCTAAAGTATGGATGAAGCGTTATAGCTAGTACTTAGCATTTCCAAATGCAGTAAATCACCAGATTCATTCCACATTGCTCGTTATGATTAGTGATTAGTGGTTTAAGTCACGCGTGCAAAGTATTTCCTCACATTAAAACACATATACAATTCAAGCTGTAAAAACAATATAATTCCCCCAAGAATATTACTTTAAAAAAATGGATGCATTTCAAACAGAACAAATATCCTTTGATGAATAGCAACTACAGAATACAAAACTTATTACATTTCATGAAGACTTTCAACAGGACCCAAGCATATCAGAACCTTGGTTGTGCGGATTATAGGTTCTCGAGGCAGTAGCAATATAAGCCACCAACTAATTAAAATGAGACAACTTCAAAGTAAATACAAAGGCAAAAATCAAAAATGACAAAAGTGTCAATTTAACAAAGCTCATAGATACGAACTGTTTCAATCGTTCCACAAGTATGCTTGTGCAAAACTCGCTGAAAACAGAGGTGCAGATAGAGAAACGTTGTGCACATGCAGATATTAACGAAACTTCTCTATCTCATCTCTTTTTTATGCTTCAGTAAAACCCCGTGCCCGTGCTCGTCTTAAAGACGATTGGAAATTTTACACTTATATGAACATTGGCAGACGTAAAAAGCTGACCAAAGTTGCGACCAAATCAAAACCTATGGAAAAAGTATGATGTGCAACAACTTGGTAAAGCGTCTGCTCCACCTTACTCAGGCTAACGGATTATACATCGAATATTCTACATTCTTATCTTTACTTGGTCCTACATTAATTCCTAATATAAACTGCCTTTTTATTTTTCTGCCTTGTTGATAAATGACGTTGTGGCTGTGGATCCAGTAATGCGGCACTTAAACTCCCGCCACTGCCTTCACATTCTGCCACTCGTGAAGTTCGGCGAAACGATCGTTTGTTGCGGAATGATGATGATGCAAATATGGGTAGCGCCACATTTCCAACAATATGCGGCGGTGATTCACTTCCAGACTGTGTACACATAATAATTTTAAGAGCTTACGAACATTAAATTACAAGAAACTATTTGCCAAAAGCAAAAAAAAAAATTATTACACCTAATCAAATTTAAAGATATGTTGAAATGAAAAATTTTCTAATTGAAGACAAGTTCGACATTATCTCCTTGATCTATATAAATGCCTCCAAATATTTATGTAGACAGTATCCAAAAGTAGTAATATGACAACAGGAAAATGGCATTAAACGATCTCTAGCAATACCTAAATTTGAAGTGCGCAACAGTTCCAAAAACATTTTAAAAAAGCATCTCAGACTAGCTGAACTCAAACGATTTTTTTTTTCTAAAGAAAATTAGTACATCACCATCATCGCAAACCCATTCATTCTAAAGTCTTTAAAAACAAACGGTAATCAGAAATTTTAGAAATTATTCTTTGTTGTCCAACTTGAAAATTCTTTTACGCATTTTATTAAAAACGCAGGTGAACAAAACTTCACCATTCCATATAATTCAAAATGAAATTTAGAACTTGAAAGCAAATCAGTAGGTAAAAAATGGAATGTAAAGAATGCCTGAGGTTTCTTGGCAACAAGAGGTTTCAATTTTGATATGAAATTTGTTTGTTTGAATTCAGGATGTGCTTCATCTAAGTCTCTTAATAGCGCACCATCATCTGAAAATTTCTTGGAAGAGAAACAAAAAAAACTGATATTTAAAAATATGTTTTCTGACCAGTAAGCGAGTGATTATTAAAAGAACCATCAATTCAACAGCTTAGAATCCCTCTTTATTGAAGTTTATTGCATTATATATTGATCAAATATTAAAACTAATTTCATTTACTTTTTGAAAGGAAACAAAATTATACTTGCGTCTAATGTTGACGTTGAGTGTGCATCGCAAACTTCTACCTCCGGATGTGCTCTCTGGTCACTAACTGCTGCAAAAATATTGTCCTTTTATTCGAAATATGGAATTAAGTTTTTTACCACCTATTAGCTATGGATTATGCTTACTAAGTGCTGAAATTTCCTCGCCAACAGAAGCTTCTGGATTTTCGACCGGTTCATCTTCGCCATCTAATTTACCCTCGCGGAGAAACTGTTCCATTTGTAGTTTTTCAATATCTGCTTTCAATCGTTTATTTTTAATTAGTATTTTACGTTTCAAACGATTGGGTGATGGCAATGGTACTCCTGGTTCAAGCGGATAATCATCCAAAGGCTTTGACAGCAACATATCACCAAGTATATCCATACAATATTTTGCCATTTTGAGTTGATTTGATCTAGAGCAGTGATTTTCGAATGATAAAATCACTGGAAAATCAGACCTAGCAAAAGCAGTATCCCGAATTTGATACAGCACATCCTGAAGAAGTTCTGAATATATGTCCGATGATACTGCTTTCATTAAAAATTTCTGACTCAAATACATCAAGGAAAAGAAGAAATGAAAAAACCAGAAAAATCGTTTACACCCGTTTACCAATGCATTTAAAGATAACCCTACACAGTTTAAAAAAAAGTCTATAATAAAATCACAATATGGAAATGGCACAATCAATAGCTTACTTTGAAAAAAACATCTGTACACATTGCTTTGCCATGGGTGATAATTGGTTCACCCTTATTTTCCCCAGTACCATCCCAACAATCTAGTTCAATGCATCTGCAATGGCACGAAGAATGAAGAACTTCATATTATTAATTTGCCCAGTTGGAGTTATTTATTGCTCGCAAATACCATTTAGATCTGTTGAATCTTAGAAATGATGATTACCTACACCCCGACAATAAAACCTGACGATAAATTTCAGTCGAACTTTTTCCGCCATATTGCCTTCCAGTGAGATATGTATTGTGCGAACTGAAAAAAAGAACATTTTCTACTAATGAATTTTCCAACGAACAACTCATTGACATTAGCAAGTCTGTTACAATTAATAATTTAGTAGTTTCCATACTACTATGCAAAAATAACTAACAACATTATGTAAATATTTGCTATTTCTAATCTGATGAGAGCATTGAAAATGTCAGATTTTTATGTACCTATTAATATAATAGTGACACAGAGGTTGATCCATATCCTGATAAAGCTCGACTCGATCTAAAAATATTGGTGCATTTTCATCAGACATCAAAAACCGTAAGAAAGCATCGCCAGACATTTTCCCTGAAAAAAAGTTACAAACAACTAAATTCAATTTTCATACAATTTCAAAACGGTTTGTGAAAAAATTCTGATCCAATCATGACAAATTGCTTTAAAAATACCATTATTTATATAATTTTCATCACTTTCGTATTTTGATATTAAATTCAGCACTCTCTTATCATCAAAAAATGGGAACAATATTTCGTTCAGTCGAGGATCCCTCTGTTCTTCATTCAAGAAATTTATTAAACGATCTTTGGTAAGATATTCTTTTTGACCACTTCTGCAAAACAACTGCCAATCAGATGTCTCATGATACTGGCACAGTATAGAAGCAAAATAGCTTAGAAAACGCATATTTAACCTAAAATAATGTTATTGGTTAAACTACTCAAATATGAACGAATCTACAACAGCAATAAAAATAATACTGCATCAGTTCATGCTGGATCAGATATTCCAACAATTTTAACGCTAACTGCTACTTACAATTTTACGAATAATTCTTGCACATCACTTCGTGGACATATTTTATAATATAAGCGCAAATATTTGTCGAAAGTAAATAATTCCACATCAAGTTCATCATGTTCCTTAAAAACGAAGCAACAGAAATAAATGATTAATGTTATTAATTAAACTAATAATTTTATTAATTAAAAAACTGGCAAAATATCGCTAGATAGCAGAAGTATTAACAAATGATTCTTAGAAAAAGTATTTGCTTAAAACAAATTTTATTTTTTTGAAGTTCATCAAAATACATGCTTTATTGCCCGAAAGTCCGAGATCACTGAGACATTTCTGCACCATTCGATCTGTTTTACCACCGGAAAAGATTTTGACAATATTTCTTATGGGAATTTTTTGATGTTCATTCAAACAGAGACATAAATAGCGCCAACTGAAAGTACGCTATTTTAAAAACAAACAGAGAGATTTTAAAAAAATGCGAATTAAAAGCGTTAGTTATATATAAGCCAGTCAAAAAATCATAAATCTAAGTGTAAGTAATAAAACAAACAAACTTTTTCATCAAGCTTGTTGTATAAGAAATATGTCGCATTTTACTTGTTCTTAAAATTTCATTCAGACCATTTCGCCAGATCTAAAATTTCACAACATATAAAATGCTTGTAATGCTTGTACATAACTTCTGCACAACCTTCATTTCCTGGAGATGTCTTAAATACAACAGCTAGTTTATAAAAAATTACCGTAAAGGACTTTTATTAAATTTTATAAGAATAAAGATACAAGAATAAAATTATTTACCTTGGCAATTTCAATATCTTCTGCAACCAAATAGTAATTACTAACACTGACTAAATCAGGACCATATGTAAGCCAAATTGTTCTGTCTTCAATGGTTTCACGTGGTCCATGCTGCTCCAATTCAAACATTACCCGTCCATCTTTCGGTAATGTACCACGTCTTGCTTCCCAGACCTGTCATGCACATATTTTTCTAAGAAAGAATTTCAAGTACTAATGATATAAATATCTAGAATCAAGATGAAAACAACGAAAGTTCAGTACTTTCATTAAATATAATAAAATAATCAGAGAATTTTCGCTCTGGAATAAAACTTGAATTAAATAAGGCAAATATGCAAGTTACAAATAACTGACCAGGATAAGGTCGAGCACTGATGTATCTTTCTTTTCTTCTGATGTCCAGTACAAAAAAAATCCATACTCATCCACACGAAGAAATGTACTACATTCTAGACATATGCTTTCCTGCAACTTTCCATTTAAACCAAACATCTAAACAAAGATATACAGTAATCAGGTACTTGATGAATCTCCCATGAGTTTTGCAACAAAAATAATCCCACTATAGTGAAGAATATATCATATAGCAACTATTAAGCATCAAAAGTATGAAACTTTCTCGAAATTTTTTTGACAAAAAAGGATCAAAAATGATATAAATTTAACTCACATCATCATATTTATCGAATTCATAACCTTTCAGAAGAGCATCAGGGATGTTGGGCTTCCAACTGAACTGGTACTCTTTGGCCATTCTCGAGAAAGGCCTCACACGCCTCTCTCACATCACCCAATAACTTTCTAAACAAAACACCATTGCACAATCAAATTATTTTAAGATTCATGACGCATGCAAAAGCAATTTTTTCAATCAAACGAACGGATTTTGTCCAAGGAAAACATCGGCGAGTTATTGAAGAAGTGTATTCACAAAGCAGATACAATATTTCTTCCACAACAAGTTGGCAAGGACCTAGTGAAGATTCGTAAAGAGAAAACATTGTGTCAATCAGTCTATGCCAAAGATATAAATATAAAAAGAATGAGACAAGCCATAACTAATGGAGAATTCTAAAATACCATAGAACATAGAACGTCTTCAAATTGCAGCATCATCACCACAAGATTTTTGCTGATTTATGCAAGACGAAAAAATAAGAAAAGCGCAGCTTGGAGAAAGCAATGGTCTGCCGAATAATATAAAGTATAAAGTCGAAACGGCTTTCTTTATTGGCCATCATCTAAACCTTTAGGAAAAAGGAAAATATCTGGACGGGCAAACAAGCATACTTTCTATCGAGAAATTTTTGGGTGGTTTTCAATAACATTACGATGCATTGTTCGATGCAGAGATCGATGATGAAAGTGCAAATGATCAATTATAAAGGAAGCAATATTAATCAAGTTACCCTGTTTTAACAACTGTATAGTGATTGTAGAACAACTTAAATGGATATATGGACATAACCTAGAAATATTCACTAGTGGTTTATTTCCTGAATATTTTTGCGTATCAAGTTGTGCTGGACACACCGATGTCAGCCGTTATAGCATTCCACTTGACCTACTCATTAGTTTGCCAGTTAACAGTTCAACGTAGAAAACTATGACAAATAACAGCCTGCTTTTTATGATTGGTATTTCGAGGATCACTTTCCAGTGAATCGAGAGATCCCTATCTATCGTTGTTACTTTTTGATGAAGCTAATAACAACAGGACAAATGGCCTTATTACACAATGATTACTAATAACATAAGTGAGGAAGGAAGACGGCCAACAATGATCAATGAAACCACTTAGGAAGCTGTCACTCGATGTCAAATGACTTGAGAATAAAACAATCCCTTCTTTAAAAAAGATGATTCATGTAGGCTAGAAATGACTGAAACAATTCAGGAGAGATATTGCAAACAAAAATGAATTTTCGATGATTCCTAGCATATAGTTTTCAAGCAAAAAATCATATGGCTTCGAATGCTCTTTGTAACGATTCAAAAGGAAAGGTAGTAGCAAAAGATAACATATATCAGATTACATCAGTTCATAACACACCTTTCTATAACAGTACTAACATTTTTTGAACTAAAGAAATTCAATAAACTGAAGTAAGCAAATAAGGATTATATCATTATGCTAGATCTTCGTAATAATCTACATTCACTGCATGCAATAAGAAAGTCAATCATCCTTAAATTTATAATTGATCTTTTCATCTTGCACTTCTTTAATGTTTGTTTAGATGCATACAGAACTTGTAAGACACTTCTATTTCTTTTTAAACTTGTGATTAAATCATGAACTTTAATCCTGACAACAGAAATGAGCATGTAATCTGCAATATAAGGAGTATTTGAAGATGGAAGCATCCTTCAGAGAGCAATACAGTCAAGAAATTTTCAATCACGAAAGGAAATACTGAAACTAACCAGAAAAAAAAAATCGAACATTCCAATAGAACATTATTCAACATCTTGCACGATTTGATAAATGTCCTAATTCGATCCGTTTAGGAATTGAGTTATTACTCGAGCGTCTGATGATTACCTGGTGATGCGTATTCAAATCAAAATATGAAGTCTTCCAGTTCAATAAGCACACGCTCCTGGAAAACAAAATATCTTTTTGATTAATGCAATGAACTGAAGTGAAATGTTAACACACCATATCAGTAGAATTCTACAGCAGTTAAAGTCTAACGAAGTTGAGAACACTAAAAGATAAGAAAGCCCTCTATTACAGCTGGCATAGACCGTCCAGCAATAAATGATAACCATAGCATCAAAGTCTATTCCATTAGCGCTCCGCTCAGCTGATCAGCACTTATATGCGCTAGCAGATGAACATCAGTAAGTGTGAAGTTGAAATTGATTTCCGATAACGTCACTTAATCTGCATCATTACTTAACTTTATTATTCAAGCCCATTTGTCATTTAAGACAACACTACCCAGCGTTATTTACAACTACAATTCGTGTGCAAAAGAGAATTAACTTGGCATCACCAAATGGAATGCTAGAAGTAACATCAACTTTTTGGTTTGCATGGAACAAAAGATATAAAATACTTTACACTAGTTTCAATAACAGAAATAGGTCTGGTAAAACAGCTGCAGATAAATTTAAAAATATATGTTCAGGCATGCAGGAATGTTTTGGAATTTAAAATGCAAAATGATGTTAGCACCAATGGAGCATATACGCCTTCCAAGAGTAGAATCACTTATATATATATAAAGCTTAAATGGAATAACGGCGCAGAGATGTAAGAAAAAGCCAGAACATGTCATAGCTAATCATGAGCTGTAACTCAGTCAACTGAAGCATAGAACTACCTGCAATAATGGACGACAGATGCTCTAATGCCTTCGCATAAAACAGAATGAGACTTAGTAGTTCAGTGGCGCCACTTAGACTCAAGCTTGAAAATGAAGGAATAGATTAGAGTCTGGCAATTTGGAAAAGTTAAGAAGAACATGTAGCACGAAGAGTAATTGTTGAGGATGAGCTCAGTAGATGAATTAACAAGTTTTCAGCTTAGAGAGAAATGTCTGCGGTTATGGATAAAAAGAGAAAAACAGAACTGGCCAGCTAGACTGTGAGGGCTCAAGTTTAATAGAGATCTGAAATTGCGCCAGCATTACTGAGAGTACCAAATCGTAAAATGATAGAATTGGAGAAATAAGGAGCGTAGGTGTTGAAGGGTTAGTTGCAAGAATGGACTGTTCACTTCTAATATTGCTTCAAAACAAAAATTACGAAGATGGTTTCTCGAATAGAGAGAGAGAATGGTACACTGCGCAAAGAACCCTTCTTACCTCCATGCTTACCTATGCTATGTTTGCAATAAACCTCTCCGATACATCATACTAAATCCACATCCATCCTTAATTTCCTGCCATCTATTCCCTCTGCAAAATTGACACACAAAGACACCGTACGTAGTATATATCTGTTCCCCTCTCTAGTGTTTTATCCATTATGAAAAAAAGACAGAAATAAGTTCCGCCTTGAGAGAGAGAGAGAGGGAGAAACAAAAATCAATTGTCGTCAATAAGTGCTTCATATACTTTGAAAGCAGAAGCAGTCATTCATTCACGTCTGCACTTATTATGATTGTCATCTGTCAACATAAATACATGAAGATGGAAATATCCAGATCAAGCAATTGACAGAATCTTTATGTCCTCCAGATGCACACATGGCACATGTCGGCATGATTCCTCCTTCTCTCAACACTGAGTTTGAGTTTCCTAACAAATTCAAAGGCCCATTATTAATTGAACTTGGCTGTCCAACATGTCATTAGTAAATATGCTACATACTAACCACTGCCGATCCTTTTCCATAATGGTAGTGTCGCGGTTTCTCATTGTTCAATAATTAGGTCCTGTTTGCATCAAGCAAATACCAACCTTTCTTTCAACGTTTTGGAAGTCGAAATGACATTTTACGGGTGTTGTTAGTCTTCTTAGTCATATGATAGACGTCCTAATGTCCTTCATCCGTGCAACATGGCACATAGCTTTGTTAAGTCTTGAGCTAAGAATTTTACAGTTCCAACAATCTTTGTTGCAACCAAAAAGTCAGAAAAAAGAGATTGAATAAAAGGGAGGGAATGTGTTAAGAGTGAATACACTTTAGATCTATGTGGCAAACCTAATAGCCTAGTTGTGAACCTCCCTATTTAACTAATTTATGCAAACTTGAAACTTACTTTAATGGGGGGCGGGGGGGGAGGGGGGGGAAGGGTGGTGAAAAGATCATAGAAAAGATTTTATTTTCCACAACTGCGAAAACATAGTAAAATTCTACGAACTCTGAAGAGAGTGTTTATTCACTGCTTCCATAACTCCGGCCAAAAAATAAGTTTTAAGATTCATCCCAGCTAATGATAGAATGAACTATTGAAACAAGTTGTAGCTAATGGTAGACCATAAAAATAAAGTCATGCAAAAGAATATCAAATTACTAAGAGATGTATTCGCTTCCAAAGACACCATTTTCTTTCCCATCCCCTCTCATAAATGTACTAAGATTTAATACATGCTAAAATAAAAATATCATACGCACAAATCAAATGTCACATTCTTTGATTACAAATTTAATTTCCAATTTTGACAGGAGTTTTTATCAAAAGATATCCTACTCAAAGAGAGACATTAAATTTTTAAACATTTTTAATTCGAATTTAGGGAAAGAAATAAATGCAAAGTCTTAGTAAAAGTATCAAATCAAATATATTCTTATATCATCCAAATTTCATGTTGAACAGAATATATTTGCTTTGGTTCTTTATTTTCCGCATTTCAGATAAACTCCTAGAAACCAAAGTTATGAAATGAAAAGAATACAGCGATGAAAGATGAAACCTCTGCTTAAACCTAATTGCTCTGGAAAGGCTGACAAATTCATCGGAAAGAAGTAAGTGATGTGAAACTATCGTAGCACCACTTCTTCATTCCATACTACTAACAGTAAAACCACATAACAGTAAGTGCAAGATAATCTTGGTAAACATATAAGCATTTTTTATGACCTCTCAATGATTTATACAAACTAATATTTACAGAACCAGGTGACATTACTACATTTCCTTTGTTCCTTATTTTCATTCATAATTTGGTAAAGTCTTTTTTGAAATAATCTGTTTTGTTCTCCATGGAACCAGTCAACAACTTTACTTAGCTTTTTGTTCCATAACGTTACTTTACTTTTTTAGTAAATCTTTTATATGCGTCAAGTCTATCGCAAAATTCGAAATAAGTCTCACGAAGCTCCAAATAAGTTACAAAATATATCAAACAAAATTCCTTTTAGCAAGTCAAGTTATTGTAAATAATGTAGTTTGTTTATGCATATTGCTTGCTATATTAAGGAGATCACTCATGTTCAGAGTGGGTGTGTTTTTACCAAGAATCAGGAGAGCTCAACCAAACGCAGCTCGACCACAAAAAGGGATTTCCACTACTTGTACTTCAATCCTTCTTTATAAAATTTATTACATTGTTGCTTCGGTTGATAAAAGAATTGTTATATTCCTGTGTTACCTCAATATAAACATCTATACCAAACGAACCTTCCCGAGCTCAATAAACTTCTCCTCTCCAAAGTAATAAATTAAATACAGGTATGTTTATTTCTCTTGACAACACCTTGCATATATCATATATTGACTCGACCCAAGCAGACAACAATTCATTTAGTTACTGTCCAGTAAACTGTCAACCTTTCACTTTCAACTCCTGCTACTGTGATAATCCTCCCAGCATTCTTTACAACATCATGGCGATGCTATTACTTATAACGAGGTAGTTATCCAAAGAAATCTATAAACCAATCACTTTTATGACTATTACGCTGCATGCGAGGGATGTTTGCAATGTAAGAGGAACTATTAGGAAAGCGGAAGTACGCGAACTATGCTGGTCAGCAATATTAAATATGTCGCAGGAATGACCAACGACCACTCACTGTCTGTTTCAAGGTGAAATAAGCCGGACAGGCCGGACAGACATCGAGTCAACACTCCCACAAATGCAGTGGATGGCTAACTTTCATCGCATTGTCCGTCACTTCAAACTGACGTCGCACGCGCCAACTCTCCTGAAGGCACCTTGACGAACTAGTTACGGTGCAGCGCTATATTCGGAGCATTACTGGTGGTACCGGGATGTTAGGATTGGGCTTTCAGGAAAGGCGGGAAGGGGAGGGACAAGCAAAGGCCGAATGTTTTATTATTGTAAATATCACTCCATCACAAGTTATTCTGAATACCGCCTGATTCTTTCATATCTCACCACTGAGATGCGATATTATTGCTATATTGAAATGACCTCTTCACGTTGCTACCGTTTAGTCCCGAAAGGAGAAAGGGCGAAAATGGATAGTTAATAATGAAATGCAAGAAAGACTGCGAAATTCTTTCAATTTTGTCCACTTGTATCTTGTTAAAAGATAATGATTTTTTTGGGAAGTTCAACTTATTTTTTTTTTTAGTAATTATGAACGAAAAGATGATTGATGAGAAACGATAAAGTCGTAAGTGAGATAAAGATGCGGAAAAACTCATCACCACTCATCCTGATAGAGGGACCACTTGAAAAATTAAAAGAACGAGAATTCCCGTGGATTTTTTCTGGCAAAAAATTTTCTGTAAGTTAAACTAATTTATTTTCTTGATTTGAATTTATGATTAATTAGAACTTTACAGCGTTTCCACTCCAAAAGCACTCATTCTATAGAGATCATTTGTTATCTTATAAGGCGACATTTCGTCAGTGTTATTGAGCTGTTCTATACTTTTACAATTCTTTGCATTCAGAAGTTTATTTTCTGTAAATAAAAATTCGACTTTATTCTTTGGTTTCCTGGATAGAATATATGTTGAGGATATTTCAACCGTTGTGATAATTAATAAATAGTGTCTAACTGTTATTGTACAAATATGTTTTTCTTCAGACAACATGGGTGCTTCGCTACTATGTGCTCCGAAATGCGGACATTCCTGGTCAAAAATCATTTCTATTGGAACAGCATGAAGATAGTATGCCTTTCTCAAAAGTTCATAAGACTTTGGATTTACAACGTGTCCTGCAGGTTTTCTCTTTTTTTAGAATTTTTGATTGCGTATTTTATTAATTGCTTTGAAATTTCGGCAATAGCTTTTTTCATTTTCCTGTTTTGATGAAACAAACGTTCTTCGGTTTCAAGTATTTGAAATAGTCTCATTACTTTAAAAAAATTCAATGCATTAAATATTTGTATGCTGTCTATGGATAGTTTCCAGGTTGACACGAATATTTCTTTGAAAGTTGGCAACCAAAACTGGATTTTTGCAGTTCATTATAAAACAAAACATGGTGAAAAGTTGAAAGTTCTGTACTTAGCTGCCCACAGCGAAACAGTGAGTTGATATTCTTTAAATTTTTGCTGAACAGATATGGTTCTCTTGCTTTTGATGTTCATTTTCAACATAATTTAGGAGATGAATATGTGGATTATGAAATTAAGCTATGCTTGTAAACTCCAAAAACAATATGAGAATTGTCAGATAATCCCAGGTATTGCTGTGTTTTACAAAATTTCATCTTTCGTAATTTTTCAATTTGGGGATTTACTGTAGCTCAGTCAGTCTTGTGAAGAGGTCTATACTTCATTTTGAACAAGAATTTAATTTTTGCTGGGAAATCCAAATCGTGGATGAGAGGTTGCAAACGTAAGAATAAGGTAAATGTAATTAGATGTGACAATTGAAATTGTAATTTGTATGTATGCAATTTCCAGTGCCTAGAGAAAATGTTGTTAATGAAAGTGCAAATAAATTCTTGCTTGTGGAAGATAATATGAATAAACGTTACTTCACTGATAGTGCTGTGGTATGTTTTCATATCTTAATCATTTGTATTTGGAATAATTCTTGAAGATTTGAACAATTATAAAATAAGTGGTCTGTTACTCTGTGAATTACTCTGTGAATTCAATTCCTATGCTGAGTTTGCATTTTTAACGTTATAGTCTTATATATATATACAAATTTACCAGGTAGAATCGCCGATATTGTCAAATATTATTACTAATAGTTCCAATTATATAGAAGCCATGACTGCTCATGCTTATATACGTTTAAAGGATTGCTCCTCAAAACATTCATTAGGTAATCATCTTGCTATTTCAACTTTTCTATTTTGGTTGTGCTGTTGAAAACTTAAGAATCATCTCTGGCTATTTAGATGAATAGTTTTGTGCACAAATGTTGGGATGATTTTATTTTCAGGAAGCAGCTCAGCATCTTTAAGCTCAAGCATCGCAAGTTCGTCCACTTTATCTGAAAATCTTTCATTCAAAAATTCGTTTCTGATTCCTCCTCCCATGTGAGTTTAATTTAATAACTAAGTGAAAATGATCCAGTTTTCACTTAGTTATGAAATATTCTTCCATAATTTGTTCATGTCATTGTTAAGAAAAAAAAAAGTGGTTATATTAAAGTGATAACTTCAGACCACCCAAACCAAATCGTGGTTCACGCATACAGAAAAGCGAAAAACACGTCTTCAAATTAGGTATTACATAAATTGTTTTGTTATCAGATATTACTTGTTTCTTCATACACTTCATGTTCTGTCTTTTCTTGAATATTAACACGTTAAGATATCCATACTATGTATATTTATTCGATTTAAACAAAAATTAAGCAAGGTGATTTCAAAAACGCATACAAATTCAAAAACTCGATAGAGAGCTTAAAACTAAAGTGCTTAGCAGAAGGCTGTTTAATGGACTTTTTAATGAGTTATGGTTATGATTCTAGATAAACATATTTTGGAGCAGCCAGTCAGTTTTCCAGATGTTCATGGGACTCTCAGTGTAAAAGAGGAAGAATGGAGCAACGAAAAAGTTCGTCTGTATGTTATTTTTCTATTGGATTCAGGGTTTCCTGTTACTTTGAAACTTTGTGTCATGTAATCAAGACCTTCAACTTATTATTTCTCACTCTCTTTTTTAGCGATACAATTGGCTCGATTAATTCAGATAGGATTTTTTTATCAGTTCATTCCTCAACCCCTACTATTTTTGATTCAAATGTTCCCAAGCCACTTCCACGTCGCCGTAACTTGCGTAACATTCCTCCTGAGGTAAAGTTGTTCATCTGATGTTCAGGATATTTATAAAGTTTTTGTTCTGATCTTTGAATTATTTGTCTAAAGCTTCTAAACATTATAATTCTAGGTAGACCGGTCTTGTAAGCCAAATGGAATTGGGTATATCGCTGTAACTAATGATCAGAAAAGATGCAATACTGATGATTGGTAAAATAAGTCTTTCGTTTCTATTCTGGGAATTTTAGTATCGTGAGACTGTTTCAACTGTAAATGTTTAGAACTTGATACCAACTAGTTCTTTGTGAGTGAAAGTGTTATTTTTCTGATTTCGAGTAACGTCTTAAAATGACTTAAAAAAGTAAGGCAGACAATGAGTCATTTGTTAGGAGTGGAAAATTGAAATCTATTAATTCTTGCTTAGTATCAAGATTTTTTATATAAGGACTTTAATTTTATATATAATTTCAATGGAAAGAAATTTATTTGTCAGTTTAGGAAAACAGAAGTATTTGCGGCATCAGCACAATTTTTACGGAGTGATCTTTCACACCAACAGTCTTTGTATGCTGTAGCAATGCGAAATAAGCAAGTAAGTGTAAATTTTGACAGCCTTCTTCTAATCACATCCATTTAGTATTGTCATGAGCAGAAGTCAAATCAATATATATTTTTGGTTGGTTATTGACAAAGGAGTAGGTAAATAGTTTTTTTTTTTTTTTTTTTTTTTTTTTTTAAAGATTTCAGTTGGTCAGGAGGTTTTGTACGATAATGAATCAATGAGAACAACGACTAGCACGCTGGATTATCTTGATCCTGTGAAGGAACCATTAGTGCAATCACAGTCATTTATCAAGTCTTCGCAGCGACCGAAAATTCCCTGTGCCACTGAGTACACACAGATTGATGAAGAAAGCACAAAGGTCTGTTTTTTTTCCGAAAAATCTATTTAGAGATTTTTTTCTTCTCTCTTTCTTTCTCTCTCTCTCTCTCTCTCTCTATATATATATATGCAAATCTGTATATTGTCAAACTACTTACCTTTAGTTTCCTTTCAGTTGCCTTTTTATAATATATGAAATGCAAATATTCGATTTATCGCAATTAGTATGAAGGTGCGCTATTGTTAGCTTTTTTACTAGTAGCAAAATTTTTTGCTACTGTAGTAAAAAAGTGCAAAACAAAAAGAAAAATCATTTCAGGCAGTTTTGAAAGCCAATGTGCGACAAAACGAGATGAGGCGTAATGGTTTTCCAGTTTGATTCTGATGTTCTCAGGCTATTTTTTTTTTCCTTATTTCGTGCTGCTTTATGCGAGGTTATCATTGCTATCCATCCATTTGTTTATTGTTCAAGTAAAGTTGTAGCGATTTTTTGCTGATTTAAACTTATGAGGAGCTATGTAAAATATGTCACATAAATATTCAGTGCTTTGAATTCAGTAAAACCACTATAAACAATATAATAGTAATCTGTTTATGTCGAATGGAATGCGAGATGCATGCCCGTAATTGATAGCTAAAAGCTTCAATATTTTTATATATTTTAAACCAAATAATCTGCATGATTGTTCTAATCGAATTTGAGTTAAGTGATTTTCAGATTATGAAATGCTTAAATTTTTATAAGTGGATTTAGTAAACATTCTTCCATTTTTATCTTATCATCTAATTAACGTGTATTGAAGGCTTCAGGGCTATTTCATTTTCATCAGCTACCACAAACTGCACATGAATGATAATAAAGATGCTTTATACGTTCTTTTTTTTTCTTTTGTTTTTCAAGTACATTCCAGCTATTTTCATGTATAGTGAAGAAGTAAAATTGGACAGGAGTGGAAGAAGCCTGGTTTCAGAATTCGGCATTCACCAGTTCAGCGAAAAATGGAAAGTTCTGCCTTGTTGGGCTATTATTTTTGGGTTCCCTAAGTATTTCTAAAATATGCCGATCCAGTCGGGTTACCTCCAGGACTTTGTTTTCCAGGAACTTGCTATGCACCTACTGTGACATTAGTTGATAGAGCGAGTCTTCCAAATTTTAGATATCAATAATCATGCTCATATATTTGAGGAGTATATATAAATATTTCAAGGCACTGGAGTTTTTGTATCCAGAAATAAGTAAGATTTAAAAAGTTAAACCTGATATTGAGCGAATAAGTCAGTTGATCAAGGAACATATCAAACAGATAAAAATTGAAACTGTAACAACTTAGTAATTATAAAATGTTGAATATAGACGGGTCAGTTATAATGAGAATAGAGAAAAAGAATGGTTTTTGCTGTTCTCTTCAAAATGCAAGGCTTTGATATTTCATATGCATTTATTTTACAATGTTTATAAAGCTAATAAATTAATTTTTACGATAATTAATAAAGTTCAATTTTTATGATAATTAATAAAGTTTTGCCTTATTGTTATTCAATCGAATATGATCATAATTCTTCTGTTTTGATAATCAAAAAATGCAGATAAAAGCTATAAAATGTTAAAGGAGTGACATAATTTATGCATTTTCAACATGTTTTTAAAGATGAAATGACTTCTTGGTTTAATTTGAAAATACTTCGTGTGTGCTGCTTTTGTGTGACATTAAAGTCGGATGTACATGAATATTCCTCGGTAATTCAAATAATGATTTAAATTAAATTGATTTAAATATCTTTTAGTTACGAAGTAGTAACGGGATCAAAAAATCCCAATTATAGACCATTTATTACAAATTATAAAATTAATTGCAAATCAATTACGAACCGTTCTCAAACGTGTTTATTTAAAAAAAAGCAGGTTTTCTGTGCTAATAACGTTGCGGGGTGTTAGCAGACAGTTCAGACAAAACAAGGTGAAAAAATCGGTGGAAAAAAAAAGCTCTGCAGGAGTACACAAAGCAATTTCGTTTTTTCTTTTGAATGAAGTTTTGACTAAACATTTCTGGAAGATATTTGCATTGCATTGAGAATATCTAAGCAATTATTGTAAGGTGATAAATTCACTGCTTATAAGTCAAACGGTTATAAAAAATCGATCAATCTTCAATCTTTCTGAGACATGAAATCATAAGAGGAGAGTTATACTTTCCCGGTTAACATGTATCTCGGATAGCATATTGTATGTTCCACTCATGTGATCGACCGGTTTATAGCAAGAACAAACATTACTTACACTGAAAAAACCATTTCGTTTTACTGCCATTACATCTGGGCATGCTGTAGTATTTAAGAAAGTGTCATTCGATAACTAAAGGTCGTACTCCTTGTGAAATGTCGAAGGCAGTAGGACGTTTGTCGAGTGGTATATCAGTGGTCGGAATTGCAACATGTTTCTTTTATATTCCATATCTGATGGAACGTATGGAAGACATCCGTGGTACTCTGGCTGTCAAAATGGATCTCTTTCGCGTATGTTATCATTGAAATCTTAATTATTTTCGACAACTTAAAAATATGTATATAGAGTCTACAAGAGTCAAATTTCAGAATCACAAGAAATCCAATTTTCTGTTATTTTCTTCCAATTTGCATTTGGAATACTCACTGAGAATAGCGTATAATCTAATTGCAGATATTAGAGCAGGAAGTATGGGCTGAAATGATGATTACTCGTGACAAAATGCCACGTAGTCGAAAAGAACGTCAAGTGGAGCCAGTCTGCAACTGTGACACTGGTGACCGATGTCCGCCAGGATCTCCGGGAAAACCAGGCTCCCCAGGAGTACCCGGTACTCCAGGATCTCCTGGTCAACGAGGTATGTTATAAATTACTTAATAGATTTCTCTTCTTACAATCGAACTTTTTAAATGTCATATGTTTTGAATTTGATCCCAGAAAAAGAGAAATTAGTATTTCTTCTATTGGAGAAAGCAGTTAAGAAATCATCGATATGATTCATATATTATGACGCTGTTGTCCAGGAGGACCAGGTTTACCTGGAATTGTACCACCGATGACCTTTCAACCCGCGATCGGTTGCAAACAATGCCCACCAGGACCAATTGGACAACCAGGTTCAAGAGGACCAATGGGACCACCGGGTGAGAAAGGACCAACAGGCAATCAAGGACAAGATGCCCGCCCAGGCAACAGTGGACCACCAGGACCCCCTGGACTTGCAGGTAAATATAATAAATTAATATTCCGCAACATTGTAGCCAAGTTTTTTTTTGAAATTACAATATCTTTGGAAATTGTACTATAGTCTACACTACAAACATCTACACTACTTGTTTCAGGCCAACCAGGACAGGATGGCAAGCCAGGTCAACCAGGTCCACCAGGAAATGAAGGAGTTGTTGGACGGAAAGGACCTCGCGGGCCACCAGGTCCAGCTGGACAAATCGGAGCGAAAGGCCAACCCGGACCTTCCGGTAATTCAGGACAGCCAGGACAACCTGGTTATCAAGGACATCAAGGAGAAGTAAACTAATTTGAAACATCAAAACGAATGAACGTAACTACTGCTATTAATACCTTCCTTCATTTCTTGACTGTTAACACATTAAAAATTGCAGCCTGGAAGTAACGGTGCACCAGGTCCGCGTGGACCACCAGGAACTCCAGGACCACCAGGAATTCCAGGAAAAGATGCAGCATACTGTCCGTGCCCGAAAAGAGCAATGTCTATGCTTGTTAAATCAGCTAAAACCAAAGCTTAAGTGCTTATATGAGGAAAATTTTGTCGATAGTGAGTGTACCAATTCTGCAATCACAAAATCAAGCTTAATTTTCTGTTGTCAGTTGAAAATTTTCTAAATAAAGATAGAAACGCATTTCAAGAAGAATACACAGCACCATTAAATTCAACTAATGTTCATAAAAATGTTTATGAAACGATATGATATGTAATATTAACAGTATCATGATTTGTGCAAGTGTAAAAGCCGCGGTCAATTAGATACTGCAACCAGTATACATTATATGCCACTTTCCAAGTTCATGATTTCAACCCATGACAGTCATGCATTATTCTGTTTATTTCATTGCTTAAAATAAACAGCATCCGAGCTAAAGTAATTAATTTACATGACTTGAAGTGACAAACTAGGCGAAATGGAGGAAAAGCTTAGAAACAACAAATTAATGAGCAGCTTCTCATTACACCGTAATTTCCGTATTTTTTAGTCATTATAAGTACAAGTCAAATTTGCCTTTCCCCGTCCAAATATATTAGCTAATGTGAAGTTAGAAGTAAAAGAAATAATTTGCAGCGAAATCGAACAATATATCAATACTGAAATCAATCACCGTAGTAATCTGAAAAATTCCCGAGTTAGTGCTAGCTGAACCCACCTTGTTTAACGTCGAGTATTGCAAGGGTAGTTGGAAGCCTAGGAATGCGAATGGTCCAATCCACTCTTTACCATCCCGTCACACTTCTTTAGGCGTTGGCCGTTTAGTGCTGACTGCACCTGTTTCGTTTATCGTCCGCCACTATACTGAATTCTTTTATGAATTTTTAACTTATATTGTAGTTTGGAGAAGGAGGTCCGGTTTAATAAGAGGTAAAATAGCACTCTTATGAAACGCTGTTTGGATTTGTTTCAGATCTTGTTATTAATATGACTGATGAAACGAGGAATATGGAGGTGAGCGAAGGTGATGATTGCCAGGAAGAGACCAACATTACGCAAGGAGAGGTCATCATTTGTCTTTATTAAAATATATACGATATTAATAAACCAAAGATTTCACTTCATAATTTTTAGAAGCGTTTCTATCTTTCCTTCTGAAAATGTCGAATATGATAATTTTATCCTGTCGTCACACTCTTGATCTTGATTACCCACTTATTTCTATTTTACTTATATCTCCTTCATCTGTCATCTATCTTTCACTCTTTTTCACTCTTGTTCGCCTTTCGCTCTTTTTCACTCTTATTCGCCTTTTGATTCAAATTCTCCTCCTGATTCAAATATTTCCTGGAATTATTTTAAATTTATCCTAGTTTTCCTTAACTCATGATACTATGATTTATTCATAAATCTTTTCTCACTGTGATATCTCTATCATTTGTTCAGTTTTTTACATTCATTTCAATTGGTGTTCAGGTACTGAAATTCACATCAGCTGCGCTAAAATATGCGGGCAAAAGTGGGAAGAAATTGAAAAACCATAATAAATATGCAGGAATCGGTGAAAAGTACCATTTACGTTTCAAGATGATCAAATGTAATCAAGCGCTTGTAAAGACAATACTGCATAGCTATGGATTTGAACAGGTGGCCTTTTGGAAGAGAAGATTAAGAATTCATCAACCTTTTTTCATAAAATTTGTTCGCTGATTATTATTGTTAGCTATCTTTCGAAATGATTCGCGATCATAAATTGCAGTGTTCTTCAAGAAATTCAAATTGCAATATTATCTGGACCGGTTCACATTTGAAACCACATGTTTTGCGTTCTATGGCTTCATGGTATGACGTCTTTTTAAAAATTATGTTTATATTTAATTATTACCTTAAGTACTCTCCGTAAGTCATTTTAATTAAAACTTTTTGATTTGAGTCCAACTATTTCTCTTTATTTCATGCATTTGTATTTCAGTACTCTTTTTTTGGTTGTACATTTTATTAGAATGTCAGACAGTTTTGACGAAGAATGTAGTTTGAAAACCAAAACTCTTTTAATACTTTCTTGGGATGTGTATGATATTTTTTAATAGCAGCTTCTTTACTGCATCATGATATATATTCCGTGACAAAAACTTTTTTCTTGGCATGTGCATAAAAGCGGACAGGGCAAAGAAGTTGCTGTTAAAAAATATCATGTTTGCCATTTTTCGTAATGTATTTTTGTTGTTTGAAAAACTAGCTTATTAGAATATGTATTAGTTAGTTTTCTTCTCAGAGTATAATTATTAAAATCAGTTTAAATGATGCAGTAGCAGTACATCGAAATTCACTTTATAAAGGCATTTTCTTCAGAACCTCATTTTTAATTTTATCTTGAAAAAGGAACTCAGTGTTGATTAGTTCTGCAATTATTCTATAGTTATGTTATATTAACTCAGATTTAGCTTATTATTTAATTTTAATTATTATAAACAAAGATTTACTTTTGGAAATCGTTGAGTAGATTAAAACACTTTTCTGCTTTGCCTCAGGCAGCGTGTGAATCACTTTCCAAGAAGTTTTTTACTGACGAGGAAGGATAAGCTATATGAGTGCCTGGGACGAGCTCAGACCTTATTCGGAAATTCTTACAATATCGTACGTTCATTTTTTTTACTTTACTTTCTTGGTATTCAGTCATTTATTTGAGCATATTACTTTGTTATTACAAATATGCAAAAAAAGAAGTATAGCTTTGTAATCTTTTTTCATCTGTTTGTAAATATTTCATTTAATGAACTAGAAAATAACGAATCGTTTGTTAAATTACCTTTCTTTTTTTCCATCTAGAATTAATATGATAGAATCTTAGTCAAATTCTATTTTTCCTAAATTTTCAGATGGTATTATTAAATTATATGATTTTCAGATCCCTGAATTTTTTGTTACCCCTAAAGATTATCAGAAATTTGTCGACCACTTTAATGCACAGTCGCACGGTCTAAAACCTTTCATCGTAAAACCAGTTGCTTCTTCACGTGGCAATGGCATTTTTATTATCCAGAGTGTAAGTTTCATTTCTGTTCACTAGGTACATTTTTTTAGGCTTCAAAGATTGTTAGAAAAGTTTTTGATTGTTTCTATTTTTCTGTTCATTACTATTTATTAGTATATAATATTGTGCCAAGTGGCGAGAATCTGTTAAATTAAGGTTCATTTTTTAAATGTAGTTCTAGTTGGAGAATTTTTTTATACTCTTTGAAATAATTTTTTAGCCTGGAGGTATACCACTTGGATCCCCCATGCTAGTTTCACGTTACATCGAAAATCCATATTTGGTTAACGGATACAAATTTGATTTGAGGTTTGTTAAGAGATTGCGATCATTATTCATTTCCAGTCTTTGTTACTGTAATGTTTAGTTTAGTTTAGAATATTATTTAATGTTTTTTTCTTTTTTTTTTTTCATAACAATGTTTAGAATATTAGCAGTATTTTCTACTGACTGCATTGCTGAATACTGAACACTACCATTCATGGTTGTTCTGTGGAAGGATTGCAATATGAGTTCTTGTTTAATACAGTTCCGTTGGAACATCATTTCTGTGAACTAATTCTCTAATTAATCATTATGTGCAGTGTTTTCTCGATTTGTTAACGGAATTAGTTTGACTGTACGCAATGCTTTACATCTGTATCACGATTAGTTGTTCGTTTCGAATTTTATGGGAAAAAAGTTCCATAATACACAAAAGTTAAACTCCAATTTCAATAAGCGCTTTAAAAGGATTCTTAATTTTTTAATGTGTCTTCAGTTTTTTGCACAGGTGGTTCCCCGAGTATCGAAAATCAGTTCTTAAATTATTTTTGGAGTTTCTAGTTCTAGATTCTGCCGAATTAAAAGGAGATTTCGAAGTGAAGAATAGTTTTTCCAGAAAAATGACTTCAAATCTGTGTTATTGTTTTCTATAAATTAGTTAGGAATTGCACCAAAAATTGATATATGTAACAATTTTACAGTACGATGAATTCGAATCCAAAACTTTTGAAAAGTTTTCAGTTTTGTTTTAGATTATACGTACTAGTAACGTCATTTTGTCCGCTGGTTGCTTACATGTACAGTGAAGGGCTTGCACGGTTTGCTTCGGAGAAATATTCCAACAGTGCAAAAAGCTATGAGCAACACTTTTCACATCTTACTAATTATTCACTTAACAAAAACAATGGGAAATTCATCAGGTGAATACCAAAAATATGATTGTGCTTTAAATCTTCGACTTTATCATATTTTTTGAAAATTAGGATTGTTACTTTCAGGAATGAAAGTGCTGATACTGAGGACACTGGTCACAAATGGACATTAGGTGCCCTACTCCGAAAACTACAGAGTAACGGGATAGATACAAATTGTATGTTTTTCTTTTTGCTAATTCTACGATTAAAAGAATTGCGATGTTGAGTGATTAATTTCAATGTGAATCCGTGGAAGTAATTTTCCAGTGGTTATTGAATTAAGACCGAGTAAAGAGAAAGATGCATTAGCAAAATATGGGTGCTCAATAGTTTCAAGAGGTATAACTATTGAATAAAATTCTTAAAGTAAAATAAGGATATGTTGTGTTCTTATTCTTACGAGAAAAAAAAAATTAGAGACGAAAATTGATACTTTCGCTATTTAAATAAAGTTTGGAAAAGAAAAAAAATAATAATAAAATTGATATTACAGTGCTGATGGTGCGTGTAGAAGATGTCGTATTGAAAGCTTTATTCTCTGTACAGGGACAAGTCGCGGCAGCTAGTAAAAACGTTGTACATTCTAAATGTTGCTTTGAATTGTTTGGCTTTGACATATTGATTGACAGTAGCCTTAAACCATGGCTTTTGGAAGTGAATCTATCGCCCAGTTTAAGTTGGTTGGTAACTACTAGTTTCACGAACATTTTTATTACTGTTTGGTTGCAAGTTTTTTCCACTTTATTATAATGAACTCAGTTTTATTAGTGCAATTAGCAGAATCTGAATCTAGTCAAATTTACAGCACTTTAAGTGGTAGTAGCCGTATACTAGCACTTATATTTGTATAAAGGTTGACTGTTGAAGTTCAATAGATTATAAATATTAATGAAACATATCTGAGATTGAAATGTCAAAAATAAAGATTTAAGAAGGAATATGAAGATGTTTAATAACTTATGCTTAAATTTTCCTTCCGATGGTAAACCCTTTTGTTTGCAGTGACACTCCACTAGATTTGCAACTGAAGTCTTCTTTAGTTTGTAATGTTCTTACGCTTGCTGCTTTACCACTTCTTCCCCAGAAATACACAGAAGGCCGATTTCCCACTTGTGGTAGGTTCATATTTTTTACTACTTCCTCCGCTGTAAATAATTATTAAAGGATAATCACAATCAGGTCAATTCATCTAGTCTTACAAAAAAAAAGAGAAAAATTCCAGACAAAGGCTTCGAAATTTGACGTTCTTTTAGCTACTTTTTGTACTTCAAGTAGAAAGAGATATATGTCAAAGGATGCAGCTTTATTCGTTGCCCAGCGTTTAAAGGTAATTTTTTTTACTTTGTGTTACAGTGAAACAAATTAGTTATTATTTGATGAATATTTTCGTAATCTAAGTAATGCTTAAAATGCTTTATGGTTTATATTGCAGCTTTATAAAGTCATTAGGTTAGCACATCGTAAATTTAGGAACTGTTATTTTCATTGAATATTTTATTTTCATAGAAAAATTCCAGAAGAAATCAATTCGATGTCTCTCACCATCCTTCAGCCCAACAAAAATTTACGCAAACAACAAGGAACGGGCCCGAAATAGCTTAGAAAGATGGAAGGTGGAATTTGATCGCTTGGGTGCTTTTGTTCCATTGTTTCCTCGTGAAAATTCCTTCTATCTTTATAGGTTATGGAATAATTGTTTCATTCTATCTTTATAGATTTCTGGAAATACGCTTGAACTTATCTTTTCATCTGATTCTTATTGTCATTGTAGCCCTTCTAATCTCTAACACTTTGTTACAAATATGGAGGAAATCTCTCAACTTTTCTTTGACTGAACAGTACATTAAACAAAAGGAACCAATTTTCCTTTTTCCTTCTCTTTTTGTTGTGCTGTATAAAAGTGGGAATATGAAAATTTTTTCATTAAATACGGTCCAATCCGCTAATCGACTGTGGATGATACTTTTTAAGAAATTAATCAAAAATGGATTTCATATAGAAAAATGAATAAGTTATCAGCATCTTATGCATTTTAGTTATTTAATGGAAGATTATGATACGATCAACTGGGATGCGCGTTTGTTTGAAGATATTTACGGTGATAGATTTTCTGATCTTTTTACTGAAAAAACAGTTAAACTGGTGCAGAAGGAACTTATGGATTGCGAAAATGTTAGTTTCTTATTTTGCAGCAATATTTTTGAATAATTTTTATCACAAATATTACTTGGGTAATGTTTCGATATAATTTTAATTTTGCGAAGTGGAGATCATTAAACTGTAAATCAACCTGGTCAATTAAATTGCAAATCAGCCGGGTCGATGGCAGTTTTATATTTTTATATATTGACTGATTTATGCTGAAAAACTGGTAGAGCTCAGTTACAAATCAGTGCATTGCTTAGATAGTGGAAATAGCCTCCTTATCGGGATCGGTGCGTGAAGCTCTAATGCCATCATTAAAAATGGCCGGGAGGTACATGTCGAGAATGACTAAGCCAGGTATAAAATATGCAAGTAAGTCTTCGGATAGCTTTTTACCCCCAAATCTTTGCATTATTTGCTGTGTTCCGTTTACAAATTACAAAATGATTAAATGATACAGCAGGACCTTCATTTTTCTAATTACCAAATTTTGATTCCCGAATGCTAGTTCTTAAGTTTCATCTTTCTTTTTTATATTTGCAGATAAATTACCAAAACTTCGGTCAGAGTTGCGTAAGAGATCTGATAGCTTTGAACAAATGGAATCCAAACTACGACCACTTGTAGTTGATTATGATGATGTCGTTTTTGCAACAAGTCTTCAAATTGACCATGCTGCTTTTGAGAAGTATTAATAATTCTATAACATGCGAACCTGCGAATTTTGTTTACCTAACTTTTGCAGAATAAAGGAAGCAATTTGAATTAATAACAACTAAGTTTTAGAGCTTTCATTGATGGAGCAAATCCAAAAATCCCCTTAACGGAACTGTCTAAAATTACTGTTTTCAAAACACCAGGTATCTCTCTGTCGGAAAACAAAATAAGGTTTTTCTTTCACATATTTTCAGTAGTTTAAATATTTTTGTGCAAACTCATTGATTTTAAAAAAATCATTTGACAACAAGTATTTTTTATTTTCAGGCAAATTCGCGCTGATCCCGACGAAAATGCTGAACCGATAATAGCTGTACAATTTTAACTCCTTCCATGATTATCTGATGCGTGCACACTATTCATAACCTTCAGAATGTTGTTAGTGCTCTGTTGTAATGTTTGCTTCAGACAAGCAGATATCTCGGTCAATATTGTTGTATTCGAGTACTTTCTGACTTAATGTTGTCATTGATGTGGATAATATCAGAAAAGAGATCTTATGCGCATTGTAAATGACCAATTATTCATACTCATTGGAAGTTACGATGGCTTTACTGTTGAAGAAACTAACTCCATATTCAACTGTTACCTTATATGTGCCTTATCCAAACTTTTACCAGATTAAATTGGCAGTCAGTGCACTGATTATCATGACCAGTTTTTCTCGGAATTCTCTTGTGCTTCCCTCTTAATTTACCTATTTTTAATCTTAACGTATATGAAGCGTAACTTTTTGATGGACAAAAAGCTTTTAACTTAAAATGCTCGATTCTCGACCAAATAGTAGTGCCACTCAATTTGGCGAAACTGTTCTGTTCTACACAGTTCCCGAATGCGACATTTTCAAACTGTTTTATGACCAAGAACCGCACTTTTCCAGCTATTTCATTACAGCGACCACAGCAGATCGTACCCGACCGGATGGCCCTAAACGCATTGTTCACTTCTCAATGTATCTCGTATTTTTTTTTTTTTTTGTTTTCATCCATATTACGATACTGTTCTTATGTTATTGATGCCGGCGTTTTTTTTTTTTTTTTTTTCTCGTTGGAATGAATATATAACGGCGAATCTAATATTGAAATAAGGTGTGACATTTACGCAGCACGCAGCATCGGTTTATCTTTCTCAACTGCAGACATTGTGGTTTCAACAGCTGTTGCAATTTTTTATTAGTTTTATGATTTTTTTGGTAACTTGAATAAAGTTGCTTTTCAAGAGGAATCACATCAGTGTCACTGTAGAAACTGTACGAACAGCTTAAGTTGTGATATCAGCCAGTAACACTCCCATTTATTCTATCTTCTAATACTCAATACACCAGTACAAAATTCGTTGCACAAGTATAAAAGGTATACAAGTTTTTGTTAACAATAACCAGTAGGGAGGGAAAAGATCTCAATTTGAAATTTATTTGAAGAAATAACCAACGACATCCTTCCCACATTGTCAGTATAAAGTTCAAAGGTGGGGTTTAATTTGCATGGAGGGAAGGTAACAAAATTGCTTGAAACTCAGTCTTATCATAACTTTCAACTAAACGCCACGTGGATATCGGTCGTATTGAAGCATTTGTGTGCGAAAGCAAGGATCATCTTACAATTTACAATCCTGCCTACTGCACTATTTTTTTTCCAGCTTTTACAGAAAAACATATTCAATGTTAGCATTAACTGGGACAATTCAGGAATCGAGACTTCGGGATTTTATGGATTGGATTGGGATCATGCACTGTCCAGCTGGATATTGCATGAACCAAATATGGTTCCTGCTTCTGCCATCAAACTTTTCTCGGACACTTCAGAATGGCACCTCTCCTGAGAGGAAATCACTCCAAACACACATACTTCTTCCAAAACATCGTATAATGCCCATCCCTCGAAGAACCTTCCAGAATGTCCCACTCTTCCCAAATGTTCATATCCCAGAAGTCCCTCGTAGAAACTTCCAGAACGTTCTATTGTTCAAATACTTCATCGTCCATTCATTGGTTGTCATTACTGCAAGCACCGCCCACCGATGGTTCTAGAACATTCCTAGGACGGAATGATATAAAAGGGTCTACGGAAACCTTAGGACACTGGTGATGTTGTCGGTGGTTGTGGTGCGGCTGATTGGGGGAGGGGGAGGAGGGGGTTGCTTGTGGTGATTTGTGCTTTTTGTCTCGTTGGAAGTGCAGGGATATTTGCGTCAGGGCTAATGCGTTCATAGAGTAGCTATGTAAGGCGAAGACGTGGAGCTTTTTGAGGTTCTTGTACGCAGCAGCGATAAATTTTAACCACACATTTCAGCTTTCGTGTGCAAGGTATTCTTGGCAATCGGAATAAGACTAGCAACAATGTCGGAAGAAATGAATGGTGAAACTTTCGCGTTTCAGGCGGAGATCGCCCAACTGATGAGTCTCATCATCAATACATTTTACAGGTTTTTATCCTGGTTTACTGAGAATGGGTAGATTTGGTAGCGTTATGTGTGGTGGGTTAATGGCTAGAGGTTACAAACTTTTCCTTTTCAGTAATAAGGAAATTTTCCTCCGTGAATTGATTTCGAATTCCTCGGATGCGCTTGATAAGATTCGATACCAGGCGCTTACTGAACCAGCCGAATTGGAAACTGGAAAAGAGTTGTATATTAAGATTACTCCGAATAAGGTACTTCTTTATTCGATACCGTGTTGTCCAATTCTACTGCTTCCAACTAGTCTTTGCTGTATTTTGTTGTAAACTATGTTGTACTAAGTTTTTACAGGCTGATAAGACGCTGACCATTATGGACACGGGGATTGGTATGACTAAAGCAGATCTGGTTAATAATTTGGGCACAATTGCTAAATCTGGCACCAAGGCGTTCATGGAGGCTCTCCAGGTATCTGCATTTAACACTACAGTTTTCTGGTAAAGTGTGAATCTCTCTGCCGAATCACATGTTTTAGGCAGGTGCTGACATCTCCATGATTGGTCAGTTTGGTGTTGGGTTTTACTCCGCATTTCTGGTCGCAGATAAAGTTGTTGTGGCCTCCAAACACAATGATGATGATTGTTATCAGTGGGAGTCGTCAGCTGGAGGTAATTTTGTCGCCTTGTTAGTCTTTAAATGCGTGTTATGGATTGTTGAGGTATTGTAGAAACATGCTTGCAGGCTCATTCATTATTCGACAGGTGAATGATCCAGAGCTTACACGAGGCACCAAAATTACCCTGTACATCAAGGAGGATCAGACTGACTATCTTGAAGAGCGTCGCATCAAGGAGATTGTGAAGAAGCACTCACAGTTTATCGGGTATCCGATTAAACTTACTGTAGAGAAAGAGCGTGATAAAGAAGTTTCTGATGATGAAGCGGAAGAAGAAAAGAAGGACGAAGATAAGGAAAAGAAGGAAGGTGAGATTGAGGATGTTGGAGAAGATGAAGAAGAAGATAAGAAGGATAAAGACAAGAAGAAGAAAAAGATCAAGGAGAAGTACCATGAAGATGAAGAGCTGAACAAGGTAGGTTCGAAGGCTTAAGAGGTTGTATATGGTTAATGCTTTGGAATAATATATGCACTTCTGTATTACGCGGTTGAATTATTTTCAGACAAAGCCTATTTGGACACGTAATCCTGATGATATAAGCAATGAAGAATATGCGGAATTCTACAAATCACTATCGAATGATTGGGAGGATCATCTCGCAGTCAAACATTTTTCAGTTGAAGGGCAACTTGAATTTCGTGCTCTGTTATTTGTACCACAACGTGCACCATTTGATTTGTTTGAGAATAAGAAGACAAAGAATGCTATCAAGGTCTGTTGGACTCATCAGGCTGTATATGGTTTTACTAGAACTTCTGGAACTTCTGCAAAGTCTCGCATATTTCAGCCGTTTGACGCTGTTTTTTTTTTAGCTCTATGTTCGCCGAGTGTTCATCATGGAGAATTGCGACGAGTTGATGCCAGAATATTTGAACTTCATCAAAGGTGTTGTTGATAGCGAGGACTTGCCGCTAAATATTTCCCGTGAAATGTTGCAGCAGTCCAAGATATTGAAGGTGATTCGTAAGAATCTTGTCAAAAAATGCCTTGAATTGTTCGACGAAATCGCGGAAGACAAAGACAACTTCAAAAAGTTTTACGAACAGTTTTCGAAGAATATAAAGGTATGTTTCCTGTCAGTTTAAATTTTAAGAGGTGAATTCTATAATCAGAAATGTTCCGTTGTTTCTGCTTGTATACGGCTAATTGCAGCTTGGTATCCATGAAGATTCGACCAATCGAAAAAAACTTTCGGAGTTCTTACGATTCTATACATCAGCATCTAGCGAGGAGATGACTTCACTGAAAGATTATGTTAGTCGTATGAAGGAGAACCAGAAGCAAATCTATTTTATTACTGGTGAATCCAGGGAAGCTGTCGCCAGTTCTGCATTCGTGGAACGTGTCAAGAGACGTGGTTTCGAGGTTTGTCAGACAGTCGGGTTTATATCAGTCTTCTTTTGTTTTCCACAATAGAATGTTTGTAATTTTTACAGGTTATTTACATGACTGATCCGATAGACGAGTATTGTGTGCAGCAGTTGAAAGAATATGATGGCAAAAAGCTGGTCTCAGTAACTAAGGAAGGTCTTGAACTGCCTGAAAGTGAGGAGGAGAAGAAGAAATTTGAGGAAGACAAAGTTAAATTTGAGAATTTGTGCAAGGTCATGAAGGACATTTTGGAGAAGAAGGTACATTAAGCGATTTATAATGCATGGGTTTAAATAGCGGTTGCTCAATTCTCATTGCGGTTTGGAATACCAGAAATTTGATATAAAGACGTTGTATAAATGTGGGAAGAGGATTTTATGAATTTGTTCACGTGTGTGCTAAACTATATATATATATATATATATATGCTTGATATATCTATAGGTTGAGAAAGTTGCTGTATCAAATCGATTGGTCTCATCTCCTTGTTGCATTGTAACATCTGAATATGGATGGTCTGCCAATATGGAGCGAATTATGAAAGCGCAGGCACTGCGGGATTCTTCTACAATGGGATATATGGCTGCCAAAAAACATCTCGAAATCAACCCTGACCATTCTGTTATCAAGTACGTTGGTTTGATTCTATGAGCTCAAATTTTTTGGAGTAAAAGATGATGGTTATTTTGTTTTGTCTGTTTCATTTTAGAGCGCTGCGAGAGCGTGTCGAGGCAGACAAAAACGATAAGACTGTGAAAGATTTAGTGGTTTTGCTCTTTGAAACTGCCTTGCTTTCTTCTGGTTTTTCGCTTGAAGATCCGCAGTTGCATGCATCAAGGATATACCGCATGATTAAGGTAACGATTTAGCTAGTTATGATACTTTTAGGCCGAGTAATTTGTTTAGAACGGAAAGAAAGTACATTGTTTTTCCAGCTTGGGCTTGATATTACGGAGGATGAGGAAGATGAAGCAATTGCATCCGTTTCTGGTGAGAAAGACGAATGTGTGCCAAACTTAGTTGGTGCCGAGGAAGATGCATCGAGGATGGAAGAAGTTGATTAATTCTCTCATTAAATTTTAATAATGTTTCAATTCAATATGAGTTAAATTGTAGTAAAATTAAGTGGAAATTGCTCAAGCAGTGTTTCCGTGATGAATTTTTCATTTGATGTCGAACTTGTGCGTTTTTGTTGATCTCGTGTTGAGTTGTTCAATCTTTATAATGAGGAAGCAAAATTGTTAAAGTGCATCAATATGCTACGCGTTTTTTAATGTGTTTTTTTTTTTGAATGTCTTTGTTTTGTATTATTTCTATGTTTTTGTACTATCAATAAAATTTTCTTTGAAGAGTTCGAAGAATTCCCAAGCTATTTGAAAAAAGCTGTGTCGAGTCGTGCTCGAAGAGCTGCTTAGGTTATTGTGTGAGTGAGTGCTCCTATCAGCCAGCATATTGCATTTTTTGTTTGTAGAGGATATGGTTTTTCTCGTAAATCGTCTCTATCAATAGAAAACTAGATACTTTCAAGTCCTAAACCTTTGTCGTTGAAGATTGATTGGGGTAGTCTGGTCGGCGTTCATTTGCTGCAGATTGTATTTCCGACGGAGATGGCTGTTCCACGTGCTACTTTGCGATTGTCGCCTCTAAATTCTGCACTGCTTGTTTGTGATATGCAAGAAAAATTCAGGTGACTTTATGCGTAATTGGAATCGGTGGTCTTAAACTACTATTGTTAGGATTATCAGTTTTTTTTTTTTTTTTTTTTGTGAGTTTGGTATAAGGGTTTTGCATGAAATTGCAGGCCCAGTGTCAAATATTTTGAGGAAATTGTTCAAATTAGCAAACGCCTTATTGTCGCTGCGAAACTTCTTGATATGAAGATTATTGCCACAGAGCAGTATCCGAAAGGTGAAATTATTAAGAATCCCAAGGTTCTTAATCTCACTTTGAAGGAGTATTGTTAAACACATAATTTGCTAACAATGTGTTCAAGTTTTACGCATATGTTTTGCATGCTTTTATAGTTGTGTGTATCGGTTTTTACGTTTACGTTTTAAAATGAAACTGTTAAATTCTAATTTTGAACTTAAAAAGTGATTATTAAGTCATTAGTGAGTACAGCGAGTATAGCTTCACAAATTCATATGAATTGATTTTTTATTTAGGGCTTGGGCATACTGTGTCAGAATTGGATCTAAACAAACATAATATACCAGTTTTTGAGAAGAAAAAATTTAGCATGTGTGTTCCATCTGTTACGAAAATGCTTGAATCATCACAGTCTGTGATATTATGTGGTCTTGAAACGCATGTATGTGTTTTACACACAGCGCTTGATATGCTCGAAAAAGGAATTGCTGTACATGTAATTGCTGATGCTGTGTCATCTCGCTCACAAACGGACAGGTATCTTTTACAGCAGTATAAATTAAATTCTGGTTGCATATTAGACTTGTGTATAGCTTTCGGCAAATAAAATTTTTTTACTGGCATGTAAAACATAACTTGAATTATTTTTTAAAGAATGTTTGGCTTACGACAAATGGAAGTTGCTGGTGCTATCTTAACAACTAGTGAATGTGTCATTCTCGGTCTATTAGGAGGTGCGGACCATCCGAAATTTCGCGATGTGCAGAAAATAATCTTAGAGCTTGCACCGGATACTGGTCTACTGCAGTACTCATTGTAAACTAGATAGATGAAATTAATCAAAATGATCTTATGAAATGTTAAATCCACTGCAAAACTTGGGAGACTGAAGTGAACTAAGTTCTTTTTTCATGATAACTTATAGGCATTTGGTAGAGTTGTTAATACTTCTCTTGCACTTCAGTAGTGCTTAGTTTCATTATCTTAACGCTACTCGTAAATGTTATTGATTTGTAGTTCAATGATAACTTGGCACTCTAAATCTTCACATAATTCTAAAATATGATGGAAAATATCCACTTTTCTAACACTATGAACTAGATAGATGGAGTTTTTTACAAATTATGAGGTGCCGCTTGGATCACCGATCCATGTGTCCGTGTGATAAAAAATTCATGGTGCAGCATTATGAGAAGTTTTAATGCATATGACATTGTTTTAGTACTCATTTCTTCCATTTCTCACTCCGATTCTACATTCTGCTATTCCACACAGATTGATGAAAGCGTTAACGAAGTTGTTAATGTGAAGTGTTGTAGGTAAATAATCCGACATGTGGTCATATTGTTGAAAATCCTCTACTTTTAATTATACCACAACTGCAGTTTCGTTTTCCATGTAAATATTTCATTTTAAACCATGTTTGCTGCAAACCATATGGTTGTTGTTCTGTGATTTGAGTACTGATCGAATTCTTCAAACTTTTTGGAATTCCCAATTAATTAACTGTAAATATCCAACATATTCCCAAGTTTATTTCTTTAAAGCATTCTAACAAAGAAGCACACAAATGAAGTAGGCAGTCAAAGTAATATTAGTGAATATCAATTGTATGCAAATTTCCTTCCTTCCGTTAAAAGCAATCAAAAAATGTTCACAGATGATATATCGTCGGGAAAATGATGTGGTAATCGAAGAGACTTAACGCACCTTTTATAAAGTACCGTCACTACACTGTTGATTAAATTAAAAAATGTGAAAGAGGGAAGAGTCAACTTCTTCATATTTTATTAGAGATCTAAAATTCAATTCTAGAAGTTTGTCGGACACAAAAATCATCATACATGAGAATCTGTTAGATATGATAGTTTTTAAAGTGTTATTACATTAAGCTCACTACAGTAACTACAGCAATATGTGGTTGTCTTTGTGCTGAAGCCTGTTCTCATATTTACTGCCAATTCTGCAGCTGAAGGAAGGACCCATCTCCGTAAGCGTTATTTCGCTTTTTTCGATATCCACTAGATTCCACTGGGGCTGGGACTATAGCGGCATATGGTTGACCAGCTTGTGCTGGAGCTTGTTCCGCAGGTGCTGGCATAGGAAGTGTGAGGCCTGCAGTTGGAGGGACCGCTTCGTCACCGTAAGCGTTATTTCGCTTTTTTCGATATCCACTAGATTCCACTGGGGCTGGGACTATAGCGGCATATGGTTGACCAGCTTGTGCTGGAGCTTGTTCCGCAGGTGCTGGCATAGGAAGTGTGAGGCCTGCAGTTGGAGGGACCGCTTCGTCACCGTAAGCGTTATTTCGCTTTTTTCGATGTCCCCAGAATTTTAGTAGAGCTGGAACAGCGTGCGGTTGTTGAGTTTGTACTGAAGACTGTTCAGTAGATACAGCCATAACTAAGGCCGAAATGATATCTTTATCACTATGTGCATTATGCTTGTGCACTGAAAAAAGTTTGATGCAATAAGTATTATGTAATTAATAAATTCTGAGAAGTTAGGTTTGACAAATTCTTTGATCTTCTAATTAATTACCTGTGCAAAGATTTCTTTTTTTTTGGGTGGGTGAGGGGAGGTGGGGTTGCATAATGTTTTACATTACAGAGATCTTTGACAACCTTCGGAGTCTTGGCGGTTTTGATATGTGACGGAAATATTGGCGATGAATTATATGCTTTTTATTGTAGCACTTGGTCACCTCCGACAATTCTTTATCTCTAAATCTAAAATATGATTTGAAACCAGTTCAAGTATGAAATGTGGCTTGCATCCAGGGAAGAAAAAAAACAAACGTTTAACAAACTGGTTTACATTGCTTAGTTTTCTTTTGAGTGCTTTACCCACTACAAAGAGGTTTCCTCCAGAACACTTTGAAATGTATGATCGAATTTATCTCTCTTATACATTTCCTCGTTCTTCATCAAAAGTTAGTCAACAGTAAATATATTCACAATTAAGAAGTAAATAAGAGTAAAAACATACATGATCGAGATGGTATATTGAAAAAGAACAGTATCGATAGGAGAATGGTAATAATTGAGTTCATTGCTGCTGCTATGAAATGAAGGTAATTAATTAGTAAATAGTTAAGAAAACCGAAGTAGTATTTTTCAGCAGGACAGAACTGGAGTGGAAGTACTTTGCAGTAGTTCCTTATATAGGGAAGAGGAAAGCATAGAGCTAATTGTAACTGCTGCTCCAATCTATCACTTTCAATTATCGTCATTTTCTCTCTTTCCATTCTCCTTCTCTGTGCATCTCTTTTTCTGGTGTTATGAGTGCTGCTGAACTGGTTAGCTCTATTTTAAAGTTTAATTTCCCATTACAATACCAAGAAGGAAATACTCTTCATTTCTTGGATAACTAAGTGAATGTCTATCTATCTATATGTACTTTTTTAACTCTCCCTTTGAAACTATTCAGTTTGATCATTGTCAGAGAAATAAACTAACAAGTGAGCAAAGACGAGAGACGAGAGCAGGTAATGATGATCTTTAAGGTGGAATTATTTTTTTGAAGTGAATCAAAGTTTCCATCGTGAAATTTCTATTTATTACGTATGTAGAGTTACTGAAATGTTGCAGAGTACACAGAGCATTGCAGAAGGACTTGTAGATGTTTAAAATAGTTACATTTCTGTAAACGACAACCTGTTTGTTTGTTTGTTTTTTTTTCGCTTTTGAATCCATTTTACAGTTGCGTTATGTTCGGAATACGACATTCACTGAATCGGCCTAAGAAGGAAACTTCTGCATAAAGGAATTATGGTGTAAAAGGGACGTAAGTACTGGTTTTTATAAATTTTTTTGATCAGAAAAATAAAATGTAAATGTTCGCAGCATGCAATATCTGAATAACTGGAAAAAAAGATTGAAAGACAGCCCAGCAGCAAAATATCCTTATTTCATAATTATGTTGGACGAAATGACTCGTAATATTTTGTCTAATCATTTCTGATTCACGTGACAGTGCAGTACAATTTAATTAGAATGATTAATTGTATTCTCTTCAGATGATCCGGAACTCCGTAATCGGCTATTGATGTTTTACTACTTTGCTCAAATCAGTAAGAAATCTTTGGCTCTGTATAATTGTGAACGAGTTAGAGCCATTTTTTATGCCATTTTAGATTTTATTTTTTCGTTTAAAATTTATCTGGAATTGTCAAGTAGTCCGATGTATCGAAAGTATAATATCAGTTTACTCTCTCTCTCTCTCTCTCTCTCCGTTCTTCATTTTTCCAGAAGACGGCAATCCTTCACGAATGAAAAGATTCGTAATTTGAATTATTAACAAAAACAAAAAAAATTTTGGCTCTGAAAATAAAAAAATTTCAACAAAAAAAATTATGCATGTCTTTTCCTACTAATGTGTGATTTATAAATATTTATGGACAAATATCGAGGAGTGGTGAAATTCCAACCTTATTCAAACAAGTTGCAAACATTTTCAAGTAGTTAGTTTCAGTCTGCACACAGATTAGTTTCAGTCTGACACAGATGCTATATTGGCAAGGACGACATTGTTCGAGATCATTCACATTCAGTCGTTCTCTTCATAGTTTAATAGTTAATCATGATTTTGTTTCCCATATTTTTTTAGTTTTCTAATGAAGTTAACGAGATTTTTTCGCTTTTTCTGATCCTTTCATTACGAATGGATGCCCAATTCTTCTTGTAATTCTGTACTGTATATCACTCAATTACTTCGGACTTCTTGTAATTCTGTACTGTATATCACTCAATTACTTCGGACTTCTTGTAATTCTGTACTGTATATCACTCAATTACTTCGGACTTCTTGTAATTCTGTACTGTATATCACTCAATTACTTCGGACTTCTTGTAATTCTGTACTGTATATCACTCAATTACTTCGGACTTCTTGTAATTCTGTACTGTATATCACTCAATTACTTCGGACTTCTTGTAATTCTGTACTGTATATCACTCAATTACTTCGGACTTCTTGTAATTCTGTACTGTATATCACTCAATTACTTCGGACTTCTTGTAATTCTGTACTGTATATCACTCAATTACTTCGGACTTCTTGTAATTCTGTACTGTATATCACTCAATTACTTCGGACTTCTTGTAATTCTGTACTGTATATCACTCAATTACTTCGGACTTCTTGTAATTCTGTACTGTATATCACTCAATTACTTCGGACTTCTTGTAATTCTGTACTGTATATCACTCAATTACTTCGGACTTCTTGTAATTCTGTACTGTATATCACTCAATTACTTCGGACTTCTTGTAATTCTGTACTGTATATCACTCAATTACTTCGGACTTCTTGTAATTCTGTACTGTATATCACTCAATTACTTCGGAATATATAATGTTGCGGATCAGCTTTATCGATAGTAATGAACTTCGATTTGTAACTTCCTGAAATATCACACCATTAAGTTCTTATGTGGTGTGTATTTTTAATATTGGATGTTCGTGTGCAATGTCGATTGTAAAATTCAGGAATTAGAACATTATACCTTGCGATTCTATTTCTAGACAGTGACTTTGTCATACCAATGTCAACATACTAATGAAATCATATAGAATTGGGTTCAGGGAATGGCATATAATTGATTTCTCTAAAACCTTGGTTGACACAGATACTGTACTGGCAAGGACGACATTGTTCAAAGTCATTCACATTCAGCATGTTATGGAACACATTCTGAGATACCAAAAACTTTCTATTTTGCGTTTATAAAACCTTTTAAGTTACGCACAAAAGCCACGAAAATGGAAAAGATCATTTTGTTTACAAAGAAACTTATTGAATTTCAAAAAAAAAGGAAATAATATGGAAGAAATAAATTTCTAAAAGTTATTAACTGAACATGAAGGCAATCTTCAATGTGATTAATTATCAGTTAAGAACATAACTGATAATGTGTTAAACTTTATCGTCATTATTTGCTAAACTTGTTAATCTTACTAATGCCTAAAAGATATCGAGTCTCGAGTGCTATTGAAAGAAACTGGCAAACAAAGGTCTATCCTTCACACAATACCTTTTCATTTTGTTACTGCGAAAAATAAGTTTTACAAAATCAGAAATTTCATTGTATTATTGAATCTGCTGAATGACATTTTAGTTTTTTTGTTTGAAACAATGGATTGTATCTTTAAATACTACTCTGATGTTGCTCAAACGCAATCATAAATTACTACATTTCATTTTTTTTTCCAATCTAAACTAAATTCATTGCTACCTGTACTACCTAGGCGTAACAATAGATTTCACACACGGATAAACTAGCTTTGTGATATAACAGCAACCGACCTAAATCTTAAATTTTTCACAACTGGAAAATTATTACTAATAATGTTGTTCGTCTTATTTTGAATGTAAAATCGTTAACTCATGAAAAAACTGTTACGTCCTTCAATTTTTTTTTATAAAGGGCGGCATGCGAGGCAATTCTTCTAATATTCCGTCATTGTTTAAGCGACGCACCAAAGTTGATTTAAGAGTTATCGTTTTATATGACCACAATTTACTTCTTACTCGTCTGCAGCAACGTTCCACTTTGGACGTTCTTTTTATCCAACACATGAAAATAAAAAAGTTTTAAAAGAAATATTTGAGGAAATTTGTAAGCTCTCAGATAATATTTAAGCAATTGACAGATTATCAATCTTCAGCAGCAGATCCCCGCTTGACACAGTGTTTTACAAATCGTTGCATTAAATGACAGAATAATTTCAATAATCACGACTACTAGACGTCTCTATCAGACTGTACAACATTTCCACAACTAAGCAGCTTTCCATTGTTAATTTAAAAAAATTTCCAACTCCTGCAAGTAGCGCACAACAACGAACCCGGAATGATTGGAAATTTCAATTGAAAATGAAACTCTAATTTAAGGGTACAAAATAAGAAAAATCGAGAAATCTAACTCTGCTTATGCTCATAGGTTAGTTAACAGGTTCGTTGTTGAATTTCAGAAATTCTATTAGATTCGTCCCTTGCTAATTAATTCCTGCTTTCCAGTTATATTGTTGTAACATTGATACTGCTGTCTCGTCGTATCTGCTTTTATTCTGATAGAAGATCTATGTCAGTGTTTGATGCTGACCTTTGTTCCTCTTTGTTCAACTTGCTTTATAGATGTTTGCATTTTTCAGTCACTTAATTTCAAATCACTTAACTTCTTTTAACCAATATATTTTCACATTAAATGCATAAATAAATATTAATGATATATGTAAATTAAACTTCAATAATCGATATTTTACTGTGGTATTACGTATAGGCGTTTTGTAAATGAACCAAAAGAAAAAAAAAGATTTAAAAACAACACAAAGGAGAAATGGAATTGGTAACTGATGGAAATATAAATAAGCCGTAAAGAAAATGCCCAAAACAAAATATTTACCACATGTCGGAAAACTTTCTTTTCTTTTTACTTTATTACAGAAATTTCCCTGCATACAACATAATGACAATAAATTTCCCGAATCTTCGATCTCCTGTTTATTCATTCTATTTTTTTGGATAGCATAAAAATTAACAATTAGTTTATTTCTTCAGATAAATTTTGATATTTATTGTTTGTTTGCTGCATCTGGGATTTTTTTGCTCCAACAGAAGTCAATGATATCAAAAATTCGAAAGACAGCCCTGACAATTTTCCTCTAATTTACTTGTTTTTTCTCTGAAATTCCAAACTGCTAATTTAAAAACATTCAAGACAAAAATTTTAAGAGTAACGATTTGTGCAAGGTTATTCAGCATCTAATATCATTTAATCGTAAGAAAAAATACAGATGACTTTAATTCAGCGATTGTATCCTTCACTGAATTTATTATTGTATTTTCGAGATGGAATGAAAGACAAATTCGACTGCTACGACTGAACCATTTTCTGTATTCAACATATCACTGACAATATATATCAAACTAGTAAGTAAAATTAAATTAGTAAGAAAAGTTGTTTCGAATTCTTTCAGCAAAAGATCGTGAATTGAGAATAAAGATAAATTTGAGAACGATTCAATTAACCGAGCTTATCTCAACACTTCTTTCTGATTCTCACATTTAACTTCGAAAATATTAAATGTTTAGACACTTCAAGTAATTTGTACACGCAGCACTAATATTGCAGTTGAAAATGCACAATTTTTCAATAGATTTCAAATATTTGGTCGATTTGTCTTAATGAATATAAAGAAAAATAGGCTGCATATTTCTCTAGTTCAGCGATGCTTAATGAAGTTCCAAAACAAAATATATAAATTCTAGTTTTATTAGACATTTTTTTTTCGATGATTTTGTTATCGATCTCATTAAAACATATATCACGTAAAACACTATAAACGATTAGCTTATTTCCAAATGTTCAGATGGAATTTGCCCCTATGAATAACACAAATTTTTCATTAACTATTCAAAGATTCAAAAAATGCGACATTCTCATATCATACCATTTTTCTCAGAAGAAATCTTGGAATCTTTGAGTATTGGACTTTAGTGCAGAGTGAGCCTGCTTCTATTTCTTATATTATGAATTAATTACTCAGTCGTAAGATGATATCACTTTATTCATACCATTAGCCAAGATCTAATCTTGACTAATTTTGACAGAGGAATGAGCGTGCGCCATTACCAGCTACTAGTCATCGTTCTGCGGATATTTTAGAATTATAAAACATTTTCAGGAATATAATGTCCCTATTTTTGAAAAAGCTTTTACAATTAATTAACCTCCCTCCTCATTATGATTTGGATGATCTTATGAATATTAGACAATTAACCTACTCTGCACTGTGGGGACATAGTTATCTCTTAGATGTCGACTGTTGTATTCCCATCGATTTGCATCGAATTATTTAGTCATTGTATTCAGCATGACGATGATGAGGATTGTGAAACTTAGTCCAATAAGTTTGGAAGTGGTGGCACTATTAGAGGATAATATGACGATGTCAAAAAGCCCCGGCTATTTTAATTAACTAAATGAAAGGAAACTCCTCAGACACTTCAGTTTTAAAGAAAAATAAAAAAGACGCAGATGAAGATACTTTGTTAATTAACTAACTGAAACTTTGAAAAAACATACAGGGAAATAAGATTTAAGATGGTAAACCGAATAACTTGCTCCGCACCTATTTTGTTTTAAATCCGCTTCGGACATTCGGATTAGAACTTTAAAATCAGAATTAAAATGATAAGCAAATGCATTCGAATGTTTCAAGTACAACACTGTGGATTGCAATGAAAGATATCAACGAACGGAACTATGAGAATTGTAACTTGTGCATTGTAGAAATGGGAGAAATGGAAATTCAGAAAAGTACCACAGATCATCGTATGGCGGTTCATTATTGCATGAATTATATCCCTTTGTTGTGTGTTTTTAAATAATGACTAATGGATATGTGTTCAGGATGTGTTTGCTCCCTAAATATTTCATGAAAATGATGAGATGACCCAAATCATTATATAGTATATAGAATAGTGCTAATTTAATAAAAATTACAGGAAATTGTTTCACTTCAACAAATAAAATAAACATCGAAACATAAGTATGTATAAATGAGACTTCATTTACAGCATCAGCGAGAAAAAAGAAAACTTGAGTATGACCAATAACCATGCATACATGACCAGGAATATGTATATATTGATGGAAAAGAAAGAGAAGACATTACCCGATATGTTATAACCAATAGAATGCGAAACAAAATTCAACCAAAGTTTCATCTGATTCTGAAGAAGTAAGTTACATAAATCTTCAAATGGTCCAGATTTTGAAGAAAAATATAAAAAACACAGCAAATGAATATGCTTTATATGCTGACTAACTGAACCTTTGAGAAATCATAAAGATGAATAAGATTCTAGTTGGTAAACTGAATAAATTTGCTCCAGTTAATGACAGTGTTTTAAATTCGCATCGAACAAGAAACAAACATAGAAAATGATAGAAATCATCCGGGTACACCATAAACGGGGAAAAAAATAGAACAGGAGATAAGAAAGGCAATGAAGAATATATAAAGAACAGGAGATAAGAAGAATATATGTCACAAACAAAAAACTGAGCCTTGCTGATTACAAAAGGTCAATAAAATGTGAAGATTTAAAACAAATGATAATATTGAAAACCAAAGCAGCATTATCCTAAATGCCAATATTATATTAAGTAAATCAGTAGATGGATATTTAAGAATTTAAGATTTAACATTAAACTTTCGGAGAAAGTGAACCTTAATATTTCATATTGACAATAAAAATATATGACTCGTAAAATCTTCAACCACAATTTTCGTTCTGCCTTCAGCAACAGACTAATAGTACTTAGACCGGATTATATAACTATGTAAAGAAATAACAGAGTGTTATCTTAATTTAGAAACCACGGCTTTAACTTCGATTAGTGCTTCCGCTTCAGCTTCATCTAGATGTTCAATCATTTCTACTTTTTCCAAATATTTTTTGGCAAGTTCTTTGTTTTTCATTACAGCATAACAACGTGCGATATAGAGTAAATTCTCAGGCCATGCGAATGGTGAATATTTTTCAGCCTATAATATGATAGCAATAGTTCGAGAAATGAGTTTTCAAATCGGCATGACGAATAGAAACATTAAGAAATAGAATAGAAACATACTTAGAGTGTATAAAATTAAATTTTAAATATTGAAGTTAAAATACGATGTTTAACGAACCTCCAAAAAATCGCTAAGAGCTTCATCGATTGTACCATGTGGAACTTCAGAAAACAATGCACTACATAATCGTTTCTCGATCCATGTAAGATTGGCGACCTCATACGAAAAACGTCCACGTGAATGAAGCAATGAATATTCGGTCGATTGCATCTGTATTGCGCGATCCAAATATGCCTGAATTATACAGACAACAAATACTCTAAGGACAACTTTATGGGCAACAAGCAATAAAGCATATGTTTTAACACGAGTAAGCTGTTCCAGAGCATTTATTCTTATTGCAAAAAGCCTATACGCTTTTATGCTATCTCATTATAATCATCTAATTGAAGAAAATAAAAAAAAAAAAATGATTTCTAAATAATATAGCATAGAAGGATGCAAAATTAATTTGCTGAAACTTTATGTAATATCAGTGTAGAAGTGTGCAACAAAATTCCTTCACTTTGCGAATATTTCGAGGTTTTGGCAACTATGGAATTACGTTTGAATAAAACAATATTAAACAAATTAAAACCTTGAAAATCTTGCCCTGCTCAATTTTTTCTTTGGGTCCAAGGAAATCAGTTGCAGAGCCAATCAGGATTGCCGCCCATCTGAGTGCTTCAGCATTATTCTCATCGATTGTATAAGCTGACGTTGCATATGTCCGACCTGTAAAAGTGAACAACTCTATCATTACTTATCTACTTGAAAATGGTACACATTAATTGTTCCTTCATTTAATCAGTGCGAAACGGCGAATACTGAAAACAAAAAATGTGTAAATTCCATTCAATCATGATTTTTAATTTCATTTTCACTCCATTTTTCAGACTTGATCTATATTATATGTGTATAATGTTTGAAATATTTCCTTTTCAATTATAGATAATAAAAATTAAAAAACCAGATAAGGGTGCTATAAACGATGTGCTAGTATGAAATAACATCATTTTGACCTATATCGCGCAAAAAACTCCCAACTGACTGATGTAAAAATTTACAAGACTGAGACGGCTCGGTGTAATGAGACTGCTACAAGCATTACTTACAGGAATTACTTACGAGTCAATTAATTAAAATGATCATAAAATAATATTAACTAGTGTGGCATGAACTTGGTCGAAGCAATTCGTCTGTTTCAATTAAAGGAATTATATAAAAACTTCAATCAAAAAAAGAACCTTCGAGAATGAGCAACTTCTTCTTCGGATCCTTCTTTTGCAAAGTATTAGCCCACAAAAAACATGCTTTGCCCAACCGCCACAACAAATCAATGTTAGTTTTTATTTCTTCGTTGCTATCATAAATCTGGGGAAGAAAAAACATTTAAAGACCATGCAAATAAATGTTAGAGTATACAGCATGTATATAAAAAAAAGCCTACTTCTTTCAGCTGTTCATATACTACTTTTGGGTTATCATCTATCGCTTTATCAACTTCTGCGAAATCCTGAAAAAAACTCATCATCGTTTGTTCCACTCTTAAATTTGATTAAAATTTTAAAAAAAAAATCAAAAAAAATCGAATACTGATTAAATCTAAAAACATTTATTCGAATTATTAAAAACCTTTTAAATTTAAAAGTACATTGAATTATTACTGTTTGGGGTTTTCAGCTTGATCCTTGTTTTGTTCAGTAAAAGAAAAATCTCTCTGTGATCATTTAAAATTATTCATCCCGCGTGCATTTGAAAATAAATGATTAAAATCTAATCAATGCAAAGAATTTTTTGTAAATTCGAAAGAATTTCAATAAAAAATTAGATTTTAGAAAAACTTTAATAAAATTTATATGACAAAATAATCACACCATTCTTTTTGCACCAAAAACGCTATTATAGAAAGTGATTTCTCTAAACAAATTTTGTCGGTATTTCACCAAGAAAACACACATAAAGGTTATCTTTTCAATTTATCAAGTCATATTAAGTATTTTTGAGTTTAATAATTGATAGTTGCGACAATGGGTGCGACAAATTGAAGACTTCAGTAAACGCATCTTTCTTTCTAAAAGAAAAAAAGACGAAAATTTCTTTTAAAATGACTTAACCTTGATAAAATGTTGGAAATGGCCCGAATAAATTTTAAACATGCTAAGTTACTGTACACTACTTATATACACACACTACTTTTCAACAGTATGAGTAGTATATTTACTTAAATTGTAAAATTTTTTCCCAGTGAACAATATAGAGAAAAATTGTTATTATTATGATGATGATGATTTCTCACCGACATACCGTCATCTTTTCAGTTGCGCTTTGTGTTATTTGTTGAGGATATTGATTGAAAATATCTACAACTGATGCACAACAATCTAAAATTTCAAATAATTATAATGAAAAGAACTTTGAATAATATAAAAGCTAAGATGAGGACAACAATAATCGAATTAAACAAATGAATCAAAAAATCAACAAATCAAAAGCTAATAAATATAATGGTCAAAATCTGTGAAATTTCTTCTAATAATGTAATAATAATAATAATAATAATAATAATAATAATAATAATAATAATAATAATAATAATAATAATAATAATAATAAACAATAATTAATAATAGTAATAAGAATAACAATAATTAATGGTAGTTAATAATAATAGTAAAAGTTATAACAGACTAATTTGAATGTGAAATTAAAAATTCTACTTTTCAGACAACGTTGTCCTATAAGAGAATGAAAAATAGAAGCATTTTTTGCAATACGACATCAATAAAACTGTGAAAATTGGATGAAAATTACATAACACATGTGTTGTTTACACCTATTTCTGACAGTGTGCCAAATAACTAAAGAACTGTAACGGAGTAACCTGATGGAACTACTTTGGTAGGTATCTCTGAGCTGAAAGTACTATGAAGATGATGAAATTTTCTTGTCACTTAACTTGTGACAAAATAGTGGGCTTTGTCATCGAAAAATAAGAGAAAGCAAAACGCTACCCGCTCAACATCTCCGATTTTGGATCGATCAGCAAGAACTCTAGGAAAACAAGTGGCGCGGCGAAGGGTACCACCAATATTTACAATGGAATAATCAGCCATACGACGACCAACCCGGAAAATCTGTATTACTAATTTTATTTAGAATTCAAAACAAAAGCCTCGAGGAAGAGATTTTGCTGGGTACGTCCGTAAACCAAAGCTTTACAAAGTATACTTGCTAATCTTAGGAAAGTGGATTTGTTCTTCACTTTTATTAACAACAAGAGTCGATTGTACAGCTTGTCATCTTCACCCGTTGAGCAGTCTAGATTAGGGCCATTAGTTACTGTAGAGGCCCAATTTTTGAATGAAAATTAACTGTTGAATGAGTCTTTTTTCAACATATGCATTTCACAACTAGTAATTTATCAACTGCTTTATATTTACCGTAATCTTGAATAGGAAAAACAAAAAAGAAACACCGTCAGTTCTTCCTATTAGCAATGTCTTTATAACAATTTCCCACTTTTATTAACAGAATGAGCAAAAATTATTGGAATGACTCTGAGCAAGATGTTTCAAACCAGTAAGCGACGAGTATATGGCCGCTCTCCAAGTTCATATCTTCCCGATGAAATTTCCGAAGAAATCATGAAAACAGGTTCCCTATGGAAAATGATGTGTACTGCTCTTGTACCGTTACGTTACAAGTCGCCTCGATAACAGTAGTTTAACGACAAATGAAATACACTGAGAAAAGGACTTCTTGTCACTCACATTGCACCATTTAAAAACAATTTGAATTGCGGACTATGAAAGAAAAACATTCCTGCGCTCTAAAAATATAAAATAGTATGGGCTGTTTGTTTGAAGTATCTCCTTACTTTATAGAGAAAAGAATTTCGTCAAAAGAAGCGATCGCAAAGGAGGAGGGAGCATGAAAATATTGAAAAAATTTAAATTCTTAATTTGACTTTCTGAAGTTTGTTTTGTTTGAGAATTAATTGCGACAGAGACAGTTATCCAAATAACCCAGCCGGTGAATAGTGTAAGAAACACTTGATGGCGGCCTTTAAATGGTTCTTTAAAAAAAAAAATTCCTTACTAGGAAATACCAAGCATGACAATATCATCATCTCATGTTAGTGTCTGTAAAGTTCGGGAGAATATAATTTGCTATTAAAGGAAAGTAAACATAGAGATTTTTCATTCCTATCTAATAAATATATGTATAATACTTTTATAATACAAGTTCTTCAATGCACGCATATGAAATCAAACTAGATGTATAATACTTTTCCATATGAAGATGATAATCAGAATTAAGAATGAAGAGGAAGATAAATTTTATTTCCTCTTATTAAGCATTCGTTTTCAACATTTCTTTCGATTCATATTACACTGAAATTAATTTCAATTAGCAATTTAATTATCAAAAACTTTATATTCCCTAAGAGCTTAATGGACCCCTTAGATGCTTGATGGGAATTTTTCAATCTAAAGGATATCTCAATATTAATTCTATTTTCATTATATCAGATAAAAAATAGGATATAACAGAAAAGGAAATAATATAGCATAAATAACTACCACAATACCATAATTTCCTCAGTTATTCACCAAATGTATATTTCGAAAAAACATTTGAAAATATTTATCTTCTACTGCTCACTCATTATATACAGCAAGCACATCACTGAAATTCATTATTTCAAATGCTTGTTTATAGATTCAAAAACTTGTCCATATTGACATTTTTAAGCTTCTCATCCTGAATATCTAACATATTTTTAACAATCTTTAGAATATATCTCAACTTTCCATGCCTCGCTTTCTCCAACTGTGAAAAAAAAAATTTCGTTGCACATGGGGACAGCTTTATCAGATGCTGATTACACTACAAGATTTTTACTTTTTCAACATTACAACCACATTCCGCTGTCCTAATTACTGTAACTACTACTCTTTAATAACCAAAATTGATGCACTTCTCACACTGAACGCTCTGGTCAGAAAGACCGGAATTGCTGCTGATCGCAATCTTCACCAGTCCTGAATTTCGATTTCCGGTTGACGCAGTGTGAGAGCATACCGTTCTAAGCTTATTTCTTCATTTAGCATTTAGCATTGGCTAGATGGAAACTTTTATAATGTTATCAACAGATGCCGATGTTGAAAATATTATTCAAAAATTGTTTAACCCCAAATTTCCTATGTGGCTTAAAAGATAAGAGTAACAAATGGCAACCAAACACAAATAATACTTTTCAATCAGCGGATTCTGCAGAACATTTCCAGGCAAAGTTCTGAACGACTACTGAATAATCACTGGAAAGAACAGAAAGCATGTAGTTGATCAAAAATTATCTTACCATTCAGTAGATCAAAGACGTCTTATTGTCTAGAAGACTGATTCATATCAGTCTATACATAAAATAAAAAAGATTGTTCCAATATATGGGAAAAGAGAAAGATATCATTTTAGACAGATGATAAAAAGAGTGTCCATAATGACATATTGATTGGTGTTGAGAACTTATCAGTTGAACATTGACAAGATGATACTGGCATTGAAGCATTCAAGCAATTAACAGATGCATTACTGATAAGGTGGTTATGATAGGTTACAATTTATAGAAGTGTAGCGGCATAAGAGAAAAGAATGACAACTTTAAAACTCAACATTCATTGATGGAAATAAGGAGTGCACTTGAAGGGAGGGAAAAAAAGCAAGGAAACAAGCTTCTCCAAAAAAAAAAAAAAGTGCACTGATGCTTTAATTCAGCTCCCTACACCACATTAGTAAACAACCATTAGCGCCTACATCTCCAATCTGCTGTGATCGTTCTGCCATCACATTCTACGCATATGATAGTAGGGTGAATGCTTCATCTCATTTCATGGTACTTCTCGAAGTGGCGTCATTTTCGTACATTACACACTTAGCACACCAATAATTACCTTTCTTAATGCAACTCATATCAATCTACAGATGAAACGAAGAAGACTGTTGCAACATAAAAAAATCATTGAACAACATAATGTTCATGTATAAGGGCAAAAGGTTATATAATCCCAAAAGTAATGCAAAAACTTTTTGGGTATCTTTATCGATAACTACAATTTGACAAACTTACAACTACCAGAATATGTCTAATTAGTAGCTAGCTCATGTTTGCGGATCGCAGAAACAGAATTCTGGAAGTGGACAAATGAGAATAAGTAACCGAATATATTAACATATATTGACGCTGTGGAAAGTGAATTAAATCAATAAATAACAATACTGCAGTCATTACAAACGTTCTTAGTAAAACAAAGACGCAGTGTCCAGCAATATTTACAAAGCATGAAAACTTTGCAAGACCATTCATAAACTGACCACAAAATAAGTTATAAGTTAGGAGACAACAGCGGTTTGCTAATTCTTGCTAGAATGCAAACATAAAAATCCATTTTTTCAAACTCCGTACTTTCCTAGCTTGCGAAAGTAGCATATAAATACTAACAGTACTATTAGAAAATTGATTTCTTTCAAAAGAGTATAAAATTCATTTCCTTCTTTTGTTTTTTCAATCAACTTTAACATAAATTTTATGTCTCGTTAAGTATACTTAAGCAGCTTTTTATCCTAGCTTTCATTCACTTGTACTCCAATGTAGTAAAGGATAAAACTTGTGTTCATCGATGTTACACTACAGTAACTAAGAACATAAACTTATTGCAACCATACAAATTTCTGGGGCTTTATCAACTGCTCACTGCTTTTTGTAAAATAGCTTCAGCAATTTAAAAATCAAACTTCAAAAATCCACATACTGCCATTTTTGAATTTGCGTATATAAAATAATCTTAATAATATACAGGAAAAGTGTTAACTATTCAGTTTTTAAATTGACAGTGGCAGTTTCAAATTGAAATGATGGATATTCTGCATACGGCAGAAATAAGAAAGTTTTTATTTACGAAAAACTGATGTCGCATAAAGTATCGAATTTGCAATATACTGAATAAAAATTAATTGCTGATCAGAATATATGTTAAGCTATATAAATCGCCACAGGAAAAGTAAAACATGTAATCTAAAAAATACTTAAGATCAAGTAATAAAGAAATTATATTCTATTTCCTTTTAGACCTCATTGTAATATGCAGTAGCCCTTGTTAACAACGTCAATTATTTCGACAAGTTAAAGCCACCACTACCGCTTTTCCAAGCTAAGCATTAAATACTTTTCCAGTAAAACTTCATTAATCATTTTGAATCGAATATTTCGATTTTAAAACCTGCTTTCTGAGTTGATAAGTCCATCTGCGAAAACCAGAACAAAAAGTAGTATAAAAAAAAGTATAACCTCGAAGACGCTTTTACGAAGACGTAAAAATGATATTCTTTTACATCAGCTTAACTTTTCAACTTTTCGTACTATTTTTCATTAATTAAGATTAATATATTAATAACAAACCTCCTTTCATAAGATTTCCCCTCTTCTCAATCTCTGCAGATGAGAATAATATGCACATCTCGCATATCTCTGAAATAACGAGGGATTCTCAAATCCACTTGTAACCAATCACAGTGAATTAACTGAAAAGAAATATGAAAATGAAATACCCGTCAAAATGGAAAACTGTCCCTTTAATACATTGGAAATAAAACTGTAATTCAGTTAAAAAACATAGCCTAAATTAATATGTCTTACTACATATTTCAAAGAGACCTCAGGAGTGCAAATTCATTTTAGCACCAAAAGCGAAATCCACTCAGTTCGGATTGATGCCTGTACATTTAAATGTTACTGATTAAATAAGAAACTATTAGTAGCAATTACATGTTGCACTAGCATTCTTTTCTTTTTTTAATTCCTTTAATAAGGTTTTCCTTCTTGAAGTAATTTTTTCTCCGATTTTTCAAAAAATTTTGGAGCATTTAAGTCGAGCAACCGCATTTAGGTCATTTACCTTTTTAGAAAGCACAATAAGAACTAAAGCACCTTAAATCAACCACTTCTCGCATCAAATACCATCAAACTCAGTGGAAACAATGGTATTTCTGGTCAGTACATTTCTGAACGACCACACAAAATTCACCAGTTATTTCTTCGTGCTAGCCGCATTTTGCGTATAATACCTACTGAACTACTCCGACAAAGACCAAAGCTTTATAATTTTAAAAGCAAAAAAAAGAAAAAAAAATCACTTAACCGGACGTAACTTTTCTTACGGTTCCATCTCCAATAATGACTGAAAACTTTTATCAATCTGGGGAATTTCGGTTTTTTCAGGAAAAACGATCTTTGGAGCTTTCGAATAAAATATTTCATCAGCAAAATAATATCAGAAGCAAGTAAAAAACTATAAATGAGATTAAATATTATGCAATTAGACATCCTATTGGAAGCAATCATTATAAAGTCGCTAACAAAATAGGAACTTACTTCCACTAATTTTGTAAATAACTTCAAAATTGTCGAAAACTCGAGATACTTATCAACATTTATATATAACCTACTCTTTTGTGAACTTACTTTTATATCCAGAAATCACTTCCATAAAACGGGATTTAAAAAAGTTGAATGCCACTTATTTGGGTGGATTACATCATATCATAAATGCAATTTTGATTTTCCTAACTGCTTAAGTAAAGTTTCGATTCCTCTTAAGAAAATTATTGCTTACAAATTATAACATGTTTTAGTTCAGCAAGTAAGGTTGCAACTGTTATATTCACTCAAACATTCCAAAGAACAATTAATATTTCTAACAATAACACTGAAAAAATTCAACAACAACCACTCATGCTTCAAAAACCAGATCTCGAAGACAGGAAGCTACATGATAGCTTTCAAAGTTATTGCAGAATTCGAATTCTGCACATATAATAAAGTAGAATTTAAAAAATCTCATGTGAAGGTGTAAAAAAACAGACAATCTAAAAGTGGTACAATTAGTTCTTATATTTCCCAGCGAGAGATAATGATTTCCTCGCCATTTCTATTACGCCTTGCATTGATTTATTGCCTCCGATGAAACCAGATGGATGAACAAAAATGCAGCCGGGTATGTCCGCTACCTTCGTCAATTCTGCATCACGAAGACCACGCCATGCCTCTGGAAGGGGTAACCTGAAAAACTGAAACAATTTTGCAATTAGCACAAAGAATTCTACATAACTATATGGCGCGAATTTAAGCACGCTAATACTCTTTTTAATAAGATCTTTACAAAATATTTTGGAATTATTTTGCATGAAATATGATGAGCACAGTAAACACCACATACATCATCATGAAAAGTGATTGAAAACTTCATATTGGATAAAATATAAAGAATCTAGGAAATCCACATAAAATAAGAACGAATCATTTGTAAAACTGGCAAAAACCTATTTTCAAAAGGTTGTCTTTCATTTACTGGAATAGCTTGCACTCGCCATTGTGCATTTACATTATCTTCATAAATAACATATATAATATCATCGTTTTTTAAATGAAACTGTTCTTCAATGAGAAAAAAATGATCTTTCCATGGCATTCCACCACCTTCGAGGCAAAATATTTGGCCACTTTTGTCAACCTGAAAAAATTCGGACAAAGCGATAAGAAATTAATTGTTGATTCTGGAAGAATTCAGGAGTAAGCAATAACATTCCAAATCGTAAATTATGAGAAAGAAATGACTAGTAATTTAATTATTGAAGGTAAAAAACACTAGAAGCATAATATACAAAATTTAAAATGCAGCAAAAGTAATTTAAATTCAAGTGATAGAAAACAAGGCAATTAATTCATATCACGAATTCGATTCAAACTTCGATGAATGAAAAATCTAAGTTGACGAATAGATAAAGAAGAATAGGATGACTGCATTGGTAATAAAAATAATTGAAATATAACAAACATCATAACGATGAGTGACTGCGTTGATAATGTGGCTGCGCGCTGGCAGCCAAGATTTATGAAGATAAGTCAGCAGCTCATTGAATTCTTTGTCAACCAACTTGATTGCCATCATAAATCTGTAATTAATAAATTCACTAAAATAATTTCAAATAAATACAAAACTGAAATTCTCAGATGGTCAGTTTAAAGAAAATTATCAAGAGTTATGAAAAATTGCCTTTCATGTACGTTGACTGTATCCTCATTCCATGCAGGATTTAACATTGAAATTCGAGACGAGAGCGTACCACCCAAATAATACCTGAATTTAGGAAATAAATCACTAAAAGTATGTTTAACAGTCGATAAGTGAATTAATCTTTGTTCAGCAACTGTTGGTATCTCTCTCATCACATTCAGAAAAAGTAATTGGATGTCATACTACCAACAAAAAAAATCCTTTAGAATCAAATCTTCATTCATCAACTATTTTATAGTATACCTTGGTTTACCATCAAACTGAGCAATCCCATTGTCTATTGCATCAATAGATTCCACAAATGTTTGATAAACTTTTTTGAATAAAACGTCAATGATTGAATCATGTTGCAGCCCAAGCAAAGAGCTAATAACATTCTTCCCAAAATGAGCGTAAATGAGGCCTGCTGAACTTAATTTGGTATGGAAATTCATTACTCCCAACGTGTTCATTGTATGAGCAAAGTCCCTAGAAAAAATATTACGCTATTATAATGTAATTCCTGGATGCATCATTCTTTTCTCCAAGAAACTCCACAAGGTCATTATGACTCTTCAGTTTGTATGCCCTCATTACAACAAATTTTTCTAATTGAATGATTAGAAAAAATTATTGAAATGAAGTGTATTTTGCTAATAAATAAATTGTAAAACAAGTTGACGGACAAACTGCAAAATAAATTTTTTTGTGACAAACCACATATATTAACAACAAATATAAATAGATACAGAAACATTAGCTTTACTCTTAATTATTGGTTTACAGTATTTCTAAAAGCACATCAAATTGAAAATGTAATTAAAAAGTGATAAAAAGTGTCAAAGAAAACACTGTTGTCTTATATCACAGTGAACATCCAAAGAATAGAAATAATAACCTCTGATGGTGGTCATATTTCATCGCGGCATGGTTATACTCACCACCGACATCAACTACAATATCACATAAGCTCAATACGTCTTTATCACGACTTCTGCAAACATCCATAAACTTTCCTAACTTAACTAAAGCATACAAATCTCATTAATTATACACTAGCGACTGTAGCAAACGAACAAGAAACAGTTGAGGCAGTATTAAAACTTAAGCTTGCCGAATTAAACGGTTGAAAAATTATTAAAATACTAAACTAACGAGAAAAAAGTGCCAATATCAAATGAAAATCATCAGGCATTTTCAAGGGCCTAAATTAACACTAAAACTATAACGAAGACGAATTAATGTTAGAAAAAATGTCATCAAAAAATGGTTTTTTACTGGAGAAGGCTAATTTCAAAATAATATCAAGAAACCATTCATAATTCTGCAACCGAACAAGTTAAAGACTATAATTATGTTTGCTTAAACCTCGAGAAAATGAAAAATGAGACCTAATAAATATGGTTATAATGAAAAAATTAAAAACAATGTTTACCGCACAATTTCGTAGTTATTGTATTCGGGAAGTGATTTCAACAAGAAGATAGCAAAGACCTGAAAATAACTTGACATTTCTATATTCAATATCTGGCATTTTTACATTGAAATAATTTTTCATGACTGCTATTAATAGATGTAATCAATAGACATATACTGGTTATATGAAATACTGGTTACATATCCTAAATTTCCTCCCTCATTCACATCATCCCACAATTTAATGTAGCAACAATACATATATTATGTGTAACCAACTTCTGACAGATTAGCTATACATAATATGTAGGTAAGAATAGGTAAGTTACCAATATCGTATGATTTCTAACCGAAACAAAATCATGCCTTAACTTAACAAAAATCACTTCTACTAGTTTATTTGAAAGAAATAAAACTTTAAAAAAGGAATGATTACCTCATCACAGTGAAAAGACCCGTCGTGAGTACCAATTTTAGGCATCGTAAAATATTTGGAATGGCAATATGCAACTCGAGGTAACAAAAATGTCGATAAACAGTTAATATTCCGGGCATAAAAAAGATAAATGTATTCATTTAACGCGGATGAAGCAACCCACAAATATTGAGATAAACTAATGGTAATTGGTCAATGAATTATTTTTGTTCATCTTTTATCAGTCTCAACTTCTCACTATATGAACTTATAAGGACACATTAGTCCTAAAGCTTGTGGAAACATATCAATCGAAGTTTTCACTGAAGAAGTCTTCTACTTGTCTTTTCTCAATTTTCAGGATGCAGTACTTTCTCTGTGCCATTCAAAAATGGGAAGGGGTTTGAAGACACAGCCTTAGGACTAATGTGTCCTTACTAAATTCATACAGAGAAACGGGACATTTCACAGTAGAATTTTCCTCTCTTGCGCACATACCATACTTTTGCACATCGGAAACATCGAAGAATTATTGTCAAGTAGTACAGAAATTTCTGATGGGCTACTATCTTACAGTTTGTTTCTGCTACGTTTAAACATTCTCTCGTAAAACGATGAAGTGCCCTGACACACCTTAAATGAGGTGGCATATAATGTAACTAAAATATGGCTGAAGAACACTCACGTACATAAATGTGCACTGCCCCGATTGCTAACGTCATCCGCACGTGACCCTGAGAGAGTCGGAAGTAATCACGAAGCTAGACTCACAATCGTACCTTCCTTGGTAAGGCATTAAGCAATTTACGGGTAGGATAACGAGTTGCACAGCGTGTCAACGATCGATCGCTACATTTGGGAGTGTGCCAGGTGGCGTGTTGTTTGTGTGACGCGGAGTGAGTGGTCTCCTCTTTGTAGGGTAGCGTGGTTTTGTTTTAGTGGAGATTGGGAGAGATGAGGTGACAGTGGCAGTGACAGTGACAGTGCTACACGTAGGCTATATCCTTCCTTGTCTAGCTAGACGTCTCTTCATTCTGGACTGAAGTTTTAGTCAGCAGTGCTTTCTATTCTATGAATAAAGTGAGGTATCGTCAGTCTGATTTGTTCCGATTCTTTTTCCGTAGAGATGAGTCTTTGTCTTCGTAGTTCATTCAGTGCACCTGAGTTACCTGATAGGTTGTATTGACCATACTAACGCACTGACATGAAACCTGCATCAATGTTATTCAGACATTTTTTTCATATTTGTATCCTTACTATTATACTTTCAAGAAAATATCATTAAACTCGACAGAAGTTTTGAAACCCAGGCAATAATTTGTTTGTAATAAAATTATATCCCAAAAATAATCACAGGCCACGTTAGTTCCTCAGAATTGGTTGTAAATGAACTGAACTGTTTCCAGAATAAGAACTACATTGGCTGGATTCGCTATAAAATGGCTGATATATTAGATCAGCCAGACAATGATCTTGATTTATATGGGGACGGTGAGCTTGACACTCGCTTCAGTGAACGTGATGTATTGGGTGATGACGATGACGATATCGCTAAGTGAGAAACTTACCAATTTTTATGATGATTCGGGCAGTTTTCCATCAAGAGTGTCCATACTTCTTAGAGAATCCTCTATTGTTTTTGCTGGACATGCTGTTGGGTTGGACTGTATATAACTTGTATATTTGACATTACAACATCCGCCTTGCATGTTTTATAGATCCGATAAATACTCTGTTGAATAAATCTGAGGTAAATGGTACAGATTTATAGTCCTATAGTTGCTAGTTTGGAGCAGTAATTTTAATGAAATACAACTTTCCGCTGAACATTTCAGCATACGAAACAAAAAATTTTATATGCAGGGATGGACAAGACAATCACACATCGAAGAATGGTAATACTGCAAGTGAAGCAAAAGTAGTGAAATCTGAGATGAATGATACGGATTTATATGACGCTGCAATCGAGCCATCTGGGCAAGTTGTGAAAGCCGAGTCGCTGCCCGCAAAATCGAACATCATCACTACTCCGCAAGGAAGTCAATCAAAAGCTCTTCCAGCACTCGGTGTAAACCAGAACAATACTGGTCGAAGATACTGTTGTTATATAGGTAGTTTTTCCCAGATTACACTTACATTTTTAATGATTAGTCAAGATATAAAATGTGAAAATGTGCTTCCTGTTTTCACCAATCTGTTGTATATTCTAACCCCAAAAAAGAAAAAAAAAATTAATTAGGGCGCCTTTTGATGAACACATCTAATCATTGATTGGATGCTTGTCAGATAGTTGTCTAGATTACTTCTGGTAAACTATGAACTTATTTTGAATCTGGATTAGAATAAACAGACTAGTTATGTATCAGAAATTCTGCTCTTATATATTGCCAAAAAATGACAATGATGCAGATAAAGTATACATAATAAAATTTTTTTAAATAATTATGCTTGCAAATGAAGCAAATAATTATCTTTTTATTTGTATCTGTATTTGAGAGGCGTATCGGTCTTTTTGTTACCCTCAGGTAATATGACGTGGTGGACAACTGATGTTGATTTGCAAACGATGATATTATCTTGTGGTGCTACGAATTTAATCGATATCAAATTTTATGAAAACCGAAATAATGGTCAGAGTAAAGGTTTTGCGTTAGCAGTTTTCACTGCTGAAAGTTCGGTCAAAACAGTTATGGAAAAATTGCCACAAAAAACACTTCATGGACAGCAACTTGTCGTTCTTCCATACACAAAAGCATCACTAGCAAAATTCGAAGATGCTACTAGACGAGTCGATCAGGTATCGATGTTCTGCATGCATTACTTTCAATTTTATTTTGATTAACGTAATTTTACAAATTCTTTATGGTTTTCAGAGAAACGACAAAAAGGATACTAAGAAGGATGACCAAAAAACTCCATTTGTTGGTACCATTCGTATCGGTATGCCACCACAACAGCCATTACAGCCTGGGCAGATGACTATACCGCCACCCGTACCATTGCGACCACAGGTTCAGGTAACGAAACACAGTAATAAAACATAGTTCATGCCATTTATTTGTGAAAGTGAATTTTTAGATATTAATATGATGAATATAATTATTACTACGATTCTTAATGTAATTATTAATATGATTAATAATGTAATTACGCTATTATTGTGATTATCTAAGGTCCCTCCACCTCTTCCATCATTGCGTCCACCAGCTCAAGTTGCATTGATATTACCACCTAATCAGCAGCCTCCACAATTGCGTGGTCCTCCACCAAACTCACAACCTCTTCCGCTTGGTGCACTTAGTGTGACTCGACCGCCGGTCAACCTAAGTGCTCCACCGCCAAACATACCGCAAGTTCAGTTGTCAGGTAAGCGATATTAATATATAAGAAATTATCTGTTAATATAAATTACCTCTTAATATATAGCTACACAGTTTAGATACAATCTGTTTCATAAAAAAATACAATCTGAATCCATTTGTTTCCTTCTAATTTCTTTATCTTTATTATTTTTTCAGCAGGAGCACCTCCACCCGGTGCCCCACCAATGAATCGACCACCACCTGGTTTTGGTCAGCCACCGCAAGCCTTACCACCAATGTCGTCGGCGGGACCATCAGGTCCATCGAGCACTTCGCAACCTGTAACAGGAATGGCTCCACCTGGTGCTCCACCTACATCACATCCTCCTCCGTCCTTTCCTCCCCCAGGTGCCCACATTAATCCACAAGTGTACCGTCAGAATTATGGAGGAGGTATTTATTTTGTTTTCAATATATAAGATCCAAAAATAAGTTTTAATATGAATTAACATGGCTGAGAACTACAGTTATGCAATCTTTAATTTTAAAAAATTACAGGGCCAGCATCAGTCCCTTGCAGCATTGAAGGAGTGTCAGAAGCTGAATTTGAAGAAATAATGAATCGTAACCGTACTGTTTCGTCATCAGCCATAACACGTGCTGTAAGCGATGCTGCTGCAAATGATTATGCATCCGCTATTGAAACACTGGTCACTGCAATATCGCTTATTCGACAAAGTCGTGTAGCAAACGATGATCGGTGCAAAGTCCTCATTTCTTCACTACAGGTTATATTTCATCTTCTTTAAAACTTCTTTTTAATTAATATGTTATCCAGTAAGAATTAATATCCGTGATTGACATGCGTTGCCTATCAAAAAAGATTTCAGGACACTCTGAATGGGATAGAAAGTAAATCATACAATTCATCTTCACGCAAGCACCGGTCAAATCGTGATCGTTCGCGATCGCCATCTGAGCGATCTCGTAAGCGACATCGTCGCTCATCACGAAGTCGATCCCGTTCTCGAGAACGTTATGACTACTCGCCACGACATTCCTCTTCATCAGGTCGACGTGCATATTAATTATTGAACGTCGTCTTACTCATGTTCAATAAATAAGAGAAATTCATGTTTTTCTTTTCTTTAAGTGATCGATTTTTCATCTCCATGTTACCATATGTATTTTTCATTTCATTCATTCTTTGCAACTGTGGTATATTGCTCTCTCAAGATGTTTTGTGCGTCCTCCTGGAATCGATTTGCACTTTATCAGGTATGTTCCTTCTTTAAAAAATTTCTGTTATCATTTTCAAGTTGTACATCAAAACTTTCAGACGAATAATTTTCTTTGAGATTTGTCAAATGGAATGATTTTTACAGTTTCTTAAGTCTGTCATATGTGGGGGATATCTGCTCATAATTATTTAATTTCTTTAAAGGATGGTTAAATTTAATTTGTTTGTAAATCTAGAAGCATTGTAATTATTGCAGTAATTCTCATAATTATTGCAGTAATTCTCACACTTTAAACAAAAGCGCTATGCTAACCAATGACATAAAGGTTGTTGCATCTAAGCAGTGTGAGTCATTCACAATTTCGGTTCGTTGATGTCAGATTTTCGTAGCTTTCTCTGTTCATTTGTCATAAATTCGGTTTTGGTCAGCTTGCAATCTTTTTTATCTTGTAAGGATTTCATTGCTTTCATTGCTTAGTGATGGGTCGATTGTAATAAAATTTGCTGATGGAACAATTAAATTTATAAATTTAAGGATCTATTTTAAATTTATTTGCAGAATCTCTCTTTAAGTAGTTAAATTGGTTTGCAAAATAGTTTTAATAATACTGAATATACGCTATATTTTATCAAGTAGTTATGTTTTTTATAAAGATCTCTGTTTATGGTGTTTTCATCAACATTACTCTTCATTTTTGACTCTTATTTTGATGTGCGTGATGCCTGTGTAAGTGGAATAAGATTTCACTGTAGTAAGCCGAAGTTTTGTTTCATTATGGCTTTTGTGTATTTACCAATACTAATTAACAGTCATATCTTCATCTTTTCACTTCACTTTCCAGTTGTTTTAGATGTAGTATTTTAAATTAATAGTTATGTTTCCTGTTTCTGCAATAAATTAGTAGTAGATTTCATAATTCATTCACTTATCGTAAGAAGATTATCATTTTTATTTTGTCTCCCTGTTTTTATCTTCTGGGGATCCCTTAAGTAAATTGAGGAAATATTGTTATATATTGATATCTCAGAAATGAAATTTGTGTACCTCCTCTGTCTTTATGTTTCCTACATGTACTTTTCTCTTGTTGCTCGTTTGAATTTCTTTTGGAAACAATCTCAATGTTTCTTTTTATTTTATAGCTTCTAATTAAAGGAATTCTGGATAAATAAATAGTCTGGGGAAAATTGAAGCTTACGAAAATTTTTAACGTTTAACAGTAATTCCTTTGCTGAAAGCTTTATCTTCCAGATAAAACACTGTTTAGTGCCTTAAGAGATATCATTCTTTAAATATGAATCAAAAGAGAGGAAAAAAAGTTTCATCAAGAGAAGGTAGAGGTTTTCACTGCTGTGAGAGTAAAATTGTTCGAAAAGTTATCGTTATTATCTTTGTAGGCTTTTTTAAATTGTGCATACATATAATAACGTGTGAAGCTTTATATTTCGAGTTTCTTTTAACTGTCATAAGATTATTTTATTACGATGAAAGAAGTGATGCTTAATCAGATCACTTTCGTTTATCTCTGCTGTTTTATTTTCCTTCAGAAGTTGAAATATAGTTAATGATCTTAGGTCCGCTGTGCCTTGTTAATTCATGTTTTCTGACTGCATAAGGCTTTTTTATAGACTGCAAAAAACTTCACCTTTTGTCGTATTATTTAAATATACTTCTGATTTCGTAATGAATTATTTTCGATATAGGCGTTATGAATGTGGATGATGTTGAAATGTTATGGATGGCAATCGGTTTCACTGTGCTTTCGTGATGGTGATATTGTTAATGGATCGCAGTGGTCATGAGCTATAGATGGACGCAGTGCAGCATTTTCAAATTTATATTCATCTTAAAACAAAACTCCTTTTGCCTAAAAAATGTCGTTCGGTATTGTCATCGTAATGAAAACAGTTCTTATGTCTGTTAACTTTTCTATTTCCTTTTAATAAATAAAAATTTTTGAATAACCAGGAATTGTTTGTGTTTTTATGAAACATTTCAGCGCGTTAAATTGTATTTGGAGGTGAGCATTTTTTTTTTTTTTTTTTTTGTTAATTTTGGTCGCAGTTGTTTTATGTTTATTTTGTTTCTATTTCTAATCCAGAAGTGTCACATAAAATTTTAATGTCACGAAATGCTATAAAGGTGATAAGATCTTCACCAGTTAAGTTCTTTAAATTGTTTGTAGATTAATTTTGATGGCCTTAATGTATGGTAGCCTAATGATAGTCCTCAAGCACATATTCTTTTCTTCCATTGAGATTTTCGGGAAGTTTTTCCCTTCATTTGTAAATTCCAGATTTCTGAATTTTCCGTAAATTGTGTTCTGGAAGTTTCAGGAAATGTTACTGGCATCTCATTGTGATTTTTTTTTAGTTGTGAAATTTGACTTTGATAACTATTTAGAGTTGTATTAATACATTTCTAATACATTTCAGATTGAAATCATTGGTCAGCATAATAATGCAGCTAGCGAAGTATTCATCTCCATACGGGTTTCTTGTACACAAAATCCTTCGATGTGTTGTTACGCTTGTTGTCTTTCGGCACTGATCTCAGCAGCTTTGGAACTGTCAATTGTTAAATTTTTGTTGTGCCTTCGACATTCAATTATAGTACAATGGAACTTTTTTTCTGGCCAAGTTGTTAGACTGCGTGTTATATTTTATTTTGTTAATTTGTAGATTTCTGCATTTTTAAATAAATATACTTAATTGGCGTAGTTTGGCATGAGTTTTTTCAGATAGTCTATATAACGTTCAGTTTCATTTTCTCCCCGTTAGAATTTGAGTACTATTGGTGTTTTTATATTTGAAGCTAAGGTTAAGAATCGAACGAAGAGGAGATTAGTGCTTGATTTACTATTAAAATTGCAGATAAGAGTATATAGTAACGTTACTTTACTGCAAGTAAGTAGGACATGCACTAAACTTGGAATATGAACATAGTTTTGGCTAAAGCTGCTATGGAACTGAAATTTTTTATGCACATAAAAATTTATTGCTCATAAAATAGTTCGTACATGAATTCCTTACACTACGGCTATGTTTAACTACATGCCAGAACTTCATTGTATAAATTGGCAATGAACTGCACTGCAATACCTATAATTCGCTTTCAAAATTTGAGGTTCAATATATATTTGATGAAACTAGTCTTTAACGATGAACGTACAGTATGCAGACAGAAATACAATGAATAATAATTGAAATAATTTTAGACTGAAACCAGTATAATTGCTAGTGTGTTGCAGTGAGTGGAATAGAAAATCTCTGTGTTGCTGGGTATATTTGAAATGCTGTAACATCAGTGGACCAAAAAGCCTCAAAAATAGCGTCCGAAGTGACCTTGATTTCGATGAGAGTGCTTCTAATTGAGCCTACTAGTCTAATCCTTGCACGCTGCTTATCATGCATGCGTCAATATCCCATAATTCATTAATTTTTCGACAGCTGTCTTTATAGTTCTTTCAATGTTATTTCAACTTTCAAGGTTCTCCTCTCAAGCTCCAATGTGATAGGTGTACATGAAATTATATTGCATGAGTTATCAGACATGAGTCTCAATTTCCCACATCACTTGTTTGTTCTGGTAAATAGGAAAAATTATTTAGATTTTTCAATGGAAATAAATTATTGGCAATAATAACTGGAAAATGTTGGAATGAATCATCGGGAAGTAGCTTTAAATTATCTTTAAATAACTGTTGACTGAAAGGACAATGTTCAATTTGTGATTCGTGAATTTAATTAACATGTATATCCATCATTAAGAGAGGGCAAGAAGAAAATTTAGGTGTCACATTTTATGTAAATGGTACTGAAAAAAACTTTCAGGTTATCAAAAAATTTGAAGAATGAGAAATTTTTTGGTATGGTATATACCATATATTCATACTCCATACTATACCATAATATATCTTTCTACTTTGTGTCTTTGTTCGAATTATAACCAATTAATGAGAATTGATTAAAGAACTGTGGGTGGGGTATGCATTATTAAGACAGTGATAATGATAACCTGGAATCAGTGTTTGCTACGCCGACCAGCAATCACTGCTCTAATTTAAAATCTCAGTCATAAGCTATGTGCAGTCAGTCGTTCGTCAACCAAACTATTGACATTTCTACTGTCTACTCTTGCATATACGACGGCTGGTAGTTCTGTTTTTGCTGCTCTTGCAATCTTCTAAAGTAAAATTAGCCGTAGCATCGATAACATCAGCTGTCATCCTTATAATACAAAAATAATATCTGATTTGGGAAAAGGAGCCCTTATAACATTCCTTTTAATGATAATTAATACTTAAAAAAGGAATTAGTGTACTGTTTAAAAATTTATGCCACAGCAATTTCGAAATTAATTTTTAAGATTTTAGACTGATGAATGCAAATGGCAAAAAATATCGCTATTTTTAAATTACACTTATTAAAAAGAAATTCCTATTTCAAAGTCCGGAAATTTGATAGGATATAACCTCTGGTCATATTTTACAACAACACTTGTTCCTTCACAGTACGAAAGTTGAAGCTACACAATTATATTTTCAGTGAGGGTAAATTTTTCATCAGACATCGAAATCAAACGAACTTCGCTGCAATGAAATCGAAAGAGCCTCCTCCCGTTTCAATTTACTCTCGCGGCTCTATTGTGACGAACAATGCATTGAAATATGAATTAACTTTGAAATGGACAGGACAGAATGGTGATTATTTCCAGTCCTGTCTCGATGTTCCTCACATTTCCCTTTCTGTACCTTTTTTCACAGTTAAACAAACTGCCTTCCCTTTAAAAAAACCCACAGTCGTGCTGCGATATTTATTGAATTACAGCCACCAATTATTCTATTCTGCTTTTTTATTTCATCTTCTCCTTCAGTTTACGAAATTAAATTTCAACAAATTTATTTTCGTTTATTTTTTCTCAATCCTTCATCTAGTTTTTCTGTTCGGTTTTTGTTTCCGAGTGAATTCGCTGTTAGTTGCAATGAATTTATCAAATTTTTGCAACATATTTACAATAAAAATTAGAACTTTTTAATTCCAATTATTTCTCAACTATTACTTCATTTAGTTCTCGTCATGAAACAATCAGTTTTGCGAGGCTTTTGACATATTTGCTAAAGAATTTTACCCCATTAACATGTTACGGCACCCACATTTTCGAAAAAATAAGTTTAGAATTATGATCACTTCATTTTTATATTTCATTTATGGTGAACTAATCAGAAATTTAATCAGCGAGCAAACTAGAATAAATGATTAACACTCTAATTTCTTTCAAAGGGTTATGTCTGACCATGACCGAGATGTTGGGACAATCTTTTTTTCGCTTCCTTAATTAAAACTAATATTATTATAATATATAACAGTTCTCGCAGACGAAATCTAAACATTTGGATTCTTCATTGAAGAATTTTTACTGAACACTGTGTACAATATATTGCAAAGCACATTGCACCAGTGACCTTGATGGACATTGATTAATATTGATTGATCAGTGACATGAAGAAATTATAGAGATTATGTTTTCAAGAATTCCATCAAAATCATCCAAGTGTACTGTTTAATTAGAAGAAACACATTTTTTATTAAAATGTTTGCCTTTTGTGCTAGCATACATTGCTAATGCAGAAGAAAAATTTGAATTACGTTATTTAGCAATAATTTTTTTTTTTTTTTATTTAGCAAAAACGTAAACTTATTTAGCAATAGCATTTTGTGGTTGAAAGAGACAATTTATGCACGAAAAAGTCATTGAAAAGCATTTAAATGTATGAACTTGAGTACTAATTAATACATTAAATTTTGATTATTAACACTTAATTTTGTAATCCATTTGACTTCTTGTTCATTGCACCATTCATAAATTCCGTTCTACCATTATTTATTAGTTTTCATTCGATTTTATTTATTATCCAAAGTTTATAGGGTAGTTGCTTGTAGAAAAGCATCTTCCAGGTCAAAGATTTGACAAATGATACAAATAAATTAGAAATACTGATATTCTCCTAAAGATTCTCCTAAAAGACTAAATTCAGTAGCAGCATGAATTGAATTTTAATTTATATAGCTTTGAACACTATCGCCTAAGCTACTAAAGAGCAGATGTGAAAAAGAATCAATCAATTCAAAAGATTCATTAGCTTTCGATGGCATTGTACAAGTTGTGCTTATCGAAAACCATTTTAGTGCAATCTGTCAAACTTTCTTGTTAGTGCAGCTGCTTCTGAGAATCACGAAATGAACAGATGGCTGTATTGGACGAACAGATGAAAACATTTCTCGAAACTGCTCAACTTTCAAATGTTTACTTCTTGAAGCCTGATACTTTTAATTGACCAACACACATGCCTTTCTAGCAATTTGTTATTCGGTTATCCTCACGAATTTATAATCAATATCGGAATGTATATAATGTGCAATCTGGCAAAACGGAAAAGCGAAAAGGAAAAAATAATAAATTGACATGTACGACGGATTGTTAGTTAAAAAGAAATTTTTTTAAAGCAATGAAAATGTTCGAGAAAAAAAAAACATTCGTTGTTTGACAAACAAACAGCTTCTCATCAACCTTTCAGCTGTGCTCCAAACCAATGTAAGTATATTAGCATCTATGCCATCCATATTACTGTTTTACATTTTCCAACATTAGTAATTTTCTTTTTTTATATCACAATACACTTAAATTCAAGGATTCGAGAATTATTGGCAGAAAGTTAGCTAATGACCTGAGATGAATTAATTGTTTAATGCAGTGGAAGAGACATGTCAAACAAATCAGCAATACTCGCGAACTTCTGGAATAGTTTACAAAGTCTAAATTACTTATTCAATGAGAACACATCAAATATAATTACCTGAATAATAATTAAAAATTTCATTTATATGAAACACCGCTTTATCATAGAAATTATTGTTTAGTAAAATAACATTTCCACAGTTTAGAATGGTACCAACGGTCCAATGACACTAATGATACCTTTAGGATAACTGTGAAAGAGTAAATGATTTAAAAACAAGTTAGCGGAGCAATTAAATTTCCTAGTCATCATCATCACTTATTAAAAACAATTAACATTATCTAACCTATTAACCTTAAATAGACTTTATCTGACCATCAACAACGATTACAGTAAATCACTGATGTTCAGATGAAGTCTATTAGAGGTTAAGAGGTTAGATGGACTTTTGATTTAGAAGAAATGTGTGCCGCAAACTGCTATCAATCTGCTGTCACGAAATATTGGAATAGATAGAGCAACCTGAGGATTTGCTCAGGAATAAACAATAGCATCTCAGTAGCATGAACTTTATTCCTGATTAGTCTTTGATCTTACAGAATCCTTTATGATCAATTTAAAATATTTACTCCCTCTAACTCTTCTCTTGATTTGGTTCACTTGAAAATCTTCCTCGTAATTAAAGATTAATCAAAATTGCGAACATACAATGTAATATAGATTCATTTATTATTTTAAGTGGTGGAAGATGGAGAATCTCATATGTGTCTGATCAGATTTTAATCACTATATTCAGGTTTATTTCGTTGTTCTCAATAAATACACTCTTCTCATCCAGATACCTTCTTTTTCCATATTTAATTCTTTCTTTCAGGATTTTCAAATAACTAAAACTCTGAAGGACTGAACTTATCCATAGTGATATCAAATGATCCATTAAAATAATAAACTAACTCACTTGAATATTATGCCAAAATACTATGTAGACAATAATAAAAGTAATTGCGAAAAAAGCATTCGATAATGCAATAATAATGATAAAAATCACTGTTTACTGGTCTAATCTAATAATGTGGCCAATGCTTTTCATATGCGAATTATTTCATTTTAGCCTATTTAACCTAATATTTTGTTTGACTACATAATGGAGAGAAAGTAAATTTCTTAGACTCAGAAAATCTAGTAATGCAATGGATAATCATAAACAGCGATTATTTTATCAGTTCGATAAACTCGTTCCCTTTTAGCAGTAATTTAATCTGTCGCGAATTTATCAATTGGACAATAATTTTGACTTTCGTACAAATGTATTTTATTTCTTCATGCTGGTCGTCTTCCTCTGTCTATTTCTTCTTCTTTTTACATATAACTTTTGTGGCATCATATTGCTGAATAATTGTTTTTTATTTTCAGCTAAATTTACATTAGATTCTATATATTTCTTTTCATATATTTCTACTTCTTTTTTTGAATCTGGTAATGCATTTGATAATCACAAAATCGATTATTTTATCAGTTAGATGATTTTTTTCACATATTTCTATTTTCGAAGAAAAAATTATCTCCAAAGACATCTTCCACTTCAAAAATTCTTTTAAAGCATGTATTCTTCCTGCACTCTTTTCTTTCTTACTTTTCACTTTTGAACTTCAAGAATTCTCAAATCTGATAGTACATGTTAAATTTCTATATTATAACTTTAAGATGTACTGTTTAGTTCATTGCTTTGAAAATAATCTCAAATCAATCACTTATAGACTGCACAAGTGCAATACGACTGATTCATTTATTTGCTTTTTTTTTGCAGTACTAAGCTAAGAGATAGAAAAAGAAAACCGATATTGATGATTTCTTCCAACGGAAAATTGGAATTTATTTACTGAAATGAATTAATAAAATGAAATTTTGCTCTCTAAAGGAAAGACATTATTCACCAATTTTCCAGTGCATAAATAAATCTTTTTTATAACGTTACGAATGAAATTATTGCTCGCTTGAATTTATTTTGCAAACATTTCCCTATTTCATTAATGACATATATGTTATTGCAAGAATTTAGCACTTGATATAGTTTAGCGTTCAATCTTAGCAAATTTTAATTTAATAAGATATGGCTTTGTCCCAGGTTTGCTAGGATCGATTTAAATTGAGCATTTAGAGATAGAAAAATATTAATGTAGAAAAAAATATTCTTTTGGAAACGCAGATAACTGCGTTACATTATACCCAGATGCTAGATATACAAATTGAGAAATGCTGTGTCATCATGACGACATTTATCTTTGAATTTCCAAATTGGGTATTTGAGGACACAGTGGAAGTTAGCGATTATGTGGAGTGACAGGAAATGTACACAAAAATGTTTCCCTTCCTGCTTAATTCTGTTTCTATATCTATCTATTCGTTTGCTTTTCTCGTTAGAATTGGGAGGCAAAATGAACGGAATGAATGTTTGGAGAAAGGCGTAAAAGACGAATACAGCAAGCAGCTGATCGACGCTTTTCTTACAATTTCCAGCTGTTCTATCGCTAGCTGTTCATTTCCGCCCAACAGGAAAAAGGCGCAAATTTGCCGTGAAATGTGAAAATATATAACGCATGCTATGTCTGTTCATCTTCGAGGCTCAAATCTCTCTTCTTTTCTTCAATATCATTCCCCGAAATCAGTTTCGTAATACCCACCCACTCCATTTTTTGATTTCAAACAAATTTCTGCTCGCACTTCCTCCTCCTTTCCACTTCTCCATCCTTCTTCACTCTTATCTTACTAACCAACTTAGTACAAATTGTAATAACACATACACATACATACATATATATATATATATACAGTGTATGTGTGTATGAGCGTCTGATATCTCAACAATATCATCCATATGCATCCACGTCCCTACACCCTTCCTGATCCCTGTTTGTACCACAAGACTATCTATCTTCTTGAATCTGTGCCTTGTTAATTTTTATTCTTTGCTTCTTGTGTTCGATACATGTCAGTAGAAACTCTTAGAAGGAATATTTTATTAAGCGTTTCACCAGAACTTGAAGTTGAGAAACTTGGTGACTCATCTCATTTCTTCGCATCAGATAGCGGACAACCCATCGTAGTGAACATGCAAACACACGGCGTGTTAAAATAGTGTCGTAGAATGTATTGACTGTCAGATATTTTATTTGCCTCAAACTTCGATATTTAAACCAAACAAATCAACATCAACGCTAAAATCAAGATTATATCAACGCACAACGCATGGAAAACGTTTCCATGAATGTAAAACAAAGAAGTGTAACAAAAGAGGATTTAGGAAGCATTTCCATGATGTAAAGCAAGGATTGGTAATTTAAATGTTTCTTTTACGACAAATAGGTATGAAAAAAAGACCACTTGAGATTGAACACCAGATTTGAAATGCTTAAATGATCAATATGACAATAAGCCGCTTTCTTATTAACTTCTTACACTGACTGTTGTTTGAAATTCTGTTGACAGCTCTTTATGCAACCATTACCTCAGGTGACACGTCAACTGCTCATCTTCATTTTCTTTTATTGATGTCTGTGTATGTTTGTATATGCTTTTGCATGATATTTCTTTCGTTCTTATTTGCATCCATTACCGCATAACGAGTTTTACCTAATTAAACTCAATCGATTCATTCATAACTTAATCACGTTGTCCATTCTGTTAATTATCCAAGAGTTAAATTATTTATGTCACAAAAAATTCTTATTTTCGGACAAACTCTGACCCCAGCATATTATTATATCATATCACTAGAATGACCCTTTCCCATTCATCCATTTGTTGTCTTATGCACTCTCTCTACCTGTTTTACGTGGTAAGTTTATGCTTAAATGTTTCGAGCAATATTTCAGGAACAAATGCGGAACAACTCCGTCTATGCACACTTCTAATGGACATTCATTTCGGTCAAAACTTTTTTCCTCATTCATGACGATGCTTTCATCTGAATTAAATGTTTCGTCGAAAAAGCCGTCTTTCTCGCAAAGACGCAAGTTATCTCTGTAATTCACCTTTCTTATCCTATAGGTAGAAGGCAGCTTTTTGTTGTCCATCTTACAATGATCGTTAACTAATATTATGATTTAATAAGTCTGTAGTTGCTGGTGGAGAAGGACATGGAGTAAAAAGTGATTGTGGCTTAGAAGAGAGTAGCAAAATTGAAGTCATTTTTTGGGATAAAGAATAACTAGAGAGGATAAGAGAGAAAAAAGAAGTGCAAAAAACCAACTATTATCAAAATAACTAACTCATAAGCGCATTTACTAAACAAATTTATGTTATTTACATTTAGAAATAAAAGATATTTAATTGATAAGAAAGGAATTGAACGAAGAATGACCCAATTGGTCAATGAAGCCGTGTAATGAAGTTATTGTTTGCACGGTGGTCATTGTGTTTTATTTCTTTATCTTCAGCAAATATTATAAGAATTGTTGTGGAAAGGTTATCTCTTGTTGTGGCCCAGTTAGGAAGAGGTTGAATTGTTGTTTGACAGAGTGTGTGCAAATAGTAGAAGACTAATAAAGATGCAATGTAAAAGTTTAAAATATTATAAAAAGAGTTGGCTACTGAGTCTATGTTAGGTTAAAAATGACACGCAACGGACACTTTTCTCTCTTTTCAGATCCAAACAAAATTTATGTCCATTTGACGATATTTTAGCTTTTTTTTTGTCCATTTTGTTCGCTTATTCCTAGTTGTTTTACACAACAGTGTAATCAGTTCTAAATTTCTTGAATTTGTTTCGGCTAATAACGATGCATAGTTTAAAAGAAAGAATAGATGATAAATTGGGATCAGATTTTTAGGTTAAAGTTGACTTGATATTGCATTCGTCTTCTCATCCTTTGTCCTTTTCATTTAAATGTTGATCTGTCATCAAGATTGACCTTCTGTTGTGCAACATTGTCAATGTTACCGCAATTATTAACACAAGCCGAGACAATTATAAAACATAAATTTCATGTAGACAAGTCAAATGCGGGTCATGAAATGCATCATTCACGCACATGCCTTATTCAGATTGACCACTTATTTTCATTTCTTGACTAATAAGGGCAATATTTCTATTTGTTGTTTCTTGTGAAGAAATTATGAGATGAATTTAAACGATGTCCTTCAATTACGTTCATTAATTAATTATCCATAAATGGATGCTAGCTAATCATAAAAGGAAGTGCAGCAAAGTTCAAACCGGAGACAAGATGGTGGAATATTACCAGCAACTACCTCCAAACAATTATAATTATAAGCAGCAGCCTGGTTACGATTACACGCAACAGGAAGAGGAGTGGGATCGTGAAGGATTGCTGGATCCGGCTTGGGAGAAGCAGCAAAAGAAGGTTTGAATACCTAATGATTGTCGTTTAAATTTAAATTCAAATTTTTTTGGCCATACTTTAATGTCAACATGAATTTAACGCCAGTACATTAGATCCAAACTTTTAGTTCATGATTACAACCCTTATTTCTAGATCCCTAGAAATATTTTAAATCATTTTGTAGACATTCACAGCATGGTGCAACAGTCATTTGAGAAAAGCAGGCACTAGTATCGATACCATCGAGGAAGACTTCAGAAATGGTACTTTGAGATTTCATAGGTTTTCGAATTTCAACTGCTTAAATGAAGAAATAAGAAATCTTGCGCTCTTCATCTCTTTTACAGATTAATCATAGAATGGGGCTATTTTTAAAAATTAGTTTATTAAATAAGAAAAAATTTCGTGAATTGACAGATCAATTTTATCAAATAATTCAGGTTTAAAACTGATGTTATTATTGGAAGTGATATCAGGTGAAGCACTGCCACGACCCGATCGTGGGAAAATGCGCTTTCATAAAATTGCAAATGTCAATAAAGCCCTGGAATACATTGAAAGCAAAGGCGTTAAATTGGTTTCCATCGGTGCAGAAGGTAATTTCAAATCTTTAAACTTAACAACACTGCAAAGTTTCATTTTTGCTGCTTCCTCGTTTATTATGAATGGATAGATTTATGACACCTTTAGTTGTAATTATTAGCAGCTATTTTAGAGATAATAAAGCTTAAGATAAAATAAGTTGGAAGTATGTTTCATTTTGAGCGCACCCGTAATTGTAAACGTTTCTTTTTTTCATAAGCTTCTGAAAATTCTTAGAAATTGTCGATGGAAATGTCAAAATGACTCTTGGTCTTATATGGACCATTATTCTTCGATTTGCAATTCAGGATATTAATGTTGAAGGTTAGTTTTCATATTACATTTCGTGAAATCATAATTAAAACGATCAAATTAATTATAATAAAATGTTTTTTTTTTTTTGCATAATTAAAATATAAAGACTGTTTTATACTGTGTTAGAAAAGATATCATTCTAACCAAATAAAGTTTGGAATCATAATTTGCTTCAATTCAAATCAATTCATTAGGAATGAATCAGATGTTAAGCTATCTGAATAAGGGTTTAAATTTACCACCAAAATCTTTTTCATTTCCTTAAAGGAAATGTTTAAATTAAAAAAAAACCCGAAGTGATACCAAATTTTATTTTGGAATTATCGGCTCGTGACGGATTACTGCTGTGGTGTCAGAGGAAAACAGCACCTTACAGTAATGTCAACGTACAAAATTTCCACACCAGGTGAGGAATTTTTTTTATGAAGAATCCATTATTAAAGATTTATGTGGGATTTATTCTTTCTTGCTCTTAAATAAAATCATATACATATATTGTTACAATTCAATAGTTTTCTATGAATTATAAATGTTTCAGCTGGAAAGATGGATTAGCATTTTGTGCTTTGATCCATCGTCACCGTCCAGAATTGATTGATTATTCAAAGTTGCATAAAGGAGATCCACTTCACAATTTGAATCTTGCTTTCGATATAGCCGAAAAATATTTGGACATCCCAAGGATGCTCGATCCTGAAGGTTTACTTTTTGCTCATTCGATATAAGGAAAACTTGATAAAGTTTCATTTGGTGTAACCTAGCAGCTTTTATTAATTATTCTTAAAACAAAGATAGTTCACAGAAGTTCTCGGCGTGGATAATAAAGTCTTCAGATCTCGTCTACAGTCAAAAGCCGGATGAAAAATCGGTTATGACATATGTGTCATGCTTCTATCATGCATTTCGTGGTGGTCATCAGGTTTACAGCTTTTTGCTTCAGTGGTGGTTTCTTGAGTGTTTATGCGTGTATAATATGTATGTGTATTTGTTTGTTCCATCCGGTTTTTAATAAAACCGTTTATTGGGATAGGAGTGCTTTGTTAAATCGTCCCCGACATTTATCTGTTGTTTGTTTTAGTTTTCGACATTTGCTTAATAAAATTAAAATCATATTAGTTGCAATCAAATATTTTACTTCGTGTTGATTTGTCGTGTTTGATAGTGTGTTTCAGCTAAACTTGTCATATGAAAGGTTGTGACAGGTTTCGCTTCATCCTTTTTGATCTTCAAGAGGAGTTAAAAAGTTTTAGCTAGTAAAAAATCATCATTCTATGAAAAACATTTAACAAAAAAGGAAGTAATTCATTTTGGGAAAAGTTATGTCGGCTGCGTAACTAAATTCTTTTCGGTACAAAAAATTAGTAATTTGAGCCAGTTATTATTAGAAAAAAATGACTTATCAGGGGAACATTGTTTTGTATTTGTACATAACATCATTTTGTTTAACCATTCAGTAATGCTTGTTTTCAAAACATTTCTATTCACCAAAGCAAAACAAATAGCTTGCAGACATGGTAAGCAATGTGCCTGATGAGAAAGCGGTGATGACCTATGTGTCCAGCTATTATCACTGCTTCCTTGGCATGCGCAAGGTGTGCGCTTCGTCCTTCTTTGATTATTCTTTGTTCATTAATGCATGTATCATGTGTATCTATTTTAGTTAACAGTAATACAAACTTATTGGAAATGCATGTTTACGATTTTTTTTTTTGTGTATGTGAAAAGCTTTAGCTTATCAAAAAGTAATAGAATTTTTATAGGCTGAGACAGCAGCACATCGTATAAGTCGCGTGCTTAAAGTGAATCAAGAGAATGAGAAGATGATGGCTGATTATGAACGGATGGCAAGCGATGTAAGTAGTGATAAAAATGATTTATTTCTTTAAGAGTGGTCTTGATTAACTCCGCGGAGGTTATATCATTTTAATTTAAACATTAAGTAGTAGTTAATTACAAGAAGGGTTATATCGAAAGGTTTGTAATTAAATCTTTCTATGGAATTTGTAGTGGAGCCATTGGAAGATTTTTTAGCTTTTGGACTGGATACGTCGTTGGATGCCATGGCTATCGAATCGATCAAGTAACGAATCATTAGATACGATACGCAAGAAGTTGGATGACTTCCGAAATTATCGTCGGCATGAGAAACCACCAAGAGTGGAGGAAAAAGGAAATTTGGAAACACTTTTCAACACATTGCAAACGAAACTTAGATTAAGCAATCGACCAGCATTTCTGCCAAGAGAAGGACATCTTATTAAAGTAAATTATTAGTTTTCATACTAATAGTAACTTCTGGAATTATGAATTTAAAAATCAGCTGTTTGCTAGATAATACAAAGTTTGTTTTAGGATATCAGTGCTGCTTGGCGTGGTTTGGAAGATTCTGAAAAAGGTTTCGAAGAATGGCTTCTAAGCGAAATGATGAGGTGATGTGCCCTGAAAGATTCACCTCATCAACCAAAGTACCAGTTCTGAGTTCACAATTAAATTACTCCTACTTGAGCCATCAAATTTGTCTTTTCATTTTTTTCATTCAAAAGTTGCAGACTGGAAAGACTAGAACACCTTGCCGAAAAGTTCCGTCGTAAATGTGCTCTATATGAAGAATGGGCATACGGCAAAGAGGATGCCTTACGCTCATTGGATTGGCGATCTTGCGGTTTGTACAAGATTAAAGTAAATTACTCATTGAATTTTAAAATATCCACCTTTATATCTAATTTAATGGGAATTTCAATCTTTCTGTATGGCATACTTTTTATCGAAATTCTTACAATATCAAGGCCTTACGCAAACGTCATGAAGCATTTGAAAGCGATCTGGGAGCTCATCAAGACAGAGTGGAACAAATTGCAGCAATCGCTCGTGAATTGAACAATTTGAGATATCCAGACATCAGTCCGATTAATAGCAGATGCCAGGTTCATTCAAATCCTATATAAAGTTGAACTGTTCACTGACTGATGATGGAGTGGAATTCTTGGAGATTGATTGCAAGAAAAAATATTTCCATTGCAGAATATCTGCGACCAATGGGATCGTCTCGGAAGTCTTTCTCAGCAGCGGCGCAGACAGCTCGAAGAAGCGGAACAGGCAGCGGAATATCTGGACAGACTGTATCTTGATTTTGCTAAGCGTGCAGCACCGTTTAACAACTGGTAAACACATAAGATACCGAAGGGATGAATTGCAAAATGTTTTCCCTTACTAAATTCTAAATATAATTTGTAATTAGGCTTGATGGAGCTCGTGAAGATCTAGCTGATATAGTGATTGTTCACGAGATGAAGGAAGTGAAGGAACTATTGGATGCACACAATCATTTCAAATCAACAATATCCGACGCTGATAATGAATTCCGAGCGATCGTCAATATTGAACGTGTATGAATTCTTAGACTTGATAATTAGACTGTATTTGTTCTATTTCTAATCCACAATTTAAGCTCTTTGTCTGCTTTCGCATGTTTATTCTAATTCATAATTCAAAGGTCATTTTATTTATCTTAGTCATTATAGAAGCAAAAGACATGGAATAATCGGCGGGAAAATAATTTTCACCCGTATTTCGGATGGAAGTTCAAATAATATTTCAGGAAATTGCTCAGTTAATTGAACAACATGGATTGGACAGAGAATTACTGAGAAATCCTTATACCGATTTATCAGGTGCTGATATTCGTCGCAAATGGCAAGAAGTACAACAGTCAATACCAAAACGTGACGCGCAATTGCAAAATGAATGTCATCGACAACAAAGAATGCATTTTTATTCCTTAGAAAATAAATGAAAGTAAATGAGCTGTCACCGCTGTCATCACATAAATGGCTTTGTTGACAGAAGTGGTTAATTACCGTAATGAACTGAAAATAAATCTTGTCATTATTGTCAATTTAACAATATAATAAATAACAGTTGTAAGTAACGAAAATGTTTTCAGATAACGAACGATTACGACAACTATTTGCTGAAAAGGCCAATACAGTTGGTCCATGGCTTGAACGACAGCTTGAACACGTTTTATCGATTGGGCTCGGTGGACGTGGAAGTCTGGAGAATGCAGTATCACAACTGAAATCAATTCAACAGCAGGTATTCATGTTTCGATTTTCATTTACATGCACAGATCCTTGTCATTGCTAACACCAAATATTTTACTTAGCTGATAAAGTTATGCTCGCGTAATTTTTTATGTCATTAAAGACATTCAACTATAAGCCGAAACTGGAAGAATTGGAAAGAATAAATCAGGAAATGCAAGAGAATTATGTCTTTGAAAACCGCGCGGCTCGTTACTCCATGGAATCATTACGTGTTGGTTGGGAATCACTATTAACATCCATCAACAGAACAATTAATGAATGTGAAAATCAGGTAGACATATCTGTTTATATGTTTCTAAAATTTCATAGCTGCCGAAGAGTAGATTTGAGGAATAATTAGGAGAGCGATAGGAGTTGAAGGTTTAATGGAGGAAATTTTGGAAATATATAAAGTTTATTTTTGTTTTTCAAGATTCTAATGTGTAACAGTAAAGGAATCAGCGAAGAACAGCTAAACGAGTATCGCTCATCTTTCAATCATTTCGACAAAGATAGACAAGGACTCGATCCTGAACAGCTCAAATCATGCCTTATTTCAATTGGCTATAATATTCGGCCTGGAAAAGAAGTACTGAATTTCAAATAGTTTTTCCATTTAAAATTTGTAGAACTGCTTTTGCAAATTTTTGAATATGTTTGCTTTCTCAGGGAGACCAAGACATGAGCAGAATATTATCCGTGTTGGATCCGAATCGTATGGGAAGAGTGCCATTTAATGCGTTCTTGGATTTCATGACGCGTGAAACGGGTGATGCTGATACCGCCGAACAAATGATCGAATCATTTAAAATACTTGCCGGAGGAAAGGTTAGCATTTTGAAATGTGGTTTGCAAATCTTCTTAGCATGATTTCTTGCCATCCAATTTCACTGGCTGATATAGTGTAGATGAATGATTTTTTAGCCATATATAACCGCAGAAGAGATTCGTCGCGAATTGCATGCAGATCAGGCGGAATACTGCATACAAAGGATGCAACAGTTTCAAGCATCAAATGGTCCACCTGGTTCCTACAACTATGTTTCGTTTAGCAGAAGTTTATACAACTACTGAACTTCTCCTTCATTACGACAGAAGTTTATTTCTTCATTGCTCCGTGACTGTTTGTGATCATGAAAGGTGGGAATTGATTTGATGAACCACTTTACGTCAAAGTCAAAGGAGGTTCATCGCTTCCCATAAAATGTTTTCGCTTTGATGTCGTACGGTGGAATATTCGTAAATTTTGCTCGCATACTTTTAAGTCTCACATCGGCTTTAGTTAACAAAAACAGATAGATGTTTTTGAAAGATAATTTACAGAAAAATTAATCATTTTGTTATGATATTGATTTCTTACATTTAATAATCTAACAATTCATAAAAATTTCTCGAAAAGACGAAGTTGCTGGAATTGTCGAGAAAATTGAGTTGTTTCTTCTGTTTCCAGTTTACCAGTCGAATGATGTTTCAAAAATTTTCGAATTTTTCTGTCAATAAACAAACTAATTAAATCAACTACTCGTTTTCTTCTGTTTAAAATATGCATGATTGCAGTGAGAAATTATAAGATATTGCCAGATGCTTGTTGTGAAGTAAATAAATTATACTACTTTATTTGACGATAAATAAAATTAACTTACTCGACGATACAAATTTCGGAATAACTATCCGAATTTGAAATTCTTTAGAAATATTTCTGCAACTTAAATCCTAATTTTTTGTGTTTTGATCACTTACTTTTTTGCTGTTCCGCGGCAGCTTATCAGCTTGAATACTAAAAAGAACCAAAGATAAATATTTTGTTATTTTAGAAATATTGCTTATAAAACAGATTTTTTTTATCCATCTTTGAGCAAACAGGAAAAGTACATAGCTTTAAGTAACTATATTTTTAACGCTTATGAAATTTTCAAAGTTTCATTACTGTTTAATATATAATTGAACTGTTTTTTTAATAAGGTCGTTCATTTTCAATTTTGCTGATGGTTTGTATAATGCATTATTGGACATTGTTTTACTAATCTTTTCTATCATGATAATATGACCTTGTCATTTAATCATGATGGGATATGATCGAAGCGAACCATTTCACTAATTTTTCCTAAATTCTAATGTTGCTATCTGAAATAGTGAGCAAGGAAAACGTTAGTTGGAAGTACAAAGGTAACGACACATCTATGTTAAGTTAATTAATAGTTTCGGTTGGCTCAGACTCTGCTGTTTATTTAAAACAAGTTTTACATACTTGTGTGTGTATTTTAGTTACAAAAAGATGCATTATTAGTGATTTCGACCCATGATGTGAATAAAATTTTCAAATATTCTACTTATGAAATTCAATCGATGGTCTTAGTAGCTGCAACATTTGTCTGATTTTTCATAAACCTTTTTGTCCTTTTCGAAAAATAAACATTGCGCTTTGAGGTTTTAATAAGCTAAAAGTTAAAGGCAACGAAGCAAATTTTTATCAATACATCTATTTCCGTACTTAAAACAGATGAGAAGTCTTATAATATTCGCTCAGAAGTTACTTATATAACTCCAAAATTTGCAATTATCGAAAAACTGTAACTATAGAATATTAGTACTGGATTATCAAACTTCTATCATGAGAACTTGTATACTCATTGTGTTTTATCAAAGTTTCATTAAGATATTTAACATGAAATACTCAATTCGGTCTGAAGATCATAAGAGTGAAGGAAGAAATACTGAAATTTAGTGAGAGCTTATTTGCTGAACATCTCTCTCTATAAAACGAACATTGTATACAATTCCATTTGCAGACAAAGTTGATAGTTTTGCTGTGTTCTGTTGGTAAGGGCCTTGATGTGATGATGGAAAAGTGCGTTAATTCCTTCGAGGTCATCATTGTCTTTATCATCTTCATCGTTCTCGTCGTCATTGTCACTACTATCGCTAGTGACGAATTAAGATGAACTCAAACTTCGTCTCTTTTTCATCTACTAACGGAAAATTCAGGTCAAAACGATCCTCGTTGTTTGCTCTTTTACAAATGCACAGAATATGTTATTCTGCTTTATGTCTGATACACAGATTGGATTTTAATTCATTTCTTATCGTTAAAACAAAATGGTTTACTGGTTTATAATTCTCTCCCTCTCTCTCTCTTTCTGTCACTACTTTTACATTTATTTAAATCCATGATATCAATGATTTTCAGTTATCAAAGAACGAATTTGTTCTTCACTGTATAATGATGCCATTTTTTAAATTAAGTTTGAAGAAGAAAATAATTACCTCGAAAAAGTTATCGATAAAAGATTTACCCTTCACTATGTTTTGCCTTTCACTTCTTCAAAAAAACAAAATTAATCTATCAATCCACAAAATCATTAATCATCTAATCAACATTACGCGGTATTCAACGAATTTGAATAAAATTCGAATCTTTTAAGCATGACTAAATCTATTGCCATTTGGATGTATTTTTTATTCTGAATTAGCATTAGTAGTATCTTGTCTACAGAAAGAATAAAGAATATCTTCCATTGACTTCTTAATGTTGTGATAAAGACATCACATAAAATTCAAACTAATTAATTAGTAATGATTTTTTGTATTGCCATTTTTCAGAATGATATGCATATGCAATAAGCGATGCTAATTTTGAATCATATTTCATTATTTTAGGCATATATCACTTATTTTCATCAATACATCTTTAATCTATTTATTTATTAGAAGTACTTTTTACTCTTCACTTTTAATTGTTTCCTTGAACATTTCACTATTATTATACTTTGGAGAACAAAACTTTTCCAGTTAGCTTATTGTTAATCATACCTGAATTTTTTCATCAAATTACTTTGCAATTTCTTTCTTCATAATTCGTTTTCTATGAGATGGATTTTTTATTATTTGTAATAAACATGTCCAATTCTTATTTTACTATCAATCCAGAATTCAGAAGTACTTCTGGCTCATTAATGCAAATGTCAAATGAAATTTTCATCAATCATCGACTGAATTAGAGGAGAAATTAAGGCATAGCTGTTTTTCTTCTTCAAACTTAATTTAAAAAGGTAAAACAGATGCTTATCTGTAGAAATTCCTTCTATTAGCTAAATATTTGTTTCATTTGAAAATGTATTAACCATAAGAAAAGATGATAAAATATATTGATATATAAAAAAATGTAAATTCAATTTATAAATCAGTATCAGATTGATTGAAATGGGTTTCCTGCAAAATGGCTATTTTTTAAGCAATAAAATGAAAAATGATCACATGAAATTATGTAAATCAATTAATTCTTAAGGAAAATAAATTTGATGTTAATAAGGAGAGCAATAAAAATGCATCGTGGATTATTTGAGATTGAACAGTTGGCAAAATCTCAGTAGTGCGTCCTGATAACCCAATATTATCTTTATGACCAGATATTCGGTTGTTTTCCATTATTGCATTCCTTTCGCTTTGTAATTTCATTTATAATCTCTTTAATAAAATTTAAATATCAATTCTAGTAGCAAATGAAGCAAATTTTCCCTTAATTAACTGATCATAGAACTTGACTGATTTTTGTCTCAGAGTATAAATAGTCAACCTTTTCCCATGATAAAACTCTGGGGCGTTACATATTAGCTTAATCTGAAATTTGGATGACTTAATTTTCATACTATCAGTGTGTCAGTTATCTACTGGACTGCAATCTTTAGAGCATCGATCGAGTAAGTTAGAAATAATTGCGGTTCAATATGTGAGCATTTAATACGTAGACATTGACATTATTCAATTCTAGTTCAAATTCCTTCTGTGTTACGTTTACTCGTGGAGTAGTACTCATCGACATAATTCTGAAATGTTGAAATATCTGATAGATTTATCGGGCGTCATATGCGCATTCGTACAATCTGACAACTGTATGAATGCGCTCCTGCAACTTTCTGCCCCTACTGCTGCAACACATCTTCGTTCACCTCCTCCTTCACTTCTACCACTGATTTACACACACTGTGCTGCTGGAATTTCAAGGTGGTTTCAAAAAAATGTCATCTCTCCAAAGAGAAAACATCGTATCATGTTAATATGTCTACCAGTATACATTCATTTCTGCATTTCTTCTGCTAAATGACCTAAATTATTGAAGGAATCATTTCGTATGGCCTTCTCAATATTATCACTAGTTTAAAGTAAGAAGAGCAGATAAAATATGAAATGATTGTGACAGAAATAAAAGTAAAGAATGGAATGTTATGCTAGTAGAGTTATGAAGCTAAGTTATACACAGAACCACACATCTTCACAACAGTCGTCAATCCTATCTTTCACGACCGCTATTTAAGAAATAACTTCATTTCTAATCAATGTATAAATAATAGTTGCAGAAATTTCAGCTGTTTATATGTACGCTCAAATATGGTACCATCTCACAACCACAGTTTTAAAATTCGGAAAGTAAGTAATAATACGATTTGCAAATAATATAACAAAAGTAATTATGACAAATTATCCCTCTTTTTTTCAGCATGGTTGTTAGATTTAAAAAAAAAGATACTTTATTTTCCTGCTCTTTATGCTATTAAATATCATTTTTTTTCCTCAGTTTCATTTCTAAAAATATACCACCATAATTGGAATCAAATGTTTTAAATTTGTGACAAATTCTTTCATTCGAAATATTAAAAAAAGACAAAACTTCCTTTGAAACGAAGATACTGATTAAGCGAAGATGGATCATTTCCTGTTTAACTAAATCAATCTTCACTAGTGTAAAAATAAAAAAATAGAAGATATGAATAGGTCAAGATATAATTTATCTTGAATATATTTCAAAGTGGAAGAATTTTTATCATATAAAAGTTGATACAAAATATCATCAGAGATTTTAATTACACATACCGATCAATGACTATTCTTTTTAACTGATCTTTTGAAAATTTCGCATTTTGTGTAAATAATTCTTTTATACGGTAAAAGCGATGATGCATTCTTATCGTATATCATTCTAAAAGTCTATTTTATATCAAATTTTTTACTAAAATCAGGGTTTATTTATTTAAAAAAGGTATTAAATTCTGCAGATGAAGGCGTCGCAGTAATGGGTTTTAAAACTGTGCCGACAACAACACCGGAAACAGCTCTGAAAGAGCCAAAAACAAGTAAAGGAATCAGGAATCAATTCTGGTCAACAGGTTTTGCTAAAAGCGATGAACAAACACCAAAACGACCTGAAACAACTGTAAACAAGCAGTTTCTACCAAAGAAAAAGCACGGAATTAGTGAGGCTTGGTCAAAACAAATGCAAGAAAGTGTACGTTTTTAATCGTTCACTTTCAACGGAAAAAGCGTATTTTTGCTTCAGATACCAGTATTACACGTGAGGTATGCTTGCATTGGACCATGCATAAATAGTTAGAACGTGTTGGAACAAATTGTGGAATAAGCAAAGTGAACCCAGGGAAGTGCATTCAAAAATTTGGCTTAATCATATTAGCAAAACATTTCATATTGTTGTAATAATGTAAAGATGAGCCAAAATCAAAGAAATGAAGTAAAATGTTGATACATAGTTACATAAGGACTAAAAGAATGTCAGCTATGAAATTTTATTGGTAACTCGCAAATGAACTTTTCTTCGATACAAAGATGATTCGATTAAATGCTTGTTAGACTATAAACAAATTAAATCTTTTCATTTGATACAATATTGATGGAAATTTTTATCAGAAGCATACAGAAGAGAAAATGAATATTCAAAAAAAGGGTTTTAAAGTCTAGAGCTCAAAAAACCACATTAAATAGACTTCAGTTGATGAGTTATTGTTCAGCGACCGTTATTTTTTTCAAATTTAGTCGATATAAAAATAAGAAAAATACTTTTTGAATAAAAATAATTAAAAACTATTTTAAAAATATTCTTTAGAAGTCATGCTGATCTATTACTATTCTCATATCATTTGTTTTCACTAAGATATTTTAGCGTGAAGATCTGAAACAACCTTTTCCGTACACGCCATTCAAATCAGGCTCAGTAAGTAAAAAAACATCAGCAAATATATTGCGTGATGCAACCTTGAGCATGCGTTTGAATCAGGATTTTTCGCAAATTTATGGTACTGAACAGCAAACAGGTCAACACTTCCCTTTTCTTTCTAAATTTTTGTTACTTTTAAAATGGCAGATTTACAACGAAATTTCTCTAATTAAGAATTATGGACCCTAAAAATTTCAATTTTGTTCTTTCAATATCAGTCACAATCCAATAATTTCAGCTTTTTCAGGACATCCACGGACGATATCTAGTATTCAAGGGACAATGAGAACACATCATACTAACGGCTTATACAGTAAGTTATTCCTTCTGATTTTGTGATCTTATCAAACTCAATTCTCATATCAAAACCTTCAAATTCGTACACTTCATTTAGTTTTTTTTTTTCGAATTTTTTGAACTAACAGTAATAAATCGTACATTATCAGACGATTTATCATTGCAACGGAAAGACGTAAATTCAATTGTCTGTGATTAATAATTTAAAGATATCTGCAAATATTGCACTAAAATATAATTATAAATTCGTGCAAAAGTAATTATATAGTGATATCGGACGTAGAATGTTCAATATTTTGCAACAGTTACTGTGATAAATATAATAAATGATATTCATATATGATACTTTGATAAACCTAGTTACCATGATAAAACTGCTAGTTAGAAAGTTTTTTTTTTTTTTTTTTATAGAAAGTGAGTAATCTGATTTATCAACCTGTAGGTACCAGTGCAATACCACGCCCGGAGCCGAAAGGAATTTGGAGAGGGTCACAATCCGGAATAATCCCACCACCACCAGGATCATACCGTCCAGCTAGTGCGATGAATATGCCTGTCTTATCTCGACCACCTTCAAGAGCAAACAGCGACTTAGGAATAGGTATGAAATGATGAAGTAATTTACAATTCTGCTCAGCTGTTCACTGTTATTAATGTTACTTTTTATTTCTTATCTTGTAAAAAATACATAGAATAAATTCTTAACTGACTGAAATTATTTTGATTCATTTAATTTTCTTTTTTCCTTCTTCTTGTAGTACATAGATGAATATTAAATTAAATGTGGAATAATAATGAATTTGTTAAATGACTTATGCAGCTGTAATGTGCAAGAAAGAACCGAAAAATTTAGTAATTTAAATGCGTGTTTTTCTAGAAGATCAATGTGCAATGAAATCTGACTTATATCCAGATCAAAAATCAGAAAGGCGGTATATTACTGTTCTGAAATATTAGATTGTTATAATAACTGTTGAGTTCTGATTAATATATTGCTATATTCTGATAGGTACCATTGCTTTTTGCGATAATATCGGTACTGGACCATCGAGATATCAGAGCTATTGTACACTTCCTCGGCCGGAACAAATCGATTTCGACCAGCATTCAAACTATGGCAATGAAATTAGTCACATGGCTAAACAAATCAATCAGCTATATGGCCCCTACAATACACATGTTCAACCATCAATTAGTCCTAATCCAATGAGCAAGCAGGTCTGAGCCATTTTTAGTACTTTTGTTTTTGTAGCAAAAGCACCGATTGATAGGTTATCTTAAGATATTTCAGAGCACTAAGCTTTTTGGTGGTATCAAGATTTTGTTTTTATTTTCTTGTTAAATTAGAATGAATTTACCAGTACTTGCGATGTCGTTGATCACTTCATATCTATCTGTTGCATCTCTTTTCATTCAAATTTATTAAAACTCAAAATTAAAAATAAATTAGAAGTGAATCATTTTCTAATTATAGTAATTTTATTTTGCTAATATTGTTAATCGTTTTTTAATTTGCAACTTCTGTTGAAGGTCCTTAGTTGGAAATAAAGGCTGTGAGTTTTTTTTTTCTAAAATTTTTACTTTCTAAACATTAAAAAATTTTTTCGATCCAGACAATCTGCTTGATTTTGGAAATTATGCTATATCATCTTTGAAGCCTTCCATTAATCTACTTAAATTTTTTTAGTGAAAGAACAAGTGTGAAATTGAATGAGATTTATTTGAAAGTTCGGAAAGATTTAAGCTCTTTAAAAGTTTAAAGAGGTTTTGTAAAATCAAGGCATTTCAATTCCCACTTTCAACCGGAAGTGAACAACAAATAACTTTTGTTTCCTTTCAGGAATACATACAATTTTGCTGAAAAAAACTGTAATAGTTATAGTATAACCGTCACCTGTTTCCTTACCAGTGCATCGCTTTTAAATCAAACGAAATTTAATAAATTCTTGAATTCTGACCAACTTCAGGGTATATTACCAAATAGTCGACCGGCATCTTCGATGCTTATTGGAGCTCCAGGAATGGCCAGTGATTATCTCACCAGGCGACAGTCTTTATATGGGCCTGCCGAATCCAATGTTATCCCGCAAATATCTGACGAAGATATTTTAAAGCCTGCGAAAGAAATAGTCCACTTCGATGCACTTTCCGTGCTTTCTGTTCTTCAGGTTCATCTGTTTACTTCTATCTTCCAATTCTCTAACTATCAAAACAATCACAAATTATTGCTGAGATGTCTTATTCTTCGTCTGGCTACTTCTCTGTAAAGCTTTTTTCTGCATGATAAATGTATTTCTCAGGTTCTTTGTTCATTAGTAATCTTTGGTTGTGGAGTTTTGCGGATAATCTGGAATTCAAAATGGGCACTAGGTATCGAACTTCTTCTTGCTGCACTCGTTTTCTCAGCTGGTGTTACCGGAGTTTGTGCTAGCAGTCGAAGGTCTTTTTTTATCTCTATGTTTTATTCAAAACTTAAATTAGTAAGACTACTTTATTTCAGTGAAAGATTCAATTTTTGTATGTCACTTTTACAGAAGATAATTCATTGACATAGTGTTTATCATAAGCATAAATTAAATTAGGATTTAAAAATTATCTTACTTGATTACCAATTTGATTAAATTAATATTTTTCAATTCTTTATCCCTGAAACAAATAAAAATTACAATCGTGATACAATTTCAGGTCTTATAGCGCAGCAGCAGCAACATTCATCTTATCTGTGCTGAATTGTATTCTCTCGCTTATACCTTTTATACTGGGTAATCTAATTTCTCATCTTACTCTCAGTACCTGTGTAAAGAATGATTTTGAAATAAAAATTTGGCATTTAACAAATTTCACTGAAAACAAATTATTTTATTAATTCCTAGGTACGCTTCCGGTTATGGCAAATGCATTTCCTAGATCGAATCAGGAATGGCTATTTGACATGCATGAATCATTGGCTATCGACTATTTATTAAGTTTCACTTGTTTTGCCGAGGTCAGTTTGATCTCTACATACAAAGAAAAATCGAAGAGTGAAAGCAGTTTAGAATTCAAAAAAAGTGATATGGCAGTGGATTACATTTAATTTGGCTTCTTTTGATTTCGCATTTTTGGGAATATTTGAATTAAGCCTCAATCAGTGAAGTTTCATTCAAGCTAATGAAATCTGAATTTATTGCAAGGATAATTACAGTTAGTGATAGCAATGATAACGTCAATCTATGGGTGCAAGGCATTGGGTTTAACGATGAGGCTTGTTGAGAAGCTTCGCTTCAGTGCTGATCTGAATACTGTCTTCGAAGATTTATCTCCTGCAATACAAAAAGGAATGGAAGAAGTGGACAACAAGGAAGCAGTGTGATAGTACTTGAAGATAGCTACTGATAACACTAAGCATCAATTGTAAGATATCAGCGTTGTTACTATCATAAATTAGTTCCAGCTATTTAATTAATATTCGAGTTTTGTTCTTCACAACAATAATTATGAAATTCTAACCAGTCTGATTAATTGAATTGAATGAAATAGTTTGATTGCTGGCTAATCGGCTAAACAAGCATTTATCCTGCTTACCAGGTGCTAGAGAAAATATTATGAGAGAATTAGAGGGTCAACTATTTCTTCATAACAAATAACATTTTCTCTGTTTTTATTATTAATTCATTTAAACTACTATGGCATTCTATATCAAAATTCCACTTATCATTTATCATTCATTCATATCATTCATTACTTGGCCAGTCTCATGTAAGTTGAGCTTTCTAAAAAAAAAATTGTTCGCTTCACATTGTTCAACATTTCACACTTATTACTTACTTCATTCTCACATAACATTATTCCAATGATGCAATTCCATATCCTACGGTTTTTGAGAGTCTTAGAAGTAATAAGTGTCATCATTTAGTGACAATTAGCTTGATAATCTGAGATTTTAAAGGAGACAAAAAAAAAAAACTCGACTTTCTAAGTATATATAATCTATGCAACAAAAAGATCTACGAAATATAGCTACAAATTTATTTATACTTGTTTGAATGAAACCTTTCAGAGAAATACTTTTTACTTCCGTGTTGTCGAAGTGTTAAAAACTTCTTTGCAGAATTCTGGAATATTGCCACCAACTTCGTAATTCTGTACTGATTTCAAATATTTTGATCCGTAAATTGAATGTTTCAATATAAACAATTAATCGTTATGAACAAACGAATCGTTCTGGAATCTTTCACGAAATTGATACAATACCACAGCACGGAAGTTAATTGATTCAAGTACTGAATAAAGTAAGAAAGTAATTCTAAAAAAATATAATACTTGTCATAGGGATTATAGGACTTCTTACTCAAACTTTATGCAAATTTCCAACGAAATCATTACAACGGGACGAACATAATGTTATTCTATTTATATATGAAACAGAAATGCTTCACATGCATCCTTCCCGACTGCAAAATTTGCAAAAAAATTTTGTAGCTTCTAAGAAACAAAAACATCAAAACAATGGCTGTTTGCTTTTCCACTGAAGAGATAAAAAAGTAAATTAAATGAAAGAGTAAATAAAGTCATTTAGTTCCTCGTCATGACAATCATTTATCAAATTGCTCTTCTGAATTTGTAACACATTGTGAACGACATCATTGCGTTCTAACTCTTATTTCTAAAAAAGTGCACACGGTCATAAATTCTTCTCATTTTTGCATAGTCTACAACTATATATTAACAATAATATGAAATGTGTGAAATATTTGCGCTTAAAGAGTTTCAAATTGATAACATATGAAAAGAGTATTCCCTTTTAATTTCGTTTTGCTAAATTTTATTTCTGTTCGAGCATTTATCCTAATACCGAAATATTGAAATTTAATCAGTGACTTCTTGATAAATATAATTGATATTAAGCCAATGGAGAAAAAGTTCAGGAAGCGAGCATTTTGGATGTTTCAACAAATTATTCGCATTCAACAATTATAGCAAAGGGAGCGCACAAAATCATTTCCAACTTTCAAATACAAAAATGTTGACAAACACGGTTTCAAAAATTTAAAACAATTATTAATAACTCTAGATCAAAGATTTTTTAATGGCAATTTTTGAAAGCCATTAACATACACAACATAGATATGTAGACTTGCGAATTAAAATGATCTATGTGAATAAGCAAGAAGTGATAGCGAAAAGTATTATTTGAACTATTATTTCATACCACTGATTAGTGACGGTTTCCTCTTAATTCAATGTAGAAAAACTCTGCTTACCACTTTCTGTCATTCAAAATTCTTCTTGGTTTTAATTATCAACGAGCAATTTCATGAAAGTGTCATAACCGTTATATTATTTGGAAATAAAAGCAAACAATCAAAAGCTTTTGTGAGGTTTACAAATAATTTTAAAAAACAATGATACAACGCATATGCAAGGTGAAAATAATATGTAAAGAATTCTCTGATTTCATAAGCATTCCATCCAATTACAGATAAAACTAACTGCTGAAGAATTATGAATGCTTGTAAAACACCTCGGTTTATAAACAGAAGCACCTCTATATCTTCAAGTTATTAATTGTAGTCTTAGAAATCTAAAAATCAGAAAAAAAGTTTTTTGTATTTCGTTTGAAAAAAAAAAAAAAAAAACGCTCCTAGATCACTTATGTGTTAAGGATAAATGCAGCAAGGATATCTCGTGATTGTATCAGAGCCTTATCTATTACCATTCGATCTTCTGCTGTTGGATTATCAATTGGGTCAGCATTACAGGTTTTTGAATTTTTATTTAAAGAATTTGAGATAAGTTTCTAGTACAAAATAATTATTTGTCGCCGCTGATTTATTGTCACCTAGTACTTTTTACTCCAGCCATTTATATTCTTTTAATTCGTCAGATTTGGATTCTTTGTTAGTAATTAATAACAAATAACGTGAGAATAAATGCAAGTTCTAATATTTCTAGCAAAAGTTCATCTAAATTTTCATAATTTTCATAAAGACCTTATTTATTCCTCTTGACCGGAGGGTGTCATTGTTAATGTTTTTTATCATATCGACTATTTTGCTTTGTACTATACCGAAAAGTGTTCTGAAATTTTGTGATCTGATAAATTCGGTATCTATTATTTCTTGCTTAACACAAAAGTTTGAACTAAGGTAAACTGCTATGCAAGTCCACTTTTGTATACTTTTGAAAATCTTTATTTCTTAATCTATTAGACGATGACTGTGTTACTTTTCAAAGTCGCCAGCGTTTTCGTGAAATAGCAAGTAATTCACGTTTATTATTTGAACTAGAAGTGATTTTAGAATGCTCATTTGATCTTATAATACCGAAGCAATCTTATGTTATCGAAGTTCGATCAAATTGGTTTACAGTGCAAAATATCAATATAGATGTCAAAGTGTAAGCAATTTTTTTTCAAATTATTTTAACTAATCTTGTCCTCTTTCTGATATCCTAAAATAGCAATTCAAAATGGCATTTCATTTTACAATAATGATGTAATTGAAATGACCATCAAACGATATTCTACACTGGCACTGTTCAGTCTATTAACAGTTAATATGTTATTTTACATCAATTTTATTTCAAAGGAAATCAAATTTTTTTAGAACTTTCAAAGCTGAGCTAACTTTCAAAGCTAATTTCAATTTTAATTACTTAAAATGTTCCCAGCGATAAGCAATCGGTGATACGGTGTTATCAGTCTATCATAGCCTTTCTATGCGGACAGTTGGATTACATGAAAACAAGTATTCAAGTTATGAAATTGCTTGATACTTTTTATGCAAAAAAATTAAAGTTAGCTTTCATGTAACACGTAATACAAGATTTTACTGTTCTCCATTTTTATGTCATTTGAAGTTTTTTTTTTTTTTTTTTAATGGTCTAAGTATAAAGAGTAAGTTAAGATTTTTCTAGCAGAGGGTGTTTCTAGGTACATCGTTGGTGTCAATATAGATCTCGAGTACTTTGCTCTCTATAGTTTTGCTTTTGGACTAATTTCTATTCATGATTTCACTTGTTAGTACACTCTATTCTGAAGACTCGAACCTAGAGGTCAAGCTAGCACACTTCAGAAGTTAATAAAAAGTAAATAAGAAAATTGATTTAAAAAGAATGGATCTTTTCTCATTCTGTTTTTAACCTTATATTCATTTTCTGTTTTTCGTTTTTTCCAAACTTATAAACATCTCAGGAAATAATAATATATTAACGCTATAAGATATTATAGCAATTTCTTCGACCACTCACTCCTACTTATGCTATTATTATCCATTAAATTAAAAAAGCTTTAAAACCCATCAGAAAATTCGGAAGGACTTTTAAACTTTTTAAGCGTACTTGGATAATAATGCTGATAATGGATATGATGCCTGTTTCTACTTTTCTATCATGATTTGAAATTCAACTTCTCTCGCAAAATTGCAAGTGAACCAAATTCAATTAACTGAATAGTTTTTTAATTATAAAAAACTAATTGAGTCTCATTATTTCAAATTTACAGCTACAACACCAAATGATGATAAGTATAAAATATTTTGGATGAATATTTGTATATATCTGTATTAACAAAACAAATAATACGATGAATATTTTGAACATATTTTCATCAATAAAACCTATAACACACATGAACAAATTCAATAAATCAGGCTATTATTATTGCCAGTCTAGGACAATCAATGTTACTGATCATCGGTATTGTTCTGATGTGCTTTTCGGCTGATTCTACTAATTTGAACCTGAAATTGGTGCTCCAAAATACAAGTCTGGAAATTTTTACCGAATTTTGATAATAGAAATTGATTTTTTATGCAATGTGATTCGGACCGAATGTGTATCAATATTCTGTTGTGGTGAAAAATAATAAAAAAATTCGGTTAATTTAGCTAATTAAAAAGTCATTAAAAATTAACTGTGCGGAACATGGCAGCACTCTTTGAGGTTAAAAGCAGCAAAGACTTCAAAAACAAAATTTTTCCAATAGATGCAGCACAGGGAATTTCTTCCAATACAGAAAACTGTTAAGCGCTGAAGCTAAGTGCTCACCAAAGTATTGGATAACACATAAATCAATCTATCAGTCTATGCTGAAAGCCAGAGATATTCAATATTATGAGTCTATGAGAGATTACACTATGCAAACCACAACCACGAAAAGTAATAATAGAAATTAATCAGGTGACTTGAGCAAATTGTAAGTTCAATGCAAACTAAACGAAAGTTATTACACATGTTTTAGAATTATCGTAACGAACTAAAAAAATAATAAAACTGATCATATGAAGATTAGCTGGAATTATATGAAATCAAAGAATATCAACAAAATGAAGTGTTTTTAATATGAAATAAAACATTAAGTAATAACAAGTCGGACGTTTCAAATAATCGTAGACAGAAAGATAACAAAGACAAAATTCACATTCTGAAAACACATTCAGTTACTTTGTAAGTCAAAATAGCTACACTATGAAAGCGAAAGATTTTGGTAAATGGAAATTGAAGGCTTAGCTATCGTCGAGAATCATACGTGATAAACGTCAATAAAGCTGTGATCAAATGACTAACATGTAAGATGGATTCGATGCATAGAAGAACGATAAAAGATAATTACGATTAAAAAGAAACGCATCTGAGACAACAACGGGAATTACTCATCTTCTGCATCGTACGTCTCAAGGAATTAGTGCGGAGCTCTCTTCACCGGAGCAGTCTTATTTTTCGTACACAAAATCCGGCGGTCATTTTACACTCTATTGTGAAAGTTGTAACGGAGACACTGAATACGGCCAATTTGCTAACAATTTTAATTGAGATTCGTGTATTACGAGATTTTGCAAATCATGCAGAACTTAGATTTTATTTTAGGAAATTTACAGTATCTTGAAATTGCATTTCCGGTACAAGGATCTATTCTTCCTACTAAATAAAAAACATAATGCAATAACCATTAAGTCATCCCGAAGACACCACTGGGGTCACAGAAACGCAAAAGATAGAGGAAGTATCGTATCGCACGCATGCGAAAGAACCTCTTTGTCCTGTCACTTCCCATTCTTCTTCATAATTACGCAGAATGTGAGGAGGTAGATCAGTTCAGTAGGCTTTACTGTCACGCAACCGTTACTTGTTTTTTCTTCGTGTTATATGTGAGAGTTCAACTTAACTCAATTGACGTCGATAGATGTTACCTACCTATTCTTATCACACCTTACCTTTTCTAACACTCATAATTAACTATTCATTTCTTTCTTATAAATCCTTCCTGATAAATAAGTAAATAGAAATGACGAGAATTAAATAGTTTTCGTTAGGAACTAATTGGGAATCTTATCACTTCAGCTCTATCTATTCAAGTGCTACGTTCATTTTATGTTAAAAGTTTAAAAAGTATCTCTCTGTAATCTATCGAATTTCAAATCAATCTAATATCATTTTTCAAACAGCAATAAATCCCATCCTTATTCCAAATAAATTTCGTAGTGATGACAGTGCGATTTTTCGTCCGCAAATTGATCTTTGTATTAAATTTTTCCATAAACTATCAAATCTGCTTGAACTTCATACAATAAATAGAAATGCGATTCAAGTTTCCTGAAGATTCCACTGATTTTTCCTTACTGTTTAAGTACAGTTTCTAATCAACAAATGAAGTTTTTTTAGGTGGAGGTATGTCAAGAAGGAATTTATTGGACAAACTATCTTTCCAGGATCTCGATAAAAGTTAGTTCTTTTGTTTCATCTTTTCTGTTCTGCGGTTCCTCTCTTTGCGTGCTGTTTTATATTATTTTTTATTTATTATTTCAATAAATTTTTTTATTATATTTTCAACTTTTTATCCTACTCGACTTGATTTACTAATGGTCATATTTAATTTGATTTGCTAATGATTACATTTAAATATTGTTTGGGAAGACGGTACGGTAGTATTTCCATTATGAAAATTATTTCAGTATTAAAAGAAACAAAGAAAAAGCCTGTGTCAGAAAGAACGAATAAAGAAAAAATGGTCCAAGGTTAATGTGGTTGATATTCCTTCTCTTTACTTCACTATTTTATTTTCTTACTCAGACAAGAAGCACTTTTCATCATAATATTAGTTATTCAACTAATTCAGGTATTTTTATACATAACTTGTCATAAAAGTAGTCGTTTTCAGAATTCTGAACTCATCAGTCCCTAAATGAGCACTATAGTACTTCAAAAAGAATATCTTTAGTGCGACTTCAGATGAAAACTAAAAATAATGTAGGCTCATTTGGCATGACTAGCGTTAAATGCCGAAGCATTATCGAAATTGAATCACGATCAGTGTCAATTGCAAGATATGACAATGTAAAACGTTATGAGAACAATGAGTTAGCAGAGACTGCTGATCACAGTATGTTTGGAAATGATTCAAAACTAAATGAACGACCACCTCAGCGCATGTGTTTTGAATGGTCTAGTGAGCAAAACTCCAGTAATAAAATTTGGAAAAATGTATTATCTATAAAAAAACAAAAGTCAGGTCACCAACCACTTGGCATACAAAAGACTAAGGTAATTTTAACTATCAATAATGTTTTTTGTTTTAATAAGATTTCATTATTTTTAAACAGTAGAAACTACTGACCACAGTGAAGTTATAAAATACTAAATATAATCATTTTAGCAAAAGATACAGCGCAGTTGGACTAAATATAAATTCAGTGCTAGGAAAGATAAGGTAGAAGAATAACACAGATTTCACTAAAAAATGAAACTAAGAAATCGGTTTTTCAGCCGACCAGATTTATATTTAAAGTTCCATTTTTGCCTGTTTTAAATATAACGCTGAAGAATTACAAATGCAGGAAATATAGGTTCAGATATTTTATGGATGAAGGAATTGCTATAACGTAGGGACTGCACTGTTTCTTAGATATTTTAATGTCTCATTAATTTATGCTGTTCTGTTTTCCAATTCCATTGCATGATATAGCAAGTATAATTCGGTATCCAATGATACTTTATTATGTTTCACTTTATATTACTTTATGAAAGACGGGAGTTCAGAAACTTTCGCAACATTCGTACGTTTTTAGGAGAGGACTGTGCTGGACTCTTTCTCCACAATGAAAAGTGACGATGAATGTTTAGGATCTCCAGTTGAAGGTCAGATACGTCCTGTGCCGTTTTTGAGAAAATTTTGAACAGCAATTAAAATAGAATTTGATTTTTGTAATTATTTTGTACTATGCTTTTATGCTTATTTTTTTAGGAAAAGCAGGATCTCTTTGTTCAAAGAAGCTTTCAAAAAAAGTTCACCTCGCCGTTGTTTTGGACAAATGGATAGATAGAAGATGCGAATCATGCAATGCTCGATTAACATCGTTCAATTTAATCAAGAAACGGACACGTTGGTGCTCCAAAACTTGCAGAGCACTAGTGCATTTACAAGACAAATCGAGCACAACAGAAAAAGGTTATATTTGTTTTTGTTTCAAAATTATTAACATATATTCTTCATATTACTTCACTCTATAATTCAAAAACCGTACTGTGAATGTTACCATGCAACAAAAATATCATTTGACTAAAAAGAATGCATCTTCTGCAGCTGTAAGTTGATAAAATTAAATATGTGCCTAACCTCTTGTTTTCCTTTTACTGTATAAACTTCTATTTATTTATGGAAATGATTGTTTAAATGGACTACACGTTACATTCCATAATTTTGGAGTTCTATCATCTATAGAGACCTTTTATAAAGAATTATTGTTTTTTTTTTTTTTTTTTTTTTTTTTTTTAACTATTAGCTTATTATTTGCGCAGTCGATCCTAGGTCTGTAGAAGACGCTCAAAATTTTACGGGCTCTTATATTGCAGAATCATAAGAAAGAAATTTAATAAAGTATTCGAAAAAATGGGTCGGATTTCAATAGAATAGATGATATGAGTAAACATTTCTCTGGTGGAATTTTTAAGGAGTTTCTTACGTCCGCAATACTTCGAAAATAATAATTTAGCAAAGAAAATCAATTATTTCATCAACTCAGCAGTAGTTTTAAGATGCCTATGAAGGAAACAGACGGAGATGTAGAAGTCGTAGAAAGAATATAAGTTAGTAATTTTGTTTTTAAAATTTTGTTTACAGCATATTACAAAGCTATCTTTCTTCATTTTTTAAAATCGTTCTAGAAACCAATCTTCCGAAAGTTTAAATTTATAATTTCCAGTATTTTATTTCTACATTAATACAATGTACTCTGCATGCATTCAGTCAACAATATGCAAAGTTTGCGAGCTACTCTGACTACAAAGCCTTTTCTTGCTTTGTGATTTTGTAAAGAATAAGAAAGAAAAAATAAAATAATAAATTTAAACTTTCGGAAGATTCGTTTCCAAAAAATAATGCTGAAACCGAAAGTGAAGCTTGTGAGTACAAGAGGATCTGTTGCGTAATAAATTTTCTTATCTTTTCATTAATTTTAATAAAGTTATTTCATAATTATTATGTTGTTTCAGGATACATTATTTGCAAATATATAATATAGTGGGTAGTACGGAATAATCTTATCATAAACTGTAAATTAAATGATTTTTAGATTCAGTGGACAAACGTCATTTTCGTACGAAAAATCCATCTAACGTTCTGGATGAAACAAATTACAATATGATTTTTTGACTTATTTTTGATTGGCCATTCTGATATTTTTTGAAAATCACTATTTTATGTCTTATGAATTTATAATTTCTTGATCTGCAAATTTTACTTTACCCTAATAAAGTAACACACTTTGCAGACCAAGATAAGTTTTCTCGCAGTAAAAAATGAAGTTTCAGTCAGCAATGGAAACTAAAACAATTTGACTTTATTTAGTTTTACCTAGGTGAACTGCTTTTATAAAAAAGGAAAAACTGAGAACGTGGATAATGCAAGAATATTTCAGCATAATTTATAAATCGTTCGCAATAAAGTCTTTGTGCTGTTGTTAGCCTTAGCTCTTCAAATTGTTATGTATTTAAAAGAATTTTTTTGGCACAATTTCTCGATAGAAATTCTTTTTAACTTCTTTTTTAAAACATCCAAAGGAATGATAAAGACGGAAACGAAGCAGTGTTATGGAGTTTCTGAAATGTAATTAATAATTTAGCAGTCTCAATGTTCGCCATGTCATGGTGCAGTTCTGAAGAAGTTTTATTAAGTGATAAAAATATTGAACGCGGAATTCCGGCAGAGGAATTAATGGATGAGGCAAATATGCTTGAGCAAGGTTTCTCTTTGGATATAAAGCATGACTTCTGTACTGAACAGAGAAATGAATGAAATTGCGCATTAAACAGAAAGAAAACTGTACTTACTTTTAAAGCATGGAGTTTCAAAGTTTGACTTTATTCTGTAGAATTATAACATAAAGTGCAAATTTATTGCTTTATCTTTTCAGTTGACAGTATGCTGCCTGCGGCAACTGACTATATTCTATCGTGGTGTGGAACAAAAAAGATGGAAATTTCGAATATTTCTCGGGTAACATTACTACTGTATTATTAATTGAAGTATTCAAGCAAGAAATTTCTTCTCCATTGAAATTCATTGGTAGAAGAATAGAACTACTACTTATCCATATACTTCGTAGAGTTTATCTAGCACAACAATAAGCAAAAAATGTTTGTATAGAACTTCTTTTTCCTTTTTGAATATCCCAAAGGAAAAGGAAGTTCTATACTAATGTGCTAAACAACAGATTTTTTGCCTAATCGTAGAGCATATTTTGCATTAAGCATATATATGTATTTAATCTTCCAGATTTATGGCCAGAATTTTTATTTAGATTATGAAAAGTATTATTATTGCATGTTATTATTATTAATAATTATTGCATGGCTAAAGCTAAATATTTATAAAAAATTTAAAGCTGGTCATGGTATGATAAATCAATTTTCCCTTCATGAAACGTCTGTGTTGTGCATCTGAAGTTCTGAACGCAAACAAGTAATACTATCTGATTATATACTGTTTTAAAATGATTTATGTCACCACATTGCAGGTACCACACTGATGCGTGTGTGTCGCTGATGCAAATCAACCAAAAATATCCTTCATTTATTTCGTTGACATAAGTATTTTAAATATTCTTTTTTCATTTATATATACATTCTTTAATAATTTTCCTTATTATCATCTGTCTTAAAAGATGCTGAAAAGAAAAAGAAAATTATTGCATAAGGTAATGAAGTAAAGAATTGGTATCTCGAATTATATTTCTTTAGTATAAACTTCGCCATAATAATATAAAAATCGTATCGAAATATAACGAATGATTTCTATTCTTATTCATTTTTCTTTTGCCTGTGGCTGCATCAATGTTGCCTGCGCCAATTAACTGTATCTTTGAGTGAATATTTTGTTTTAGTTTATAAAATATTTTAAAGTGCACAATTTCTTGAATTTTTCCTGCTCAACGACAATTATAAAACATTTTGAATGTTTCTTTGTCCAACGACAACGAAATAGACTTCAAATGAATTTTTTTCAACAGGATCAAACAAAATTCTTAAATCGAACTTCAGTTTCTCTGAATGTTTACCAGAAATCTGATACAAAGCGACAGACAAATTAGACCTTTCGAAGAGGTAAAGTTTGCGAACCAAAAAAGGTACAAACAATATTAGTGCTTTCTAGTAAAATAGAATTGTTATTACTAATTTCGTCATTATTAAAAGGAACATTTTTTTTTCATTTTAGTTCCTAGTTAGCAACAGCAAAGATTGCGGAAGTGTAGTGTTATCTTAGTTTGAAAAAATTAGAAATAGAATTCAAGAAGAGATTGCCATTTACAAGTTACAATTTTTGGAGACGAGAAAGAGCCAAATCTGAATTATTTAAAATGTCACAATAATACAAAAATGCGTTGGTCGTATGATTCTTCTTGCTTTTCCTTCATATTTATTTTGTTTACAAACCTAAAATTTCAATAGAAGTTGAAATTTCTTAAAAGCAATTTGCCAAGTCTTTTTTTGAAGAATTGATTTTAATAAAAAATGTTTATGTGCCCTTAGCTTAGCGATACTCGTGAATGTTGAAGCATTTTCTAGCATGTATTTGTTATCTCGAAAATAGTATTACTATTCAGAGAATTGTGACTCGTTGTTCTCATAAATTATCGGAAGCATTTCTTTTCTGAAATGCTATGAGTGAACTGAAGAGAGTGTATTTTTGTTGTAAATATTATAATCTTCTTCTTATGATACTTTCCTCTCTCATATAAACGTTGAAACTATGATGCTGATGCTTCAGTAATCTTCCCTCCTTTAATTCTTTGTAACATCCTTTGTGTTTTTTCTTGTAAGATCATAATGATATGCTAAATTGGAATTCTGTTTTTCAACTATGATGAGATGGATATATACAGTAATCAAAAGAAAATCCACTATAGAAATTAATTTTTAATGCTTGCAATGCGGCTGAAAAATCTACTTCAAACTTACTCTTAATGAGATAAATCGTTTATATGAATTCATTTTCTAGCTTTATAATAGGTAAGTTTTAGAAACGGGTCCTCCTTGCTGTTTACAGAACTCTTAAATTTTCGACAGTGTCTGAAAATAATTTTTCCACATCTCGAATTTTACATTCCTATCGTAGAACTATCACTGTTAAAGTGGCAAATGTTTTATCAACTGATGCGAAAGAAGATGACAGTTATGAGGATCATAAAAGATAAGCTCGATTTGAGGGAACGTGTCGAAGAATGAGAGTTACATCCATCTGTGTAACAGCAGTAGATCGTTTGCGAATCGTTTACAGTGTTGTAGAATGTCGATGTTGTGGAAGAACTGGTCTCTCCAGTCTGCTCATGAATTTTCAGCTTTATATTACTCTCAACTTTTAAAAAAGAAATCAGAAATCTTTAGATAAAATGAAGATTACATATAGGTGTATTTAGAATGTAAGAGCTACATTCATCTGTATTTTAGTCTAGTCAACTGCTTAAAAAGGAATACTTGGAAATGATATATGGTCATAGAAAGTGGAATGTTAATGTAAATGCAAACTTCTAGTCCTAAGATTGTGGGAAGGATGGATGAAATAGTACACCGTCAATATGAATGTAACAACCTTTGTAATGCACTTTCTTGTTGAGCAGTAGAACGAGGAGAAATTGTTTACCCAACTGATTGTTGTCATGCAGGACACTACAGTTGGGTGACATTCCTGGAGTGGAACGTCAACACTATTGTTATTTGGTGTGGGTCCACTCTGTAAACTAATTCAGTGGAGTTTATAAAAAAGAAAAATAAATTTAACGAGGAAAAATAAAAAAGGAAACTTACAACGTAGCATCGCAAAGCTGTGGTCTGTGAAAATATTGCATAGAAGAATAGAACTGAAGAGCGTAGCAAGCAATGCTGAACGCAGAACACGTATTTTGCATTTAGGCGCATAATGTGAGCTCCTCAAAGTATGGTACAAAGAGTGTTATAATTTGTCAGTGTCTTCATTTCTAGACAAATCATAGGAAAGAACAAAAATCACCGAATTGTAGCTATCAATTCTGCTCTTAGATGGTCAAAACAAGTAAGAATAAATTTGAAATTACTTTAGAATATCATTTATCTTTTTTTTGAAAATTTATCTCAAAATAAAGTCATTTAAGATTGACCATTCAATAAAGTATAAACAGGAAGAATTGCAAAGCAAAATGTTCCTTATGATTTTGGTAAGAATTATCAAAGCATTTAATCAAACAATTCTAATTTATTCAACGATGAGAATAAGTGCTAAAAATATCGAAAAAATAATGATAACAATAGGAGTATCCCTCACTTACTTCTCTTCTCTCTAAACTTCATTTGCAAAACAACGTTGCGAAGGACAACAACACTCTTAGCTGCTACGCAACGCCAACATAATTAATATCTTAAATTAACCTTTCATTTTTAAAACAAATCCTTTCAATTATCGTTTATTGTAGATGATGAGGAAATACTATGAGTCCTTGCATAGATTTCAAATTCTTATTCATATTTACAATCAACTTTTTCAACAAATTTTCAATATGCATCCAGGTTGGTTTCATGCTTCTCAATTTATTAGTTTTTCTAAACTCATTTATCTTTGCAAAATACTTTCTTTTTCTCTTCCAGTAATTTCAATGACAAGGCCATATTTTATTCTTCTACATTTTCAATTCACAGTTTGATAAAAAATTGAGAAACTAAGGCAAGTTTTGTTGCGGCAGTTCTAAATTTTCTCTTTCAACTATCAATTCAATCACAAATGCATAAATCAGTCACAAAATAAACATAATTTCACAAAATAAACAGTCAAAATTTCTCTTTCAACTATCAATTCAATCACAAATGCATAAATCACAAAGTCACAAAATAAACATAATTTCATTTCAATAAAACTACACACAAAACGAATAAAATATAGAAATAAAGAATGGTTGTAATGTGAACATGAAAATGCCTTTATATACAAACATACGACAAATGATTAATAAAAATTCCATTCAGAGGGTAAAATTTGAAACAGAGTTTTCATTAACTAAAAATTACCATAATTCTCAAATTTACAATAACTCTGAAAAAATTGCTATAGATGAATTTTGGTGCATTGATGCAAGTAATAACATTGGCTATCAATAATTTCGATGATATTCTAAATTTCTTAAATACAAACAGGAATTTATTAAAAATAACTTTTATTTCAAAATAAATTACCAGGTAGTCGGTGACATTTGTCATAACATTGGATGACTTGTTGATTAGAATATTCAAGTCAGAAAATTTACCAATAACTAATGAATAAACAATTATTTCAGCAAATGTTAATTATTATTCCAGATATTCAGCACTTTTTAGGTGTATATGAATGTGGCATATGTTCAATAACTTTAAAATTTATGAATTCTTGAGACCTTAACAAACAAATGAAGATTATCATACATTGCTATTTTGCATAATATTTATCACAAGCTTCACAATAGTTAGAAATGATCTTACACTTGAGTATCGGATGACTGCTGTTGCTGTTGCTGACCAGTAGGTTGTATTTGCTTGCAGTACTGCAGCAAAATCCTTTGGTAATACTCACGTGGCGTGAGTGTCCTTGCTGTACTGCACTTACTCGTATTCAAATCCAGTGATTCCATACTTGCTAACACACGTTCTGATACAAACGAGAGCGTACGCGGGTGCTCAATCCATTTGAAATAATAAATATCAGGTGGTACATAAGGACGACCATCTGAAATTGTTCAGAGATAATCAGTGATCAAAGTCATCATAACCTAATGAAACTGAAATATTGTCAAAAATTGAAGGAATTATTTGTTAAAATTAAAACAGCAGCTGTAACAAATGCGCCATGCTTAATGTTTTCTTGCACATTTCAATCCAGTACGAATGGCAATTATGAGAAGTTTTATCTTAGCACTACATAATCAGTAGGTTAAACTTCAGAAAGATGAAAAGAACTGAATATGATGATTGTTTTATTATCTTTTCTTTAAAAAACTTTAAAAAAAAATAACCGATCCAATTTAGATCAGGTTGCCTGCCGTTAATTAAGCATTCAAGCAAATATTCTTCCGGTAATTGAGCTAGCTTATTGATCTGTTCCGCAGTAAGGCCATATTTCTTCTGGAGAAACGCTACATAACCAAATACCTAAAAACAACCTCTAATTCATTTTTTTTTTTTTTTTTCATTTTCATATCAATTATACAAATAAAGCAACATTAAAAAAGATTCGGCTTCTCAAAATTTTTTATTGTCCTCACTCGATTATGATTAGATGCGACAAATGCTACGATTTAATAATAATAAATCAAATCAAAATTAATGTAATTAATTTTGATTTGAGAAGACATTTTGCCTCAATTTACAACGTGATAAAACATTGCACCAAAATAGTCAATTTGATATAAGCTACGTGACAATATTACTAATTTCATTATGCAATCACAGTTACAGTGAAAGATCAAAATTATTTGATTCAAACCATTCAAATCCATTTATCAAATGAATTTGTTTAGATTTTAAATGATAAGTTAATGAAAAGTTAGGAAAAATAAAGAACTGCGAGAAGAACTGACTTCCCCAAGATGCACAACTTTACCGCCAATTGTCATAAAACTGCGCCCCAAACTTCGACCGTAGAAATGAATATCTCGAATGTATTCGCTTCCTACCAAATCTGTAATTTGTTTGCTGGGTAACTTGCAAAATGCTGTTATTTGCAATTTTTAAAAAACTGTAATTCGGTAAGTAAGAAAAGAGCACCGATACACATCGTTGTAATAATAAGGCCAATAATGATATACATGAGCGTTGCTGGCAGAAAGTCCGCATTCTGAGGTACGATATCTCCAAAACCTGCAACCTCCTTTCTCGAATGCATTATGAATTTCTAATCGAGAATTGGTCTTCTGGAATTATACTGCGGGTAATTTTCATCATTGGTCAGTTAGTCATAGCATATCTAATATATAAACATTCACATTTTAAAATCATTATTAGTCGAAGTTTCAAGAAGATATGACAAACCAATAGTGGTTACAGTAACGAAACAGAAGTAAAATGATTCCATAAATGTCCAGTTTTCCCAAAGTTGCATAAGGCATGCACCACCAGCAGTATAACCTGCAATTTTTTGATGTTTAAGAATAACCGGAATTTAATTTTTTTAATTTTGATTTAATTTTTAAAAATACATTCTTTAAGTGAAAACGAAATCTGACTGATTTTAAAAGTTCTTGACGAAACTGATAACCTATCATAATGATGAGCACAAATAACACCGAGATGCGCCTGTCATGATGGGATTCATATTCCTCCAATTCATCTGCTCTTGCTTGTGTATCTTCCGAAATTGTTTTTTCACTTTCTTGTGTATGAATCTCCGATATATCTGCAAAATTTATGTCAACTTTACTTGCTCATACTGAATTACTCATTTTTACATTCCAGCATAATTAAAAGTATAATAAAAGTTAATTACAATTGCATTACAAGTTAAAACTCTTCGCATCAGTTTCATATACATTAATTAGTATTTTTCGTTCAGTCGATTCTCACATAGTCTTCTATTTCAGCATTTGATGCCTAAATTCTCACTTATTAAATGAAGGAGTAAAGATCATTTTTGATGAGTGAATAATCGAAATGTATTCTAATAAATAGAATACCAAGAAGTATACCCTCAAATGTGCCTGCTTCAGAAATAGTGTCGATGTGATTCTGTCGTCGTCGTTTTGATCTTTTAATATTTGCAACATCATTGGCAGACATTGTCTTCGGCTGCTTTTTTTTCTTTCTGTAAAAATAAAACGAAAGAAAGCGAAAGCAAATACAGCCGTATTTTATTGAAATGTATTAATTGATAATTAAAAAGATAAGATGTAATTTCCTCCAAATCAAGACGTGATCGATGGCCAACTATGCGATTATCTTTTCAGGTAATTGTTGTTTAAATTTCTGATTTTAAGCATTCAAAAATTGATATTTTAGCAAAGGACAGATCATATTAAAAGGGACTTTACTTGATAGAAGGAACACAACTGCAACAATATACGCAAAATTGTGCGACTTTTCGAAACAGTTCCAAACGTACCAATTTTATCATGCAATGAACCCAGACTATACCGGCTACAAATTTTACAATTGGTAAGATATTGAATTCATTTTCTTGTTCGAATCATCTCTTTCATCTTCACTTAATAACACATACAAAATTTGAACTTAATTCTGAATTTCGATGCTTTTATAAATGATCTGGAGGATGTAATTTAAAATTCAACCAGAGTATTAGAGCTGAGCAAAGAAGGGGAAGAAGATAAGATTATGGAAGTTTTTTATTCAGCGAAAATGTTTGCTTGAAGTTTTCTTAAGTTTATTGAGGATTTAAATCTAAATGTTTCTCTGCAATATTCGTGTGTTCGAAACAATAAAACAGAAACTGGGCGCAATTTTGAAGTAGCGCTTAGCATGGAAAAAACGCGTTACCGGAGAGAAATCGTCCAATATCAGCAATGGTGACAAGTATTAACGGAATACCTAACAATGCATACATAAGACATGCTATCCGGCCTTCATTGGTTCTCGGCACTATATGTCCATAACCTAAATTCAAATCAAAATTCTCAAAGCTAAAGAAGGAGGATAGAGTAATCGATATGGAATTTCAAGCAGAGTTAATTTTCGGACTGATTGAAAATGCTGACAGTATAACTAAACAACTCTCAGCCACATTAGAAAAGCAAATAAACATCATATAATTCATGGATAACGGATAAGCAAACCAGAAATTTTGCAAGCCGAAAAATCATACCAGTCCTGCGACTACACTTATGCCCAGCTCATTCTGAGAAAAAACTTCAATCCATTTAATTTTGCTCTTTCATAAATTTTAGATTTGTAAAAACAGTACAAGATTCCTTTATGAAAAGCAATTAAATTTCAAATGTCACAGGTCGCTCCTATTTTGTCTTATGTATTTTTCGAAGCGCTAATCTGTCGCTTATTTTTATACTTTGTTTATTTCTTATTACATAAATAAATAAAGTGGGAAAGCAAAAAGGTACTTGCAAATATAAACGGAACAATTTGACCAAAGTAACTTTTACCAATGGTTGTAATAGCAGTCCATGAAAAAAATACACTGGAACCGAACGACCATTTCACCGGTCCGGCACCTTTGATTATGTCATCGGGTGTCATATAATTCTTCGTATAATCAATAAACACATCACGAATTACGTCATTAATACTGCAATTCCTCAGTTGAATTTTGAAATTTCGAAATTTAATTTAACACTAACAACTAATTATTTCTTTGATCATCAATTAGCTTAATAGCACTAAGTTGTCTTAAAATTATTGCTTAAGTAAAATGAATTCTTGACCAATTCAAGGATTCATTATAGCGAAAAACTTTCATAGTTTCACTCTTTCGAGAAGTATTCTCCAAATTATTAGAAAAAGAAAATCTATAAGGTGCAAAAGCAAAAGTTATGAACTTTAAAAATTTTTGAATTGTCATTTTCTAAGTTAGTACTATAAAAATTCTCTGCAACAATCACTTAAACAAACTATTCCGACTTCTTTGAATGTGTACAACATTCTCAAAATTTGAGCTTTAATATTATTTTTGATCTTCAAGCAATATTTAATCTTTTCAGTACGAAATTAGAAACAAACGAACCCAAGATGTGCTGCTTTGGACCAAGTTTCAAATGTCACCTCTCTGCTACTGTTTCTCATTTGTACTAACATCCATAAATTGTCGATAATTTTTTGTTTTAAGGTTTCAATTCGGTGAGCAGTCTCGTTACGAATATACACTTCATATGGCATTTCAAACTGATGAAAACACTTGGTGAAGTTATGACAGTTTAGAGACGAGAATTATCAATGACAAGTGAGAAGTGCTACATAACAGAGGAAGAAACTGGAAAGGTAAACCAACATGATGAAAGATAGCAGCACCGAGAATTGTGTAAGCTGTTGAAAGAAGCACAAGACCGATATGTGGCAGTACTATTCTTAGTTTCTGCATCATAATTAAATTTATATTTGCAAATTAGCAAGTAAGTAGCTTTACAAAATCAGGCCTACAGTTTTTTCTTTGAAAAGCCACTTCTATTATATGGTAATACCAGCAATAACCGGATCAGCAAATTATCTGATTAAAAAAACGTAATTTTCAAAGCATGAAAGAAAGAGAACCCGTCGTATCTGATCTTTATGTGTTTTGATCGCAAAATCAGTTGGCCTATCTTCACCAATTTGTTCCAAAATTCCTCCTTCTCCATCCTGTTGTCCTATGAAATAATTCAAACGTTCGGCACTATAAATAAGAATTCTTTGAATTTCTTTTTTTGGCTTAAAGTTTAAATTCATGAGTGAAAGTTTATTGAATTATGAATTATGTATGTCCTCTTTTCTTTTTACTGCTTTGATTAAGAAAAATTTTTGCAGCAATGCTATCGTAAGCGGAGAGAAATATGTATTATCAGAAAAGTTCAACTTTCGTTGTGGTTAAAATCATTGATCCTTAATTAGTATTCTAAAGCACTACGATAATTACTTTTTAAAACTTTAGTAGTTGTCTTAATGAAAAGCTAACCGATTGTGTTTTTATCGGAATCAAGAACGTTTCTTGTCTCAGTAGGATCTTTCATTTCGCCCCCTACTCTCAGATTAATCCTGGATGATTATATTAGAAGTTACTCTTCGATTCTAGTGAAATTCATAAGTACTTACAGTTCATCATCACACAAAAGTTCCAATTACAAAGCTTCGAAAAATTTCGAGCAATGTGACACAGATATTATTCATAAACAAATAGAATTTATGTCAGTTTTCGCTTGCAATATCACAGCAATCAATGAGTATCACTGTCTACTTTCATTATTTCTAAAGCAGGAATTAAAAAAAGCTGATGAGAGAAGGGAATATGAAAAGAAATAAGCTTCCCATAATTTTTTTCTGATATAGGTAAATTTTCGAATTCTTTGCAAACAGGTGTTTATCTGAGTACAGACATCATATGAATAACTTTTCTCAACCTTCAGGCCCTTAGTTATCATAGTTTCAAGCCATTTTCAAAATGTATCTTTCAAAATATATCGTTGAAAATAAGGCAATAGTAGCTTGGCATCACGTCAAAGGCCAGCATAAATTGCTTAAAAATTTTTCTCCATCTCAAATTTCATCACTGTCTTTTATCAAAATCAACTTTGTAATCAACTAAAGAAAGCTTTACCTTGCATTTAAAAATGCTATTGAATAAAATATTGCTTCTTAAAATGTATGCGATATTTATGAAACAAAAAAAAAAAGTCGATATTTCACCACAACATATCATCAAAAAAGTTCTTTCTTCTTTTCAGACTGTTTCATTCCTATCTCTTCTCTCACTCTTTCCCTTTCTCTCTGGTACATGAACAAATTCAGAGTTCGATTTGATTTTGTACCATCACTCTGCCTTTTAATTCATCTTTTATTCTGCAATAGTTTTATATATTCTCATTGAATTCTTGCTTCTTCTTAGCTAATTATTTGCTGTATGAATTACTAATTTAAAACAGCAGAATGACACTATTCTACATAACATTCTACATAATAAGCAAGTGCCCTTTAAGATTTTACCACGCATTAACAGGTGACCATTTCTCAGTCAATATGGTATTTTGTTTATTTGATGTGTATACAAACAAGCAGTAGAGATGTGCTGCAAAAACATTGCAAAGCAGATTTAATTATCACTCTATTTTTATGAAGCTTTATCATTCTGTGATAATTTGTTTCAAATTCTTTCTGTTACTTGCTCATATCCGTCCCTCCGCATCTCTCTTCCACTTGGTCACATTAAAGAGTGACAAGATATTCGCAAAGGAAAAATCTTAAATTACAACAACATGAATCGAGTGAGATGCACTATGACATTTCTTGTGTCTTTAATTGACTAAGGCTTTTAGATTATTCTAAAGAAGTTCCTATGTTTATTTCCTGAAGTAGACTGTCGAAAACAGGAAAATTTTTGCAAGCATTCTAGGGAAATGAATTCAAATTTAATCAGTGCTGAATAGTTATCAATACTTTGTTACAGCCCACAACTTGTAATTCAATGACAGAGCATACAATGGCAGAAATTAAGCGTAGGCTTTCTTAATTGTCTAAATTGACTGAAACTTTCTTCTTTTTATAGCTTTTTACAATACAGTACCTATCATTTTGAAATCAATTTTAATATATTTTGGAAGCTCATTTCTGCAAATAATATGTTCCGTTATGAAGTCAACTACAAAAACAAAAGCACATAAAAAACTATAAAGTGGAAACAAGGAAAGTGGTCGTTTTTCTCAGCTTTTAGATAAGCACTCCCATGAGACAAGTCTTGCTAGGCCAACATCTGATCCAAACCTTTCTTTGACACAATTGTTCAAAAAGCCTCATCCTTTATGCTTATCTTTTAGCAAAGAGGATAACTTAATCCATCAAGATTAGTGTGTAAACAAAAATGCAAAAAACATAGGAAGACTCAGGCTAACCTTTAGACTCAGGAACTTTCCTATGAAATACACCGTAATCACTTTTTGTCACTACTCTGACATTTCCAGAAGGCAACAAGCTTTTTATTTAATAACAATGATGCAAGTTACTAGATTTTAACTAGATATAGAGAAAGTTTAGAGTTTAATAAAATAAAAACGATATGAATTCATTGCTACTAATTGAAAAGCTTACATATACTAACCTATGAAAATAAATAAATTATAATTGGATACTTTAAAAAAATTTCAACAAAGCAGCTCGTTGTGTAATTTATTTAAATTTTGATTGAATAATTCATTTTAACTTTTCTTACAGTGTCATTAAAATAAGTAATAAATGCAGCAAAATAAGTAAATACTATGAAAACCGTGTTAGACGTTTCTATAATTTGAAATTTTTAGACTTCTGAAACAGCTATGTTGAGTATACTGAAGAGGGCAGCAAATTCGCCTTTTCCAAATTTGAACAGACTATTATCTTGAAGTTCTCGACGGTTCTGGATGAAAATGTTACCTTTGCTTTGCTTTCAGAATATCAGGTAAAAGACTTTTTTCATCATTAGTGATAATTTCATCAAAAATTTATGCAAATCGCACATATCGCAGATTTTTAGAAGATTTTTCTTCAGAATGATTAATTTTCAAGAAATTTTGATTTGGAGCAATGTCAGCAATGTAGAACACCACAGAAAGCTCTGCTATTTCATCTTTATGAATTTGTCATATGACCAATTGTCTGTTTTGTCTGAATATCAGTCTATGAATCGGATAATTAGAGAGACACGTATGTCAATAAAATAAAAGAGTAAGGTGGAGAATTTCACCTGACCAATCTTGAGTCTTCTATATGACTTCATGAAGGAAGGATCGTGCAAAAGTACAATTTTTCATTGGGATAAATATTTCACAAGGGAGATGGATGTATCTTCAACGTCAAACACGCAGCTTTCAATGGCTCTCATTTGATTAAACGTCAGTAAGCCGTCAGATCTTTTTCTCCGTTCTTTTCTGTACCATAAAAGGAGACATATTTAAGAATGACGGAGGAGAGTAGAAGATTGGATAGATGGAACATTTTTTAAACTTTAATAAAGTTTGTCGAAAAAAATTTTTGAGTCCCCGATGAATTTTCCAGTGTCACACACTCTATTACTACTTGATAAACCATATATTGCTATTTCAATTACTTCAATAATTTCGATTGTACAGTAATAACGGCGATAATAGAACTCAATTAACGGCTGCAGTGGCATCACAAAATGAAAATCGCTCAGAAGATCGAAATACTTGAATAATTAAATTACACATAATTATATATGTGTACGATAATATAATATCCTACTGACATCCATAGCCGCCCATGCATATTATTCATACATGTGAATACGTACTACCTAGACCAAAATGTGGAAAGAATAATCTTCATGAGAGCACACCTTCGGTATTTCATTCGGTATATATTCGAGACACTGAAAAAACAAGTTAGCTTGAATTAAATTATTGATCGTGCGAACATTCAGCATCTAAACTTAAAAACACCTATAAATAAGGAATTGCTTCCTCACCGAAAACAATTTTATCACTAGACTCGTTTCAAAGTATAATTATTTTAGTCGGAGTTATTCAAAAGTACTAATAAAATTAGTAAGTTTTGCAAGCTATAAAGAACTCTGTATAAGTTACATTATAATGACTAATCTTCAAATAAAAATTTGGAATGCATTAATTTCTGGAAACAGTTAATGTTGCAATTTTAGCTTCATAAATATTGCACCTTCAAAGGTTTGAGATATATTGTAAAGATTATTCTAATAAAACTCAAACAAAGCTTATTTTGGAGTAAGACCAATTGGAAAAATTTCCAATTAAATTTAACATAACACCTTCAACATTTGAAAAGTCAGCGAAAAAATATGAATTAGGAATCTTAACAAAACCATTGTGTAACATAGATCAATTTCTGACAACATGATGTGTTAAGTTGTAATTGGCAACAGTAATGATTGCAATCCACGGAAGTATTTCTCTTCCAAAAATTTTATACTCGACTCGGTTTCCAGTTTTAAATGATTAACAAAACAAGGTATTATTTATTCAGCCTAATAATTGAAAGTTCTGATAGCAATGATTAATCAAAACAAACGAGGAAGTGTATGCACTTGCATAACCGTCAAATATTTTCCTTCTGACTAAGAAAACAAAGCAAAAGATGGAAATTGGGATTGTGATAATGAATGACGAATGACGTAACTAACGGTTTTGATGAGGGAGAAATAATGTTCACGGATAAATATTTTGATAAGAATAAAGAGAAGAAACTATTGTGCTCCTCAGAAAAACTCATATTTCCACTCCAAAAAGCATTCGGAAAACTTTGAAGAATTAACGGTCCCATTATGTTTTAAAACAAATTATTTGGGTTTTAAATTACGACATTTTTTTGGTCTTTTTCTAGATAAGAGAAAATAAAATGAAAGAAATGAGCTCGAGGTATTCAAATGAGTAAAAATAGAAATAAAGATTATTAAGATTTTCAGATTATTATTAAAATATCTAAAAGAAGGCTAATGAAGAAGGCGATTTTCTTGTAACATTTACATTACCGTTTCTTTTTCTCCTAAGTTCAAAATATTTTGGAAATCTCATTAACTAGCTATTTATATCAAAATTGAGCGAAGTAGTAAAAATTCCAGAGATTTCGATAAAAGCAATTTCTTTATGACAATGATCAAACACAGAAAATAAAAAACCAGCTTTATTTTTTCTTTATTTCTACACACAAATTCCTGATACTATCACTTTCAGAAAGACTTAACTTTCCATACCTTATTTCAGTAATATCCTGTAAATTGGTCGGTAGCCACCGGGAAACAATCGGTGAACGCGACCGAAAATGCATAGCATAGATTAAATAGAAGGTATCAGATAGCTCATCACTATTTCCTTTTATTATCGTAAATTTGCACGAGCAGAACAGGAAATAAAATTCAGGAATTTCATTTCGAGAATACCTGTGAAACATATGTGCGATACATTCATCTGGAATACGACGAAAACTTCACTAGAACCAGCAGGTCCATATCAGTGGACGAGAAGAATCAGAAAAAATGTGATTCGGAATTTCGTGTCCTTCAAATGTGTTATTTTCGATTAACAGAGCATCATCGCCACTGACTTATAAGTTACTATATTAACATTTGGTTAACAGATGTGGTTGGCTTTCAGTGCTATGTATTTCAACACTTTCTCCTACTTTGGCTTTATGAATATATGTATATAAACCATCTATCTTCAAAACTATGCTCTTATTAAGCAATTGTCGCATTGAAATTGGAGGATTCGGAATCGGATCGGATTTCATTTAGTCAGTAAAAGCAATCAGAAATGAACAGCAACAGTGCTTATAAATCAATTACTAATGCTAATTAAGATGATGAATAATAATAAAAAAAAAAAAAAAAAAGAATGATTGCTATTTCTTAAAAATAAAATAAAAAAGTATAATTGGTGAGAAGAGAAAATTTGATTTTCCGACTGATACATACTGACCACCTATCATCTTCATAAACTATAATGACAGTAGCACGACTTCAATAGATCCTCAATATAAACTAGCAAACATTTGTGTACTTGGGCGTGTCTTGACCCTTTCTCAGCCTTTCCAAAATATGCGACTTTAAAGCCTTTGGATTGCCGAGAAAATTCAATAATAATACCATTTTTATGCTAATCGTTCCTTTGTACATATTTATGAATAACTTCATGGACCATTGCTAGTGATAAGAAAAAACCTTTAATTTTTATTAGTTGCTTCTTTATCAGTTCACCTGACATCAGTCAAACATCTACAACACAATTTGCAAATTTTATCACTTACAAATTATTTAGAGAAAAATTCCTACGCCAGCGATAATAATATATGATAATAATATAATGATGAAGTGAAACGATGTGACAAGAAAGCAACCTAATCAAAATGAGTGAGAAGTGGATGAAAAAGAGCAGCGAACATTGGGAGTCGTCAAAAGGCTCATTTAGATTCACATAGAATAAACGAATAGATTTTGTGAAGAATTAATAAAAAGATAGCCGTAAAACGGAATTCTATTTCCGGCAATGAACTACTCAAAAAGAGCCTTATAAATTCCGAAATCATTATAAATAAGTTTTTTGTTCGGATGGTTTTTTCCATCAGTGAAGGCACATGGTTAACAAATAAAAATTCAAAAAAAAATTTGAAAATACACGGACTAAATTACAATTCTTTTACAACATCAATTTACGAATGCCAAATATTATTTTTACTATAAAAAGAATTAATATTTAAGCATCGATAAATTGAAAAATACCTTATCATTAAGGAAGATGTGCGATTTTCTTAGTATGCGGAAATTGTGTGATAAAAGAGCATTTTTTGTTTCCGAGGAAACTGGAAGTTTTGGAAAGACGAATAACAAAAAGTATGAAAGAACGAGGAGCTTTAACCAATACTTTTTCAATTAAAAGGCATTTTTTCACAATTCTTTAATCCCTTTTCTTTTTAAACCATTATTTATTATTATTATTATTATTATTATTATTATTATTATTATTATTATTATTATTATTATTATTATTATTATTATTATTATTATTATTATTATTATTATTATTATTATTATTATATTATTATTATTATTATTATTATTATTATTATTATTATTATTATTATTATTATTATTATTATTATTATATTATTATTATTATTATTATTATTATTATTATTATTATTATTATTATTATTATTATTATTATTATTATTATATTATTATTATTATTATTATTATTTTATTATTATTATTATTATTATTATTATTATTATTATTATTATTATTATTTTATTATTATTATTATTATTATTATTATTATTATTATTATTATTATTATTATTATTATTATTATTATTATTATTATTATTTATTATTATTATTATTATTATTATTATTATTATTATTATTATTATTATTATTATTATTATTATTATTATTATTATTATTATTATTATTATTATTATTATTATTATTATTTATTATTATTATTATTATTATTATTATTATTATTATTATTATATTATTATTATTATTATTATTATTATTATTATTATTATTATTATTATTATTATTATTATTATTATTATTATTATTATTATTATTATTATTATTATTATTATTATTATTATTATTATTATTATTATTATTATTATTATTATTATTATTATTATTATTATTATTATTATTATTATTATTATTATTATTATTATTATTTATTATTATTATTATTATTATTATTATTATTATTATTATTATTATTATTATTATTATTATTATTATTATTATTATTATTATTATTATTATTATTATTATTATTATTATATTATTATTATTATTATTATTATTATTATTATTATTATTATTATTATTATTATTATTATTATTATTATTATTATTATTATTATTATTATTATTATTATTATTATTATTATTATTATTATTATTATTATTATTATTATTATTATTATTATTATTATTATTATTATTATTATTATTATTATTATTATTATTATTATTATTATTATTATTATTATTATTATTATTATTATTATTATTATTATTATTATTATTATTATTATTATTATTATTATTATTATTATTATTATTATTATTATTATTATTATTATTATTATTATTATTATTATTATTATTATTATTATTATTATTATTATTATTATTATTATTATTATTATTATTATTATTATTATTATTATTATTATTATTATTATTATTATTATTATTATTATTATTATTATTATTATTATTATTATTATTATTATTATTATTATTATTATTATTATTATTATTTATTATTATTATTATTATTATTATTATTATTATTATTATTATTATTATTATTATTATTATTATTATTATTATTATTATTATTATTATTATTATTATTATTATTATTATTATTATTATTATTATTATTATTATTATTATTATTATTATTATTATTATTATTATTATTATTATTATTATTATTATTTTATTATTATTATTATTATTATTATTATTATTATATTATTATTATTATTATTATTATTATTATTATTATTATTATTATTATTATTATTATTATTATTATTATTATTATTATTTATTATTATTATTATTATTATTATTATTTTATTATTATTATTATTATTATTATTATTATTATTATTATTATTATTATTATTATTATTATATTATTATTATTATTATTATTATTATTATTATTATTATTATTATTATATTATTATTATTATTATTATTATTATTATTATTATTATTATTATTATTATTATTATTATTATTATTATTATTATTATTATTATTATTATTATTATTATTATTATTATTATTATTATTATTATTATTATTTATTATTATTATTATTATTATTATTATTATTATTATTATTATTATTATTATTATTATTATTATTATTATTATTATTATTATTATTATTATTATTATTTTATTATTTTTTTTTTTTATTATTATTATTATTATTATTATTATTATTATTATTATTATTATTATTATTATTTTATTATTATTATTATTATTATTATTATTATTATTATTATTATTATTATTATTATTATTATTATTATTATTATTATTATTATTATTATTATTATTATTATTATTATTATTATTATTATTATTATTATTATTATTATTATTATTATTATTATTATTATTATTATTATTATTATTATTATTATTATTATTATTATTATTATTATTATTATTATTATTATTATTATTATTATTATTATTATTATTATTATTATTATTATTATTATTATTATTATTATTATTATTATTATTATTATTATTATTATTATTATTATTATTATTATTATTATTATTATTATTATTATTATTATTATTATTATTATTATTATTATTATTATTATTATTATTATTATTATTATTATTATTATTATTATTATTATTATTATTATTATTATTATTATTATTATTATTATTATTATTATTATTATTATTATTATTATTATTATTATTATTATTATTATTATTATTATTATTATTATTATTATTATTATTATTATTATTATTATTATTATTATTATTATTATTATTATTATTATTATTATTATTATTATTATTATTATTATTATTATTATTATTATTATTATTATTATTATTATTATTATTATTATTATTATTATTATTATTATTATTATTATTATTATTATTATTATTATTATTATTATTATTATTATTATTATTATTATTATTATTATTATTATTATTATTATTATTATTATTATTATTATTATTATTATTATTATTATTATTATTATTATTATTATTATTATTATTATTATTATTATTATTATTATTATTATTATTATTATTATTATTATTATTATTATTATTATTATTATTATTATTATTATTATTATTATTATTATTATTATTATTATTATTATTAAGAACATCGAACATTTCAGCTTAAACACCAACGAATATCAAAACGTAAATGACGAAAACTTTGATCCACATATCATTCATAACGATAAATTCAAGTCCTGAATGTTAAAATTTGCAGGTTTTGTTCATTGCAATGTGGTAGATATGCAAGAAAGAAGTATGAAGAAAGAAAAACTATCTTCAAAAGTGGTTGTAAGTGACAAAGCTTTTCTTCAGTCACACAGCAGACATTCTTCCTGTTTGTGAAGAATTTATTGAAGTGCAAAAGAGATTTGAAGCTTTACAGTACTAGTAGACATCCTTCAAATCTTCGATTACTTCTCAATCACATACAACTAATTCATAATTTAGGCTATGTATATTGGAAAGAATGGATTAGTTACGTGAATGCTGAGAAGTGCTGACCCCTGGAAATCTGTTTGATTTATAAAGTTTGGAACACATTGATTTGAGTAGATTGTAGACTGAACAGTTGTTGCCTTGCAGAGAAGATGACATTTGACCAATCTTTTTTTTATTGGGACAAAAATTATCGTTGATCATAGTCATTGAACGAAATAGTTCGAGGAAATAGTTGTGTGGGGGCCAGTGAATGTCAGATTGCTATCCAAAAATATAGTAAGCATTAACTCATAACATTTATAATATCACAGTAGCGCACAGGAAGTCAGTTAAACGAGATGCTGTCAACCTTGTCAAATTCGAACATAATTTACAGTTAGTAAGAAACCAACAAACAACAACGGAGGTGAACTAAGTAAAGAGCTGATAACTGTAAACAATCTAATTGGGGATAAATTTCTAGTTTATAGAAGTGTATGCTTATCTATTTTGAAATTAAAAAAACTTACACTTTTGCTACTATTTTTTCCATAAACTTATTCACCAATAATAGAATGTCCTATGTGACTCATCTTGAAGAGAATAGCATAAATTATAGCATGACTGTGCAGTAAGATCACGTAATATACAAAGTATTACTGGTGACTTTCGTGTTTCGGAGTTCAAAAGTTCATTATCAGGGGAAGGGAGTGGGAAAGTGAAATAGTAAAATCTTAACTTCCATAAAAATCAGTTTTGTTTTGCATACAATTAAGTTTATGACAATAACGGTTTTTTATAATATTATATTTTTCAGCTTTAAATATAATAACATTAAGAACTCACCAAAACCTACAAAACAGTGCAATCTACTCACTACAAGAAACTATAATAATAAAATTTTTCCTCACTATTTCACTTTCTTCTTTATTGTTATCACAAACCCTACCTTTCATTGTACAAATAGCACAAATAAGGAATAACAATGCGAATAAGCACAGCTAGATGGCTATTAAATGATCTCATGCACGGGAAGATTTGTTCAAGGAATGTCTAAAAAAGACAGTCTTAGTTCTATGGATGTAATATAATTTTATTTCTACATATTAAATGTTTTTCCGACAAAATTCCCTACGAAAGACGAAAATCTTCAGCGGTCTTATTAGTTTGAGCTTGTTGTTTTGCACCATTTTTCTTTCGTAAAGCGACAGGTTCTTCATGTTCATTGACTTTCCCGAATTGATTTATCATTTTCGTTGAACTGTTGAATTTTTTTTATCTTCCAGAGTGAGCAGTTTATTCACTGACCTTGTTTTCGCCTGCTAATTTTATTGAAGCATTTGTTACTCTTCCATTTCTTCCTTTTAATTCCTTTTATCCTGACTAATTTCCACATACGCCATGAGAAAGAAATTGTATTAGTCGACGAATAGTTGAACAACAAACTACTTCTATGAAAGTATTGTAGAGAATGAGCAAATTTCACCAATGTTCAAATTTTACTTAAAAATATAACAGTTTTTCTTAAAAAGTAAAGTATAGCTAAAGTACTGATCAATTATTGAACAACTTCCTGAATTGTACATGCGTTTCAAATAATTTAATATTAGAGCTTTTATAAAAGATAAATTCTTTCATGAAAACCCTATTCAAGTGTTAATAACAATTTAAGAGGCCATGGTGCATTTTCAATTCCTAAACAAGAAAAGCTGCATTCATAAGCATCAACTAATTAAGAAATAAAATAGTTTGACTGAACAAAGACAGGAATTTTTCCGAAGTATGTATGGATATCATAGAAGGAACCATTAAAAAATATCTTTATAGAATTTAAAACCTAAACGACAGTGCTAAGCGCTTATAACTGAAGTCATTACTGATGTTTATTATATAAACCTCTCTTGTTATCTTAAGTGAAATTAAACGTTTTTACCAAATTGGAAGGTTAGGCATACATTTATTACACAATGCATCAAATTATAGCGCACCGAAATGATGAATTTTATGCTCGGGTCAGAGCTGATTTGGAATTTGAAATGGATAAAACCAGAATTTGATAAAAAAATGTTAGAAAGAAATAAACATCTCTAGTAGTCATCGAATTACATCGTGAATTCATAACAAAGATTCTTCAACATTCTGTGTATCAAAAACAGTAAAAGCTTAGATAATGAATTTGAGATGCAAGTAAGTTACGTACGTAAGTTTGCATGAATATTAAAAATAAAGATAAAGAGAATTATCGTAACTAACTATAAATTCTTTCATCTAGAATCACTTTGTAGCTACTTCACTACTTCGGCAACATTGGCCACCTGTTGAACTGATATCAGTTGAAGGAGAGTGTTCCAAAATTTAAATGAAATGCCAAACATCATTCACAAAAATGCTCCTGATAATTGGGAGAATTCTTTTGAAATACACATTAAAATATATTCAAAATTATTTGCATGACTTAATGTATTCCCGAAATATCAGACCCTCATTACTTTAAAATGAGTCACATCAAATCTTCTCATTTAAATAGCAAAGTAGAAATTTATTAAATAACAGTAAATTTAAAATAGAATCACATTAATTCGTATTAGATGGAATGAAATATGACTTTTTAAAATATAATCATCAAAATAATTTTAGCTCAATTTATTCAACACAGTCTAACCATACTAATGATATTAAAAAGTGAGTACAGCATAAATAATAAGCGATGTTCAAATGATAAACACGCTTATCACTTGAACATCACTTATAACTACCATAACTCCTCGATGCATATATCAAAGTCAGAAATACCACTAACATTTTCTGCACTTGAAGGCGATCAGTATACGATGCACAGCTTGTATCGCTTGTTGTACCATTGTTTCCTGGTCGTACAGAATATACGGAGCTGAATGATCGTTTCTGCTGACTGCGTGTAAAGATACCTGCGGTAGGTGAACCATGGCGTTGCTTGTGAATTAAAGACGGCATTTTACCAGATGAAGCAACTGCAGCTGCCGTCAAAGCTGTTTGCACTCTAGACGTCATCTGAATTACCTGAATTTCATCAATGATGGAAGGAAGCAGCATTTAAAATATTTTGAAAAAAAAAAAGAAACAGAATTTTAAATTCAAATTTCAGCTCAAAATTTTATGCCTAAAATTGAATTCATATTATCTAGTATCGAAGCTGGCCAACGTTAAATTTCAATTTTTCTATTTGAATTATCTCACTTTTCCAATGCTATTTGACTTATTTCCCTTATTGCTTTTTTCCATCGTTTGCTTGATTTATGATACGATCAAGTTAGTGGATTCGTTTTGATTCCACTTCAATTTCAAAATAACATCTCAGTGCATACATTTATCTAAATTGCTGTTGTCAAAAGCCTTGGAAATATAACTTAATATCAAACTTCAAACTTTTTCCCTACAATGCTGTATGATTTGATTTTAATCATACCGTTTTTCTTAACTCTTCCGCTTGCTGACTCTCTCTTTCCGTACAGATATTCACAAAATATTCTTCCTAAATTCTCATTTTCCACTTAAAAATCTGCTCTAAATCCGATTTATACGAATCCGATATTTTTTGTCTCCAATACACTACGCTGCATTCGTTGTAACCGTAAACAATTGCAAACGCAAATACATCCCGATTGGATGCTAGCTTTTTTGCTTGGAGCAAAAAATTAATCCCGTTACTTGTCATTTGTGCAAACATAAAGATTACTTTTCATATTGCATTTTAAAATCCAATGAGCAAATTATTTCATTTTCTCTTTAAATAAATGGCAGTTTGGAGTGAGAAAGGGATACGACCAAAGATTTACCTATAAATCGGTAGCAATCATTAAATTAGAATAAATGATTAACAAGAATTTTTCATATACTGGTCATCCTGACTCCTAAAATGAAACGATGCAAAAGAAGATCATAAACAATTACACTTTTGCGCCAACGATGAAGTTACTAGGGTAGAATGAGGTATGCATAGTAAATGAGGAAGATTTCGCTGTCTATTAATTACTGTTCAATCCAAGCATACTATCATTATACTGCATTGATAAATGCATTTAAAAACATAACCATCTTTAGCATCAATCCTAAATATAATGCCCGATGCCTCTTAGCAACCTATTTATGCTTTCAATCATTCATTCATCAACAATAAATGGATTTCTAAAAAGACCAAAAAGACGATTTCTTCTCCACTTTATGGCAGGAAGTGAATCATTTCTCTCTAAATTGATAATTTCAAAGTCATACTATCTTGATATTATGCAGATACGTTCAACTTATTAAACTCACAATTGCAATGTATTCGTGAGAAAGAGTTAAGAAAGATTTAGGAATCATATCAACATATCAATTTTATCGGTTCACAGATGAAATCAGTCCTTGTAATCTTAAAAATCATGCAGCTCAAATGAATGAAGTCGTCGTGTTGGCTAAAGTTGCAATAAGGAACATACATAAAATTGCATTCTCTTTACTGTGATATTGAATTTCTTAAAATGGATTATAATGATTAGTTGAATGCATTTCTGCATGAAATCAGCTGATGGAAATTTTTTGAAATATTAAATGAGGAAAACACATGTAACAACAAAGGAACCATATTGCCCTCAAACTAGAAAGCTTGCAATTGACAACTTCCCATGCAAGTTATTAATATTTCAAAAAGCATTTACTTCTTCCTTCTTCTAAGTCAAAATACTATAGCTTTGCATCTTATTAAGTTAACACTGAAGTGGTACTTCTATAAGGTTTCAACTGCTTGCCGTAATACGAAAGTATTTGGTACAAAAAGTACCAGATAGTGCTGTGTTAGCTTCAAAAGCATTATTTGAAGGTTAAAACTAAAAATAAAGCAGAGAGTAAAAATGAGAGAAATTGCTGATTGAACAATTTAGCTAAATGAAATTAAAGTGCACATCTAAAATCATTGCAAATTCACCACCCAAAATTGAAACTTCTCGAAACTACTAACCGGTCGTTACTAATGAAAGACGAAGAAATGTTCAATCAAATTATTAACACCAGGATTAAACCTTCAACAATTTTCTTGTGCAAAAGCAGTTTCATTTTTCTTTTTCCAAGGCTTTCTCATCGTCACTTCATTTCAATATTCATTGACCTCATGAAGTTGCTAAATGGTTAGCAAAATACTTATGAAATTATCGAAATTTAATTTAAAAATATGGCGTATAACTGTAATAACAAGCAGAGTTCCCTTAATTCAGAAAACTGTTAGAAATTTGCTAGACCTTAAAATTTTGCATTTATCAAATTGGTGAAGTTTATTGTTTTTGTTGTTTTCTAAGCATGTATGGATTGATTCTATTTTGATGTGAAAACAGAAAAGATTTTACCGCCAATGGTGGAGAAAGAACGATTTTGGTTTTTTTTTTCCATTTGACATGCATGCTGTTCAGAAAGAAAATGCCACTGGCCCCAGAATAAATCATTGCTTATGGAATTGTTGAGATTGTCAGATAAAGTATATTCCATTCATGGCCTGTTTATTATATCTAAGAATTTTAAAAACTCAATTGTAACATTCATTTCTTTATTCCAGTAGAATTTGAGTACTAAGAATTAAATTAATGAAAAATTTGTGGCGCATAAGAGCAGTTTATCAGTGTTGCAATAAATGAAACTCCATGGAAGTTTGACAACAAATGTGAAACGTAAAAGGTTTAAAAACTAAAGGAAGAGATTATTTAAGAGAGAATGAAAAGGTATTTAAATGCGAGAATCGAAGTAAAACAAACATTATTAGAAGACTTAACAACAAATGACTGAAAAAATCACGAATTTAAAATATTATATTCCCTTATCGCATCTCAGAATACATTTTCAGGCTCATAATACAATTACAATGCGCAGATGACAAAGGACAAAGCAGAACATTCAATAAATGACTCATCCATATGTTACAGACACGCACGGACGGAGACAGAGACACACACGTTTCTCTCATATACACATGATATTAACCCATCAGTTGCACAGACTAGGTGTTCATTGAGTAAATTAAAAACTTTTGCAGATTTTGTCAGATTATATGCGTTGCCAAATTCGGAGAAAGTCATTTAATGAGAAGTAGAATCGCTGATGAGCGGTTAAATTGACTTACCTTTGCTCCTCAAGTAGTTGCTGTAATTAGTAATTAAGCAGTCAAGAAAGTTAATTACTAGCCGGATCCCTGTATCCCAAGGTTTTTTTCAACCTAAATGGATCATGTTGCTACCCATAGTCCATCAAGAGTTTAAATGCTACAGTTTAAAGTTTAAATTGAAATCACTGACTCAAATAAGATGCTGATTATGATTAAGCTTTTTTTTTTGATGACTAAGCTCATCAAACAACGACTAACAAGACTGTTTTTTGTTGAGAACTTCAGAAATATGAAGATCTTTTACAGCGTGCACAATATGCATATAAATATCTTTGAATCTATAGGGTAAATCATATTTTAGTTTGCTTTCGTATAACTTTTTTAAGAACATTCTTGTTTAGTTTAAGAAGAAACTCATTGAATTTTTGGAGAATAAAATGTTCCAGCCGTTGGAGAAATAGAAATTCTTTGTTCCTTTATTAACAAAGGAAGCCCATATTTTATAAAAACAAAAGTTTGTCATATGTCAAATTCTATTGTTATCACTCAAAAAGTTCATTGTCATTCCTTACATGATCTTAGTTTATTCGCTTCGAGTAAATTTATGTGTCAAAGAAAATTTTTAAAGAAACAGAAATATTACAAACAAACAGTGTCGTAACATAGAACCAAATATTCCAAAATTAAGGATCCTGTAAAAAACTGAGTAAAATTAAACAGTATCTGAAATAAAATGAAACGATTCTTTTTCATATCAAGCAAAAATCAAGTCAAGAAACAACATTCAGAGAATTAAAAATTATTATAGTAAAGCAATAGAGGTTTCCATTAACTGCATCAATTCAAAATGTTATTCTCTCTGAATGTTATTTTTTTCTACCTTTACTATTTGTATTTGGTAAATAAAGTATGACTACTTTCCAAAACACAGAAATTACTGGAAGCAGAAGTTAAACGAAAAATGAAAGGTATGATTAATGAATGAGTAAGTAACGTAAACATAACAGGTGCTGATGAATACAATCCTTCCAAACACTCTTCACAAATTGATAAAGATATCTAATTGTGCAAACCTCAATACCTTCAATTTAGACATACAAAGCTTTCATAAATCATTTACAACTTATTTCGAAGTAATGACATTGTCTTACCAATGCTAATTTCCCAAATTCTCCGGCATATTATGTGCTCTACCTACTCATTAGGATTTCAATAAATTCTTCCTTCGATATCCAATAAATTTACCTTAATAAGATTTAATTACATAACTATCTGAAAATTTCAAGAAAAGCAACAAACCTTAACACCGATTGCTAGAACCGCAATAATGAATGAATCGTTGGCGCAAACAGCAATTCATCTGTTTTGTCACGTCTATTTTTTGTAATCGATATAACATAAGATTCAGATATTACAATGATAAGTTGTACAAAAAAATGTATTAAACTTCCATCAATAATTTTTTGATCTTTTTAAGATAGAAAGAAATATGAAAAAAGAAGTATAACCGATTTCGAAATTTAATAAAAAAAACTGAAAACTTTGAACAACTTTAAAGAACATTTAGCTATTAAAATTTATTATAAGATGAGGAAGAACTGTATTTAATTACTGACCAGAATTTGTAATCATAAATGGTACACATAAATAGAACTGGAGGAAGTTAAATTTTCATTGAAAATCACATTACTGAATTATCCAAAAAAGTTTCTCGCACATAGATTTGAAAAATAAAATTTTTAGCTCTGATGATTTTTGGCCTTTCCTGATTATATCCTGAATTTTAACAAGATAGATTCTAAGTTGAGCAAAATTAGAACTTAGCTACAACTATTTGCTTTTAAACAAGAAATTAATAACATTTTTGCTATTAACCGTTTCATTTTCTTTCATTGCAAAAGAAAACCAATTTTCAAACTTACGAAGAGAAATTTTTTCATGTAAACATAAAACAACAGAGAAATGAGAAATGAATAATTTTCTAAGTTTGTCAATTTTCTAATGGAAAACTGTTTCATTTAGGATTCTTCTGAAGCTATCGAAGGATGTGCTGTGATACCAACATTTGATACCTGAATATCGAAGTTTAAAAAGTTAGAAACTATGAAACATCAATTAAAACTGATTGTTCCAAAAAATATAAATAGCGGCAAATCAGTTTTTTTACTTTGCTCTTAATTTTCAGTTTTATTGAATACATTAAAAATGGTACAGAATGTGCGATGCGTCCCCCAACAGACTGAGGTTTAAAACGATTTCTAGCTCGAATCCTGACCAACGAATTTTCGGCAGTATCAGCGCGTTCTTCAGCATCTTCAAGCATATGCTGCATTTGCCGATATTTGCCAATGTTCTGAGTGGCTAATTGTTCCTGAATTAAATTAACACCTTGAAAAACAAAGAACTGGAATGAAATTAGGATAAGAAATAAAAAACAGATTACTTTACAAGTCAATGCAAGAAATTTTGCAAGATAACCTAAATTGAGCTGTTCGAAGCAGCAAAAATCTTTCTTGAATAACGATCAAAAGAAAATATTTGAAATGGAACAATTATCACATGTAACTGTAGTAAATTTAAATATTTCTTAGCTTAATAGCAATTTAATTTGAAAAGTTAATGAAAGTCCAATACCGACCGCTTCTTCTATTTGCCGCTTGTAAGTTTTGATTTTTGTTTGCATCTTTTCAATGAGATCATACATTCGTTCGCTGTTCTTTTTATCTTCATCTACTTGGAATTGAAGTTCGCGCACTTTTCGTTCTCTGTTGCGATAGTTTTTGAGAGTTTCCGCGTGACGTCGACATTCATCCGCCAGTTCTATCTCAAGGTCATGTACACGTTGATCTAATTTAGTTAAGATACGTTTTCCATCTTTTAGGGCAGTTGTTTCTACATCATCCAAACGAGCCTGCATTTCCTGAAAATGTATCACAAATTTAGGCTCTAATTATGTTAGACTGCTTCTATGCCTCTCCTCTGCATTACTGCCCATCTGAAATTATTGTCCATTCATCGAAAAACTTCTAAATGAATAGGAAATAGTAAGGATGGGAGGAATACAATAAAACCTTCATTTGTGATTCCAATCCTTTCCGCTGTCGTTCAAGATTTTGTGAATGTTCCTGCTCTGTTTGTAACTCTTCCGCCAGTTTTCCTGCATCCATCACCGCTTTCTTGCATCGTTCATCGGTATTCTTTAGTTCATTAAACGTTTCATTCAGTTCACTATGGAGCTGCTGAAAAGTGACCCTATAGAATATCTTGACGTCCCGTTTTGAATATGTTTGAAAAGTCGTAACAGTTTGCACAATTAATAGGCTCATCAATATTCTGTTTTTTTCATATATCGAGAAATATGCAATTACATTAAGTTTAAGGCATTAGCAGGAGACTAAAAATAAGCAAGTTAAATTCATTTGAAAATAAAAGTAAAGTTAAAATAAAACTTTTGGAGATAAATAAAAATATGCCATCCCAAATGTAGTAGTATTATTTATTATTTATAGTATCATTTATATTATTTATTAAATTGTAAAAGAAATCAGTTCAGTAACTTCGTAGATGGTAATGTCTCTAATTATTTGTTTAGGTTTTCTAAAAAAAAAAAAATTTAACAATCTTTTCTTATTCTGAAAAAGATATATAAGAAAACTTTTATTCTGATTGGCAAAAGTGTGGATTTTACATCACGGCTTACCGTTTCGTCATTATAGAAAATCCCGCATATATTTTCCAATAAGCCTTCAATGTGAATTTCTATTTTATTTATTTTTTTTAGAAACTTTTTATAAGACCTGAATTTCGGATTCCAACTTTCGTTTCGTAGCTGACAGCGAATAATTACTTTGAGTTAAAGAGTTCACTGCTTCCTTTATATCTGCGGCTTCTTGTTCTGTCTGGCGGCGATTTCGTTCAGCCTAAATTGGTTCATTTTCACAAAATTCACACTTTAAAAATTCCCTCCTTTCATAGTAAGATATATTTTAATGTTGGTGTGAAAGAGTTTGCTAATTTAATAGGTATACTGCATTCAGGTTGTGAATTTCTCATATTCTTCAAACTGATCCGATAATAGGATAACAGGGAGCTGATGAAATTATTTGAAAATGCAATCGATTCGCGTAACATCATTATCCAATAAAAGAAATATCAAAATAAGATATCCAGATTGATATATAATAGTTGTAAGCGATCTGATCAATAATTTTGGCTAATTACTCGACTAATTATATTAATAAGAATGATAATTCTTGGTAATAACCTTCTTTGTAATGGTTAATGGATTGAAGATGAAAAATAAAATGAACTGAATTATTATCACAGAAGAAAGACGGCAACAGTGCAAAGTTAAAAGTATCAGATTATTGATTAAGGAATTCATTTTTTGATAACCTGCTCTAGAGTATCGGATAGTTCTTCTTTTTCTGATTGTAATATTTGTATGCGTCTTTCTATAACGTTCATTTGTTCTCGTAGCTCATCACGTTGCCGTTGTTCATCTTCGATTTGAGTCTACCATTAAAATTTGTTATATGACTTATGATAGATTACTAAATTTAGAAAATTTTGGCCAGCTGTATTGCTCTGTAAAATTTAAAATGCTGAAATTTCCTCAAAAAATTATTTTTGTTAAAGAAATGAAACTTTATTGAAGGAGAAATTGATAATTCGAATGTAATATATCAGTGTGTCCTTTCATCAAAACTTAAACGGAATGACATTCATTCAACTCTTGCACATTCACTCACTTCGTCCTAACAGTAGGAACTGATGCCTTTTATCTCATCCATAGAGGACAGGCCAAGGCTACTTCTAGCAGAAAAAACCGACCATCCTATACACTCATACAAAATCTGCTGTAGTTTTCAGGGCATCAATCGAGGAGATATGGAGAAAATTGAAAATAACTGCACAATGAAAACATTCCTTTCTTATTTTCGGTTATAAAATAAATTTATTACCTGCAACTCACGTACGTTATCCTGATGACGCTTAATGGTTTTCTGAGCATCGACATTGGTACGATTAGCATGATCCAGTGCTACTTCTAGTTCCTAAAAGACATCCATGATTCACTTTTAATATAAAAATGAATTCTTTTACAATCCCAGTGCTTCAGCAGAGTAGTTCGAGGATTAACTTGAAGTGATAAGAGCAAAACTAACAGTAATATCTGATTCCAACTTCTTTTTCATCCGAAGTAAATCAGCTCTGCCTCTCGTCTCTGTTTCCAGGGAAGCCTAAATATCAAACCACTTGAGCATGACAAAATTCAGATAGTAATGTATCATAAAAATTGATTTTCTTGATTTTAAACATTTTAGAAAAAAATAGGAGCTCGAAAAATGACAAAAATGCATAATCCTTAGAAACAAAACTATGTGAATGAGATGAATTGATACCAGTTGTTAAGTAGAGTAATTAATTTTGATTTTCCAGAACATTATGAAGAATTTATTTCCAAAAAAACAAAGAGTGGTTGAGAATGAAGAACCTGCATGCTTTCCAAAGTTCGCTGATGATTGTTTCGTGTATTTTGAAATTCTTCCTCTTTCTCGGTTATACGTTTCTCAATTTCCGATCGGATTTGTGAAATTTCAATTTGTGCTCGTAAAACTTTATTCTCTTCGATTTCCAACGCACTTTCAGCATCATCCAATGCTTGCTGAATATTTGACAATTTGATCTTTTATTGAAAATCTCTTCTTAATAGTTGAGCTATGATTTCTCAGAGAGAGTCATTAAAAAAAAAATATTTGCAGTTGTAATTTTCACTTATAATTGAATAATTTTTATTGAGAAACCTGAAGTTCATTCTTTTCCATTTCCAATTTTCTTTTTTGTTTCTGCAATTCATGTAAACTTTTTCCTCCTTCGCCAAGCTGATCAGTAACATCTTTCAATTCCTCTGTTAACACTTTGTTCTCTCGTCGCAGTGTTTCTACCTAAATTCATTATGTTCCATAAATGCAAAGAAGTTAAAAAAATTGAAATTGTGATGTTACTTAGCAACTATAAATGTCTGGGACCAAGAGACCTGCATATTTAATCTTAGTGGGTGTTTTCGTGGCTCTCTCCCAACAAAATATTATGATAAATGATATATTTGATAAAATTTGAAAACAATTAACTAATATTTTCGATGATAACAAATGCAAAAAATGCACCTGCTCTGCTGTTTCCTCTACAGTACTGCGAAGTCTAAATGCTTCGGTGGTTGCACCCCGCACTTCTCTTTGGCTTGCTTCCAATTCTTGTGTTAGCATATCACATTTTCGCTTCCACTCTTCAACCGTTTTGTCGAATACCTTTTGTTTCTTATCCAAAGAATTTGCAAAACTATTGGCCTGAAATCAGTGTTTGTACTGAGTGCATGGGACATATTGCAGTACTTGGCCACTAATTATATCAGACTTATGAAATGGTTTTGCAAGATGTACTGAAATCTTAACAAAAAATTTTTAATATTTTTTCATGCATATAGTTGTACAGTCACTTAGTATTGCGATGATTTAAAACTAATATAAAAATTTTTTTTTTTTTTCTAGATATATTCGAAAAATTTTGAAGTCTTCTAATTGATGAAAGAGTAAAATGTGACAAAAAGAAGTTGCTTTGTCAGCGTCTATCTGCGCATCCTCAAGTTCTTGAGCCAGTCGCAGACGAGTTTTTTCTAGTGAATTAATGCGACTATTTGCTGCATCCAGTGCTTCTTGCATTTCCTGCACTTTCGCTTGCAATTTCCGCCTCAAAATATTCAATTTTTGTTAAACGAAGTAATGCAACAGTATATTACTGATCTAGCAGTCACCAACCAACCTATCATTAATCTAGATATAACGGAATAAGAAAAGTATTCAAATTACCTAGCTTCTTCCAGTTCTTCGGATCGACTCATTCCTTCACCCTCATATCGAGCTCTCCATTGTTGTACTTCAGAATTGGCCTTTGAAATTAGCCTTTGAAGCTCTGTTTTGCTATCCAATTCTTCGTCCATCGCATCACGAAGCTGCTGGCATTCCAGTTGTAAACTTGAGAGCTAAATTTCAAGTTTTCACTTTTTTCAAATACCAGTTTGACCCCGCTTAAGAAATCTGTCTATATTTTAGCTTAGCTTCGTTAGACAGAATCCATTATACCTGTGTATTAAGTGAATGCTTTTCATGAGATTCCTGCTCCAACTGTCGTTTCACTTCTTCTAACTGTGCAGTTAATTGTTGCTTGGTACGATTGAGAAATGCTATTTGATTCTGACAGTCTTCCAGTTGCCTAAAAATGCCTTCTATACTGAATATCTGATCGCTTTCAAAACAGTATGAAATCATCACATCTCTTCCGCAATTTTCTACTCATTCAAATCTTCTTCCTTTTTTTAACTAAAATATTTTCAGCAGACAATTAAGTGAAAGCTCTCGATATGATTACTTGCTCGTATCGCTGACTTCAGTCTGCAACTTATTTTTGGTTGCAATAGATTCTTGCAGATTTCGTACTTGTTCATCGACTTTCAGTTGAGTATCTGCTAATTGTGCTTCCAACTAAATTTTGTAACTTAAATTACAGATTTCTTAATAATTAAAATGCAAAAAAACAAACTGACTAGAATTACTAAAATCTTATTTCAATTTGAACCTGCTTAGCAAATCTGTCCGCATTTTGGCGCTGTTTAGCTTCCATGTCACATTGATTCCGTAAAGTATCAATTTCTCGTTGTAGAGTGCCTTTTTCTTTTTCCATTCTAAATGTCAATTTTAAATTTGCAAGTTTACCAAAAAAAAGATTTTTTTTTTATTCCAAAGACTTCTTAATACACTTGGCAAGGCATTCATATTCTGACTGGATGGTAAATGAAGATAACCTGATTCGTTCCTTCTGGGTAGAATCCAGTTCCCCGGAAAGTTCCACCATTGCATCGTTATGTTTTTTACGCAAATTAGCAATAGCTGTTTCAGCATTCAGCGATACTTCTTCCTGTTAATTATGCAGTTATTCATTCGTTTGTTATATTTAATACAAAAGCAGTAGTGGTGCATTTGAAATAAATTACTCACATTAGACGAATTCTAATATTTCTAGTTAAAATGAGCTTCTCAACATGTCATTTTGCAACACATTATGCTCATAAGAAATATGTTTACAGAAAAAATTTGATTTTTTTAGGAAAATGAAAATCCGAAAGATAGGAAAGACTTCATGAAATAGAAGCATTTTCTAACCAGGTCTCGACGGAGCTTTGCTAATTCTGCTTCTCGTTTCTTATTCAATTCAATTTGTGCTTGTGTTGCACCGCCTGCTTCATCAAGACGATCACTAAGCTCTTCAAGTTCCTTTTGCATTTCACTGCGACTTCTCTCGATCTTTCAGTATTTTCATGTTAAAACATTTAATCCAAAGTCACAAAAGTGAGAATTTTTCGGGAAATATTTGTTGGTAAAAGTAGAAGAATTATAAAATGAATGATTTATGACTATTATAATGCACATTCCTACATCGCTTTAACATTTAAGTCGAAAAATTTAATTTTTGCATGATAATTATTACGCTGTTGCATTAAAAAAAAGTTATGATGTTTTCTATGATGCAAATAACTGATCTCTGTAAAAACCAATTAAGTTATTGAATTAAGTTTTTCCAGACCATTTTAGAATTCTGGAAAAAAGCCATTGATTAACCTTTAGTTTTGCTTGTCGCTCTGTTTGAAGCTCTTCTTCAAGTTCATGATAACGAGCTATTTGTTCCTTTAATTGACGCTGTATTTTATTTACCGATGATTGTTCATCATCTATACGATTCAGCATTGAAGCTATTTCAGTATCTTTCCTTCAAAATTACTTCATTGGAAATCTTTCCATAAGTTTATCAGTTCAAAAAGGCTTCCGTAAAATTAAATTCTTCTTTTGCACTCAAATTTACCTTCTCAAAATATTGAAGTTATGATCCAAGGCGCTCCATTCTTTTCAGTATTAACATGACTAATACAAACAGGCTTAATACTCAAAAAGCACTGATCACAAAAACTATTTACTTTTTCAGTGCATTTTCCATTTCGTGTTTTTGTTTCATGAATTCTTCGACATTTTCCTGAGCAATTTTTAATTCCCCTTCAGCTTTACGTTTTGATTTCTCAATGTCTTGACGTACTCGTCGTTCTCGCTCCAAATTCTCTTCGATCTCATCAATTGTTTGCTCTAATTTATTCCGTACTTTGTTCAGATGGTTCAGTTTGTCCTCTCCAACTTGAATTTCTTCCAGAAGTTTACGACTTATCTGTAGCAAAATGAACCATAACTGATCATTTGATAATGTAAGACCTTATTTGACATGTTTGTTATTTGACCGAGTTATCTAACTACTTAAGATTATCAGAAATGTTTGTATTAAATGTTGTATTAATTATTGCACTAATTTCGAATTCAAGAAATTCCTTACAAAGTTTTAATTAATCTTAAAGAAGATTTCTTTAATGGCAAACCTCTTCTTGGCATTTCTTTTCTTTGCTAGTTTTTGCAATTATTTCATCCTGTGATTTTATTTCATCCTCAAAACAAACACAACATTAAATCCAAAACAAACAGAACATAGAATATGAAAGCTTCTTGAATTTTACATGATCTTGAATTCTGACGCTTTAACTTCATTTCTGTGGACAGTTTATTTCATCTTAAAGAGAAGAATTGGCATGTAAGAAGAAAAATACTAAAAATATGAACCTGCAAGGATCGGAGTTGATGGTCCTTAACTTGCTTGTCCTGGTCAAGCTTTTTGCAAGTCGCTTCTAGCTCAGCAACTGTACTTTTCAGAACTTCGTTATCATACTCTATCTTACTTTTCACTTCTGATAAAATTGCATTTCTATCTTCCTGTTCAGCAAGCTGTTCCTTTACACAGGCAAACTGTAAAATTAAAAGTGAGCATAATTCCACTATCATCAATTAGCCTTTATTTCTGAAATAACAAGATAAATAACATTTACAGCTAAAGGAGAGCGTCGAATCTGAATATGTAGCTCAATGTTCCTTTTGAATTTGAGTACAGAAGCAGTTTCGAAGCCTTTTTTTAAACAAGTGACGTTATCCGTTTTTTAAATTTCTATTTAAAATTTGCAAGTATTGAGGTTTCTATCAACTTTCATACCTAAGCTAGCAAGAACATACTTGGTTTAAAAAAAATATTCTTGCCTGTTTCTCAGCATCAATTTTCTGAGCCAGGAGTTTGGCAGCTCTTTCTTCTCCTTCTGCACTTATATCTTTCTCCTGTTCAAGTTGAAGGAAAAGTTGCTGTTTTTCGGTTACCAACTTGACCACTTCTGATTCTTTGTCTTTACGCAATTGTTTTTCGCGATTAAAGTTCTCTTCCAATTCTTTCGCTTTTCTTTGCAATGCTTCAAATTCTTCATCCTGAAATAATTTTTTTAAAAAATTTTCATTTCTTAAAAACGAACTTTTCATAAGCCATAAAATGTGCCTCAACCAGTAACACTTATTGAATATTGGACAAATTCAATAAAATGCTCATTTTCTTCTTGAGTACATTAAAAAAAGAAGTGTCATATATATGCACATTAAAGCTATCTGAGAAAGCAGTTTTATGACATTGTCATCAGTATGTGATTAAGTAGAAGGAAAGTTTCATTTTTAGCAGAAGCGAAACAAAGCATACGATTGAAGCAAATGATAAGTGTCATAGATGTAGTGACGAACACGTTGTAACACAAAATCTATTGAAATGGCATGGAATGCTATTTAGTTCATTGTTGATAATTTCGCTTACTTTTTTGCTTCCTTTAATTAATAGTTTGACAAGACCGTACAGTTTGAACCAATTCCAATTGCGCAATGTGCACCATACGCGAATATTGCGTTGCAATAACAAAACAGCAGCTCTAAACGGCAATGACAGCAAGTTAAAATTTTAATTCAAAATTAAAATTTGCTGAAACTGATTAAATCATATTTTAAACAGCAGTATGGAAAAAAACTCACTTTTTCTGCATTCTGCAGCGAAGATCACACTGAACTTGATAGTGTCTGCATGCATTTTGAAATTTGGTTATTATAATTGATAAAGCTTCATCTCGAAGCTTTTCAAGTTGAGCAAAAATGCCAGCTTTAAAAAATACCTATAAATGAGTTTTGCTATGGGAATTTTACTGCTAATTCAAATTTCTTGTCCTTTAGTGATATTTTCCGGCATTTTCCTGATGTTTTTTCCAAAACTTGGTTTTGATGGCATTCTTGATGTTTTCATCTTCGAAACGAATTTCATAAAAAACCTTGGTATTTCCAACGCAGTAATCTTCAGGTTTCAAAGTCCCAACTCTTTCTAGTGTTGCACACATTTTCACAACACATTGCTTGAGATCAATTTCAGAAGATGCATCTTCAGTGGCCAAGATAGCATACCTAATTTTAATTCACATTGTAGAATTCAACAAATATTAAATAATTATGCAGAAATGAAGTAGGCATTTATTTGAACTAAACTTACTACTATAAAAAACTTCGTTGACCTTTTATAGAACTAATCGTTATAAATTAATATTAATTAATATTAATTAAATATTAATTTATTTAAAAAAATAATTCGAGTGATAGATATCCATCATATTACATATTACGTTTAGAAAACAAAACTTGAAATTTTTGACACCTTTGTTTAAAGTTAGCATGTAAGGTGCGATTTGGAAAACCTTTACGGCAGATTCGAATACCCTCAAGTACTCCATTACAAATAAGTTGATTGAGCACTAGTGAAGCTTCAATTACACCTGTAAAAAATTCGAAATATTCAAAAATAGAGAAAGGCAAAGATTCTGCGTAGGACATAAATTTAGAAATGTCTTGAATGTGATAACTATGGGAGTACCTGACTGCTTCTTCTCGTTTGGTATGATGCAACGGATGAAATGTGGATAAGTTTTATAAAGCATAGTCATCAGATTGTTCAACGATTCTCGATATATCATTGAAACTGTCATAAATGAAGATGATTTACCTTTCTTTCTGCTCGTTTTGCCTTCTTTTGCTACAACTTTTAGGAATTTTGAGATTAAACTGTATTATATTGTTCTTTGAGCTTTTAAAGAAGTAATTATGAGAAATTGCAACCAAAGACGAAATTTGACTAAAACTTACACATTAAGCCAATAAAGATCAGTTTCAGAAAACATTGACTTTACTACTTTTGACACTTCTAACTAGAAGTGGTAGGGTCAATAAAATGTCACAAATTTTGCTATTCAAAAAATTTCCAAAATTTATTCTAACATTCAGTGTTCGTCAAATATCAACAAGAAATTTAAGCGATAAAAATCAAAATACACTACCCAAATTAGTCATATCCTCTTGTGTTTTGTAGTCTTCCCAGATTTGTGTCATCAAAACCATTCCAGCATTTGCCTTCAAAACGCCAACTGCTGTGTCATTAAGAGGATCCTTGTTTTTCTCTAGCCAATCCGTTACATTATAACGTACCGTACCTGCATAATGTACTATGGCCAAATGAGCACTAGCCTGAAAATATTAATTACTGGGATATCATTTAGTCTAGTTTGTAAAATAAATGGGATGACTAGCAAATTCTGATTTTTATGATTCGAATTGATTACGTATTTTTGATAAGTTCCTCATTTATCGTATTTTCATGACTACAAATGAGATTTTTTTTTTTTTGAAATTAGGACTTTTTGAAGATTTTCAGAAAACTGAAAGTTCATTATTTATATGTTATTTCCTATCTTTTAGTCAATCACAAACCTGTTTTCCTTTCGGTGGTTTAGGCTTCTGAAAATTCGGGTGCTTTCCGAGATGTTGATCATTAACTTTTTGAGCCAAGGTAAAATCAGATGCCTTTGGTACAATACACTCTTCATCCAACATTGAAATGATGCCAAGTGGCTTGAAATGAATTATTCAAAATCAAATAATATTAATAACTGAAAATCATAGTTTTTTAAAGAAAAATCAGAAAGTATGAAGTTTGTTTGCAAATAGAAGAGAATAGTTTGATTTGAAATTGACTAGAGGTAGAAGTAGAAATACAAACTGTTAGTCTGAATAGGACTGATTCAGTGATTCAGTGGATAATAATTTCGTAAATATTTTATACCTTTTCGATGAGTTCGATGCATGCTTGAAGGTCTAAACCGAAATCGATGAATTCCCACCGAATTCCTTCACGCTGATATTCTTGTTGTTCCAGAACGAACATGTGATGATTGAAGAATTGTTGTAACTTCTCATTTACAAAATTAATCCATAATTGCTCAAATGAGTTAAACTGAAAAGAAGTTACATTTTTAACAATTCTCTTCCCCAAAATCTGGCTATGATAATAAGTAAACAAATGTTTGGAAAAGATTAGAATATTAAACTTCAAGTTTCTTACATCAAAAATTTCAAAACCGGCAATATCGAGCACTCCAATAAAATAATCACGACTGCGGTCTTGTGCGTCTAACGTTTTATTACATCTCTTAATTAGCCAAGCGAACATTCGAGCATATATTGCTTTTGCTAGTGCTCCTACTGCCCAGTTCACCTAAAATTCATTTTCATTAGGAAATAAACAGGAGTTGAGATTTATTATAATTAGTGTAAAGAACTGCGAAAGATGTGACCTGTTCAAGATTCTGTCCCTTGCTCACCCATTCAAGTCCAACTTTAACACGAGGCTTTAATAATGAAGATATGAAATTGTTCGTATTAACCATCCATAATTTGCAAGCCAAATCACCTTCTGCAATATATTATTTATCATTCATCACTGGTTAAGTCATTAATTTATCAAAGTTTTCCTACCCTTCCTGAACCATTTGTCTTTAAGAACTCTGCAAACAAAAAGAGTACTATACTGCATTGCAATCTGTTAATGGAAGGTGATTGCACTATAACAAGCAGAAAGTAGGAAGTTGATTAAATCCCTAAAACTTCAAATTGTTTCATTAGATTCGGTCACCTTGATGATCTTCACATTCCGCTTGTTCCTCCCTTTGCCGCTGTTTGAATTTTATTTCACCCATATGTATAATCCCTGCCACCAAAGCAAATAGATCTTGTTTTTCTTGTTCGGTAAAATGCATGATATCGAATGATTCCTATAAAAACAAGTAGAAGTCACTTCTAACAGAACTCATTAATTCAATAAGTCAAGTAATCTATAAGTAGAAAAACAAAAATCTCAAATAATCTCGAAAATTATCTAATTCTTGTTAAATTAGCACTTGAAATTAGATAGAAAATATATTGGAAATTATATAATGAATTAAATCATCAATTACATCAGTTATCCGCATTTCTTCCTTATCATTCACATCATCGATAGTCACCTCAGCTTGAGAAATTAAGTGATAGTCCTTTATTTCACGTGTTAGAAACAACTTTTCTGCAATCAAAGTGAAACTCTTCAGCTATTCGGCCAGGAAATTTGTTCTCCAATGAAGTTAATTACAAAAAATTTTAAGAATGAATACAAAATGCTGCACCGATTATGAGTTCTGCAGATTTGATGGAAAAAATTGAACTAAAGCTCTTTTCACCTTTTAATCCTGCAATCTGACCAGACATAATCTGATAGAAAATGTGATAACATCGTTCTCCCGGGGCTTGTTTGATGACTCGAGATTTTTCCAACAGATCTGCAATTTAAGAAAATTATTAAAATTTTGAGAATATATTTGCGGAAATAAAACAAATAAACACGATTCTTTCAATGAAAGGAAAAATTCTGCTAGAAGTATGATACAGAATGTATTCGAAAGGCCAAGTAACCAACCTTAATTGTTTAGCATGTAGATTTATGCCGAAATTTTTGATTCTTTTTGTATAAAATTGATTTCACAACAAGTAAATTTAGAATGGAATAGACAAAGAAAGTAATTTTTTTAACAGTAATATTTTTGAAATTAATTATTTATTTCCAATGCACTTTTTATGAAATGTTTAAATTTTGTAGGATTATTATACTGTGATATTTTACAATGATTACAATGTTCTATGTCAGCTCCAGCAAGCCTTCCGCCAGCATTGAAATGAATTCGAATGAACTTCCCAAAACGAGATGAATTATTGTTCCGCACAGTTTTCGCATTTCCGAATGCTTCAAGTACCGGATTAGTGCGAACAATTTGATCTTCAATAGAAGAAGCATTTTCTCTCCTATTCTTCTCCGATTTGCTAAAACAGTTATAAATTTCAATTCCAAAATCCAACATTAGATTGGTTATTTGATATACTGATATAGTGATTAATAATAGCAAATGATAGAAAATGATTGTTGTTAACTACGTATTTCAAACTCCAATTTTGTTAAGCAAACAGAAAAGTTACTACTGACCATAATTTAACTGACACAGTTTGAGAACACTAATAATTAAAATTGTTAAATGTTCACGTACGTGTTGCTATTCTCTGATTTCCACTAATAAATAAAATAATACTCTTAAATGCGCTTGAGACTGGGAAAGCTGTTTTTGTTAATGAAATAAACAAATGAAGCAAATGACCGGTAAAAATTGATTTTAACTTTGAAACGAAACATACTTAGATAGATGTGGTGCACCAACGATTGCAAGATAGGCTATAACTTTTTTTGTATTTTCTGTTTTTCCCGCTCCTGATTCACCGGTGATTAACATTGACTGATTTCTATGGTCTATAAGTTTTTTAATTTTTAGAAGTGACTGATGAATATTCAATCGTACGGATGCTACTGTAATTAAGATTTCTAAATTTGCTATCGGAGAAGCCATCTCAGTTTTTCTGATCACCACAGATTTTCTTCATAAAAATCACTACAACAATTAATGCTATTAGGGAAATAATTATTGAAATAATTTCTTCTCGAAAAACTTTAGAAAAAATTTCTTTTCTGTATCTTATGTTTTTCGCTTATTTGAAAATTACCGTTAATCATATTTCTATAAGCTTCGTCAGAAACAGCAAATAGATGGGGTGGCATTTCACTGCGCCGTTTTCCAATATACATTTCGCAAATATTTTCAGTATAGATTGGTAAACGTTTGTAGGGGTTAATGACCACACAGAATAGGCCTGAATAGGTCTGAAAAGTTTAGACAAATAATTCTGAAAATTTTTATCAGAATTAAATTTTCATATTATTAGTTAGATTTCTTTAATGTTTTTTAAATTTCACGCTAAATCTTGCAATCTTGAGGCTTTTAGTGCTAATTTTTAAGGTTATTGTTTTTTTTTTTTTTTTTTTAGCAGACTAACGTTTGCAATTTTGTAATTACATTGAGAAGCTAAGCTATCTTATCTTTAACACAAAACTATAACAGTACTATCTCTTTTATTCAGTTCCTTTGCTAGATTCAACAATTTTTTTATTTATTCTAAAATTTTTTTAGGACTTTCCAACACCCAAGTTTTTATTTCGTTTTGCAATTGCTTTACTCCATTGCATTCCTCATCTATCGCAAAAAAAACAGGATTTACTTAAACACCAAAATGCATAGGGATGAATTATTAGCAAATACTTGTTAGAATTTGAGTGGTTTGTATTTAAAAATCTCAATTTTCTTTCTCTCTCTCTGTTTTTTCTTTTGTGTACAAATTCTATGAAAAACTTCAAAATTAAAGTTGGTATTGCAAATATTTTACAATGCAAACAACCAAAAAAAAATATTAGCAATAGTACCAGAAGAAACATTCAATTAAATTGGTAGTGTCTATATTTAAATTTTATGCACACAAATATTTCATCTCATTTTGTGATTAGCCACTTCCTACCTTCCTTTTACATATTTTGCATTTATTTCCTTCAATAAACAGTCATCATGTTAGGAATGCTTGACCTGCCGTCAAGTTTTTGCTTGAGCCAAAATCATCATTTGCTTTAAAAGATCAAAGACTAAAGAAGTTTTTCGCCTTGCTCAGCTTACATTAGCAAAAAATTGAAGTTGAAGAAGAAATGCTTAAAGCAAACAGATTGCACGAAAATAATCGTTTTGCATCAAACAATTCTTTTCGCCATTATCCGAGCTGCTTTAAAGTAATTATTGATTAATAATGGATGAAACTGCATCTAACAGTTAATTGCTACAGCAAAAACTCTCTAGATTTTTGAACCATCAGCTTTCAACAACATTTATCAAATATGGAAAATGCGCGATTAATTATTATGTGGAAAAATATTTAATCTTTAACTGGAAGCAACAAAACCTTAAATCTGTATAGCAAGACCATCTATAAAATTTAAAACGCCATCCGCTTTTGCTGATAGCGTAACGATAAAGTGCAAAAAACTATGCCTTAAAAGGCTTGCAAATTTATTCTTATTTTAACCCAATCAGTTATTCATTTAACAGTCGAATCATTTCAAACTAAATACATTTATTCATTGATGCATTCACTCAAAAAGTTTAAATGCTTTGAAAATCAACTAATTCGTAACATTGTTTTAATAAATGATAAATCACAAAACCAACTTACATATATCATCATAGAGAGATATCGTTCACGTAAGTTATGAAGTACAGATGCGTCACTCAAGAATGTCAAATTCGCCATATCTTCCGTTTTCTCATATTTTGGTGGATTCATTTTTCGCGTTTCATCTTTTTTCAAAGTCTTCTGAAATTTGCTTTCAGAAGAAAATGCAATATCACTACAACATTTCCCTTTAATGAGAATATAAATTCGTAAATACAAATCTGAATTTGCGAATTGCTCGATTTACGCAAAAAAAAAGCAAATAAATTTTTATCTAAAAAATTGAATCTGACTTCTGTCCTACTTTATTATTCATCTCTTATTATTTCGTAGTAAAAAAAAAAAAAAAAAAATCATTCAATGGTATATGCAGGTGCCAAGTGATTAGAATTACACTTTGATGAACATGCATGGCAAAATTTGACATTATAAAAAGATTCAAATTTGAAAAACGAACGAATCCATTTACCTGAGTGTATATAAGAAAGTAAGCCATAGTACTGAATATTCTTAAAACTTATATTTTATTTATTTTCTTCAATTTTGGATGTTTTTAAATTTGCCAATTTCAAACCTCAACTCCTTTACAAGTGATAAGAGTAACAAAATCATCTTTTGTTGATTTAATCTCGGCAGCAATAAAACCTTCTTCTTCATCTGGCACCCAAACATTCTTCTTAGAATCAAATTTTTTTGATGTTATCAGAACCTAAAATTATGCTTGGTTAATTCATACATAATACTGTCAGACATTTCAGATTTGCCTCAATGAAACACAAATTTCACCCAGTTAAATCAATAGGCATTTTACTGTAACAGTAATCACGGTAATATGTGAATCAGAAAACTGGAAATATAACTGAAATCTGAGAGATATAATGATGACTTTAATCTTCCGTGAACCTAGAATAATCTACCTGCTGTTGTCGTTGACGTAAATATTGCCAACCAGGATTGCTCTCGTATTCCGACATTGTGGTAGGTTGCAATTTCAATTTTCTGAATTATCTGCAACGAAGGTAAAAATATTGAGAATAGCTGACATTTACACTAACGAAATTAAGTTCTACAGATATGTCTTTCGCTTCTTGACTACAGCTCTGTAGTCAAGAAGCGAATTATTATTGTGAGCTCTGGTTGGAAAGTATTATGATTTATTTAAAATGGTATTAAAGTAGCTCATTCTTATAGAAATACCAGCCCACAATTTTATAAATGGTTAATTAATTTTCCACTAGAAATTAAGAGAGTTATATTGAGTCTTATTGTAATTGTTTATGCAGTCAGTAGATTGAATAAAGCAGAAAGTAGATGTTAAATAGAGAATAACGAGTGTGAAACGATACGATTCACGTCTGTTGACGTAAAGTGTTTAAATGATCTGCTAAATTATCACACAGTTATTCTAAAGTTTTATTAATTATGACATGGACTATGATGAATAAGATACTTTTTATGCTTAATCTTCTTTATTAATTTTTGTTTTAGAATCGATTGCTATCATAAATCTTTAATTATATCAGTAAAAAATTAAATAGACAAGTTGTTAAGGTTTTGCTGGATTTCAGTCATTCTTCTAAATCATATCATCATTTACATTTGTGGTTCATTATTTGTTTGATTTTTTTTTTTTCATTTTTATGTCGTACTCATTTTGCTTTAAGATTTCATTTTTAAATGCATTACTTCCATTGTGATATGCTAAGAATAGTCTACAGTCTTTGACAATTTTTAATTGGTATAATATACTCTTCCGGAAAACTTTACCAGAATAAGTCAAGAAAACGATGTTTGGAATCGTTAGCAAGAAATATAATAACCGCTTTTTTTTTTCATTCTTGATTTATTGCTATTAGTATTTAGGCGTTATTTAAACTGAAAACATTAAAATAGAAAAGCTAAACAAAGATTGGAAGGATATTTTGATTTATTGGTGTCATCCACGAGGACCGAATAACACTGTAGTAGGATAAGAATTTTGTTAGTTTTAATTAGTACAACTTGGTCTAAAGAACTCAAAACTTTCACAGATTATTTGAGAGGTCTCTATTTCTGGGTTTTTAAATTGAGTTGTTAATAGTATAGGTATCTTACTTATACCTACAGGTTCATCAAGTTATTGAAACAATACGATCACTTTAAATAAAATTTTGTGGGAACAAAAATTTCCTGAAATTGTTTCAGAAATTTTTCCAGCACAAATATTTAGATGACCTGCACTTTTCGCGAGGAAACAAAATGAAATCGGAAAAATATATTTTCGGCATTAAAGGCAAATTAAATTTCTTGTCACAGTAATGGAATATTATTAATTTTCAAGAAAATGAATGGTTCGAAATAATTTTAATTAATTGTGAAAAATTGAAGGGATTATTTCACCGAAATGCCAATTTGACAAAGTAAAGAATTGTTCACGCTCAGTTATGGAGTGCTTTAAGGATCATCGCTGCCATTCCGGAATACCTGTAATCGCTCTTTCGATCTTAATCAACATGAATCATTTCTTTATATTCTCATTACTGTGAGATAAATGAGCAGTAGAAGAACATTTGTTAATAATCAGTTCATGCTATGATTTATTAAAATATTTAAGAAATGAAAAGTCCCGTAACTTTTTTTTAATTGAAACGAAAGTAGAAGCTAGCAGAGGATATCGTCAAATAATGAGACAGTGGGAAAGCATTTGGTAGTAATTTCAACTTCATCTCTCAATAAGAGATTTTTGTTAACATTGTTGAGTGAAAGATGACAAAACTTGTCAGCGATGATTGTGTTTATTTTACAAAGCCAACAAAAAACTGCACATGCATACACATACATATCTCTTAAACATGTTTCATTTTATAACGATCTGTAGCAGTGGTTTAATGATAACAATGATAACAGGCGACAGAAATGACATATTGATATTGATAACAGTGAAGAAAAATGTTGTCACAACTGGAACCCAATATTGATGATTATTACAATGACAATACAGATAACACTATTAGCAGCCAGTAACTCACTACTAATACTCGTGAATATCTTTAAAATGACAACGTGCGATCTGATTTCAGTGTCCGATAAGTGGTCTTAGACTCTGCATAGTATTGATAAAAGTAAGATAGTGATGACGATGATGATGTGATATACTGATAATATTTAAGGTTTAACACTGATCATACAATGACGATAAATATGATAATGTTAATTAGGTAACCTTATAAATGATAGTCATGGTCGCTTTTTACGGGATCTTTTCGCTTAACTGTTTTTAATAATGCAAGGAGAGTCAAATGACTTTTCTTTGATGATTTATTCCTTCAAAAGCTTACTGCTTTCAGTATACTTCAAGTAATAACATCTCATTGTTCATTTAGAATATATTTAATCCTTTGCAACTGAAACAATCTCGATGAAAACACTCACTGACCAATCTTGAAATTATATAAGTTATCATTTTGATAAAATATTTAACTAGTAATAATACTGAACTTTTTTATGCGCTTATGGTGTTAACTGTTAACTAAAATCGAACGTTTGTGCATCAAAAATACTTTCCATCACAAGTTTTCATTAAAAACACTTCAACATTTCATATTAATGATGTAGTAGTGATAGAAAAGTGCTCGTGAGAGATGTTAACATGACATTATGTTGATCTTTCGTCAAAAAATCATCCACAAAGTTTTTGTGACATTTTTTTTTTTTTACCTGATGAAAGGAGTGCGGACTTATTTTCGATTCGCCTGACTTTTGAAATGTGTTGAATCGGTAGGTACTACATGCCCTTTTCCTGTTCTTTTTATTATTTTAGAGATTTATTTGTTTAAATGAAGTGATTAATGTAAATGATCGAATAATTTCTGAAAGTCATTTTATGTTTATTCCTTAGTATAAATTGAGAGCAATTCAAAAGTCGTTTATCAATAGATTTTATCAGTGGTTAGTTTTGGTCAGAGAGATTTGAAACTGCATCGAAGAACTATTAAATTCTTGTTGTGTCATTTTGAATTCCTTGAATTAAAGTTCATGAAGAGATAAAATTGATCCCTTATCCGGTGTAATCGTCATTTTATGACTTCCTGCAAGATCCCAAGGAAACCAGTTTCCCGTTATGAACAGCGGCAGCACTTCTTTTGTGCTTATCGCTCTGAATTTTCAAAAGTAGATTTGCTAAAGGTTTTTAATAAACTATAAGCAACAACTTACTTCAATTTTGAAAATGAGAAATTTCCCAAGCGGAAAATGAGATTTCTATAATTTCCAATAGTTCTATCCCTTCTCAGCTTACAACATTAATTGCATTAAACTCAAAACATCCTTCATTCTTGTGCTTTCCTTATACTTCATTTGCTCCTTCCGCGACTATATGAAATGCCATAAAGGAAACCTCACCTCTCATGGAGAGTGGTGGGGTGGTCGGATGCGCGGTACTGAAGATGGCGACAGAGGGTTCGAGTCCTAGAAGTGTGTGAATGATGAAACAGATAGGGACATCTGTTACGTCGGTGATGACTGATTGATCCACCAAGACGGTGGACCTGACACACACTGTACCTTAATTAAATTAGCAAGGAGTGAGATTTACGGGTTGGGTTAATTTCTAGATTTGTGGGTTGTTTGCGTGGTGAGGGACGGTGGTCGTACTGGTGATTTGAGGAATGTTTGTCAATTCTAGGGTCTTTCAAGTCCTGCTCCCACTTCGTTCCTTTTCTGACTAATCAATGATTGTGAGTGACCGTAAACCTCTTCACTACGATGCTTGATTTCTATGATAAAGCGATCTAAGCCAGGCATATAAACCTCATAATATTAGAAAATAGTCTGTAAACCTCACGATATTAAATAATCATCAGCAAACTGTAGGCCATTCATTACAGAAGCATAGAAATCTGAATGACATAAATTTGTCGATGATAAGTTATGAGATAGGGAGAAAGGCAATAAATAGCGTCTGTCTGATCGGTTGGTTCGATTTTTGTTTAAATGCATTAAGTTGACATTTTTAGTGCAACAAATCTGTTCACTATAAAACTAGAACAATAACTGCTTACTTCTCGAATTGATACCTGAGATACTTGCGGCCTAATATAAATTTATTAGTTAGACAGCTAGAGAATAGGCAGCAACAGTTTCTAAAACTTTCAAATCGTAATCACATTACAACTTGGAGCACTTTGGACCGCCTAGAGTGGTATCGTTGATATTTATTCTCGTAAATGTTGAGTCGTTCAAATTGGGACATCGTACATTGGTCTTTTGAACCAGTACTATTACATTTCTGCTGTATGCAACGCCGGATTGTATTTAAATGAACACATTTTACATTGATGTATTTACATTACATTTATGTATTTCATTTCACACTAATATTATTCCTTTATCAGCAATCTGCTGCATCATAATATCAAATTATCTCATGTAGAATTGAGAGGTAATAGTATTCACTGACCAATTGATATGAATAATTAAATTAGCAGGAGTAGTTAGAATTTTGCATACTTCAATTTTGTTGTTTCAACTAAGCATCACTCTATTATATGTCATTTTATTGCTCATTTCTTCTCTTATAATTTCTTATTAATAACGTATTCCTTGCTATGAATAGATAATAGACTGACAACAAATCGTAAAAAGAATCAAAATGACGATAACTCATGCAACGATGATGTATTCGTCCAAGGAGGAGAAAAGAGTCTTTGAAATGAGGGTTTGGCCATTGCAGTGATCATGTGATCAGAAGTTGACAACTGAAAGTAATGATCGAAATTGATTCTCTTATACATGCACAAGAAGTTCTCAAATAACTCGACGTCAGGGTATAGTCTTGGACACTTAAAGCAAACTGGAAAGATAAAGTTTAACAGGTGACTTCCTCGAGAACTGAATCGTTGCTTTGGAGCGAATTTGATAGACTTTCTTAGTTCTCTGAATATCTGCGAAGAGCCATACCATTTCAACAAATCAATGATAGCTGTAGTTCTTGCAGCTTGTGACAGAAGTACAATTCTTTTCTGCGACAAAAGCATATAATACAATTAGCATAATTACAATCGCAAACAGTCTCATTTTTCTCGCGTAAAATTTTGGATAATTTGAAACCTCATTTCAACATAATTTAGGCAATGGAGAAGATTATTTCACGTAACCCGAAATCTCACTATTATAATGTCTATTTCCCAAATCGATTTAAACGTAACTGTTATCGATTCAAAGTAATTTTTTGTTTTTTAAAATGCGAGAGAGTGAAAAATGCTGATAAGTGAAAAAAAAAATCCATTCATTCGAATTTTCACATAATGTTGAAGATTCTAAAGTTAATATTGCTGACTGTTTCAAGTCCAAGTTTGCAATTTTAGACCTCGAAAATACTGAATTTGATTCTGATTTCAAATCCTTTTAATTAAAGGGTTGCAATTCTTATTAGTTATGATATTGAGTAATTTCAGAACGCTCTTCACAATCGCCTCTATCCCATTTCTCCATTTTTGTTTTCAACAATATTCATAGTGACTGCTTCACTTTTATATAGAAATCCACCAAAACAATATTTGATGATTATTTTGCCAGGAATACTTCATGAACAGACTGCAATTATTCTCAATATTTTATCGGTCAATACTATGATTTTAATTTTTTTTTAATTTGATCTTAATTTGAACCTTTAAATTTCTGTAATTACTGAGCTAGAATTTCCAAAAATTTAAAGTGACAAAATAATTCCATAATTTAAAAATTTTTAAATTCATAGATCGCTTTTATGAGTACGTATTTACCAGTACTGCTGCTCAGATTTACCATAAAACATTTATATTTTGGTTACAAAAGATATCTATTCGAGGAAGAAGGAAACTATTCCCTTTCGACAAAATTGTGGTTTGTAAGTTTCCTAAAACTGCTTTATTTTCCTTTGATACAAATTTTTTGTAACTTATTGCCTCATTTTGAAACTTTATTACGCAATTTATATTCATGCAAAATTTGCGGGACATTTCATTTTGCTAGTCAATTGGTTGACTCTGAATAATTTTTTTGTTGCCAGGAAATAACTTTTCAGATATTTCATCATTTATTCAATAAATTATCACCACAACTGTATTCGTGTGAAGGATTACTGCCAACTTTACCGCTTCCATCGCTTAAAGGTACGATCGCCAGGTACCTTAACAGTGTGGAACCTTTGCTGAGCTCTGTGAGTTTCTTTTCGATTTGTTGAGTATTTCATTACTTTTTAACTCATTTTTAAGAAACATTCTGATGTTCATTCTGTCATAGAAATCCTTAGGATTCAATAAAATTGTGGAGACCTTGAAAGATGGCTTTTAATAGCCTCAGTGATTGTAGATACCTAATTGAGATGTTTTCTTGTTGCAACTTTTTCTACTTATTCATTTTTTCCTCATTTCGAAATTTTTCATCAGGCAATTTTTTCAAGTATTTTAATTCAACAGTAATTTTGAAACTAAACATGAATTTAAAATAAGTGGTTTCATTTTGCATTAAGTTTAAACGATTAAGCAGAAAAACTGTACCAAAGAAGAAAAAATATTTAGTATTCTTTTATGCTCCATACATAAAAAGTAGTTATTTTTTTTTAAAAAATTTATTTTAAATTAAAAACAATTTATTTCTTCAATTTATTAGAAAATTTTTTAGAAATTTAACAATAAATAAGCTTTAATTATGAACTCTCAATTCAATTTTTTCATAGGAAGAATTTACGAATGTAAAGAACATGGCTGAAAATTTTTTAAAAAACGAAGGATGGAAACTTCAAGGATTAGCATGGCTCTATTGGTGCTTTGTTGACAATTATGTAAATTAATTGCATATATATGTATAAATATATGTATAATAGTTGGAATTAAGGAAAGAAACAAAACAGATTATTTACCAGAATGAAAGCAAAGCAAATAATATATTCATTAGAGATTAAAGTAAGGCTAGGCGAAATTCATATAAAAATCAAACATCATTGAGATGCTTCAATTAGAAAAGCCAGAAAATGATCAGTTTTACAGGTCACTAGCTTCTGGGAGAAATTTGCTTACCACTATTCAAGAAAAGGCATTTTGATAAATAGCAGTGTTGCGCATCTTGTTAGTTCTTTTGTTAATCAATTTGTGGAAAAGAAAAGAAAAAGGTTGTCCTCTCAGTTCACACAAAATAAGTTTCAACAAAGTAAAATAGAAACTTCAATCACAAATTTATCGATATCATAGGACTTATGCACATTCATTCTGAAATTATAACGAATACCACAACGATAAATTATTTAAGGATGTTTTCGTCAATGTACCTGCGAATCAGGCTGTTCGAGCAGCCCATGTGGTGCTGCTGGAAACATTAAGCATGCTATCGATTGATCAGGAATCTCTACAACCTGTAAGATGTTCTCATTTATTTTATTGCAGCAGTTTTAAAAATGATTTCTTTAAAAATACTTCTTCAATAAGAAAATTATTCTGCTGAAGATTAGAGAAAAGGAAAAATGAGAGCGAAAAAGATGAAAAAGCTTATTTATTAATACTTTATTTCTTTTCATCAAAAATATTATCTTTATTTCATGTTAGGGCCTTGACGCAAAGATGAATTGTGAGGGAACAG